>NW_027210604.1:657500-1927500 GCF_029030835.1 Brachyistius frenatus
ACACACACACTAATGCAAACATAACCTCTCCCCCCCCCTCTCACCACACACACACACACACACACACACACACACACACACACACACACACACACACACACACACACACACACACACACACACACACACACACACACACACACACACACACACACACACACAGCCCTGTTGCAGTGGTGCATGGGGCAGTCAGCTGCATATTGACAGCGTGGTTGGAACGGGACCAGACTGAGGGGAGGGTGGTGTGTGTTGGGGATTAAGAAGAAGGAAATGTGTGTGTGTGTGTGTGTGTGTGTTGGGGGGGTGTTGTTAAGGAGGCGGTGGAGCTCTACATTTTTTTTTTTTTTGGGGGGGGGGTTTGGGATTCTTTGTTGTCCTGGTATCATTTATTGTATCTTGAGGGGGGATTAACCCCTGTTAGTGTTCTGTTATGGAGATAAAAAACAAAGTTCATGCTGACAGCCCCACACACACACACACACACACACACACACACACACACACACACACACACACACACACACACACACACACACACACACACACACACACACACGGTATAGTCTTTGGCCCACAGATGCACTGGAAGTGTTCAATTCTGTTGATGCAATATTTATCAGCGACGTTTATTAATCCTTGGTTTAAGCCATCTGAAAGAGTGTTCGTTTTGGGAAAGGCAACACACACACACACACACACACACACACACACACACACACACACACACACACACACACACACACACACACACACACACACACACACACACACACACACACACACAAAAGCATGTTGGGCCGCTATAGTTCCCCTCAACACACGTGGAGATGAAAGGTCTACAAATAAAACATTAACACAAAATAACAATAAGTTTCATTCTCTGCAGGAGCCCCACGGGGAGGTCAAAGGTCAGAATAACTAAAGACAGGTGTGAGTGCATGCTGCTCCGCTGGAAATCACCACAGAATAGTGCTTCAATCCAAGCGAAAATCTGGAAAAGACTTGCTTTTAAATGGATGGAAGTGATCGGGGGAAATGTGTGCGTGTCTGCGTGTGCGCGTGCCCGTGCGGGAGGGGGTGGGGGGGGGAGGGGCGAGTTGATTGATGACGACATTATGCATATGAGGCCGTAATTAAAACATGGCGACCATAATTAGGAACATCGTATAACTAATCAGGCCTAATGAGCATCGGGGGCGGGCAAAGGCGGTGATCAAACGGCCGACTTATGAGTCTTAATGGGCGCAGAGGCGGATGACGTGATATGATACGTAGATGCGGGATTGTGAGCTATTATTATTATTATTATTATTATCATCATTATTATTATAGGTGTGTATGCTCGTATGTGTATACAAAACTGTTGCAGGATCTACTGAATAAATTCCAGAGGCAATGAAAAATGCAATGGCATGAATTATGAAAACCAAAACAATATCGTAGCAGAGATATCAATATTTACAGAAACAGGAATCCCGGATCTTGGGAAACCCTTCTTTAAGCCACTGAAGAAGAAGAAGAAGACGGAAAAGAGGAGTATGATGAGTTCATAGAATCATATAATATACAATAAAACAGGCCTCTTCGCTCCTCGCCGCGGAGCAGATCGAATAAATAAATAATAATGACAATAATTCGAATAAGAAAAAAATACAGTGTAAATTCCAGTAATATTTTGCGGTTATTTATTGATTATGACTGGGGGTTTTTTGGGTTTTTTTTTTTTTACAATTCATGTCTGGAAATACCTGAACGGTTCGAAACGGGGAGCGTTACGAGAATGATTTTCACTAAGAATTAAACTTTAACTCCTATTATGGCGAGACTCTCTGTCTCGTTTGTGTCAAGCTTCACTTTAAATATGCAATTTCAATTCTTATCAATAATGTAGCGCACACCCTCCATTTAAATATTCATTTTGCGTTTAGACCCAGTTTATACAGACAGTATATTTGCTGCGTAAAGTTAACATGAGTCATATTCTCTTTTTAAATAAATTTTTTTTTAAAAATAGCCGATCCTCTTCAGCCCTTTCATCTCCTCTGTCGACCTGTAACTGAATCTTTTTTTTTTTTAATGCGCGCGAGAGGAGAGAGGGCCTTCCCGTTATCAGTGGCTCTACAGTGCGCGCGAGCGAATGCACGTGAGCGTCTATCAGAAATGCAGCCCGACCGCACACATGCTGCGTAGAAATGATCGCGCGCAGTCACCAGCGGACTCTGGTACGCACCGCAAGCTTTCACGCGCGCATCTAATAAACCGATAAACCACATAAAAGCCTAAAAAATAAAATAAAATAAAAAAAATACCCCCCCCCCCAAAAAAAATGAAGGGCAGGTTTCAGAAGGAATGTATTTATTTTGTAGAGGTGAGTGTGAACTACTGTGTGTTTTGTGTGCTGTGATATGAGGCCTGCTTGTTGCCATGTTCTTTTTTTTTTTTTTTAATTTTTTATATCTTTACTAAAATCGTGATCGGGACCACCTGAGGGATTAGGAAAGATGACATCATACACACGTAAATATGAACTGATCTACAAATAAATGTTCCAGTTAATTTGATAGCAGAGACCAAAACAAAAACAACAACAACAACAACAACAACAACAAAAAACACAGGAATGTGTAATTAATGTAGGCTACTTAAATATTAAACGAAATAATACAAATGTCATTAGAAGTTTACATTTTTAGATAGCAGAGGGGCAATTCAATGCCTATTATTATTCAACTATTGTTATCATGGGTGTGTTTGCGGTTGCCTCGGTAAGAGAGATACAGTAATGCCATATTTATTCATGTCAAACTCAGCACCCTTTACAGCTGGACTGCCAGATATTTCCTCTCTCCCCTCTCACTCTCCTGCACCAGAATTATTTATACGACAGCCCTCTCCAGCTGCTGGCCGCTGCTTATCATCACCCACATCAATACACAAAATAAGAATCAGCGGTGAAAGTTAATCAGTGAGCCTGCGGGCCTGCAGGCTGCGGGAGCCATCAGACTAACATCTGACCGACAAAAACCGGAAATATTCGCAGTCATCATGTCGGACCCGGTAACGGGAGGGGGGGGGGGGGGGCAGCGTGCACGCATGCAAAGGCCAGAGCTGCGGGTTCGACAGAGGCGGTCTGTGGCTGGTCAAACCGTAGAGAGAAAAGCAAATATTTGTTTGCTGTAATAAAAAAAAACCCACACCATGTTAATTCCATCGATCTGGTGCCACTTCCCGCGGATCAAATATATTTTAAACAATTCCCTTTCCACGTGCAGCCTCCTGGAGTTTCCAGCAGAGCCAATCCAACATGCTATTTTTGAAAACTCGGACTGGAAGAAACAAGATATAAATACGAACTTCCACTTAATTCAGAGAAATATGTTCAAAGAGACGCACTGGTATGGGCTCCTCTAATCATGTCTCATCAATAATGCATCCTCAAACTGACAGGATGCCCGAAACGCAGAGCTGCTACAACATGAAGCCCCGTTTTCTCGGACGGACACCGGCTAAACTTCAGCGTTTAGTTTCAGTACAATTTTAATGAAATTAAATTTATTGACGGCGGAGAGGAGAGTTCTGGTTTCAGCTGCGTGAAAAAGGCCCAGATGCTTGTGAAAATGGATTTGAGCCCATATTGTTGCAGCAAATAAAATCATAACTCACCTCAACGATGTAGTTTATTTTAGATGTATCTAGTCAATGTAATATAATGCAACATAATCTCGTTTCAGGGCCTATACCTATATCGTATGATAATAAATGTATTAAATAATTAGGCAAATATATAAATTAATTCAAATGATTTTTTTATCATCTTTTTTATCGTGTTTTTTTTTATGTTTTTTTTTTTATCATGGTGTCCATCAATTTGAATAAGGCCTCCCTGCACTCCACATCATGATTGACAGATGAAGGTAAGACTGTGCAGGTGCAGTCTGGGTAACATACATTATCACCATGTTCAATAAACAGATTATATAAGGGCACGTTGCTCGTGTGGCCCAATGCAAAATGTAAATCATTTGAAGTGCAGCCATACTGGTAAATAAAATAATATTGCACAAGCACAGAAAACATACATTCAAAGTTTTTTTTTGTTTTTTTGCTGCTATTGGTGCTTGTTTTAATCATTTCCCCCCTCTCACTCCTGTAAGCAAGAGGGGAAACTGGACCTCGGCAGATTTCAGCATAAACAGCACACCCCAAATACAGTGGGAGAAAAAAAAAAAAAAAATGCTAAACAGGCTGCATGAAAACCTCAGAATTGGGCTGCTGGGCCACTTTGATTAAAAAGAAAAAAAAAAGAAGCAAACTCATCTTCCCAGAAGTCCCTTTCAAATGCAACAAACTGACAGAAACAAACTGACAGAGAAACCAATAATTGGTGTGTGAGGAGGCTGGATGGATGTGTGGATATGAGGGTGTGTGTGTGTGTGTGTGTGTGTATACGGTGGGGTTCGGGGCTTGTGTTTGGGGATTCGCTCCTTGCGGACCGAGTTGCTTTATTTCTCTGCCCTATATATCGGTCCGCCTTCACTCTCGCTCTCTCTCTTCCCCTCTCTGCTCTGGAGGCTGCTGCTGTATGCTGCTGAAGGGATGTATGAAGCGCTACTTTCTTGTCTAGGTGATGAATAATGCAGGGCTCGGAGGCCAGCAAGTTTCCAGTTAAATACCAATTTGCTTAACCAGTGTTTCCAGCCTCTGCCAGCTCCAGTGGAGTAAACCAGGGAGCCACACTGGCCTTTGGAAATTAAAGAAAAGATCTATATCTGGAGGAGCAGAAAAGTCCTTCTGCTCTGCTTGTGGTCAAGCGAAGGATCCCTCCTTCGTGAATTCGCGGTGCTTCTTTTATTTGTTCATTTGATCTCAAATTTAAAGATGAAATAAATCTCCGAGTGGCAGGTGGAACGACTCACATGTTGAAACGGGTTTGACGTTTCTGGTGTGAAAATACTTCACATTTCTAATAAAGCAGCTTCTCCACACTGACTGTTTTAAATTTCAGCACTTTGTATATGTGGCAGGCTGGACGGCTCCACACCTTCCTTTTTTTTTTTTTTTTTTTCCATCTATACTATGTTGTTTAATGACTTCATATTATTCTTAGCATCCAAGTCCATCTTTATTCTGGAGCAAAAGTCTAATCAGCCAGAGAAAGTGAAAACCGGCATATTGCAGATGCAGCACATTTGATGTTCAGTATTCCTCGCTGTCGTTATTCGACTTCACCTGCCAATAAAACCCCGGGGGGCTGCAAGAGCTTGAATTTTCTGATAATGCAAAAGTTGGGAGTGCAAAGCTCTTATAATGCTGCAAAACCTCATGCAGGAGGTCAGAGCCATACAAAGTGTGACTTCAACACCTTAAGCACAGTACCTCGCTCACCATAACCGAGTCAAGCAGTCGCCGAATGCATCTCCTTCACAGCCACCGGTCCAAATACAGGCGGAGTCAACACTGTACAAATGTACTTTGAATGACGTCAGCTCACACTGACTCAAATTTGACCTGCATTGTTTGAATGCACAAAAGGTTGTGATTCAAATGGTGTAAAAAAAAAAAAAAAAAAAAAACCAACAGCAGCTCATCCTCATGTCAAAGATGATGAGTGGTCGTAATTGTGTCTGAAACAAAAGACAAAGTCAAAGTTATGGAGTACAAAAGAGTGACAAAGACTTTCTTACTGAGGAGTTCACTGTTTGTGTCACATGAAAGTCAAAGTTGACTTATTCCAATTGAACTAATGTGTCTATATTACGTCTGGCTTTCAGGTCGCAGGTCTTTTTCGGTTTCATTTTTGCTTTTATCCGATAACACTTTTCTTAAAGACTTATGGCATAAACCACTTTGTTGGTGGATTTATTTCTCACTTATATCTCAGTGTTACACAAGAAAGGAGGCGGTTTGTGCGTCTACTTAAAGTTAATAAAGTTGTAGTTACTTATTTGTGCGGATTCTGGACAATTTAACAGAGCAAGAGAAGTTTTAAATGTGTCTTAAATCAGTGGTTTGTAAAGTGGGTTTATCTATAAAAAAAAAAAACGTCTGAATTTAAAACCATTAAAAGAGCTTTTTAAGAGCATTTCGGCTCGTTTTCAGGTGCTGTGTTGTCTGATTTGTTTTCATGAATTTACTTTTTTCATGTAAAGGCCCTCCTCGAAGGTCAGCATCAAATTCACGCACAGGTGAAAGCTTCCGAGTCGTATTTTGGTTTCTTCTCTCGCAAAACACGCGTCAACCTCCGTCCGACGACCTGCCGAGCGGCTGCGGAGGCCTCCTCGCTCTCCGAGCGACCTCCGCTCCCGTTGACTCCAACATGCGGATCAAACAGATGCCGTTACAGGGAGCAGGGTGAGGTCAGCTTCCCCCCGCAGCTCCCGGCGCGCAAACAAGCAGCGGGAGCCTGAACGTCAGGTCGGACGTCAAGCGGAGTCCCCGCTGAGCCGCCGAGCAGCTCGGCTACCTTCCGGGTGAGAATTAGAGTTGGAACACAGATCCGTGCCGTGCGTAATGACCGCCTGCGGCCCCCACGGGCTCGTCCTGTCACACACACACACACACACACACACACACACACACACACACACACACACACACACACACACACACACACACACACACACACACACACACACACACACCCCTCCTTTCCCCTAATCAGCTCACTGAGGCGGGATGCAGAACAGAATCAGTCCTCCTCCCCACCGAACCCGAAAAAGTAAACACTGCCTCTCCCATCCCTCGCCAATTGTTATTCATAGAGCAGATAAATATTTAATTCCATCTAAGGATACCTTTTGTTAACAGAATTACCGTACAAGCCTTGCAGCCCATAAATCCCTCAATGAATTCAGATTCGGTTGTGCGAGGTTCAGTCGTCGTGCTGCTGAGCTCGTAAGCGTTGGCGACTCCGGAGGTAGGAGGAAGACGAGGAGGAAGGGAAGAAAGAACGAGGTTGAGGGGAAAAAAAGAGGATAAAAAGGGTGGAGAACAAAATGGAGGAAGAGGAAGGGAGCGGGGAGGAAGACGAGCAGATGATGAGTTTTAGGAGGAGCAAAGTGAAGTGAACAAGAGACAGGAGATGGAAGACGATGAGGTGGAGAAGGAGGAGAGAGGAAAGGAGATGGATGAGGATGAAGAGGAAGAGGAGGTGAGGGTGGAACAGTTGCAGGAGGAGTTTTATAACATTTTTGAAGAAGAGGAGAGAAAACAGTGATGACAAGAGGTAGAAGGGATTCATACCATTGACTGTATGTACATATCAATGTAGTTTCCGGGTCTGAAAAATGGTTCCGATGCTTAAGTGCCATAAGCTGCAATACCACCGAGTACCACTAGAGGTCGGCTCCATAGACTCCCATTCAACTTCTCCCATTAAATTTCAAAGTCAATAAATTTGTTCTATGAGTTATTTCAACGTTGTTTGCTAAAGTTGCTCCTTCTTATTAGTTTTCTGGAGGTCCATCTGAAAGTAATCCTCATGAATTAGAAAATAAGCTCCGAAAAGCAGTCTTTTGGGTGGGGTGGGTGGAGGCAGGTGAGAGGCGCGTCTTTTTGATCGACAGGCCTATAGTGCAGTCAGGTTACAGCTATCGGTGGGTGGGACTCAGCATCGCCGAGTTTCAGTCAGCTCCGCCGTTCACTCAGCAAGAGATCGTCCAAATATGGTCACTACAAACCGCTCCCAACTAGCAAAGATGGCGCCGGCCAAAAAACAAACCGCAGGCTTCGTGACGGTCGGTCACAAACCAACGGGTGACGTCACTGTTGGCTGCTGCTTGGATCATGCAGAGGTGGAATAAGTTGCCGGAGGTGGAGGCAGAAATGTGCTGGTAAGAGGACATGAAGGTAGAAGAGGCGGCACGGTGGAGGTGGAGATGGAGATGGAGATGGAGATGGAGATGGAGATGGAGAGCAGGCGGAGGTGAAGCAGAGAAGAAGAGCAGGAATGGACATAAGAAGCGGTGAAAAGGAGGAAGACAAGATGACGAAGATGTAGAGGACAGAAAAGCAAGACAAAGCAGAAAAACAGAAATGAAGAGGTCGTGAAATAATGAGAGAAAAGAATTGGAAAACGAGGAAGAAGAGGTGCTGGGGTGGACGCAGAGAGCAGGCTCCATTGATCTGGATCATTAAAGTCCATCCTCCTTGCTCTTTTGTATTTCTTTTGAGTAAATAAATAATGGATTGATGAGCTCTGATGAGAACATTAACCCGACGATGAGCTTAATGAGAACGCCGAGCGCAAAAATTATCCTAAGGATAAATAATTTTTTTTTTTTTTTTTTTAAAACCCGATCGAATCGCCGCGATCCCCGACAAAAAAAACCAACAACAACTATTGATTCCAAATAATCAGCAGCAGGCTTTGATTTCTGAAGGAGGACTTTTGGAAGGCGTCGATCATTTTTCCTCTCTTCTTCTCTACCCGAGTTTCATTTCAATCGAGGCGTCTGTTTGGTCGGCCAGCTGGGGGATTAATACCTGTTGAGGCCACTGTTCAAGAGAGGCTGAAGACTGTTGGCTCACCATTAAAGTTTAATCAGCCTCACTTGGTGTTAATAATATTCTATCCCCCATCTTTTTTTTTTTTTTTTTTCCCTTTTTTAATGAAATTCTTTTTTTCTTTTTGCCTGTAATTCCCCTAAGCAAGACTGAATGGATGGTGGAGAAGAGGGCACGAATCTCTCATGGAGCAAAAAGGTTTCAATTGGGGCTCTTTGATAGCTCTTAATAATATCCCCATGGTTGATGGATAAAATCAAATGGAATGATAAGTCTTTGATTTATGTCCTGAACATCAAACTAGCGCGCGCGCGTGTGTGTGTGTGTGTGTGTGTGTGTGTGTGTGTGTGTGTGTGTGTGTGTGTGTGTGTGTGTGTGTGTGTGTGTGTGTGTGTGTGTGTGTGTGTGTGTAAAAAATAATATCCTTCGCCTCATCCAGGACCTTTTGAATTAGCGTGATCACAAAGATCGGCCCGGCTCCGCGTGCGGTGCAGCCGGCCGGTCATCCGGCACGGATCTGGGGCGTGGTGCGAGACGGAGAGGATGTTGGAGGCTCTGCCGCTCGGTGAGCAACACAGAATAACCTTCAAATCATTCACTTTTTTTTTTTCGGTGGATGATTTTACAAGGTCCGTTCAGTTTACTGCAACTTTTATGAGTTTTTGTCAACATTTGTATCCTTTCTTTCATCGGTCATGTACTTTCAGATTTATTCGTTTGCTACTCGGATTGTGTTTTCAAGCTCTCAGCGACGATTTTGGTCAGTGCTGCTGATGGGGAAAAAGGATTTGTCCCTTCCTCTTGTTTGCATTGTGGCTCCGCAAAGTCTCTTGTCAAGCAGGATCTGAAAAGTTTCCCTTGTTTTCTGTCTTATTTGCAAGTGATTCTTTCCGCATCTAATTGACGATTCCCCGGTGTCCTTATCTTGTGACCTACAACCAGCCATACGAAAGCAGATACAAAGGGAATGGGGGTGACTGTCAACTGTTTTGTCCCACTGTATAAAAGCTGCCCTAAGGAAGAGGACTGTGGAGAACGGAAGACGAGGACGGCGGAGGAGAGGACTGCTGGGGGGAAACCAGGCTGGGGCGAGCCCTGCTGGAAGCCCTGCTGGAAGGACTGCTGAGGAAGGACTGCGAGAGGACTGCGGAGGAGAGGACCTGCTGGGGAAAAGAGACCTGCTAGAAAGCCCTGATGTAGAGCCCTGCTGGGGGGGGAGCACTGCTGGACACCTCTCTTTGAGGGTGCATGTAGTCGCTCCTTCTTGCAAGAATAAAATGTCCGATGTGTTTGATTTTGAACCAAGCCTCTTGAGTAATTTTTCCAACAACTGCCGACGGGAACTGTGGCGCGAAACGGACATATAAGTTGCGACGGACACAGAATCCTCCCTTTAACCAGACTGACTTCCAGTGCTGCTGGAATACAGACCCTGCTAGTAGTTTTAGATGTTATCAATAAAGGAGCCTGTTTGTTCCTTCTCGCCACACAAACAAGTCCTGAATGAAAAAAAAAACCCTCCTTAATGACACAAATGAGAATAATAAAAGCGCTCAATACCTTTCAAAACTGCTCAAATAAAAGCATTTCTGATCTGACACTGCGGTTAGTTAGTTAAGATTTCATTGCCAATCAGTTCCCTTTAGTTCCTGTTGATTTCAGGGTGGTTTAAAATCGTCCTATTCTGACACCGTCACCTTGTTTCCAGCTCTGCATCGGATCTGTATGACGATAAAAACTGATAGAAACTGAACTTAAGTGACCCCCAGAACCGGGGGCAACAACGATGAGGCCGCTTGCACTCAACCTGACGTCCAGTTTATCAGGTATTTGAAGTAAAATTTCAAATAGAAGTTTTGCTTGAAATATCCATCCCTACGTAGTATAAAGACACGCCGGGTACGTTCAACTGGCTTCGTATGCCGGTGCGTCCAGTCGCTACAAAAGCTGCCGGTCCTCTTGGAAAGACGATCTCCCATTTACCCATCAACATTTACACGTGAAACTTTCTACGTATTCTCTCACTTGCACGGCTGACAGCAAACTTTCCGTCTTTTATCTGTTTTTAAAATGTAAACACGGTTTTGGAGCTAACGAGGGCAGTCTTTTTTTTTTTTTTTTTTTACATTTAAATACACAGAATGATCTTATAATAAGTCAAATTCATCTTGGATACGGAGAATGCCGTACACCTCTCGAAACAGTAGCTGAATGAAATTCATGTTATAGTTGTACATCTTTCCGTCTGGAATTTTTCTTTAAATCTTTTACAACGATTCATTTTTAACAGCCTGTATAGTCAAACGGAATATAATACAGGTATAATACAGGGGGTTCACATTAAGTATGTAGGGTATGTATATTACGGCAGATTTAATATTAATAGCTTTTACTAGCCTAATACATCATAGCATATTCATGATGCTCTCCTAATGGAACGGAGTGGAGGCTTATCGCTGCAAAAAATGTCCACTTTTGAGGATAATTTCAGATGCAGTTTCTGCTTATCTCAGGAACTGATGTTTTTTTTTCCCCAGCTTTTATCACTTTTTATTAGCTATTAAGAAACCCTCTAAATAAAGAAGAAACGCAATTTAAATCATGTTTTATTTGATTTTTTTAATCAAATGTGTAAATGTAATGCTGATATTAACTGCTGCAGACTTATAATTTCTTGCAGTGTAGTGGAGGAGATAAAAGTGCACTTGCAGCTTATGGACCTGCCTTTAACCCTTTTCATCAAGGGAAGGTTTGCTGACCATGCACTCTTGCGTTAGTATTTTTAGGAATATTGTGCTTCACATGCTGCAAGCACCCCGGCAACAAGGAGCTTCCTCAGAGGGCCAATATATAAATCTATTTATTAATGTTGATTAGGGTGATTCAAAAATGAAATCTACCACAGTCTTCTCGTGCTCCCTAATTTTTATCTGCCCTTTTTCCTTTTAAAATGAATGACAATTTTCCAAATGCCGCATCAAGAAAGGTTTGATGTTTTACTCCTTGTTGAGACACGGAAATAGAAACTTTAAAACTTTCACCACCACACCTGAGCATAATTGTTCATTTCCCTCTCCAGCAAGTGTCATTTCTTAACACAATTAATCTTTCTTATCCCAAAACACAGAAATCTAAAAGGACTTTGGTTTTAGTGGAGGTCTCAACACGTGTTGACATTCACAGGTCAGATTTGAACATGTTATATAACACGGCATGATGTCACAAGCGACTGCGATGAAATGAACAGAACCAGAAAGGAAAAAGATAAAACGCTGTGTCACATTGCAACAATAATTAATGAAACACGGTCACTGCATTTAACTGCATGTTTGTCCTCAGGACAAGAGAAGGAGTAAAAGTCAGGAGGGAAAAGTCAGCAGAAAGTAGGAAAAAAAAAAGAAAAGAAAAGAGGTTAGAAACGCAGCTGCTGTCAAATGTATTTTGGAGTGAAAGAAACAATACGACATTTATAAAGGTGCAAGTGCAAAACTCCAACACAAGACTTCGGGGTTCACGTCCAGACACGGAGTTAAACAACAGGAGGTTTTCTCTCTTCTCCGGCCATAACCGAGCGCTGCCGGGGGCCTGCGCATAACTTCACAACACCTTAATGCTGCTGTAGTCGCTGTCAGTGGATGTTGCGCGGCGGCCACTTTTCAAGATTCGTCAAAAATGCAAGATTCGTTAACAACACGTCCCTCGTCATGTTTCACAGAAAACATGCTTTATGTTCAAAATGGACAGCCCAAATCCTCCTTGGTGATTCCGATAAAATGCAGATGCATTTCCAGCATCAAACCGCGGACCAAGTTAGTGAAGAAAATGTAAAAAATCTCCTACTTTAAGAGGCAAATATATATTTTTTTTTTTCCCAAGGAGCTGGTGAAGACCAAACGAGAGCTGCGAGGAGAAACACTGCTGGGCTTCAGCAGCAGACGCAAACACAACTCAATGTGAACGTTGTAAATATTGTTTGTTCGCGCACTCGCCATGCCGACAGGAACATTTCTATCATGAAACTCCTCATCACTGCTTCCGTTGTATCGGATAAAGTTAGCTTCTTGGGAGTTTGGCCGAGACTCCGAGGTGCAGACGCCCGGGGTAATTATGGGTGGCGGTGGGGGAGGCGGTGATGGCGGGCGAGCGCTGAGAGGAGTGATGGAGGAGCCACTCTGGCTGCCGGAGAGTCAGAGCGGGGCCGAATGTCCTCTCTGATTAGCGGCCTCGTCTGTGAGTGCACTAATGCACCTTGCTATTAGCATGTTTCTCCTGGTTGCCACGGGCAGCGCCGCTCCACCTTCCCCCGTTCGACATGTCAGAACACATATCAGTCACGGCACGCCGTGGCCCGTGGGCTTCACATCAGTAAGATGAGAGAGAGAGAGAGGGTGTGGGTAAGAGCAGTAAGTGCATCATGTTCTTGTCCTTGGTTAAGTTTTCTTTTCTTTTTTTTCTTTCTCTCTCTCTCTCTCTCTCTTTGGAACGAGGATGTTTTTATGGAGCGAGGCGGTTTCGGCAGGTTGGCGGGGTTAGTTCAGGGTTAAGGTCTGGGTTTAAGGGCTAGGACTACGGGAAGGATGGTTTAGGCTCAGCAGGAACTGAAGTACAGCGCGTGGTTTGTTCGGTTCACAGACCCAGACCCAGAACTCCAACCATCGTCCTGTCCTGCCGCCCCCCTCCAGAAGAAATAAAACATACTCAGAGAACTGCAGTTATGTCCAGTGACTGCTATTTCTCGGCTTCGTTCCCGTGCACACGATTCGTTTCAACTCCGTCACTCCCAAGTCGTGCTGTTTTGTCCGTTTCTGTTCGCTTCTGCTTGCATGTGTGTGTTTCATGAAGGGCGGGGCTGTGCAGAAGGTAGACCGAGATCGACGTTACTGCAGTGGATGACGGCTGCACTCGTTACGTGGCTGTAAAAAACAACAACAACAACAACAACAAAAACGCACAGTGAAAGCCTCAAATTAAGCCATCGATGGACAAACTTCGACGTCCAGCTGCTGAGAACCAGACCGCAACATCAGTGTTTTTAAGACGCACCCTACAAGTACCTACTGCACACTAACTGAATGTGACAACCGTATGCGTTTAAATGGTGTCGTGTACAACGGGAAGAGTCCGTATGAACGGCGCTCAAAAAGTTCTATGAGCTCAGAGTTCCTGAGTCGCTGACGTTTACAGAAATTGCGGAAGGACCCGGAAGTTCGTGTTCGGTTGGATGTTCAGCTGATGTATTGTGATTTTAGTCATGTGGAGTTTGTCCACGGCGCGACAGCGTTCCTACGACTTGGACGCCAGAGCATACGACGCACACGACTTCCCACGTTCACAAGATCCGTTTGATCGGGCGAGACGCCTCCTCGTTTATTTCTACACATGCTTTCCTCTGATGGAAAACCTTCCGATAAGTGAGTGGTGGCTGTTGGAAGAGCGGATTGATAAACGGGTATATAGATATAAATTATGAGTAAAAAAAACAAAAAACAAACAGACGTATTGACATTTATAGGAAAGAGACAGAAACAGAGACCTCAACGGTGGTAAAAAAAAAAAAAAAAAAAAAAAAAAAATGGCCGGCCTGTAGAGCTCCATCAGTCATGAACAGATGGATGGAGGACGGGTGGGGGAGGTGGAGGGGGTGAGGGGGGGGGCACGATGCCCGGAGGAGGAGGGAGGGGGAGTTTCGCCGGTCCGAGGAGCGATCTGTCTGCCTAAAGAGCTTTGTTACCGTATTAACTTGACGTCTCCAGATGGCCTCGTCGGAAAAAAACCAAAAAACAAAAACCCTGAGCTGAGCGTTGGAGGGTTGATGGAGAGGAGAGCAAGAGGGAGAAAAGGCCCGAGCGGAGGACGGTGCAGCAGAAACGCATGAAAGGCCTTCGGAGAAGGAGCGCCGCGCAGGAGAGGGCAGGGAGACGGGGGAAAAACAGGAGAATCAAAAACTTTTCTCAACAACAGCTCCACAACCCCTCCTCCCCCCCATCTCTCTCTCTCTCTCTCGTCTGTGTACTCCCGCCTCCCATTTTTCTTTTTTTTTTCTCCCGTGCTACTTTCTTCTGAAAATCGCCCCGAGGCCGGGCGCTCTCCTGGGTGGCTCGCCCCCGAGCAGAGCCCTTGTTCCTCGCACGCTGGTAATAATCTGAGCTCGCTGGAAGAGCCGAGGCTTTTAGGGGGATCAACCTCCCGCCTCCGCCCCTGTCTCACCTCGCGTGCATCCGCGGCGTCAGGCCTTCTCCCCACGCCGCTCCACGTGCCCGCCTGCCTGCCCGCCGCCGCCGCCGCCGCCACCCCCCAAAAAAATAAGCCGGCCTCTTCGTCCCTCCTCCGTTTCCCACGGCTACCCCACTCCACAAACGCAGCCATATCGCTCCCGAAGGAGCCGGTAAGGAGAGGAGAGGAAAAAATAAAAAATAAAAACACGAGACAAAGAGAATGAGAGAATTGTTTGTGCTGTTCTGGTCCAGGAAAAGAAGGAATGTGGCTGCTGTGAGAAGAAGAGAGTGGAGATGGAAGGAGAAGCTGAACAGAGAAAAAAGAAACACACAAAAAAACCCACAACGAACAGCCACTCTCTGTTGTGGGTTCATGCATTTTGTACAGCCGCTCGACTTCACCGTATCCACCGGCCAATTTACAGCTGCCATCTTCCATATGCAGTTTCATGCCTCCCACGGCTCACAGTCAGCCTCGTCTCCGACACTTTTACTATTTCATCTCTTACAATGAGCCCTGATCTGCTACACTATGAGCAGTTAGCACTCGGCTGGAATGAAAACACTACTTTTTACTCAAACACTGTAAAGTGAACGCTTTCAGGTTAAAATTGCACTAACAGGTTAAAGTATTCATAAGTTTGAGCTCGCTTCTCGTTATTTAGCTGAAGCTTTTATTTTTTTAATGCGACACTAAGATTTGAGTTGGAAATATGCTTTCTTATGTTTCGTGGTACGTTAATTGGATAACAAACTTTACCTAGTATATTATTGAGGCCTCGGTCATTTAATTAAACAGAATGAAAGGGAAAAAGCTAATTAATGGGTTTAGTGGATTAGAAGAAACGGCATCAGGTTTGCATGGAGTTTTTTTTTTTCCTTTCTCATACACAATGCGAGTTGACTCCCTGTGAGAGCAATTCAAAAACATTGAAAATGGAATTATCTTTTCTATTGAGTCACCAATACTAAAAAAAAAAAGTAACCAAGATGACGGCTTTAAAAATGTTTGGAGCCGAAGAGGATCCAAACACAGAAAACACACCACATGCGTAACAAACTTTCGCAGAAACAAACCCAAACAAAAGGCTACCTGGAAGAGTGGGCAGAAATAACAAGCTGAACTCGTCACTGAAGTACACAGACTTCCCTAAAAGGTGACTCAGCAACTCTGAACTGAATTAACAAGCAATATATAACCGACTCTTGGTGCTGCCATGGAAACAAAACCATCTTCATGTGTGACTCTATTTTTTTTTTTTTTAATTATTTTCTTTTTTCTTTTATTAATTGCAACACAAAAAGAAAATCCACTAAGGGAATAACACAAAGACAATGAAGCAGTCAATAGTTACAGGTTGTGTTAGGTGGTGAGTGAGTTGATGTTAATATGCTGTTGGTGTAGGTGTAACCTTTGTGTGTGTGTGTGTGTGTGTGTGTGTGTGTGTGTGTGTGTGTGTGTGTGTGTGTGTGTGTGTGTGTGTGTGTGTGTGTGTGTGTGTGTGTGTGTGTGTGTGTGTGTGTGTGGAGGGAGGGTGGCAGCTTCTGTCCAAAATTTATGACTCTTTTCTGGCTCGGCTGCATTCGCGTATTGTGGTCTGGAAACCCTCGAATGAAGGTTCGCTCACGCTCTGCACGGCGGACCAATCAGCGAGCAGTAGGTGCGACAACGTTGATGTCAAGTGTTTGTTTTTCAAAATGTAGTTTCAACAATGGACCGATTGGTGGTGGGAGAGTGAGACTGTTGCCATAGCAAAATATCGAGGAATTGAAACCGGAGGAAGAAAAACGCCTAAAGTTATTCCATTTAATTTTTTTATGGTATCCTGATGTACCCGACACTTTAATTTAATTCCAGGGATGATTAAAAAAAAAAAGCCTCAATTAATAGGCGAGACAGTGAGCAATGCCAATTGGTCGACGGCTGCTTCGATAGTTTCAAAATTAACCTGAGGTCAATGCCTATTGGCAACGACTGGAAGCAATCTTCCCTGGACCGCGGACGCACCTAAATATTCACACGGTAAATTGGGCGCTGGTGCCAACAGGCTCTGCAAATGACATAATATCGTGATCGTGTTGTGCAACTGAATGATGTAGTCGCTGTTTATTTGAACGAAAAGTGACTTTTCTACGGCGCAGGCGAATACGTGAGGAGGTTGGGAGTGAGACAGAGCGGTTGACACAACGAGGAGGGCATCGCACGGTGACATCTCATCTCCTCTGTGGAACGACACGACAGGATCTTTAATGGGAAGATCAGCCGCCATCGCTCAACCGCAGCGCACCGAGGAACCTGAAGTGTGTACGCCTCTTGTGTGTGTGTCGTACACACCTGTATTGATCTTACCGCAGGAGGGGAGGGAGGAGGAGGAGGAGGAGGAGGAGGAGGAGGGGGGTTGCGATGAAGACACGGAGATAACACGGACCCACAACCCCCAAACAGACACACACCTGCATTTGCACACAGGTGGCGGGGCAGGTTACAAGCGCGCTTCCTCTGTCCTGCCTTCTTCCACTGCTGGCAGATCTTTTATTTAGCCGCTGCAGCAAGCGGGCTCCCTCTCATGAATTATGCAGCCGTGGGCCCCTGTAACAAGCTCCAGGCCGACTCTACACCTTGTGTGTGGCTTAAAATATAGATAAAAGCTGAACAGCCAGCTACAAACACAGACTGCTTTTTTTTTTTTTTCCAAGACAGAAGCAGGCTGGCGAGGAGAGAGTCCACAGCAATTAGGAGAAGGCTGCGGCGCTGCGAGAGTTGTGCCGGGCGCCGTCCGCAGAGGAAAGAAAGTCCAGCTGTTGATTGTACGGAGGCCAGAAACAGAGAAGAGTATAGAAGAGAATCGGAAAGAAAAAAAAAAAAAAAGAAGCGGCACAGCAAAGCCAAAACACTGAAAGCAAGTCCAAACTTATTAAAAGCGCACGAGCGGCGCCGAGCGATTCGCACCAAAGCGGTAAAAACAACAACAGCCGCAAACAGTTTTCGCGCGCGTCGCGAGTCGAGAGATGAAGGCTCGTCGACTGACATCTTTGTGCACGTCTCCGCTCTTTGAGCATCGCCAGTGAAGGGAGTTCTTTGTGTTAGCGAGATGAGCTTGAAGTCGGCTCCCTCCGCTGATTTCATAACAAAGCTTATGCAACGTCGGAGAAGAGAACAGAGCGTGCGGCGGCTGGCGTTATTTTAAGACCGGGGCCTGAAAGAATACGTTTGGTTCACTTTTATAAAACTTAAAAGGGGTGCGGTGGGGGACGTGCACGGAACTTTTTTTTTTTTTTTTTTTACCTGAATGAAGAATCTGCTCCCAATGAGAATGAATAAGAAGTTATTTTCAACTCGTGATAACAAGTTAAAAAAAAATAAAAAAAAGTCATTTGTA
The DNA here is from genome assembly GCF_029030835.1 of Brachyistius frenatus. Taxonomy (NCBI): domain Eukaryota; kingdom Metazoa; phylum Chordata; class Actinopteri; family Embiotocidae; genus Brachyistius; species Brachyistius frenatus. The sequence goes on from NW_027210604.1 coordinate 675,601, forward strand.
TTTGTTTTGCTATAATCTTGGACCACCAACCAAGTTCGACAGCTCATGTCATCTTCAAATCCTACAAATACGACACACGGTACAATCAAAACAACGATGAATTCATCCTGATGGAAAATATGGTTTCTGCAGCAACAAGTCCTCCAACTCGTATGACCAGCTGTCGGTTGTTCCAACGCTTTAATACTCTTTAAAGTATGCTCTTTAAATTACAGCTCCTCCTTCCTTGGCCGTGTGCATCCTCAGTCGTCATGGCAACAGTAAACGCCATTAAAAAAAAAAAAAAAAAAAAAACGTTGGCAGATCTCCTGCAATCAAGTGTAAGCCAAATCTTACCGAGCATCATGCCGGAGGTGGAAGTTTCTGGTTATCAGGCTGCGGAAAACTGAAACGCTGGACAACAAACTGCGGGGGTTTGGTAGGGGAGAACATCCGGCCGGTGCCTCCACGAGATGATTTTTAAACCCCTTTTCGTCCAATAAATGAACAAAACATTAGAAATATTTTCCGCCTAAATCCCCCACGATCTCCCAATGGTTAAAATTTGATGTTCCTTGTAATATGCCTGTTCGCTAAACTGGCAACAGACAGATAATATTGTAAGGTAATGAATATATTGATAAAGAATGGGCATAAATGAATTACAAAGTTTAACAGTTTTTTCCCCCACAAAATCCTTGTAATTTGCGTCTGAATTATTTAAAGCTTGACATGAAACATACTGATAACATACGAAACGCGACCACCAGTAGCTTTCGCTGTGTTTATGAATAGTTTAAAAATCTGGCATATAATTCTTTTATATACTGTTTGCAATAGTATCCTGATTCTTTGAGCAAGGAAAATATGCGAATGTCACCGTGAATTCAACAGTGAGTATGATATCATACAAGATGCGAGTTATCTATTCATGGCTCCATTAATGAATCATAGCCTCCCTAGACTTTATACTCCAGACATGCCCTCTTTGAATATGTCATAAGGTTGTATTCTTTTTTTTTTTTTAAACGGGGCAGCAAATCACGGCCAAAAAAACAAATATATACAAAAAGTCATGCAAACATCACGGTGGGGAAGAAGGAGGAGGAGGAGGAGGAGGGGGAGGAGGGGTTGTCGGTCAGGGTGCAGCAGGAAGCCGGTCGGTTTTTCAGCGAACGTACCCTGTCTCTCTCTCCAGGTTACATTATTTATAGTTTATACCCAGAAGGCTCTTTAAGCAAGTCAAAGCTTCTGTTTGCATCACTTTGCCGGTCTGCACCTTGGGAGACATCAACTGCCGAGATGAACTAAAGTGTCTCACCCACAGCGCACCAAACTTGGGGAAAAGGTCAGAGTTATAATAAAATTATGAACTTTAATTTTTGTCTTTTGGCTACACAGGAAGTCCTCCATCCTCCCGGGTGTCCCAGAAGAAGAAGAAGAAAAAAAAAAACAACAACCAACATTTACACCTTTTCCCACATTTGAAGCTCATCTCCAGCGGCGCTTACGACTTTTAAACAGCTTTTACCGTATCCAGATTTGCCTTGCAAACTTTATTCAACTTTGATCTGGATTTTATTCATCCAGCTGGAAAATAGACACTGTTGTTTTGTTCTTCCGTGTTGCGTTGCGGCGTTGAAAAAAAAAAAAAAAGTATCTTAAAAAGTCATCAGTAAAATCTTAAAATCATTTCTAAAAGATACTGGGAGCCGGTGCGAGGAGGCTAAAACTGTTAATACCTTCAGCAGTGCAGATCCGCTATCTTCCCTCCATTTCAGCCGTGTAGCAGCTACAAGGCCACACAAAATAAAAAGTTCTCAAGTCGAGAAGCAAAAGCTGAGTTAGTGGTGAGAAAATGATTGATTTGGAGTTTTAAAAATCCTGCACATCCGCTCTTTGCATCCCGTCACATTTCACACAACCAGACTGGAAAGTTTGGTTCATTGACTCCATCTCCCATTCACTGTGATCGGTCTTTAGCTCGGTAATCAACGCCTGGAGTCCGTTTCGCCGTTGCGTCTAACTTCAGACGGATAAATAATGCACAGCTCGGCAATTAAAACACACAGATCCGATTCCTTGTCGCTAATTTATTGATTACTCCTCATGGCTTCGAGATGACAGGGTTAAATGTCAATCAGATGATCTGAGTCACACTTCAGTTGGAGTTATTCATTCCTTTTCGGCCGGGAGAAAGAATACAATTTCCCCCTCTGATGCCTCTATGTATTATTAACTGTTATGCTAAGTTGTATTGGACCGCTTTTGGGAGACGCTGGGGGGGTCAGTCCCGATTAGCTGGTGCCTCGGAGGAAGCTTTAAAGTGAATAAGGAAGCGCGGACTATTTTGATGTCGGCGTCTTGCGACCGCTCTGTCGTCGCCCGGGCGGAGTCTGACGAGGACGAGATCCTGGGACGGCCTGTTGTCTGCTTCTGATGGAGACGCAGTCCTACGTGGTGGTTTCGTCTCTGCGTTTTAATAGAGGTGGCGTTTCATTTGAAGTTCTGGGATGAAAGGTCAAACCTGCATTGACTGATTTTATTGGCTACTTGAGTTGTATACCAGCTTGTAAAGTCCAATATTCACTCTTCTTTAGCTATTTTCTTTAGTCTCCATTGTGCTCGCCACCAACTAAATATCTTGTCCTGCCCTCTTCCGTCCTTTAGTTTTTCCCCCATCACTCCTCATGTCTTCCTTCTCTTGTCTCATATTCATTCTATCCTTTTCTTTTCTTCCATTTTCAGCAGTCACATTGTATGCATCTGTGTTGACATCTATATTTCTTTAAACTACAAGAAGGAAGAATAGAAAAACATGTTTTTTTTATTATCCATTTTTACACTTTTTATTGATTTATCTACTGGCACATTATGATCATGAAAGAAAAGAAAAACCCTTAAATAGAAAAATAAAGAAGACCAGATGTGGAGCTCCACTAGAGGAACCTCAGGGACCCTATCATCTCAGCATCTGTTGAAATGACGGGGAGGGGGGGGGGAGCCTGGACGTGCAGCTCGTCCACAGGGCCCAGTAGACAGACCTGATCAGCAGGCAGAGTCCACTCTGTGGACGGTCTACTGGGACCTGAGACCAAGACAGGCATAAGATGTGTGTGTGTGTGTGGGGGGGGTTGTTGGCACACATGGACACTGCATCTGTCTTTCTTCTGCATCAAACACCATGCCCCCTTAACACACACACACACACACACACACACACACACACACACACACACACACACACACACACACACACACACACACACACACACACACACACACACACACACACACACACACACACACACATCCAGCATCTTTCCTTTTTGTTGTGCCCTCCTCACCAGCACAGATGTTGCAGTTGTTGTGGAGCCAGTGAGGCTTCGACCTCACTGTCAATCATCTCAACCCACATTCTGAGTAGCAACACGCACACGCACACGTGCTGACATTATAGGGGCTGTGGTCAGTTTTTTTTTTTTCTACTTTAGTATTTATGTTTCCATTATATGAAAAAGTGACAGTTAAAACAGTTGAACACCATGAACAGTTAAAAACAATACAAGAACAACAGCGTGACGACGATCTACTTTTACTTGAAGGGAATCTCCAATTTCATGAACCCTGGTCTTTTCTTCCAGTTATTTTTGCCCATTATTTCTCAGAAATAAAAACACCATAAACAGTAGCTTCATTGCTGAGATGAAAAGAATAATAATCAATACAGATTAAAAGAAAATGTCACGTGAAGCATGAAAAAGTCAGACGGTCAGAGGTAAGAGGTAAACAAACCTCCAGGTAAACTCAATTTATTTGGAAGAGAAAACAAAGACAAACATTAAAATTAATATACTGTCCATCATCCATTTCACCTGCTTTGAATGTTATCAGCTCTTTAAAAAAATGCAGTTATTAGCAAATTAAAGCCCTACTTCACCTGCCAGTCAGCTGAGTAGCCGTTATCAACCACATAAAGTATTATTTATGTGAAAAGTTTTCTCCCACTCGGAAGTCGGAACTTTCCCACTTCCCAGTTGCTCATGAACGCACCACAGGTCGGCATATTCCCGCTCGCAGTTTAAAACATTTTTTTTCTCTATCTCGTTTCTTATTCTTCTAAAAAAAAAAAATTGGCTTTATTCGGCGGCTTTAAGATCTTCAAAAACTCATGAAAGTTGGTGCCTGACTAATGTGCAAAGTTTTGTTTGACCTTAAGCATCAACTTCCTGTGTCACAGCGAAACATCAAACTTAGCCGCATCGCCCTGGCTATACTATATACTCTATACTATCTAAAACATACAATACACTATACACTATGTACAACATACAATATACTATATAATTTTTTTTAACTTTTTGATCACTTTTTGGACATGTGAAAAATAATAAAGTAAAGAGTATTGGTTGAGGTTAATGTCAGTATGTCACACACGAGAAATCGCAGATGCGTCCGGACCGGCGCTCACAAAAACGTGTGCAACTCAAGGTGCTGATGTCGATCAAGCGACAAAACGCACTTGCGAAAGTTATAGCGTCTCCTCGCTGTTCCCGCGCAACGGGAGCCGTTTCTCAACTCGTGCATGGGTGAAATGACGGAGACCAAAAGTTTGAATAATACTTCACGTAAAGGATTTCCATCTCGGAAACGCACGGCGAGCATTTCTAGTACGTTACCCGCAGGCCTCCTCTACATTAACCGCACCTCCTTTACATTCGACACACGCCGACAACACACCGACAACACACCGACCACAGAAGAACAATTTTTCAATTTCCATTTCTGATTCCTGACCTCTGATAATTGGCGAGCCGGCTGACTGATGGCTGCCGGAGCACAAGCCTCCTGTCACCTGCAGCGACGCGGGCCGGGCCGGTCCGGTGAATTATTAATGGCTAATATCATTATGTAGGCACCGCTTGTCATAACAATCTAGCCTGGTGGAGGGAAACTCAATCTGCCGCCCCTGCCCCTGTGCAGACAATGCTTTTTAATTATTGATACCGACTAATTGGCTACAGGATTCGCGGGGCACAGTTACTTTTGTTCTCTTCACAGCTCGCTCTGCTCCTTCAAGAAACATCCTTATTAGGAGGCCAGCCCTCCCCGATGCCCCCGTGTCAGCAAATTAGCAGGGAGGACGACCCCGCTCATCCCTCTCTCACTCGCTTTCTACTCGTGGTTTCCTCTCCCACCTCTCCTCCTCCTATTTTCATACATCCTCTTCTACCTTCTTTTTTTTTTTTTCCTCTCTTTTCACTCAGAATTTAAGATTCTCCTCTTCCTCCTCCTCTCCTCTCCTCACCCCGACATCGCACACCGGTTAATTAAAACGGGACAAGGAGGTAACCCGACATGGCCGCGCATCACTATTCACAGCGTATCTCGGCGCTTACCTCGGGTTGGTCTTTCTGCTAATAGACGGAGGAGGAAGAGGGAAAGACGGAGGTGAGCGAGACGACGAGGGGTTAATGGAGTTTAATTTCGGGTCAGCGTGGCGGTCCGAGGTCGCGGCCAGCGGGGCCATCTTCTACGGCTTTGCTGTTGTTAGCGTTCATTACCATACCATTAAATTATGAGATGTCCGACAAGTCCTAGAACACGCGCAACTGTCGAGGTCGTTTGTCCCGACCCGTAAACACGACACACAGGTGTGTTTTATAAATTAGCGCACCCTAATTGGGTTTAGGCACAAAAAGCGCTTGGTTACGGTGGTAGGGAAAGGTAACCCGAGTGGTGCCGGAGTGGTTGGGGTCAGTTTTCACAACAGGTTAGCAACCATGAATCTGTTTTAGGGCGGTTAATGAGAAACTACGTTGTGCTATTTAGTTTTTCGTTCATTTAACAGACATTACCAAGTTAGTTTGGGTCTTTAAGCAATTACTGTTTAAAGTGAGCGTTGGACGGAAACAGTGAACAAACTCCAAGATTTGTCGACATCGACCTCCGGCTCCCCGCCGCCCTGTAATTACTTCCCATGACGACTATGGATGCAGTTCTGTAATATTATTCTGATATGATTATTATTATAATGATTAAATGAGAAAAAAAAATGCATACTATGGATGATATGGTAAAAAAAACGGATACATAGGATGGGTTACAAAGGAATACTTGAAATTAACAGTCTGTCAGCCCAAAAATGAAAAGATATATTTCACGAGTCGAAGCAGGTCTTCAAGATGGAAACATATAACGATGGAAAAAGGACAAAAACACACAATTGAGTGATTAAACCTCCAACAAAATCGGATTACTTTCCCTTTGTTGGGTTGATTCGGGCTCAGGTTCGGTTCATCCTCTCGGTGCGTTCAGGTTTAAATTGGTGTTTTGCTTTGATTTAAAACGTCCGTGACCATTTCTGATAACGCAAAACACAAGTGCTACTGAAATCAGATAAACGTGTTTGAACCAGCGGTGATTTCGAACTGCTGCTAATTCTGGTAAAAAAAAACTAAAAAAAAAACGCGTCAGCTGCTTGTTTCTTGGAGCTTTCTGGGTGTACAGTCGGGATGAATCTTTAATCTGAGGGCAAACCTGCAGTGTGGAGTTTCAAAGCAACTTGCAACACACACACACACACACACACACGCACGCACACACACACACACACACACACACACACACACACACACACACACACACACACACACACACACACACACACACACAAAACATGTTTAGGGAGGCTGCTCAGGTGTGTAGTGTGAGGTCTGGGTGTTGTATTGTGTGCGGAATACTTTATTTTCCATTGTGTTAAACAACAACTGCAGGTCTTTGAAGTTGACTGTGTTCGTACGAAGCTGTAAGCGTTCAACTTTTCATGGTATGTTTGCACCAATTTGCATGTGATGCATGTTGCATGTGCTGAAGGAAAACACGTGTTTGCACGTCGCGTGTGTGTGTGTGTGCGTGCGTGCGTGTGTGCGTGCGTGCGTGCGTTCGTTCTCTGGGGTGATTGCATCAAAGTCTCTTTACAGCAAAATAAAAACACTGAGATAACTTGAAATGAAAAAGAAACGTCAGATGCGTCCAGCATTTTCGTAAGAAACGCATCAAAACAAGCCAATTGTTTACTGTGTGCGAGAAGCTTATCACGACCCACAGTAAACTGTTGCACGAGTATTTTCAGCAAATTATCAAATGCCATAAAGCGTCAGGCTTTCATTAAAGTCACAAAGGCCTTACGATGTACGCATAGAGCCGAAAGAGAAGAGGATGAGGGTGGGGATGGATGGATGGATGGATGGAGGGATGGACAAAACATATATTAGTTGACCTTGCTGTGACTGGCCAAGCCCACACCCAATAGTTCAATATATTTTAAGAAGCAATTTCAGGCAAACAAAAGCACAGAGTCGTGGACAGGCACGGTCTAAGGATGTATATATAATTTAGTTATTCATTAATTCATGCGAGATCAGTTGTTGCTTCAGAGTGGCAACAAATAGCATACATTACGTTACTGACATCCGTCCACAGAAAAGGCAAACATCAGGCGGACCATGAGTGCCTCGTCTCTCTTGAAGAAGGAGACCGCGGATGGAGAAGAAACGGTCAGGGCTTCTGAATTAAAACAGCTACAATATTTAAACATTGTCTGCGAAAATGAGACGGGCAGTTGCAAATTTAATGCGTGGAGTCTGTTTGAAAAATTAAAGCTTTGTTCAGCGCTATCATTGCCCGTGACTTCCCCTCTAATCTCGACTCTGACAAATCTGGCTTCTCTTTCTCTGCTGCAGTGATTTGTTGGAAGAAAATCTTTTTGGTTTTTTTTTTTTTTTTTTGCAGGTGTTCAGAATAAAGGTGGATCGGTATTTTCTACAATGTGTCCGTGCCCCGACTCTTACCGTCTCTCGAGGAAGAGATAAACACATCAAATGGAAGCCCTGCTTATTTTTTTTTTGCCGGCTGAAATATTAATTTTCTTTAAACATGCTGTCAAATGCAAAGACGGCAGACGTCTGAAAGTAGGGCAGCGCTGCAGCTGGCAGAGAGAGGTTGAAAAACATCACGGAGAGAGAGGAGCTGGAAAACAAACTGATATCAAACAGTCAGATCAATGGACACTGATTTGATGTAGCCAATGTGCAGTTACTTGCATTAACTAATAGCCATTATTTTGTCTGACATGACGATTATTTCATACTCGGACACACTCAGGCCGATTTATTATACGGCTCATTATTGGGCTTAAAATTTGAAGGGAGACAAAAATTGGTAACACTTTACGGTTAGGGGACATGAATTATCAAAAATCCATGCATTAATACCTCGTGAAGTCATCAGGAAGTAACACGAATTCAAAGTCTTTTGTTCTTGATCTCATGCATGAACAACACATGAATTAAAGCATTAAGTGAAGGTGATTACATCATCAGTGACTATGATTTATTAAACATGATCAGGATGAATTCTTTGGGAAAAATTTTTTTTTTTAAATCTGGGGCCAATTTTTTTTGTCCGTGACATCATAATAATAATAAAAAAACAAACATTTGTTCTCAAATTCATTGTTCCAGCACTTCCTGCAGTTTTTTTTTTTTTTTTACCCACAATTCATAGTAAAGATGAAAGGTTCACCACTTCACAAACACGATGACCTCATGAGGAACTGATGCTGAGTTGGTGATGAATCATAACCACTGATGATGTAATCACCTTTAGTTACTGCTTTAATTCATGTGTTGTTCATGCATTAGGTCATAAACAAAAGACTTTGAACTCATGTTACTTTCTGATGATGTCATGAGGACGTAAGTCTGTCTGTCTGTCTGTCTGTCTGTCTGTCTGTCTGTCTGTCTGTCTGTCTGTCTGTCTGTCTGTCTATCTATCTATCTATCTATCTATCTATCTATCTATCTATCTATCTATCTATCTATCTATCTATCTATCTATCTATCTATCTATCTATCTATCTATCTATCTATCTATCTATCTATCTATCTATCTATCTAATGTTACAACATTCCCAGATTTCAGCAATCAAGTCGCTGACTCGGGTATTATCATGAACAAAAGGAATGATAGCAAAAAAAAGAAAAGAAAAGAAATTCCAGTTTGGAAAGAGAAAACACTTTCTTTTTTTTTAAAAATAAATTTAAAATCCCTAAAACTGCATTTATTCTGCATAAAAACACAGTAGCTGAACCTGTCTGCTGGATATTAAGTGTGTCTTAAGTGTATTCCATTTAAGACGGCAGGCGGTGGACTGTAGCGTATGGAATATATTTACAGTGTGTGTGTGTGTGTGTGTGTGTGTGTGTGTGTGTGTGTGTGTGTGTGTGTGTGTGTGTGTGTGTGTGTGTGTGTATCCCATATCAGGCGGTAGTCCCACTCTACAGTGTATAGCCACGTCTCCCCATTAAGACCTGTCCTGGGACACACACACACACACACACACACACACACACACACACACACACACACACACACACACACACACACACACACACACACACACACACACACACACACACCCTCACTAAGTGGCTTGCCATCTTGCGCTCTCAGTCTCCTGTCCTTTCACATGCTTAGACACACTCTCACACACGCATATGATTACACACACACACACATGCATATGATTACACACACACACACACACACACACACACACACACACACACACACACACACACACACACACACACACACACACACACACACACACACACACACACACACACACACACACACACACACACACACACACACACACACATTTATAAGCACATGCCTGCAACACCGGTCCGTGCAGACACCACAAGAACCATGTTAGGAATGAAGGAAAACACAAGGGAGGGAGATAGACGACGACACTGTCACACACACGCACACGCACGTGCTAATGCCGCCCTCCTGCTGGCCTCTGTGGAATAGCCATGTCACAATCAAGAGGCTCCCCGGCCCTAATCTGCTTTTTAGGGCCCCGCCACAAACACTCATCTGCATAATCGGGACGACAAGTGTGGAGAGGGTGAAAGAGCAACGGAGGGTGGGAGGACGGAGAGAGGGAGGGAGGAGGAGAGAGGATGAAAGATGGGAAGTTACAGACAGGGGGGGGGGGGGGGTAGAAAAGGAGAGGAGGAAACGGAGAAGAGGAGGAGGAGGAGGAGATGAAAGATGAGTTGAAGGCGAGGAGAGGATGGAGAAACAACAGAGAGGGAGGAGGAGGAGGAGGAGGAGGAGGAAGAGGAGAAAGGAGACTCAAGGTGAGGGAGGAGGAGAGGGATGATGGGCAGCCATGATGAAAAGGGGGCGAAGTTAAGAGATGTGTGTGTGTGTGTGTGTGTGTGTGTGTGTGTGTGTGTGTGTGTGTGTGTGTGTGTGTGTGTGTGTGTGTGTGTGTGTAAACAGGGGAGGTGTGTGTCAGATATTGGTTATGACAGTCACACCTGCTGCCCCCTCCTCACCCCCGACCTCCCCCCTCTTGCTTCCCTCTCCCATCAGGAGTCATTAACCACCAACTGAAAGAAGGGGGGGGGGTCATTTTGAATCCTGCTGTGCTCCTTTCTCTTATCTCTTTGTTTTCATACTTCTGACTTAAATTAATCGGTTGACCTCTCAACCTTTCGAAGACACTACTATCAGCTGAAATGCATTTTTCTATTGATCCTCTCTTATTTAAAACGATATTAATTACCGAACTCCTTCTTGACTTCCCCCCCCCCCCCGACACGCTGAACAAACCTTTTCAACATAAGAACCGTTAACTCATTTCGCCAGTTGGGGAACTCCAATTTATTCTTTCTTACAACACCAATGCTGCTGCTTCTACTCGCAGTGTCTTTCCTCTTCAATATTGTTGGACATTTTCGCGTCCGTTATTTCTGGAACTCGATATATATTTTTTGACTGTATTATCACCGTTTATGACTCCGTGCTACTTGTGCGTGCGGTGACGTGTTGCCTTCATGTTTGTACATTGTACGTTACCGTGTCTGGTTTCAAATGTTGGATTTTCATTGAACATTTCAAAATTTCCGTCTCGAACGTCGCCTCAGTTTTCAAAGTGTTGCTTGCAGAGGTTTTGGCCCAAACGAGCGTGTTCCGCTACGTTTTTTTTTTAAACGCTTTCCTGAGCTTCTTCTCTCGCCCTCTCTCACGCATGCAGATGTATTCGTGCAGCGCTCGTCGTCCCCTATTTCTTGGGATTCTCGCTCATTGCCTCTCTCCTCCTCCCGCCTCTCTTTTTTTTTTTTTGTTGCATACGCCGTGTGTCGCCATGGCGAGGCGAGTCCGGCAGCTCGCGGGTTCAGGACCCCACCCGAGACCCCGCATGCAGAGTGGGGACGAGCGGGGCACTTCCGCGGACGGGTAATTGAAGAGCTTTTAAAATTCCCACAGAGGACCAATCATGGTTTTCATCTGAGGCTACGGCGGGGCTGAGAGGAGGCCAGTGGGGGTGGTCGGAGGGGGTGGGGGGGGGGGTGGTAGAGAAAAAGTGACAAGAAGATGTGGAGCAGCTCGGAGACCTCGGGCATAAAATCTGCACACGGAGAGATTTGAATGTAGAAGTGGTCCTCCTCCGGAGTCCGCTACATTTCAGTCTCAATAATTCACCCGAACACATTGTGCTGCCAGAGTTTAGTAACAGGAGGAGGACTAATTACCACAGTACAAAACACCGCCTGGATATTTAGTCTATTTCTGAGGCTTCTTTTGGTATTTAGCATCAGAGGAACTGATGTAAAAGATTTCTGAGCTCACATCTTAAAGATCAGTTTATAGTTCATCCGTTGCTGTTTGATCGATTTTGTGGGAAGAAAAATTTCCGTTTTATTTTCCGTATCAACATAAAGACAAAAACTTGAAGGCGTCCAAACTCCAGGCTGAATCATTAGTACAATATATGAGAACCTGTGTTAAAAAAAAAAAAAAGAATCGATTGTGTGTACGTTCAAACGCAGGAATCGGAGTCAACTGCAAACCCGGAGTCGTATTTCGGTAAGAAACACCCCTTCAAAATGGAGCGGCTTAAAATCGAGACACCACTCGTTGCGTCAACAGTATCTCACATTCGCCTAAATTATATCATTAATATGTTTGCAAGTCTCAGGAATTTGATGATTAAAATGATAGAAATATACAGAATATCTCAGAGAATCAGCAATAAACGCTCACGAACGAGACAACTAAACCTCCATCCCTCAAAAAACGAATGGGACACCCTCCCCTACCCGGGCACGCTCAAACCGGAGGGCTATAGGGCCAAGCGGTAGGTAATTGGGATCGGGGCCTCGGCATGACGAGGGCAACTCTTTTAAAAAGTCGGGCCACCAAACCGCCACCAACCTCGACCGCGCTCTGATCCACGAACACCCCAAACGCCGCCATCGACTGCTCCTGCTCCTCCAGCTCCTCCCTCTGTGGGAAAAGTTGCATTGCATGGCGGTGAGGGAGCAAGCGGGGGCGGGCGAATCGGGCGAGTTCGTATGTGCGTGCGCGTGCGTGCGCGTGCGTGTGTGTGTGTGTGTGTGTGTGTGTGCGTGTGTGTGCGTGTGTGTGTGTTGCGGGGGAGGGAGGAGGGAGGGTGTTTCCCCAGCGGGACGCATTAACAAGCCCATCCAGTTAAATGTAGCCCCTGCATTACCTAATGTACCGGCCCCTTCTCCAGCAGTGTAGGAGACAGCAGCATCCATTATTGATCACATGGAGCTTCGCCTCTGAAGCTAGAAGCTTGGTGGAGGGAGAGAGATGGAGATGGAGATGGAGATGGAGATGGAGATGGAGATGGAGAGAAGAGGAGAGGAGAGAAGGGGAGGAGCGGGAGAGAGAGAGAGAGAGAGAGGAGAGAGATTTGTTGTGAAAGAGAAATAAGTCAAAGAGATGATTAAGGACTTTGCTCTCGTCTCGCCGTCTTCATCACTCCGTCGTCCCCGAATCCTCTCACGTCCCGTCGTCCTCAGTCACAATCTCTCGTCCTCCCTCCTCTCCGTCCCGACTCCCCCATCTTTGTCTTTTCTTTCATACGTGATTTGTTAGCATCTTCGTCTCGTGCTGTCCTCCCTCCCAAACTGACACAAGCTCGCTGTCACTCACAACAGCATCATCATCATCATCATCATCATCGTTGCGGCCGTGTTTTTCTTTTAATCCCTCCACCGTCCGTTCATTCAAACTGCCCTCCGCTCCATCATCCATCCCTCCTTCTCCCTCCCTGGTGAGATCGGCTGAGGGAGAATTAGAATTTCACAGACAGTCATTGGAGATTTCTTTTTTTTTTTTTTTCTCAGTTTGTGGAGGGGGGAAGGGGGGGGGGTTTCGTGGGCTCTAATCTCCTCTCTCTCTCTCTCTCTCTCTCTCTCTCTCTCTCTCCCCTCGTTGTTTGTGTTTCAGTCTCCTGAATTTCCTCTCTGGATTATTAAGTACACAGCCATTAGAGCTACGAGCTGAAAGTCAGCATCAGCCTAAGATCTTCGTCTTTGCCACTGAATTCTCAGCTCGGCGGTGTTCTTGATAGATTTCGGCTCTGACTCCGGGCCATATCTGAATTACACTCAATACGTCTGTCTTCACAACCACCGAGCTACACCAATCTCTTTTTGCCCCGAAGGCTCGGGCTTTTTAAGTTTATTGCTGTATAAGGTTGTTCTTTGATTTACTTTTGATAGATTTGTTCTTACCTGCTCAGCGCTCAGACAGTGAATTTTCATGTCAAAAAGGGAGTTAAAGCTGGTGCACTTCAAGCTAGTTTCCTACAGAGCAGTCAGTTATGCTTCAAAAGATCCAAGTTTATCATTAACCATAAAAAAAAATAAAAAATAAAAAAAAGTCTGACTCTGGGATAATACTAGTGTCTCGCCTGTGGTTTGAAAAAATTATTGCGAAACGGTACAGTGGAAATGAAAGTTATGATATTAATACACAACTGTACCCACATTATGCATTACAACAGAAAAATATCTTTAACAATTTCATCCAACCCAGTATCTCGGCAAAGCGTGAAATAGACACGCCTGTCCACTACGGCCAAACGTGAGAGAGCCACGCTTTGGGCTGTCTAGGCGTGAAAGTTACACGTTTTATGAGCGTAAAACTTGACCAAAAGATGTTTAGAGACCAAGTCACAGATCGACATGCGGGACGGAGAGGTTTTCTTGGGTTGTTTTGTTGTTTCCTAACCCCAGCGATGTTCGTATTTAGTAAGCCCAGCTCACGCCTAGACAGCCCAAAGCGTGGCTTTCTCACGATTGGCTGCAGTGGACGGGCGTGTCTATTTCACGCTTTGCCGTGACACGGGGTCGACTCTTCACCTGGAGAGGATCAGTCACATGTACTCAACTCATGACAATTCAGTCCTTAGACCTTCAAGTGAGAGGCAGATGTCTTGCTCGGGGGCACGAAGGCAGAACACGTTTGAGGAAAACTTGACTCTAACGTCATCTGAAAATCTCCATCTCGTGTATTAATCATCATGCGTGTGCGAGTCTTCTTGGTTTTACTGGTCTCTGAGCATTATTAGCTTTCTTGAGCGCGTGTATTTTGATAATGAAGTGTGTGTGTGTGTGTGTGTGTGTGTGTGTGTGTGTGTGTGTGTGTGTGTGTGTGTGTGTGTGTGTGTGTGTGTGTGTGTGTGTGTGTGTGTGTGTGTGTGCGCGCGTGTGTGAACTACAGTTGACCAGGGGGAGAGGCTGAATAATTGATGGCGTGTTTCAGTGCAGAATTGTGTGACAGTTAGCTTTAATTTCCCATTCACTTGGAATAGGGAGAGACAACACTAATCAATACAACACAGTAGAGCCACACACACACACACACACACACACACACACACACACACACACACACACACACACAAACACACACACACACTCTGCCTATTCTTGGCAAAGAGAAACGTAGCAAATACTCATTATAACAGGAAAGACACAGGTGGAACAAATCTTAACCGCGACTCAGTTCCACATTTGCCAAATTGGATTGTTTAAAATAATAACTGAATGGTTGTTAATCTGATTTTGAGAATTCACACGGTGATAATTTGAAATATTCCATATCACTGCGTAGTGCATCGGTGTAGCTTACGCACGGCGACGACGGTCACAGTTGAAAAGCGGCTCCACCGTGGAGCACTTCGGTAAAGCGGTTACCAAATATATCAGATCCACAACGAACCACAGTAATAACAAAAATTGTAATAACATTTTTTTTTTAAAACAATCGAAGACTTGTAATGCACGAATAAAGTGCAGCACCGCGATGTGCAGGGAGAAAAGAGAATTACCTTCACGACCATGTAATCCAAGTTAGTAGCGAGTTGCACACGTTTCTGTGACCACTGGGCATTTCCCCATGAATGACCTGAAACTTGGGCAGAGAGAGCACATACAATGTCCTGTCAAATTTAGTTGCATCGCATGTCGTTGAAATTGAGCGAAACGTCTTTCATCATTTTTGTCAACACTGTCAAGAATATTGTTATCTCAGAAACACTCTGAAATATTGAGGTGTTATTTTTAGGGCCATATAACCACCCAGTTAGCCATGACAGCATGAACAACACGGAGAGCCTGCAGCTCACCTCAAATTTCACGGCTAGTTTTACCAACGTAAATGATTAGAATGCTTCTTGCATCAAGGTTATTCTGAGTGTATGAAACATTACTGCTCTTCCCTCAATGAAAAACAAGGCTCTAATTCTTTTCAGCAGCCCCCCCTCCAGCCCTCTCCTCCTCCTTCCTCCTCCTCCTCCTCCTCGTCTCTCCTCTGTATTGATCTCTACCTGAAGTTGGATGATGATCAGAGCTGCTACGCCTCAAAGAACAATTAATTGTGCATGTGATCGATGTTCATCCAGAAATCAATGGACACTCTGCTCTCCTCTCTGTCTGTCGGAGTGTATCGGTGTTTGTGTGTGCAGTCATGTCGGTGTGCATGAGTATGATAATGTGTGTGTGTGTGTGATGTTTTAATGTTGCCTCATAACACAATTGTGCCTCCTATGTGGGAATTCGTTTAGGGTCGAGGCTTTAAAGGATCTTTTAGGGTCGTTTTTATTCATATATCCAAGGAAGAAACATGTAAATGACATCAAATGTGAATACTGTTCACATTCCTCCCTTTATACATCAAAATATCAATAAAACAAAATGAGCTCGGCTTGATTCGTGGTGGAGGAGCAACTTGTTTAAACCTTAATGTGTAAACGGAGTAAAGCAGAAGACACACGTGAGCCCGCATTCTCAGACAAAAAAAGACCAAATTCAGACTCGCGCACTCAATTTCAACACATGCAGACCTGTTTAGGACTTCGGTTTCTTTTCATGCGCAAACGCACACAGAAATAACACTCATACAAATCTACACCAGCTCCACCTCGGTGCTGTTGCTCCGTCTATGTCCGGATGTAAAATCAATCATCCATCCTCGTGGATGATGCGGTTTGTAGAGACACTCAGCAACCTTGGAATTTTGTTTTCTCCATCAAATCTTTGTTTTCAGTTTTGTACTTTGTTTTCTTGTTTTGTACTTTGTTTTCTTGTCTTGTACTTTGTTTTCTTGTTTTGCAAGTGCTGTACGGATGACGAGACTCCGGGAGGACACAACAAAACTAAAGAGCTATGTACGGGAAGAATGTAGAGATTATAATTGTTCAAAAGGTGGTAAAAAGTTTTGGGAGGTTGGAGTGAACAACAGATGCAGCTCAAGAGTTTACTTTCCGATATATAACCAAAACAACAATATTTTCTAAACTTTAGGTAATTTTACAGCCCGTACTCGTGATGCAGACGCCGGCCTATTGCCATATTAACTGCATTACGCCACTGAACTGATATTTAATCATCATCAAATCCTAAGAAATTATTCAGAAACTAACATTAAAATTTCTTGTTATATCACAAAACTTTTGACAAAAAATTCACACAGCTTCTTAAAACGCAGAACAATACACTCGGTCTCCACTTATGAGGTTGATCTGGGGAAAAAGACAGTATTCCTTATTGATTTCCAATACTACTGATGAGATGAAAAAAGCTGCAGACTCGTTGGACTTCGAAGGAAAGGTTTGGAAATGAACCGGCCCAAACATCAATAAGATGTTCCTTATTTGAAGCTTGGTTCCAGGTGAGTTTTGGGTTCCTCTAATGGAGAAAGGAGAGGAAATAAAAGACAGGACGGGGCACCCAGCTGAGTAACCTCATGAAAAAGTAAACGTGAAATTCGCACCCAAGACAAGGTGCTTTTCTTCCTGCTCACCCACCAGCAGCGGGGGGAGGGAGGGAGGGAGGGAGGGAGGGAGGGACGGAGAGAGAAGAGGGTGCCCACTTCGTCGGCCCTTTCCAGACAGGGGGCGCGGCGGGGAGGGGGGTGGGGGGGATGAACCTCAACCGGTCCCCCATGGACCAAAAGTCAGACTGAGAGGATGGATGGAGGGATACGTTTTTTGGGTCCGGGAAGTGGAAAAAATAGGGATAAAAAAAAAATAAAAACAAATACATTGTAAAAACACATGACAGCACTGGAGAGGGTTACTGGAAAAGTGCTTTCATAGGATGCAATAAAATCACAAGATTCTAGGTGGTGTTTTCTTTTTGGATTTTCAAATTAAGAGCTTACTTCTCTTTCTTTTTTTTTTTTTTTACCTTTTCTTTTATTGACAATTTTGATCACGTAAATATACACCTCAAAACAAACAAACTTTGAATTTGTTTTCCCTGCTGTTCTTTCTTTGTCTTCCTCTGCGTCCACGTCTCAACAATAATGAAGATATCCAATCTGAACCGCGGGTTTGATTCATCTTTCATCTTTGTGTGCGATAGAAGACAAAAACAACAATCATTTTGGGGATGAAAGACGTGTTGATGGAAGGATGGATAAAAAAATAAATAAAAAAAAGATAGAAATATCATAATGAGAGGAGATATAATGAACAAGACCAGGATATTGTAAAGAAAACACCGAGCGAATGGGAGATGTCCACGGCGAGACACAGGTCAGTGAAATATTAATGAGACGTAACGTTTTTGCAGTGAGGTAATTTTTTTTTTCCTCCTCTTTCCTCATATCTGTGCACTGTCACCTCCTGAAATACACACACACACACACACACACACACACACACACACACACACACACACACACACACACACACACACACACACACACACACACACACACACACACACACACACACACAGCTAATCTAATAGTTGGAGAGTGTGTGTGTGTGTGTGTGTGTGTGTGTGTGTGTGTGTGTGTGTGTGTGTGTGTGTGTGTGTGTGTGTGTGTTCGTGGAGGCCATTTGCAGGTAGAGAAAAGAACACGTTGTGGCACTCAGAGGGCAACTGCAGCCTCTCATTGTGAGAGATGCGTGATGCTGCCGGCGCCGGCAACTGAGGCCGCGAATGAAAAGTGTTGTTTTTTTTCTTTTTTTTCTGCATGTCAAAAGCAATGCGATGACTTTCGGAGTGTGTTGTCTCCGCGAGAGGTAAAGTCACTCACCCATCTCCCATTTTAGGATGAATCGTATCCCTCTCTGCCGCATCACCACCTCCGTCCTGCCTCTCACGGACAGATGGTGGAACGTCAGCCCGTGTGAGGGCAAAGATAAGTTTTATTTCTGAACATTTCCGGATGCTTTCTGAACAGGTAAAAAGAAATGTCTTTACTTTTTTAAAGACTACAGCTGACAACTCTCTGACTGATGTTCCCATGCGTTCGGCACACTTGAGAAAGAAAATAACTCGCCGTTTTTGTCCAACGAGGACAACCCTGTATCACGGCAAAGCGTGAAATAGACACGCCCGTCCGCTACAGCAAAATAATGTGACACGGTCACGCTTCGGGCTGTCAAAAGGCGTGAAAGTTGCGCACGCAAATGTCATGTGATGGGGGGGATCATGTGACCAAGGTCCCGCAACAGAGGTTTTTGAGACCAAGTACAACAGACATTATTTGGCAGATTTATGAGGGTGGAGAGGGGAATGGGGGGAATGGTGTGTGTGTGGGGGGGTGGTGGCATTAGTCACAGACTACCATGCAGGACTGTGCGGTTCCAATACAGGAGGTGACAACGCGTTTGTTGAGTTGTTTTGTTCGCAGCAGGCAACAAGTAAACACGAAGAGATGAAGAGACTGAAGGCACAAATGAGACAAGATTCATTTGTACGCATGTCCTGAATCTGTCCCGAGGTAGGAGCAAAGACAACTTTTCATTTTGGAAACGCTGCCACCTCACCTGATGCATTCAACAATTTCTAATTATGTAAATTCTTCTGGCATCTTTGACCTTACGGGACCCTTTCGCCAAAGCGATGGTGGATAAACACAAACATCTTTTATTTTTACCCGAACTACTGCCGTTCAGGGCCCACGCTGGAGGATACAAATATACGAGGGGGGGGAGAAAGGGAAGGATGAAGAATCGGCTGCAAACGGGAGAAGCAGACGGAGAAATGAGGTTGATGTTTTGGGAGAAAGACCTTAAAAAAAAAAAAAGAAAGTGTAGTGAGGGAGACAAAGAGATGGAAGAGAGAGAAGGAGGACGAGGCCCACCACACTCAGCTACAGGAAAGACTGCAATTAATAATTTACATCATCTGTCACTGTGCGCTCCACTGGACCACTCAACAAACAGCAGCCGTAATTTAAGGCTAAAACACACACACACACACACACACACACACACACACACACACACACACACACACACACACACACACACACACACACACACACACACACACACAAAAAAAAAAAGAATGCATGAATGCAAGGATTTGCATTAACATACACATGCACAAACAAATGTGGTTGCATGCAAGCAGTTGCACACACGCACACACACAAGCAACATTACAACTCACCCATGCAGCCTCACCCCCCTCCCCCTCCTCCTCTGCACGACAAAGCAAAAATAGTGCAGATCAAACAACAGCTCTGCGACCCACTCCTCTCTTTTATATCCGATGTTTCACAACCCAACCCGAAACCCTCCGTCTCGCCGAGTCGACACTGCAGGACGTGCGCTTTTCTCACAGTCCTGCCTTTTGTCTTTGCGGCGGCCATGTTAAATTCATGCAGTGTATGTCACTGCTAGCTGGGACCCGGCGGTAAATATTTGATACGTTTCCCATCCCTTTATGGATATCCTCCCAAGCATACGATTCGAACCTGTTGTGTATGTGTGTGCGTGTGCGTGTGTGCGTGTGTGTGTGTGTGTGTGGATGGCGGGGAGAGGGGGGGGGCACGGACAACCCAAAGCGGCAGCAGCCATGTTAAATTTACAACGTTTGTTTTGGAGGGTAAAAAAAAATATCCAGAGAAATACCCATGTGGACGGTCATAATTGATCTGGTGTGTCTACACGCGGCCGTCTGGTTCAGACTGAGCTGCTTTTCATATTCACCGCATACAGATTGACTTCGGTTTTGACTTCAGGAACCTGCTCGTCTCACGGCGAAAACGTGGACGTAATCCATCGCCAGCTGGACAGATGACTGATTACAGACTAGTATACAGGTGTTACAGCTTTAACCTCCACTACGCACGAGTCCAGAAACAATGAACAATCCAGACTCACTCTTTAGCATTTGTCCAGCGATGATTTTTTTTTTTTTTCCATTTGAAGATGAGACGGCGAGGTTTTACAAAAGCACCTCATTAGAAATGCCGTACTAATAATGGGTCGGGCCTCCCTTTGCTCTCACAGCAACTTTAAATCTTTGTGGCGTGAACTCCGAATGATGCCGGCAACATTTCCTCCGAGATGCCGCTCCGTTGCCAACGTTATTGTGTCTCGTCATTTCAGATCCGGTCACAGAGGAAGGCTCCTGAACTCGCTGTCATGTTCGCGAAAGCCAACGTGACTTGCGCTTTGTGACTCGGTGCATTATCCCGCCGGAAAGGAGCCATTAGAAGATGGTGAGCTGTGTTTATGAGGGGGAGGCGCACGGTGAGGCAACGATGCTCGGATAAGCTATCGCATCGTAATCCGTGACTGAATGGTATTGAGGGGCCAAAAGTATGCCAAGAAAAGACCGTCACACCAGCTGCATCCGCCCAGACGTCCTGTTGATTCTGATCGACCATCTGCAGCCTCAGTGGAAATATGTAGCCTGAATGGCACTTTCTCAGTCTTTAAATGTTCAATCTTGGTGAACCTAAAGCCTCAGATTTAGTTTCTTGGCTGAGAGGAGCAGAACCCAACGTCTGCTGTCGTAGCCCATTCACCTCAAAGTTGGACACGTTGCGAGTCCGAGAGGCTTTTCTGCTCAGCACAGTTGTAAAAGAGTGATTATCCGAATTGCAGTAGGCTTCCTGTCCCCTCCAACCAGTCTGACCTCTGACCTCTCTCATCAACGAGGCGTTTCCATCTGCAGGACTAACGCTCACTTTCAGAGCAGTGGTTGGATCTGACTCGGTCTGTTTGGAGACCCGACGATACTATGTCCCGCCCGCCGATAAGCCGTAACCTGACTACTACAGGACTGTCAATCAAACAGACTGACAAAAAACGAAAACAAAAAAAAACACGGCTTTTTGAAGCCTATTTTCAAATTAATCAAGAGATTATTTTCAGATGGACCGCCGGAAAACTAATAAGGAGTGACTTTAGTTAACAAAGCCAAAATAACTCGAGGAACTAATGTATTGGTTTACAATTACATGTAACTAGCTGAATGGGAGTCTTTGAACCTCTAGTGGCACTCGGTGGTATTGCAGATTATCGCATCGGCCTCGTTTTTCAGACTCTGGTAATTAACGGTAATTCATGGTTTCTAAATTCAGGAGAAAAGGAACAACAGCAAGAGGTTACACTGACTGAGGCTTCTACATGGGATGACTCATGATTTTTCATCCACATTATGACTCATTGTATTTCCTGCATGATGTGACTCATCATTTAAACTAGTGGTGCATCAGCATGTTTGTTAACTAAAAGAGTGTTATCTGGTGCCCTGACAAAATGATGTCAATAGTCCAAATAATAAATGATTTATGATTAAATATATGCGACATAAAACAGGAAAATAACTTTTAAAGGTATAATAAAAGAACAAAAAACGCAGTCAAACTTTTAAAATATTCAGTGGCTGTCCTTTTGAGAAACCACTTCAGCCATGAAAACGCCGTAGTCCTTCACGGTAATGACATCATAGGTAGGTGACATCATGTGTGGCGAAGAGCGGCATGTTGCTAAAAGAAGGGGAACGGTGTCAGAGGCCGAGAAGTGATTTCACAGGCGGCGGTAGAACTCTGAATAGTTTATGAACAGCTGGGTGGAAAGAGTCAAACTGTCTGTCCTCTGTTTTTTCTTTTTTATGGCGGGTACAAGATCCGTGGAAGAGGCAGCGAGGCAACAAGCTCCGAGCTAAACGAAGAAACCTCTTCAATACAACGTGAATGTATTACAACCCCATTGATCTGTGCATCGGTCCATCGAATGAGAATTCCTCATCAAATCGGGCTCTCTAGCATGACGTGACGCCCCTACTAGCATGACTACGTCGTTCTGTCTGTGCCCTCACTACTGAAAAATTTATACATTTTATGACGCGACAATGTTATGACTGAACCCGTAGTGCAGGACTTTTACATATAAACGAACGTCCGTTATATGAAGCCCGTCATAAACTAGGCCAAACAATCACCGCCAGATAAATCTCCGGACTTAACAGTTTTTAAAAGTAAGGTTTGGTGTGATATTCCTGCGCTGACCTGATGATGTGCTATGGGCAGAGCGAGCGCTTGTTTAGCCCCACGCTAACTTGAGTGGGGATAAAATAATTCACTCAGGCACCTCTTCCATACGATTTAGATTTAGGTTAAAACAAGTAGTTATTTATTGGCTGGGGAAACATAGAGGTCTGGGTTTAAATGACCGCAACATCTGGCTTGGCAGTGCTTTAACCTTTACTGCGATTGAAATTTCGACAATGCTTAATATCCTCTAATTTAGATAGTAACAGAAATTCTGGAAATTTGAAGTGCTGACCGCTTGCAGGGAAGATCTCCTTGGTTGGTCAGGATAGCAAATGAATGTCGAACAAAATCTTCGCGAAGGTTCAGCCAAACCTGAAAGTCTTTTTTTTTCCTTTTTTAATCATCTGACTGCACCCGCAGAGGGCAACGTGGCCTTCATGTGTCATTAGAATATTCAGGAATTTAATCACACTTGATGCAAGGTCAGTGACACACACCACCCACGGTGGAAAACATTTCAATTTCACACTTCATCTGTCCGAAAATGTCTGTTCCTATCTCCTCCGCATGCTCGGGGAAAAACTGCTGTCAGTCACTCCCCACTGCACTGCTTTTCAGATTACTGGAAATACAAACGAATGGGATGATGGGAAGTGACACCTGAGCCAGAATTTGGCTTTGAAATCCTATTTTCAGGGGAATACCATTAACTGAAGGAATTCCTCGTTTCAAATATGATTCACGTTGATGTTCATTTAAATGACAGCGACTGAAAGCGTCAAGCATCACTCCAAATTAAAAACCATCGAGCAGTGATTCCCAAACAGTTGTACACTTCCCACAGTACAGAGACATTTGTGTTAGATCAATTGGGGATTTTAAGTTGACTGTAAGTGTGAATGTGAGCTGGATGGATGGATGGATGGATGGATGGATGGATGGATGGATGGATGGATGGATGTCCATGTAGGCTTTGAATCTGTACGAGCAGCCACTGAGATTCCTCCTCTTAAATCAGTCCAAGATTTTAAAGTGAAATCAAACAATGACCTTTAATCTGAAGCGGAGGACAGTGGCTGAGGAAGACTATGAGACAGATCTTAGCTTATCTGAACCCCAATACAACCGACAATAATAAAAAAAACAACAACAATACTACAAAAGCTACTGCAGATACAACATCATAAAGAGAAGCCTTTGATGCTGCTTGCTTGCATGATGGGCGTTCATGAATTGTGTGTTTGCCCCGAGGCTGCGAAAGCCTCGACTGCGCTGCTGTGTTGTACGACAGCTCGTGCTCAGAGATCGCGTTTGCTGTTTAATTCTTCTGATCTTTTGATCCTGGATACATTTTAATCGAGACCGCACCAAACACACACTCAACTTCCCCTTGTCAGTTAAAGGAAAGCGCAAGACTAACAAGGAAGAGCTATTGTCGCCGCCAAGTTAAGGTTGTAAAACTTAGTTTTTATCCGTTCTTTCTTATTTTCGACAGTGAACCACGTGGCCAACATGCCAAAGCCTCAAAACGTCAGTTCCCAACGCGACAGGTGACGTCACGGTGCCAAATATCTCAATAACTGATCATCAGTAAATTTTGTAAAGACATTAACGCGGTGATGTTCCGACACACCGGCAGCTCCATAACCAGGAGTCAGACTAATGGTAATAAAATCTTAAAATCTATTCTCCAACTGACTCGGAGGCAAGTGAGCGAACTTAAACAGATGTGACGCGTTCACGGCTCTCTGGCGCGACTGTGAGCCTCACAACTCTGCAGCTGCACCAACTGTAGCGGATGAAGGAAACTCCGGGTAAGGGCCGTGTGTTTGTTTGTAGTGGGTTCGTGATTAAAAAAAACAAACAAAAAAAGTGGATAAGGACGAGGGAAAACTGGAGATAAGAAAATTACCTTTTTGTCAGGTTGCTAACGATAACAAAAAGAGATAACGACAAAATCGTACATCAGATTAGACCCACAACTCACACGTTGCTGTCGAAGTTCCCGTAAAACAACGGCCGACCTTTTTTTCCCCGCCCGATGGTCATGCTGATGATTATATCAAAACACCATCTCACCCCCTTCTTTGTGCGTGTTGGCAGAGGATTAGTAAGAAATTTGTATTTTCCTATTAACTCCAGTCATTCGTGACAGGAGCTGGCAACAACATTTACCCACAGTTATGAAAAGATTGTTTCAGTTTGTTGAGAATTAAATGCTTTACAGGTCTGTTTTTTTTTTTTTGCTTTTGAAATATAATTAATTCACTAAGTTTATTTTAATTAATTAAGTGAAGAGATTAATGATGAAAACGACTAATTCCTGCTAATTTATTATGAATAAATGCATAATGCTGAAAGTTTGCACTTAAACTTTCCAGTCCTTGTGTCCTTTTTGAATTTGTGGTGCTCCAGTACGGAGACAAAATAAAAAAATTTAAAAAACCAGTGTCCTAATGCTTCTCAACTGCTCTCCACGTAAACTGTGTCCAGTCGGAAGCACACGTGAACACACACACACACACACACACACACACACACACACACACACACACACACACACACACACACACACACACACACACACACACACACACACACACACACACACACACACACACACACACACACACACACACACACACACACACGCATGTACATCATAACCCCCGACACGTACAGTCTTTAAATACACAAACCACTCTAACACACTTACTGTGTAAGAAGCCCCCCAGACTGTGTGTCCTGCTGCTGGTCCGACCTCCAGGCCTCATCAATATTGTAAACTGGTACTTAGCAGACAAAAGACAGCAAAGACCAGAGGAGAGGACACCTGGGGCAGAGCGAGAGCCGCGAGGAGGCGGCGAGGAAGTGGCAAAGATCTGCTGCGCGGGATGTGTGTTTATCCCTCGACGAGATGGCGCACGTGTCGCTTTGTGATTTTGTGCGCGGCCTCGATGATCCTCGTCAGCAGCCACAGCGATGCCGTAACTAAAATTAGAGGCAAAGCTTCCAGAACTTTTACGGCACCGAGAGAATTGTTTCATCTGATATATATATATAAAAAAATGTAAAAACGAATTTCAACCTTGGCTACATCCACACTAATATATTTGTTTTTCAAAGCGAATACATTTTGATTTGTTTAGGCAGTAGTTCAATTTAATTGGGTTTTTTTTTGTTACATGCCGCCAAAAACTAAAAAAAACAACACAAGTCATCTCAAGGCACAAAACATAGTAAATTCCTTACAATATTTATAGAATATGGAGCTATAGAAGTAAATCTCCTCAGCAGTTAGCGAACGCTCGAACTCAGGAGATAAAATAACTCTTTCAGATTTTTAGATATCGATTTCAGAACACCTTATTTAACTCTTTTAAAGCAAAAATTTGGCCGCGTATCTGTCTGAGTTGCAATGTCGCAATAACTTTAGCTTTCTCTGTGTGGCCGGCAAGTCGGCGTTTACTGATATCACGTGAGGCAGTTAAAGAATAAAACAACCTGGGTTACGCTCTCCCCCCTCCAAACTGCATGAAGACTAAAGCTTTGTACCTGTAATGAAAATGTATTTTTCTTCAAATGAATTTTTGGAAAAAAAAAAAAAAGTCTAGTTAAGAAACTGGATCTGAAGTCGAGATATCGTTACTTATATCTCAGCCCGAGCATTTTTACGTTGGTTAAAACGCAGGCTGTCTAATCACGTCACATTAGAAATAAGATTTGCGTATTATATTATGTATCGTATATACCGCTGCTGTGATATGCGTCTTTGAAAAAAAAAAAAAAAAAAAACACGTCGTGCGAGCTGAAGCGACCTGGTGAGAAAATATTGCCGCAGCCCAGAAGTGCAGAAACACGGTCCACCTTCAGTATTCCCCTCCAACAAGTCTCTGAAGCCCAAACCGCTGCAGCGGAGCCGCTCGGCATCCACCTGCAGCTGCAGCTGCACCGGGCGGCTCTGCTGCCGAGGCTGCCGTGTGAATTCGAAGCAGGCCAGAGCTGAAGAAAAGAGTTGCGTCCATCCATCAGCCGGCCGATCCGGAAAGAACGGGAAAAAAAAAAGCAAAACAAAACAACAACAACAACAACAACAACAAAAAAAGCCTCGCTGAGTGACAGACAGTCAAAGGATGTGTTTACTTCCCCCTCCTAAACCCTGCCACTCAGCCCGCGTGTCCACAGCATCGGCTCAGTTAACAAAATCAATAAGCCTGCGTGTGTGTGAACGTGTCGTGAGGAGTGTATGAGTGTGTGTGTTTGTGGGGGGGGGGGGGGTGTATCCGTGTGTGTGTGTGTGTGTGTGTGTGCGTGTAGGCGAGAGGGTCGCTCCCAAGGCGGGACGTCCCTTTTCCCTCACATCAATTATTGAGGCGTCAGGACACACCGAGAGCTCCGAGGGGGGGGGTCACAGGTCAGGAGACCGGGACCCCGACGGGGGCTTTCAGGGGTCCTCCGTCTACCTCACCCCCCATCCACACACACACACACCACACACGCCAGCCAAAAGGAGACTCGACACACACAGAATACACCGAGCGGTGACTCACACACACTGGAGGTCAATGGATGGAGCATCTTTGAAGGGCAGCTGATATTTTCCACCAACATTCAAATTTCATCTATTTCATACGAAGTAAAAAAATAGTGCAAGAATAAGCGAATGAACAGTCGGTCCACTCATATTTAACCGGCTGTTCAAATTGATCAAGCTCCTCTTCTCTCCTCTCTTCGAATAAAGCAGTTCCCTCATTTTAGCTGCTGTGTTTACGACCTGTTTGACCCCCCAGATGCTACGCTGTTTGAAATGAATGCAACTATAAACGGTTATCGTCTGGTTACGTTATGCGTCATATATTGAAAGGAAGGAATGAAAGAGCCTTCATGGGTCTGAGACAATTTGCCACAAATCCAATTCATCTGCAATCTGGCAAATCTTTACGAGCATGCAGTTAGCGAACTTTTATTAAAACCGGAAGGTGGTGCCGAGTCAGAGCACAGAATCCAGTTCTCTTCAGCCATCCGTGGGTCTAACCGGGGCTTCTTAAAGAGGGGGTGAGCGACACGGCGCCAAAATAACATCACGACATTTCACCTATTTCTGTTATGACATGATTCTTGACGAAATGGCAAAACACTTGAGAAATAATTTAGCATTCATTTCAAAAACCTACAACTGCGTCGGAGACTTGTACGTGAACGCAATCAGTTTGCCCTTCAAATATTTTGTGACCGAACCACTTCCTCCCTCCACCCTCGCATCCGCTGGCAGCCGTGCTTGTTATCGCTGGAAGTAATAATAAGGTCATGACATCGTGACCTCGATACGTTTCCTTTCTCGTGGTGCGAGTTTTATTTATCAAACCAAAAAGTTTGTCCCGGTATGACACGCCCCGAATCGAAACACGCGTGGACGCGTACAACGCGACTGTAAAAACACGCACGAGTCAGGAGAGATTTAACTGTACGCGCATGACATTTGATTTTTTTTTTGTTGTTGTTGTTGTTGTTGTTGATTCTGGAAACTAAAACAAAATCGTTTTCTATCCCGATAAACATGTTAAAAGCTAAAAGACGGAGCCGGCCGCGCTGCTCGGACAGAACTGCTGAATCGGGAACAAAAACTGCCGTTATGACGGTTCTGGTCCGTGTGGAGGTACGTCCACCTCTCGGAGCGCAAACCACAGACATCAACACAATACGGCTGCGAATCCGTCACGGAAACTCTCCACTGTCCACCTCCGAGGGGGTTTCCAGGACTCCGTGCTGCCAAGACAAGAGTGTCCCACTCTGATTCTGACGAGCTTTGAGGAGTCAGTCCACCGTGACGTTTCCACTCCGTCTTCATCACGTCTCTTCCTCACTTACTTCCTCGTTTTTTTTTGTTTTTTTTAAGGAGGCTTATTCCGGCGTAAGCTCACCGAGATGCCCCCTCTCGTCTCCCAACCTCTCTCGCCCACACTTTACCCCCCACCACCACCACCGCTGGCTACATTAAAGGCCGGGATGGCTGATGCATGTAGCGTTAAAGGGGGCGGGCGGCCCAGCAGAGCCTGCCTGTGTCTGGGTCCCGGCCGGGCTCATGAAATATTGACGGGGCGAGTGTCCCTTCCAGGAGAGCTGGCTCGCTCGGTCTTGGGGAGGAGGAGGAAGAGTAGGAGGAGGAAGGGGGAGGAGGAGGAGGAGGAGGAGGAGCAGGAGGGCCACATTAATATTTCAGACTGCAATCTCCTGCTTGACAAACTCTCCCACGTGATTGGGTAAAAAGCCGCTCGCACTGCCTAGCAAGCACCGGCTCGCGCACCCCCCCCCCCCCCCCCACCTCCCTCCACCACAATGTTTCTTTCTTTCCTTCATGGGCTCGCTCGTCCGTCCTCTCTGTCTCGCCCTCCTTCCTCTCACCTCACCTCCTCTTGCATTTTAACCAAATTTCCTGGCTGATGGATGCCGAGGAATGGGGGGGGGGGGTGGCGAAGCAAGAGTGCGTGAGTGCGTGTGTGTGTGTGTGTGTGGGGGGGGTAGTAATTAATTACGGCCGGTGATTTTGGTTGGCCCTGTTAGTCGAGGGGGCCCCAACACTCTGCCGGCCGTGGACTCCGGGGGCCCTGCCGGTGGGTCCCGCCGAATGAAGTGGCATCCATTTTTTATGAAGAGCAGGTTATCCTATTTAGTCAGATTAAAACAGGCGAAGAGGAGGAGGAGGAGGAGGAAGAGGAGGAGGAGACAGATCCAGGGAGAGGAGACGCAAGCCAGAAAAACAAAAAACAGAACCTTCCTTTCTCCCTTTTACTCCCCCCCCCTTCCCTTCTTCTGTCTGCTTTACTTTACTCTTCAGCTTTACTCAAAAACAGCCCCCCTCCCCCCTCCTCCATTACCCCCGTCGTCGTCCCCACTCACCCACCACCTACCCATTAACCTGGTTATGGGTGCAGAGTGCTTTGCTGACCCTTTGCCAGGTGTGGCGGAGAGTTTCATCTCTCCCGTCTCTCTCTTACTGTAAGTCTCCCCTTTTTTTTTTCTTTTTTTTTTTTCCCCATTTTCTATGTTATTTAATTTTGTAAACAGCACCCGAGATTGTTTCGGACCAAGTTCGGTCATTTGTTAAAAACCTAAGCAAGAAAAAAAAAAAAAAAAATCTATTTTAAAGGTTCTCTTTTTTTCCCTTTTTCTTTTTTTAATAAACATCTCGACAAGGGAAACATTAAATGTCATCGAAATCTGCAGCTGAATTTTTTTTTTTTTTTTTTTTTTTAATTCGGGGGTAAATAATTTATTGACAGGAATCATCTCTGCCACCACTTTTCACCAGTGGATGAGTCTTTGGCCCCGCCCACTAACATTTTATGCAACCAATGAGATCATTTCTGTGTTGGCAGCCGCCTGAGCTGAGGGCTGCTTGTATAACTAAGAACCACCATTTTCTGCCTGATCTCTTCCCTCCTCGCTGTCCTCTTCAAGTGTTGTTGTCTTTGTTTTTTGCCCGTCTGGTCAGTGTATTTGTTAGTTATTTTTTTTAATTTTTTTTTTAATGGTCAAACATACGTCTGAAGATGAGGGTGCATTGAGTACATAAATTGAATCTACCATTTCACACTCCTTCTTCTCTCCAACTTGATCTTCCCTTCAATCCACTAACCATCTCGCATGCTGTTCGTCCTGCAGACTGAGCAGAGCTGAAGGAGTTCTGGCTGAATACTTAAAGGCCAGCTGCCAGGATAATTTACCCTCCTCTGGGCAGCGGAGGTGTGAGGGAGGGGGAGGGGGGGTATAAAGAAGTTACACTCCTCCCGGACTCCGAAGAAACATCTTACGGGGCTCCCGGAGGGGCAGCGCTTATGTCATTTCCTAAAACATTTACGTGATCGAGCAGCGAAGAGCTGGCTGAAACCAAAATAAAAAAAACTGTGGTGCGAGCGGAGTTGAGAAAAACCTCTGAAGTGCAACTTCTCGCATGTGAGACTAATTTTTTTTTGGGGGGGGGATTAAGCTTGTGCAAGGAGACTTATTTAACTGTTCAACATTTCACATGCGTCATGAGAGGATGTAAAAAAGAGAGAGAGGAAGCCTCCAAATGAAACAACTGAATATCATGTTGTTTGTAATTTCCCCTTTACATAGTATAACACTGTTTATAGTTGCCCTCCAGATTTCATCTCATTGTTCAGCTGTAGCTTTAAGGGGGGAAGTGGGAGGGGGGGGACGACAAGAATCATAATTGCTATGTTTAAGGAAATCTGTAGAAACCAATGACGCTGTTATTTTTCTTGGCGGGTGTGCCCGGTCTGAGAAGAAGGCCTCAAAAGTGAAAGTGAACAGCTGAAACTTTATGACTCGCGAATTTTGCACGATTTGATAAAGTTTTGTTTCGGATGAGACCAGAAGGAGAATCTCTTTGAACACGCAAGCAGATTATTGTTCACACACTGGGATGATTTTTTTTTTTCTTCCCCTTTCTCCTGCTCTCCACTTCTTGTCTCTCCTTTTGTCTTATTACCGTGTTCATCCCCAAAGCCTCCCTCAGCCCCACTTCACCCCATCCAGCTCCAGCTCGCTTCTCCTTCTACCTGTCTGCCGTCCCGCTGTGGGAGGTTTCTGTTAAATGATGCAGGAGACGGCAGACAGAACTGTAACATGGCAAAGCCAATGGCACGTAAAAACCCGGCATGGCCAGCATGAAACATTCTCCAGGGGTTGGAGGTGGAGGAGAAGAGCAGGGAGAGAAGGCAGGCGAAAGCTGAGAGATGAGGAGGAGAGGGAGGAGGAGAGGGAGGGAGGGAGCCGAGATAACACTGGAAGTAGTGGGCTCCTCTGCTATTGTTTTTACGCTCAGCTGACGACCACTGTTTGTTTGAGCTCTTTGGGGTTAAAATAGTTACATTACAATATTAAATTATCCCCAAAAATTACTTATTACAAATTTGTGTTGTCCTTTTTAAGACATTAAAGTCACGAGTTTGCACTTTGTACCGTCTTAATTTTTCCATGCAGGTAAGCGGGGAAGATCATTTTCTTTACTTTAATCATTTGAGTGATGATAAGGATAAGGAGAACGATAGTTGCATTATACTAATAAAAATGTTTTTATATTATAACGACAACAACAAAGGGATGATATATTTATGTAAAACCGATGAATGGAAAGCAAAAATATTCATTTCAGCTCTAATATATTGTTATACGTGTCTTCATTAATTTCCATTTCTCTTAAAGTGCTATTTTACCTCAGAGTTCGCTGCGAGTACCACAAGCGTTATATTCCAGATTTAGTCCAAACCGGAAAAGCTCCCAACGCCGAGGCCTCTGCTGCCTTCACTGGTCATGTGACCTTCACCCTTCACACCGTGTTGGACTCTCCAGAGGAAAAAAAGACAGAAAGGTGGTAGGGTGAAATATCAGGAGGACGAGAGGAAGAAGAAAGAGTTGCGAGAAAGGAAAGGAAGATAATAAGGGTGAGGAGAGGAAAGAAAACACACACACACACACACACACACACACACACACACACACACACACACACACACACACACACACACACACACACACACACACACACACACACACACACACTCTCTGGCATGACACTCTTGAACTCTAACCTCTGAGCAAAACAGTGAGTTGGTTTGATATGTGGCTCGGCCCTCTCTCTCTCTGTGTGTCTCTGTGTCTCTGTGTCTGTCCCTGCAGAGCTGCCTGGGTAACAGAAATCATGGCTGTCTGTTAGTGCTCGGAGTCCAGTCATGCACATAATGTGAGGAAGGAACTCACGAACACAAACACACACACACACACACACACACACACACAGTCACACACGCCAGTGAGTTTCCTAACGGCCATGTTTTAAAGGACAAGGCCGGTGGGACAGTCAGTGAGCGAGAATCAATGAGGAGGCCAGGACTCCCTGTGTGTCTGTAAAACTGAGAGCTACATGCACTCGTGTGTGTGTGTGCGTTTGTCATTTGGCATGCTACCGTGAATGTGTGTGCGAGGATGATTTTTTTTTTTTTTTAATTTATCCTGGCACGCTTTTGTTTTTTCAGTCTTTGGTTTAGTGGTTTCCGTCACATTTGTCTGTTTGCAGAATATCTTAAAACACGTGTCTCTGAAATTGTAAATCAGATGAAAGAAATAATTGATTATTGGTGTGAATCTATGAATGAAAAACTGAAATGGCATCACCCAGTTATGGTTGCTATGGTGGGACCATTAGCAAACAGTTGTCTATTTCAGCGTTTGTATTCATGCTTCTCGCTACCAGATGAATCAAAATCAAACTCAAACACCTTCCATGTAATTTTCTCCAACATCTGAGAGGAAAATCCGTCTCCATAGTAACACGCCTCCCTGACTTGCTCCCGTCATACCTACTACGGCCACTAGAGGTCAAAATACGTGCAAATTTGGGGATTCTCTACACGTTGACGTTATAGGGAAGGGCGGATGCTGTTTAGCAGTGAAGTTTCTACTAAAACACAGAGTTTATGGTATGGCTGTGGAGTTGGGTGATAATTTCCAGTTTATTAGCCGCTTGATGAATTTGAAAATTATTTATTAACAGTGATGTTGAGTAATTGCATCATTTTCTCATTAAATACCGCACCTAAAAAAAAAAGACTGAATTTCACACTGAGAATTTTGACGTGCACATTTTTTTTTTAAACTGCAAACATTTTCTATTATTAAAATAATAATAAGAACAAAAATACTTGGAGGACTGTGCAGCCTTGGCTGATATATTCAATCCCCGCGCTGTCTAGTTTAGTTTGTGTTTAGTTCAAATTTTGTGTAAATATAAAATATGAATGCACCCATCTTCACGTCGATCCGTTCAGGTATTTTTTCCGAAGTTGGCATTCAGACTTCATGCCTGTCAAATTGCCACCTCTGACTTGATTTTACAGATATTTGTGGATCACTTTAAAACTGTTAACGCACTTAGATTCGTGAGTCAGGAAGTAAGAGACAAAAACGGCTTCCTTCACTGACCGTCTTATATTTTGGAAGTTGTACAGTGTTCTCGAACCGGGTTTGGAGGTTATTATGTTCACTCCCAACCCCTGAATGACCATGTTAACTTTCAGTCGCAGCGGAAAAAAAAAACCAACACGCGAACAAAACCCCATCAAAGCAGGAGCTGAAATGTTTTTACTCCCCCACCGATCAGAACGAGATTACTCCATTAATGGACCTGCCTGCCCCCCCCCCTCCGCCCCCCCACCTCCACTCTTACAGTACTCTTCCACCTAGTGAATTATGAATGGCGAGGCCCCTTGTTTTTCAGCTCCTGGCCGGCCCGGTGTCCACTCAGTGCACTCTACTGTACATGCACACATCACATTTAAACACAGAGCAAAAATGAGACGGACGGAGGGAGGTGGTATCAGAGCGGATCGATGGTGATAAAGTTTGGCACGTGTGAGTTTCAGGCGGATGTCTTTTCTGCAAAAAAAAAAAAATGAAAAGAACAAAAGGCTGAAGCCACGTTAATACGGGACATCGGCGAGGGACAATAGAGAAATAAGACAGTTATACAATTCACTCAAGTCACAACAACAAGTATGCTTTTAATTAACTCCAGCATTTCCTACCACATCACAACGAAATTGAAGGCTGAACTTTTATGCTTGCTGAGGTGTAAATATTTGTGCTCAGGAGGCCACACAAGAATCAGGAGGCACGCTCTGGACTCTGAAAAGATGGTGCTTATTCTTTGCCATGATACCGGGTCACTTGCTACGTCATTTCAGAGTTCCTATTGGCGGTTCAGATGCAAACTGCAAAAGGCTTTGGTCCCTATTTAGCAAAGCGTGATAGGGACAGTGTACAGGTGGACAGGGAGTTAAGCTTACTGCCCGAAAATTCAGGTGAGGCCTGGTTTTGTTTTTGTTTTGCTTATGCCAATTAAACAAGGCTGCAAGATTTCAGATGAAATGAGAATCATGAATATTCCTAGAGCTGATCATCCCAATCCTAGACATGACAATATCGCACAGTTAACAGCAATTAACTCAAGAACTAATGAAAACAACAGGTAACACGACACAAATTTAGACCCAAATTGTAATAAAGGTGAATTTACCTTTAAAAAGAAATCCTACAAACATATCAGCTGCCAGACAGAGACGGACATGCTGTGGAGATCTCAGCTCTCCATTGGTCGCGAATAATGTTGTTTCATCCAACTCAAAGTGTTCTCCTTTAACGAGGCCTCGGCAGCGCTAATGATGAGCCGCAGCCGTAATTAGCCTCATCAGAAGGACTTTCAGAGTGTTTAAATTAACTTAATTAGCCTCGGTGTGTACTGCCCGTGTGCGAGCACAGACGCGCGCGCACACACACACACACACACACACACACACACACACACACACACACACACACACACACACACACACACACACACACACACACGCACGATAACGCACGTGCACTCGGTCCCCGGTGACGCGGCCTCGAGCTATCACACTAACGGGGCTGATAGTTCACGAAAAGCTGCTGGTTTTAAAAGTTAAATGGCACTGTGTAAATATATTTCCAGGGGATATCCAGGGAATAATCAACTTTTAATTTAGCTGCTAATCTAATTAGTCGCCACAGTGCTCCAGTATCTCCCCGAAGTGATTTAAAAAGGAGAGAAAACGAGGCGAAAGAGAGCTGAAAAACCTACAAGGAAATTGCTTGAAAAATCACTATCAGAGGTTTCTTAGATTTTCTGTCCCGGGGATATCACTACATTTGTGGAATTACAATAAGGGGGAAAGTCAGAAGAAGGAGGGGAAAAGGCGATGAGAGGGAGAAGATTCAGAGGAGTTTTGCCTGCAGAAGTGCGTCTCTCCCTCCCTTGTTAACGACAGGCGAGTTGATGCAATAGCATATTAAGTCAGTCAATGAATTTTATCAGTGCCAGAATCCATTAATAGACAACAGCCCGCAGCACAAAGCTGCAGTGCGGAAAAGGCTTAACGCATAGATGTGGTGAGTTGATGTGCTTGTGTTTTGATTCGTTACAGAGAAAGAAAACGGGGGGAAAGAAAATAAGTGGTTTTGATTTACTCTTTGTTTTATGAAATGAAACGGAATTAAATTCAATAGCGACGTAACTTTAGACGCAGTCGTCACCAGTGAATGTAACACATCGTTGTCAGCAACCGTGAGTCAGATTATACCAGGTGTTGTGCCACGGTAAGCCTGTATGATTGGTTTATGTTGCACTTAGACAACAAGTATGACACGATAATGAAATTCTGATAAGATAACTTCAGGTATTAATAAATAACCAGGTCTATAAGAGATATAGCTAGAATTGCACTGAACAATAACACCTTAATAATCTCTGCAGTTATTGTTCTATTACGCACTGTACAATGGCATGAGGTACACAGTGTAACAAACTGTATTTAAAAAAAAAAGTTTTTAAAACAAAAAATATTGATTTCCTTTACTGTGTGTTATATTGTGATTGTGAGAAGTTGTTTCAGTGATTTTACAAAAAAAAAAATTAAGTTGCATTTAATGTAAATATATAGTGGATTCAGGTTTGAGCACATAGCTTCACAGACCGATCACCAGACTCCCACCACTTCCTGCGATCTAATTCTGCTCTGATTAATAAGTGGCTTAATGGGATTAATGACGGCACTGATAGTAATGAGGAAATTCAATTAGCATGAACCTGCTGGTGTTCGGGTGATCCGAGGCTCCTGGGTGGCGGCTGGTTGCTTAGGATTGCAGAAATCAAAGACTGCGGGTGAGCAGTGTGTGTGTGTGTGTGTGTGTGTGTGTGTGTGTGTGTGTGTGTGTGTGTGTGTGTGTGTGTGTGTGTGTGTGTGTGTGTGTGTGTGTGTGTGTGTGTGTGTGTGTGTGCGTGAAACCGTTGGCCTTTCTCAGTGTGTGTTCAGCTCCTCAGAGGGACTCAGTGGGAAGGAGAGCGGAGCATTGCTGGAGAGAAAAAGGAGGGAGGGGTGAAGAGATGAAGGTGCGGATGAAGATCAAAACTCTGCAAAAAATGCGGGTAAAATTGCAGGAGCGATTTCACCGTGGAGTCGGGTACGCTTTTCTGGCTGCGTTTAAGACCGCTGGCAAAAGTGTGAACGGCACAAATGTCATGGAAATGTCTGTTTAATTCAGA
Organism: Brachyistius frenatus; assembly: GCF_029030835.1. NCBI lineage: Eukaryota > Metazoa > Chordata > Actinopteri > Embiotocidae > Brachyistius > Brachyistius frenatus. The sequence goes on from NW_027210604.1 coordinate 712,361, forward strand.
TTAAGGCCACTTTCATATCAGATACCTCAGTCTGAACAGTCTCATTAGAATTTAATGCAATTTTTAAAAAGCAATTTCTCCACAAAAGGCCATAAAGAATAGTTTTGCATCATTTGAAATCAGGGTGACGTGGGCAGCAGATGGAGGTCGACACGTCCCGGGTTTTGAAGCAGGCAGCTGTACCGGCGTAGAAGCTAAGCTACCAACTGCTGTACATAAGAGCAGCAACAAAAATGGATTTCAGCCACCTAAAAACATTCTGACTGCAATATGTTCCCCACTTTGCCGTCAGACCGTACTTTCCCACGGGAAACCGATGCCATTACATCGCTCTCTTCCAAACCGCCAGACGTTTTATTTACACTTCAAATTTTTGGTCAGTTTGTTTGTCCAGTGCAACTCTGGATAAATCCACCTGCTTACACTTTAGATATAAAAAAAAAAAAAAAAAAAGATCAAAATAAAAAAATACTGGGAGAGGAAAACCATTCTGTTTGAACAGCTTACAACACCGACATCTACGAGCTCTGACTGGTGGTGGTGGTGTGTGTGTGGGGGGGGGGGGGGGGGATCGGGGGGTCACATGTAGATACCCATTAACCCGAAAGCCACTTTTCCAGAGGAAACGGAAGAAAGAACAGTGAGTCTGTGACGAGCTCAGTTTAAAAATCTCTCGTTCCTATTTTGATATTTTTTGCAGCCTGCGGTGAAGAGGCCAGGGGCTTCATTAGAGAGATCTGGAGGCCGACCCTATCAGCCCGGGGGCACGCGGAAGGGGGGAGGCTTGACTTTACACCAAACCGAACGCCCATCTCTCCACTGGAGACAGCCTCGGCTCCCCCCGGGCTCCCCGCGACCGACCTCCTGCTTCTGTGCATGGGCCAGAAAAAAAATCAACGGCGTTCCCCTTTGAACAACCTCCTCCTCTTCCTCCTCCTCCTCCTCCTCCTCTTTCTCTCCTTCATGCTCCCTCTCTTTCCTCCCTTTCTCTGTGGACCTAATGAATGATTCATTTAACCCCTCCACCACCTCTAACACCACCCAACTCCTCGTCTTTTCCACCCAACCGCCCGTTCGACTCCTTTCCCCCTCCTTGACACTTTATTTTCTTTCTGTTCTCCTATTTTTAATAAAAGCGTGTGACTTTTCTTTAAATTAAAGGGGGAGTGGGGGGGGAGTAAAGCAGAGCGGCAATGCGGTGATGGTGGCGGGTGAGGAAACAGAAGAAACAACAAAGGGAGGAACAAACGCCCCCGTTTGTGTCGCAGATCCCTCCGTGTATTTCATTAAAGGCAATGTTTGACAAATTACTTTACACAGCTTGGATGCTGATTTGCAGTGTGTGTGTGTGTGTGTGTGTGTGTGTGTGTGTGTGTGTGTGTGTGTGTGTTGACTGCGTGTGGGGGGTTAGGAGATGAAGTGCTGCTCAGGCACGCGCGCACACACACACACACACACACACACACACACACACACACACACACACACACACACACACACAGCGCACTAATGAGGGTAGGATGGTAGAAAAGCCCTTTAAATGAGGTGTAACGACACACTAGAGCTGGAGAAGAAGGAAGCCTGGCTACCCAGATAAAATCAATTACGGCCCTTATTATCTTGGAAGAGTCGTTAATTTAATGGAATAATTGGTCGGGACACGAAAGGGCTAATTGCCATCATGAAACCAAATTTCTAACATGAAAGGGGGAGTAAATGAATCTAGATGGCGCACTTGAAAGGTTCCCAGAATCTGGGGACAGTTTCAAAGATGGGTTTTTATACTCTTGGTTTCGTTTTCCCTGGGCTCTGACTCGCAGGCTCCGTATGAGGAAAACCGGCGTAATTTGATTGGAGAAGAGATCTCTTTTAACTCCATATCAGCGCGAGAGGAAAAATAGAACGAGGAGGAAGAGACGAGGGGCGGAAGACGGATAAACAGGGCAGGGTTTGTGTTGCCGACCCCCGGTGAAAAGCTGAGATCACGGCGTGGTAAAGTATTTGATATAATTGTTGAAAATAGCGGAGAATAAAAAGGGATAAATCGCTCCTGAAAAAGATCCTAAATGTGTAACGTCTCAAGAGGGGACACGAGTTCAAAAACTTTCCAAGAAGGTTTAAAAAGCTTCTTTTTTTTTTTTTTTTTCGTAAAGTGAACAAGTCAGGATCTATTTTTGTTGTCAGTTTAGCTAACTGTGTCCTTACAACTTAAACTATGTGAACATCAGGTGCGCACATTCAAGTTAACAGATGCTTAAATTCTGACATCAGTATACTTTAGACCTGGCCGAATTCATCATGAATGCTAAATCCTGCTTAAAAAAAAAAAAAAAAGAAACAATTACAGTCGCTGTTGAGAAAAAAAGGTCAAGCAGGACTTGCTGCTGAGCTGCATCATGTTTTAGGGCTGGATTTGATATAAAAAAAAAAAAAAATTAAAAAAAAATTAGGATTTTGAATTAGGTTTTCTTCTTCCTTTCCACTCTATAGAAGAAGCCCGTTACTTGTATGTGTTCTGGTTGGCAGGAGTGTTTTCTTGCGAGCTGGCAGCGTGCGGCGCGTGTGACGTTTGGCAGCGACATCTGAGAGGCTCAAGAGACACAAGACACAACAGTCTCCACTCCCTCCCTCCTCCGTCTCCGCTTCCTCTGTAGGAGTCTGAAGACGACTCCGAGGGGCCAAGTGGCAGCACTTCACAAACCAAGATGGCGACCTGCCTCTCCTCTCCTATCCTATCCTATCCTATCCTAATTATAATGCCAGAACTGCTATCAGGAGGAAAAAGAAAAGAAAAAAAAAAGAAAAAAGATCTTCTTCATCTTCCCCCATACTCAAAACATACTTCTTCATTTTCACACACAGGCAGAGATGCACACAGTTTTGAAGGGCAAACTTCTGACACGCTGAGAAACACAACCATCTGTTATTCCACCAGTATTTTCCTGTGCTGGTTGCATCGGCCTGAACCGAACCGCGAGCGCAAACTGGTTTCCGATTCAGGCGTCCAGAAACCCAAACCACCTGAACGCCAGAGCGAGGTGGTGCCGTCGAGGCAAAGCGGGCAACTTTCCACCGCCCGCGAGAAGTTTTCTCCTGATTGATGTGTGTGTTTTTTTTTTCCCGCCTTTTGATCAGTGATTATCTAGAATAAATAATTTAAAGTACTAAAAAGTTAATAAAGAGTCGAGAAAATCTTTCCAATTTGGACTTCTGAGACGAAAGGCAAAGATTTGATAGACATGAAGAACTGAGTTGGTGGATGTGGATGTGGGGGGAAGGGGTGGGGGGTGGAGGGGGGGGGGGTTACAGCTGGGAAATAAACAAAACAAAAATTCAAAAAAAATAACAAGAAAATGGACAGGGAGGAGGAGAGGAGGAGGAGAGAGAGAGAGGAGAGAGAGGAAGAGAGGGGTTGTAAGAGGAGGAGGAGAGGTGTGGCAGAACGGGCCGAGGGGAACCCGCCCCCCTAATTGGTACTTAACACCCGCGCCGAGCAGAACTGTTGCTATCATAAGAAATTGATGAATTAGCTGAGTGAGGGAGATAGGCAGAGAGAGAGCCGGAGACTGTGGGCCGGCGGAGAGAGAGGGAGAGAGAGGGTTCTGAATCTTTTAAGAGGATAACTTACTTGGGCAAAACAGCTGTTTATGCATTATTTGTGCGGCGAGCCATTTACCACCGTTTAGGATGAAAACCTTGGTTCCCGGGCTGCAGGAGTTGCCCGCGGGGACACAGAGGTTTTTATTTTTTTGGGGGGGAGGGACCCGGCGGCCCATCAGTCACTGATAAGAAAGGATGAAAAATTAATTTGCTGGTAGTTTCGTTTTAAAGACTCAGATATCGGCCTGTCAGTCTGCGAGCTTTCGTTTAAGTGACAAACAGGCGAGCGGGGGGATTCGTGCGAGAGGGGGAGAAAAGAAAACAGCAGCAGGGGGAGGAGGTGGGGGGGGGGGCAGGGAGGGGGGGGAGGGAAGGAGGGATGGAAAGTTTTGTAGACAAGAGAGGCAGGTTCTCGTTAACCTCGTAATCCAGGAGACCTTTTCTTATTTCACTTAGCGCTTATTGCTATGAAGTTAGTGATAGGAAAACGACACGCACTGCAAACTGTTGCGCAACATACGCAAGCCGCATCACGTGACGTGTTATTCGACACCCGCAATGGTAACGCTAGATGTTTCATTAGGACAGAAGACGCAGCCTCCGTGCAGTCGTCAGGAGGATAAAAGTTGATGCACAACTATGGGAACAGGTGCTCAGATATGCATCAATCTGCTGGATGTGTGTATGTGTGTGTGTGTGTGTGTGTGTGTGTGTATGTGAATGGTTTCTAATTACACCAAACAAACCAGATTTGTTCATCACTTTCTGTGGTCACTAAACATGCCGAATGTGTTCACATGCACACTAGGACGTGCCGATAGGTTGAAACTGTAGTTTCTAAATGACCCCGAGGCCCACTTCCATTAGGATGCAACAACTGGACGTGATAAACTGCAGAGTGGCCAGACTCTTATATTCACCCCGTGAATTTGGGTGTGGTAACATCAGATTAGAAAATAATATTATTAGATAGAAAATAAGTTCGAAAAATATCCAGTTTATTTGGATGTAAACGGGAGGATTTCCAGAGCAGAAACTTCCGTCGTCCTCGAGGTTCTTAAAGATTAACAAGTCGAGCAAAGAAATAACAACAACAAAAAGAAGCCCAGCAGAGGTGTGTAATGGTACGAATCAATGGGTGGATGATGGCTTCCTTCAACTCTGTCCAGACGGACGATTTGACATAGTTACTGTTTCACTTTGATCACTTCAAAGGAGGCCTTGAAGTCGACGCTGGAGAATCACACGACGGGCACTGTTGCGGTAAAACAGGCGCTATCACACTTCTTCAAATACCGCTGGCTGTCACTCAAGTCCAAAACAAACCGAGAGCCTCGGCCCAGCGTGAAAACAACGAGACTGGAAAGGAAGTTAACGCACACAAAAAAAAACTTCAGGGTTTTCCTGCGTCTGTCTCGAGGCCGAGTGCTGCTCGGCGTTGGACTCGACTATGAAGGTTAACACTGAATGTTTATCAGCCTTTCACACCTTAGGACCCGGAAATCTTCCCATTATCTAGATTCAAGTTGTCAAAATAAGGAGTTTGGGTATTTTTGTTAGCTGTGTTTGCATTTCTGTACTCGCTTCAATTTGATAAAAAAAAATTAAATTAAATTAAAAAAAATCTCAGGTAAGAGTGTTTAAAATTATGACTGGAATATGGATTAGACTGGAGCTCGAAATGATCCTCAAAAGTACAGCAATAATAATAAAACCCCCCAAAAAACCCCTGCTGTGCAGCAATCTGTAGAGGTGGGTGGTTTTCCAGCTACCTGCCTCTGCCCTCTACGCTCGTCCTCTCTCCTCTCCTGTCATCTCTCCTGTTGCCGTAGTGACTGCCTCGGGGCGACAGACACTTCCATGTCATGTCAGCCGGCTCTGATGCTGATCGGTCCTGATGGAGAGAGCTTTGTCCCTGTTTGTTCACCTAAAGCTCCGGCATGTCACCGCTCCACCTGGGAAGGGAGCTGTCTCTCATTCAGACACACACCGATATTGTCGTTTTGAATGCCTGAACACTCATGATCGTCCTTTGAGGCTGTGGCAGCTCGTTCTTTAAATGCTGCATGTTATTCATGTGTGCAGTTTTTCTAAACTCAACCTTGGATGTATTACAAAAAACAAACGTGAAATAGCCACGCTTTGGCCTCTCTAGGCGTGACATTTTCACGTTTTCCTGTAGTGGATGAAAATGAAAACAAAGTGCTTGCGTATCGCCGTGTGATTTACAGGAAAATGAAACTTATAGCCAAGAGACATGGTTGGAGTTAGGAAACAAAAAAAAAACAACTCAATAAAACGGTTGTCGCCCCTCCTGCCTCCTGATACTGCCAAAATATGTCCTTTGTTGCCTCTGTTGCAGGACCTTGGTCACATGATCCCTGTCACACTGCATTTGCACGCATGTAAGTTTCACACTTTCAAAGCGTGTAACTGTCACGCCCCAGACTGGCCCCCGAGTGGCTATTTCACGTTTTGCTGTAGTGGCCCGGCGTGTCTATTTCACACTTCGCCGTGATACTGGGTCGACTAAAACATGCCTTGAGCTACAAATCTGCAGTTGTAGTACAATAACAAAATATGCTGTTTTATGAGGGTTTATTCATATTCTACCATCGTTAACCAAGTATAGTAGTTGATCTTCACATTGCTGCATTAAAACTGATGAAAGAAACCGTTAAATCAGAATACACATTGAGCTTCAGCATACTGTGGAAGTAAACCTAAAAGGACTTGTTTAGAAGCCCTAGAAGACTTTTTAAGCTCTCAATATAATTTGGAAAATTCTAGGCACATGTTGTGTTCCTCTGAAGTTATAATGACGTTTTATTTGCATGATTCAGATCAGAAGTTTGACCCTATAAATGCTCTGCAAACAACAGTTGTGGTCCTTGCATCTGATTAGCAGCCAGATAGATATTAGACAGATAAATAGGTAGATGGATAGATCAAGTCTTCTCACACATACCCGGCCTCTTCTTCTCCACATAATGAGAGTCGGGTTCTGATGGAGGAGGGGTGGACTTCGCCTGGAATATCATCATTCAGGTGGAGCTCGCAGGACGGGTCGTGATTAGCTGGCAATTTATTCTGGCGGGCGCGATTGAGAGGAAGGGGCCCTGAAATGGTAATGTGTTTAAATGTCAGAGGAAAGGTACGGTTCTCATCAACCTTTGGTCACCCGTCCGCTTTGAATATTCTTATTGCCATCATGTATTAGTAATGAGAGTTGAAAAGTAAGTAAAATTTAACCTTCGCTGTACCTGAGGAAACTATGAATATTAACGAGGCCTATTATGTGTACCTGATCTGAAAGAATTTTAACCCCGCTCCTGGCTGGCTCGCTCTCCCTCACCAATTTCTCCATTTCCAGCTCTGTCTCCTTCCTCTATGTTTTCCTCATCTCTATTTTCTCATTTCTCTCTTCCACCCCATCTTTACTCCCCCCCCTTCCTCTCCTTTTTACCCGGTCACCTCTTCCTCTCACCTTTTCTCTGTCCTGTCCTTCGTTCTTTTTTTTTATTCCGTCTCTTAAAAGTTTCCTTCGTCTTCGACTGCAATTCTTTCCCCATCTATACTCCTAAAGGATTCATCTAACTGTCAACGCAAAGGCTGGCATAACAGTTAGAAAGAGTAAACGGTTTATGATATGTTTATTTAAAAGAATAAGAAAATAAATTACTTTCTTGTCCAAAGAAAACAGGTCAAACGGGTAAAACATCGTCTTTGCCCACGCGACAGTCAATTGAATCTCCTAATAATAAAAAGCAATTAAAAAAATTCAAGATAAACACCAAAGTAACGCAGATTAAACCTGAGTGGGAGCGAACCAGCTGCATGTGGAACGAATGGAAACTTCTTGTGGAGGCTACTAGACTTAAGCTGAGTTATCAGGCTTGATATCAAAAGATACCTCTCAGTTGAATGATGGTTTATTCTGTTGTTTAATTACAAATGACTGGATGTGTGTGTGTGTGTGGGGGGGGGGATTCAACAGTCTAAAAAGCCCTTACAGATCAATACATCTTTGCATGTGTATTTCTTTCATTAGATAGAATATCGGACTGTGCTGCCAATAAGAGGAAAACGGTATTAAAAATACAAGACGTTCGGGTCAGTTCTCTGACTGACAGTCAGGAAAGGAAACACACGCAGGATGCTCGTAACTGATTCAACACATTTTCTTCGATAATAAGGTTAATAAATACATATTTGAAAAACTGAACAATTCATACTAAAATAATCAAAAAGTCTCATCTTTCAAGCCAATTATGATTTACAATGAGCGTCTTTGGAGAAATAATGGGAATTCGTGAATTTCTTCGTCACTACTTTGCATTAATTTGTATTAGATATTCCATAAACAGCCAGTGTGTTGACACATAGGCTGCATGCCTACAGCCAGACGAAAAGCCACCTGACCGACTGGGAGGAGCAGGAAAAGCAAAATCTGGATAGATTTTGGCGAGACAGTTGAGTTTCATCATGTTTTTATGCCTGATTGAGGCCAAATAAGCCCCTTTAAATAGAAGATTTGGACATGATGACACTTTTCCTCTTATTCTGCTCATTCATTTGCTCTCCTCTCTTTCCTCCCTCTTCTCATTTCCCTCCACCATGAGAGGGGAGAAGCCTGTTTACCATGCAGAGATGGTGTTTGCATAGATCAGGCCGAAGTGGGACGTGCCTCTGTGTGTGTGTGTGTGTGTGTGTGTGTGTGTGTGTGTGTGTGTGTGTGTGTGTGTGTGTGTGTGTGTGTGTGTGTGTGTGTGTGTGTGTGTGTGTGTGTGTGTGTGTGTGTGTGTGTGTGTGTGTGTGTGTGTGTGTGATATAGAGGGGGGTGTTATTCCCTGGATTAAGGCTTGATCAAGGCATCATCAATGCACACACCATCACTCCCACCTCCCCCCTGAGAGTCTGGTTTTTTTTTTTTTTTTCAGGGGGGATTGACACATCTTTCTGCAATGGACAACAAAGAGAGGAAATGTTTGCTGAAAAAACCCCAAAAAAACAAGCGTCTCTCTTCCACCCTCTCACTCTCTTACTGTCACTTACGAGTCGCACATGTTCCAAAACTGTCTGCGATTACTGCGAGGCTCCTTGCACAGATAGTGAGGTCTCAGATTGTCTGTGTTTGCTCATGTAATTCGATGGCACGTGCATGTGTGTTTGCATGCCTAAGTGTTGATGGGTGCGTGTGTTTGCATTGGTAGTGTGAGTATAAATTCTGCATAATGGTGCAGCAAATGCTTGTTTACTGTAAATGCAGCAGAAAAAAAAAAAAAAACACGAGGGAACGTAATGTCAAACAAGTGTCCTTTTACAGGAAGTGTTAAAAACACCACAAACATTGCACGTTAATATAAACATACAAAGTCAACTGTGCGTGTTTTCATATATTCGTAATTCTGACGTCATTTCATTGAAGTGAACTCTCTGCACACCCGAACACGTCCGGCGGCTCCCGTCCCTCTCAACCCCGGATAATGTCCACCCATCTTGGGCCGGGCGGTCCTGAGAGCGCGGCCTCCCTCGGCCCGCTGTGATCTCCGGGTTAAGCCGGTAACCGCGCGGCTCTTATTAGCTCTCGTTATTGATTTGGAGAAGGGATTCAGAGCCGAGCCGCTCTCATTAGCACTGGATAAAGTCATAATCCACCCCTTGGTTTTCTACTTCAGCGCTCGGCCGCCTTCTCGCTCACTGCCTTCAATTCGCACTTGACGAGACGATTGCGAAGAGGTTTCACTTGTTAAATGATAATGAGGCTTTATTTTTTTTAAGAAACAATGATGAAACGAGACTATTTTCTTTGAGACATTCAGACATCCAGACAGAGGAGATGGAAAAGGGTTTGAAACAAGGAGAGAAGGGTCAGAATCAGCAGATTAAAGATAACACGAGAGATATAAAAATACATTCCTTTTGGCTAATGAAAGTGGTTAAAGTTGCATAATGTGCGATTTTGCAAGCAAAATACCATCAGCCTATACATCATAAAACAATGAGGGATGGGCATCTCCAGTTAAAATACTAGCCGAGACTATAATTTGACTGTAGTCTTAAACTAATGACTACTAGTCAATTTTTGTCATTTATTCTTTTTATTTAGGCTAAAATTGCCATAAAAACACATCCAAGCAACATTAATTTAACAGAATACATAATTTACACAAAGTTGGCCATTTTTAGCTTTTAGCCTGGATAATGTTTAACTTAATTATATGCGTCTAATATTATCGTTTACTCTTTTGTTTGTAAAAGATGCCACTCTGACGCAAGTAAACTTGTCCACGTTTTTGATTCGTCCTGTGCTGTAAGCCCCCTCCCCCTTTTACGTCATGGCTAGATTGGCAAAAGCCTCGGTTGACTTAGCGAGATGATAGCCACCTTCGTGTGACCGCTTCAGCGTGTCCACGGTTGTTCGGCTTTTAGTGAAGCCAGATCATTAAAAAAATATATCCTGGGTGCGTCAGACTTGCTTTGCAGCACAAGATCCAGGTACGAATATAACACGCAAGTTGATTCCAAAATTCTGAAAATGTGACGACAACCCTCTTTTCCTCCGAGAGCCAATTTGACAAAGTGAAATGTAGTCACGTAGCCGAGCTCCACCGAACCAGCTGACTAGGCTTCTTTTACGTGAACGATAACAAATTGATTCTCAGAGAGCACTGGAGCTACTGGACAATAACAACGTGTGCAGGTGCAGCAACAGGTCTGCTGTGAAAACACACCGTATACTCGTGGGTGGATAACCACGAAGGAAAAGTTACAACAACCAAAAGCCAGAATGCAAACAAGGGAACACCTCAAATGTATCTGCAGCTCAAAAGACAGACATTCGGATTCCTGTGATATATAAATAGTAAATGAAAGGGCGATTGGAAATAACTCGCCTACAATACTTTCAGGCTTTTTTTTTTTTTTTTTTTTTTTTAAATCATCTCAGATCCTGTTTGCTGCCTGTCAATCACTCTCAGTCATTCTGCTCATCACTCCTCCCTCCTCAACAGGGTTCGTGGAAACCATCCTCACCCCTTCTCCCTTCCTCCCCGAGCCCTCCACACCAAATTGACTCCCGGCCCGCTCCGAGCTGGGAGTTATCGATCCGCCGGTGTGATAGAGGTGGGAGGTGCGTTCACAATGCAGCGTGGGTCTGGCTGCTCGGGCTGCATCTTTCAGAGGGCCAATCGATACCGACTCCTTTTCTACCCCCTTCAAAGCTTTTCATTCATACAGACAAACAGGGAGAGAAAGGAGACGTGAGGAGGAGGAGGAAGAGGAGGAGGAGGAGGAGGAGGAGAACAGTGAATGACGAGTTATTTTTCCCTTTTCTTTCTTTTCTGTATCTTCTGTTCTGTCGTCTTTGGAGTCATCGTCCGGCTTCAGGGTCGAACTCGGAGGAGAGAGAAAAGGGAAGAAAGAGGTAGATGAAGAGAAAAGGGGGAAGAAGATTGAGCGGGATGGTGAAAGATAAGAGAAGTCTCACGGGAGGAAAGAAGGAAAAGGCAGGTTGGAGGGAGAGCGAAACGCTATACAGAAGACACTAAACTTTCTAATTGAATTCCTCTTTTAAGCAACCAGTTTAATGGCTGCCGACAAAAGATGAAGGAGACGGGCGATACCGCTGATGAAATGCAGACGGACAGAAGAGGACGGCGGGAGGGGAGGTGCAGACGGACGGGGTGTTGCAGTGGGAGGCGTGAGAGTCGGGACGATTTGCTGCGCTGCAGAAACGGAGGCCGGAGGATGTGAGGAGCGTAAACACAACAGACAGGTCGTGGCCTCAGCGGGCCTCGGCCTCCTGTTGTCTCTGCTCAATAGTTTCAACCTCGAGGTTATTGCATCAATAAAGCATCATCCTCATCTTCTTCCTCCGCCTCCTTTAAAAGAAGAAAAATAAAAATAATAATAAGATAATCTTTTAACCACCCTGCTTCACGGCTTCCTTCTTTTGGAAGCAGATCCGACCCTCTACGTCACGTTTCTCTCCTCCCCATGTTTAACTTCTGTCGGCTTCTTTCTCTGCGTTGATCCAGAGTCGCCAACAGATGCGACACCGATATTCAAACCGCTGTGACACCGTCAACTGCATTGGAGGGAAATAATCCACCAAAGATTAAAAAAAAAAAAAAGCCACGGTTGATAATAGTCCGGCGGTGAACAGCGCATCTGCTTCACAGAGCAACTCAACATCGGCTACAAATCGTTGTCATTGCTGAAAACCTCTGATGGTTTGACTTCGTACCTTCCAGTTTACTCCAGGTGACATCACTGCCGGGTGCGGTTAAATTCACCAAAACTGAAGAATGTTTAACAATGAAATGAAAAGGAAACACTGCTTTTCAACCTGGTACTGACGTTACAGTGGTCAAATAAACGGAAGACTTCAAAATAATCTTCCTGAAACTCAAAGCTCTACTTACATCAGCAGAAAAAGGGGCTGACCTTTACGTTGTATTTAATTTAGGACGGCATGGTTCAGGCATGACAGGAAATAAACCACTCAGAGTGTCATTTCCTTTTCCTTTACAGGAGATTAGGTGTGCTGGCACTTCGGCGCATTGCTACAATAAAAAGGCAGATTTGCCAAGCGGAAGGAAGAAATCAATCTGCTAAGATTGACATAAACAGTAATAATTCTTCACATTGTAATCTTTGTATTTATAATGATTTGCATGTACGCGTTTTGTGCACACTCCAAAACCAATTAGCACGCGTGACTTTCGTTCTTCCTCTTCTACCGGCGTCTGGTTGTAATGCGTTACTCCCGTCACAAGGTGGCGGTAATGCGCCTAAAAGCTGCCTGCCGGCCACATTAAATAACGTGGGCGGAGGAAGAACACTTTACAGGTATTAGATAACCGAGAATATGCGAACGCTCAAAGAGAAATTGAAATAGCGCAGGGCAGAATTTGGAGTACGAGTTTTGTTTGAAAGGTTTTTGTCGGTGAATCGCTTTCGCCCGCGTCGATACAGCAACGCACCCGACGACGCAGGTGACCGCATCTCATTTTAAGACCCAACATCACCGGCACCGTGTGCATTTTCCACTGAACAGGAAAAATGTCAACCGCGCCAGTTTTCTTGCCACTAAGATACCGAACGATGACTGTGAGGTAATAACTTTTTTTTTTTTCTTTTTTCCTGACTACATCATTTACACCTCTCAGATCTAGAAAAGGAGGGGGGTGAGGGTGAGGGGGGGGGGACGACTCGTTCACGTACGGTTCGGGGAAATAATCTCGTCTGAAGCAAAAGGGGCTGGGATTTGTAAGGTTAAATCCTACCCATTAACAAACAGGAAAAACAAAGCCGCGATTATTCAAAACACAGACGCCACAGTACCGACTCCTCCGGGACCGACGGGCATCAAAGACTTCCGTCAACAGACAACAATGGACGTCTTGAACCGAAAAAGGACGGGACAAGATGAAGGAAACCGTCTCACCTAATACGCCGAGTTTTTTTTGTTTGTTGTTGTTGTTGTTGCTCCTCAAGCCGCGCATTAGCGGCGTAATTCGGCGGTTTTGAAGTTTTTTCTTGTCTCGTTAAGAGGACTCGCGCCGAATATCATGGGGTGTCAGCAGTGAACTACGACGGCGGCGTCAGCGAGCGAGCTCTCTTTGGGGAGCTCTCCCGGCGTCTCGGCTCCTGATATCGTCCGCGGCTCGGGGCGTCGGAGACAATTACGTTTTGGTGATATCTCTTCCTTTCTTCACCAGAGGTTCTCGCTAATTTGGTGCTCGGGCGAGGAAGAATCGTTGGCTTTAATACAAATCATGTTTCAATCGTTACTTGAAGACCTTAAGCCCCGGCCCGGCTCTCCGGAGGACCGCGGTAATGAGGCCTGCTGGGATTTCAATCATTTTTACATCTGTTGAAAAATAAGGAGAAAAGAGACGAGGAAAATAACAGAGAAAAAAGAAAAATCAACTAAATCCCCCCCTCCCTCCTCCTCCTCTTCCTCTTCCTCCTCCTCCTCCTCCTCCTCCTCCTCCTCCCCTCTCCATCCCCTCATCTCTCTGTAGAAAAGAAATTATTTGTTTTGAGGATTGATAATGACTAAAATATATAAAGAGTTGATTTTTTTTTTTTTCACATAAAAAAATAAAAATCTCTTGAGCTGGAAACTCCCCCAACATTTCTAAAGCCCTCTTCTCTTTCTCCTTGTTGCAAAATAAATAAATCCTTCTGATATTTGATTTAAGACACCTCTTTATCACACAACCCCCCCCCCCATTGTCTCTGTGGTTTATGTGGTATTTCGCTCTCAGAAAAACAGCAGCTCCCAGGCAGCACAAGAAACATCCCTCCTTCCCGTCCTCTTCATCCTGCAGCTTTTAATCCTCTAGAAATCCGATGACCGTATAGATGGACATAGATTGTTAAAAAAAATAAAAAAAAAAAAGTACCTACCAACGTGCACAATTTCAGATTAATGCAATGCAGAAATGATCAATAACAGTCTCACAGCCTCGAGCAGAATGTGTCCTTATTCCGAGACTTAACGAAACGCGATGCCTTTTTCTGACAAAAATTGACCTGCGAGTGGCACGAACCTGTGCGTTACTTAATCTGCTGGAGGCCGACCGAAGTTTGGTCAAGGTCACGGAGCTCCTGAGAAAATATCGTGGAGAAAAAAATTAAAAAAATAAGGTGCACAATTTGAAAGTGCTTTTGGAAACGACACTCGTTCACTTTTCTCTCCGGTTCGATCAAATTTTCTCACCTGATGAAATGAATCTGCTCCGAGATGAGACAGCCGCAGGCTTCTTCCCGTCTTTTTTTTGTTTGTTTTTGCTGCTGCTGCCCTCCGTTTCATCCCAGGAACTTGCAACGCAAACTCAAAGTCTTTTAGCCACTGTGGCGCCACAGTCTCTGGGACAACCTGAGCCGAAGGATCTGCGAGGACATTTCTAAAAACCTCGGGACGTGTCTTTTCAGCCTGGCTTTTCATTAAAGGCGCTTCTTCCTTTCACCGTTCATTGCCAAACCTTTAAGCCATCAGAATTGCTTTTTATCCATTGTTTTTATTTATTTCACTGCCTTTTATTTCATATTCATATTTTATTGTTTCATTTGTTGAAGAAACTTGCAAGCCTACCAACAGGAAGGCAAATATAATACTGCAACAATCACTTCCAGAGAGATCTGCTGTTGTCGTAGAATTCAAAACAATATCAAAATGACTCTTATTATGATGTTTGCACGTGTTTGTGTGGGAGCTCTTTGGCTGTTTGCGTCGGTTTAAGGAGAAACTGCTTACTCTTACTGCTCTGGTCGTGCAGTGGAAGTTATTTGGTGAGGAGGTTAGTTGGGTCAGACTGTCCCAGGTGGTGAGAAATGTCTTAGAAATCTACATTGCTAAGCAGCAGAGACGGTTATCCAAAGTCTTGCAGCACTGATGTAACGCTTACAGAGTCAGTCGTGGTCCACAATGTCCCATATGTGTCAAACTCATCATTTTCAGCTGGTTCGGATTTTCACAGAAAAATACCTGGATCTTTTTTTGTTTTTGTTTTTTTTGTTTTTTTTAAAGAGCAAATTAGTTTTGACATATTTTCATGTGGATTTTATCTCTAACTAACCAACAGTTTTAAGCTCGTGTACGCTGCTGTTTTTTTTTTTTAAAGATATGAAATATAGTCCCATTTGTGCAACATGTCTGGAAGTGTTGGACAGTTTTGTCCATTTTTATGTGAAGTGTCTCTTTTTACATAAACCCCGCAACAACACTCGACCAAGAAAGATTTCCCAAAAAAGTATCGTATCGTATCGTATCGTAACATTGTGGACTAGATAGGTTTCGTTATTGTGATACAAAGTCGTACTACTGTGATGAGAAACAGTGTTTCCTCTCAGCAGTTATTGTGACTGAAGCTACTTCTGTATCCAAACAGGAAGTGAGGTCTTTTTTTTTTTTTTTACTTTGAGGTGACGTAAATGTTTCGATACCATGTGGCGATATTCGATCAGCGGGGCTCTAAAGCCGAATCAAACATATATATATATATTTTTTTTAAAATATGGAGCTATCAGGCGGGCATATCAGTGAAGTCGGGCTGCCGTAGCAGCCTTTGAAGCCTCCTGGCGGAGCTGCGCTTGGGGAGCCCTCGACCTGGCTGCAGTGCTTTTCGGCTGCATTGAAGTTCGCATTAACACTCCACCTCCGCGGCGGATCAGACCCCCCCCCCCCCCCCACCGTAGCGAGACAACCCAATCCGACGCCACAAACATCAGAGGTGGAGCCCCGCCTCCCCGGGTGCTCTGCTTCCCACGGCGAACGTTCACCGTGTGACTGGTGCATCGCCTGTGCGTTTTTCGTTGTTGCCTCTGTGCTCGTCCGTCTCCTCGCTCGCCGCTCTTCCTGACTGCTTCGTTTGTCTGTCTCATCTACCCCTCTCCCGGTTACCTGACAAACCTTGTGTAGTTTCACCTGCCTGTCTCCGAGTTGTCAGTTTGTGTGACGGCCTTGATTTCCAGCCTGCCCTTCCTGCTCCGCCTGTCCCCGAGTTTTCCTCACAAAATATTTATGTATTTTTTTTTTTTTCAGTTTGACAGTCACCATGTGAAAGTGAAGGAAGGATTATATTGGACATATGCTGCCTCTAGGTCTGCTGTGATCATACCACATGATGTGTCCTGTGCATCTTAAATGTTAAAAAGCATGTTGAAGCTGCCTGAACGTCCTCTGCAACGGCATGTATCTTTTCTTTGTGTACATATTTATTTCCTGCCGGCCACACTTCACCTGATGGCACAGTGTATACGGTCCTGGTGGCGCTTAGTATGGAAATGTATTTATTTCCTGGAATTGTTGTGTACGTTTTGAAACAGAAAACCTTTTTTAAAAACTTGTATTTTCATAAATTTGCATTGCGGATTCGTAGACACTGTTGTTCAAAAATAATTTCAGGGATGACCGCTTGCAGGAAATGTTACTGTTATATGTATAATGATTAAAAAATAAATAAATAAATAAAACGGCAGCAAATGTTCAATCCAAAGAAAGCTGATCTGCAAGACAGGTGTTCCCGCAATGATCTCTGGGTAATGCAGTCCTGGAGCTGATGAGCACAGAGTTGAAATCTTTTTGCAATAGTAGAGTTCATGTACATTAACATATCTGTAAACATCGGATTAAGAAATATATGTTTTGATGTGTTTTTTTTTTTTTTTTTAACCATTGTTTGAAATACTTTTCTTTTGGGTTTTAGTATGCCAAGCCACCAGGGGGCAGTAACACGTTGGCGATGGGTCACAACACGCAATCAAACAATGAATAGACACAGGTGAAGCCTCATTTTGTTTGGAACAAAGATGTCACAGCTCTTACTGCAAAAATGTTGTTGTTTTTTTCACACAAATAAGTGACACAAAACAAGAGGCAATATTCTCAATAAGAAACCAGGAAGGAAACGACATCCTGCAATCTACAGCTGCAGCAGCAAAGAAGAAGCAAGCGACAAAAAGGACCATCTAAAGGCCTGAAAATAGTCACATTACGGTATCGTTTCAACAATCGGCGCATCATTTAGTGCAGCAACGAGTCACTCAAACAGAAAAACGGTCCGTCGATCAGGGAATCAAACACAACTGTTCGGTGACCAGCTGACAGATGGTCCAACAAACACAGCCAGAGCATTACATAGTGAGAGAAACATCATCATCATCATCATCATCATCACACAGTCCATCAGACATATAAACAATCAGCCAGTCGGTCAGTGACGGTATCACAAGCTCAGGCCTTCTCCTTGTCAGACACTGGATGTGTGACAACTAACCTCCCTCAGTGCCACTTATTGATCAGCCCAGAACTCTGCTGCTGCAACACACATGCTCTCTCTCTCTGTGTGTGTGTGTGTGTGTGTGTGTGTGTGTGTGTGTGTGTGTGTGTGTGTGTGTGTGTGTGAAACAGAGAAAGCCTCTCAGTGACAGTCATCACTTGGGGTTCAGAGGTTATAAATACAGTTTTCAGCCTCTCCACCTTTTAACCCCATGTTTTGGTGTTGTTGTTTTTTTTGCTCAACAAGTCCCGGCAGCGGGAACGTAACCGACACGCAGCCGTGTGAAGCAATGACAACTGATTTACTGTCCAAGGAGTTCATTCAGCTGATGAAGTTAAGAGCAGCACAGCCTACAAACAGCTACTAAATCAACCTTGAAGTATCTAATTAGCGGCCGCCTCCAAGGACGACGGTGACTTTTCAATCTCAGTTTCAAGTCAGCTGCTGCAGTGATGTAACCCACTCTGTCGAAGCAAGCCTGGTTTTCTCAAATATGTCATGAGTACACTTGAAGTAGTTTTCTAATATCTGAAAGTTTGTGGAGAAAAAAAATTAAAGTCTTTATTCAGTGTTTAAAAGATATTTACACGTGTTTGTAATGTCTAATATCCTTTTATATTCGGCAGCTAGACTGTATTTCGCTCGATTTATGGGGGTGGCTTATATGGAAACTGAAGAAAGGATCTATTCTGCAATTAGCCTCGTGACTGTGTTAATTTACCCGCACAATAGATTATAACCCGATCAAAAATTAGTTTTCAGCATTCATTTCATTTTAAGGACTTTTGCCGCCACCACGGACATAAAGTGATGTTTTATTTGGTGCGTTATGATTGTTTAATCCGGATTAAAAAAAAAAAAAAAAAAAAAAAAAAATCCGCTGCAGACGTAAAAAGTATATAAACTGAGTAACACATATTTAACAGGCAACCTGTGAGAGACCCAACGGTTCAGCTCAAGAGAACCGACCTCAAAGTTCACACGCATGCCGACAACACACGTGTTTAATATCCAATCGGCCGAGAACAGAACCTGCGAGGCGAGCAACGGCGCGTGCACGTTTCAGCCACAGGTTCGGAGATCAATCAGGAACAGCTGGACTCCGTGCGTCAACACTAATCCGCTCCGCGGACGCGGAGAGTCGTTAATCGGGCCTCGACCACCAAACTTTGCGTTTCATCCGTAACGGACCGCAGAAGAAGAGAAGCGCGCGCACTTACCGAGGAGACGTCTTCGTGAACGACGCGTCCGTTTTGTTCCGGCGACCTTTGAGGGTTGTTTTTTGTTTTGTTTTTTGTTTTATCGGCGTCCGGGACCCTTTGTGTCCCTCTCCGCGTTTTACTAGCCAGAACTGGACGTCCTGCAGGTGACTGCTGACGTCATGCAGTAACGCCAGCATCCTCTGTAGCGATACAGGTAGGTTCACTTCAGGTGTCCCGTCCTCTGGCTTTTTTTTTTTTTTGGGGGGGGGTGGTCCTGGTCAGTTACTAACTAGCACTGAGACCTGAAACACCCCCTGCATGAGCTCAGTTCATTTCACATTCCCTCTAAGTTTTGTTTGAGTCTCCACATGAGGAGGTTCGTCTACGACCGTTACACCCAATTACTGTTTCAAAACAATGGCGCGGAGGTTCAATGCGCTGCGCTGCGTAGGTCAATCAGGTCACTCTAAAATAATCTCAGTAATGTCATAATTCATACAATAAACACATTCAAATAAAAGTACAAATTACAAATAAACCACTATTTATCGGAAGTGATGAAACCTGCGGTAACATAAAGCTCTTGTTCTGAGATTTGTACTTTTTTTTTTATTTTTTTTTATATATATATATGTTTTTTCCACCCACTTTTAGGGTCTGGAAGAAATTACAGTACTATGCTCAGGATGTGACAGTGAATGCAAATTGTATGTAACTTCAGCAATACAGAAGTACAACAGAAATGGGGATTATGGCACACAACCAGACGGCAGGGGGCAAAAATCAAAATGATGAAAACAAGATTACAGACAAATGAAGGATAACAACGTGGGAGCAAACTGAAAAGGGATTTGACTCGCGGGAGGCTCCCCTTGGCAACCACCCCACTCGTGTCAGCTCCGAGAGTTTAAGCGACAACGGTTGTCATTTTATGAAATAAAACTCTTCTTCCCTCACAAAAAGGAAGCAAGTCACCTAAAATAATTCTCCAATGTCAGAAAGACAGTTAATTCAAATGATCCACGACTATTTTGTAAGTTCATGCAGTGTTTTTCTATACCAGTGGGCTGTGATGTCACACAAATAGAGTGTTAAGTTTATACAATTGAATAGAAATGAATCGGAGAAATAAAACACGGATTTATTTATGCACCCACGAAAACGGAATAAACCTAAATCCAACACTGACTGAAGTCGGGTTGAATTTTTGAAAAAAACAAACTCTAACCTCACGAGTAACTCGGGTGAATGTGACGTGTTTATATCTATTTTCTGGAAAGACGGAAAAAAAAAAAACTCAGGATATGAAGGTGGGTTGAGGTTTAAAAACAGGGGGCCTAAAAACAAATTGAATCCCAACACTTCATCCCCAAATATCCTGCACTGTGTCAAACATCATAAATTGAGGATTATTATCGTCTGGCATGAAAGCGTTAGAGACTAAAACCTGGCTGCGGGAGGCCTGAACCTGAAGTCTGAGCCGCTCCCATGTCTGGATGAGTTAAACAGAGTGCAAACATGGCGTTCCTGATAAAAAAAAAAAAAAAACGACATGAGTGCTGAGTCAGCTGCCCTCTGTAGGACCGGGAAAATAGTCGGCACAGGTGGATTTGAACCAAAACCGCTGCCAGGAAGAGCTTGTAGAAGCCGGAGCTCTCTGAAGGCGGGTTGCCAGGCTTGTAGTAGGTTGTCTTCAGGCCCTTGTTTCACATTGTTTCCAGGAGCCCCCCCCCCTCACCCCCTGACTCCTCTGCACCAGGAGAAGCACAGAGGGAGGCCTTACGACTCCTCCGTCAAATGATCATGACAGTGTTCCAATACTGACACCGTGTGGTCACAACCAGTACTGCACTCTCTTTGGTGTTCCACTCAACAGCTCCAGATCACACCTCTACTTTTCTCTGATTAATCCTCTCTCCCTTCTTCTGTCTCCTCTGTTTCTTTTCTTCCTTTTCCTTTCTTATACTACCTCCTTTTTTCCTTTTTCTACCACCTCTTCCGGCTTCTTACCTCTTCTTTTCCTCCTTTACGTCCTTCTTTACCTGCTCTATTTCCCCACTGAGTTCTCTGATGTTGGTCCTATACGGTACTTAGACTGATACCGGACTGTTGGGGTCATCGCCAATACCCATATGGTAAAACAAAATGTCCAAAATCGATATATTGGCCGATATTGTTTATATATATATGCTGTATGTAAAGTATAGATAAACACACGTGACAAACATATGTACATGAGGCAGGATATTTTACTCTTTATTGTCCACAGTGACGTCAATGCACTGAAAGATTAAACTTCACTGGGAATTTAACATTAGAAATAACAAAAAAAAGAACAATTTCTAATTTATCCCAAACCTTTTTTTTAATGCATTATGTTCTGTGAAAATGTTTTCATATACTGAGATCCATATATATCTGCAATATATCTGATATTGGCTGGCCAAGATATCAGTCGACCTTCTCTATTTACCTTCCTGGTTTCTTTTTCTTTTATATACTTCCTTTATTTTTCGCTTCTTCCTTTCCTTTGCTGCCTCTTCCCCCCCCCCCTCTTTTCATGCTCCTAAAGTCTCCTGCAGTAGACGGTGTAAATGTCCTTCCGGTTCTCCTCCTCTGTCTTTGCCCTCTGCGTCCCTCCCCCCACATCTCCCCCTCCAATCCCCCAAAACTCATTGTAGAAAGTAGAGCATCTATTTATTATTAAAGAGAGCAGCTCTGTGGTGAATGGAGGCAGGGCATATTAACTTCTGTGCTCCCTGCACTTTGCTCCTGGTTTGGTTTTTACAGTAGACCTAAGAGCAGCAGTCCTAATGATTTTAAACTGATCGATCTTTTCCTCGTGGAAACCTGTTGGTTGATTGGTATACTTATGAGATGGCTTTACTTACATGTGTGGTCGACAGTCAAAGCAAGCCGAGGTGTCGAAGGCAAGAGGTTTACGACTTGTTATGGAATTATTACACCTGGGAAATAAGAAAGTTATTAAAAAAAAGTGTCGTTAAAAGTACATTTGAACTTTATAGCCTATGTATGTAATTTGATTGTTTGCCTTCCAAGGCCATGGACAATTTGTTTATTTCACCTCAAACTGATCAAATCATTAGTTTACTGACCTTGTTTAGTGAACACGTGGCGTTGTCATAAACAAGGAGAGGAAGATTTCACCAACACATATATTGCACTGTGGTGTCATTATCCCAAAACATTAAAAAAAAACAACAACAAAAAAACAAAACATCCACCATGCACATAAAGAAAGGTGTGTCCACAAACTTTTGACCACACATTAGTAGGTTATAATGTACAATTTAATCTGCATATGGCTGCCTGTGAAACCCCCCCCCCCAAAAAAAAATGACCAGGGAGCAGAATTATTATCTACGTTTGATTGGCAGGCGTGCTCAGGTGTGCAAGGTGGGCGGGGCTTCAGCTCTGCAAAAAAAAAAAAAAAAAGTTTTCCCTCCATTTCTTCCAGAATTGATCAGAAGATTCACCATCAACTGCCGAGGAAAACCTCGGCTGAAACTTCGGAACTGGACTTTAAAGGAGTGGAAAACAACGTTAAAGGACTGTCAGGATTACCTTCTGTGGACGTCATGAGCCACAGGTAGGAAACATTCATGTTATGCCTCTCTGCACTCACTCTACTGTTACTCGATGCGTTTGTTTTACGCCAGCTTCTTAGGCCAGAAAGAGAAGTGTGATTTCCATTTATTATTGTTGTTCATCTCGTGCTTTACAACTGTGGCTTCATGCGATAAATATGGAAATATTAACCCAAAAAAATTTGGAGATCACACAAAAACAGAAAATTTAGAGTTGGATGTTTTGACTATTATTCCTATATATGAATCTTTCTCTTCCAGTTCTTATGTTCTCAACTGCATTTCTAAAATTGTCTCTGCGTGAGAGCTAATGCAGTTTGGAAAGTTACAAATAATAACACGCAACACATTAGTCTGAAGTGAAAATAATATTCAGTGGCAGTTTGTTGAGCTCTAAATACTGTACGTGGCTTTGTTTTGATGTGCTAGTTAGTCAATAACTGTAAATATCTAATAAGAGCACGCCATCCATATTCCATGCAGTGCCTGTGTATGTTCCAATACAACAACAAGAGGGAGCTAAAACTCCACAAAAGACTGTTTTCTTCTTCTGTCAAACACAGTAGTTGATCAACTGGCTCATGTAACAGAAGCTTCTCAAACACCAACTTGATATTTAAAGCAAAACATGTAGAATACACCTGATAAAGTGACTGAGATATATAGGATTTATCTAAAAACTAAAAAAAAAAGCTGTTGAATATTTTCCAGTGTGAACATTTCAACAGCTGGTAATTTACCACTAAATTACATTTATATTGTTGACTGCTATAATTTGATTTGAAGTTTGAAGTTTTGTCTTCAAAATACGATGTTACTGGTGCTGTGTACATTTGGCAAAAAAAAAAGATTCCCACACTCTCTGCTCCCAGATCAGAACGCTGTGGGAAGACTGCGTGTGTTTCCGGTCTTCGTCTTTTAAAACCGAGACAATTAGCTGACTTGAGAATAAGTGAAGTTTATTGGTTTTAAGAATTAATTTGGTTTTGCATGTTTCTAAACAGCACATGAATAAAAATTACAGAGGAAAAACAAAAAAATAAAACAGCTGAGGCAATAATCAGAGAAGTAATGGGAGGGAAGGAGGGTGTAGCAGGAGATCAGGAACTGTTAGAGGTGGAGAGGAGAGCACTGTGTATGAGAGTAGTGGTAAAGTAGATTGGGAAATTTCTGATAATAATCAAAATGTTAACATTGTGATTTGTCCTCACTTAGAAAGCTGTTCATTTTTCTATTATTATACGTCCTGTTAAAGGGGAGTTTTTCTGTCCCGTCGGAGGTTCTTCTGCCTGTTAAAAGGGGAGTTTTTCTGTCCCGTCGGAGGTTCTTCTGCCTGTTAAAGGTTAAGGGAAGGTTTTCCCTCCCACAACTGGAAGTTTTTTTTCCTTCCCGATGTTGCTCGTGGGAATATTTGAATTGTTGGGCTCCTATGTATGATGTTGTAAGAACTTTACTATGTTAAGTACCTGAAATAGCTTGTTTCAGGTTAGTCAGCCAACCAGCTGATCTTCCAAAAATATTTGTTAATGATGACTGATAAAGTAAATGAAAAGATGTCTTCGGTACTTTCAGACAGGCCTTTGCGTGGTGTGTGTGTGTGTGTGTGTGTGTGTGTGTGTGTGTGTGTGTGTGTGTGTGTGTGTGTGTGTGTGTGTGTGTGTGTGTGTGTGTGTGTGTGTGTGTTTGCGTGTTTGCGTGTTTGCACCGTGACCTCTCCTTCCTGTGGAGGCAGTGGCCAGTCTGTTACCCAGGGTCCCTAGCGGGGCCAGCTGTCAGGGCCTCCGTCCAGCGTTTTCCAGCTCAGACTGTGGGAAAGTGGGAACTTGGGTTTGTCCCACAAGGCTCACTAATATCTAACAACCCCCCCCCCCCACCCTCCCACACACACACACACACACACCCCACCCCCCTACCAACCCATTTCTCTTCCTGCTTCCTGGACCAAACGGCTAAATATATGAGAGGGCCGTGGATTTCCCGCTTTGTCCCAAAATACAACACAGACATCAAGCTCGTTTTTTTTTTTTTTTCAGAAGTTTTTCGCTCTCTTTTCAGTTATTCAATCCCGTACACCTGCATGAATGGCTGTCAGTCATCCGCTGAATGAGCCAGTGATATTTAAACGAGAGTGAAGATGAAGCTGAGGGCACCATTTCAAGGCTTTCTCATTCTGCCTTGTATATTTTCCGTAAAATGTAACTTCCTAAAACCATCTACCTTGGTTGAAAACGTGACGCATAAAATAGCACGTAGTGACTAAAGTTATGTATCATCTTTCATGCAATTATGGTGCAAATGCAAGGTATCAGATGCACCGCTGCCTCTTACTTAGTTCATATAATTTAATGTGGTTGTGTATTTCTCCTTCACATTTAGATTTTGTTTTTTTCGTCTGTAATTTCCCCGTTTTTTTTGTGTGTTTTTTTTTTATGCCTCGTGGCTGTAAATAAACTTAAGGGCAAAGCCAACCCAGATGGACAGATAGATGACTGGTTGGTTGGTTGCATGGCTGGCTGAGTACACATAGCACTTAACCCCATCGCTGAATACCACACCGCCATCAGCATCAGGCCATTACTGTTCAGGAAATATGTTGAATTATTCAATCGCTTCCTTTCTGCATTCTCTACAGGATGCAACACGTCACAAGAAAATCACAGAAAGTGTGAGTGTGTCTTTCTATTGATGATGCACGCTCACGAAGCGTGTGCGTGCTATAAGGTCCTGGTCATGACCTACATTAGGTCGCCTGTTTGCACCAGATTTTTACATACAAATCCGAATCACAATTTAACTTCGAGTCTTCAAAGATGTCAACAAAATAAGTAAAAAAAATTAACTCCTGTTGCGCAACATTTGTGTTGGACTAATGTTCCAGTTACAAATTACATCTGTTTCATATTATTACAGCCCAGTTTGATGGCACAACATTAGTTTTGTATCTGTATTTTAATATCGTCAATGCAGCCACTGATTTTTGGTTCATCTCAGCACAACTTGCTTGTGAATCATATAATCAAGTCTGGGAAATCATTACTGTCATTAATTAAGTCACCGTTTTATGGATATGCCTTCAGAAGTGCAGATTGGCTCGTAATAAGACCAAAACGAGCTCTAGTAAAAGTCTTTAGATGCAACTGATGTGAGCAGTGATGTCACAGTAAGTGTTGGAAATGGGTTAAAACAGGAGTACGTGTCCTTCAAGGACATTTGATGGCTTGCAAATGGTAATATCTTCAGCTTTATCAGTAAAATGGGGTATTATTCCTGGCGCGACCGAGCCACAACCATCAGTGATGCTGGATTGTCAGAATTTAAACAGACCTTGAAAATTTCGACGCGTGACAACAAACACTCAGCTTTCCGACTCACTCTTTAACCATATTCATAGTCGGCATTGGCACAAGTACGTTAAAGAAAATAAAAAATCAATTCAGCGAACAAACACCGAGTTCATTGGACATATCCTCGTTTGGCAGTGGGATCTAGGTTTTCCCTCACACCCACAGTTTGTTTCCCAGGTATGAAATGTCATGTCGGCATCTGCTTCCTCCTACCCATAAACCCAGCCGCACCATATTTTGGTATTTCTCTCACTCGACCAAATAAAACAAACCAGTCTCAAATGTGCATTTTTATAAAGTGAGTGGGTGCATATTTGTTTTCTTTTTAACTGAATGGTTTGTCTTAGTCCTCGAACACAGCTGCATCTGTGGACTCCACCGGGTCAACAGCAAGCATCTGCAAAACAGCAATACTTCAGTGTCAGCAAATACTTTGCTGGATTTGATGTTATACAAAAAAATGATGCCAAATAAACGCAGCTGAAAAACTATGCCAAAAACTAAATGTGCGTGAAACAAGCTGGAGCATGTTTTCTGCAAAATTGAGGACATTTTAATCACGCCGCCATTTCCTCTCTGCTTTCCCTAATTCCACATGTGATAATTTACATTAAAATATCTGAATGGGAGCGATTGTGAATTGCTGGAGTGAGGAGGCCAAAAAAAAAAAAAAGAAAGCTGAAAACTGATCTGGGGGATGAAAGAATGAGTGTGGGAGGGATGGATGTGAATTCCAGAGGGCAGGGAGAGGAGTTTTGTCATCCCACCAGCAGAAACAGGAAGTGAGTTAAAACCTCTCTGCTGACCCCTTGACCTCTGTAGATAACGTTCCCAACCCTCCCCCATCCCATGCAGCTGTGTGAAGCCCTCCCCTCGCTCCCTGGATCGCTCGTCTCTCCTACTTGTTTCCTGTAAGGACGTCCAACTCCGTCGAGCTCCTCTGCTCACTGTCTCCTGCCAAAGAAGTCCATAAAACCGATAACTCCAAGCCAGTTTAGTTTGAACACATGGGATTCATATTGGTGAAATGTTTCTTTCTGGCACGGTGGTCATTTTTGAGGCTGTAGTTTGTAAATAATGAACGCTGTGAGGTAAAATCCCAACTGCCCTCTGAGCCCACTTGCCTTGTGTCGTTGATTGTTTATGATATGCTGCTGGATATTGAGATAATCTGTGATGTACACTTAGTTGCAAGTTAAAACTAATGCAGTCTAATACAACGGTCCTGCAATATTGTCCTTTGTCAAAGAGGCAAACTGTGTTGAAATAAGAATTTCTTTTTTTAAGAGGTGTTGATTCAACTTCTTGGACATTTTGGAGGTTGTAGTGTGCAGTGCTGTTGAATGATATTGGTATTTCAGATATTCCGTCCTCCCGCTATCAATGTAAATGATGTGGGCAAAATATTACAGATCTGCATTGTCCAAAATGACTATAAAAGTTGTACCAACACCTCCTGTAGAGGTTGAATTTGCATTACGCAGTGCAAGAAAATTGTCTCTCGTACGACGTCATTATCTCATATCTCCCTCATTTCCTATTGGAGCTCACACACACACACACACACACACACACACACACACACACACACACACACACACACACACACACACACACACACACACGCGCACATATATAGGAAAGCCACAGCTTTGACCTCTTGTCTTTTCCAAACATCCTGCCAGCATCTTAACCATCTGTGTCTTGGGCCATTACATCGTAGACTTTACCCACAACAATAACAAGAACATTACTTCTTCTTCCAATTATCCAAATTAATGCACTAGTGATACATTGATTCATGGCTAACATCAATCACAGTAAATATAAACCACTGATATACATTTCATCATTTTAAGAGTATTGTGTAGATTTTTCTGGAGCCACTGTTTTTCATCGTATCGCGATCACCTCCCTGAAGTCGCGTAGTCATTGTGGGGTCGGAATGTGTCAGCGGCCGCTGAAGTGTCCTTGAGCAAGACACACCGAGTCCCTCCCAGCTCCTGGGCAGCCAACCCTGACCTCTGACCTTTGTTCATTTGCATCACTCGCCCATTTGACAGTTACAAACCGCGGCGACGGGTCCGCTCTCGTACGTCTGAGTGATGGTCCTCGCTGGCGGCAGCACAACAGGATCGTCTGTGTAAACACAGAAGAATAGTTTCTGGAGTGATTGACAGCTGTATGGGGCTTTTGACAGACAGGCGGTTTTTGTTCCCGAACAGGGGGGGCCGTGAGACCAACTCCCATGGTGCACCAGGACAGCGGCTGTATAGGAACAACAAGGGCCACAGTGAAGATACACAAGTTGGCGAGGGTTAGGGGGGGTGTGTGTGTGTGTGTGTGTGTGTGGGGGGGGGGGTGTTGGAGGGCGGCTCCTCACCTCTGGACGCCCCACTGCTTGAACAGCGGGGTCAGAGGTCACGAGCGGAAATGGCATCACTCATCAGCCTATCTCATCACTGGAGGGGAGGAAGAGGTAGCTGCTTTCAGTGGATGAAGTACACTTGTAACCCCCCCCCCCACCCCCACCCCCCAAAAAAAAATACCAGTTTGACAAGATAGATGGTCAGATGTATTTTATCATGTAAAATTTTGACTGCCATGTATCTATTGTGTACATATGGTAAAATAATGACTAAAAATGTCTGTTGGAAGAGTGTAAACAATGCCAGATGTTGAGAAGTTCAGCTGTAGCTGTGAGTTTTCCTGTTCTGTGCCACAAAGACTTGGTGCTCACGGTTTTTATCCGATTGACTCCTGTTCTTTCCCACATTTTATCCGTTTCCTGCAGTGTTCTTTGGAAAATCCCCACAGTTGTTTAATCTTTTGGGAACTCTACAGGAAGTCCAGGAACTTGCCTTCAAGCGAAAGACTTAATATTTAATGAAGCCCTAAAGGTCAGACCCTAATGGACGTACTTTTTTTCTTTTTTAGGCTTAAGCTTTAGACACTACACATTATGAAGAGAGAACTTGATTGAAACCCAATTCGGTGTTGGAATCTTTTGCAAACTCATGATTGGGTTTCTTAGTTATTGATTCTGGACTTCAATAGAAAAGCAGGTACGAGTTCAAGGCTCTTACTGTCGTGCATTTATTTATTCGGAACACAAAATATGACACATAAGTGGAACTTAAGCCAGTTAAACTGATCTTGATTAAACTCACAGCCTGTTGAAAAGAGAAAAAGGCAGAGAAAAGTGTGCAAATTACAAGTTAGATTTAATATTTTAGACATGTTACAGTCTGTATGAAAGTAAAAATCATTGGCTACATGTTAAAAATGATTTGTAATTCCTACGATATGTAATGCGATAACTTGTAGGTTTTGTCGTAACAGATCTCCTGCGACACATTTGTACCACCTCATAAACATCATAACTTGTATCCATCTCACTGGAGGGGTCAGAGGTCATGGAGGGCAAACAATGACAGCAGTTCATCTGCACTAAGTAAAAACCGGAGGCATGGACTCTTAAACACGGCAGTGGAATTGAACCTGCAACACTCTGTGTGTGTGTGTGGGGGGGGGGGGGGGGGTGACTGTCGGGCTATCAGGTCAGCACTTGCATATCTCAGACCCGAGCTGGTGAATGGGTTTATTGGTAAAAGCTTGTGGAGGGAAACATTCATGCATTATTCATTTTCTCTATCACACTTTTATCTCATACACACACACACACACACACACACACACTGTCTACAGAGTGTTTGTGTGTCACAGATGACAGAGAAAGTGTGTGTGTATTCATTTCCATGAGTATGTGTGCACTTTCATGTTTGTTTGTGCATTTATGAATGCAGGGCCGTACAGCCACACTGTGTGTGTGTGGAGGGGGTAAAGGGTGAGGGGGGGGGGGTCCAGAGGGATGTGTGTGAGGTGGAAGATGCTAAGAGCTTTGCTTTAATGCACTTTGATTTGAGATGATGAACAGAGAAGTTGTGCTATTTTTTTTCTCTCTCTCTCTCCAAGGCTGTATATGCATCTAAACACACACACACACACACACACACACACACACACACACACACACACACACACACACACACACACACACACACACACACACACACAATAACAAAATACACACTTACACATCGTTTCTCTTCCTGTAGTAATATCTCGTCTTCTGTCCTCATCTCGTTTTGTGCATCTCTCACACGCACGCACATCTGTATTCACTGCTCTGGGAAGCCATTAGTGTGACCCAGCCTTGATTACTTATTTATGGGTCCAACAGAGTTAAGTGAGGGGAGTGGAGTAGTGTGTGTGTGTGGGGGGGGGGGGGCCTCATTTATAAAACTGTTGTTCGACTTCACCAACATCTCACCACAGTTGTTGTTATCATCGTCGCACCAACGTCAGCCAAAAATCATATGAAAAATAATATTTAAAAAAAAGTCTGATTCCCAGGTTTTGTCGATATAATTAAGTTGTAATGAATTAAATAAAATCTGCGTTGAGGATATCCAGGGATCTGGGAGTGAAGGGCCTGTTCATTTTCTGATCGACAATATTAGGTTATTGGTGGTCAGAGCACTTTACAGGCTTCGATGGTCCCGATAACTCCGCTGGCTGAATCGCCGCTGCAGAGCACGACTTTAGGAAGGAGTTGATAAATTGTAAAAGGATTGTTGACGACTAAAAAAAAGTTCAGTCTGACTACTTGTTTTTTTGTTTTTTTATGTTTATGACAGCAGCAGAATATAGTTTGAGTTTGGTTGTCTAGGCTCCCGGAAGATGATAAGAGATATCGGAGGAATGATAAGCAAATAATGACGCAGAGTAGCAGCGTCATCGACAGGCTCGGGGTGGAGGGGGGGGGGGGGGGGTAATTATGACGTTTGAGATGTGTCACATGATGCATGATGCTCGCAAAGTGTTGCTCCAATTAATGAAAGCTATTTGATACTTTCCCTGCGTGAGCAGTTTTCCATAAGAATAAAGTCCATCCTGCAGTCAAATTTCCACTTTTCATATCATATTATAATATACATTCCGAACCCACCATGTTTAAACTAAGCCAGCTCTCACAAAACAATACTTTATTTATATTTATATCATATGCGAACAAGTTGTGAAGTGATCAGAATTTGTAATTCTTTCATTTCCATTCATTATTATTTACAGTGATGTTTTGCAGTTCGCTTGTTTTGTTGTCTCACCAGGAGTTTGAAGGTTCACATCCCTTTAGTCTCTGTTCAGAGGGCGTAGATAAAACTCTGCAGTATTTCAAAGTTGTGCATGTTCCTCTTCCTCTTGGCAAATTTTTATATCATCATCCTGTTGCTTCACGATGAGATCCGATCTCAAGTGTGCTGCTGCTAATGTCACATTCGATGGTCAGTGAATACGTGCTGTTGTTCTCTGTTTCTGTTTCTGAGCTGTTTAAAGTAAGGAAAGTAATTTGTAATTTTTTTTTTTTATTATTTGGCCAAAAATAAATTCTGATGATGACAGAGCCTGCATTTATTTGAGTTCAACAACATAAAACATGGCCTCATTAATTATATTGATGTATGAAATTGTCCAACTGATACTTGACTTTTAGGGCTGTCAGTGATTATAAATGAATAAAATCCCGAGCACCTTTTTTCTGTATTATCAGTATTAGTTCTGTCAAAAAAATAACAACACATGACCAACATATATATGCAGATATCGATATATAAGATGGAACAATTGTGCACTACCTCATTCACTCAGTCACAAAGTAGACATTTGTTCTGTTTGGAAACTCCTTTTTATTGGTTCATCTTTAGCCAGGAGGGTCAGCAGCAGCCACACCACACCAAGAGGAACAAATAAACAAACTCAAAGGACAAACAACAGCAACACCCGGTGCTCTTCATCTCCTCTGAGACTCCACTGTAAAATAAATACTTCTCATCAACGCCATCCTCGTGATTATTGTTACCGCTGTCGTTGCAACCATTTAAATAAATATCCATGAAGCAATAACGGCAATGAAACGGAAAGTGTGAAATGCATATTGTTCCATATATAATATATTCTTTTTTTTTTCTTTTTTTTTTAAGATAAATTTCTATATATATTTGTTCCATATACTCTCCTTTAAATTCTTTTACAACATACAAGATGCCAATTTTGTACCAAAAGCGATGCTTGCTGAGACACGAGAGGAGAAGTGTGGTGGTTATAGTGACAGCATCAGACGGGTTCCCAAGGGGAGGAATGTCGACAACGTTCGGGATTTAAATATCGGAGCGCTTTATTTTGTACGTACAGACACACACGGACGTGAGGTGTGGAGAGATGCAGTCATGATTGCCATGCAAAGAGAGTTTTTGACTATACCAGAAAATGAATTTGAGGTTGTGTCATGTGATTGACTGTCTTTCATTTTTCTAAATTGTTAAGATAAATAATGCTTTCCACAACTTTGCTGCTTCTACTCTTCTAAATGTTTCAAATTATAATTGTTTCTTATTTTTTTAAATCTAAAAGTCAGGTTTTTTTTTGTTAACCAGCATACAAGACGCAATAATAAAAAAATAAAATCCAACAAATTCAGTATAAAACAAAACATAAACGCTGGGGAAAAAAATCACAAATTTAACATTCAAATCCGTGGAAGTTGATTTGACTCGTGCCCCACAATGCACTGCTCTCGCCTCTCTGTGTGTATCTGTCGTACATACAAAACACTGTACGCTGAAGAGGTTACGACTGGACCGCTGTCGCTGCAAATATTTGAAAGCTACTCTGAACACGCCACAAAACGACAAATAAAACACGCCACAGTTTTCTCTGTAACGTCGTCCAGCTCGCGTAGAAAACGATCCAGATAGAAATAAATGTTCCTCAAGTCTTCTCCATAAGCACCAAGATCAGCCGGCGTAGAGGAGACGGTGTGCGTGTCTGCGTAGAACCCATCTGAAGCCCGATGTCCACACTAATGAGGGTCAATGTGAAGAGTTTCATTCTGTCCACAGGTGTTTTTGAAGCGTTGTCATTCACACAGCTACATGCAGGATAGATGGAACCAACAAAAATGGCTTCCTTGACAAGCAACCTTTTTGAAAAGCTCAGTTTGATTAGTTGTTTTTTTAGTTTTCCGGTTTTGTGTGGATGAAACTTTTCCGATTGATCAACATTAATGTGCACATTACGCCAAACCTCTGTGATTTTTGCTTAATAGGTGTCAGTAACGTAGATACTGTTTTCTTTTGGTTGCCAAATACTCCTAGTAGTAATAATAATGTCATAGGTAACGCTAAAAGTGGAGAAAAAGTTGCAACATAAAAAAATAAGGAAACAAAAACAACAACAAAAATTGAATATTTAAGTTGAGTGTGTCCTCCACAGTCGCCAACCCATCTATCAAAAGTGGAACCAGTGACGAGCACAGAAACATTTAGGGCAACATTCACACATCCTGAAAACACATAGCAGCAATGCATGAAAAGTAACATGTATCACTCGGAGAAATAAAAAAAATAAAAAATAAAAAAAAATCAGGCGGAGAACAACATTTTTAAGCTCAATTCATCAGAGCACCTGTTTGAAATGTTCGCTGGACTTTTGACCTGCAGGAGGAAAGTTGAAGAGCGTTTGGGCCATAACAAATGTATTATTATCTTTCATGATTTATTACCAATCTGTGGAATGGCGTCACTCAATTTACACTTGTGCTTGATTTTTTTTTTTTTTTTTTTTTTTTTAGGGGTGGGGGGGATTGTCTGTTTCAGAGAATTGCACAAATTGCGGGACACTGATCCCATCAGTCCAGATGTTTTTCAGCATGTCAAAGTGTTCCATGCAGCTGTAAATGTGACATCTATGAGAAGAATTGGACAAATCCTAATTTTGTTCACAGAAAGAACAGGAAGTTGACAGCCAATTAGCTTCAGAGAGGAATTTTTAATGCTGAACATGGATTGGCCCTCAAAAAGGTTGAGACCAACAAAGCTAAGGGATGAGGGTTTTTAAATTGACCTTTGAACTGCTGTCAGAGTTCCCCCAAAAATTCCTGAAATTGATCACAAGTGGACAATAAATAGGTGAATGTATAGTGTGTCCACTATAATGGAAAATAGCCGTAGTAAGACCAATCTCAGAAACAAAATAAAAGCAGAATAAAAATAGTTATACAATTAACGGCAAGGTATTTACATATAAAAATAGAGCAAAGTAACATTTAACATGTCAGGTCAGTGTGTGTGTGTGTGTGTGTGTGTGTGTGTGACTGTGCTTGGGTGACATCCTGACACGTACACACTCGCACACACACACACACACACACACACACACACACACACACACATAAAGTACATACATACAGAACACACACATCCAAACTAAAAACACACACATGCTCGCACACACACACACACACACACACACACACACACACACACACACACACACACACACACACACCCAGCATTGCGTGTATGTGTGTGATGTTTTTTTTTAATCAGCTTTAGATCCTCTCCTTCTAAAAAGTTGTTGCATTTATGTTTTACATGAAAACCTGAAGTACTGAATGGACAAAAAAAGGTCGTATTTTCGAGACACAAGATGAAACGTGATCTCCCATCTGACGTCATAGCAACAGCAGCATCCTCTCTTCATCCGGCCTCCTTTATTTATATATTTATTTTTTTCCTTCTGTCTCCCCACAACACCGTCCATCCGCCAAACACCACAGATCCCCTCATCCCGTCCTCTCCCTTACCACACTCCATTCTTTTCTCTGGCCCATTAAGAGCTATCATGAAGCTAATTGCCTGTTTGATCAACTCTCCACGGACCGGGAACTGGAGGCTTTTAGCCGTCTGAGCGTAAGAGGAGAGACGGACGAGGCAGAGAGGGGATGTATGGGGTGTGTGCGGATAATACGCCTCGTGTCAGCTGCTTTTCGCTGGTTCGGTTGTTTTATATCAATTTTTTTTTTTCTTTTCGTCAGAGAGCAGGGAGTGCATAGGGCATTCAGTGTGGCTCCCCAGCAGCCTTAAAGGAAGTCTCAAGACGCTCGTGATGGGATTTGGCCGTGCTCACAAAGTGGTTTCCATGCTTGAGCATCTGAAACAAAGTGTAAAGCAAACCTGAAATTCCAATTTTATCCATTTTGTATACCCATTTTTCCAGGTGGGGCAGCTAACAGAGATGTGTGAGGGCAAGTACCTCGACACTTGAGCCAATTTGAGGCAAACTCTCCTTCATATAATTAATGAGTTATAGATTTAAATAGAGGAACTAAAGCTGCAGTGCCATCGTAATTTATTGGGGATCGAGGTACTAACTAACGGAGAAAGGAGCGTTTGATGTGACGATGGGAAGAGAATGGAGGAGGAGGAAGATGAAGGTGGGTGGAGGGGGGGCTGCAATGGGAGGTCGGTCAGAGGAGGGAGGGTTGGCGACAGACTGACTTCGGGTGGAAACCTGACCAGACTCCTCAGAGCTCCACTGAAGCAACACTGCTAAAAATACGACAAAGGGGAGGCTTCTTCTGCTGACAAAACCACCCACACACACACACACACACACACACACGCACACACACGCACGCTGCCTAGTCACAATGGATGCATCCTCCCTCTGGTTAAATAACCCCCCCGTTCAGCTCTCGGCTGGTCAGGGAAAACGTCGTCCATCTACCTCACAGTGCTTTTCCTTTACAAATGAGCTTAATAGCATTGAGATTCACTCAGTTCGTACAGTGCATGGTCCCTTTTTTTTTATTTTTTGGTGTCAAACTGTTGTCACAGGTGGTTTTGTTCTCACTTTATGCCTCAGTGCTTTGCCGAGTCCCCCGGTCAGGTGTTCACCTCATTCCCTCATTCGTTCATCTTCAACATTTTCGTGGAGTTTTCCTGAACGTCTTTATCGCTTTTGAACCTCAGTCTCGCACACGTCTTGTGATTTTTCTCTTTTCTGGAGGACAGAAACTGTTGGCAAAGACCGTACACCGTCGCCTCGGGCATCTTTCCTTCCTGATTTGGTCCATTGCCCCCTCGCTGTGCTCTGTGCGAACTCCTTGCAGAAGGGCGGGGAGGAAGGAGGTTCGACAGTAAATAAATAGACGTCGACACGCCCAGATTACACCACAAAATGCAGAGAGAGGTGATTTCTATCTGGAGGTCTCGGTTTAAGGTTGAAGGGCAGTCCAGCAAAGCACGACATCTTCCTCTTCTTCTTCTTCTTCTTCTTCTTGAAGATTAGTTTTTTGTTTTTTTTCGGCATTAAGTCTCCAACATGAACAGGCACAGTAAAGCTTTGGTCCCTCCTGAGCTGGAGAAGAAGTAAATTCAAGGTACATTAGGTGAACAACACGGTTGGTTGGTTGGCTTGCCGTATGTAGGTAGGTGGGTCACGATGGCACTGTCGTCACAATGTCAGCTGTGGCGCTGTTAACCGGCGACAGCGTTGCTTTGGCCGCGGCTGAGGGATGGGGTGGCGGGGGGAGGAGGGGGAGTCACCTGGCCCTCATCCAAGCCTGTCATAACGGCTTCTCCAGAGCTTTGCTGCGGAGCGAGGGATGACAGGGGTTGGGGTTGGAGGCGGAGATCTTGCGGCACACGGTGTTGGTGTTGCTGCACCTGCAGCCGGGCCGCGTGGCCCGGTCGTGGGCGCACTGGCACAGGGCAAGGCACAGCCTGGCAGGGGGGTAGCAGCAGAGGCAGGGCAGACAGAGCGCCAGCAGCCCCATCGTGCTCCAGCGGGCACAGGCGTGGGCCGGGGCGCACGAGCACGGCCGGTCGGCGCAGTTGTCCTCGTCGTCCTGGGCCGAGCAGTGATAGAACAAGCCTTTGACGCAGCACAGGCACGTGCCGTACTCCACGGCGCTCTCGGCCGAGCACAGGCAGCGCTGTCCGCACGCCCAGCAGGAAGGCAGGCGGCGGGGCGCGCAGCACTCGTGGCATTTGCAGCGACCGCACCGCTCGCATATGAACTGATGAAGACCCAGCTCATCTTCTGTCAGGTTTTTACCCAAGGAAGCGTCGGGCTTGAGTTCCCCTTTAGGCTGACAATGGACCACCGAACCCAGGCCGGAGTGAGATGGCGTCAAGCCCGCCAGGAGACGCTGGTCCGAGGTGGCACTGTTCCGAGACATGGAAGAGCTTACGGTACTGGAACGGCTCGGGTTGGAGAAGTGAGCGTGCTGCTGCTGACTTTGGCTGTGAGACAGGGCGGAGGGGAAGGAGGGCTGGGCGTGATGGGTGTACACTCCGTGAGGGTAACGGTCTTCGTGGGCGTAAAAGTACCCGGACTGGGAGGCCGGTTCCAGCGCCACGGGCCTCTCCACATAGTCATTGTTGGCCCGGATGGCCCGGATCTGGTCAAGCGACAGCACTGAGTCCAGCTCCATCCTCAGCGAATGAGTCGGGTCCATCCTGGAGAGCCAGCCGGGTGGCACCGGGCCTGGGAGCCGGGGCCGGGGCAAGGTGCTCCCAACGCTCACGGCACATCAGATAGACCTGCAACCACACAGAGAGGAGGAAGGAACCGTTATTAATGATGTTGAATTCAACTTTCAATTCGGTTTGATTTCTATATCACAATATCACACGTTAAAGTCCTGACAGCAGAACAATTCAACAATTTCCTTGTAAGCGAGGAGGGAAAAACTCCCCTTTTAAGGGAGAAAAAACACCTTTTGAAAACTTTTGAAAGACCATCATCAAATTCATAAACCTCGTAGTTATAAACTTTTAAATGGCATTATAAAGTTAGAGCTGTGAGTGATTTACCCAAATTCCCATTTTTCACTCGTTTCATATCTGACCCGTATGAATCTGTTCCAAACTTTTAATTTTGATAAACATAAATGGTATATTTATTTGGCTTAAATAAATCATGAAATTTGTATTAATTGATTATTTATTTTTTGCTCAATAATCATTTAGCTGTTCCAGCACTTAATTAATGAGTCATCCAATATGTAGCTTTGCTATAATGTGCTTTAAAGTTAAAATGATTTGCATATAAAAGTATGTATATTTTGTATCTACTCTTTAATTTTCTGGTCTAAATGATATTACATAAGAATACATGTTATACATATATATATATACACCAACAATACAGGCTACATTTTGTCTTCAATAAGTGATTTTCCACTTGATCTCTTTGCAAAGACCCAAGAAAGAAATCCTAGTCCTGTAAAAGTGAAATGCAGCAAACAATCACTGATCCAAGAAGTCTACCATTTAAATATTTTTTTTTTCCTCGAAAAAGGAAAGATATTAGGCCAACAAAAGAGTTCAGAGAGTCCACAATTGTAGCAACTGAGTCATTTTTGTCGTCAACTTTTTGTTATGGTATAACATGTTTTTGTGCAATGGAGCAAGAAGAACTTTATGACTTAAAGCAAGACGAACCAAAAAAAAACAGCAGACACATTACATACATACATACAAACAGTAGCCTACATTTCGCTCTCCAAATATTTAAGCAGCTCTTGATCAAAGATGGATTTTTGGGCAGCAGAGCCACCACACAACCATGAGCCATGTCATCATGACCGCTCCGGCTCTCCGCCGCTCAGGCTGACACTATTATTAGCCTGCCAGAGCCAGAGAGATACGACCAATGAGGTCCACACTGTAATTTAGCATCTGTCGAACACAGCTGCTGCTGCCATGGAGGAATCCCACCTGCAGGACGGGGAAGGGGTGGGGGGGGAGGGGTGCTGGCTGTCAGCGGAGCCAATTCCAAAACCAATCTTGTGTTTATATCAGACATGTTTCCTTTGAATGGCTCCCCTATACATGCTAAAAGCGATCGAGGAAGATGGATCATTCTCATTGTGCAAAATGTCATTGAAAAAAAAAATTGCTTATTTTTAGAAAAACAGTTTGATGAAAATAATTGAGTTTTTGGTCTGCGGGTCCAACCGAGCGGCAACCGCAGCTGAAGGCTGAAGAAATGCCTGAAGACGGATTCTTCAAAAGTGACCAACGTCCGTCTATAAAAAGCATATAAAACCGAAATCATCTGGTTTCATGGGACAGTTTCATGGGAACAATTTTCTACCATTGACTCCTGAGATATATGTGTGTATTTGTGTGTGTAAGAAAACTCCAGCTGAGATTTCACACACTTAAAATCCAAAAGTATCTGCACGGTTACAACTTCATTTCTTACTTTGTTTGAATATTTCAAACTCGTGAGCACATCTTTGCTTGTTTCATACTTGCGTCGTTCTAACTTTGTGCACCTGTGCCTCCTCTGGACTGGACATGCTTTGACAGTTCTAGTTGCCTTGACATGTTATATTAGTACTTAACTGACCAAACTTTGGGCGCAGACCTTTGAAATCTCAAATTTAAAAAAAAAAAAAAGATGAGAATTTTAACTCGAGTCCATTTCTGGCTATGCTAAATGCTCATCGTAGAAGACGAACATAATTCAAAGTGTTCATATATGAAAATAAAAAGTGCAGAGAGATGCATGTCGATCCGTCTCTGCATAAGATGGAATGCAGCTAATACTTTAAATGTAAATGTAAATTTGCTCAGGAGTGCAGTTGAATGCACGAGCGAACATTTGATTAAATCAAAGGTCTGAATCCAGATGAACAGCTGATTCAATTCGCTGCTCAGACGTCAGGCAGCTCTGGGGAAACAAATGAATACAACTGATACGGCAGCTTGATTATCTGTTGGTCGCGTTGCGAGGAAAATGCCCAGCTCTTTGTGTGTATGATGAAGACACCCTCGTCCACCAACCGATTCACACACTCAGCTACACACACACACACACACACACAAAGAAAGTGCAGTCTTGCCAAGTGGCCAAGGGGGAGAGATCACTGGCTCACTCCTCGCATGGGGCCGGTCCTCCCAGAGAGTAATGAGGCCAAATGGAAATGCGTTTTTAAAGCAGCTCAGATCACGAGATTAGATGGAGGCGGGGTGTGAGAGGAGCGCAGCAGTAAATAACCGTCTTTACCCACACCGGACACGGGAATCCAGACTCATTCAAAAATCACAGATTTTCTAGGTTTCTTGGGTTTCTGTCTCATCGTCTGTACAGACGCTTTCACTGCCAAGAACAGATGAGATTTGGTTAAGATGGATAAACCACTTGATCATTAGAGCATCAGTATCCAAGTGTTGGGAACATTATCGAACGACGCCTTTCCAACGGGAGAGTTGAGCGCCTTTGCCAACCGACGGCCACGCCCGCCTCGCGCTGCAGTCTGAAACTCTTTCTGTCCTTTTCCACGTTTATAAATTACATTTATTCATGCTTTTGAGAAAAGATGGTGTGCGCACAAAGCGTGTGCTCCGTTATCCAGACCTTATTTAAAACCATGTTGGGTCTTCTCTCTCTTGAACTGTCTCCGAGTGTTGTATTGATCTCAGATATGGTAACGACAGTTTGTTTGGACCATAACTGGCCCATCAGACTATTGTGTTTATTTACTTGATCTTTCGCAGGTTATGTCTTTTTGGTTACCTGTCGCTGCACTTAAAATATTGTCCTCGAAAGATACTCATGCACGTCTTTGCTGGTTTTCCACAGGGATGGGTGTTAGTTGTAATAGTAGGTCGCAGAGGATCAACACACAAGCTGACGCGTACAAATCTCAACAACGTGTGCGTATCCTTGTGTGTCTAACGAGCTGACCGGTTTATCCGACTGTCTGTCTGGAGGCAGCTTTAAAATGTGAAATAAAAAAAATACCTATACTTTTTTTTTTTTTTTTTTTATAAAAGATGCCAGAGCGTGTCTGCTTGCTTGCAGTCCAGAGAACAGTTGTTCCAGCCTCCAGAAATAGTTAAGCAATGAAACTTGATTGCTTTTACTTAACAGAGAAGTCCTACATAGTAGTTGTACATTTTAAGATTTGTAATTAACAGAAGAAATAGTTTTTGTCCCAACAGCCATCTGAGCCCAGAAAGAAAAGAGGGCAGACTGGGTCAACAGAGGGTTCATAGGAAAAAAAACAATTAACTTCAGTCCGAGAAGCAGATGTCTGTTTCGGTTCCTGTCCTCAAAATGTCCAATGTTTCCTGCCATTAGGACACAACAGCAGCCCCAGCATCCATACATTTTAGCATACAATGTTTGTGCCTTTTTAACTAAAATGATTACTTTTCCTGATGTAAAAGATACATCATCAAATGGAAAACACATGCAGAATCACCTGTGAGTGTTGTCGTTATTTTCTGTTACTTATTTGGTGTGTAGTAGTGTTGACATCTGTAATAGTTCAGATGATCTGGTCAACTAACGGTCCCAAACCCAAAGTATTCAATGTTGCTGTACAACAAAAGGTGAAGAGGAGGAAATATTGCTTTAAAAATAAATTATAACTTCAATCAATTACTTATCGTGACATATAAACTCTTAAAACTTATAAATTCAACGCTTTTCTTTTCGTTTTGATCAGAATTATGACTTCTGGCCACAGAATCGTGAACAACGTGTCTGGAAAAAAAAAATCCCACCGCAGGTTGATTCATGCTCGCACTGCGTTATCGCCCTGTTATGCACAAGACAAGTGGGCTCTGGAAAAGCCGGTGCAAAAGCAATAAGAGCAGAGCAAACAGAAGTATAGGGGATGAGGGAGGTGGACGAAACCCAAGAACAGCAATTCATCACTGGCAGGGAGGAAACGGTGATTAGCAGGCTGAGCTGTAAAAAAAAAAAGGACAATAAAACAAAGCAAAAGGAAAGGCGAGAGGACAGGCTTTTTTGAACAAATAGTGGCATCCTGACTGTGAAGGTTTGAGCCATGAAGCAGCAGATAAGGAGGGCCAGGTTGGTTAAATGAGGATGCATTTATAAATTAGTCTGTGGAGAGAGGAGAAGCCCCGGTGACTAATCTCATCAGACGGAGCCGGTGGCTGCTGCTCGCTCCTACTCTGCTCGCCTATCGGCCCATCTAATTTGTTAAAAAAAAAAAAAAAGGAAGAGGCCTGCCGTCCATTTCCATGACCTCATATTTCACTTACTGTTACTGGTTGAGCCAACTGCTGCCAACCCGCCAATATGACACTAAATACTGCAAGTCACGTCAGGAGGTTACAGACTGAGGCACCTCGGGTGGAGAAATGTGGTTGAAACATTCATTCCAGTTCAAAATGTACTTATTTTCTTTTGTGTGTCACTGTAAATTGAATAAACAAACAAAGATATTTAGAGACATCGTCTTGAAATGTCTGAAGTTGTAAAGATCACTTGAAACGATGAAAAATATATATATTTTTTTTAAATCTTCTGAATATATAATATTGAAAATAATACATGGTCGCAACATCCACCCGAATATTAGTTTAAAGCTGCAAATAAAGTCTGAGTTTCACCAAGCGGACAATAAATAAAAATAGTTAATGGCATTTATTGTCATTATTATTGTTTGTTGTGAAAACATAGCAGGAAAAATAACATCTGTCTCAGTCGCCCTGGTTTCAGCATCTGCACGTGACCTGAATCGGCTGCACTGATTGGCTACGCTGAGGGTTACAGTTGTTTTGGGTAGGGATGCTGTGTGTGTGTGTGTGTGTGTGTGTGTGTGTGTGTGTGTGTGTGTGTGTGTGTGTGTGTGTGTGTGTGTGTGTGTGTGTGTGTGTGTGTGTGTTAAAAGGATGGTGGAGGGCGAGGCAGGCAGCACCCTCCCCTCTCACATTACAAGTGGAGCTGAGCGCTGTGTGTTTGCGTGTGTGTGTGTGTGTGTGTCTTTCTGAGTCACTTGTGTGTGTGTGTGTGTGTGTGTGTGTGTGTGTGTGTGTGTGTGTGTGTGTGTGTGTGTGTGTGTGTGTGTGTGTGTGTGTGTGTGTGTGTGTGTGTGTGTGTGTGTGTGTAAGGATTCTGGGTTGCTGACTTCCCAAACAAGGTTGCCATGGATACATCCTCCAGTAGAGGAGCGAGGAGTGCAGATGTTTTTTTCGTCCACTTTTTTGTCTGATTAAAACCTAAAACTGCAAACTTTAATAACATGAAGTTGGTTTTTGGTTTATTTTGTGTCTGTAAGACGACAAGTGTGTCGATATGGTTTGGTGTATTTTTTTATCATCTACTTGCCCATATGTATTTATGGCTCATTTATTTTTATCTTGACATTTGAGTACATGAAATTGGATTTCTTTTTTTATGCCACATCATACCTATGGAAAAGAGAAAATTTGCTCCCTTAAAAAAACTATAATAATGAGCAGATGTCAGTGGCCAATTACACATCCAGATTGA
Source organism: Brachyistius frenatus (assembly GCF_029030835.1). Lineage (NCBI taxonomy): Eukaryota > Metazoa > Chordata > Actinopteri > Embiotocidae > Brachyistius > Brachyistius frenatus. Next base: position 755,077 of record NW_027210604.1, read on the forward strand.
TTTTATTTCATGTTATCTGCCTCAGCTGGATAGGACTGGGCAATGTACTCATATTATATTGATAATGTGATCAAAAATGTCAGTTTTAAATATTTTGTAAAAGCATCAATAGTCGTCGCTACTACATCCCCTACTTCCATAAAATATTGTGATTTTAAAATATATAGGAGATATATAATATCTCCTGGGAATCACCTAAATGTTTTTATACTGGTGCTAACACAGTATCAGAATTTCCCACATTGGTTTTCGTTGCCTTTCATAAATTAATGGGTTTCTACAAGCTCATTTTTATTAATTACGAAGATAAACTACACCTCTATAATGTATTAATGCTTCACAACACTGCTGCCTGATTTTCTCTTATTTTTTTAGTTGTGAAATATGTGATCAAAACATAATTTAATGAGACAAAGAATTTCACCAAATATTTACTGCCAACTTTTAATACTACACACGTTTTTCGAAAAACTACTCTGCTGAAAAACGTATGATATTGATTTTGGACATTATTACTGAAGAGAAATGGCTCAGATGACTTTTATTTTATTTTTTATTTTTTATCATAAAAAACAAGATTTTACGTTTAGTCGTTTCGCTCCATTATTGGCGGTATCATGATTTGTCCTTTACTTGTCTGACAAATTTCCATCATGTAAACTTCCTCATAATTGATGCCCCCCCCCCCGCTGAATGTGATGTGATGTTCAGGGGAAACTTGATGCAGGTTTATGGGGAACACTGAACCGAAATGGCCGGCAGCACAATGAGTGTTTTATTCAGCAGATGATCCATCTGGCTCAGAGAGGAGAGAGGACGAGAGAGGCCTTCATCGTCCGTCTGGTTTTCTCTCCCTCAAACTGGTGCTCAGGAGCATCGTAACATTTTAAAGGAACAAAAAAAATGTCACTGTGCAGGCAGGAAGTAGAGGAAAAGGATCGGGCATCTAATTCTTCATATTCATGAGTGTATCTCGCTGCTTGTATGATCAAATGTGAGGGTTCGTGGCACAAATGCAGTTTGTTTGTTTATCTGTTGATCTTATGAGGGGTTTCCTTAAACGCTGCATGAGCAAAACTCAAAAAGCAAAACAGTTCTTGAGAGCTGTTGTTTTAAAAGGCCGTCAGCGGAAACCTGAGGATGGATCTCTGTGCTGGGGGAGTATTAGTAATGACTGAGCCTGTGTGCACTGGGGCACGCGTACACACACACACACACACACACACACACACACACACACACACACACACACACACACACACACACACACACACACACACACACACACACACACACACACACACACACACACAAACTCCATCTCAATCAGGGACAATCAAAAGGGTTCCAAGACTAAACCTATTGCATGCGTGACACTGACGCGGTATCGTCATCCCATCACATGCTTTGGCGTGATACCGGGACCTTCAACGTCCATGTCCATTATTCTTCTGGCAGTGCTGTTGCAACCGAGTATCACGGCGACGAGTGAAATAGTCACGCCGTGAGAGGCCAAAGCGAGGACGAGCGTGTCTATTTCACGCTTTGCCGTGACGCCGCGTGGGCGGTCTCATCTACTTCCGGGGAAACTTTTCAAAAAACTCGCTTCTGGAGTGGGAAAAAAAAAATGGTTTTAGTTTAAAAGCTTTGTACGTCGAAAGGAGAAACAAACCTGCGATCTGTGCTGATCCCTTCCTGACTGACTTCCGCTGAGTCTCGACTGCCGAGGGTCGATGGGAGTTTTAATGGACAGAGCGTCGCTGCATCCCTCATGGATGACATCATGGTTTCAGGCTATTTTAGAAATGACTGCAGTGACCCTTCGCCTTGGAATGAGGAGGGGTTGCCCTCTCCTCCTCTCCTCTCCTCTCCTCTCCTCTCCTCTCCTCTCCTCTCCTCTCCTCTCCTCTCCTCTCCTCTCCTCTCCTCTCCTCTCCTCTCCTCTCCTCTCCTCTCCTCTCCTCTCCTCTCCTCTCCTCCCCTTCTCTTGTTTCTCACTCCATCATCTCCTCTCTTCCTCTCCCTCCCTCACAGCACCTCCTTCAGCCTCCCCTTCCTCTCCCTTTCCTTTACTCCTTAAACTTTTCTGGCTCTCGTCCGTCTGACATGTTTTCAAGTCTGTAAGAAATAAACTATACAAGTGAATCTCAGCAGTGACCAATGCAGCAAATGAATAATTCCTAGTAGTTTACAGCAATACTTTTTTGTGTGTTTTTCAGCTGAGGAGATCAATATTAATTTCATCTCTGTGCCAGTGAGTCTGAACTTTAAAAGTGAAAACAACAACTCCAGGCTATTAGAAATACTGGGGTCATGAAGCCGCAGTACATTCCCTCCCCCACTTTGTGAAATGTTTCTTTAACCAACAAAAGTCTGCATATTTTGTAATCATTAATTAAATGGTTAAGTTTTATATTCTGCAAACTTTATCTGCAAATACTGTTAGAAACGGTCTTAAAAGAAGATCATGGGTTTTGTAAATGTCCAACTGAAACACTTGTTATCACCCTTAAAGCTCCGCAAACAATACTGAGGCTTTTGCCATCAACAGTGAGACTGTAGTGATGAACTCTTTCTGCAAACTCCGAACTTGGTGTCGCTGTTGTGCAAAGTCGTCGCAAAAATAGGAAATATGTTAAAACAGCACTCTGAATCAATAAAATTCAATCACTCCGAAAAATAATAGAATAAAGTCATGAGCTGTATCGAAGCATGTTTGAACATTTAACTACAGTGCTGTCAGTTCTTCTGAGTGTGTGTGTGTGTGTGTGTGTGTGTGTGTGTGTGTGTGTGTGTGTGTGTGTGTGTGTGTGTGTGTGTGTGTGTGTGTGTGTGTGTGTGTGTGTGTGTGTGTGTGTGTGTGTGTGTGTGTGTGTGTGTGTGTGTGCGAGAGGCCGGTCAGGCACTAAGACCCAGGGGCCTTCCTCCCGATGCCCTCCGGGAGCACAGCAGGATTGAATGACAATAAACTGGATGAGATACCGGATGTGCTGAATCTGACCCCAACGGAAAGACTGAAATAGACACTGCAGACCAGCAAGTCCAGGCGGGACTGGGGCTGGGGGGGGGGGGGGAGCAAGGGAAGGAAGGGGGCAGTGAATGAGTGAGGGATGGTGACGCTAATAATGATAAAAAAAATAATAATAATAATGAAAACGAAAGACCAGTTGCAGCGGCTGTCCAAGAAGTTCAGACTTAGCCGGGTTACAAGTGTTTCCCCACGTCATAATTTACGTACGACTAAATTAAACCAGGCAGAAACCACCTAGACTATGTTTAGAAATAGTTGCACTGAGTTTGTTCCCACAGTGAGAACTGGATGTTACTGCTGCTGTGCTGATAATCGGCAAACAAATAGCCTGCTGGAATGCAACATAGACTACGTACAGCATATGAGCCATTACCAATTAGCCCAAAGGAGATTATGTATGCATTCATAAATTATAATGTTAGTTTCGCCAGGTAACACATCTCATCTCATTTAGCAACTTTAAAGCAAGTTTAAAAGTAGGTGCTGGCAATTTTGGAAAGATTTTACGTCCAAACTTAGTGATGGATTTACAGGAAAGCGTGAGAGAGCTCAGAACATAGTGGAACATGTAATAACACTGACTCAGCCTGGAAAAAGAACAACAACAAAAAAACACAAGAAAGTACATTTGTCACATTTCATCAGTCTTTGGTGGGACATTATCGCTGCCTACAGCACAGGACAGATAAAACCTTGTCAGATAAATGCAAACTCTACTTTTACTTATGGATTATTAGTACTGTCATCATGTCAATACTTTAGCATCATATACTATCTGTGCTGTGTTTCAGAAAATCATAACTTATTTAGTTCGATGTAGTTGCATTTATGTTTTTTCTTTTCCCTCTTAAGAATCAACATCTTACATAAGAGATGTTAATGATGAATTGATGACTGCCGTTTAATATTTCTCCTCTCCAAGACGTTTGTACAATATCTGTGCATGCCAACCAAAAGAGTGGATTGGACATTTTAAAGGTTAAACTGCTAAAATAGTTAATTAAGGTTAAGTTTAAAGGCCTGAGATGAACTACGTTTGCTAATTTACTTTCCTAAGTGAAATTGTCAAAAGAAATGATTGAGATAAAGTAACTTTTTAATTACGTCAACTTCTTTAATGCCAACCCACCATATGACATACAGATTACCATGACTACTTCCAATACTTCATTCATAGACACTGAGCATTGGCACCGCAAAAAAAAAACAACTTGATTTGAAGAAGTTGATAATGAATCCTGTGGGTTTGTAGCAAAAGTAAAGAGAGTTTTGGTGATTGCTAACCTGCAGTTTGGTTCAACAGAATTACATTTTTGGCCGCAAGTCAGATTAGGTGACATCAATTATGCGATTATTAGGCAAATGGCATCTTGCTTAAGGTTAGATTTTATATTCAGCTTTTGTTTATCTTTGATGAAATGGAGTTTTTCACGAAGGAAAAAAAAAGTCTATCTCAAAATTAGTGAAACTACAGATACCAGTAGTCCTACCACGGTGCCTTATTGTTCCACGCAGAGTTTTTAAAGTTGAAACACTTAGAAAAGCCCTCACATAGCTTCCTCATCACGCTCTGTCCGTGGTAGCAAACATTTCGCGGACTTTGTGTCTTTTCAAACGCCCTTCGGAGGAACAGGTTTCATTCTGCAAGGTCAGAGTTTGGCAGCAGTTGGAGTGACGTAATCCACTGAAACTTAAGATGAGCATGATTTACCTTCTCAGTTGTTTGTCAAGTGTCATTTGAGCCAGGTTCCTTTTGTTATCATTGGATTTCTATGAATAACCGCCCGGCTGCTGCTGCTGCTTGTAACATTTGTCTCTTTGTTTCCTGAATATTGAGGCCTCCTGTGAACCCGTTGGTTGGTTGTGTTTATATTACACACTGTGTTTTATGAAAGAACGTCACAACAGCCAGGTTTTACCTTCCCATGCATTTATTACTGGAGGCTGTAGGATTTGAGACTGAAGAGGTCAGGCTGGAGTTATACTCACTGACGGTAATTGTTTACAGACTTTCCTACTGTGTTTACTTTGCGTATTACTGGAGGATTCCACTAGTGGGCACAACTCCAGCTAAAGATATGAATAAAACGTCCAGATATGTATTATAAGAATCATAAACCTGGTGAGATTACTTGCTGCTTTCACGCCTGACACTGTCACATCCCCGTTTTTACATCATTTCTGTCCCTATGTATCAAAAGTGAAAACTCTTGTCAGCATCTTTTGTTTTAAGCATGTCGGCCTGAAGAAAAACATGGAGGTTGCAGCTTAAGACTTATTTTAACACTCAGAACACAATATTTCAAGTTGTGAGACAGAAGTAGGCAAAGGAGCAGAGACTGGTTGAAACTTAACTGGGTCAAGCAAATGGCGAATGTCATACGAGGGCAGATGTGGGAAGCCCCAGATTTAGACCTCACTAGGTATTTTATCTGATTAATAAATTTAATCAGAAAGGCCTGCAGTATAATATCTGCTCTCAGATTCGAGCATGAAAGCTACATGAAGAACTTACTGTGAAGCATTTTCATGCTCTTACTGAAACCATTTCCTCGTGCTCATTATTTTGTATCAATTCATTGTTTAGAAAGTTAAATAACAGAAAATATGGTACAAATTTCAGATCCAGATTTCCAGCAGTTTAATGTGACGTCATCAAATTGCTTGTTTTGATCTTTTTGTAGGATGAAAATTCATCAAATATCAGAATCGATAAATTTTCCTTCGCTCGACTAACTTATCGGTCAAATAATTATTTTAACCCTTGCAGTTACTAACTTACTTTTGGGGGGAAACGTAATTATAAAGGAATTAATTTGTTTCCAGTTTTTCCAGAAACACGGTCAGGTGACATCTAGGGCCTTTGGAGAAACTACACCTCAAATACAAACTTTGATGGTTGCTTTTTGTTAAACTTGCAGCACTTTGGACATCTCCTTTCTTTTATTTATTCATTTGGCACTCTTCATATCTTTAGCTACAGTGACTCATCCTGTTTTATATATTCATTTTGGTTTATATATTCAAAATATTTGGAAGTAAAAACAACAAAATCTGTACGGCAACAAAGGCAAATGCCAAATCTTTTAACAATCTTTTTGTCTTCATTCAGAAGCAAAGCAGCAAAACAGAAGATTTCTTTCTTTCTTTCTTTCTTTCTTTCTTTCTTTCTTTCTTTCTTTCTTTCTTGCTTTCTTTCTTGCTTTCTTTCTTGCTTTCTTTCTTGCTTTCTTTCTTGGTTTCATTTCTTTCTTGCTTTCTTTCTTTAACTGTGAATCTTCGCTTTCTCTTTCCACAACTTTGTGGTTCTGTAGTGCATTAGTCTGTGCATTATATTTTCTGCTGTCTCCATTCATACCCTGCCTCTCTCTCTCCAGTCTATCATTTCATCATTTCTTCATCTATCCGCCATATTCTTCCGCTGTACACGTACTGTCCCCTCCCCTCCCGTCCGTCCGCCCGTCCGTCCGTCCGTCCGTCCATCCATCCATCCATCCATCCATCCCCAGTCAATCCCTCTCCCCATTCACATTGTCTCCCTCCCATCTGTCCGTCCCATCATCTGCTCATCCACCCGCCCCTCCAGTCCCACCCCAGCGGAGATGGGTATTGACATTCTGCATCCGACCTTGACGACAATCAATCCCATCCCCACATGTCCCCATCACAGTTACACACACATACGTGTACACACACACACACACACACACACACACACACACACACACACACACACACACACACACACAAACTGCTTAAACACACTAATGTTAACGTGCAGCCAAACAATCGGTTAATATGACTTTTTCACTCCGTTTCATCTGGTTCGTATCGTTCAGAGACGCGTTCGCTCGCACCTCTCTGGGATTCCAAAAAAAATTCCGCTCAAACTCGCTGAACAAAAGTTGGTAAAAACACAACTTGTACGTTGCAGCCACATAATGTCAACGTCAACCTGATTAACTCAATTTCCCTACAAATAAAGCAACAACTTGGATCAGTCCAGTCGCCAGAGGCAAAGAAAGCTACAGTTAACCAAACATGCAATGCAGTAGTTAAAGATGTAAAGTAGGCGTACACAGAACAGATATTAAAGGAGGTCGAGACACTTTACAGAGGACACCGTCCTGGACCGTTTTCCTCCCAGCAGCCAAGACAAGAGACGGAAAACAGGAAGAAACAGCGAATTTGAACGAAAGATATTCATCAGACACCTTTCGGTCGTGTCTCATCTTAAAACCATTCTGTTGTAGGTTTCAACTCCCAATTCCACAGCAACTAAAGTTGGATTTACCTGCTCAGTCTGTTTGTGGGAGAAATTAAACGGGTTGCCCTCATGATTTATTCACTTTTTTTTCCCATTGTATTCCAGAGAGACCTTATTAATCCGAAAGGGAAACTGCAGGCAGCTGTACGAAGCTACCGCTGGAGTGGTGACATCTCGACAGATATTTTTTCTGTCTAATCATTTGTAGAGCTCAACTTAAAATTTCTAACACCATTAATGGCACGTTTTTAGTCTAAGGGAAGCAAATGGACCGTTGACCGGGTGTTTTACTTGTGAAAGACGGAAAGCAATGCTCCATCGTTACCTTAAGACCTCCCAAAAGAACTGAACTAAAACATCCCGTTAATTCGGTGAAAGCACAAATTCTAAATGCTGCAAAACTGTAGCTGCAAAGCCTCGCGCCTTCAAACAAATATTCACGACAACATCTCGTCAATCTGCATCTGGGTTTGGTATTTTCCTACCAGAGCTACTACTTAGTAGACTTTTAGAGCCATAGTTTTTATACTCTCACATCATTACTCCAATTCCTATTCAGCAGTTCAACCTGTTCTGCAGTGAAATCTTGTCGACTTTTTACAAAAACTTGAAATGAGGTCATATCTCAAGATGCAATGGTTTAATTGAAAAAGCCTTTTGAATAATTCCTTATTTTGTCAAAAATCCCGATGGAACTTCGTCATTTCAAGGTCACGCAAATCATCAATAGTTCATCAGCAGATCGGATGGCGACAGGATGAATTTTTTTTTTTTTTTGCTTACCTCTGATTGGTGGGAGATCCATTCTGCGGCGCTGTGCTGGGACGTCCTGTGTGTCAGAGTGCACGTGTGCTTCTAAAAAAAAAAAAAACTTCTAATATTCCTACAATATCCCTTCACAACTGACTAACAGTAGGTCTGTGGAATCCAGAGATGAATTTATCTCTGCCTTATTGCCCTTTTTGATGAGTTTTATTGTCTTGATCTCACTTTATGATACTGCAGGAGGTTGTTTTGTTTAAAAAAAAAAAACCTCTGCAGTAATTTTACAGGATCACTAAAGTCCTGTCGGCTTCAGGGTGTGTGTTCGTGGGTAGTAAGGAGGCTGGGAGGGATGCTCTTTCTCGGCGTGCCGTGCCCTCCTCCTCCTCCTCCTCCTCCTCCCCCTTCCTCCCCCTCCTCCTCCTCTTCCCCCTTCCCGGAGCTCTTCCAGGAGCACTCTGATCCTGGTGCGTCCTCCTGAAGTCACCTCCTCCTCCACCTCCTGGAAAAAAAAAAAAAAGCCAACCAGTCCTTTTACGCACGCCGCATAGAAGAAGAGCTCCTCTCTCTCTGTGCAAGTGACATTCAGGTGGCAACAGATGCTTCCGATGTCGGGATCCTGTCGCAAAACAGCCACAGTTTTGGCTTTTGATTGTTTCAGCTGCAGTTTTCAGTTGAGAGAGAAAAGTGTCCTCGGATGCAGGAGGAAGTGGGAGTTTTAAGGAGCAATAGTATCTTGGAGCGCAAAAAGAAACGAAGATGAAAAGGAAAAGTGCAGCTCCAGAGTTTGGAGCGAGAGGCGTCTAAAGTCAAGAGATTGATCGCAGAACTTTAAAAGAAAAAAAATCGTCCTCTCTTTCTTCTGCTCAGAAAATGTGTTTTTTTTTTCCTCTTCTGTTGAAGTTTCCTCTCCTCTCTCCGAGAGATGAATGACTGAGAGCTGCATGCACTTTTTCACTCCCTGTCTCTCTCTCTCTCTCTCTCTCACACACACACACACACACACACACACACACACACACACACACACACACACATGCTCCAGTCACCCCTCCTCCTCCCTTCCTCTCTCTAACTCCTCCCTCTGCCATTATTGAATTCAGTTCAATTCAGTTCTGCTGTATGAACATGACGGGGCAGAACCTCGTGTGTTAGCTGCTAAAGAGAGTGCTGATCCACTGCCATACATTTACAGATGACTTAAACAATAAATTCTGATTTGTTTCTTATGTTTTAATAAAAAAAAAATTTAAAAAAAAAAAGGGGGGGGGGGACTTAAGCCAACTCATTTAATTTTAAGTTGGACCCCAGTTACCGCTAAGTTTCAGGAACAACGGTGCTCTGTGAAGTCACTGTGGTGTCGTGGCTGCTCACAGTATTACAACTTCCGCCTTCATCGTGTGATGCGCATTGGTCCAAAATACATTTTCATAGACACAATCATTAGAAATAGAGCAGCTGTGAAAGTAAAATACATTTAAAAATATATAAATTATTGTTTATACAATCATTTCTTATTATTTTATTTTTTATTATTAGAATTTGATTCTGACGTCTAGAAGAGCTTAATTACGACAACATTATTGTTATCCCTCTCATCTGTGGGGAGTCAACAGGAAGTCAGCCAGTAATTAAGTAACAAAGGTAGTTGGCGTAACCCAATCCCTCATCTTCTCCTAAAACTGACCAAGTAGTTTCGGTGCACAAGCAAACAGCGAATGTTACGCAATGTTCACAACTTGTTTATCGTCGTTACCGTGACGACGAAGGTCAGGTACACCTGCGGCTGGTTGCATTCCAATGGTTAGATTAAATGTGTTGTTCAGGTGAGAGGACGGGTTGATCCTATAGAGGGCGCTGAAAGCACTCATACAGTGATGATTCACAAAACTTCATTTTACTGCTCACTATTGAACAAAAACTAAATATTAAGTGTCTATTATGTCGGCAATAGTAGATGAGGGGATGATTTCAGATTCCGATTGCATCATCGACTCTGCTGTGGCGCTGTTATGCTTCGGTTTTAATCCTTCGACGGCACTTTTTGCTGGACTCAACAATGGTCATGCCAATAGAGAAAAGAGAGAAGGACGAGATAATTCATTTGTTCATTCATTTTTTTCCATTAGGACAAGTGACATCACTGACAATATGCTGCATGTCTGTAATATGAACCTCATCTTTTGTATGTATGTGTGTGTGTGTGTGTGTGTGTGTGTGTGTGTGTGTGTGTGTGTGTGTGTGTGTGTGTGAGAGAGAGAGTGTGTGTGTGTGTGTGTGTGTGTGTGTGTGTGTGTGTGTGTGTGTGTGTGTGTGTGTGTGTGTGTGTGTGTGTGTGTGTGTGTGTGTGTGTGTGTGTGTGTGTGCGCTTTTCCCTTTTTTTGGTCTGTACCCTTACTCAGCAAGATCCGAGCTATAGCAAGATAGGGAGAACTACGTGCAGGCATACAAGCACACACACACACACACACACACACACACACACACACACACACACACACACACACACACACACACACACACACACACACACACACACACACACACACACACATTAAGGTAACCGGAGACTGGTCCCTAATGGGGGTGGAGGGGGGAGCTCTGTTTCCTGTTGAGGAAAGTATCTGAGATGAAACAAACTGCTGATAGAGAGACACTAAAGGGGGATAAAGACAAAGACAATGAGATTAGCTGAAAGAAACAGAAATTACCTTCAATTAAGTACCTTTTCTTCCCATAAAGGATGAAGTGTATTCATGAGTCCGACATTTTACACACAAAAAAAAAAAACTAATTCAGAAATGTGTTTGTTACAAAGGGACAAAGCAGCTCAATAATCGTACTCATCTCGCTTTATTTGTGTGATTAAAAGGGTAAAAAGACAGATGGAATACGAAACCAACTCACGTCATGAGACTTTATGGCAGAATGACAACAGTCGGCCCACTTTAAACGATCCTTCGAATGCAGCCCCCCTTTTGGATGCACACAAACGGTGTTTCCTTTGTAACTCATTGTACGTTGGTCAGTTGGTCAAAACTCGCAAACTCGTCAATTTCTCAAAAGTCGCGAAAGACAAAAAATTCCACCGTTTTAACAGCGAGGACATGTCGTTCATCCCAGAGTCTTACAGGAAGAAAAGTCTAAGTTATATATTTACAGTACACCAATCACCTTACTGCCAAGGACGTTTTCGGTACGTAGTTCCCAGCTGTCAATCAAGTATTGAACTATTGAAGTATTGTAGCATTTGTGGCAGTTTCTGACTTAATTTATACTTTGTCAACTGTATGAGTCCAAATTCTTGGTCATAGCCGGCCTGGAAACGTTTTTGACGAGGACTAACTCAATGCAACCACCTGCTGTGTGGCAACCGCACACGTCAGCAAACTCCAAAAAGCACCCTGTGCTTGCTTGTTTTAGTGTTTATGGAAGGCAGTTTTGGCCTCTCTGTCTACTGATTTCCTAGTATCAACACTAGCGATGGATATCTGGATTGTAATAACGTTGGCCATTCTTTAACTTTTCCCCATGTGCCATCAACATTTCCATTTGTCAAATTTTTTTTTTGGTTTAAGACATTCCCATCAGCCTCAGTTGTACTTTGAGTTTGGTAATAATGACCAAATGTCATCGTTTTTAAAGTACTATGGCAAACATAAACATTATACTTGATTTTTATCTGCATGCTAACATTCCTAGGTTAACATTTAGCTCTGGACAGAGCAGCCGGCGTGGTGGGAGATTCTTCGTCCTCTGGGACAAGGTGAACCACCAAGGAGCCCCACAAAGCACAAAGCAACCACCCAATGACGCCCTAGTAACCACACAAAACACCTTAGCAACCATTTGCAACACCCAGCAAATGTGTGTCCTAACTTCTTGAGTCAGTTAAATTATATGAAACTCCTTTTATTGGTGCACTTTGGGTTTTATAAACCATTTTATACGTTTTCAAAATAAATCCTGACACTGTTGATCCTTATAGATTCAAAACTATCTCTGTGGGGTTTTTGATCATTTAAAGAAAACTTCTAGTGATTGGAAAATCTGCCTCTTTTTCTGGGTAATTTAACATGAGGAGGGAGGGGGGGGACGTGTTTGCATTCATCCGCTTGTGTTGCAAATTAGCAACTATTGCTGCTCCAACGTGAAACTTGCATGCTGATTAAGCAAAAATGACTGGAGAAAAGTGTGAGAGAGAGATGGAGAGATGTTCTGGGTCAGCCAAGGATCAATGTCAAATGGCCTGGTTAACAGCATGCAGCTGACAAAGTCATTCATTTCTGCCGGCATTCCACTCTGGACTTGTGTGTGTGTGTGTGTGTGTGTGTGTGTGTGTGTGTGTGTGTGTGTGTGTGTGTGTGTGTGTGTGTGTGTGTGTGTGTGTGTGTGTGTGTGTGTGTGTGTGTGGTTGATATCATTGTGTGCATGTCATTGCGCTGCAGTAACAGTAACGCCTGCTGGATGTGGAGGAGGCGTCCCACCCATGAAACACACGGGTGTCAACTTACACAACACATTACAGTAGGTCTGTCACGTGAGAGTAACACTGCACACCACGCATTTACACACACACACACACACACACACACACACACACACACACACACACACACACACACACACACACACACACACACACACACACACACACAGACACGCAGACACACACTTGCCTTTCATTGGATGTTTTTTATGTGGAGTGCCTGGCTGAACAGTTGGACAGGAAGTAAGGGGAAATATCTGCTCACTGCATGTTCCCCTGGGGGTTAATCTTCAAACTATGATGACGACAGGCAGAATGAAGTGTTGTGCAGTGACTGAGGAGTCATTTTTAGTGCCTTTTGTTGACATTTATAGCATAAGGTGAGAAATGAACCTCAGACTGTTTAAAAATGCTGCCATGTGCTTCCCCATGTGGTTTCTGAAGAGATGTTTTAAAACCTGAAGTTTGGGTTTACCGCCCGGCAGAGTTTAAAAAGCCAGAAAATCCTAATTTAGGCTGGAAGGAAGAAACCTGGGTGGAATTGTCTCTGCACTAAAAGCAATTATGCTTGATTACCTATAATGGTAATCGTATTAATTGTTGGATGAATTGATGTTGAAGTTGTTACAGATATCCATAGTTACCCGGTGGATAAATGCAATGACTTTGGTCAACATGTGCCACATGGGTTGTCAACAAAGTTTGTGCAGACATTTGTGGTTCACGGTTGGTGTATCTTAATGAGTTTGGTGATGGTGACCCTTGACCTTTCCTGTTGCGCCACCATTTGGTTGGCCGATGATTTCGCGTGAAATATCTCAACAATTATTTGATGGATTACCATCTAATTTGTCATATGCATTCACGTCCCATTTGGAAGAATGGTTATAACTCTTGTGAACCTCTGACTTTTCCTGCAGCACCAACAATCAAGCCAAAATTTCATTGGTTTTATGAGCGGATACATGCAGTACTATTGACATTCCTGCAATAATTCACTGTGCCAATTAAGTTCAATGTTATAGAACTGGTAGCTTGACTGTAGATCTTTAGATCTATTAAATTATTCTGATACCATGCATGTATTAAAATTTAAAAAAAACATCTCACAAAAAATTGGCAGGTTATTTACAAGATAATAGCTGCTCATTCAGAAGAATTGACGATGGTGCCCTAACACATTGTTGAAACTCACGATGTTGCAGCAGATGTTTGCATCATATTACAGATTTAGGACCATACCTTATCTAAAAAGGTGAGAAACGGGCTTTGCTTTGATTTCTGTTCGAAGCATTTGGCTTGCTGCGTTGTCATAATCAGCAATATGTGGCATATTCTTTTTAGACTCACTATTTTTTAAGTGGTGCTAATTTGCCTTAAGACAGCTCTAACCCTGGTCACCCCCTGCCCCCCACACCCCAACACACCTTCTAATTGTTGCTGATATGTGGGTGTAGAGGAGAGTAGAGCCACTAGTCCATTAACTGACCAGGGCCGGCTTGATTGGCTCCGGACGAACCCCTGAAATAGCAGGATTGGCTGTCGGCCAAGCACCCATTTCCTGAGTGTCTGAGAGGAGCTCAAGCCACCGGGGCTCAAATGCATTTCCTGACTGTATAAAACTTTTATTAATGACCAGGAGTGCATCAGCGGCGATGTCTGCTCACCCACACTCATTCGCTCACCCACTCATTCACTCACTCATCGAGAGAGAGAGGGAGAGGGAAAAACGGATGATGAAAGTGAAGATGAGTTGCAAAGAGACACAATGTGATGCAAGGCAAGAGAAGAGGAAGTGTGTGTGGGGGGGGAAGGGGGGTTAGCAAGTGTGTGAGAGACAAACCGACATTGATGGATGGCTCAGGAGATGGGGAGATAGAATTAAGTGAGACAAACCAGAGCTGAGACATTAAAAGAGAAAGAGAGATAGGAAGGGGGTTTTCTATAGGCTCACAACCTACTGCAGCTCTTACAGTGTGACTCAATTACATCCCAAAGTCCACCTTTCCTTCCTCTTTAGGTAAGACTGACACACCAAAAAAAAAAAAAAGAATATGTTGAAACAATTCTGTTGCAAAAGGAAGTTCTCCCTTTACAAACGGACTACAGTTACTCTACTGCAGGTGGAAGTGTCTTCGGAGACATATTCATTCTCAGCTTCAAGCATGATGGTAAGGTCTTGGTAAAATATAATATATAGTATTTTAGTGCACAGCATTTAGACTTTGACCTGAAGCATGAAGGGAAAAACATACTAAGTGTCCAAAATGGAATGAAAATGATATAGTATATTTCAAGGTAATCTTTTCTCTTTTCAGGTATACAATAGATAGAAAATAGATAGAAATATATGTCATTCAACAAATCATTGGTGAAGAGTTTCTCTTTACAGGAACCGTGTACATCTTTAAACATTTCTGTAAATGTACCACAGTTGGCCAATTGTTCATTTTCATTTGTAGTCCTTTCCCGTATATAATAAGGTCTCCCAAGGATCACAGATAAGAACAATGAAAATACCATTATGGAGTGTGTCAGTGAGTTTAAAGGTAACTTTCGACTGATTGCTGCAGTATACATATATCACACTACCATCTGCAAATGTTTGAATATTGGTTTTGACACCATAAGGGTGGTTCATCAGCATATAGAGAAAAGAGTAGTGGGCTTAAAGTTTATTCTTGTGGAATACCAGTAGGTAGATGAAGATTTGCTGATTGTTGGTTGTGTACAGACTTTCTCTGGTCTGGTTGTCTGTCCGTAAACCTGAATGACACAAAAATATGTTCATATAATTCTCTAATATATTGTCTGGGAAAACTATTTCCAAAAGTATTTTTTTTTTAAAGAGAGGCGTTATCTAAGAACCATAACTGTACCTGAGGTTATGTTCAAGCAGAAGAACACTGTGACCATAAAATGTGAATGGAGAGCTTGAAATGTGTACGGAGGAGCATAATCACATCAAATGGATGAAAGATGAGAGCTGTCAACACTTTCCTGGCAGGGTGGGGAGACGGAGGAAGAGGAAGAGCGTGAGGCAGAGGGAGTGATGACTGCCATGACTGGTGGAAAACTGAAAATATCCAAACTGATTAGATGCATCTGGGATATTCCCCCTGACCTGGCAACCAAAGTCTGTGTTTACTCTGTAGCAAAACATATCAGTGTTGTACGGTTGAAGAAGTCCACTTATTTGCATTTCAGGGAGTTTAGGAATAAGACGAGAGGGGAAAAAAAGATTTACTGTACTATAACTGACTATTTTGTGCTTTATACTGTACTGCCATTTCATTTGCATTAGTGTGAGTTGCAGCTTTGTATCAGCAATGTGCCCACCACACACACGTACACCATGCACACACTTAATGACCCCGCAGGCAGGGGGCTTCAGCGGGTCGCTGACCCCCTGGCGTGGGGCCTGGTTACTCGGAGAGAGGGGTCGATAGGCCTGGCCGTGTGGAGGAGAGGGGTCAATAATGGTGAAAGAGACAGAAAATGTGATTTTCAATTGCCTTATTGTTGTATTTTACCTATTCATAGTTTTTTGGGGGGGGTTTTAGAATAACATTGTTATTTAGTCGTTCCATAATTTGGTCCTGTTATTCACGTTAATTTTATTATTAGCAGTTTTTAGTTTCGGGACAATGGCTACTTATTCAGTTCGCGAAATTAAACATAATTGATTTAAACAGACTAATTAACAATTGAATTTTAATGCACACTTAAAACCAGTTAATATTTGGCAGACAACAAGAACTGCTGTCATATCTGTGTATACATGCCACAGACGAATAAAGTTCTCCCCTACCCATAAACCCTATTTTAAAACCATGGTTTACGCGTAACACCTACAGTAGTAATAGAAGAGGACATTTTTGGAGAGAGGGCACAGCTTTTCTTTAAAGCGTAAATGTTTCTGTAACCGACACGGGGTTAACAGAAGACTCAAAATGGTATGGACCAGTGTCTAGATTCGTAAGGGAGAGGTTGTAAGGAGATAACGGACACAATAATCAACTGGAGCCGTAGGGTTACGTTCAACTGCAATGTGTAATAAACTTTAACAAACAATACAACATTAAACTATTTACACTCACATTTTAGGTTCAATATATGCAATAGTTCTGTTTCATTTTCTTTTTTCAGGTAGAGTCAAGGGTTGGTTGGGCTCCTCATTATCAGGCCTCTCAGTAGAAGGGGTTCCAGGTGAGTGAAGAGCTCCAGTAACTGTCTGTGTTGTGTCATGTCCAGAAGGCAGGGCTTCCAGTTGTTCCAATGGACCTGAATGAATCAAGTTCATCCTTGGTTTACTTCCAGGTTTCTGAAGTTCCTCTCTGTGTTTGTATGGTTTTGGTTTTGGTGTATCAAAATTTTTGATATTGCGTGTCTCTGTCATCTCATGTGATGGTTCAAACTGAAAACAGATTTCATCATCCTCTTCAGTGGAATTGTAACCTTCCGGTTGGATTGCAGAGTCTAGTTATGTGGTCTCTTAGGCTTACTGGTACGCTGAGGTTCCTCTTCCTCTGCTTGTGAAAGGAAGCCAAAAGGGAGCAAGAGGTCTCTATGGAGCGTTCGCAGTGGTCCATCACCTTTCTCTGGTTTCAGAGTATATACAGGCATGTCTCCCCTTTGCTTGATGACCAGGTATATTGTTGGTTCCCATCGGTCAGCCAGTTTGTGTTTGTTTCTGAGAAGGAGATTGCGGGCTAAGACCCGGTCCCCAACATCCAACGTGGACTCACGGATAACTTTGTCGAACCTTCTCTTGTTCTTTTCCGGCACTTTACTAGCATTCTCGACAGCTGCTTGGTAGCTTTCCTCAAGATGGCTTTTCAACCTTTTCACATACTGCGAATGTGAGAGAGGCTGTTTCTTGGTGACAGGTAGTCCAAAGGCTATGTCTATTGCAGCCGGGGTTGTCTTCCAAACATGAATTCATATGGGGAGAAACCTGTGACATCACTCTTTGTGCGGTTATATGCATGTGTGGGGGGCTTGAGAAAATCCCGCCAATGGGATTTCTCTTTGTTCTCTTAAAGTACCCAACATACTGAGTAAGGTCCGGTTGTAGCGCTCTACTGGATTTCCTCTGGGGTGATACGGACTGGTTCGAACCTTCCGTATCCTTAACAGGGAACACAGTTCTCGGATGGTATGTCACTCAAAATATCTTCCCTGGTCACTGTGGAGTCTTTCAGGGAAGCCATAATGGACTAAGGAATGTTCCCACAGGCATTTTGCTAAACTGATGGTCTTTTGGTCTCTAGTGGGAATGGCTACAGCATATTTGGTGAAGTGATCAGTGATTACTAGCTGCATTAAGGTCCCTACTCCAGATAGACGCTTTCGGTAGAGAAGATCATCATGAATCTCCAGACGCTTCCATTCTTTTAACACCAAGTGGAGACCAGGGGAGTCGGCTTTGAAATTAGCAGGTAAGTTGTTTCCCGTTTCTAACAGGCTAATAACTTTGCCAATCACAGGATCATCTCTTTGCTTCTGCATGAGGTCATGACGACTGTACTTAGGCATGGTCAGAAGACCAGTCTTTAGGTCTTCTTCCTCGGAAGCAGCAGGGATAGCAGTAGCAGACATGGCAAGAGATTACACCAGCCCACAAGACGGCAAATCACCCTGCATTAAGGCTGTATGCCTCCGACAGGTTGCAGCGACTGTGTCTGCAAGGAGGAGATGAGGCTCAACATCTTTAATAGACGACAGGAGATGGGATCTGAACTTTTCAATGCGCTGGCATTCCTCTTGGGAAACTATGTCTTCCTCCATCAATCCGTGAGGTCTTCTGGATAAACCATCAGCATCAAGATTCTGTAAGGCCACTGGGGGTTGGCTCCAAAAACGCTCTAGCTCCACAGACTCCCATTCAAATCCTCTCACAAAATACAAAGTCCATAAAAAAAATGTCCACAGCACATTTTGGTGTCATTACCTAAAGTCACTCCTTTTTATTGGTTTTCTGGCAGTCCATCTGTAAATAATCCTGTCATTAATTAGATATTAGGCCTCAAAAAGCAGTTTGTTTGGGGGCGTGTCTGTTTGATTGACAGGCCTGTGATGCAGTCAGGTTTCTGATTTTGGTGGGCGGGGGCGTAGTGTCCTCAGGTTCCCAATTAGATCGAGTATGTATTGAGCAGCAAACTTTTTTATTATTATTATTATTATTTTGCAAGTTCTTGTACCACATTCAACTTTTAAAAATGTCTGAGTCTCAAAATTATAAATTTCTGAATAATGTTCAGATTTAATATCCAAAGGTTTTTACATTAAATCAGGTTTCCTTGCATTCCCACCTTCTGTTTATGAATCCCCCCTTTTTGGTCAATAATAATATCATACTTCCATTCATACCAATAAAACATATTGATCTGATTAGAGAGAGCGTGAGAGAGAGAGAGAGAGAGAGAGAGAGAGAGAGAGAGGCTGACTGGAGTGCATAATGGGGATTCATTGATTATGGCTGATAACTCTGGCTCTTTGATGTGGATAATGCAGTCTCTCTCTTCCTGCCTCTGCACTGCCTTTACACTCTAAAACCCCCGGGCCTCAGAGGATATTGGGTTTACACAGAGAGACTGTGTGTGTGTGTGTGTGTGTGTGTGTGTGTGTGTGTGTGTGTGTGTGTGTGTGTGTGTGTGTGTGTGTGTGTGTGTGTGTGTGTGTGTGTGTGTGTGTGTGTGTGTGTGTGTGTGTGTGTGTGTGTGTGTGTTTGTACATGGTGCATAAGCTTGAATGTGACAGAAAGAGGTTCTATATGGAAGAGAGACACTGGGGATGTGGTTGAGAGTAAGAGATTAAATGTTTGTGTAGAAAAGTGTGAATAAATATATTTGTTTTGAGGCAACAAAGACATTCAGCAGTCACAGTAATATGGATACTAGTCCAGAGGAAGGAAGAAATAGTGCAACGTTTTTATAGAACCACAAAGTTTGCAGAGAGAGGAGGTCAGGATGGATGGATGGGTCAATACAATGTTTGACTTTGGCACAGAAACTTTGCATTTCTGCTTGCATTTTAACGTTCAGTCATTGTTCACTTTTAAACACAACTATAATTGTTCCGTAACCTTGAAGTTGCCGTAAAATATTTTCTTTATGTTGTTATTATTACAGTAAAATGTTTTAATATTTGAGTAAATTCACTACTTTTATCTCCAATAATATCCCACGTTTTTTATTTTTTTGCTTGTAAATTTACAACTTTAATCTTGTAAAAGTTTTTTTTTTTTTCTGAATATTACCCCTCTCGCTGCCACTCTAGAGAATTTTTGCCTTTTTCATTTAAAAAATAACTCAAAACAATTGATTGATTTGCAAAAGTCAATCAGTTTATCATTTGATTGACTAATTGTTGCAGCTCTTGTGTAAATATGCAACTGTTTGGTAACAAATTCGTCATATTAACTTAACCTGAATCAAGTTAATCTGCTGATTCAGGTTTTGCCAAGGTTTACTTTTAAAATAGACAACATGTTGCTGTAACCTTAACCGAGAAGTTTTTTTTTTTTTTTTCAAAAGCATGATATTTGTTGTTTATGCATTACATTATCTTCCCGACAGTGGGGAAGTCAGTGTAAGGACAATTAAGTACTAAATTAGGTATTAAACTGACACACTGTATGTCCCAGGGAATACATTAAACCTATAGACCGACAACGAGGTACAGTTTCAGCAGAAGAAACATTTGTTTCTTGCCTGTCCTTCGAGTCGCACCATCACTGCACTTTTCTTTTATCATACTATATATTTAAAATACATTTTAGTAATCCAAATTATCAGCGAAGACATCATGATTAAATGCAGGTTTAGATAACGTGTTGTTGTTTTTTTCTTCATATTTAATTCATGAGGCCTACATGGAAAGGACTGCATAATCGATTTAGTCAAGAAATGTGTCAGTGAGGAGAGAGGAAACATGCAGAGCCATTTCAGCCATATCATAAACTTCGCTCCCGTATGGGTTGTCACAATAATAATGAGACCATGCTATAGCCGTGCATACTAGACATTAACTTCAGAAAACATTGCAAAAATCATTAAAGCGCAATGAATGTATATGTAATAGAAATATCAATTACATTTTAACTCTATATATTTAGCATTAATTATGCTGAAGCTGTTATTTCTTGCAGCATGTCTCCCTAGACATTTTCTTACAAAATGGAACCAGTTAGGTTACATTATGTGCATTAGGGTATCTGAGGAATCCAAAGTAGAAAATTGTTTACCTTTCTTTTTAATAAATTGTATTATTTTAAAAGCCATAATATCAAAATTATCTACCAAAGTTTACTTTAATCCTATGGAGTATCCTCCATAGTTTAATCTATCTCGACTTCTTTTCTAGGGTCTAAAATCAGGTGATACAAACTAAATCTGATTATTGTCAATCTGATCACTTTAATCCGTTTATGGATGTAAACTGCTACTTCCCATGAACGACCGTTTGCTGTACTCTGTGACGGTTCGTGCCATTTCTGTGACCATGTGGGCTTTGAGAACAGTGACTGAAGTCAAAATGGTTGACAAGCAGCCAACTGAGCCAAGCCCTACAGAGCTGCGATGACCTCATTCTCTGTCTCCCTGCTCCATCAGCTCCACTCGTTGACCTCGAGTTGAGAGGGAGCTGCGGAGGGAGGCTGGCTCCCTCTGCAGGAGACACGACTCGCAGCCTCGTGGGTCCATCACTTAGAAAATACTGGTGAGGATGCAGAGGAGTCTCCCCAATGCATGCTGGGACCTGCAGCCAAGGTATTCTTCAGGGGGAAAAGGGGTAAAGAGGTTCAATTTCTTGAAAGAAAGTGCAAACTTATTCCTTGAAAGCTACCAAAGTGTCAGTGGCTTGTTGCCCTTCAGAGTATTATTATTTATTTTTTTTTTTTTTACAAAGTAGGTAAAAAGGAGATAAAAGAAGTGAAGAAGAAAGGAAAGAAAAAAAGAAAGCAGGGATTGATAAATTAATTCTCAATGGTGCGCTTTGGTTCAGGTTAGTCACAGTGAAAATCTCTCAAGCTACTATGTGCACCTCTTGAGCTTGGACTCACAGATTGCCATGCGGGACGATGAGGTTGGAATCCAGGAGGTCTCGATCTGGTTTTTGTTCATGTTTTTTTTGTCTTATTTTTGTTCCTAACGCTAACCAAGTGTTTTTTCCCTAACCATAACTGAGGTTGTCTTTTTCTCCAACCTGAACCACAAAGGTTTGTACATGGTTTCAGTTTCCTACAAAGCACATGGTTGAAACCACACACTCGGTTTAGTTTTCCTATAAAGTTCTGCATGCAATAGACACGCCCATAGACAAAAGCAAAACGTGAAATAGCTACGCCTGGCGTTGTCTAGGCGCGAGAACAACACGTTTTGCTTTGGTGGACGGGCATGTCTATTACCATGATACGAAGATTTGCTTTATAAAGTGGATGAGCTGCTATGTTAGTGCAACCATACTGATCTTGACGATCATCATGCTGTTGAGTAAAAACACAACAAGTGCACTTTTGCAAAGATATATTACTGATTTTAATCACAATCTATCTCGGCTTAAACATGTCTCGTCGGAGAGGACTTGAGGCAGCGTAGCCAGGCTAGCGGCCCAAATCCTCTTGGACTGAAACACAAAGAAAATTGTTTCCATATGAAAATATATTGAGACATATCTATTCGCATATTAGCTACAACCAGTTAATTTAGCATGATATACATTTTACCCTCTGCTGGAAGAGAAAGGCAGGATTTGTTTTTTCCTCAAAGATTACCCAGATAGCAAGCAAATGAAGGCCTTCCATCTGGCAAGCTGAGAGCCGGTGTCGGTCTGATGCTGCCAGTGTTGGAAACTATAATCATTGTTGTCCGATTTTGACCAACGGACCAGATGATAAATGATATTTTGTCAACCAAGCAGACCCAACAGTGATGGTGGCCTTGCATTAGCTTGCTAAGATGGTAGATACTGTACATGAAGGCACTTGAGGTTCCACAATGTCAGAACAATTTACTTTCTACAGCGATGCAGGACCTGTGTCCACTGGGCAGCTCTTTTCCTTCCTGGAGTGTCAATCAGATCAGCATGACTGACAGTTTGTATGCGGCTCAGAGCTTGTTAAATAAGATAAAAGTTGCATATGCGGCCTGTTAAACCAGTTACGGCACCAGAATCTGTAAATTGCATCTGTTGCACAAACTCAAACTGTTTCCAAGTAAAATTAAGCAATTCAATTCAGTGTAAAACCCATCCTGAGTCTGTAGCCTCAGTATATTTAAATCACGCAAGCTTTCAGCGTGATGCATGGTGGTTTTGAAAAATACTGGAGTTGTATGGATGCGAAGCGTAAATCTAGCAAAAGATGTGCGTTTTAGAAAGAAAACATATTAGTGTGGATGTAACCTATACGAAATGCTGCAGAAATTTCACCACACGACTTCACTATTTTCAGTTACAAATATACATAGTTATTACTGGTACTTAATGCCCCATTCATATAGTTATAATATACTACTTCATAATGTGTACAATATGAATATGGAAGCGCTGGGAGACAAACCACAAAAAAAAAAAGCTTGTCAACAGGAAAACGTTGCTGTTTCTGAATGTTGAACGAGTTGAAGATTTTTTTTGAAAGCTCAGTAAAGTAATAAACAGATACACAGCCTCAGTTAAAAGCTGATAGTTTCCGTATAATGTTTTGTGTAAAACTGTAAGCTGCAGATCAGCTGGTGATGCAGGCTGCACTGCCACCCAGTGGACACGAAGCCTTCAACATGCTTCCTTATTTAAAAAAATTAAAATTAAAAAAAAGAGTAAAAAGCCTGAACAGAGACAACCAGGAAAACTCAGAAAGAGACAGACTCAATATGAAGTTAATGTGATATTGTGCTTTTAAAATTTTCTTCCACCATCATAAACCCCCGTAAAATCATGCCCCAGTTCCCCACATCCAGCCATCCGCCCCTTAACACTACCCCCACCCACCCGCTACGATGCGTCGCACCCATGGGAGTCGGTACAAATGTGCTCTCATGGATGAGACATCACGCAGCCCCTGACCCAGATCCCACTGTCGTATACGAACACATCAAAGCTACATGTGGACACATGCACCTCCGAGTCATACAAACCTCAAAGTAAAATGCATTCAAAAAACAAAAACTAAAAATTACAAAGTAAAGCTACTACAAAGAACAAAACAAAAGCAAAGGAAACTACCCCATCGGAACATTTTTCAAATGTTCGCGAAAACCACGTTGCAGGAGTGCTGCTGTGGTCACACTGGAGAAAAACATTCACTGAGCATGCCCGTCTTACAAATACACAGAGATATTTACATGCAGAGTAGCAATCATAGTAACGCATTCACTTCCCCGTCCCCTGGGCTTGCATGGCTGTGGTGGCTTTGAGGAGGCACTCATGCTACATGCTACATGGTGCCAGTCTCGGCTGAACGTGCATTAGTGACAACTGGAAAGCTGAGGCGTCATTTGGTTTCACAGTGACACGTTGTCTTCCCTTCAGTGGGGTTAGGACTGCGTTTGGACTACAACTTGTTGCAGATAATTCAAAAGTTTTAGCTTAATATTTTAAACTCTTACTTACACTTATAGGTGGAGTTGGGTATCAAAACTTTGTACGTTTTTGGCAACAACAACATATCGCCAATTTGTATTTTGCAGGTTTTTCTAGCACAGCTGCTTGTGTTTAAACAGAGCTTCTTTTCTAAAATAAGATTTTTTTTTTGTAAAAAGTCATGTTTATATCAGTCAAAGTCAAGTCTACTTTTAGTATTGGGACTAAAACTTACATTTCAAATCAGCCCCATCAGTCGCCACTTTATTAGGCACACCAGTAACATCTGATTGAGCCCAATGCAACTGTTGGTCCATAAATTCCACTCTTACAAAGATAATGTTTAGTTTTGATTGTCATAGTCAGAGAGGTATTGATTTAACTAATGTGTTTCTAACATTTTACCAACCCCATTTGCCAATCTGAAGAATACTTGGGAAAACTAGCAATTATAAGTTAATCATTAATTACAACCTACTTTCACTCTGACTGAGAACCATTTTCATTCATGCATGTTGGAGAACGATCCAACCGAGGGAAGGCAACATCCGTTTGAAACCAAAAGCAAACTTACTGCAACTTATCAGCTCATCTGTCGAGTAGGGATGGGACAAACTATCAATACAGACAATATATCACAATACAATCTCCTGTGATACTCAGACAGAGCTGGCATTTTTCTTTTTTGTCCAACCAGACTGTTAAAGTCTGAATTTAATATTAGCCATTCAGCAAAACTATAAAGCATTTATTTTTTTTTTTTTGCACTTTGATGTATCACAGATGATTGTTTTGCAGTATATCACAGAATCACGTTTCGTGACTCTACAGTGTAATATATCACAGTTCCCAACCCTACTGCGCTAATGAGGCGTTTAACTGGTCAAAACAGTCGATATACTGTATGTTCTTCAGTTAAATCTTGGATGTGTTGTTTTAGTGTTAATGTAAAAGAGTCAAATCAAGTGAGTGAATTGTTTAATTTAGATATGAGTGTGTTCGAAAAGCACAGATCGACATTTAGTTTCAACTTCAGTTAAAATGACAGTAGAGTGTTTTACTTGGTTAAACGTGACCACCAGTTCCCAGTTGTCATGACTGCTTCATTACTACCAATTCAATCCATAACTGGTTGTAGCGTCGTCAGAACAGATTTGGTCTTTTATTATTTGATTATCTATCTAATTTTTTTTTATTAAAAAAATACCAAACCCCCCCCTAAAAATGTCACCCCCAAACAAACGCAATTTGGTTGAACCAAAGATCCCTAATTTCAGGAGATAGGAGGGGGGGGGGGTTCAACCACCACCAACCCTGGGAGCCCTGACGGGAGGGGGGCGGGGGGCATGCAGGGAGGGGAGTGGGGTGGCATCAGGGGTCTTCTCGTCGTTCAATCATTCCTGTCGGAGAGAAGCAGTGTGTCTTTTAAGGGCTTGTAATGATTTCCTGTTTCAAAATAAACAAAAAATTAGTTATTATATATAGCAGAAGTATTGAAACCTTTGTGTTTGCAGTTTGCAGTTAATGAAAACACTTCATATAAACAGAGATCAAGTACCAGTTTTGCATCTTCTCCTATTTTTTCTCACCCCATCGAAAGTGACGTAAAAAAAAAAAAAAAAAAAAAAAAGGAAAGAAATTCCTGAGAATAAGCACTTGTTGTTATTTCTGTAAAACTGCTGCTGCTTTGTTATGTACTGGTAAACACGCTGCACCCACACCGCGACCTCTGACCTCCGGGTTCTGCCACCGTCATTACATCGGTGTGGAATCTGGTGCCACTTGGTGAGGGAGGGGTGGGGTGGGTCATCTGTGGTACCAGCTGGCTGAGGGAGAATTTAGCACGGTGCCTCGATGCCAGCGAGTTTCTCAGAAGTCATCTGTCCACCTAAACTTCTCTCATTCAGCAGCGTGTGCTCTATTTTTGTACGTTTTCTTACATCAAACATTCATGAAGGAAAACTCCTGCACCATAAATCATCCGTGAGCTCCAGTAAAACCGTCCCCGCTGGCTTTTATTGCCGATACTCGACCACGGTTGGAAGATGCATCCCAGGATTTGCTGGGTCGCGTCGTCGGTAACGTTTCCTGTCATCATCGGGTGTTCCGGGTCTTTCAACATCAGACGCCCCTCGCTCAGGTGACCCGTGAAGTATGTTGAGTAGGAGGCGAAAACTACTCACACCTCTCCCCCTTTCAATCCCCCCCTCCCCCTCTCTCTCTCTCTGTTCGTACCTGTTTGATCATCTCTCCAGTTCTCTCGATGACGATGGTCTTGGCTTCTTTGACGGGCGAGGTGCACTGGTAGTCGTCGCTGAGCAGGCCGAGGATCGGGTACTGGTTCCTGTACCTACAAAAAACACACCCCAAAATATTACAACAGATTGGGAATAACTGTGGAGTCAAATACTCCTTGTATTTGGAAATAATCTGTAATCTGTGACAGTTTGTGTTGTTGTTGTTGTTGTACCTCTTGGTGATGATGGTCTTGGTGACGTTCTTGGAGCTGTCGTTCTTGTCCTGCATCAGCTTTTTAATCTCCTAAGGGGCCAGACGAGGTCAAACATTTTTTTATTTCAGTTTTTTTTTATACTTTCTGAAATATGTCGGCTTTACAAACTAAAGTACTTAAAGCTCGTATGAGATTTACAGTTTTTTACTTTTCTTGTTCTTTTAGCAGATAATTTGACCAGTTTGACACTATTACTTTATCATGTTATATTTTATTTTATATTTTGAAAAACCTTGAGTAGATGAGTATTTATTTTCCAAATGTTTTTTTTTTTTTAGCATGTCACATTTTTGCAGCCTTTAAAAAAAAAAGAAGAAGAAAAAAAAAAAAAGACTTCACTTAATTGAAGTTAACTTCAAGCAAAGCTGTCACAACTGTCTGTGTGTGTGTGAGAAACTATTGCACAGGTATGTGATGCAGCAGCCTGAGGGGACAAAAACATTCCTGAGGTTTTATTAACTGAAGACATTGTTGAGTCGAGGCTACACAGTGCGGAGGAAAAGGTCACAATGCAGTTGGACCTGAAAGGTGAAAACAAATCACTGTAATATTTCACTAGAATCAACCACCGGCTTCATTTTCTTGATTTATACGCTTCATTGGCAAGTAGTGTAGTTTCCGTCTGCATGACTTTGGCTCACATGGCTTCCTGGAGCGGATGATGCCTCAGACTCAGGACAAAGCGTCTTCAGATTCATCTTTGTGGTGAAATGCAACAGTAAAACAGCTGACTGAATTAACATTAGGAGCCACTGTTGGTGTGTGTTGCAACAGACCTCCTCCTGTCGGGTGATGGTGGTCTGCCGCTGATCCAACATGGAGATCAGCTCCGAGATCTTCAGCTGGAGGCTCTTCTCCGAGGACGAGTTCTTGGTGGTGACCTCCGTCGAGATACTCGTTATCTGGGTCTGGAGGACATTTTTAGCAAAGGAGGGAAAGGATAACATTTTAAAGTAAAGATCTGTTCAGTTTATATGCATTCATATAGCCCAAACTCAGAAAGTGCCTTTACAATCTTTGCAACCACTAAAATGCAATAATGCTGCACAATTCCTATTCAGCACTTAATACTTTATTCACCACTTTATTTGCTGGTTTATTGCCTACATCAGGATTTTAGTTAAAAAAAAAAAAAACATTTATCAGGGTGCATTTTCCTTTTTCCAGTCTTGTGTAAATTCTCAAACCTCACCTACATGAGGTCCTGATGAAGGCAAGATAGTCAAATCCATTTGATAAATATAGCTTGATGTACACAGAAGTTTCATAATCAAATTTCAGGAAATAATCTACTTTTTAAAGTAAAAACAAGACTAATATTCTACTAAGCTTAAGTTAAGTTAATGCTGTGTTCATATCTTGTATAGTGCACAATACTGCTGATACTGATGTGCATGTAAGCAGTGTTGCAAGTATTATTTCAGGTGGCACTGGAGTAAAAGAAAGGTCGAAGGGATCACCAAAGTAAGAAAAGGATCTATCCTCTGGGGACTATGAACGTCTGTTCAAAATTTGAAGTAAAAACGTCTGGTAATTAGTGAGAAATTTCAGTCGGTCTTTAGTCTTAAAAATCGTTGAACACATTTGAACATATGAAGTTGAAGTATGGTTTTACATTTGTTGAGTTTTTCTCAGCCGAAGCCCCTCCCGACACACTGCTCGCTTATTTTAAAAACTAGATTCGGATTCCTTTCGTCCGTCCATCTTTACATCCTGGTCCTTTTCGGTCACTCTTACCCTCAGCCTCTGGATCTCCTGGTCTTTTTCTTGTCTCATGGCGCTGAGCTGGTCCTTGTACTGACGTGACAGCTCCTCTGTTTTGATGTGCAGGGTGGTGCTGCTGCCCTGACCTGACAGCTAACGGACAGCAAGAGTAAGTGAATCAGTCGAGTTGTCACCACATTGCCCGCCTCCCTCCGGTCTGGTTATTGACTTTGGAACATGGAAACTTGAATCATTTGGTAAAGCAATATTGTAACAACAAGAAAACAAAGTTGGGTGGGAAATTAGAATTTGCCCTGAACAGCCGGGGGAGGGTGAGCCATGTCGTGTTGTACCTTCTGTCGGAGCATCTCGTTCTCCTTCTCCAGCGCTCTCATCCTCCCCTCCAGCTCTTTGGTCTTGAACTCGCGACTGGAGTCGGTGTTTCGGCTGCTCATGAGCTGGCTCTCCAGGGAGCGCTGGGTGGAGCAGGTCTCCTTCAGGGACAGCTGCAGAGAGACGACACATATAGGCGGTGGTATATGTCACTGATAACTTCATTCTGACGCAGCCCTTTTTCTTTAAATAGTATGGTTGTTTTGGATGCTGCAGTTTGGTGCAGTTGAAGTGCATTAACTGTTATACTGGGGCGTCTATAATAATTGTATCCAGCTCATTTATATCAGTGAGGACCGACTATAAACTCTATATAAAAGTGTTCGTAGCTTCTGGGTCTAAAAAATGAGGCCTATTCACGAGTGCCTTAAGCTGCAATACCGCAGAGGGCCACTAGAGGTCGTCCCCCAAAAAGGCTCCATTGACTCCAATTCAACTTCTCTCATGAAATACAAAGTCAATAATTTGTTTCCACAAGTTATATCGGTGTTGTTAGCTAAAGTCGCTCTTTCTTATCAATTTTTCTGGCGGTAAAATAATCCTGTCGTGAATTAGAAATTAGGCCTCAAAAAGACGTGTTTTTTGGAGGCGTGTCTGTTTGATCGACAGGCCAGTGGTGCGTTCAGGTTTCCGCTATAGGCAGGCACACACAAACAGACGGAGTACCTGGAGCTGTCTGTTGTTTTCTCGGACGGCCTCCAGGAGTTCGTCGTACTGCCGAGCCTGGTCAGCTTTGAAACTCAGATCTCTCTCCAGAGACTCCTTCTCACTCTCCAGATGCTGTGAGGAAGACACGTTAACAGTCACAAACACTCAAAAGATCAAGGTCACTAACACACACACACACACACACACACACACACACACACACACACACACACACACACACACACACACACACATATATATTTCCACTTGCTTCTTTTTGTCTGTCTTGAGATGGTAATTATTTCTGTTCAGAAATTCAACCACACAATAACAGAATCCAACACACCTCATTAACGCTGACAATGATGAGCTGTTGTTATCTGGCCTGAAGCCCAAACATGCCTGGTGTAAGTCATACCATTTAACTGACTCACGTACCAGTGAAAAAGTGTTTGAACATTATACAAACTGCTCTTAATTATTTTATTTAGTTATCATGTTGTCATGGATCAAATAGAATAAATTAAACAGGGCAGAAGCTGTTCCATTTTTCACTTTGACAGTAAAAACTGTGGTTCAGGTTCATTCCTTCGGTTCGGCCGGCTGTGTTTGACTTTTCAGGGACTTGAAGTGTGTCTTTTGCAATTATGCAGGAATTACACACAAACACAACAATGTTCAGTAAAAAGGTAGCAAATAAAAAAATCGCAATACCAGAATTAAACATTTTTATATCAAAATATGTGGTAGAAATCAAAGTATATTTGTATTTTATGCCTACTAATACAAATATATATTTTTCTTTTTACTCCACCACGTTCTCTGGTAGCTGCAGTTATTTGTAACTTTGCAGATTAGCATATAAAATACTTATAAATTAGCCCACTACGACATTTAAAATGTCTACATGTTCATGCGTTAGTTATTTGTTTTGAAAATGCAGGTTTTTTTTACTTGCATTGGTATTTTTACATTGTGGTTTTACTTCAGTAAATATCTGAATACTTCTTACACCACTCCCTAATATATTTTACTCATACTACAATATGATACAGAAGAAGAATCCGGGGGAAATGCCACCGAACAACTCCTGTATTTATTTTCTTTTATTAAATTCTATCTTAAAAAGTTTTTTGTTGTTTTTTTCCCACAGAAGTTTTGCCAGCCAGCACAAGATGATCTGATAACGTGTTTGCTTGATGCTGCCAACGTGGCAGTTTTTTTACCACAGATAATTGTTTTGTTTTGTTGAATCCAACCGGAGCTTCCAGTTTCTTTAGAAAGCCACAATTGCTGTTTGACCCGCGCAGGTTTGATCGGGGATGATTACAGCTCTGTGTTGCAGAGTTTAGTGTTCAAATCTCCGCTCGACTCTTTCAGCATCTCTGGGACGTTTTTCTTTTCTCTTACCCGCAGGTCCTCGGACATGTGGAGGAGCTCCTCTCTCAGACTGCTGAAGGTGGACAGCAGCAGACGCATGCTCTTATCTGCAGTGAGGCGAGTCTGACGCACACACACACACACACACACACACACACACAACATTTAGAGATTAATGTGTATCAATGCAGTCTGTCGTACTCTGGTCAACGGGAAAGTGTTCGTAACATTAGAGTGAATCTAATTTAAGCCTCCTTTCCACTGCTGTGATCGGCTTGGCTTGACTTTTCTCACTTTTTTTGGGGGGGGGGGATCTCCCATCGGTTAAAAGTATCACCTGGTACCTAGTATTACTTTTGGTATCACCTCCATCAAGGTGCCACGTGAGCTGTGCTCTGATTGGTCAGAGACTCGTCACAATCACTGCGTCTCTGTGTTCGTTACAAGGGACCTCCTGCATAAGACTGCACATATTAAATTGCCAAGCTACCAGAACAGCTGCAACTTTTTTATTTTTTTTATTCACTGGATGACTTGATTAATGAAAACCTACAAAACGACGCCGTGGTCAGTTAGGGAGGTGCAGACTCACGACATGTTCCAGTGAGAGTAAAGATGATGTCCGGGTCGGCGGTTATCGCTATAGTAACCATGCCACATCCAGGGTGTACTTTCCGCAGTGGAAAATGAAATGGAGAAAAGCCCCTTGTATTGTAAGCAAAACGAGTCGAGTTGAGTACCGGCAGTGGAAAAGAGGTTTTAGTGAGGTTTAATTAGAAAGATGATAAAGTTCTCGACCTGTAACTCACCTGCAGCAGGTAGCGCATCTGTTGTTTGGTCAGCTCAGTGGTTCCTTTGGGAATCAAAGCCTCCACCTCCTCTTTCTCCACCTGAACGCACACGCGAATGAAACGAGGGAATAAAATCGCTGCACGTCACATAAAGGATTAAAAAAAACTTTAACTTTGGAGGATTTTCCACTGATTTACTAGAAGTACTTATTCTTTTACCTCTAAGAAACAAACAATGCCTTGCACACAGAGCAGCAGTTTAGAAAGAACGCATAAAGCAACATCGTTTTTAATCCTGCTCAATATCGTGTGTTCATCTTACATCATTCATAAAATATAGTCGAAATCTATTTCGTTTCAAAGGTGTGATGCAGGTGCGTTTCTCACCTTGCAGTCGTTGCTGGGATCCAGGTTGTGTTTGCTGAAACACACAAAGAGAAAAGACAAGCAATGAGGGCGGCAGCGTGACTACAGAGGTGTGTGTGTGTGTGTGTGTGTGTGTGTGTGTGTGTGTGTGTGTGTGTGTGTGTGTGTGTGTGTGTGTGTGTGTGTGTGTGTGTGTGCGTGCTCTGTACATATATTGATCACAATGTGAGGACAAAAACCTGCCCAACTTTCACAACGGGACTCATTCAGATATTAGAAAAATTTGGACTGCTTGAGATTTAACTATTTGTTTAATCAAATATCATGATATTTTATATTTTTTTTATTCTTGTACTTTTTGTTTTTATATTGATGTCTTAATTTATTTTAATTCCGTCTGAGGTTTTGCAGCACATGCTGTGTTAAAATATGCTGAACAAGTAAACTAACTTGACCTGAAAACTTTTATATCGTCCAAATGAATGGCCCCAACCAAGCTCAAACTAAAAAAAAAAAAAAAAATGATATTAAAGATATAATACAGAGCAGCGGGACACAGTTCACATTATTTCACATTCATTTCCTTTTGTTATGGTTATCAAATCTCATTGAATAACACGTACAAGACTTTAGGATCACAATATATCACTTAATTATGTATAACATTTAAAAAAAAGGCTCGGTAATTTCCCAAAACAGACGATCACTTGTTATTTTAGTAAAAGATACCTCGACTTCAAGAAATAGTGCAATTATTGGGACAGCAGCTGTTTTCATGATGATGAAGGAACGTGTCAGCCAATGAAATGATCAATTTCAAGTCTTTTTAGGAGGTTTGTTTACAGTATGAAACATACTGAATCTCACCGGACTCTCACCACCAGCACGATATTTAAGTCCACGCGTGCACACGTACACTGAGTGTGTGTGTGCGCTGAGTGATTTGGAGACTCGCGTGTCACAGGTGTCTGACAGAGAGGTGAAAAGCTGGAGGACGATCACAGACCTCCTCTCCGACAGTGAAATGAATCGGCCGGGTGCGAACTCGACAGACAAACATCTCACTTTCACAAAATGCAGCTCGGAGCTGTACCTCACCCTGACCGGCTGCCACAGACCACCTGACCTACAGCTCAAGTCGGCCTGTGACTACCTGCCCTCGTGCGGGATTTTCAGGTGACGTCAGGTGAACATACTGGGTTAAATAATAACTTTTATCATAATAAGTTATTATTATTATTATGACTTTGACACCACATTCTATGCAAAATCAGAGCTTTTTCACCTGCTGTTAGAGCTTTATAAAAGTATAAATCAGGCCAGTC
Source organism: Brachyistius frenatus (assembly GCF_029030835.1). NCBI lineage: Eukaryota > Metazoa > Chordata > Actinopteri > Embiotocidae > Brachyistius > Brachyistius frenatus. The sequence continues at coordinate 788,325 of NW_027210604.1, forward strand.
ACAGTACCGTTCCCAAAGTTTCGGCGCAATCATAATGATTTCCAACAAAAAAAAAATGTATCAGGATTACGTGAGCAATCCCAAAATCTTCCACCTCCCTGTCCAACACCTCTCGGGCGCCGAACGACGGTACACGTCTCACACTGAGCTGAATCCACACTTCACACCGTGGTCGCAGATACAGGACTTTAAAACGTTTAAAAAGTTCTATTTTCAAATCATCCCAAAACTCTGTTTATGTTGTTGTCTGCATGTGTATCTGTATGTTTCTGTCTGGAATGTGTGAAAGCTAAACTCCCCTGGAGAAATAAAAGTTTATCTATCAGTAGTTAAACATTCATTTTTCTTGGAATCTGAACTGCTTCCATGCCAAAGCAGTAAAACCAGACTGTTAATGATATCGTCACATCAAAGTCTGGTCTTTGATATGCAAGGGGAGTTTGATTCATCGATCATTTCGAGAAAGCTCAGTAAGTAGAGTACGTCCGCAAAGTTGTGATTATTGTTACGCAGCAGTAAAGACTGCAATCATTCAAATTCACAGACGATGACCTTAACGCTTAACGGGTAGTTTGTAAATGCAACGCTATTTTGGTGCTGACTCGGGAGTTAAAAATACAGACTTGGTTTTGGGTCGACCCTCTAAATAAATGACCAACCTGTAAAAAAAAAAAAAAAAAAAGAAACAGAAAAACCGCAAACTCTATTTGTAATTTTTTTTCACCGAGAGGACATCATTTTCGACTTGTTTCTTTAATAGACGTTTAATCACGTAATCTAACTCTGAGTGTACAGTACACTGCTGTGGAGCGCCTGTGCTGTACTTACTGTCCGCGGATCTTGGACACGTGGTCGGAGATGCAGGTGTGGATGTCGCAGTTCTTCCTGTAGACGTCAGCCAGCAGCTCGCCGAAGTAACGCGTGTCCAGCTTCGCCGGCTCCGGGATTTCCCTCAGCTGGGTCCTCACCTCCGTCCTGGAGATCTTCTCGATCATCGGCGGGGGCTTCTGCTGTACGATGTTGATGATCTCCACCTCTTCCACCTCCACTTCCTCCTCTTCCTCCTCCTCTTCCTCCTCTTCCTCCTGGAAACAACGGGACAGAGACTCATTTCCATATTTTGAATTTCAACTCTTTTCTTGTTGTTTTGGCCACAAAAAACGAGACGTACAGTTCTTTTCAGTCAGTGTTTGCATTGCTGAATCCATAATACTCAATATTCAAGATAAAGATTCACTGAAACGGTGTTTAAAATCTTTTTGTAAAAGAAGTTCAAATCGAGTCATACATTTTCAGATTTCAGATCATCTGCGCCAAATGAATTCAACATGTCATTCAGATGTCAGCTTGACAATGGGAATCATGTTATTTACATATTTTCCTGCGGATTACTAAATTAAATATAATAACATGCAACAACAAATAAAAATTTCCCCGTAGGGAACTGTCAATCATCTGCCGACGGGGATAATTCCGAAACTAAAAATCTGAGGAGCTGACTGAATGACAGTTGCACTAAATGGGATCTTTGACCTTCAGATAAAACAATTCAATATAGTTGCTCCAGAAATCAGGAAATGTAGGTGAAAGATTGGATTAACAACCTGATGTCATGTTTCGTAACTACATGGTTCCTTATTCCCTAGTTATGCTTCACAGTGACACATTCATCCTGGTTTCAGGAGGCGTTTCAAGGGAAATACACTTCACTTTAAATACTTTTTAATTGTTTTGACTTTTATATAAATATAGATTTTATATAGGTACGACTGATTTACAATTTTATTTAAGTAATTCATCACGTCTTAAACTGCAACACCTGCATCGTTGTTTTTGCTGCGATTTAAAAAGTTCAAAAGTTCAAAATCAGGTTTTAAAGCTCCACAAGATTATTTTTATACCTTGAAAAAAATTATGGAAGACTAAATATTTTACAGTAAATTAAACACGACACTAAAGCTCAGATTTTATTCTTGCACTAAATAATATGTACAATACATACATCAAATATATTAGGGGGATAAAATATGCAAAATAGTTAAAAGTGCCAATAAGCAATGTTAGAAAATGGGCCTTCATTCTTCTGGGGTCACAACAAACAATCATAGTCATATCACTGCTTCCTATTAAAAACAGAAATATTTCAGTCACAAGTTAGAGATAAATTTGAGCCAACTGCTTCAAAGTAACAATGTTGGATTCACTGTGTCAACACTTCAGACCGACGGAGGCAGCAGCGACTCGCAATAAAATTACTCATTTTGTAAATGGAGTCTGGTTGAGATCGGTCCCCCCCCCCCCCCCCCCCCCTCTAAAACACTGCGGGTGGCTGATTGGATCAGTACCTTCAAATAAGCCCCGTGACTAAAACCCTGAGGTCAAAATATGCCGTGCAGCATTTACAAACTGCGCCTTTACTTGATCAAAGCTTGAACGCATCCGTCACCTCCTGTTATCTGCGTGTAGCAACAGAGTCGAGTCAAAAAGCGAGTTGCGTAACAGGTTATCCGACGCCGAGCCGAGCCGAGCCAAGCCGAGCCACCGGCTGTGTGTAGACTTGCCACACACAGCACCTTCGCTCTCTGCAAACACCCGTCTGTCACGCGCTTTGTTCTCTGACACGGTAACGACTGGCGGTCCAAACTAACAATGTTTTCAATGTCTCGTTTCAACCGCTTCTTGTCTATTTTTGGCTCCCGTGATGTACACAACCAGACAACTTTATCTCTGAGGGAAAGTCCAGAAATAAAGACTGAAGAATCAAGTTTGGTGCCTGTTTTTGATCGACAATTTTATTGTAATTTAACCCCCCTATTTCAGGGAATTAAAATTATACCACAGGTATAACTGGTTTTCTTGCAGCCGCATCACTTTCGACCTTTACGGCCCCTTTAAAATGCAATATACACCATGAGTGTTGGTGGGCAAGATTTAGTCTGATATTTGGTGAAATCAGTGTTAATTCAGGAGTTGCTTTTATTTTGTGATTGATGTCATTAATATTTCTGGCTCAGTTTCACTCCCTTCTTCTTCTTGCAGATCAAATTTGGGGTTTTAATCTCACACTCTCTCGAAGCTGTTCTTGCTGTAGTTATTTTTTATTTTTTAGAAACATCTGGGAAGGAAGACATGGAGGGATTTCTTAGAAGAGAGAACCATATATCTCTCCGAATGAAAGAAGTCTGATGTTTCAGGTTCCGTTTAGTTTCTAAACTTGCTTTTTCCCCACAGTTAAAGCAAAACACAGACTAGAAGCCAGAGCGTTTTGCATGATGTCAGTCCAAACTGTGGCTGCGCAGAGCGGCCCATCCAGATTCCACACAAACCGACGGGAAGATAAGCAGACAGAATTTCCCACCAAGTGAAATTTACACTGATGTGCCCTGCAGCGCTTTGATATCATGTTCAGTTTCTACTTACACCGTCTCAGGGAGGACTTCATGCCACCCGGTGCCGGTCTCTGCGGCTGTAACTAAACATTAAAAGCTTTGTATATATTCTATATACAATCAATCAAACACCTGAGACGTCGTCTTTATCGATACATATCTAGCTCTAGCAGTGTTTGATGAAGGTTTCAGCACCCATAGCAAGCCAATGACGCATAATAACTGCCAGTATCTGACAGGCTGTAAAATCAAACCCTGTTGGACTGCAGAGAAGTCAGAGTCAATCTTTGGATTATGATCCTGCAGACATCAAAACGGAACCAATGACCAGTTTTTTTCACGCATCTGCTCATTTTTAGTCAACGCAAACACAAGAAATAGTAAAAAAAAAAAAGTGTCAAATTAAAAATGATAATGAGTGAACGTGGTGATCTCGTGGAGGTGGGCGAGTCTGCAGGGCTGTGGCTGCTACACTAACATGCCTGCCATTCTTCCAGAGAAAGGGAGAGCGGAGACGTGAACCAGTCACCAGACAAGCTGTTTGTTATCAGCACACACAACCTGGGAGGTATCAGTGTTGTTTGTTTTTTTCACTTTTTATCCCAAGTAGTACTGAAAATATCAGAAAGTTGGCACCTCAGAAAAGTTTTTAATAACCTCTGAACTCCTATGAATGCAAAGCTCTCACCGAGGTCTCATTTAAGCTTTCATTCACGCCAGTTTTATATAAACGACGTCCCTCAAACTTCAATATCCATGTCAGAATTATATTTCCTGAGATGCGAAACCAACACACTCTTAATCTTGCACAAACCCTCCAAGTCAGTAAAACCTTAAAGAAAATAAATCATAAAACGCAAATATTACTGTCTGCAGGGTTTTTGGAATAACTGACTTAATTATTGTTTTTCAGTACACAGAAGCTGCGCAGCCGTGAGGCTGCAGCTGGTTCTGTGTTGTTGTTCGGACCGGGGATCGGCGGCGGGGGCGCTGCTCGTTTTTCAGGGATTACAAAAATGCCTCAGATGGAATCTGACAGACTTCAATATACAGCTCGGGTGCTAAATTCCAGGAAGCAGATGCTGCACAGAGCAGCTACTGCTGCGTATGTGTGGGAGGAGAACAACAGCTTTATGATGATAGGTTAGGTTAGGTTACCGTTGCAGCACTGGAGTGTGTGTGTGTGTGTGTGTGTGTGTGTGTGTGTGTGTGTGTGTGTGTGTGTGTGTGTGTGTGTGTGTGTGTGTGTGTGTGCGCGCCATGCTCTCTGCACTCTGTGTGAACGAGTAACAGTGGAGGTTGTTACTGGAGAGAAAAGAGTCACCTTACCACACAGCCTCTTTGTGCGAGTCTCTGAGAGTGTCTTTGTGTGCGAGTGCTGCAAAAACATCTTATCAAGTCATTTTCTGTGATTCGGTCTGTCAGTACAGTCAGATGATTCCAGCCTAAAGCTCCTGTATCCTGTTCTTAAACTTCTTTCAGTAGTTTTTCAACGTTTTCCTCGAATAAGGTTTCTAAGTATTTTTACCGATTAACTTACTCTTGTTCGAAGTTATTAGGAAATTAGAGCTCGATTTTAGATGGGAAATCCTGTAATAGTACGACTACAAATATGAAACACACACCACCGGAAATGTCTCCAGCTTTTCATTTAACGGCAAACTAGAGTCACAAAACACAAAAACGAATTGCAGACTGCTCGGATACAGTGTGATGTCATGTTTCGAGCATTTAGCGCGTCTTGCTGTGAACAGGATCTGTCATCAAAGCAAAACTGTGAAGCTAATTTGAAATACATGACATCATTCCATTACATCATGCTTCAGAAACAAATAAAGTAATTTCTTTTGGCACAATCTTTCCACCGTGGTTGTGCTGAGAATTTTGTAGTAGTTGAGTAGTTCACCCTCCACAACAGCAGGTGGCGCTGTAAGTTTAAATGCGATAATTTTTTGATAACTTTCACATCTGCACAATCACCTGGCTGCAGAGGCGAGTCGCACTATTATCTGTTTACTCATAATACGAAAGAGAGTTTTGAAACAAGCATTGATGGAGTACAAGCTGACAGTGCAAAAAAAAAAAAACATGACTGAAAACCCGTATATCAGGCGCAAAGCTGTGAATCTTCTTGACACCATAAAAGGGTGGATTGTGAGGCTTTAATTTAAAGCATTAAAGTGAATTCTTAAGGTTACAAATCAACTCCCAGCAGATGAATAGGGGGCTGCTTAATGCACGGAAGCGATGAAAAGGTTATTTCTAATCTTTAAATTAAAACTGAGATATAATTTCTTTTAGCACATTTGTCCTCTCTGGCTCAGAAACCAGCCGAGGAAACGGAAACGTCTCCTCACAGTAAACGTTAAAAGGTGTGACGTCCTCGCTTCACCACAGCGCGACCCCCTCCTTCTCCATCCTATAATTAAGTGTGAATGCTTCACATACCCTGCAGTGGTGAGAAAAGCCTCTTACAAAGCTGTCGAGCGGAGGCAAAGGAAATATATCGTTAAAAGTGAACACTGCTGGAAACTCAGTTCTCAGATGCAGTTTGCTCTTTTCGCGTAATCCTTGAATCTGCACTCAAAGACGGCAAATTCATTATCGCTGTAGCGGACGAGCAAGGTGGAGAGAAAGCCTAGCGCACCCTTCAGCAGCAAACTTGTCCGTCAGCAGCCGCCCCGCTTAATCACCCGTCAACCTTCAAGAATCTAACAACTTTCCCTCAGGTCGCCGATCTCTTATCGCGCTAAAGTATTTTTCTCGGAGCGCTGTGGCTTTGACCTGCGACTGCTTACGCAACGTCAAAAGATTTAGAGGCTGCTGTCTCGACAACGTTCGCTGCACGTATCTGCCACATTGAATATCCTCAGGGAGACCCTGAAAAGCAACCATCGACTGAACATGGAAGTTAAGTCTTTCCACTGCTGTTGGGCTTTAAAATGCAGCTGTTCCACACCATGAAACAGAACCTGTAGCGATATCAGTATTCACACGCACTTTTTAACCCGAGGTGTATTTATCAGTCCAGAGAAGGTCATCATTGACGACATACGTGGAACATAGAGGAACATCAATATGCCGCTTACGAGCTGCCGCCACTCTTCTGGTTCCCATTTAGCAACGAAAGAATAAGAAAGGTCCAACGTTGACGCTGGGCATCGAGGCGGAGCTCAAAATGAACAACCCGGTTCAGAGATGAAACTGTTCGTCAAACATTCCCTGGCTTCGGTTCTTCCAGTGTTTTGCTGCTTTTTGCCGAATTATATCCACGTAAGCTGAAATATTTGGTTTGGAAGTAAAAAGCTTCTTTTTTTCTTTTTTTTTTCACCATTTTTCGATATTTCAGACGAGATAAAAAAAAAAAAAAATTTAAAAACGAACTGAGCAAGAAAATATTCGGTAGATTTATTGCTTCTGAAAATAGCTGCCGGCAGGCTCTACTCCAGTTCATCTAAAGGGCTTTAAATGGGGTTGAGGTCAGAGCTCTGTGCCGGCCTCTCCTGTGCTTTCACACTGAGGTGGGAGAACGGTGCCTTTATGAACCTGGCACGGAGTCATTTCCACATGACGGGCCTTCCCCAAGGTTAAAAGCTCCCTTTTTGTCTAAGATATCACGGTATATTGTAGCAGCAAGATTTCCCATCACTGAGGTTAAGTCAGGGAAAAAAACTGGCAAAACTGCTTTTGGCAATATCTCGCATCGTAATAATCTTTTACGATGTGAAAGCCACAAAATCCATAATTACACTATTCTATTAGCTGATAAATATGCTAATATATACAGCTGTGTCTCCGGCCTGTACCAACCTGTAAACATTACACACTCCCAAGTAAATTTTGCTCAATGAGTGGAGCAATTTAGGTAAAACGTCTGGCCTCCCTTGTGTGTGTGTGTGTGTGTGTGTGTGTGTGTGTGTGTGTGTGTGTGTGTGTGTGTGTGTGTGTGTGTGTGTGTGTGTGTGTGTGTGTGTGTGTGTGTGTGTGTGTTTGCAACATGTTTTACTGCGAGTATGAAAGTAGAGCTGTAGTTGACATTTTCAAAACTCGTCTGCCAACTTTACATTGATCCGTCATGGTTTTTTTTTTTCTGCAGAGAAGTAGAAGTTCAGTCCGGTCAAATTTGTCACGCGAAGGAAATGCCGTGTTCGTCCTGGTCTCTGCGGGTGTGTGGTACAAATAAGAAGTACAAAAGTCTGAGCTCTCGGTTACTCAGCGGAGGCGTTTGGCTTTACCACACCTTCCACTGATCCCTTTTTGTTAATCCACCATGTTGTGTCGGCTTTGGCAACATTTTCCTCACTGCTGTCAAACGCTTTGAATGCGGCTTGCTCATGCCAACTATTGCGCAAGGCTTTGGTCTTGCGATCGTAGTCTGAAAACTTCTGTTTGCGTTAAGATTCCCTCAACCGCTCCGCAGTGACGACCAATCAGCGACCAGCGGGTGTGGCCAAGTGGTGGTTGAGTTTCGGAGCACAACATACCATATATAGTGGTCAATGCTGATTGGTTAAAGGCTGCTTCAAATAAAAATGTATCTTAGGTCCACACCCGTTAGGATTCGTTTTGATTCCCAGAGGAAAGAGGAAGAAAAGAAGAAGAAAAAGACAAAGTACAAACAAACAAACAACGATGAAACTGTCAAATAGACAATAATGGAGACGAGACATGGAAGTATCACTGACACCAGATAGACTTCACTGACACTGACGAAGTGGTTCATGATATTTTTAGCCAACTATCAAATGTGCAAAACAATAACACAATGGAAATATTGTAAATATCGACAGCTGCGCAAAGTCCCTGTTACCCAAACCATCTTACCTCGGGACACACACAATACTCTCAAGAAAATAATGTGCAACATGTTCAAATGTTCATTTATTCCATCTGAAACAAATGCACTTCACATAAAGCTCAAAAAGCACTGCAGTCCAGAACTTTATTTTATCCGTATTTGTACATGGGGCCGTTCTATTTATTGACATTTGAACAGCGTAAAGTGAAGCTGCTATGCTGCAAAAACTATTTCCATTCATAGCTGAACAATGGCATGAACATATCTTAGTTATGAGTCACGGGCAAAAAAAAACCACAAAGTGACAGTGCTGAAAAAATTGATTGATGATTGATCGATTGGCTGATTCACGAGTGGGGTCATCACAAAATTAACTGACAACACCGTCTTTAATTTAGTTTTCTCTGTTCTTTAACTGTAAAAATTCTGATCAAACAACTTTTATTTTATTTTTTTAGGATGCATAGCAGATAAGACGCATAACAAAAGTAAAGCCGACATCTAAACACAGGGAGGACTTTGTCAGGTTGTGGCGACCAAGCGGGCGCTACGAATCAAAGAACCTCCCTGTTTTGAATATAACATGACGCTGCAGGTTCAAATCAAAGGAATGGCCCCACCTACAGCAAAGGTCTCTGGGAAGTGGCTAGACACACCTCACTGTAACACCCCCCCCCTTGCGTGATTCGTCAGCATTACGACAGTTTATGGTCCTGTAGTGATGAACAAAGTGCTGTTGTAACAGTGTGAGTGGAGCAGCTGGGCGTAGCTGCACGCAGAGAGCAAGCATGTGCAGCAAACCGCCGCCGGCTGAAATCAAGACGATTTTTCAAGCAAGACATGGAAAAATAAACACAAATAAACGTACTATGCTACTGTACTTTCACACAGCGGTGCGTTCACATGTCGAGGCTTCATGCTGATGGGTGTGTCTCTCTGCCGCACTAACAGATGGACTCCACACCCACTCGGTGTTTCTTTCTTTCCCAGGTTGGAGGAATGGAAAAAAAAAATTACACTTTGAGAGTTTGGCTCTGAGACACAAACCACAGCGCGGGCTTTTGATTTTACTGAGATCAGATAATTACGGCGTCTCCACCGGCGGCTATCATTCTAATTTGCATACAAGCACAGATAATTAGAGAAGTAATAAACAGTGACGGTTTTGAAGGAAAGACAGGTTCTATTCATCAACAACATGTTTGATAGACTAGAGGCAGAAAAAAAAAAAAAAAAAAAAAGTGCTTCCAAAAGCATGTTGATGTCAAAGAATATCTAAACTGAGCAACATTTGGCTGAAAAATGCAAAAACATCTAACTTCGATGTAAAAGCTGAAGTTTTACATCTAAAGGATTATTTAATACCAACTAAAAGGTGTCTGTATCAGTGTAATGTCAAAATAGAATAAAATTGATATTTTGTTCATTATTTTATCTTTTTTGGCGTTTTGTTATTTTTTTTTTATTGATGTTTGTTCTTTTATTTTTCCTTTTCCTTTCTCTGTTATTTATATTGGTTTCATGTCACTATGCTGCCTCCCATCTTGTAAAATTAAGCACATAAACAAATAACTAGGTGATAAAATGGGGTCAATAAAATGCAGCTGAAACAACAGTTATATGAATGAAAATAAACTCAGTTTTAAACATCAAAATGCCAATGGAAGCTTTCTACCTTTAGCATATCAAACTAAAGTGTGAATTCATGTTAATGTTAATAGAATCACTTTAATAATTTTCAGTTTTTGTTTCTGTGATTTTTAGTGGAGGCACTGTTTAAACCTGCTGACTGCTCCGGTTTAATGTAGCATCTCAATATCCCTCTATGAAAAGCTTTTTTTCTCCCTCTGCCCGCTGTTGGATTAGACTGCTGTCCGGATGTAAAACAACTTGTTCTCTCTCAGTTTCTCTTACGTACTTGAATGTTTTTAGAAGAGGGGATTATCTACAGCCTGCTGTGACAAGTTGAAGGATTTTTTTCTTTTCGCCTGAGAATGAAGAGTCCATGACGGTCATTGACATTAAGCGTCTGTCAGCGGAGTTTCGACTCATCTTTTTTTTTTTTATTATTTGTGCTGAGATGTGATGATGCACTCCGACGCTTTTCGTGTAAATCTGAAGTTTTATAAAAAATAAATAAATAAAAAAATGTGGATGAGAAAAAAACCCCAGTAAACTAAGGAAAGACTTCACAAGGCTTTTGGTCGCCTGAGTTTTGCTGTACTGAGCATTTTTCACCAATCGGAGGGCTTTCGTGGTGAATGGGCAGTTGTGTGTGTGTGTGTGTGTGTGTGTGTGTGTGTGTGTGTGTGTGTGTGTGTGTGTGTGTGTGTGTGTGTGTGTGTGTGTGTGTGTGTACTTGTGTCCTTACCTCCTCCTCGATGCTCGGCTCGGGGCTCTTGATCGGACTGGGCGACTGGCTGAACACGGATGGAGACTTCACGCTGTAGTTATGCAACTGTTAACAAAGAAGGACAGAGGAGCAAAAAGAGACCGTCAGACTTAAAAGGAAACACTTGACACAAAATTCATGACATCGACTTTCTCCTTTTGTCGGGGAAAATGTTTTAAAACCATGTCGAAGCTCAGGCAGATCAACGCAGAGGTTTAGCTTGGACTCAGATATTAAATTTACGAAAAGAAAAACCATTCAGCTGAAGCTCTTTGTCCTTACTGGCTTGTAAAATTAACTGAGCGGGACTTTACGCGACGTTTGTCCATTGAGCACTCGATGGAGAGAAAAGGTCTCGTTTCAGACCTGCAGTACATCATAAGACGAAGTTGGAAATATGTTTGTTTGTTTTTTTAAATGCTGAGAGAAGAATTATAAGAATGAATTCAGCTGTTAAACAAACTAAAATGACCTGACTTTGACTTGAATGACTTAAAACTTGACTTGAAACTCGCCCTGATGGACCGTCTGGTTGTTGCCGACAGTCCGACACTTCCTGATGCTTTACCTTTTAAACAGCACAAGACCTCAAAAAGAACGTCGCCACCTACGAAGTTAAAAAACCCTTTGAAACACTACAGTGATGTTCTCTGCTCGTTAAATCAACACACCTGCGTCACATCACCTGGATAAACAAGCTGACCACGATACGACGGGACTGTAGGAAGTTAAACTCGTCTTTATCACCGACAGGGACGCGCCGATCCAATTTATTTGGCTACGTTTATTTCTACATACTATGTCACGCATCAGCGTCGTGTCGGTAGACCCGGCTATTTTTTTTTTTTTTTTTTGGAAGGCAGAGCGATGGCGCCATCGCAGTGTCAGCTGTTCGGAGGTATTTCACACCGTGCGACACCAACAAGTTCTACGGCTACTCGCGACACCTGCAGAGCCAATGTTTCGAGCTGTGGCGGTAAAATATAACACGAGCAGCTTAATCAAGCACCTCCAGAAGCGTCCTGCATCGTTCAGTCAAACCAGACGTTTCACACCAATGAAAGAAACGAGTTTCTTCCACAAAGGGAGACAAACAGCTTAATAATTAAACAACTGTGCTGTGTGGCGGCCGACACCCGAAGCATAGGTATCGGGAATGAAAAAGATGGATAGGCTCAACAGTTTTCATGAAATAGAAATAAATATTTTATTGTAATAACTGTGGGGAAAACCCCATTTTTAAGTGTTTTTGAGTAGATCTACCCACTGAAAATGTGCCACAAGTGATTTACCCTCGTGTGTCGTACACTTTGGAGCAGAAGTACTTCCTGCCATTGTGAAGTGGAAGTCGGTACTTGCCCTTCAGCCCTGATGTCACTCTAAAGGCATGAGCATGAGTCGAAAGCTGAATCTGAGCCAGTAACAGTCCAAATAAATTCAGATAGGTAGGTAGGTATTTACTTTATTAATCCCCGAGGAGAATTTTTTTTAATAAGGTGAGATAAGATAAGATAAGACGACGGTGAGATGACGTGGGATTTTTACCGTAGGAGTAAAATAATACCAGAACGGCACCAAAAAGCAGTCCAGCAGGTTTACCTGTAACTCCAACACTGTGGTTAAAAAAGTGAAATACATTAGACAACTGGTTTCCTCAGATAAATCCTATTTATCTCAATGTAAGGCTTTAAAATGTGAAAAAAAAAACAATAAGCGAACTAACGAACTAAATATTCCTCATTTTTGTTTTAAGATTATTAACTAATTAACAAATACCACATTTAATTCCACGAATGCTGATTATTATTGGTCTAAATACGGCGAGCAGCCACATTAAAGTAACAATTCTGACTTTAACAAGCTTTCGGGAGGAGCAGATGTTACAGTCGCACCGCGTGGCATGTAGCTACACTGTACCGAAGATCAAACAAAAATAAAAGGACGACCTCCAGCCAATCAGAACGGAGTATCCTCGCACGGCATTTTGTAATTTTTTTTAACACACGCTACCGACGTCGCCTCCTTCTCTGATTTCACCGACAAAGCAAAAAAGCAAAGAGTGAAAAACAAGACGAAGCCATTAACCTCCGATCAATGCAATCTAATTCGACGGGTGGGATCCAGACAGGTGGAACAAAGTGTGTGTCTTGAAGGGAGTGCCGCCTCAGTAGAGTCAGACAGGGTGCGGCAGCGCTTCTTTAACAACTGGCTCGGAGTGTAGTGGTTCAGTTCTGGTTGAATTTAAGAAATCATCAGGTCGACCGGCAGCCGAAAGGGGAAGGGAGGGAGTCCTGACAATACTCTGCTGTACTCAACACTAAAATCATTACATATTATTATGAGAGAGGCAGAAGAGGAGGACGATTTTGAAAAAAAAAAAAAAAAAAGCAGGATCTTCTCCAAATGTTTTGAGGCTACAGCAGAGACCTCGTGTTAACCACGGTGGCAACATTCAGGAAGCGATTATCAGAACAGGGAAGAGTTCACTGACAAGAAAAGACACAAATTTGATTAAACCAGACTGGTGACAGACTCTGGAGACCCGCAGCACAGTTTGTATTGATCAACGAGCGCTTACGATTAATAATGACGCATTACATTCAGGCAGTGACAGAGTCAACTAAGCAGTGCGCCGAACTGGCAGGAATTTCTTAATCCTGCAATAATGAGAGCAGATAAACGTTCAGTCGAGCGAATACCCTGCGTGGAGGAATACGAAAATGTTCAAGTCTTAAAATAAGTTGCTCATGTCAACCATTTGCTTTTAATACCAAAGCAGCCATGCAGTCTAAAATGAGCAAAAGTACTATATCAGTACCAGAAAATATCTACATTCAGTGTCAACTTTCGATACTTTACAGCTGTTGACAGTGAAGTCTACAGACGAAACCTTAACTATGGAGGCTGATGAGGCTTTTCTTCTTGCGTTTACACCCTTTCACTGACAACAGGCAGCTGAGATTGAGAGGAAACATGAGCAAAGACACACATAATGTGCAGCAAAAGTTCCCATGGGAAAATGAAGTTGTTATCACATGTTATCAGTCTAAAAGGAAACCAGAACTCCCTCAATTCTGTTGCTTTATATACTTAAAAGGAGCAAATAGCAAAACCAGATTTAAATATGCATTAAACCCCGGCTCTCAAAAATCAAAACAGCAATAAAAACTAAGTCTTACTAGCATGTTTTTCCAACTGTATGACCTCGTTATTTACATACCATGACACTTTAAGACATAATCAAATGAAAGGATCCACAAGGCACATTTTAAATCATCAAATTGCAACCCTTATCTTATATGGGAAAAGGTAACCCTGCTACTCTGCTTCTTCCAGGGTCCATCATATTGTTTATTTGAGATCACAGGCTGCGAAACCTGGAAGCACAGTGTGAGATATAAGCGGCTGATGTCACCTGAGTGTCACAAGGCGACTGTTTTGTTGTTGTTGTTTTTTCTCCCGATGGCTGCAGACTGCCTCTGTTTACATCGTGCACTCGACCACTTTGCTCTTCAGACACACCGATGGCGACAAACGAACCAACTTATCGAACATGTTTAACAGCCCGGTGTGAGCAGGAACTGATTTAAACAAAAATGTGTTCTGAAAACAAAACATGGACAAAAAAGTTGTACCACACTGTTTCAACCATGCATTTGCAGCCGAACACGTGGGCTCACCTCGCTCTGCTGCTGGTACATCAGGTCGGACTCCTGGCTGCTGACGCTGAGGCGCGGCAGGCTCTGCAGGTACATCGGGGACACCACCTGCTGCATCATCGGCTGCTGCACCATCGTCTGCTGCATCATCGGCTGCTGCACCATCGTCTGCTGCATCATCGGCTGCTGCATCAGGACGTAGGACTGCTGCTGCTGCTGCATGGGCTGCTGCATCGGCACCAGGTACCGCACCGTCTCGTAGGAGCCGTTAACCCCGTAGGGCAGCGTCGACATCTGCGATACCTGCGTCACCGGCGATACCTGCGATACGTGCGATACCTGCGTCACCGGCGACAGCTTCGTCACCTGCGGCATCGGTGACACCGAACCGCTCGAGATCACCGTGCTGACCACCGGCTCCGGAGAGGCCACGTTAACCGTCCGGTAACTCGTTGTCGTCGTCTTCCTGCTCGTCTGGACTGACATCTCGGCTCAGGTCCTCAACAGAAACCGACAGAAAACAACAATAGCCGCGCAAAGTTGGAAGTTTCTCCGAGCGGAAGAGCCGCAGTGGGATAAAAACCAAACAAACGCGCAGGTTACTCAGGTTTCCTGTGAGGTTTTTTTGTTTTTGTTTGTTTGTTTGTTTCAGCGGTGAGCGGAGAGCTGATCTGCCCCGGTGGAAACTTCCTCCTCTGCTGGGCAAACTGGAGAGGAAAGTCCGGTCGGAGGAGTCCTTGCGTAGAAACTAGTGAGGGAGGCGCTCAGCTCCTCTATATGCAAATAATTCTGTCTGCATCAGAAAGTGGGAGGACTCGGATAAAGAAGTCGACAAAGTTCAAACCTTTTCATATATAAATGATGTGGTTCAAACTGACTGTGGCCGTCAAAACGCTTCAAAGGTGTGACCACGGTGGCCGCCCTGAGCCAGAATGTAAAGTTTGTTTTTCTCCAGGTGTGACTTCCAACATTTCCAGAACCTGCAACATGGACACTTTACCTGTTCCCTAAATATCAAAGTGTTCTTTTCCTTTAATAAACATGTTGGATGTACATTTTATTTGCCATAATTGGCTGCCTTGATTGTAATCCAGATTCATACCTTTCAGAAAATAAGCTACAATGTGGTCAGTGGAGTTGAAGACGCTGCGTAACCTGAGTCAGCCACTAGGGGGAGACAAACACGTGCTCAGGTGCAGTCAAAACAAACATCTCTGAACATGAATGTCCGTGATTGAGCAGGACTTCAATGTGACAGTGTGTCAATGAAATCTGCGCCAGGGGGATGTTGCATGATTCCTGTTTTACAAATAGCTATGAAAAAGTTGATTTTGCGCAGAAGAATGTGGGAAGATTATAATATCGTGCACATGCAATCATAGCATAACATTGAATAATAACATTAAAAAAGAAACCTAAAAAAAAGAGTACTACATTTCCTTTACTACTGTTTCTTCACAACAAATAACATAGTGAACATGAACACATATAGGCTAAGTAAATAAATACAAATAATAAAAGACAATTTACAGCTTGTACTTGGTAAATAACACATTCAGATCTAGAGCTTGGCTACTATCTCCAGGGCTGAAGCATGTGATCACAATTGTATTGAAATACATTTTACAGGGAACTATTGTACCTTACTCCACCACCTTTATTTGCCAACTTCAGTTAGGCCTCTTTTAAGATGAAGATTTGAAGATTAAAACACAAACCATTGTAAGCATGTAACCAGTGGTTTCCAACCTTTTCACTTGTCTGAGTTGTTAACAGCTCCAACAAATAAGTTAATGACCCCCCCCACCACCCAAACGTCTTGCATGGTTTCATTTCAATAGAATATATCTCACCAAAAAACTAAGATAAGTAAAACTAAACACATTTGTTTTATCTTATTTATTTTTTATTCTTCCCTCTCCCTGTAATCATCTGACGACCCCTCACATTTATCTGCTGTTCCTGTAAATATATATAAATGGATATAAAGTAGTTTTAAACCAGCTGTTCCTGCAGCAGCTACAACAGTAAAATGCTGCTTACACATTGATGATTCACTAATAATAATTTAGTTATGTCATCTATAATAATATATCAGCCAGAGGGACCAAATTTTTGATTTTATACACTTTATTAATCCCCGAGGGGAAATTTCTTCACTACAGCAGGAGGGCTCTCAGGGGGGAGATGCTGCAGCAGGCTGCCACTAGCGAACCTGACCTGAGGTGCATGTTTTTGGATGATGGGAGGAAGCCGGAGAACCCGGAGAGAACCCACACAAGCACAGGGAGAACATGCAAACTCTGCACAGAAAGGCCCAGGACCGGATTTGAACCCGGAACCTTTTTTGCTGTGAGGTGACAGTGCTAACCACTGCACCACCGTGCCACCCTAATATATATATATATCTAAAATAAGAACTTTTGCCTTCATGCTTTACTTGCATTTTGCTGCTATATACCCTGTTTGTGCATTATTGCTTAAGATTTTTCATGTTCGTATAATACTCCTTTCACATTGATGCAACGGTATTTTTACTTAAGTAAATGATTTGAATGTGTCTTATAGCACTAGCTGACGATGATCATTTGAAATTGTATTTATTAAACTATTATTATCCATAAAGTAACGTGTCCTTACAAAGATAGAAAGAAACGGGTCTAAAAAAAATCCACTCTCGCGATATTCGGCGAGAACCAGCAAAGACGCCGATCACAGAGGAAGTGTCTATTATGTATCGAACACAATAATGGCCGCCAGCCGGGAGCTCCGTTGTTCTCCGTCCGGACGAGTCGACGTTAGAGGGTCACCTGCGAGCCAGCCATCGCTTTGAAGCCGCCATTTACCTCCGGTGAGAGAAAATAAAGACCGACTCGGCCGAAAACTGTTGATCAAACCTGTAATGAGACGTTTCGGCATCTCGTCGTCCAGCCCGGACCGGTTTTCGCACGAGACGCCAGGAGCTGCCACCGAGCTACGCTCAAAAAAACAGCGAATTGAACGACGACGCTTCTCGGTTGAATGTTGTGAACGTGTAAAAACTTCACATTAGACATTTTGTGAATGTGCGACAGCCGTTCTTGAATTCGGGATGACTTTAAAGGCGAAATTCAGTGGCGGTTTAAGTGAGCCTTTCCTTTCCTTTTCTTTTTTTAAACCTGACTACTCGTGTTGCTTCCTTTACAGAGATGTCCCACCGTGTTGTATAAAGCCACGAAATGCCAAATAACCGAATGGAGTTTTGTTATTAACGGGCTGTGTCCTCTATTGTGGATAGCACGATTTATACATCGCATTTAATTTTACTTTTGTTTTTATGTTAAAAAAAAAAATTCGTTCTTCGTATTTTCCACAGGGGGAGACATTCACCTGCTATTTCTACATGCATTCATTCATAATGCCCTTGAGGGGTCCTGATGGTGTTTGTATTTATATTTATGCTGCATAAAATATTTCCTGCTGCGTGTAAATCTTTTAATTGCCGTCTCAACCGCTCGATAATCCCCAACAAGCTTTTATTTTGAAGTCACCCTGCGGGTGGTTGTCAGTGATGCAGCATCCCTTTCTGCTGCAGCACGAGTTACGTAATCCGGCCTGTCTGACTTCAGTCTCCGGAATAATCCTGCAGTCAACCACTGCTAGTGACAGTGTTGTAACAGGATAAGCTGCTTCTGTATGGGTTGTTTGTTTTTTCGACCTCTTTATTGTTATCAATATCAGTTTCTGACTATGACTGCATGCTTTGTTTTGAGCTCTTTTTTTTTTTTAATGTGTAGAAATGATTTCAAACAAAATAAATCCTTTAATCCCTGCCTGTCCACTCACTATTACAAATACATACAAGACCTAGAAGTCTTCTGTAGATCTGATTAGGACTGGTTAAATCTCAGGGGTTTATTTTTTTTTTAGCCAGCAATTGGTTTATAGATGTAGTTTAAATACAAAAAAAAAAATATTACAGCAAAAGCATGTTTGTACTCTCCAAACTCAGCATAAGAAGGCTCTGCCTTCTAATGAAATGGATTCGATTGTCTCACGAGTTGACGTTTGACCTCCTTCTGTCTCCTTAGTTTGCTTCCCCGGCCTTGCTGCTCTCCCACAATGCATTGCCAGAGGCTTTGTTGCATCTCAGACAGACCAATGTAACCACTGCCGGCCCCGCTCGCTCCACCAATTCTACATCACGGCAACGAAGCAGGAAGGTAGGAACCTGTTGACCCTCCATCTTGCTGTCTTATCACTCTATCTGCATGTGGACATTTTCATGAAATGTGTTTTTTCTCTGTGTGTTGTGGTGCTTCAGAGAATTTTCTCACCTCCGTATGTTGATGTTAGCAACGGCAGAAGCCTCTCTTGTCTCTTTTTCAGCTCCCGTCCTGGTCGATCTTGTTCACCGTCTTTAACTGCAATCATGTCCGGTTCCGGCGATTTACCGGGTGAGCTTTTCCCGACCGCTGAAATCGTGACGGTTTGACTCCAGTTAAGGGAAACAATCTGTGTTGTTTCCAACTGTGTTTGTGGGATGGCTTTCCAATGTGATGGCTGAATATTCAAAACAATACCACACCTCATTGTTTTTTTTAAGACAGTGATTTCAGTTTCTCTTAAATTGTTTCACAAAAGCCCTCCATGTATTTTATTAGCATTGAGCTCAGAAGGCAGCATTCTGATTTTAACTGCGGATGGAAAGCTAAACAAAAAACAAACATAACGTCTGACTAATATACTCCGGCTCAAATACAAGTGGATTACGCAAACGCAGCTGAGTAGGTTGGAAATGCACACAATCTCATATTCACACTGTCACACACTCGATCTCCCAATTTCGTGTTATCTCCTGTCCCGATTAAAAATTCCTGACAGCGAAAAGAGCAAATTCAAAGTCTCGTGGTTGTCAGAATATCCACATAAACATCTGTAAAGCTATAAATGCTGGATTTTTTTTTTTTTTTGTAAAAGTTTCTGGTTTGTTTCTGCAGCCATCGAAGGTTCGGGGATGGGCGGGATGAAGCTTCCCATCGGGATGACCCGACGAGCTCTCAGCTACGACGACAACCTGGAGGCCCCCATGTCCACGCCCCCCCACGACATCAGCATCAACAACCTGTGGAGACGACCCATCATACCGGAAAGGAAGTTCACACGCCTGGCTGAGGTGAGACGGCGCCTCCACGACGCACACAGCTGCATGTGATGATGATGATGATGATGATGATGATCGTGTGGTGTTTTTGTTTCCACTCAGGAGGATGAGACCGGTACAGTCTGTCAGGCTGTAGTGCACGACAGCGCCTCCTCCAGGTCACCTAGCATAGTGAAAACCAAGGCCTCCTCCATCATTATGCATTCTCTCATCAACAGTACGTAATAGAAGAAATGTTCCCTATTGAATCCTAAATAAGTTAGCATGATAAGGTCCGAGTATATTTTCTGCCATAAACAAAAGCAATCGAACTCAAAATAATAAAGTAAAGAAATTTGTTCGTTTCAGAAAAAAGGCCACAGCAGTTATAAATTCATATTTTCAATGTTTTTATGTGACTTATTGCGTAATAAACTCAATGTCTATTATTCAAACAAGAATGGAGACAAGTTTGTGCAGCAGAGCAAAACATCCAAAGATTTCGTATTAGCACTGAAATCAGGTTCTCTGTGACGAACCAGTTTTTTGAATCAACTTTATTTTGGTGATATTTTATTCAACACGAAAACATGTCGCTCTCAGAATAACATCTGTTTTTCCTTTGTCCTCAGAGCAAACTCAGGAGAGTATGTACAAGTTTGAGCAGAGGGCCGGACTCACCGACACCAGCTACACGCCCCACAAAGGCCTCACGGCGGAGGAGACGAGACACCACCACCGCATGCCCGACTCCTTCCAGGTCAGATACACAACATGTGGAATACCAGGATGCTCTCTTTTAATGGGTGTTCACACAGAAAATAAGTGTGTAGGTCTCTTTCCTTGATTTTAGTTTTTTAAGGGGCTTCACGTTCATGTAAACACCTGATATGTTGCTGGACGGGGGCGAGATGAGGGAGATCATTTTTAATTATTTATAGTGAGTGTTATCAAAGAGCTCCACCAGCAGTAGTGAAAACTCCAGCGACACGTACGTCAGCGTTTCTGCTTGCAACGTTCATCGGGCGTCAAAATGAAAGACATTTTAAGAAACTACCTCAACGACCGCACCTACACGGTAACTTGGAGAGGATCTGTGTCTGAACCTTGTCTTCTCACTACCGGTGTCCCTCAAGGCTCCGTCCTGGGTCCCCTCCTCTTCTCTCTGTACACCAACTCTCTCGGCTCTGTCGTTCACTCGCATGGCTTTTCCTACCACAGCTATGCCGATGACACCCAACTGATCCTCTCTTTTCCCCGATCTGAAACACAGGTAGCCGCACGAATATCTGCCTGACTGACATCTCTCAGTGGATGTCCTCACACCACCTGAAAATCAACCTCGACAAGACCGAACTGCTCTTCCTTCCAGGGAAAGACTCTCCCACCCTCGACCTGACTACTACCTTGGACAACTCTGTTATCCCCGACCCTGACTGCTAAGAACCTCGGAGACACATCGCTGCAATGACGCGTTCCTGTAGATACATGCTGCACAACATCAGGAGAATACGTCCTCTTCTCACTCAGAAGGCGGCGCAGGTTCTGATCCAGGTTCTGGTCCAGGCTCTGGTCCAGGTTCTGGTCCAGGTTCTGGTCCAGGCTCTGGTCCAGGCTCTGGTCATCTTACATCTGGACTGCAGCAGCTCGACTGGTCTTTAACCTCCTGAAATTCACTCACACTACTCCGCTCCTCCTCCTCCTCCTCCTCCTCCTCCTCCTCCGCTCCCTTCACTGGTTACCAGTAGCCGCCCGCATCCGTTTCAAAACATTGGCACTTGCGTACCGTGCTACGAACAGATCGGGTCCAGTCTACATCCAGGACATGGTCCAACCTTACATCCCAGCCCGCTCCCTCCGCTCTGCTTCTACCAATCAGCTTGTTGCTCCTCACTGAGCTAAACACTCTACAAAATCACGACTGTTTTCTGTCCCGGCTCCTAAATGGTGGAATGAGCTCCCCACCGACATCAGGACAGCGGAAACTCTGTACATCTTCCGCCGCAAACTAAAAACACACCTCTTCAGACTTTACCTTGAACAGTAGAACTTTAGTAGAACTTAAAATAGAACTTACTGATAGAACTTTGTAGTTTGGCTTTCTTGAAGAAATTGTCTTTTCTTGATTCCTGTTGTTCTGAGTTTTGTACCCTCGTGGTTAAAATGCACTTATTGTAAGTCGCTTTGGATAAAAGCGTCAGCTAAATGAAATGTAATGTAATGTAAAAGAAACACTTTAAATAGGATGACAAAAATTTAAAAAGAAGGACAACCAATCACAAGTCAGAACTAATCAAACAAATGTAACAATTACAATGTTGTTTATATTTGTCCGATGATCTTATCTAGTTATTTATTCCACTTTTTTTGTGCGTCTTCAATGGATCTTCTTCATTTATGTATCTTGATGCCTTTAAATAAAATACTATTATAAGTTTGTCTTTAAGTGGAGCATTTCGTTTCTAGTTTTAAGGAAATAAGGCGTAAAAAAAAAAAAAAAATAAGCACTAGTGCATTTAGTCATTTTAGATTTTATGTGAATTAAACATCCTGAAAAATGTCACTTTTCAAAAGTAAAAAAAGAAAAAAAGCCTTGAAGCTATTTCTTCAAATTAATTTTAAGTTCTGGTTCATGATCGTAAAACGTTGTACCCTTGTAAATCTTTAACACGTTGGCCGCTGATGTTGTTGTCAATGTTTAGAAGCTGCAGATCCAGAGCATGGAGGCCAAAGAGGAGCGTCAGAACTCCTCCGCCCAGTCCACTCCATCCAGCACTCCACAGACCTCCCCAAAACACCAACGCAGGTACACACACACAGACACACACACACACACACACACACACACACACACACACACACAGACAGACAGACAGTGTTCTCCGGTCAAAATCCTGTTTTCGATCTGTCGTTCCTGGACTGGACAAACACTTTAAAATCAATAAGCTGCTCTCCAGTTTACGCAGTCTTTGTGTGTGTTTTAGTAGAGGCTGGTTCGGCAGTACGAGTTCAGAGGTCAGCTCCTCCAACAGCAGCGTGGACATGGGAGGAGGCGACGCGGGAGGCGTGGTCGAACGGTGGAGCGTGTTCGGGCCTCGGCAGGCCGTTCCCAAGTCGGCCTCTGACCTGGGATCAGATCCGACGAATCCAGGTAACGGGCACGAAAAATCCTGACAAAATGTTGATTTGTTGCGCGACTGAAAAGCTCCCCCAAAAATGCTCAAGGCGTCGATTTTAATTCAACGAGCAACATGCAAACGAACGCAATCGTAATACTGCAATAATAATAATATCACTTAATTCAGGCACAGATAGAAATTTGGTGAAAAGGGATTTCTGCAATGTCTCCATAAACCGTCCAGGATTTGGGTTAATGGACAAACCGACGACCTTCCGACTGACAGTAAACACTGACCGACACTCGGGCTGCTCGCTCATTGGCTTCTGCAAAGGGTGAAGCAGAGATTACTTCATCCCTGTGATTATATAGAGCTTCGATCAGAAAGCTTTTAAGATCACTGAGAAACGGCGCTTGGATTTGTTGTTTTACACCTGGGATGATTCACTCTGACCTGGAGGCTTTCGGAGGGATGACTTTAGGTAGGTGATCTCAGGAAAGTGATACGCTCGCGTGGGGCTGAGTGACGGAAATACTTTACTCTGTTTTAAGGAAAACGGCAATATTTAACTTTCTAAAGCTGTTTAGTTTCCTTTCTTGTCGGCTATAATTCAGTTTAAAAGATTATGCTCGTCATTACGAAAGACTTTTTATGCAAGATCTTCAGATATGTTTTATTTTAACCGGCATTATTATGAGACATTGCTGCTCCGCTGTTGGTTCATTTCCTTCTGAAGTCAGTGAGGTAATACAGGATTTACAGGATTTTCAACAGTTCAAATCCAGATTTATTGTGTTTATTTGGCTTAACTATATTTTAACTTGTACAAATTGGCAAAAAAGGATAAGAAAGTTCAATTATATTCGTATGACACTTCAATATAATACATTTCAATCAGGGATGAGCAAAACAAATGGATCAATCAATAAAATGGGAAGAAATAGAAACACATAAAAGAGGACATTTTAATTTGGTTGAATTAATTGCATTTAAAAAAAAAAAAAAATTCACTTATGAGCAGATCAGTTGCATTAATGTGTTTCCACATTTTTGCATGATGAAACTAAAGACAATGTTAACCTGTTGGACTTGCATAGTTTTGCATCCTATAATCTGCCTGGTTGTCGTGGAGAAGTTGTACCTAAATTAGTCATTGCATATTATGCATTTGAAAATCCTCAGCAGACATCGGTAAACGTGGTCACGGGTCAAATCAGAAATCTGATAAACAAGTCGAAGGTTGGTTTTGCCGTTTAAATCCTTTAACTAGTTTATTTTCTCTCTTCTTTTTTTTCCCCCCAGCGGGCTTTGCGCTGCAGGCGTATCGCGGCGCCCACAAGCCGACCCCCATGGAGGTGATGAAGACGCAGGGCACCCGCCTGGCAGACGGCGCCGACCCTCAGAATGTGTCTCCGCCCAAAATGGAGATCCCCTCGGTGGAGGGTCGGCGGCAGGGAGCGCGACCGCACAAGCTGAAGCACAGAGACATGAACGTCCTGACGCCCTCCGGCTTCTGAGAGGACGCCCGACCACCCGCCGGGCTGCGAGACAACTCCGAGACGCCGAAGGTCCCGTGAAATGAATCCTAACTGTTATCATCACGGTTCCTTTGGAAAATATCATTCGCAATTAAGTCTGAATCTTTTCACGTTCAGTTGTTTTCAAATGTCTTAAATAAATCGTGGGGTCAGATCAGTTTACCACTCCAGACATGAATCCTACCGTCAACCCAAAAAGAAGTCTGCTTTAGGACAGCTTGAGTCTTATTTTCGTAGTTTCGTAATCATTCCTATCGGTAATAATAACCGTGTTGAGTACTGAGGTCTCGGAGCGCAGCGACATCACCGAACAGAAGTCGGACGACGCAGGTTGTAAATGACGTCGTCGAACTGGCTGTATATTTTTTGCTACGTTTTACACGGGAGTAAAAAGTCTCTTCTTGAGCCGTTTCGACTTCGAATCGAACAGTAGAGCGCCTTAGTTTTCTCTGTTTCAAACTATTTCCTTTGGCCATGCAGCTGTCTTGAGTTGGAGACGGGAGGCTTCTGCACGTGAGGCGTTTAGGGGACAGCTTTAAGTTGCAGCTACAGAGAAATATCCCGGGTTACACTCTCCCCCTGCAAACCGCATTAAAAAAAAAACTAAAGAGTTGTACCTTTTTAATGTAAACTTCTTTTTGGTAAAATGTTCAGGAACTGATATCGAACCTGAACTTTGCTGGCTTGGTTACAACCTGCATGATCATCCGACCGAGTCACCAGATTTTCTTTGTGTCGATGTCGCTGTGTTCCCAGAAAAATTCAGTTTTGAATTTGAACGCTGGTTTTGTTTTGTTACCACTTCACGGGACCTTTCGCAGCAGCGCTAACCACTTCGGATAACCAGCCTGCTGTCCGCCGTCTTGGCCACTGAAACAAATATGGATGTCGGATAATTAGAAACATTCCATCTGTTCCGCTTTCATGCATTTACCACGTTGATCGGCTGTAAAAACCCAACTCGACATCTCTCACATCCGTTTTCACCGTTACATCCGACTGTGAATCCGGATGCCCACCAGTTCACTTAATATGGAAGAGCCGCTGTTACCGAGAACTTTGTCCAGCTGAAGGTAAAGATGATTGTGACTGTAGTTCAAAAATGATCCCACGTAAATGCACTTTATTCCAACCCGAAACCCGCCAGGATGCCAACTAATGCGACACAAGAGCCCTCTAATTCACTGTTGAGTCTTTACATCCCGCCTGTCTCTGAAAAATCCCCCCCGTCTGAAATGGAGATTTCATCAGGCGGGATGGGAATTATAAATCTAATATTAATCAACAGAACAAAAATATTCCAAATGTATTGTAAAAAAAAAAAAAAAAACGTCTCAGGAAAATTGGCTCACTGGAACGTTTATTTGTTTTGTGTTCTGTAGTTGTTGTTGTTTTTTTTGTTGATGTTTTAACGTATAGATGGAGAATTTGTTCTTTTTTTTTTCTCAACTATTGTAGCAACATATTTTTTTTTTTTTCTTCTGGGGATAAGAAGTAAAACAAAATGCCCACCTGGTGTGTTTGTGTGTAAAAATATATACATATATATATATATCTGCTTCATTTGACCAACTCGCACACTGACAGCGTTCCACAACGACGTAGCGTCAGATCGTTTGAAACGACAGGAGAAAACAAAAAAAAAAAAGACCGTTCGAAGCTTTCAGTGTGCGAGCTCACCTTTTTACTGACGGTTACAGATGAAGGATTCCTGTTTTCTGATGGCTTTTGGTGCTTAAAATCTGCCGCGTGCGCGACGACTGGATAGAGAATGCGGCGCACGCTTCGGCCACATCCTGCAGAAACCTTGCGTTCGCTCAGAAAGAGTGCAGACGTTTTCCTCGCACGCTTCAGCATTTAAAGACGTCGGTTCGGTCGCCTCGGTCGCGTGGAAACGTTCCGCACTCCTGAGGAAAAGGAAAAAAAAAAAGATGTGGCCTTACGATAGGATGAAATAAATAGAAAGAACGGTTTGATTTTTAACGAGTTTCCAGCGATTTGAGGTTTCAAATGTTTTTACAGTGATAGTTTACAAATAATAATTCACGTTATATGCAAAGTTTCTGCAAGATGTGTGTGTGTGTGTGTGTGTGTGTGTGTGAAGCTTCGTAGAGACTAATGAAAATGCAGCTACTTGCTGATGGTTATTATTTTGCACATTCATTATGAAGTGGTAATAGATTTGATGTTTTGTGTAGCACAGTCTGTTTTAATGAAGTGGAACATTTCAATTTGCCACCCTGCTGTGGTGTTTAGTCAGATATGGTTAGTTTCCTTGTTGTTATTATTATTTTTTCTTTCATCCTGTGTGAACCACCCTGACGCTGGGCACAGAAAACACACTCTGTAGTATATTAGATGAATATGATTGTTTCCGTTTTGTTTCAAATTTGTGCTCACAAGTGCTTTGTGTTTAAAGTGTGACGCTGTTCCCTTTAAATCTCTCCCTGACTGACTCTCCTCTGTATGTAAGTGTGAATCTGACTGACTGAATTAAAATGTATTTCTGTTAAATATTGGTTTTTCCACTTGATGATTAAGAGACATTTTCCTTGATTTATAGTCTCTATACAGTTTTGTTTTTTTAGTTTTTTTTTTTTCAAAGCAGTTTGAGAATAAATGTTACATTCTCATTACAAAAACTAGACTCAGTGATTCATAATTTTTTTTTTTGGTTAAAACTGGTTTAATAAAACACATTTCCAGTGGCACCTCTGAACTTAGTACATATTTGACCCGTAGTTATTTATTTTGGCCTCTAGAGAGACTCAGTTGACCATCGATTGACAACAAGCAGATCTCGCTTTAATGCAGATTCACTCACAGGCAATGAAAGAATAAAATCTGGTTCATTTGAAACTTTATTTGAAGAAGTTCAAGTTGATTTTTATTTTTTGGGTGAAATGTCTGTTTTATTGGAAAAGCGTCTTCATGCAGAGTGAACAGGACTTCTGGTGTCCTGAAGTTTGAGTGGGCAGTTGTACACTTTTAATTCTTGTGCTGCCGGACGCTTCAAACTGCAACAACAAAACCATCTTCACTCTGCTTCTGTTGCAGTTTCACAGTTTCAGTCTCAAGGAACTTCTCCACAGTAAATCCATACAGCATCCACTGACAGTCCATATGGTGTTATTGAAGTGAAAAACAGTCTGGTAGCCGGTGGGGGAAAACATCCATCTGATTCAGAGATCTTAATTGTAACGGACACCAGATGGCTCCATTAATTCCAGCTCATTTGATCTGTGAATGCTTATTTGAAACGGGTGCCTCCGTTCGTCCGAGCAAAGACGGCAGGACTCGATTCGGTTCACAGCTAGAAGTCAGGACTTCTCGTTGAGTTGGGTCCTGAATGTCAGAATATCCCAGCAATGTTTTTTTTTTTCCTTGTGCATGTAATTGTAAGTACAAGTGGAGATTGTTGGATCACTCAGAAATGAGAAGTCACTGGACTTTTTGGAGTCAATAAATATGCAAAAAGACTTGACCTGGTCATGAAATGTCCCAGACGCTACAACAGTAAACATGGGTGTTCATATTTGTCGGAGTATCTTGGGACACGAGTCTGAGCGTTACCCGATAAGCCTGAGGTTTGAAATGACCCTCGACTGTCTTGTATCTTTAGATTGTCTTCTAGATCATGCGTTACTTCTTACTTGCTCATCCCTTTCGTCAAACTCTGCACTACAATCCCTTCCTTCCTTCCCGCCTTGTCTTCGTCTTATTTCCATACATGGCAAAAAAAAAAAAAAAAAAAAAAAAGTACTCTCTTTATTCTCTACATCATCAGATACTTCCTCCTCTTCCCCCTTCATCTCCTCCTTTTCTTTTGATCTCTCCGTACATCTGGAAGAAGATCTCCATCTCCCTCTGCAGCGTGGTGTTTCGGAGGTCGGCGTCGGCCTTGGCGCGCTCCATGTTGCGAATCTTGACCTCGGCGACACTTCGGCTGCGCTTCTGCTGCTCCAGACTGACCCGCAGTACCGCCACCTGCCGCTCGAGGACGCCATTGCAGCGCTCCAACCTGCAGCACAGAACACGTGAGGCTTTAAGCAAACACCAGCTATACGTCACACTTATAAAACTAGTTTAAAGGCTGAGTCTGGCTTGAGTGGACCAATCAACTGCAAGTCCAATCACCAAAGGACGGATCTTCTTCTGGCGCCTCACCTCTGTATCCTGGCCTGGTACTCGGCCTTCTGCTGGGCCATCTGCTGCCGCAGATCGGCCAAGAGCGAGTGAGCGTCCCCGGGCTGCGACTGAGGCTCAGGCCCCTGGAGGTCCGGAGGACCTGACGGGAGAAACACCTCTGAGCTGCCGGTACTGAGAGGGCTGTTGCTGAGTACGGAACAGGAGGCCGGGGAGTTCGGGTGGTGGGTGTCGTCATCGTCTTCATTGTCACCGTTGTTGTTCTCGTGATCGTCTTTATCACCGTTTTCCTCTTCTGCTACCTGACCTGAAGGCAACCTTGTAGGTCTGTTTGGGGACGTCCCGGCAGCGACCGGCCCCTCGTCGCCGTTGCTCTCGTCCAGTGGTATAACTTCGCAGGAAGACCATGAAGAGGAGGAGTCCCTTCTCGGCCTCGCCTCCTCTGGCTCCGGCTCTTCTTCGCAACTTACGAAGTGGCCTTCTGGAGAGTTAGTTTCAAAATGTCCACAGGTGACGTCCACTATCGTCTCACGTAGAGACTTTCTGTCCAGGTTGTCGTAGGCAGACCGGGCGCTGTCCTCCTGAGCCTCACTGCTTCCTCCACTGTCTGTCTCTACCGCCGCGTCCTCGTCCTTTGCAGCACCAGAGCTCCAGAAACCACCGCCTGCCTGTTTGGGGCTTGGCCAAGCCTTAGTCCAGCCCATGAGCCTCGGCCTGGGCTTGGAGCTGTCTGGCAGTGGCTCTTCTAGCTGGAGGTTGGTTGCAGAGGCTTGAACGTTAGAGGCAGACGCTCCTTGGACAGCGTGACGGTAGTCTACGTTGTGTCTGTCGGAGTGGTGCTGGACGGGCTGACTGGAGGAGGGCAGAGGGTAGAAGCAGTTCTCCGGGTGGGAGGAGGTGTAGCGATGGCCGAGGCGTCTCTCCTGGCCGGAGGACAAGTCCGATTTGGCAGCAGCGGAGAAGACAGAGCTACGGGAAACAAGAAAGGGGAGGTTAGACTTGCAGTTTGTGCGTGTTAAAATCATTTCACTTGCAGCAACAATAAGCGATTAAAAGGTTTAATGAGGGAGGCCGAGTCGCAGTGTCGGTCTAGAAAACCGAAGAGCTATGATTGTGACTTCGGATGGCGCTACAACCCTTTGTTTGTTGTCCAATAGCAAAGGAGCTGTTCTCTTTCTTATTTCCTCATTTTCTCATCAGTATTAAGGATTTTCTGTGCCGGACCGTCAACTGTTAACGGACCTCTCTCTCTCTCTCTCTCTCTCTCTTGACTGTCTAATTTCCAATGTTTCTCCATGAAGATAAACTTCACCTTTTATCTGTTGTTTCCTCTTTTTGAACAATACCCTTGTCTCTTGTCTCTCTGTGTGAGTGATGCCAATGTGTCCTCTCTCCCTGTGCGAATTCTGTCCTTGGAGCTGCGTATCGTTCAAATATTTTTGATACCAGTCCCCGTATCTTGAATTGGAAACTGGTTCCTTAATGATACTTTTTTCGATACCCATTTTACAACATCTATTTTCACCACACAAAAAAAAAATTTGACATAACACATTTCAGTACAAATTTTTCATGCAGTTTAGAGAGGGAGAACTAACCGAGGTTATTTTCTGTGGCTACAAATCCCCGTTAAACGTCTTATTTGCAGACGGTGGGTAGATATGCTACAATTTACCGATGTCCCCTAAAAGCCTCACACGCAAGGCTATTAGTAGATTCTCCAATTCACCGATGTTCCCGAAAAACCTCCTTGGGCTTTGTCAGAACCGGGTCTGTTCTACCTGGGGTTCTCGGCCTCTGCGGCGGGCTGCCCCGGCTCTCTGGAGCGCTCTGCAATGAGAGGCAGAGACAGCTGGCGAAGGCAGGGCATCGGGTGGAGATGATGCTGCTGCTTCAGAGCGATCGGAGACGCGTGGGAACTTCCAGGTGGACGGGCGTAGACGGGTGGAGGGATTTTCGCGAAGAGAGACTCGTGCTCTCGGATCAGCTCCGACATCAGGACCTGGACCAGAGCTGCACCTTGGACATGTAGAATAATCAAGATCTTCAAAGGACCCCACTGTCCATTCGCCAACACTTCATTTATGTGTTAAATTATTAATGTGTTTCAATGGATCAACATCTTGAAAGACAAAGAATGGTTTGTCATTCACATAGTATTGTGGGCCAGTTTGTCTGCCTACCTCCCATAATGCTTTGCGGGTCTTCAGCTTTGGCCCGGAGGATGTTTGGCCCGAACACGGTGGCCAAGTTCTGGACGCTCATCTTGTTACTGCTGGAGTAACTCTGGACCTCGTTCAGAAACCTGTGGACGCACAAATGCATCTCAGAAGTGTCACTGGGTGGAAAATGATTAAATTGTCCACCTGAACGTGGAGGTAGAAGTGGTCTTACTGGCAGATAAAGTCGAGTAGGTTGAAGTTTGCAACTGGTAACTCATGAAGAAGGTTCCTCAACTCTCCCAAACCCTGGGAGACGAGGAAGGACGGAAGATTAGAAGATGAACCACTGGAGGTTCAACTAAATGAATGGCTTGATGGTTTCGTGTGGAGTTACCGGTGTGCGGTCATTTGACAGCTTCTGACCGCAGAACAGGAAGTCCTGGTAGCGTCTGTAAGGAACCAAAGGTTCCGGCAGCTGTCTGAGGTAGAGCTTCAGCAGTGACGCCACGGTATGGACGTCGGTGCTACTGCAGGCAAAACAAACTTTTGTCAGAAAAATGGAATCAGCGAAATGTGCAGCAGACGAAAAAAGAGCGGAGGGATCGTACCTGTCGAAGGACGGTCTCTCCCCCGAATCAAACGCCTGCTGCAGCTCCTTGACCAGACTGGCCTGTCCCGGCTGGCGAAACAAGCCCACCTCGTGAAGGCCTCGCTCCCGGATGAAGGTCACACACTGCTCCACCACCAGAGGAACCAAACGCAAACCGTAACGCCGCTCATACAGCACCGTCTCCTCCAGGCGCTGACCAAAGACCCCTGCAAGAGTAGAGGTCCACCTCATCCAACCAGAACTTCCACAAATCATGTGTATCCGGGGTCCAGAAATCGGACCGTGATTTGAGACGTCTGACGCCTGGTACCACTGCTGTAATTTGAATGGCATCGGCCCAGATTCTACATCCTTTGAAAGCAGATGCACGTGCTTGTTGAACCACTACGTGCTGCACCTTATTTTCATGGTAAGAGTCCAATGTGTGTCGAGTGCGTACCTGTGAAAGGGATCCAGACTCCCTTGTTGAGGCTCTTTAACCACTCATCACCCTGACCGGCGCTGTTGGACAGGAAGAAGTAGGAGCCTGGGCTGGCCAACACGTCTCTGTTACCTGCAAATACACAACCGATGATCACGTTTTAGGGGGAATGTTCGGGTCAAGTCTCGAGTTTTTAATGACCAAATCAAGAGAACAACACTCTCTATTCTCTTCATTTTCTTTTCGGAGGCTGAGCAGATGTTACCTCGCGTAACAGACTTTGTGCTGCACCTTCTGGAGCCACAAAACTAATTTACACACAACTTATTTTTTCCACACACTGTTTATACAGTAAGACTCATGAGACCTTTAAGGTTTGGTTCAGCTCGGGCACAAAAAAACGAGAACATGGTCATGGACATAACTCACATGGATGTTAGAGGATTTTGTAGTAGTTAAATTCATGTCATTTTACAAAAGGCTGCTTCTACTTTGAGGTTGGCGTCATCATCGTCACACTCAGACGCAGGCACACCCTCCAATCACCGACCCCACTTTCATCGTAGACCCATTGACCGACTTGCCTCTCTCCTCCCCATTACCCATCATGCTCTACTGTCCGTCCTCCTCAAAGTCACAAAGACACGTGTGTAGGAAGCATGCACACACACACACACACACACACACACAGACACTGTCAGCCTCAGATAGAAGCCTAAGGACCCTGACTCAGCATTTAACAGGTGTCAATCAAGGGCAGCACACACAAAAACACGCACAGCCGAAGTTCAGGAGGGATTAATAAAGTAATATGCTGATGGTGTGGAGGCATGGAGTTTGTGTCTCACCTTTGTGGCCTGTGCTGTCATGTTTCCAGGACTTGAAGCAGCTGAGTCCCATGCTGCAGCGCTCCCGGTCTGGTTAGAGGCGCTCAGTGCAAATTACACACTTACGGGATGCACGTTTTTCTTTCTATGCAGACTTGTGAAAGAATTTTTAAGCATGTGAGAGAGTCGTATGAAAAGGTGCATGAAAAACCGGTCGCGTCAGATTTTCTTTTTTTGTCCTTTCACTTCACTCTTCCTCTTCCTGCCGCAGAGTTTTAGTTAGCAGGACTTTTAGAGTGAGAAGCTCTTGGTTTTTAATATCTCGGTAGACCATGAAGACTTGTTCCTGGACGAAAAAGTTCTTGTTCTTGATGGACTTTCTAGGATACTTGAAGGGATGGATTGAAGTCTTTGTGATGGGTAGATTTGCAGAGGTGTGCTTGGGGGTAAGAAAAGAGAGCGAAGCCTAGGTGGATATTAAATCTTGAAGAGAGACTCCGGATTTTAAAAGTTTCTGATGGGCATTAAACGTTCAGAAGATCGTAGAAAATGTTGCCTTAAAAAGAGGTTTCAAATTAATGTCTAAACGCTATCAAGAAGTTTCAGGAGAAGACTTTCTCTTAGGAGGATATAATGGAGGATATAAAAGCCAAAAGAGGAGTTCCAGAAGGATATTAAACTCCTCAAGGTCCTCAAGTTGGCCTACATGGACATGAAGCCTTAAAGAGAAGACTGTGGTAGATCAAGAATCTACAAGTCAGGGATTTATAGGTTTCTTTTCATTAAAAAGAGGCTCTTCTTTGATATACGTCTTTACAAGAGGTGTCTTGAGTTTTTAACCTCAAACGAGAGTATCTGATGGTTACACAGCCTTAAAAGGAGATCTTTGGATACAGGATTACACGATTATTGGTGAATCCGCCTTTAAGAGACGTTCCTGTTTAATATATTGTCACAGAAAGAGTAAAGTCCCAAGATGTTGCAGCAGCCGTTTCAGTCGATCGATTTCCGAGAGGAAGCCAAAATATCCCGGCATGTAGTATTTTCCAGCCTCTTCCTTAAAAGCCGCATCCCGTTCAGCATTGTGAATGATCCCTGACAGGAAATGTGAGGAAACAGTCGCAACATTCATGAGAAATGATTGTCAGCCCGCAAAAAAATGTTCCAAGTTTGCTCGTGGTTCCTTTTTGATAGAACTTCTTTTAAACACCAGCCGTTACTACAAAGGATCTCAGGTCATTTGTCCATATCCAGAGCCTCAGACAGTCTTCATTTGTCCTTCTCGATTTTATAAAGTCGTGGAGAATTCAGCTTTTTCAAACCCGTAAACTCAGCAGCGGAGGGTGAAATGTCTGACTTTACTTCCTGTCTGTGGAGGGATGACTGTCTGACTGTCTGACTGTCTAAAACACAGAATCAGCATTATTCCACCTGTCTCGTCTTTCTACTTTTTTGTGTGATATTTTCCCTCCAAAGTAAAAAGAATTTTCAACTCGTTTTTTTTTTTTCTTTCTTGTCCTCGTCTCTTCCTCCAGCCGGGCAACCAGATTCACTCCATCCTCCATGTGGTAAGGCACGATCTTAGTATTCCTTCCTCCATCCTCACTCCTCCCTTGTCTCCCTCTGTGTCCTTTTCCTTTATTGCCTCTTTAGCTGGACGTCCTGCTCCATTTCCAGTACACAGTCCCAACATCTGAGTGTCTTCGCCATCGTCCCCGTCCCTCCTCTTCCTCCTTCCTCCTTCGCTCCTTCCCCTTTTCCCCTCTCTGTCCCTCTCTTTGTCCCCCGTCTTGCCTGTCCTTCTGTCTCGCGCTCTCCTCTCTCTCTCTCTCTCTCTTCCTCCTTCTTCCCTCTCTCTTTTCCATTTCCCAGCAGTGTGTGTGCCCCCGGTTGGCCCCCTCCCCATTTGCCTCATCAATAACCATGCCGTGTGTGTGCGTGAAGGCTGTGCATTAGGAAAATTGGTTCTCTGCGACGCAGCGCTGTTTTACCAAAGTAATCACAGCTGATGGCGAGAGAGGAAGAGAGAGAGTGAGAGAGACAGTCAAAGAAAGAAGGAGGAGAGAGAGAAAGAGAGAGAGAGAGAGAGAGATGATCTGGCTCAAATTCTGCTGCTGCTGAAGTATGGCCTGCTGCAGGACACACACACACACACACACACACACACACACACACACACACACACACACACACACACACACACACACACACACACACACACACACACACACACACACACACACACACACACACTGTCACCATGATTCAAGTGGACATAAAAGCAAGAGAGAGGCTGGTCAGCCCAGTCAACTTTTGAACTCAATTAAAGTATGAGGAACCTCTCCCCCCTCTCTCTCTCTCTCTCTCTCTCTCTCTCTCTCTCTCTCTCTCTCTCTCTCTCTCTCAATACAGTTCAGTTCAATAAGCCTCATTAGCCTAAAGTACAATACAGTATACAGTGTATCGCTAAAGCCTTACTGGTAATCAAAATAAGCAATCAAATATTAATATTTGCCCTACATATACTGTAGGTTAGAATATATATCAAAAGCACGGGGACACTTTCACAACCGCATGTACTCACTGAGCGTCGTCCCAAAACCACAAGAAAATGGATCGGCCACAGTCGAAGCCTCCGCTCGTCTGGCCGCAGGCTTTCTGAGAGACTTTCAAACCTGGCTGCAGATTTTTGCTCCACTTCCTGTGTAGACGTGTGCAGGTGAAAGGTGTATTTTGTGTGTGTGTGTGTGTGTGTGTGTGTGTGTGTGTGGAGTCCTACATAAGTCTTTATTTGATTACATTTAAAAAAAAATTGTATGTAAGGCAAGTTTATTTCTATATCACATTTTAACAACAAGGCAATATAAAGTGCTTTACATAAAAACATTAAACGCATCAAAACATGCAGAAGAAAGCATAAAAAGATGAAAAAGTGATTCAAATATTTTTTTTTAAAAATAGAAGAAACAAAAACAAGCTAAAATAGGATAATGCATGTGTGACGTAAAAGTCAGAGTGCAGTGTTTGACATAAAATGCAGAAATAAGTTGCAGTGCAAGAAATTCATCAAGATCCTCAAATTTGGTTCAATAAAAGGATGCAGCAAACGGAAAAGGAGCCTTTTGGGACTTCTGAGATTTTGTTCCGATATGTGGAGCATAAAAACTAAACACTCATTTTCCATGTTTTTGTACTCTTAAGTTATGTTATGTTATGTTATGTTATGTTATGTTATGTTATGTTATGTTATGTTATGTTATGTTATGTTATGTTATGTTATGTTATGTTATGTTATGTTATGTTATGTTATGTTATGTTATGTTATGTTATGTTATGTTATGTTATGTTATCTCATCTCATCTCATCTCATCTCAACCTATCTTACCTTCCACCACCAGAGGTCCTCAGTCTGTCTATCGGTCTCTCTCTGCATGCCTTGCTCTCCACCACGCCCACCTCACCTGCTCCCTTTCTTCCAATCTACTCCAGCTGTATCTATTCATCAGTCAGTCTGACTATATACTCCTTGTCACCCACTACGGCTTTGGCATATTATAGTCGGTTCACGTCAAGCTTGCTTGTTGTCTCGTGTCTTGGACGCTGCGTTACCCTCGTGTCTTTCCCAGCAGCCTTTGTGTTTTGTTACCTTTTTTTGTTTGGACTTATCCTCGTGTGTCCCCTCTGACATCATGTAGTTCTGGTGCAAACAGGCTTGACACATTTTGAGCCGGCCTGGTGACATGGTCGATGCCACTGTTTTTACCCCCCAACTAAAAAGGCAAAACTCACAACCCGGCTGGTTCAAACTGGGCTTATGTTGTAGAATCGTTGGCAGAGATTGTTTGTATAATAGAAAACTCTGCTAAAACCTTGTCAAAATACAGTCGTGGTATAGATTCACCGGTGCAGATTTTTTAATAACATATTTTACTCTAAATTGATGGCAGGAAACCTAAAAGTCATTGACTGTAAATGAAAGGATGCTTGACCCCGTATTTCAACAAATATAAGATACATGTAGAACTAGCAAGATGGTGACGGACAAAATCCAAACTAGAAATACAGAAGCACACGAGGTATCCATGGTGCACTGGTGTCGTTAAAAGCAGGCATATTGGTGACCTAGGACAGATCCCGAAAGCTGCATTGAGATGGAGTCCTGTCAGCAGAATAAAACCCAAAGCAATACCGATGTCACGGCTCAAAGTAACTCGTGTTGTTTACTGTTAGTAGAAGACAAGATTAAGTCAAAGCAGACCAACAAGTCACATAGAAATATGGAACTACGTGCTCCTTCCTTCCTGTCAGCCAGACACCGGTCTTTGTTAAGCAAATATAGATATAGAATAATGTCCCACTGTAAGTGTGTGTGTGTGTGTGTGTGTGTGTGTGTGTGTGTGTGTGTGTGTGTGTGTGTGTGTGTGTGTGTGTGTGTGTGTGTGTGTGTGTGTGTGTGTGTGTGTGTGACTGAAGTCTAATCACAGCTGAGAGCTTTCACATATGTCAATACAACTGGCAATGGACAGCACACACTTCATTACAAAGTGCTGTGTGTGTGTGTGTGTGTGTGTGTGTGTGTGTGTGTGTGTGTGTGTGTGTGTGTGTGTGTGTGTGTGTGTGTGTGTGTGTGTGTGTGTGTGTGTGTGTGTGTGTGTGCTCTCCACTAAATGAAAACAGCCTCCTCCTTTCCTCTTCACATTGACTGCTTGTCTGTAATGAATCACATGCATGGAGATATTGCTCGCCACGCGTCAGCCTCGTTCTTCTTCCGTCTCTGTCAGGGAAACATTGATCTCACTGACTGAATCTTTTGGAGACAACAACAGAGTCGAACGAGCAGCGCCCCCAAGTGACCAAACACTGTACGCGCAATTGAAATCACTTTAAATGTCAAGGGGGAAGTTGGTCCAGTAAGAAACAACGAAACAACAGGAAATAGTCCGAAATCTAAGATAAAATATGATTAATAAGAATTAAATTAGTAATCTCATAAAGGTCAAGTGGCAATTTAAGAAACTATCAAATTGTCACAGGAAATAATCACTTTGTCAGAGGAGAAGACCACTTGTGCTCACGATGGGGTCATGTTCGAGTTTCAGAATTTGAACTATGCTAGTTGTTAAATGTGAGGAAATTTATATTTTTTTATGCTCCGGAAGGAATATTAGCCCGGCGGTGGTGATGGTGAATTTGCGTCAAAGCCACGTACAGTATACTTTGCATGTCCTCGCACCAAGCTGCCTTCAAACATCTGGCTGTAAAAGAGGCTGTTTACCTAATTGATAAAGTTATAGATCATGAGATAATGACACACATGCTTTTTTTTCCTTATCAACTGTACAGATTTTTTTTTTTTAAAACATTTTAAAATAATTTTGGCGCAGGTGGGACTAAAAAGCTGATGTTAATGTAAATATGACTGCTTTTGGGATAAATTGTATGCCAAATACATTAAAAGTAGTCAAGACAACGTAAAATATCCCACATTTTGACTTCCTGTCATTTTCTTTCCAAACTCTTCACTTTCCTAAACATGATTTGCCATTTATAGCCTTTTAACTATGCTGAGTCGCGTTAACACGACTAGATTTGTTGTTGTTTTTCCGGGCACATCCAGTACTGATGTCACTGCATGAACTTTAAACTTGGCCTCTTAAAAAAAACAAACACCACACCGTTATTGAGGATCTGTGAGGTGTCAGGCGGCCTGACTGCAGGATTTCATTCAGCCATATTGTCTTAATGCTAATTTTAGAGTCGTTGTAAGATTTCGTCCTGTTGAGGGTTGTAAAGCTAAATATAGTTTGTTTGAAAGTTTTATAGTGAAACTGCAACCTTTACATGCAAATGCTGTCCATTTTAAAAATATGTTTTGTTGCTGACTCTGTCCTCATCAGTACGTTGCTTAGTTTCAACGCTGGTGCAGCTGCCGGCTTCTCCAAACTCGGGACGTGCCGTCCTCCATCTACTGTTGGTGATACTCCAAATAAGGGTGAGAGCTTCATACAACCCCACATCGAAATGTATCTCTACCACTTTCCCTATAACTATCCCTATGAGGAAACGTTTGCCCCAACATCAAACAATGCATCTAATTCTAGTTTTCAGGCCTGAATACAACTTTTATTAACAGTAAGTTTTAGAAAAGAAGTTTGTGGAGGAATGGAAAAAGATTAGTGGCACGTAAAGAGAAAAACAGTGGGCCTACAGTTGAGCTCTGAGGGACACCACATGACATTTCTGCTTAGAATTAACTGTCATGAGTTGGTGCTGTTGGAGATGTCGGACTGGCAGTTAAAAGTATTAAAGATCAACTGAGAATTTGGAGTTAGAGTCATAAAATCTGATCATAATCAGAGAAAAGTAAGACTAAAACTTGCATTGTAGTGTGATTAAGCAGTATGTAAACCCTTGGGTTTGTGGAAATAGGTTGGAAATGAAATATTCACATTTTTAACTCCCTTAATGGCAAATTTGCACATTGGGCAGTTATGGAGCAACATTAGACTTTCTTTTGAGTGTCTTTATATCCTCTGAGCAAATCTAAGTAGGATTTCAGAGCTTTTTCCACTGTAGAAAATAAAGATATATGAGTGTTTTCACATTATTTAATAGTATTCGTATAGAATATAGAATATATTCACTTTAAAGAATGCATTATCTTGTGCTTTAAACTATTTTTTTTATTTGACAGATGGAAATATTTTATGCAATACAAATCCTGTAAAACATTAAAACATAGTGTTGAATCTGAACGTGTCCTTTGGATCAGTGCTCGAACACATGTCTGGCTCGGGACCTTCATTACATGTCGACCTCTTTGCTTTTGATCTGTACTGTCAAGTGCCAATTAAATCAGAAACATGTTCCCTCACTGCAATTAACGTAGCAGGTGTAGTTTAGTTCTCACTACTAATCAAACAAGCCAGATTATTTATATTGATGCCTTTGCAATGTGTAAACCCTGCTATTTCTTGACTTAACATTGAACAAGTAGTTATATATGAAGCGCGGGTTGAAGGTGTCTTTCATAAAGCACATCCACACAATCTCCTGCCTCATCATGCATTTACAGTTCCAGATCAGAAACCGTACACTATGTTTTCTCCACAAGGATGAAAGAAGAGCCCTCGCTGGGCTAGGCCAAGGGTCATAGCAGGAGCAGCTCCCCGTGTCCCTTTTCACTGCAGCTGGCTGAGGATTTTACTGCCTAGAAGTGCACGGGAATGTCCATGGCTTAGTTTTCTGAAGGACATAATGTTTTACGGCGCCACGGACGCCATTTCTTCCTCTCCTTGTTTGGCAGCCATGCAGCGTGACAACATGTGTTTACGTTGACCCTGAGGAGGAAGAGGGAGGAGGAGGAAGCTGAAGAAGAGGTGTTACTCAAACAGACCTGCAGGAGACCCAACAGCAGGGAGCAGGAGAAGACACCACAGCTCCAACAACAAACACAGGTAAGCAGGAAAATCACTTTCACTCAACACAGAATTAAGTCAAAGTAGGAGCAGGAAGCTCTCTGGGTGACTTTGCTGCAACAAAGATTTGACTAGTGAGGAATATTTAATGCTTAAAGAAGGATTTTTATAGTAGAATTGTTAGTGATTGATTTGCTAAATATTCAAAACCTGAAACTGACCTTAAAAAAGAGAATAATAAATAAATAAATCTAAATATTTAAAGTCCACCACATGATTTCACTCTGCAGTGAGACATTGCAACAACTGCAGGGAGAACCAAAGTAATCAAATCAATCCTCATGTCAAAAACACAGAAAGAAAGAATTGGCATTATAGCAGCAATGAATCCAGATTTTTTTTTTTCTTCAACTAATTTTCATCAAATCTTTTTACAAGTTTTTTTTTAACTTGGACAACACTGTACATTTACCCGTTAGGTCTTTCGAAAGCATCGTCTCGGCGGATCATCTGCATTTTAACACTGTGGTACAGAAGATGCTGAAAATAAAACGGACTCGTGCATTGAAACTGTATATTAGAATAACCTGACAAGCTTTTTGACATTTACACTGTAATTTAGGTGTCAAGAGAAGCTGTGGTCAAACCATTATTGCCGTGAGATTGCTAGTGAATTGCATGATGGAGCAGGTTGCACCTTTCATTTCAAGGTTGATGGATCAGTCACCGGCTCCTCCTGTGCCCGTGCCGAAGTTCCCTTGGGCAAGACACTGAACCCTAACTTGCTCCCGATGCCAGACAAGCTTATTTCACAGCAACTCTGTCACAACTAGTGTGTGTGAGAATCAGTCAATGCAAGGCAAATGTTTTTAAGCACCGTTATAAGCACAGTCCACCTTCTAGCCACAAACATATAACAAGTTGATTTCACAGAGAAGTTAACAGGCACCTGCCAGCCAATCAGTATTTTTGGTGGCCATTGTTTTTGTCTGAGCCACGATTATTGAACATAAGTTCATTTGAATTTCATGAATATTCATGACATTTATGATTTATACTCGCTGTACAGTTAATCACAAATGTTGGTTAAGAAAAGTTGATCTACTTTGGATGTTGATAATAGACGCTGCCTTTCATATTGTGTCCGACAGTGAGGCACATTAGTCTCAGGAGCACGTAGATTTTCTACTGTGTGACAAAATGTAAATTTAAAACTTTTTTCCGTGGGTATCTTTCTTTGAAAATGGATTACATCTCCTGTGATTCGCATCAGACTGAAGTTACTGTGCCGACAGCTCATTTTTGATGCCACAACAGTTTTAAAACATGTAATTGATACTTTACACTGGACCATAATAATTAACATTTTATTTACAGTGTGAAAAGATTGTGTTTGGTTGTGTTTCAGTATCCATGGTTACCCTTGCCTCTTGAATGGACTCAGCAGCCGTGTTGGTAGCAGGCATCGTGCTTATTGTTGGAGCCGTGTGTGCTGGTCAGCTGTCAGAGCTCAGACTGTTGTTAGATTACATCTCAGTGTATTTTCAAGCATATCAGATGAACTGTTAAACCCACAAATGATAATCCCCTTCAATTATAGCTATTAGTCACCTCACTCAACCATCCGGCACGAATTGGATCCTGTTGCGTGTAAAGTGGTAGAAGAATAGAGTATCTTTTTTCAGGTGCCTCAAGAGCCTAAAGGGATTTCAGTCAGTCGGTCCTGCCTTCAGTCCACGCTGGCCCATGCAGACAAGACTCCCTACTACAACTGATAGTCTTAGTTATTTCTTCAAACAGTTTTTAATAATGTAAGAAGGAATATGACGCAAATAGTGATATATTACCACCGACAGATGAGACTGTGCATCAATAAAACCTGCAGCAGAACATCTCAATGCCATTAATACAGAAAAAGGTACAAAGATCCAAAAGGAAGACACATGAAAAGTCTATCATGCACCCCCAAAGATCGTTTGTTTCAGCTGAAGCCCAAAAAGCAATTTTTTGTTCATGTTCAAAGAACAAAGAACTATCGTCGCTGTGCAATTCTGACTTTTTCCCAATCAGGAGTGCAGGAGCGAGTAAATGTCGTAAAGCAGCAGTCTGCAGAGAGCAGAAACACAATT
This sequence comes from Brachyistius frenatus, assembly GCF_029030835.1. NCBI lineage: Eukaryota > Metazoa > Chordata > Actinopteri > Embiotocidae > Brachyistius > Brachyistius frenatus. Next base: position 830,055 of record NW_027210604.1, read on the forward strand.
ATTCCAAAAGCTTAATCAAGAAGTTTGTCTTTTAGCTTGTTATTTTAACCCAAAGCTTCACCTCCGAGGTCTCCTGTCAGAGAGGACGTTTATTTTATAATGTTTGTGATTGTTTTCTAAGGTACAGTAACTAACAAATGATGATATCAGATCATAAAACCCTTTTATGTGTAGTTCTTTATGACAAATAGAAACATTAAATTCAGATTTTTAATTCCGAGACACACCTGGTCACCAAGCAAAAGAAAAATCTTTCGTTTTGCAGGTAAAATAAGGAATTTTGAATCAATCCTTTGTTTTAAATTAAATGTTAAGGAGAGAAGAATCATTCCCTGCGGGACACCATAGAGAGGATTCACTGAGAAAGATGGGAAAAGAGCCAAGAAGGACTTAAGGAAGGAAGGAAAGAGAGAAAATAAAAGGAAATAATAATTTCAGATAAAATCATTAGAGGTGCAGACAAGATTCGAAAGCACTCTTGTAAATGATTATATCAGTTCTCGGTAGCAGCAGTTGGAGTACAGGCCAGTTTCTCCCGCCCTGTTAGTGCCTTGTTCAGCCCATCAAACTGTAAGCAGTGACACCCGTTACACTGCTGGCAGTGATCGTTGGACGAGCTTAAATGAATGACATGTTGTCAGCAGAAGTGAGTCGTCCTCGCCGCTGATTTACAGTCAATCGGAGACAGCTGAGCCGGGTGGCATGAAGGGACGGATCCATTTCTGCAGGGAGGAGGAAGAGGAGGAGGAGGAGGAAGAGGAAGAGCAAGAGCAGAGCCCTGCTCGGGGATGACTAACACTCCTTAACATTTGTGGAAGAGGGACGGAGAGAAGTTGTCATTGCGTGAAGATTTTAAAGGTCCAATGAATGCGATGAATCTGCATGCCATCACATTTGGCACCACAGAGTGTAAGCTTGCGGACATGCTGCCATCAGGCTTTCAATCATCCGTGGAAAGTCTGACTTATTTCAGGACAAGGTTGATAAGGCTTTTGGCTTTGTGGTCAGGGTCCCCCTCCCCTCTGAAACTCCCTGCAAGATCCGGTACATCTTTTAAATCACTTTTTAAAACTTAAATCTAAAAAAACACAAAAAAAACATGTATTCTTTAATTCTAAGCACACTTTTTACTTTTTTCTACCTATTTTAGTGTTAATTATTTTATTTCATATTTCTGCCTGGTTTTATATGTAAGGTTTTATTCCTGGAAAATACCGTGTAAAGCACTTTTTAACTTTGTTTTTCAAAACTGCTGTATAAATAAAGCTTATTAATATTATTTGATAATAAAATCATCATCAAATTAGCTCAATAAATCCAAGAAATATACACTTTCTTACTGTAAATGCAACAATAAATGTAAGAATTGATGGTTTTTTTGGATCTAAACCCACTCTACTAATGTTTTGATTTGTTTCTTGGCCATATCTGATGACTGCTCCTCAAACCAAATTTCCACACAGGACACATTATGGTTTCATGTTTTCTTCTTGCCGCCCTGCTGCACGGGGGGGTCGCAACTAAATCTTTTTCTAAAAGACCAGGCAAAACCCTGGAAAGCAGTAGGTTCGTGCAGGCACTGGAACACTATGTATAGCTTTGAAAACAGAGAAGAGGTCTTAGCCGGCTGCTGTGGAGACAGGGGAAGGTAGATCACAAGCTGCGGAGGAATGAGGGTTTGAATACCAGGCGAAGCAGAATAGCTGTGAAGTTCCTGCATCTCCCTCTCTCTCTCTCTCTCTGCAGACAAACGTGACTTCTCAGTGGAGTCGGTTTTTGATCCAAATTCAACATTTCTGCCTTCAGGAGGGACCAGAAAATTTACAGAGGAAGATACTGAAGAGTATTTGCTCTCAGGAGCCAAGTTCTTCATGCAGGTGTAGCTAAAGATCTCGTAAGTTTAAACGCTCCCAAGAAAATATCTTTCAATGCACTTTATTTGTACCAGGGCAGGACAGCATGTGAGTTGTATGCTTAATTATATTCATATATTTATCTATGTCTGTCGAGACTCATATAATATATGTAGTGAAGACTTTGAAGGAATCCTTGTATGCGTTCACACGTTTGGCCAATAACATTGATTGATTGTGACAGAAGTCAACGCTGTTGCCGTGACCGCCGCCGATGCTTCAAATCTCGATGTTCTGCTGCTGCAGAAGATAAATACAATACAGTGAAAAAAAAAAAAATTACCCCAAAAAAAGTGCTTCTGCAGAACATTTTGATTTTACAGTGAAGTTGACCTTTGGTACCTTTTGGATTTTAATTGTCATTACCTCAATATTTCATCCTATTATGTCATTATTAGCCTGTAAATTCCTGCACAAAAGTGTATTGTGAGGGCACAGGAATCTTCACCTTTGACCTTTTGACCAACACGCATCCAACAACGTCATTACGTCTGTCCACATGTACGCACCAAGTTAATTTATTTTGGAAATTCTGACAAGGCAGAGCCGGTCCTGGTCAGTCTCAGACGTCCTGAAGTTACAGCTGCAGAGGATAAACCAGCTTCACCTTTTTTTGGCCAACAAGTTCCCAGACAATCATCTCACATTACTGAGCCTCATTCGAATCTCTGTTTCTCCTTCTTACTGTACCTGTGTAGTTATCAGAGGCTGGAGAGGATTGAGAAAAGTGAGGTCGCAGAGCCCAGAGAGGACAAAAGTGCTGTGGGCAGGAACGGCAACGGCTGTGACTCCTGGAGAGGTAACGTCACTCCCACTGAAGATTTTGATGGTTTAACTTTGCCTGAGCCAGCATGAAGGAGTGACTTCTGTCTCCTGTTAGACGGTGATGACCCCAAAACCGACCGCCACACTGACACCAAGACTGGAAGCTTCAATCAACGCAGACGCAACACCACCCCAGAGATTTACAACTCGGTAGAATCGTCTTCTTCATGTTTATCCACGTCGTTTTATCTGATTGTGTCTAGCTAGCAGAGGTTTTTCAGGGATGTCTTTATCTATTTTTTTTTTATATATATATCATGTTGTATTTTTTTCTTTCTGAAATAACAGCTCTGCCTTGTTACTTCTTTATACCTATTAAGTATGATGCAATACGGCGTCAGCAGTGTCCAATGTAACACGATTAGCCCGACTAATCCACCGTCGGTTCTGTCAATAAAATAGGATCTCTATATAAAATGTATTTTTTGCCCCTGAGGTCAGTTTGAACTTTTGTCACAGTTTGGATGGAAACATTTAAGGCCATTAAATTGTTGTTCGTAATAGGGGATTAAAAATAAAACGAATAACCGTTCCAAATTTAGAGAACATTTACACTTGTATGGTTTTCTCTACATAAAAGGACAGAACTGATCTCTTCCAGGTGGTTTCTAATCGTCTGTGTGAGTTTAAACCGTTCTGTGATTGTAATTAAATTCCCTATTTTTTTTTTTTTCCTCTGGGACTGTGCTATCCATCATGTCTCCATGTCTCATAACACGACCGCCCACCTTTTGTCACCTCGTCTTCCACTCGTCTCATTTTTCCAACGCGCCACTCAAACCCGATGACACTCTGCTTCAGCTCGACTCGGCTTTTCCTGGTGACAACGCTGTCAGTGCGGCCGATGATGGAGTGAAGAGGAGTCAGAAGGCACAGAGCTGCGAGGACGACGAAGAGGGACACCTGGCTTATCACGTCGGCCTCATGATGAAAGAGAGATGTACTCACCGACAGCCTTTATCTTCAGTGTCTTTTGTGTCCTTGTCCTTGCTTTGATGTGTTGAGTTTCCGGAAAGGGCAGCGTGAAGGTAACTCTTCACCCACACGAACCAGCAACTCCACAAACAGTTCTCTGTTACCGTGATCACCTCTGAAACTGCGGCTGGAGGTGAAGTTTTGGAGTCACGTCCATCAGCACAATACGTCCAAAACAGATTAATTCATTTGGAAATAACTTGGTAATCGATCAGTTCGTGTGAAGTTTCTAGTGGTGTGAACAGAGAGTGAGTCTGAAGGCGTCCTGTGTCATTAGAGTTTATATGTTTTCAGTTGTACAGTACACAAAGTAATCTACATACTGTAGTCCGCCTGCAGGACTAAATAGACAAAGTTTATCCTTCATTTATCGTTCGTGGAAATGAGAAGAAAATCAGTATTTAAGATTAAAAACATATTCCTCCACCACTAACTTCATTTTTAGGTTTGGTGACGGTTAAACTTCGGCAAAGTGAGTGAATTAAGTTAAAGCACAGAAGTTTTGTCTTGATTTTGGGCACAGCAGTTTGTTAAAATAATCCTAACTCAAGGTTGGTTCGACTTTTTCAAGACTTTTCGTTTGCAAAATGTAAACGGGTCGCGTTTTGATAACCGATAAAGCCTCGTCCTGGTGCTGGGACCTCCAGCTTAATTTCTGATTAATGGAAAAAAAAAAAAAAGTAAAGAAAATGTTTTAAATAACACAGTTAGGGGGGGGTGAAATGTGCTTCTCTGTTTTTGCACTAACAATCCTTTTTAGCACACTGCTGAGCCAAATAACTGTCTGTCGTGTCCTTCGCAGATGAGGTGGTCTCCACTCTGGGAGAAGGAGCCTTCGGAAAAGTGGTGGAGTGTATCGACAGAGACAAGTGAGCATGCAGGATGACCAATCATTGTGATGGTCAAGATCAAATTCTCAGAGTCAAATATGTACGATCGTAGAAGTTTGTTTTGTGTTCAGTGCAGGAGAAGTCATATTAGCGGCGTTGCTGCAGCTACTCTTTTGTCTTTTTCTGCACCTGTCTTTTTCTGCCTACCAGAGACGAGCACGTAGCCGTGAAGATTGTGAGGAACATCGAGTGTTTCCGTGAAGTAGCCAAGTCTGAGATCGCGGTGCTGGAGGAGATCAACAGCCTGAACGAAGACAATACGTTGTGAGTGAAGCCGCAGCAGATCCTCGAGAGTAAATTTGTTGTCGGGTTCTTTGCTTTTGACTTGATACAAAATGTCATTACAGAATTGACTTCGCATTCAATTCTTCAGCCTTTTCAGTTATTGAAACGCCTCCCCTCGTGTTTACGGATCACTTCCTCTCTCCCCTGACAGCGCCTGCGTGAGGATGCTGGACTGGTTCGAGCACGACGGTCACATCTGCATCGTGTTCGAGCTGCTCGGCCTCAGCACCTTCGACGTCCTGCCGTTCAGCGTGGAGCAGATCCGGCACATGGCCTTCCAGATCTTCAGAGCCGTCTGCTGTGAGTGTGATCGGTGACCTCTGACCCGTACCTGAATCAGCAAAAAATGAGATATGAAATGTAGAGACGTACAACAATTTGACGGAAGACCGGTAACTTCACGCCGCTCCAACTTTAACCAACGCAACAATTCCAACGTGTGTCTTTGTGTGTTTTACAGTCCTGCATCGTAACAAGCTGACCCACACGGACCTGAAGCCCGAGAACATCCTGTTTGTCCGCTCAGACTACGACCGGCAGTCCAACGTTAAAACAGTAAGAAAAAAAATACCAAGTGGAACATGTCATGCTGTCATTTCAAGGTTTGCCAAGCTGTGAAGGATGTTTTAACTGTGTGTGTGTGTGTGTGTGTGTGTGTGTGTGTGTGTGTGTGTGTGTGTGTGTGTGTGTGTGTGTGTGTGTGTGTGTGTGTGTGTGTGTGTGTGTGTGTGTGTGTGTGTCAGGGAAGGAAGCTGCAGAGTCTAGATGTGAAGGTGGTGGATTTTGGTAATGCCACGTTTGACCACGGACACCACGAATCCTTGGTGTCGACACGCCACTACCGAGCTCCGGAGGTTATACTGGGTACACACAAAACACACACACACACACACACACACACACACACACACACACACACACACACACACACACACACACACACACACACACACACACACACACACACACACACAGAGTTATTCAACTGGAGCATTTCAGCTGCAAGTTAAATAATCTATTTTTCTTTTTTAAATGTGTGTGTTTGTGCTCAGATTTGGGCTGGAACCAGTCATGTGACGTTTGGAGTCTGGGCTGCATTCTCATGGAGTTTTACCTTGGACGTACACTCTTCCCGGTACACACACACACACACACACACACACACACACACACACACACACACACACACACACACACACACACACACACACACACACACACACACACACACACACACACACACACACACACACAGAAACAGCAGTGAGTTCTTCTATCCCGCCTGTATTTTTTTTCAGACCCACGACAGTAAAGAACATCTGGCCATGATGGAGAAGGTTCTGGGACCGATTCCCCCGCACCTGCTGAAACAGACCAGGTCGCCTCAAACGCACATAGACATGCTTATGTGCAAGAACCTTTGCTGCATGATATGAATTAATGATGATGTGATGACGTGCTTGTTCTGGTCAGAGTTAAGGTGGCAAAAAGCGGGAGCAGAAAAGCCCAGTCATCCCTTTCTCTAGAAACGTCCTCCTTGGATCTTCGCATTCAGCCGAGCCCATTAGGAGGCGATCGGTTGTATCTAAACCACCTGAACTCGCTCTCCTGCTCCTGCTTACGCCCGCGATGTGCACCAAATTACAACAAAAATCTGCAAAACAAAATGCACTTTCCCATCCAAAGCTGTTAATATTAGGAATGAGGAGTCTTTAGTTTTTAAAAGGTGCTACACTCTAATAAAAAATGTCAGGATTGTGCACCTGCAGGGAAACAACAACAACAACACATAACAGCAGGGCCGAGTGTTGTGCCCATCGGTCTCCGCGGTAACAGCTGCTTTCCTACTTGTGACTGAAAGCCCTTAATGTGCTCCCACAGCTGTCACATTAACAGCTGTGGGGTGTGAGGTGCCGAGGCAGTACAACTAACTAACAAGCCGTGTGTGTGTGTGTGTGTGTGTGTGTGTGTGTGTGTGTGTGTTTGTACTGTGTGTAGTAAGCAGCACTACGTGCACATCGGGCGTCTGAACTGGGACGAGCAGAGCCCCTCCGCCGACTACATCAGGAAACACTGTCAACCTCTCAAGGTATCCCGCGTTCACACCGGCCAATCAGCTGCAGCGGTGAGACGGAAGTGTCGGCCGGAGGAAGTCACCGTGACGTGTGTGTGTTTCTCAGCAGTACATGCAGAGACGGGACGAGGAGGAGAAGCAGCTGTTCGACCTGCTCGGCTGCATGCTGGAGTACGACGTCTGCAGACGGATCACCCTGGAGGAGGCGCTGTGGCACCCGTTCTTCAGCCTGATGAGGATGCAGAAGCAACAGCAGCACAGCTAGCGCACACACACACACACACACACACACACACACACACACACACACACACACACACACACACACACACACACACACACACACACACACACACACACACTGGCTCAACATCTACCTCAGGTTGTAATATAAGCGTTGCTATCACTAACCTGTTTTGGATTTTCGTGGATCGTCAGAGAGTTTCAGAGAGCATTCCTGTTTATTTATTCCTGTGATTTCCGTCAATTCACCATTTTATGTCAGCACTTCAATAAATATTTTGCATTTAGTTGTGTCGTAGTTCTGTTGTGCTGTTCACAATGAATTACTCCAGCTGTTTACATCTGGTCATGCATCACCACAGGTGGGATGTGAAGCCAAACGTGTACTCAAGTGAAAACATGTTCATATTTGAGTGTCTAGAAAACTGTATAATGAATCAATCCACCATTTTTCTGGATTATAATAACATTGCACTTAGCTGCCTCAGTATTTTTAGGTTAGCATGTGTTTTTAAATCAGTTTGTATTTCTTTCACAGATGGCCCTGAAAGTCTTTCATCATCCTGCAGTTAAAATTCAAAGTTTGACCTATCTCAGTGAAGCTACTCGGGCCAGTGTGATAATTAGGGCCCGAGCACCGATGGTGTGAAAGCCCTATTGTTATTCAAGCGATTATTATTATCATTTTCCATAAACAACTGCATTTTTGATCCCCGCTTAGGTATTACACATGGTTCACGGAGGGCGAGTCCCTCTAAGGGTAAGCCACGGGTTTGTACATGCGGTCATACTAATACCAAACCAAAGGTCAACAACAACACAAAACTAAAATAAAAGTCCCCCAAAAGAGACTTTTTTTTCATATTTTGGACAACATGCTATAGTATGACAGAATTGTGCAGTGGTTAGAGCAGTTGCCTCACAGTGAGAGGCAACTTGAGGCATGCATGTCAGTTCAGAAAAATACTCCAAAAAGTGATAAAAAAAAATAAAAAAATAAAAAAAAAGTCATCCAAAATATTCAAAGAAAAGTGACCCAAAATGAATTTTTGTATAAAGTATAGAGTATATAGTTTTGCCAGGGCGATGCGGCTAAGTTTGATGTTTCATTGTGACACAGGAAGTTGATGTTTAAGGTCAAACGATGCTCCAAACCTCACGAAACTTTGCACATTAGTCAGGCACCAACTTTCATGAATTTTTGAAGATCTTAAAGCCGCCAAAACATGTACAGTGAATACATGGATTTGTATTAAAAGCATGAAAGGGAATTAAAAATGTCTAAATTCACCACAGTGGCAAGTGTTTGGGTGTTCGTTTTGGGTGTATCTATATTTGTCAACAGGATTATGGGAAAAAAATCCTGGGGAAAAATTAAAAAAAAAAGACAAAAGGTTGTAAAAAACAAATTTACATTTAATGTATGTTGTGCCAACCTGAGTTAGCCCCACAGGTCTTTTAATTTGTATGCACAGGTAAAATAAATTAGCTGTATTTCCAGCTGAGCTGAGCCGTCTTTGTGCAGTCTATCGATCTGAAGTAGATGTCAGCTATCTAACCCCACCTGGAGATCCCTGACATCATTTAGCTTGTTGATCCAGACTGCCGTCACGTAAAGTGGACGATAGTCATCAAGATTCAGGCAGCCGAGGAAGTTTCCATGACTGAATAGTTATCCAGGTATAAAATATTACGTGCAGGATGGCGGCTGATCAGATAACCGAGCAGCTCATCTGCTATCTAAGAGCCATCAGTTTCAATTACATGGATGTAATAAAGCAGAATAAAACAAAGTGGGTCCAAGGAAAAAAAAAACGTGTGTATCTGTCTCACTGCGTGTTGTTTGTGATCTGTTCTGCTTCAGTTCACTCAGCACAGAAGAGAAACCATAAATTGAAAGCAGTTTTTATTTCATAACATGCTTCACATCCCACTTTCTTGTAGCTTTTTTTTAACAATGTCCCTCATCAGTCTCTGTGGGAGATCAGATTTGCACTAAGTGTGCATAAAGGGCTCAAACAGCCAGTGATTCCACGGTGGGACAGGCCTGAACCCCTGTGGGTCCATATCAAGAACGCATGTCAAAGTCTGTGAAACCAGACTACTGAACTTCCTGCCCCCTGCTGCCACTGACCTCTGACCCTTCTGGTCTCACAGGGAACTACAGAACAAATTTCTAAATTATAGAGATGTCACCTTCCCTCCTGCTGTTAGTTAGAGCAGAGAACAGCGTGATGTTTTAGCAGGCAAACTGATTGACAAGCACGGACAAGGTGCTCTGCTTATGAGATCATTTGTATAATGTCACTAGTGTATTTTGAAAGGAAAATTCGGCCATCTTAGAATTCACAGAAGTCCTTTCATATTTCGTTTTCCCTTGCAAATAACTTTAGCTAACCCTAATTTCCCTGGTAAGTACATGGTTAACTAATGGAAATAAGCAATGCTAGTGGGCAAAAATACACCATTAAACCTGAATCTCTTTGATCTTAACATGATAATTGTTATTTTTACCAACATATTTTACAGATACATTGGTTCTGAACATGTATTGATGTATAGTCAAAAAATTAGAGGAAAAGAGAGGACGCAAAGGTTTTGACTTTATTGTTTGCGTGGCCTGGATCGAGCTCCGACCTAAAGGGACTGAGATCAGACTGAAGCCTATGAAGCACTGTCGGGCCACATGGACAATACGTCCCGCCCACCGAAAGCCGTAACCTGACTGCACAACAGGCCTGTTAATCAAACAGACACGCCCCCAAAAACACAGCTTTTTGAAGCTTATTTTCTAATTACTGACGGATTGTTTTTAGATGGACCTCCAGAAAACTAAAAAGAAGGAATGATTTTAGCTAACAACACCAAAATAAGCTGAATGGGAGTCTATGGAGCCGGAGGCTTTTTGAAGCCAACCTCCAGTGGCACTCGGGGGTTTTGCAGCTTAAGGCACTTCCTCATCGGCCCCGTTTTTTCCGACGCTACGTCTACTTTTATATAAAGTCAATGCTTACAAATCTCAGTTCTTCATCAATCAAAGCCTTGTCGCTAAAAGTATCACTGAGATTATTTTTCTGGTTTCCCAGTTTCTTTTACAAGCTGGTGGTGGCTAACCCCGGCGTAGCGTGAACCTCGTGAATGTTTATCGGCTGCAGCAGTGAAGGGTTGAGAGTTTCTCCTCCTGAAACGCAGGCCTGACTCTGCGCAGGTGGCTGCAGGTCACATCTCTCCGTGACACCCGGTGGTCCGGCAGCCAACAACCTGCCTGTAATGCAGGAAAACATGGCTGCCAGCTGCAGCCGCACCTCTTTCTGCCAGAAGGCGTAAACCAGAGGGTTGATCAGGGAGTTGGAGAGCCCCAGCAGCCACAGGTAATTCTCTAGCACGCCTTTTAGTCTGCAATTTTCACACACAATGTGCACTATGCATACCACAAAGAACGGGCACCAGAGGAGCAAGAAGCAGCCCACGAGCAACGCCACCGTCCGCAGGGCCTTGACGTGACTCCAGTAGCAGTTCCTCAGCTGCTGATGCTGGTAGTGTTGGTGGTCGTGGCGGTCCCTGGTCCTGGAGCTCGCTTGGCTGACTCGGAAGATCTGTTTCTGGTGGCTGCAGGCGATCTTCAGGATGTCCAGGTACATGTAGATGAACAGAGAGAGCACGGGGAAGAAGACCACGCTGAATAAAACGATCATGCCCACGTCGTGAATGACGGAGAAGAAGGCGCAGAAGCCGTCGTAGACTTCCTCCACCTGCAGCTGCTGCACCATGACTGAAAAACACAGGACATGGGATACATGACAAGGTTAGGGTTAGATAGACAATGAACCATCAATTATTCGAATCAAACCAATTGGCATTGGCCACCGTATAATGTATGCTGTGTACCGTAACTCCAACACCACCATTGTTGTAAGTACTTCAACTGCATTGCAGTTAGCCATCTGCCGACTGGTCACTGATTGGTCCACCGTTTAGAGTGGCTGAACAAACCTTAATGCAAACAGGGTTTCCAGACTGTGATCACAGCGATGACTGAAACTGTGACCAATAGTTGCCAATGTCAGGATTTACACTGCAGTTGCCAATCAAAGTTGTAGCTCATGAGTGCAAATTCTTGGTAGATTACTCTGTGAAATGAGGCATAGTTTTAATACTTGAGATGCAGTTTAAACTAACTGGCACCAGTAAAATCCTGGATTTGACTTCTACCTTTTCTGATGGGTGCCTTTCGTGACGCTAATTTCCGAAAACAGCACAGCCCCCTCCATTCTCTAAACACACCATGAATCATTTCATCAATTTGAAGTCTCACCTGGCAGAAATCCCAAAGTTAAGGAGCTGATCCACAGAGCCAACAAGAACCCAACTGCTGTGCCCTTCCCAGACAGTAGCAAGTAACGCAAGGGCATCTTGATGGCTGCGTAGCGGTCCAGCGAGATCAGGAACATGGACAGGATGGATGCTGTGCAGGGGGACGTCACAAAGGCCATTCGCATGAGGCACCGGGTCCTGCCCTGAGCGGCAGGACGGGTGGCGTTTGTGAGAAGTTCAGCGGCGACGAGGCTGCGCTGGTTCTCGGTCACGTGGCTATTGAAGTCCTCCGTGGCCAGGCCGGTGATGGCCACGCCCACCAGAGTGTCAGCCAGCGCCAGGTTGAGGACAAAGCACCAGCTCTGGCTGCTCTTCTTGAGGAGCAGCTTCAGTAAAGCGACCGCCACCAGCAGGTTGGTGGAGATGATGAGGCAGGAAGCGATGCTGAGGACCACGCCCATCACCCGGGGCCTCATGTCGCCCTGGGTCGTTGGTTGGTTGGAGTCCATGCTGTCAGAGGTCATGCTGACAGACAGCTCAGGGCTCGTTTGTCCCGCCAAATATGACATGTTGATGAAGAAATTCACAAAGCCAGTGAGCAGTTGAGATGGGCCGACATGGTTGTGATCTGTGTTTTATCTGTCACAGACACTGTTCAAAGTGTGTCACTTGAAACATCAAATAATTTTTAAAAAGAACTTTCTCCAGTAGCAAAAATATGTGACTCAAGCATCAAAGATTCAAAGTGTTTGATTATTGCAAAATTAAGAATCTTATTAACCAACGTCCTGTTACGTTAATCCAGTGTTGCAGTACCGTTTCCATGCTGATTGGTTCTGAAGTTTTAGAAAGTTGACTTGTTCCTAAAACATCCATTCGATCTCAGCGGTCTCATCTGTGTCCTTAAAATCCCTTCAACAAATGCCAGAAGGACGGAAACCCTCACAGCATTATCAGCAGGTCTCTCTTATCCCCTCCCCTCATGTTCTCTCTCTCTTTCTCTTTCTCTCTCTCACTCTCTCTCTCTCTCTCTCACACACACACACACACACACACACACACACACACACACACACACACACACACACACACACACACACACACACACACACACACACACACACACACACACACACACACACACTACCTTTCTGCTGCTCATCCGTTGCTGATGTTGCCTCTGTGCGATTGACCCTTGTCCCAGCCGTTTGCCTGCTGGCTCTCTCCCAGAAAGGAAGAGCTCTATTTTTATCATAAATTTTCTGTAGTTATAATTTTTAATCTAGACGTTGTTGTTTTTTTTTTTTTTTTTTACTTTCCGCGGTCAGGGTTAATGCACAATGGAGTACTAAATCTTGCAACATTAAGGAATTAACAAATGAATGTAAATTGAAGAAGTCAGAGCAGAAAGCTAAGCGGGCCTAAATTAGGAAAAGTGGACAGGTGGAAATATGCAATTGATGAATTGATTGAATTCCATTAAGCTGCTTCAGTTTTTAGGTGGTAAATTGCATGCTGGCTCACTGTCACACTTTCATGGCTTGGGAGCAACCTCATTCTATCCCATTTTCATAAATACGTTATCTGAGGGTTGTCTCAAGGGAATTTTTTGTATATTCGGCACAAACTTTCACTTGGAATGAACGATGAATTGATTAGATTTGGTGGTCAAAGGTCACTGTGAACTCCCATCCCTCCCATCCATCCATCCCGTTCTCATGAACATGATGTTTCAGGAACTATTGATGGAGCTGTTGATCATGAGCAGTGAGAGTATTACAGATTAAGGCTTAACCCTCGTGTTGTCCTTGGGTCAAAATGACCCGCAGCTATGTTCAACCAAGTTCTATTTTATTTTCATATTTTTTGGGGATCATTGGTGACAAGGAGGCTGTGAGGGTTTCTTTAAAGAATGATGACCAATGATCCCAAAAAATATAAAAATATAGAAATAAAATAGAACTTGGTTGAACACAGCTGCGGGTCATTTTGACCCGAGGACAACACGAGGGTTAATAAAAATTAATTCAGTATTATATAACACAAGCAGCTAAAGTGCTCCGTACAGAGCTGAATGGGCTGAGTTAAACTCTAACTCTGCTGGCCGCCGTCCGAGTCCCCAGGAGAGACATCTGGCACGATGGAAACCATTTTCCACCAGGATTCACACACAAATAGATCTGGTTAATGACGCTTTCCCTCTGCACTCACGCTGAACATTATCTGGCGTCACACCAGCTTTTCAAACTCCAGCAGCAGCTCCAGTCTGTGAAAAAGATGCTTTACAAGAAACGTTGAAAATGCTGAAATCACAGAAACTCTTGTCAAAAATTAAGTAGCTTAATGATTAGCTGAACAGTTTGTTTGCCAGTCACACTTCTGGTCTCGTGTGTAATGCAGCGTTCTTTATGAAGCAGTCTCAAGAAAACAGCACTTCATTGGACGTTGAGGTACAGTTTAAGAAAGTTGAGTTTTAACATTAAAATGAACTGTCATCCAATGATGTCTCTTTTAAAACAGATGTTGTATAGTAGGTAAGTAAACTGTTCAATTCTGCGACACGTTGATTGGAGTTTTTGTTTCACCTACTAGTAAACTAATAAAGGAGCTAAAGTGTTCATCTCCAAGTGGTAAAAGTTAAGGAATTTTTCAATTTTTATGTCTAAATGTGTAGATGAAGTGTTTTTTTTATTTTTTTTTATTATTTATCTAAAACATAAGAGGATTTATTCTGCCCCTTTTATATAACATGTTTATTATATTGTCTGACAACAACCAGAAGGTAAATACTGGTCGAGGTATGGCTCACGTACTGCGCCTGCTATATGCATTCAGCAACAAAACAATAAAACAAAAGAGAAAAATGTGTCGCTGTGCTGTTTTGAAACTATCTGAACAAGGAGAGTGAGGGAATGTAGGTCAGTCGGTTGGTCCAGACTGAAGTATCTTAACAGCTAGTGGATCGATTGCTATGAATATTCTGGTACCGACATCAATAGTCCCCACGGAGTGAATCCGAATGATCTTGATTGACGATTGACTTTTCTTTCAACTTCAACTTCAACTTTAATGTCAATCCACCACATGACACACAGACATACAGATAGATCGAAAAATTGTTTCTCACAGTCCCACGGTGCACAAAACAAAAAGAAAAGTACAAACATGCAACAAAAAAACCGACAACAACCACAGTGACGCTTAACTGCACTATAAATAAGTACAACGTAGTGCAAATACGGGTCTATAGTGCAAAGGTTTATGGGGCGAGGTGGAGAGAGGGGAGAGAGTTCAGCATCCTGACAGCCATGTGGGCGAAGATGTTCCTCAGTCTGGAAGAGCGTGCACGGAGGCTGATTTGGCACAAAAATGTGACTTTGCAGCACCACCATCAGGTCAAAATCTGGGCTGAGACCGAACACCGCTGATATTTCTGTTAACCTCACCTGTAGCTTCTTTGAGGGTAACGCCAATATACAAAATAAATGAAGTGAATGTTTTTTTTTCCCTAGAAATCTGCAGGGCATTGTGACCATGTCAGCTCTCTGATATGAGTATTTCGCACCAATGTGAAAAATGAACAGTGGACTCTTTTTTTTTTTCTTCTTCTTCTTTCCCTGAAAACTCTCAATATGTGCAAAAAGAAATTGTCACTGAATCTGTAACTGATTCTACGAGACACTGTGTGAAAAATAACAGAATCATTAACATAACTGGACTTGTTATGTGTAATAAATGTTTATGTGTTCGCTCAACCCGACCAGTCAGTGCCATCACACTTCCACACACACGAGCTCAAACCTCAACAGCTCAGAGCAGCAAAGCAGATGTTAACCGGTTCAAAGTCGAGGCAAAGAGCAACCTGAGAAGAAAGATCCTCTTTTTATCACCTGTCACAACCCTCCCACCCCACCCCCCTCGACCCCCACTCCCATCCCCATCCCTATCCCCACCCCGACAAACCAAAATAGCTCCAGCAGACACACAATGTAGGAATGTTATTCACCCCTGCTAGACCTTTCAGGACCTTTCAAAAACAAAGTGAGGGTCAGCAGTAATTGTGCCCAGTGCCCAACAGCACGCCCGGTGCCCGGACTCTGTTTACACCTCTGCCAACGTCGTCCTCCAACCGCTCTAAGGGATTCTTGTAACTCCACCTGGACCTGGGATCTGATTTGAAGGAGGGTTTTTTTTCTAACCAAAGCAAGGAGGTTTCCAGTTTTTTGGAAGATCAGTTTGTCAGGAAAGAGTTCTTCTGGACAGAATTGTGAAGGTAATGATGATGTTACATGAGTGATGCTGTCAGAGTGAGATGGATGCTGCTTCCTATTGTTATCGTACATCAATGTGGTCTGGGTGGTATTTCTGTTTGATGAGAAGAACTGAAAAAAAAAGACAAAAACAATACCAGATTTGTTCACTTTTACCTCATGATGAAGCATATCTCCTATCGTGATTTGGGTAATGACAATGTTTATTTTGAGTAGATCACACCTGAAAAGAAAAGTTCAAAAGTGACTAACTGCATTTGTGTTTCTATCAGACTGAAGATGTCTTTAAAGAGGCGGCTGCTTTCCATGTTGTTGTGCTGTGTTTACTGCGTGGCCTCGCTCTTCTGCCTCAATCCGAACCGCAACAACTGCTTCTCTCTCGGAGCTCGGTGAGTCTGCGTTTGTCTTCACGCATGAACGGCAACAGCAAGTTAGTACGATGTTAATCTAAATTCAACAGTTCTCGCCTTCTTGTGATCCCTCATATTTATATCATACTTAACTCAACATTTGTTTAGAAGTTTTGGATATTCATTATATTTCTGGTGGAAAATGTTTTTAAAATTTTACTCTGGCCTGGCAATGAAATTATTATGTTTCAAAATTCTCCAAAGTGTATCATTTATATTTGGAAGATGGTTTTTTTCAGGTGGAAATTTAAACAAATAGCCCAGGGCTTGAAGGTTTAATGAAAAAAAATAAAAAAAAACAGCTTAATGTGAACTGGAGACTTAATAGAAGACATTAAGACCTATAAGACCTAGTTGCAGGCAATGTTTTTTTTACACAGAGGATCAGTTATGCAGGACTTCTGTATTGTGACTATTGACTCACTCCCGTGGTTTACCGAGACAGCTTCTGTTTTGGCCTTCTTCAGTATTCTTCCTCTGTGCAGCTTGACACCCAAATTCAATAAAAACATGAAAAATGTTACACACACCATCATTTTCTCTATCAAAAATGAAAACAACTTGTGTTTCAATGAACACCAAAGAATGGGACCCGAATTGATAGGTAGTGTAAGAAAGTGACGCGGCAGAACGTATAAATTAGTAACTCAAAAAAGTGGATTTAGATTGAAGCCACTCTTCAACTTCAATAAAGTGAGATGGAAGTGTATAAAACTATTTAGGTTTGCAATAGAGAAAGAGTAGACTCTTATCAATCGGAAGCATCGTCATATTGGCCCAAAATAAAGATGAGATACAGGATCCATCAAAGTCTATACAAACTGGTAGTGGTCGAGTAAAGTCAGCCTGTGGTTCTGCACTTTAATCTCCTTGAAGACAGAACGATGAAATGTCATCGGTGTAGGAAAAAGGCGTCCGAGCACTGTTTCTCTCTCCATCCCATTTTCCTTCCATCTGTCACTCTCCATTGTTCTCCCTCCTCCCTCAGAAATCTGATGTCAGTCGTCCAACAGCTTTACCAGCGCGTCATCCGGCTGCTTCGCACCACACTGTGATTCCACACCGCTTCCCGTGTCAGAGGTAATAACCCTGAAACTCTCCTGCCGCTGCGGCTGTCATCAAGCATGACCCCCAGTGGTGCAACACCAAATGAAACTAAGAGGAAACCCGGGAAGAGGAATAGTGTCACTCCACTCTCGGACAGTGGAGTTTACATCCGCTCAGTTTTCTCTGAATTGGGCTCCAGCTGGCCATTATTGTTCACTGCTGCAATTCTCTGACTCGAGTTTTAGATTTAGAGGAGAAAAGTATCTAAAAAAAAAAAAAAAAAGTATATTTTTCTACTGATGAAGATTAACATTATAGATATTTACTGCGTGAGATGTGGGTGAGGTGGAAAGAACATCAACTGTTATCTTTTAAACGCATTTTTAGGGGGTTCACTGTGAGTTTGGCTACTCTGAATAAGCGCTGTGTAAGCGGGAGGTAGCCGACGGAAATTCCTAGACGCTCTGTGAGTATTGTTATAATGTGTGAAGATGCAAGGGCAAACTCTCTTCCCTCCATTAATAACCACCAGATAGTTTTTTTTTTTTAAGCTAAAGAATATAATGTTAGAGGTCTTAGCTGGATCAAAAAATTGGGAATACCTACGCAAACACAAGTTGCAAAAATGAATGTGTATAAATGGGCCGAAGAAGAATTAAAGAATCCAGTGAAGAAGCAGTGAAATTGAGTGAACTAGAAGCATCCTTGTTTGTGTGCCTATGTGGGGTGTATTTTGCGAATGTGTAGCAGCCTGATGAGCAGCTGATCTGGGGTCTCACTGGGCATGGATAAAGACCCCATCCACAGCACTTTGGTCAAATTTGCACAACTAAAACTACAAATTCAAAAACATATTTTCTACTTACTGTGATAAAAAAAAAAAGCAGATACTGTTGTTGTGGGTTTATTCAAGCAGACTTTGTATTGTCTCTGAGATTTGAATCTCTATTTAAAACAAAGGAAGTGACTTTAGTTTTTGTGGTGCTCACAGCAACGACAAAATTAAGTTGAAAGAATCCAGAACCGAATGCAGATCCCTGTTTCTCTGGTTATACTGTGTGACACATCAGTTTTCATAGGGAGTATTTCTTTGGTAGAGAGCAGTATCATTGATAACTGTGTCAAAAAAAAGAGAATCATTGGTTGTTTTAAAATGTATGAACAGAAATACTTATGTTTTGTTCCCATGAAGACAGTCGCTAATCCTTAGCGAAGATGTTTTAAAAAGATGGATGGTGCAATAACGATGTTTGGTCGTATCAGGTTGTTTAAAAAAAAAAAAAGGCTGCCAATCTGAAGTGAATAAGTAAAGGCTTAAAGCATTATAGCAACCAATCAAAATAAGAGTTGATCACAGATAACATCTCAGTTGTGTAAATGAATGGGCACTAATTTTCTGTGCTGCTCGAAAAGATGTTGTACTTGTTGTGGTGGACAACTTTGCTTTTTTTTTTTTGCACTTTTGTATGACTGGTTAACTACTCCACAATAAAACAGCAATAAAACAAAAATCAGTTTTCTTACCAAGTGTATGCGTAATTTTTACAACCTGTCTATCACTAATGCATAAGGGCATAGAAAACGAACATTTTAGAATCACTGCAGTTAAGCTTTTATTTTGAAACCCACTGTGTTTCTCTGAGTCCCCCTCCCCACTCATCTGTCGTTTCCAAAAGCCGGCTGCACTCAGAGAGCGTGGGAGTGTGATTTCTTTGTTTAGTTCATAGTTTCCTAAAGTTTGTATAGGCTCTTTCAAGCAGACATTACAAAATGGCACTTGCAATATAATTCCCAGTAAGGCTATTTTAGTGGAAAACAATTTGAAAAGATGAAACTACTGAATTCAATGCAACAGCTTTATATAGTATAGATTTTTTTTTCATATCATTAAATTGTTAATGGTGTTTTTTGTTTTTTTTGCCTGCTCGCTAGAGAGGATTTTATTTTGAAAACCTGAACGGAAATCCTGTGTTGTCATTTTCTGGACTAACTTGTCATTAGCTGAAATGGGAAGCTAACGGCAGGGGAGAAGTTTTTCAGCTTGCAGTTTTTTTTATGTCCCGGCACGAATATGGTTTGAGTCATGGAAAACCAAGCCAAATAGCAGGTCGCGGACTTCCTTGACATCAACAGGTACGTGAAATGCCGGTTAAATGTGACTTTAACTAAGCTGCCTTCCGGTAACCTCGCTAACAAACGGGGCTAGCCGTTAGCCTAGCACAGTACAGTAGGTGCCGCCATCTCTGTAGTAAAAAGGGATTAAAATGCAGTATTTTAATTTATTTAAACTGTACATTTAAACCTGGAAATATTCACATTTCTCTTACTAAATAGTTTCTGCTGCTTAATATTATCATTAGCGGCCATAATAATAAATAACGTCATTGAGTTATCGTGACACCGTCGCTGCCACCGTACTCGTCACTCGCGGTGTTGCCCCGCCCCTTCCAGCGCAACAGCCAATCGGAATCGCCGAAAAGTTCGATTGACTTAATTCACAGCCAATAGCGGCACCGCAGCAGATACGACGGCTCCGCCCTCGCGGTGTGGGATCCAGCGGGGCGTCTCTTTCCGGCGCAGTACGCTGGGATGCTGATGCTGAGGAAGCCTCGTTGATCTCTGCCGCACCGTCAGGACCTCAAATGTTTGTCGACATGTTGTACCGGCTGAGGTTGCAGCACTGTGTTGACCTCTGTCTGGGCGGCCTGCTCTTGTTTCTAGCGGGGCTGCAGCAGGTGGAAGCAGCCGCCGCCACGGAGATGGCCAACTTGAACTGGAAGCCGTTCATCTACGGAGGGATGGCCTCGATTGTCGCAGAATTCGGTACGTGATGCACCACGATTGTGCAAGACGCCGACCGTCACGTATATATATATAAAAAAAAAAAAAAAAAAAAATGCGATGCTATGGTAGTAAAATGTTTCATGCAAAATGGTCTTAACCGCTGCCGAAATTTGCAGCCACGGGGACATTTTTTTTGTTTTTTTTTTGCAGCAGGATTTTGCTGAGTGGTAGTAACACTCGATTTTTAGGGGGGAGCGATGCATGCAAATTAATAAATATATCAAAGCAAATTCGATGCAAATTCCAAGTATCATCCTGCAGGTGAAAATATGCACGGTGCACAAAGTTAGAATTCAGTCTGGCTGTTGGGATAGCATACAGTTTTATATCCCTTTAGAGGTTATCATTACATTTGAATCACTGAGCCAGGCCATCATTTAGGAAAACAAAAAAAATGATATTTAAATGAGAAAATTATATTTACATCTCTTTTTTTTTTTGTAATTGAGAACCTGAGCCAAACTTAAAATATTTTATGGGTTATTGCTTTCTCTTATGATACATTTCATGTACTCTACCCAATGTGATCTTCAAATTTGCATTGCCATTATTTGGATAGGTGTTGCCATGGGCTAAACAATCTTTAAAAAAAACACTGATCATGCTTTTTGAATGTATTGATAAAACATGAGTCAAAAAACACGGAACCCGACAGAAGAAATTTGACAGGTTATCTATATTCTGTGAGCTTTTCTTTTGTTACGAGACATAGTACACCTGCAAAACTATCTATACCTTTTGTCTTTGTTCAATGTCAACATGTCTGTTTTTAATTCAACTTTATGATAACCTTTCCTCCTCAGGCACATTTCCCATCGACCTGACTAAGACCCGGTTACAGGTCCAGGGTCAGTCCCAGTACACGGAGGTGCGCTACAAAGGCATGTTTCATGCCCTCTTCAGGATCGGCAAGGAGGAGGGCATCCGGGCGCTCTACTCCGGGTATGGAAACACGCTTTTTAGGTCACACTCTGTATCCATTTCCAACATTTGGCCACGAGAGCTGATTTTTCAACATGAGACCAAGCCGGAGGTGTTTGTTTGGACCAGTCGCAGTAGATGCTCTTTCGGGAACTCGAGCACCAGAGATTCTTATTGCCAGGAACCGTGAATACAATCCCAGATGCCTTGCGGTACCCAGGGGGGGAGAGAGAGCTTTCAGTTTCTCCGTGTGCTGCTCAGTAAATTTAGTGACTTCTTCTTGCTGCACACTTACTCCACGCATATGAAAACAGCGTTGTGGTCAGTGCAATATGGAGAAATGAGCTTCGCACACAGAGATGTTGCACTTCGTGGGTGGCTGAACTGTGATTCAGCTGAATCCAACTTTGAGATTTTAAAGAAGCCCAGTGGGACAGAAAATGTATTACATTTGGAAACAGGATAAGAAGTGTTTTTTTTTTTGTCTTTGATGTTTAATGCAGTGGCTGGGATTCAGGATGCTTTGCCGTGTTTAAGGTTAATCTCTGCATTTACACGATGTACTATAAGCCTCGATATCACACATCCATAATATGACTGAAATGTTGTTGATTTGTATTTTAAGCCCCGTAAGTTAGTAAAAGCTTTTCTGCACCTGACTTCAGTTCCCAGAGAAAAAGGATGACAACCTGATTTCACCTCTCCCCACAGGATTTCTCCCGCTCTTTTGAGACAAGCGTCTTACGGGACAATCAAGATCGGAACTTACAACTCTCTGAAGAGGCTGTTTGTCACTCACCCAGAAGGTGGGTGTCAATATTTCTACCTTTTAATATCCTGTCTTCCTCCTTTCTGCCAAGCTCTCTTTTCTAAAATAGAAATAAAAAGTATTTCATGATGAGGGTCCAAACCTACAGCCTGCCTGAAGGGAAGCAATCCAATCTTTTAATTTAGAGGATTTAGAGGAGCTGAAATTTTGAAAGCATTTTCAACAACTCACTATTAGTCTGGAAAAGACATTCACAGACAGTCAGCTGAGCTGGACAGCCGGTGAATTATAGAAGGTAATTTGAGTGACACTGACAGCATCCAATTTAAATTTAGATTCAGATTTTAATTGCGGCTCCGGCTGGTTGAAGGCTGATGCAGTCTCCTGCAACATGCAGTTGATCTGTAAGCGTTATTAGCCCTGACCAAAACCCTTTATGATCCCTCAAGGACCACAGTAAGCAAACGGCAAGCGGGGGTTTCATGATGATGAAAAACACTTTAAACTTCTGGCTGCTTATAGCAGACCACCTTGGTAAGAACAGCACAACGTGGGCAGTAACAGCACATGAATCATTTTCTTAAATTTACATTTTAGCTGGTTAATTAGTGCTGCTGTTTGAACACAGTATTTAATAAGTTTATGGTTGAAAATTGTGTCAACGCTGCTATCATAACTTCATTCTACTGAATGGAGGTTGGTAAATCAGCGTTGTTCCCTGGTGTAGGTGCTGTGGTTGCGGTGGTGGGCAGTTATTTGACTAAAAACTGCATTTTCACACAATTTCAGACTATTATCATAAGAATATTTAATTACAAATGAACTGTCTGCCATGGAAAAATAAATCGTAATCAACAAAAATTGGTAAACCAAAGCTCATACTGAAGCCGTAGTGGCTGTGGTTTTGTGGGTAAACAACAAAACACTTAAGTGTTGCACCAAAGGGTTAAAATGGTGGCGGAAACCCAGAAAGTAACTGACTTGATGAGACTCCAAAGGATGCAAATGATATGATATCCAATATGCCTGGTGATTTTTATTATAAATGGAAAAAAGATGGTTTGAAAATGCATCGGATGCTGGGTATGATAGATAATTAGAATAATAAGACATGAACTTTTTATCCTTCTGTTCATAAGACACTCAACAGGACTCGAGTTTAACTCAAACTGCAGTGAAATATTTCACTTCAAGAGTGGTTTTACCTTTTAGTGTTGAAAGTTGAACTAAAAAAAAAAAAGACATGCATTCATGTCAACCTTTTGTGCAGTTTCTGAAATGGTTCTTCAATCCTTTTGGACTTTTTTTTTTCTCTTAACTGTCAAAAGTCACAAATGCAGGTGAACAAAAAAGTTGATCATTCGTTACCATACATATCTGAAATGTTTTGTTTTTTTCTTCATCCTGAGATTCTTATTTTTCCTTTCTGTTATGATTAATTGTTCTGGGGCTCAAACAACACAAACCCCTTGTGGGCCTTTTCTCTCCTCGTTCTTTACGCTGGGACACTTTGCATGCATATTAGGCGTCATTCAGTTGGATTACGATGGATGAAAAGGAGGTTTATTACATCCTCTTTTTTTTCTTTTTTTGAAATAGCTTCAACTAGTCAGTATAACATAGGATTTGTCTAT
This sequence comes from Brachyistius frenatus, assembly GCF_029030835.1. NCBI lineage: Eukaryota > Metazoa > Chordata > Actinopteri > Embiotocidae > Brachyistius > Brachyistius frenatus. The sequence goes on from NW_027210604.1 coordinate 853,470, forward strand.
AGGAATCAATAAAATGCCGTCACATTACACTTTGCCTGTGGAACATCAGAATCGTTATGGTGAATAATGTGGGATCAATCAAATCAAAAATCCAGTTACCCTGCTGCTGCTGGTGCTCTTACACGTGTTCCCACAAAGTCTTTTTTTTTTTTTTTTTTTTTTTTTACGACAACAGCACTGTACGAGTATCGCGGCGTAAACCTCCCACCAAAGAAATCAAGCCGTGTCGATCTGAGTGGAAGCAGAGCAAGTGTAACCTGCCGGCACTGATTTGCAAGCCAAACAGGAGGCAAAGTGCTTCTGGGATGGAAGCAACGGATAGAAAGAGAGACGAGGGGGAGACGGACAGAGAGGCCGAGTGGGAAGGAGTGAGTCAGGCTGCGTTCACACTGCAGCTGGAAGTGAGCTCGTGTGCTGTTTCACCGCTCCTGTCTGACACGGATCTGAGCCACTAAATTGTGTTATTTTTACCCCTAATTTAAGTCTCGGGCGGCCAGCGTAACCGGGAGGCAGATGCGTCGAATCAATGAGGTGATCTTCAGTGTTCAGAGACGCAAACGCCGCGCGGGGGTCTCCGTCTTCCTCGTCGTCCTATCGACCGCCTCCTTCTTTATCGGTCCCTCCCCACCCGTCTCTCCTTCGCTATTGTTCTCTTTGCTTGTTTCGTTCCCTCTCGTTCCTTCTGCTGGCCTCAATATTTAATGACATATTAGTGCACCATGAGATAAATATGATAAATAATAGAGGAGGTTCAGGTGGGAGATGAGAGCTGGGTGGGGAGACGTACGGTGCAACGTTTTTATTTTGTCCTTTTGTTTATCAGAACTGTTGTTAAAGGAGTAGTTCAACATTTTGTTAAATGTGTGTCTACTTGAACTGAGATACCTCTGGACACACTGTTTATTTATCCTCACTACTTATTTATGAATTTGCTGCTACGGTACACCAATGAATTATCTAACGTGCGTAGTTTGAAGTTTGTATTAAAAATCGGATTATATTGTCAGGACAAGTCATTGTCTACACATTAAATTCTGATGTGTTTTCCTCAGAATGAGCAGTAAAAAGAGTCAACTTTTCAAAACAGTCAGCACTAGTGAATCAGGGTAAATATCATTATGATACATAATGACGCTGAATCCAAAGAGAACAGGGAGGGTTGAAGGGAAGAAATCCCAGAAGCTGAAGATTGTTTTGAATTAAGGTGTCCGTGTTTTACCAAAATGCAAAGCGCTCTCTTTGACTTTAGTTTCTGCTGATTGTTTGCCTCTCCAATCTGCATGCTCTGTGCCGCGATGGTACCACTGTGTTTTGAATGCTTGTTTTGATCCAGGCTTGGGTTTGCCCTGTGGTTGTGGTGGGATCGAACGCCCGCTCCCCCGCCCCAAAAAATGAGCGGCGCGAGGACCGCCACACTTACTGTTGGTCAGATTGATCAAGGATGGCTGTAACTATCGTTCTCAACTCAAATCATCATTATTATTAACTTGTCTCCTCCTCCTCCTTCTTCTTCTTACTCCATTGTAGACACCATACTGGGTTATTACTAATCGAGAGCCACCGCTTGTTAACACTGACGAACTCTGCCGAGGCTAATGACTAACAACGGTTGCTGTTTATTTAAATTACACCATGTACATTCTCTCCTACAATAATTTCAAATAATTCATATTGTTTGTTTCGATCTGCATGGCGTGCCAGGTGGGTGGAGTTGGTCACGTGATGAGAAATGGGAGAAAATCGAGACTATTTCAAGTTCAAACTCCACCCACGTGGCTCCACGGAGGTTAAAGCAAATATATTAACTGATTTGGCAGATAACTTAAATTAGACCAATTCAATTCTCACAAATCTCCGTGACTGACGTACTGCACACTTGTAGGCAACAAACTCCTGAAAGCGATTTGCTCTTTGCGAGTCTTTTTTTTTTTTGTCCCTTCCAGAGTTCATAGCGATCCTAAAATTGCAGCTTTCCCAGAAAGACATAGGAATTAAATATTAATCGTAGAAGTTCTTCCTCTGAGTGCACTTAATGTGTCATTTTCAGCACACTGTAATTTGGGATCTTGTTTGGGTCAGAGCACATTTATATATATAAAAAAAAAAATATAAAAAAAAAAATTGAAAGGAAAAGATCTTCTGATTAAAAAAAAAAAAAAAAAAATACATTTTAAAGGGGTTAATTTTTACTTGTGAACAATGTGTTGAAGTCTCTTCGTTGTGCTTTGGTGTTAATTTTTTAATTACTTGTTTATGTATTTTAGCACTTCATTTGAAAGGGACGATAGAAAAGAAAAATGATTAATGAGGCGGTGATAGTTTTCAGCCCTATTCCTTATACCTGAATGTAAAACAGGCACCATAAAACAGCTTTTTATTGGCTCTACATCACAAATCAGGTCTGCGCACTTAAAAAGAGGAGAATTTACTTCATCGTGTCGTTCTACTTGTTGTTTGATTGGTTCACCCTGGATGAAGACGCTCCATTGTTTCATGTTACATAGAGGACAAAGTATTCGGACCGCACGTTCATTATCACGGCTTATGTGCTTCGATCTGGATACGCTGTGAAGCTTTTTTCTGATTTGGTGAATCATGAAAATGACGTGCATTTTATTTACTAATCGCAGCAGTTAGATGTAAAAGTAATCTCAGAAAATTAGACAAAATGAGCACCGTCAGTGCTGCTATTTCCAGACTTTAATATGAACGTTATTGAAAATAATTTCCCCACATAATAAAGCAGCTTTCAGCCTGTTATAAAAAAAAAAAAAGAAAAAGAAAGAAGACCCAATACACAAATGTTTTGTCCCAAACAAGATCATCTAGTTTGTTAAAAATGACACCGTTTCTTCAAACAGAAAGCGTGCATGATGATTTTACACTCTATGGGAATAACATACCTCCCCTCTAGACATCTGTACTCACCAAATTATTGTCTAATCCTTCGTAGCTTTTGTTTGCTCGCTTTTGTGTAAAATTAATATCATTCCGTGTCTCCTCTCCGACAGACGAGACGATGGTCATCAACGTCTTCTGCGGCGTCGTGTCGGGAGTCCTGTCCTCGTCTCTGGCCAACCCCACCGACGTTCTCAAGGTGACTCAGAACGAGGCTCGTGTGTCTTGTTTGTTATTTATGAAGAAAAAAACAAAAAAAAACAAAAAAAAAACATCAGGAACAGAAATGAAATCTGAGATTAATCGTTAAAATCTTCCAGTGGCTTTTTTGTTTTTGTTTTTAAAAGTGTGTTGTGAATGCTGCTTGCGTGTTTGTTCCAGATCAGGATGCAGGCGCAGGGCAGCCTCCTCCAAGGCAGCATGATGTCCAACTTCATGAACATCTACCAGACAGAGGGCACCAAGGGGCTGTGGAGGGTGAGTGCTGGGTCACTCTATAAACATTATGTGGATGTCTGTCCTCAGCAAGGTGGACCCCAATTCAAAGCTGCTGACCAGGTTCATGGACTTAAAAGGATCAGAGACCAGATAACTGACATGAAAATAATAACGCTGACACAGCTCTTCATGAGTTTTCGGTTTTTATTGTGCTTAATGGTTAAAATTGTGATTCTGGGGGGAAAATCTCTCTTAAAACAAACCTTATTAAAACCTCCAGAATAGTCCGTAAAATGCCTTATTAACTAATACGACTAATGACTAACGTGTTTCAGCTCCGTCCACTGGATTGTACTGTAGTAGGTTTTACATTAACACTATACTATATTTTTCTCCCTCAGGGTGTCATCCCCACGGCGCAGCGGGCAGCCATCGTGGTCGGGGTGGAACTTCCCGTCTATGACATCACAAAGAAGCACCTCCTTCGCTCTGGCGTCATGGGAGACACCATTTTGACGCACTTCATGTGAGCTTCTTCGCTCTCACACGTCTCGGGTGAAAAAAAAAAAGGGGGTGGGGGTCGGCATCTGCTTCTGTTCATTAACCGCGCTCCACCTGTTCCCACAGTTCGAGTTTCACGTGCGGCTTGGCGGGAGCTCTAGCCTCCAACCCGGTGGACGTGGTCCGGACCCGCATGATGAACCAGCGGGTTTTGTCGGGAACCCCCATGTACAAAGGAACGCTGGACGGAGTGATGCAGACGTGGAAGAACGAGGGCTTCTTCGCTCTCTATAAGGGATTCTGGCCTAACTGGCTGCGACTTGGGCCGTGGAACATCATCGTATCCTTTAAATTAAAAAAAAAAATACTACTATGTTCTTTATAGAGGTGAGAAAAACTGATTTGTGGTCATTTTTAGTTCTTGGTGGGGGAGGGGGGATTTTTAAATTCTTGGTATAGTATCTAAAATGTTTGATCGGTCCAGATATACTGTACAATAGACCTTGAATTTGAGCGATATGAATATAAATCTGTCAAAACCAACAACAAAAAAGAATTTATAATTCTATTATAATGAAAGAGCTCTTTAATATCTCTATTTGCATGAATCCATTGTGTTGTAAATCAGTGGGCAAAGCTCCGTCATGACAGTCTAGTACTTTCAGATCATTTTTACATCATTCAAATCAGATTGTTTCTCAATATCTCAACTTTCAGAAAATAACATATCACAATTTTTTATTGATATTGCATTATGAAATATGTCTGGAAAGGCCACAGTATGTGAAGGCAGCACTGAATTTATATTTTTACCCATCATTCCTATTGGTTGTTTAAACGTAATAGCTCTTAGCCTGATTGTAGTGACACAGGAATCGACACGGGGTTAAACTGATGAGGTCAATGCTGTGAAACCATGAAACTTGAGCCTGGCGATGTTTTCGTTGGAACAATTTGAATATTATTTGCGAGTGAAATGAAGGTAAATGCAGTGAATAGCCCGTTTTGATAATCCGCGACCTGGTCGCGCTGCCGTCGGCTCAAATCGTTCCTGTTTCAGAGCTCGTCCCGCCTTTCGCACCGTTGTGTCCTTAACATACTCCTCAGTTCTTCATCACCTTCGAGCAGCTGAAGAAGCTCCCGTTTTAACACGAGCAGAACGCACCGGTCTGCTCGACTGTCGGAGATGAGTGTGGGGAGGTTTTGGTGGGGGGGCACGGCACCAGTTCATTCCCACTCCCACTCTTTAAATCCAAACCAACGACCCATCTCAATCATCTGCCCAATCAAAACTTCGACTAATGTTTTTTATTGTTTTTTTTTATATAAAGTGGTTTATTTTATTGTCACTGGTTTCATTTTCATTTTCATGTTTTTTTTGTTTTGTTTTTTTTGCTGACTGTTGCGTTGACTCCTCACTCCTCGCCCACCTTTGACACTCCGCAGGCAGCTAAATGTGTGGTTGTAGCAGAAGAGCGGATGCTTGGAAGGACTGCGTTTGTATTTCCGTGAGCTGGTGGATTTGGGTGAGTGCAGTCTTATAAACTTTGAATTTTCTTTTCTTTTCTTTTTTTTTTTTTTTTAAACCTCTTATTATTTGCTGTGGGACAAAACACAGAAAATGTATTAATACGTGTAGGAGCGGCAGGACGTCGGTTCAGACGTGCATGGTTACACGGTTTGGGGATTAACAATTTGAAAAATGAAAGATGTGACAACCCTGTTTTTTTTTTTCAGGGCATAAACACTGCATGAAGTGTGAAAATAACTCCTCAATTTATCTGTTAAATGTTGAGGAATTGCATGGAAGAAGTGGTACAAAGGACACTGACTGTTACAGGTACTGCTGAGAGAGAGAAAAGGAAGTCAAACTAAAATTCAAACCGACAGAAAGGAAGGAATAATTCTCCAAATGAGCTCGGCTCTTTTTTTTCCAAAATAATACTCAGTGATGCGGGATCTTTGAGAAAGTGAGGTGTCAAAAATGACAGAAATATCTATGAACACTTGAACATCTGGATAAATCGAAAGCTTTTTTTTGTTTATTATTTATTTTTAGTAGGGGAAAAAAAGCTAAACAGTTTTCTAGAAACATATTGGAACATAAACTATTAACATCTGTCATCTTAAAAAAAAAAAAGCCACTGACAGAAATCTGAACCAAAGCATATTAATGAGAAAACACATTTTTTTCTTTCTATTCTTTTTAATATTTAAGAAACGTTCATTTCAAAAGCAACCACTCTTAAATACAGTATTTTTGTTGTTTAATTTTTGCAGTATTCTTTCTGTTCTGGTCTAAAATCAGTTTTAGGCGGTTGTGGGCGGGGCTCGCTGCTAGAGAGGTTGTGGGCGGGGCTTGTCATTATCGACCCACAAGAGAACAATCCAGTACATAATGTAAATGGCTGCACAGACTCGTTCACGCACAACAGGTGGATGTTATTTTATCTTCAGCATGTCCGGATGTACATAACGATGCCTTTCTCTGCTCCTTCTTTCCCCGTCCTGTCTCCCGTTGTGCCAAAATGGGTTTCTACCAAACCGAGTCGCTTTTATTTGCAGGTGTTTTTTTTCTCAGTCCTCCATAATTTAATAATAATTAATAATAATAATTAGATCTCAACAGTAATCATAACCAAAGCGCCATATTATTTGACCTCACTCTACATCCACCCGCATCACCAAACTTTTTTTTAAATTTTTTTTATGGCAGATGTTATATTTTGAAAATATTTGTAATACTTTGGATTTATTTTAACAGCTGAATGAGTATTTTTCTTTTCTTAACTTTTGGTGTATCCTGATCGTAGGCGTGTATTTTTTTTTTTTTTATCGGTGGTTGTTCAAAGGTTTATCACCCCGGCAGCAGCCTTTTGGGGTTTTCTAGCTCGTCATCATCTGATGGGTGAATCTAAACACAGAAGTTAATGCCGCAACCCGGCTGAAAAGAAAATATACAGAATTTGTGTACGACTGGCGCATGCTCCTCTACATCTATGCTGCTGTTGGGACTGCTAGCTCTTCAGTCGTTTCCTGCCGTTGGCGTTTTGAGTGACGTGTTGTGAAACCAGCTCGGCTCTATCTTGGTCATATTCGTCTGTGCGCCTGTTCCAATCTCGCTTTTGCATAATTTCAAGCCTGATTGGATTTAGTGAATCTGGATTTTTTTTCCTATAACTTCTCGTGCTTTTGATGAAAAACACCCGCACGGTGTCCTTTTGGCCCTCAAACCAATCAGTTGTCATTGCAGCCACAGAAATATCACAATCTGCCTCTTTTTATTTATTTTTATTATTTTTTTTTACAAAAAAAATCCTAAATTAAGCCAACCATGTCTTCGAATCTAAACGCTATCTCTGTCTCCAGTACAGAGTTTACGTGTATTTACGAGGCAACGCGAGTTCATTTTTCCTCTTGAGATTTGGTTTGAACCATTTCACCGTATTTCGTCTTCTTCTTTTTTTTTTTTTCAGTTTTCCCGGCAGTAACATTTGTGCAATCTCGATTTGCATCATTTCATTTCCAAGTGTACTTCGTTTTGTTTATTTTTCCAGGTTAACTCCGCGACATGCTCGAGTTCAAAGGTCACATTTAGAACGAGTTTTCCTGCTTTCAGAGGTCAACTTTAGGTTTTGAGTTTGTGTTTTTCTGACGGTACTTGGGAGTAAAAGTATTCACCGGAGAGATGCGCTGTTACAGCCTTTCACTTTACATCGATCACCCGCTGATAATCTCCCTCAGTGACTTTAATAATGAGTTTTGTTCCCAAATGATTTGTTGGTGAACAGAAAAGTATTTAAAAAAAAAAAGATTTGTGACAAAAAAATGATAAATGTTCTGCTGTTTTCATAATTTCTCTCATTGCGAATAGAAAATCTTTCTGGCTGTTGGTCAGACCAAAACAAGCAATTTGAAGCCTAAATTTCTGGAATTTAAACGATTCACAAAAGCAATGATTGAAAGATGAAATGATTTTCGTTACAATATTAATAATTGCAGCAGCAACTTATTCTTGAAAATAATAGTTTGGGTGGAAACCTGAAACCCATTTTTTTCAACATGTAGTTTTTTTTTGTCTTTCGCAAAGGTAAATGGGTCGATGAATTATGAATACTAAGGAAATTGTTGGAAACCTGAATGGACCTAAATTCACTCCTATCTGATAAAATATTTTTCAGGCCGTTAAGTTGAATTGAAAAGAAAAGAAAAGCTCCTAATCATGAGCCGCGCTGGCTGTAAAAGCCCTTTTGCACATTGTCGTGAATGTAAACGCTCCTGGAATACTCGGTCAGGTAAATTATCAGGCCGTCTGTCATTTACATATTAATGAAAAAGCTCCAAAGCTAAACAACAAAATGAATTCAGGAAGGTCGACAATTAAATAAAACATATTCTGCTCAGTCGCCTGCGGTGGTATTTTTGAATTAAATGGACAAAGTGCCCTTTTTAATGTGCCGAAAACCCAGAAGGGGACATTTATCCACTGATGTTCATAAATCATGTTCTCGTAAAGAATGTAGTACGGTCGCGTCCGTGCGCTCCAGTGTCACATCTCAATAAGTTAACTCACTTTCTATTTATTGTGACATGAACTTTAAAACGTCCAAAGGTTGTTGTTGTTGTTTTTTTTTTTTAATATATATATATATATTTCTGCTCTTTTCTGATTGTCCAATAGTTGAAGTCCATGATTGTGTGTGTGTTGTAAAAGGTGTCATTCTGGAATAATTTTGTTTTAAAACCATATATGGAGATTGTTTATGTTTTATTCTTATGCATTTTTTTTTTTTTTTTTTAAATTCTCCCAATTATTTGCTGTTTATGTTTTGATCTCCAGAAAAATCTGTGTATTTATTTGACAGATCAGCTGATGCTGCTTTTCATTCCTGCTCTGATCTCTTAAAAAAAAAAAAAAAAAAAAAAAAGCATGTAAATTTGAAAGCTGACATGTTTTTATTTCATTTTTTTGCTTTTTCATTTGAACTGTTGTCTGTTGCTCGGAGTCGACATCATTCGCAACACTTCACTTTTTTTTTTTTTTTTTTACCTAGTAATTAATTCCCTTCATCATAAAGCAGACGGACTGAACTCAAATATTTTTGATCAATTTATTCACTTGTAAGTGAATTCAGAGTTGCTACAAATCTTTGAAATATCAGTGACCTGAATTATTCTTAAAGGAGCAGTCTGACATTTTGGTAAATGGGCTTAAAAAAAAAAAAACCCGTGGTTGTACGGGCTGGTGAAGTTCGTGCTTCAGTAACATCGTGGTGAACAACAGCCAGACGTACTGACTTCACAATATGTTGGTTAAGAAACAGTTAAAGCAACTTCCCTGCTCCAAATTAACATTCATGCATTTTCATTTATGTACAGAATAAATCGACCAGATAAAACATGTTAATTGGCGTATTTTCCAACTTCAGGGAGAACCAGACTATCTGCTCCTCTCATTTTCTAGTGAGTTATTTTAAGGTTGAGGCCACATTGAATTTCGACGCGATTAAAGCGCCAGAAAAAAAACTACAAACTGGACCTTGAAGTCGCGATTATTTTGGCAAAGTCGCAGCTTTGCTTTAGTTTTGACAGCAGTTTGAATCGGAGAGCGTCACCGTTGTTTCTTCTTCTCTGTGAAGCTTTGCAATATTATCACTCTCCAAGAAAAGTAAGGGAAACGGATCCACAGAACTGCTTCGTGGTCCTAATCTTTGACTATAACTCGTATAACAGCTTTTTATCGACATGTTGTTGTTTTTTTTGCTCCGTAGATAAATTGATCACGGTTGTGTATCTCTTCCAGCTTTTGTGGAAGAGAGTTTATCGTTGTTGAAAAAGAAAGAAGCCAGAAAATAGTTGAAAAACAGTTTCATTCTGGTAAAAATGTTTGTTTTCCTCTCGTTACATTTTTTTTTAATTTTTTTTTTTTCAAGGATTTTTTTTTGGGGGGGGGGGTTATTCTTTAAATCTAAACATCCACATTCCTTTCTGACATGTTGATCCCTTGTTCATTTTCTTTTACCTGGCCAGAGCACCAATTCTGCGTCTCATGAGCAAAAAGTAAAGCACTCTCACCGATCAAATTAAGACGAAGGATTTCAGACGGTTGGCGTCGTTCCTGCCGATCACAGCGTGAAAATTCCCCTTATGGGAATTATTTCCTCTGGACATTTAGTGTGATTCTTCAGCCATATGTTATAAAGAGATTTGTCATTTTAAGGCCAAACTAGGGCACCATAAAAGGAGGGTTTTTTTTGTTTTTTTTTTCCATTTCCTGCTTCAGTTCAGAGACATCAGGCTGAAATATTCCTCCTGCTGATATTAAAATACTTTGAGACAAATCTTCATCTGTGTTGCAGCCGGAAGAAAATCTTAACAATATTTTTGAACATTTTCTCTTCACTTCTACTGATTGTTTGCATTTTGGTGTCTGCTCAGCTCGAATCATTCTGCAATCCTTCTCGCTTGTTTTCTCCGATGAATTTTTATGGTGGAGGTTTAAAGTTTTATTTTATTTTATGTTGTTGTTTTTTTTAAAAATTTATTTTCTTTGACAGATTGGGTTTGGCTTTATATAAATTCACTGTTCACTCAAATAAAATATATGCTGTGATTGTTTCTGGATGTTCATTTATTTATTCCTGCTTTGTTCAGTTGAGCAGGTAAAATAAATTCCCTGGATTTTAGTATTTAAAGTGCATATAAATATGGAAGCTTAAAGATTATGTTTTATATTAAAATCCCTGGGAGTCAGTCAGCGTCTCTTTGGACAGTAAATCTCCTGTTTTTCAACGACAAAAATGTTGAAAGAAAGAATTGATTTCATATTGCGATGTACTCTTTTCTGTTTTTTGTTTTTTTTTCCCAAACACTTAGCTTGATGTTGCTAAACAGGAAAATCTTTGCCAAGCAGCTGTAAAATGATGTTTTCCTCTTCATCATTTCCTATTGAGACACCCTCTATACTCGGCCATAGATGCAGCTCGGTTGGGTGCAGCGTGATATTACAGCTGCTGTACGGGGGCCAAACCACAGCAGGCCCAGCTGTATCATCTTATTAGCTATTCTACGATGCTCACACTGTTAATATAGTGACTATTTGCTGAGTGTGAACGCACATGTGTGTAACATGGACAAATAGACATATTAAGCATCATTTTATACACTTCCCCCAAATTTCTGCCGAACACAACGTCGTATGTATGGACGTGTGAGGTGGTCCAGTTCAATGGGAAATCAAGTTTTGTAGAGCAGAGCTGGCAAAGAAATAACATTTAAATAGAGAATACAGCAGATGACGTGAAACGTCGGCGCTCAGTGTCGTTTCCACCTTGGAGACCATCTTTAACAGGGTTAAGCTAATGTTGTAATACCAATTATGAATACTCGGAAGGCACCTAAACATAAAGAAGCGAGAAAGTCCAACGAGACCCGCGTCCACGTCCGGCTGAATTTCATAGATGCAGAAAACGACTTTGTATTTTAACAACAACTATTTGTTGGCAAAGAATCAAATGAAACTTGAGTTCACTTAAATCAAGAGTTAAATTCGCTCCACATATCTGTGAAAGTTAAATCACTTGACGGCTTAATATTTCTCCGGTCCATAAAATGGTCCATAAATATCTTCACTTAACGCTGACATGCTGCAGGCGCAGCGTCATTCACACCTCCACACTCCCAATCATTAAGTGAACCAGCTTCAGGTGTGTCAGCTTGTCTCACAGCTGAACCCTGGATTTATTAAACCACAGGGGAGACTGTGGCGGGAGGAGCTCTTTTAGTATTTGATGTGACATTGGTTCCACGACGGAAAGAGCTGCTGCTTCATGCACCGATTTACACATGTGGAGATATATATATATATATGTTTTGTAATAATTTTTTTTTAATCTTTTTTGAAGCAGCATTACAAAGAAAAAAAATAAAATAAAGCTGAGTTCTCTGTGGAGCTTCAGCAGCAAATATGTTTGCTTGAGTTGTTTGGCTTCTAGTTTGTCTTGTTTTATTTGGTTTTTTTTGGTTTTTTTCTAAGAGAGTAGGATCACCCTACATGTGTTTTATGCTTTGAAGAGGTTTTTTTTTTATTTTTTTATTTTACCAGTACAGCCGGGAGTTTGCTGAGATTTAATCCGCAGGGTTAGAAACTAAAAGTGCGAAGCCATGAAGGAGGAGATCGCAGCCGCTGTGTTCTTTGTCACTCGGCTGGTGAAGCGATACGGCCGTCTGGATAACGATGGCAGGGAACGCTTCGCTGCCGCCCTCACCGCCGTTCTGTTCGAGAACTACAAGAACCACTGGCACCTGAGCGCACCCACCAAAGGACAGGCCTACAGGTCAGTAACCTGCTTTGGTTGGTGTTCCCCAGTAAGTCCGAGTCATTTCTTCAAAGTCGTTAGTTGTGAAAATGTAAAAGAGCTGAAGTTTGAGAAAACTAGATTTTAAAAAAAAATTTAAAAAATGATGGTCATCACTTTCTCAGTCACTCTTGTTGAAGCCATTTTGTTTCAGAGGTACAAATTACAATCAAATGTTGGAAGGAACTGAGGAATTACAAGTCACACAGATTTCCATTAAGACTATTTTCTTAAAAGTACCAAACAAAGTAGGGTTTTCATTCTGGAAAAAAAAAAATCAAAATTTGCTCCAAAGATTTCTTTAGAAACTTGAGTTATTGAGTTGAATAAATGTCAAGTTTTTAATTTGCGTCAAACAAACTCATTTTTAGGTTCTGAGGTACTCTGAAAATAACATTTGAAGTCATATTTCAGTGACCAACTACAAAAATTAAAGCCCAAAATGTCAATGCTGTGGTAACCGCTTCTTCTTCAGGTCACTGTGCAAAGCTTCCAAATCAAACAGCCAATAAAGTGACAACAAAATAGGCAATATTTTCCCATCAATGTTTGAATTAAGATCTCTTTCCCGGACTTTTCCTAAATGTTCACCTACCATTTGAAAGAAGTCTTTTCTTAACGCTGAATCCGAGCTGCTGGCTGGCGTTTCAGGTGTTTGCGTATGAACCGAGTGTGTCTCCAGGACCCGGTGCTGCAGCAGACCTGCGAGCGCAGCGCCGTGTACTACGAGGATCTGGGCCTTCCTCAGGAGCTGACGGTGTGGGTCGACCCGGGAGAGGTGTCCTGCAGGTCAGACCCTGAACTCTGCTAGAGCCGGACTTGGTGCAAGTACAGAGCCGCGGAGGGGCCGGCTTGTCATGAATGTGTACCGGGAAATGAAGGTTTTCATTGGCAAGACTTTAATAATCTCCAGTTTGAGATTTTAAGAGCTGCTGTTTTCGTTTAAAAATTTTCACTTTGGGCACAATTTATGACTCGAGTCACTTTTATAGCTCTGGATTTCCACCAACACTTCTGACTAATACCACGCTGCAAATAATATTTATAGGGTTGTTGTTGTAGATGTTGTTTTTTTTTTTTCCCCTTTCCTTGCAGGTACGGTGAACGCAGCGCTCCATTCTGCGTCTTGGTGGTGAACGGATGTCGTCGTGCGAACGGGGAATTTTCCCGTCACATCAATGGCGCCGTGGAGCGGGCGAGTCTTGACGTCCAATCAGGAAGCTCTTCAGATGAGGAGGATGGAGCTGAAGACAGCAGCAACAGAAGCAGCAGCAGCAGCAGCAGCAGCAACAACATCAGCAGCAGCAACAACATCAGCAGCAGCAACAGCAGCAGCAGCAGCAGCAGCAGCAGCCAACCATCTCTCTGTCCAGCTTCGGCCTCGCCCACAAACCCTGAACCCAAAACCATCCCGACTGTCAGCAACCCCAACAGTGTTTACCGGGTAGGTGGAATATTATTCTATTTTATAAATGGCAGGCAGAATATGGAGACTTCTTTTTTTTATTTTTTATTTTTTTTATAGGATTTTTTATCTGGAACTTTATTTTAGGTCGGAGTCGACTCATTTAACATCGTCGCAATGCAAATGTTTCATCTTCAAGTCTCGAATGCTGAAGACTAGAAAGTGTCTCATTTTTGGACTATTGCATGTTGTAAGTCTGCTGAAGGAACCATTTGAGGGAGTTTGGACATTTTTAAAATAAGCAGCAAGCCCTTTGAACTATAGAAGTTTACAATCGAAACAGGATCTTTGTATTTAACCTCGAGAATCTTGGCTAACTTGACTGTTTATTGGTCTTTTGTTCCAAGAGCATTTTATTGCTGTTGTTGGTAGAGTTAATAGTGAAACTTTGACAGTGCTTTCTTTTTTTTTTTTTTTTTTGGTCTCCCCATAGTCCAGAACTCAAAATATTAAAAAAAAAAAAAATAAATAAAGGGAGTAAAACTGCATTTTTTTTTTAATGTATTTATTTTTAATAGCTGGAACCATGAAATATCTTTCTTGCAAAATGCCTGCCGAAAACAAGGATTGTCGCAATTGTCAAAATTGTATAATTTGTCAGCTATTTCAGCTCGACTTGGATAGTTCAAACGATAAACACTATCATACAATTTGGAACAAGCTCTGTTTTTAAAGTACAATATTCTGAGTTTTTTGTTTTTGTTTTGTTATTTCCATTTAAACTACTACTCTTAATACATTTCAAACTACCTCCATTTTGAACTTCGGTACAGTATTTTGAGTGAATGTCCCTCTGCTCCCGCTGTCCTCAGTTCAGTGAATTTTGCCCGGGAGCTCCTCAGAACTGGCTGATGGAGAACAGGAACGCCTTCGCTGGGGAAGCCTTCACGACTCGCGCTCCTCCTCCTGATGCTGCTGCAGCAGCTCCACAGTTCCCCAACCAGAAAGGCTTCAAATCCCACCGAGCCACATTCACCTTCGCCGGGCCTCGTGTTGACAAGTACCACTGGGTCAGCAAGTCCCGATCCTAGAGCAAGCCGAGCCTTCAACCCCAGGTACCCCGACGTGGATTAAAGGCCACAGACTTTGTTTGCAGTGGCGGGAGAGAGAGGAGAAAAAAAATAAAAAATAAATTCAGAAAATCTTTAAAGGATGAACTTATTTTTGGTAAATGGTTTAAAGTAATGATTTAAAGTAATGCTGTTTGAGCATGTTTTTAAACTTTGAAATATTCATGTATTTTTTTTTAAACGTAGTTTTCCCTTTATTTGTGTTTTTAAACTGAAATTAAAGAGTGAATAAAGTAATATTGATCTGTCATTGAAAAGAATAAAATACGTCCGTTTCAGCTCAGCTCTTTGTTCTGTTTCATTTCATGATTCAATTCCTCTCTTTTTTTTTTTCCCGTTTTTTTTTGTTTTTTTTAAAACACATCAGGATATTCTTTCAAATACATTCAATAACAGTGTGGCTGAGCAGGTGTGGTGGTGGTGGTTGTACTGGTAGCGTAGTTAGTGATTGGTGTGCAAGAACAATCATCTAACAACACTGCCTATACAGCGACCCCAATCATGTCCGCCATCGGGATCTGGGACGGCAGGAAGAGATTAAGTCAGAACTGATCGCTTGTTTTCAGAAAGCATTTGGGCACCGCAGTGAAATACCATTTATATGCTTTATACTACCTTTTAGCAAAAAGACTCGCACAAGCACTTCATAGAAATCAACTTACACCAGGTATACCAAACCCCAAGAGCTCGGCAGGATCTTTTTCCTCCATAAATTATTGAAATTTATTACAAAAAATGTACCAACTTCCAGTTTTCTGTTGGAGGGCATTTGTTAAACATCCATGTTGTTACACCTTATTTTCTCTCTGATGCCTTGACTTTAAAAAAAACAAAAAACGTAACATAGCCAGTTAGGATGTTAGCAGAGTATAGCTCGGTAGATTTAGTAACAAATTATGTATCGTTAAACTACCCTGATTTCTGAATCGGAACTTTTTTTTTACATTTTTAACTGGATCTCTATTAAAGCCGTCTTCATTGCTGTTAAGCTCTCCGTTTCTGGCTGATTAAACAGCCAAACATCGGTTGACTCGAGCGAAGTCTTCTGTCGGCTTCTCGATCACGTTGCGCCCACAGACTGGGCGGCTCTGTCGCAAGCGGAGATTGGACTAGTTGAGCTTGAAAGAAAGTTGTGATCAAAAAAAAAAAAAAAAAAAATGACGTCTACAGCAAAGTCTGAAGTTGAAACATCAGTGAACTCTGTTTAAAATCTGAGTGTGCTGTGCTTCTTACCTGTGGTTGCTGCAGTTCACCAATGACCACTGCTGGAGAAACGCAACCCAACCGTCTCCAAAGCGACCCGATACTCTCTCTCTCTTTGTGTGTGTGTGTGTGTGTGTGTGTGTGTGTGCGTGTGCGTGCCCACGTCTCAGGTCGTGCCTCGACTTGCCCCGGACTGGCAGGTACAGCTGATGTTGCCGGGGACAGCAGTAAACATTCGTCCTGAGCCCCAGGATGGGCCGGCTTTGCTTTAATTCCTGGAACCGCAACAGTTTCATTTTCTAAATACATTCATTTCAACCCGACATTATTTGTTTCGACAAACCGGTGATGCATCCGAAAAAAAAAAGTTTGAGGTTTAAAAAAACAAGACCAGGTCAGAAATATGACCGGAGCATATATGGACAAAGAGACAGCTTTTAGTTTGAAATAAGGGCTTTTAATTTGAAATGGATGCAGGAAGTTGCAGCTTTCAGCCGACCGATAGTGTAGCTTTATAATTTTTGGATTGTCTACTCACTCAACTGCACGAGGATTTTGCTTATCCACCTGCATCTCAGACACCACTTCCCCGCTCTACATGCAAAATGAACATACTGTACACAGATACAACAAATAAGCACACGTACACGTTGCAGAAACAGGAGGAGTTGAAGCAATGAACATACAAACACAGGAAAGTGAAAGTGAACAGCGGCATTTATTACTTTTACTTATTCAGAGGGTGGCAGTTGAAGGCAATTGTGATCCGATCACCCAGAACAGATGTTAATCCCAGGTGTGTCAAAGGATCTATTTGAACACAAAAATAGGAAACCCAGAAAGTAATCAAAGTACCGCGTGGCCACCTCTATGAAGCTTAAAGTTTTTAACTTCTGATTCCTCCCTTTTTTTTCCCCCCGTGTCGCTGCTCAGTCTTGCATTACCTGCGAGGGAAAGGGATTTACAAGAATAGCGAACAGGACCTCCAAACCGGCTTCAAAGATAATACATTTTTATTTCACCATTATGATCAGTTTATTACAAATGCATTAAATAGAAATATCTTGAACTAACACGGGTCTATCAGCCCCAACAGCGTTCGTGTGTCTGCAGGGCTGCAGACTTTGGTCACCCAGTTAGAAACTGCAAACAGATGCCATCCCATAGTAAACGTTTGTTTCACTTCTGTTGCTGCTTCAAATGTATTGTATCTCCGAGTAAAAGAAAAGACACAAATAGATAGATTAGTCTTTTTTTTTTTTTTTTAATTTTTTATTATTTTTTTTAATTTTTTTTTAAAAACATTATGTAAGCGCGAAAGGTTTCCATGTTCTTGAAACAACAGCCTCATAAACGGCACAGCGAACAGGAAACAGGAAAAGACGTTTCGGCTGTTGAATTCGCTTTTGTTAAAGCGCATCCGCGAGGCAGCCAATCACCGACCGCCTTTATTCGCACGCGAAACCGCCTCGTCCAATCGGGAACGCTGTCACTCCGACGCCAGCTAGCTCTCGGTCACATCCGGTCGTATATATGTTGCCACGAGTTAGCGGCGAATTTGGAGAGTGTCCATTTTGAGCAACGGGTCAGCGTCCCCGGTATTTTCACTTAAAGTAAGCATGCTTTCCTGCTGTTGTCTTTTTTTTGTTTTTCGCGTATTGAAAAATACACGGGAGTCGTGCGCGTTTTTTTTATTCCGCGATCCTTTTCGTCGTGTCTCCCTCCTCCTCTCCTCCTCCTCTCCTCTCCTCCCTCCCTCCTTTCCCTCCTCCGCCGCCTTTGCTTTCTTTATCTCTTGTCGGCGGCTTCTCCGTTAGCCGTAGCTCCGCTGTTAGCCGCGCCGCTGCTAATGTACGTTTATACCGTTACGACTCGCGTTAATTGTTGACGCGTTTACGCTCTTGAGCTTGTTCGTTTTTTTGTTTTGTTGGGGGGTTTTCTGGAGGGGGGGGGGGGGATGTCGGTTTGAGATATTTATATATTCACCGCGTTACCGACAGGCTCTTAATCGCGTTATTTATTTATTCCTAGCCGTGTTAGCTCGTTAGCCGGGCCTGCTCTCGAGCCCCGAGCGGGTAACGGAGCAAAGCGCGGTCCGCTTGAACACCCGGGTTTTTTTTTTTTTTTTTTTTTAAATTTCTTTTTGTTCAGCATCTTTCTTGCAGCCGTGTGCAAAAAAAAAAAAAAAAAAAAAAAAAAAGCATGACCTTGTAATTTTTTTTTTTTTTTACAGCTGCAGTTTTAAATCTTAAAAAGTGCACGAGGATGCATTTCGACCGGTATTATAAGGAAAACTAAACACGTCTTTATTTAAATTGTGGCTTTTAAAATATGGATTAATGTTTGTCTCCCGTTTTTAATCATTATTTTTAATCCTTGGTAAGTTTTTGCATTTTATTGTTTAATTGATGCAACCTTCAGTTCTATCTTATACTTGTTTTTTTTTTGTGTGTGTGTTATAATGTAAAGCACTTTGGGCTGCATGCTTTGTAGTTAAATGTGCTGTTTAAATAGTTGCTGGCCACAGAAACGAAAGGTTAATTTGTATCGTTTGTTCTTTGATGATTTGTCCTTTTTTTTTTTTTTTGTTGCACGTTTAATTCACACAATGGAGTTGTTTATTTGTAAACTTGGTATCAGTGAGTGGCGGCTTACCAAAAAAAAAAAGGGGTGTCATCTTTGCTGAAGGGTATCTGTGGTCAAAAATCACATGGCTCACTTGTAAAAATAAGCGGAGTAAATGTATGAATTGATCCAAGGAGTCATTTTAATTGTAGCTCAGGCTGTTGTTTCCCCACAACCTCCTCCCCCCCCCCTCACCTCCCTTTCTTTCCCTCCACTCTTTTGTATTTTTGAGACCGTGACATTTTCTGTTGAATTTGTGAGTATTCGGTAAAGACCAAGTTCACTCAGAGTTTGTCTCGTCCCATTTCAGTCCCTTGAAGAACCCACCGTAAGAATGGCAGACGCTGAGACTCTGCTCATGGAGACGTCGGAGCAGAACGGCAACGAGGGAGAGGAGGACCAGAACGGGGCCGAGCTGGAGCTGATGAGTGGGGAGGACGCCCAGGAGGACGCCCAGGATTGCCAGGATGCCCAGGAGGGCCAGGAAGGCCAGGAGGGACAGGAAAGCCAGGAAGGCCAAGAGGGACAGGAGGGCCAGGAGGGCCAGGACAACGGCACAGATGGAGGCAAGATTGATGCCAGCAAAGGAGAGGAGGATGCTGGGTAAGTGTTTCACCACCCCTCCGCAGACCTAAATGATCAATTGGAGACGTACAAGTTTACAAAAAGAAGAATGAGTTGTGTATTCTTGTCTAAACTAAGTTAAGAAATAAACAGCATTGCGTCCCTCGGTTTTCGCAGTAAAATGTTCGTTGGCGGCCTCAGCTGGGACACGAGTAAAAAGGACCTGAAGGATTACTTCACGAAGTTTGGGGAGGTGTCGGACTGCACCATCAAGATGGACTCCAACACCGGCCGCTCCCGAGGCTTCGGCTTCGTTCTGTTCAAAGACTCTTCCAGCGTGGACAAGGTGAGTCCCCCATCTGACCACCCAACACCTGGTGAAACACAAAAGCAGCGAGTCTTCTGCTCAGAATGAAGTTAAATGTTTAAATGCCACTCGCTTCTAATT
This sequence comes from Brachyistius frenatus, assembly GCF_029030835.1. Lineage (NCBI taxonomy): Eukaryota > Metazoa > Chordata > Actinopteri > Embiotocidae > Brachyistius > Brachyistius frenatus. The sequence continues at coordinate 873,039 of NW_027210604.1, forward strand.
TACTTCACAAGGTGCCGAAGCGGTGTCCTTTCCGTTGCGCTCTAGTTGTGTAGCGTTGTGTTTAATGACGGTGTGTCCGCAGGTGCTGGAGCAGAAGGAACACAGACTGGATGGGCGTCAGATCGACCCCAAGAGGGCGATGGCCATGAAGAAGGAGCCTGTCAAGAAGATCTTCGTCGGGGGTTTGAACCCAGAGGCAACCGAGGAAACCATCAGGGAATACTTCGGCGCCTTTGGAGAGGTTGGTTTCAGATGGAGTTACTGGGAACATGCAAGAATTGACCATCTGCAGTCGATTTTTGTTGTTGTTGTTGTTGTGCTAAATCTCTCGTTGGTAGAGCATGAAAAGTGGTAGTTGTGAGGAACACTGATCGTTATTACAAATTCAAATCAGTTTGCAGAAAATTTTGAGTGACGTTTTTGCGCATAAACTTCCGGTCCTTGTGGCACGAGGTTTTATTCAGTGTTTGGTTGCATGTACTAATCCTTTATTGGTGCTCAATGAAGCTACAGGCTAATGAGCAAATGGCTGATTAAAACAAAGTTTCAGATTAATTTGAGGATCTTGGAAAATAACTTGATTCTTTGTCAGATGTTATGTCTCTCATTGCATAGCTGGGTGTCGCTCTGCTACTCGAAAGTTTGTAGAAGTTGACCCAAATGGTGCGCGTGTGGTTTAAACTGTAGACGAGACTTCACAGACGAGAGTTGGACTAGTTTATGCTCTTGGCGGCCAATCGGTGTGCAGAGACCATATGCAAAAGATCCCGACAAAATACCAACGTGCACATTATACACTTTCACCCTTTTGCTTCTGTCTGCAGATCGAAACCATCGAGCTCCCCATCGACCCCAAATCAAAGAAAAGGAGGGGGTTCATCTTCATCACGTACAAAGACGAAGCCAGCGTCAAGAAGTGTCTGGAGAAGAAATACCACAACATCCAGGGTGGCAGGGTACGTGCACAGATTCACACGCTGTGCTCACAGCGGTGGGAGTTTTCTGATGCCTCTTGTAGGGGTTGGTTCTCGTGTGGGCTCTTAGACGGGAAGGTTTAGTTGCTCCCAACTTTTGATCCACCAGAGATGAACTCATTGTAGTGAAGCCTGAGCTTCACCACGAATCCTGGGAACTGTAGTTTCTCGGGGGAGCATCTGTTTACATGGTGAATTTCAAAAAGTCGTGGCCTCCAAAGGGAAATGTAGTATATGTAATTCTGCACGTAGAGTGTTATTACAATCTTGAGGTACAGAAGTATCATTGTCTTAAAAAAACATATGCCCCCGTCGCCCCGCTACCACTTACTTTTTTGCTGTTTTTGCCAAGGAAGTCCTAATTTTTATTTTATTTTTTTTCCCCCATTTCCTCCTCAGTGTGAGCTGAAGGTCGCCCAGCCAAAGGAGGTTTACCAGCAGCAGCAGTACGGAACAGGTCGTGGAGGTGGCTACGGAGGCCGTGGAGGCGGAGGCAGGGGCCGCGGAGGTAAGATGGGGGTCCCCGGTTTTTGCTTTGTTGTACGATCCATGATGATAATGGTGGAAAACATTCTTTCCGGTTTTCATTTGACCTCTGCTCTCTGCCTCAGGTCAGAGCCAGGGCTGGAACCAGGGCTACGGAAACTACTGGAACCAGGGATACGGTAACCAAGGCTATGGCTACGGTGGCTACGGTGGCGGCTATGGCAACTATGACTACTCTTCTGGTTACTATGGTTACGGCCCTGGATATGAATACAGTAAGCACAGACGCACGTAACAAAGTGCACAGAGTGTGGATACCGTTGTGGCTTTAGCCTTGTGACTTCAGAAATACCAGTTTCAGTTTCTCTCCCCTGATGCCTAAACTGTGTTTATACAGGTCGATATTAAATACTAATTAGACCGTCAGCATTTTTAGAAGAATTTTCTTTTCTTTTTTTTTTTTTTTCTTTTCTTTTCTTTATTTTTTTTTTTTTTTTTTTTTTTTTTGCATAAGTGCCTTTTGAAGAGGTAATTTAAAAAAAATTGTTCAATCATGGCGACTTACAATGTTAATAGTCAATCTGTAATACCCTGTCCATTAAAAAACTTCCGTCTGAGAGCATATTAGTGTGATTTCTTCAGTCTGTGAGGATGTGGACTTTGTTTAAAGAAGCTCTATCACTTATTTATAGGCATTTCAAATTTGGAGCTCGAAACTGACTGGGTTTAAATCACCTCTGAAGACGACTAATTTGACATCATTTGGCAAATTTTTACAGGGTAAAACTCAAATTGACGTTTAACAGATATTTCATAGGGAAACCATTTTATTATTATTATTTATTGCACCTTTACAACCAACAATTCAAATGACTTTGTAAAAGTGATGCAGCACTGAGGTGCTTCAGAGGAGATGCATCATTAGATGTAGACTTAACTGTTTCCAGACTACCTGGATCGTGACACCAGCTCGGTACTTAGTCACCAAATTAATGTCAATCTCTCACTCTCGAGTTAATTATAATGTTTCTAAAAAAAGATATGTTGAACTATTGCTGGGCGACCGGTCTGAACTCCCACTATCTTTCCACAGCAGACCAGGGCAGCGCCAGCTATGGGAAAACCCCAAGACGGGGGGGACACCAGAGCAACTACAAGCCATACTGATGATCGCTCGGTAGTGCAAGGTATGCCACGGCGAGAACTAGATATTGTTGTTTACAAAACTTGAGTGTCATTCACGTGCTGTTCAATCCTTTCAAATGCACACCCGCTTTGCTGGAGTTTCTCTGTTGCTGTACTCGAAGCATTGATCTCCTGGCTTTTTCATTCATCTGTAGTTTTACGTTTCCCCTCCTGCGTGGCACATGCGTGTTGAATTGTGGCGTAGATTCAGTCCCAGCTCTTGACCTGACTGCGTTGTACTAGATGTCACTTGTTGAAAAGATATTCTGCGCCTTCTTTTCGATATTTTTATAACGTATTTTTTGTGGGGCGTTTTTAGCACTAAATTATAGACTCGCCGTTAAGACAGACCTGTGCAAGCGTACGAGGTGTAATCACATTTTTAACTCCCGAGACGGTGTTCATCGGTTGTTGCTTCTCGTTATTTAAAGAGTGTTTTGTAGAATAGACCTTTTTTGTGCTGCTTTGTCAGTAACCTGTGTGTCACCCCTCAGAACTCCAGTGATCCAGTGAGACCGGAGGCTGGACGGACACACTGAGCCCGACCCAACCTCTTTTATGACAGAAGACCATTTGTACAGACAACAACCGAAATGTAACTTTTCCATGTTTTTTTTTTTTTTTTTCTGTTCTTTTATTTTATTTTATTTTGTTTAAATCCTTTCATTTTTAGGTTTTACTTTTCCCTTTGGTGTTTTTTTTTTTTATAATTTTTTTTCTTTCTTCCCACCCACATTTCCTCTGACGGAAGTGTAATTTTTACTGTACTTTTTGGTACCTGTTTTGATTCTAATGTATTGTAAGGGTTGTATTTTACATGTTTGCTGGCTTTACAGGTTGAAAATCTTGCCGCTGTAAAGGAGCTTTTTTGACAAATAAAAACAGTTTTCAGTAATTTTATTTTTTTTTCTGTTCTGGTTCTTCCACGTACTGGGGTGGAAGATTTAAAAATAAATAATAAAAAAAAAAAAATACATTGTTGAATGGGTTTAGGATTAAAGTTCAGTTGTCAAGTTTAACGTCAATATGAATTTTTGTTAGTTTTTTTTTTTTTTTTTTTTCTTTCTTTTTCTTTTTTTTTTTTTTTTTTTTAAGTCTAGGAGCTTAAAAAAAAAATCTTTTCCCCTTTATGCGTAGACCAGTGTACCAAGAGGGAATTTTAACTCACCAGGCGACAGATTCATTTCAAAACTGAAAATGTCTTCAGGATATTATGAATTTACTAGTAAAGTTGACATCTGAAAAAAATATGGATCTGTAGGATGTAATGGGGGAGGTGGGGGGGGATGTTTGTGTTGTTTTAGTGCTACTGGTTTTAGAAATGACCATTTCTGAAGTTAAAGGTCTGTTTTTCTGAACAGGCTTCAGGTCAATGTAGTCTCCTTGGCCAGTGTCTTTAACATTTATAGCTAATAAACGTTCTTGTTTGTAGTGATCTTTGCATTTTTAATGTTAAACATTACTGTTAATCCTGAAGAATATAACCAGCGTTAGTTTGGATGTTAAATTCAAACATGTTTTAGGGCTCAAGTAAATTATTCCTGTTTCCAAAAACAAACTTAAACCCTTGAGGTTTATCAGCAGTTTTATTTTTTTATTTATTTATTTTTTTTCTTCAATGAGTAATACAGAATTTTCTGTTCTTTGAAGTCTTGATGGTTAGTTTGATTCCAATTTGAAACAAATGGCTGATTTTTAAAGCTTCAAAGGTTGTTTTCCACACATATGATTGATAGGCTAATCTTGTTGAAATGAATGTTTTGTTTGGGGTTTAAAAGATTATAAAGATCCCATTTCACTCACTTAAATATAAAATCATCAGGAGTTATTCTTCAGGCAGAATGGCCCGGTCTGCAACAGTGGTGGTGCTCTGTCTAAAGTTATGGACACAGCCTAAAGGGGTGAGGGTAGTATGAAAGGTCAGGGGTCACCATAACAAGGACAATCCAACTTGGCAGTGGGTGCCTTCAATATCTGCAGTAAACATTGAACTAAACTGCCAAATTGACAATTTAATTCGAGGGAAAATATAAAGGTTTTGTTAATATGAGAAATTGTTGCTGACCGAGAAAAATGAGTGAGCGTTCAGCCTCTCGGGATCATCGTAGCCGTGACACCTCGAGGTGTTGCGAGAAGAAACGTCTGTGGGCCGCTCACTTGCGCTTTGATATATAAATAGATTCGTGGGGTCGTTGGAGTTTCCCACTATTCATGAAGTTGGCGGTCCTCCCTTCCGCATGATGAAGTGTCCTCGGGCAAGACACCAAACCCCCAAGTTGCTCCTGACGACAGGCGATCACCTCTCCTGCTGTCGGTGTGTGAATGTGTACATGAATTATATATATTATATTCATATGTTATAATACATATATTATTTACATATGTATGAATTACATTAGATGAGCGGGAAAAAAGTTAAACCAAGTGTAAGCAAGAACTTCCACAGTATGTAGCTGCTGGTTTACAGGCCAGATGATTACATCTCTATTTATCTCTATCCTCTATTTATGTATCCCTCTCTATCAGTTAATTAATTAATTAACATATATATATTGTGGAAGTTCTTGTTTACACTTGGTTTAACTATTTTTCCACTCGTCTCATGTAATTCATATCAGTGTTGATGTAATACTCATTCTGGCCACAACACGGCAGTCTGGCGCTGTTTGCCCGCTCTATGTCGGGGAGAGGAGGAGTTGTTTTTTTCCTCCATTGAATTAGGAAAACTGGGTTACGACATTTTATCCCTTAAAGTACCGGCGGGCGTAGGAGGACTTCATAAAGAGAGAGCTCGGGAAGTAACGCAAGCTTTGAGGAAGGTCTCCTAAATGGAGAAAAGGAGCAACGACGTTTTCAAAATCAGTTTAGAGGCAGCAATACACCAAAGCCGTGTCTGGTCTGCCGGAAAAAAAGAAGTAGAAGAAGAAATCAACCGAAATCACGTGTTTAAACATTTAAAACAAACAAAACAAAAAGTCCGTGGTTTGAAAACGCTGACAACATTATTGTCCGTTTGTTCCTCTTCTTGTGTTTGCGATGAAAGAAGCTCGCGTTTTTCACTTACATTTTTACAGTCAGCTCGTCGTTTATTTAGCTTTGTTTATTTCTCTACGTGGGACTCAAGTGAACGGTAAGACTGTCGTACAACTCGTGTTTTTTAAATGTTTAACTTTCGGCATTATCCACGATAACTTTGGCCAAAAAAAAAATGAAAAGCTGGCAACAGTCGAAAGTAGTAATCAAAGTGCAAATGCCACTGTAATTTAATTTGCTTTCAAAGTTAGTTAATTGACTGGTGTTGGACGTGTCTGTTCCCAGCCGCTAGATGGCGCTGTGTATCCGTTTGGTTGACTAGATTTTGGTACTGTAAATACTGATTTTAGATATATTAACTTATTGTGGTTTATTGTTTTCTTCACAACCAGCGCTATTGAATTTGTCAGTTATTTTTTTTTATGTTGAATTTTGTGGCACTTTTTCCTCAGGTGGTTAATCCTTTAATTTTAAACCCCCCCCCATGTGACCGATTATCAGATTGCAAATGTTTCTTTCATAAGATTCATACCACAAAATAAAGCTCTTCAGTAAGGAAAAATGGGAAAAGCCTCATTGTGGTTGAGACCTGGCAGGATGTCCATTTAAAAAAAAAAAAAAAAAAAATGTGTGTAAAGGTGGTCCTGAGGAACATACTGTATCTGTACGTCATACAGATAAAAAAAACAACAACAAATGTAATTATTGTCGAGTCATTTTCTGCCAGATGCATTGGTAGGAGTCCGCTTCAAGTTCGGTATCTAAACTCGTGAAGGCATTGTCAGCGCAAGCCAATTCTTTGAATAACTCACTGTCTCGTGTGGCCGAGTAAAAGCACGACGGTGTCCTGCACTCATTACAGTTAAGTATTTAAAAGAGCAGAAAACCAACCCACAGTGACATTTGCACATATTTACATTTTAATGAACAAAATCACATCATATTTGCACCATAGCATTTTTATTTCAAGGAGTCTCTGCGAGTCTTTTGATTAAACCGAGTCTATATTTCAGCAATTGCCGGCAGTCTCGGAGCCTTAAATCTTCTGGACTGCCTGCTTGAAATGCGACATCCCGACGTCCAGACGCGCGCCACGCCCGTCTGACCCCAGAGGCCCGTGTGTCTCTCCGCTCGTCTGTCGGCTGAGAACGCGCCTTCGGCGACCTGCTTTGCTTCATCCGTCTTTTTCTCGGAGCACGTCTGTCTGTCCTCGGCTGTCGTCCTGCCGCTCACGGCAGGAACCCGCCTGATCCTGAGCTCCTTGATGCAAATGTCAGCGTGATTTAGGACCTCTGAACCGGAGAGAGAGCGCGGACGCACCGAACAGTCGGATTGCGCAGACTGACATCTTGTTTTCTTCTCTTTCTCCGGGCACCCTCCGCGGAGAAGCCGGGCCGCGGTGAGGAAAGAGTCCGTCTGGCCGTGCAGATTCTCCAGGCCGTTGGAGATCCGAGGGCCCGGCATGCCTGACATCGTTTCCCAGCAGGAAGGCCGTTGTCGGTGGCTTTTCTGCTGCCGTCCGTCCCACCGCGGCTCCCCCGAGGTCACCACCTCTGCTGCTGGAACGCAGCAAGAATTAAGGTACCGCGGTGTTGTTTACCACATTTTGAAAACAATAGATTATATCAACTGACATTATATGAGATTTGTGAGCTGACTGGTTTCCATTTGGACGCACACGAAGGCTTCTGAAAGATTGTGAAAGTTTTAATGAAGGTCTTAAAAACCTCTAAAAGACTGCTGCTGGAACAGTTTTTGTGTGTTCATTAAGTGTCCACCAGGGGGAGTGAGAGCTCCCGTGTAGAAACACTGCCAAGCTCGGTCAATGCTGAGCAACAGTTCTTTAGAAAGCTGTAAAAGTTGGCTTCAGTGTTCAAATGAACCAGCGGAGTTGAACTAACCGGTGGCTGCTGAAGCTGTCGTTGCGGCGCTGTGGTCCGGAGTCAGATCTGTTGTTTTCTGTGTCGGGAGCCACACAGCTCAGGGCTGAGACAGTGCAGGATGTGGCAGATAATGGATGGATACCCACGGCTTCTGGTTGCAAAGGTGGCTAAAATAAAATATATATATATATATATATATATATACGTGTAGAAGATGATAAATAATAAGGAAATCATAAGAAGCCACTGTAGAAGTGGCTGAATTCCAACAATAGTCTACTTTCTGATGTGGTTGAGGTTTGATGACAGCAATCAACCCAGCTCTGAAACATATTTAACCACGACTGCTTCACATATTGGTGAACCAGTATTCATTTTAGTATAAATTATTGTCATGGAATTCCATGAACCTCTCAAACCAGTGAATCAGTGATGGTAATCGTGTCCAAAAACTCATTTTAAACTTGCACTAAAACCAAATATGTCAAAGAATATGATAACACATTACATGATGATACAAAATCTGAATTTTGGGGGGAGGGGGTGAAAGTAAAATAATGCACAATGCATCGCGATTTTTCCCTTGAATGGAATTATGCAGACATGCATTAAAACACGGATGCATTTTAAAAAAAAATTTTTTTAAAATCGTGCAACAGTTGTGCAAACCGCTCCTGTGTATCAGTACTGGAAATCTATACATCTATATGTATAACAGAATAAACCACCACATGGATGTAGATTCAGGTATTACCAGATTTCAGTGGAAGATCCTCGTTTATTCCTTCGCTTCGCTGTGCTTCCTCCGCTCAGGATGGGCCGCTTCGATTCACTGCTTTTAAATACACACACACACACACACACACACACACACACACACACACACACACACACACACACACACACGCACACGCGCGCTCACTAGGTCAAACTCCCACCCTCTCGCCGTGTGTCACCCATCATCCCATTCTTCATCTCCTTAATTTAAAACAGAAAACATAAATTCTGTACGAATGACGTAGTTTTTGATTCTTAATTTTTTTTTATGTCAATAAATATGTCCAAACTAATAGATATAGAATCTGCGTTTTATTCTGAAAACAAAAGCTCAGTTGTTATGTGGATGTATCTGATGTATCTGACTTCAGTGGCTGTTATATTTTCATAAATTTAATATTTTAGAACTTCAAGTTTGTGTTAATTATATTAAAACTGCTTATATACATATTTTTTTTTATAATAACAGTGAATAAATTACCGTGTATAATGTGGTAGGAGTCGTTTGTAGTGACAAACCAACACAGAATTATGACCCAACTTTCCCCTTTAGATATTAGAGAGAATTTTAGGGTCTTTCAGCTCATTATTTTTCTTTTACGTGTACAGCTTTATTGTTTTGGTTTAGTCTCAATGCTCAAACGTGTCTCCAGCAGCTGGAAGCATCTTTTTTTTTTTTTTCATAAACCTTCTGCCCAACATCAAACAACAGATAGACAAAGTTAGTCCAGGGTTTTGTAGGGAAAGAGTCACATATTTCCCTCAACCTAAATTCCTGAAGAATAATGATAAGCTTAAACTGTGTTCACCGGTTAAGTAAATAAGCAGCCTACTCGATGACACGTGCTTCATAAGGAGAAATCAGTGTTGTGTTTACAGCACTCAACCAAAGTGCAAAAAAACCATAATGCAGGTTTCTGCTCGCATATAGAGCACCGTTGATGAAGTGCTTCAAAATATTTCCGAAATAGAAAAGCGCTTTACATTTCTTTCAAAACATATTTTTGTTAACTAAACAGTGGTATCTCAGCAGGGTTGCTTTAGCTTCTCCCTTCATAAGTGAATTAAAAATAATCTAAATAATCTTCCTCTGTACTCATTTGACTCGCAAATGAAGGAGGCCACCAGGGAGAAAACCTTTTGATTTCCAAACAAAAGCTCCAGAGTATGCTGAGTGTGCATGGACTGTAACCTCAGTCTGCAGGGCTGTTGGCTGTTTGCTCTGGTCACGCATTTGCTCTCTGGGCTTCACCTCCTGAGTTCAGCAGGTTTACCTGCTGTGGAAAGAGCAGGGCGATGAAGCGTGTGTGCCATATGACGTCATTGAAAAATCAGTTATTGCAAAAAAAAAAGTAGCAAGGTTTAGGAAATCACTGCCTGCCTGTGTGTTTGAGCCCATGAGATGAGCTGTTTTATGGGAAAGCTTAAGTTCCTCCAGCTCTGGTCTCGATTTCTACTCGACTGTGAAATTGTACTGCCTTCGCCTGCTCTGTAGGCATCAGATAATTTTATTTTCTGATCCTCGGTTGGCTGCTTAAAGGAGCCCATGGTTGTCGAGTGGTACCCATAGACTCTATATAAAAATTGACATAGCTACCAGGTCTGAAAAATGCAGTCAGTGCAGAAATGCCTGAAGCTGCAATACCACAGAGAACTCGTATATCGAGTCGGATCCGTCATCGCTCCTCGGTGCCATTTGCCTGTGGCATTAAAATGGCTAAATCCCTGGAAAAAGATCAAAAAGAACCAAGCGGACCTAAATTATTATGACCCACGACCCAAATCTTTGTCAGAACTTGTCATTTTCAGCGTGTCGGTTGCAGCTCAGAGGTTGTTCTGTCCTGTTGCGACAGGGATTTTGAAAACTGTAACACACAGATAGCAAAAAAAAAAACCCAAAAAAGTAGGACAGTGTCACCTGAAATGGTCGGCCAGTGGCGGGTTTATACCAACACTCTAGATCCAGTGAGTCAGACCTCAAAGTTTGAAGGGTCAGAGAATTGATCCAGCTGGACATCAGCACACATTTCATAATGACAACTCTTCACCTACTTTATAAGTTCGAACCAGTCAATTAAGTCAAGCAACCAAAGTTCGGAGTGTTTTACGAGTAGAAGACTCAGACTTTTGCAAGTGGCACAATCACTGTTTAAGCGTGTAACAAGATTTGAAGAAAAGGCTCCTTTGTAATGTCTGTTTACTGCTGGGTTCGTCTTTATTACTTTTTCTCCCAGGAGCCCAAATTCTTGCATCAAACTGTCAAATTGAGCAAAGTTCTCAGGTGCAAGTTGGCTGTTCAGGCGAATCTTTTTTGTTGCTGTGCAGTATAAATATTTGATATACATTTCGCTTTGACTCTTAGACAATAGTTTAGCAGGAGGACTTGTAGCATGTAACTTCTCTACAACCATTCCCTCTCTCTTCCTGTCACTGTATGGCCCCTTGGTTGGGAGCTTCAGCACCATTTTCTTATGGTTTCAAGTCACTAATACGATAATGACACTGCTGAATTTATCTTTCATCTTGTGACTGAAATTTGCACACAAATGGAGGGCAACATTTATTCATAAATAGCATTTTTTTGATCATTACTTATACGATGATCAAATCGAGCAAATTTATTACGATATTTTGCATAATCTGAAAATGATGGCTCATTATTTTATTTAGAAGAGGACATTTGAGCATTTAGCTCTTTCTTCAAAACATCAGATGTGGATCTGTGATGCATTTTTCCCCATTATATAACCCACGACTTTTTATACCCTTTCATTTACTGCACTGCTCTGATGCACGTGCACGAGACTGTTGAAAGTGTTCTCAGCTATTTCTTTGAAGATTTCCCTAAATCATGTGCTGGTTGGCCTTCTAAAAGCTGCAGTTCACATGTTCACCAAAAAGCAGTCCATTCGTAGAAGTTACCCAATCGTAGTCCACGGGGCGCGAGCCGGATCGTAGTCCACGGGGAGCGAGCCGGATCGTAGTCCACGGGGAGCGAGCCGGATCGTAGTCCAGGATCGTAGTCCACGGGGCGCGAGCCGGATCGTAGTCCACGGGGAGCGAGCCGGATCGTAGTCCACGGGGCGCGAGCCGGATCGTAGTCCACGGGGCGCGAGCCGGATCGTAGTCCACGGGGAGCGAGCCGGATCGTAGTCCACGGGGCGCGAGCCGGATCGTAGTCCACGGGGCGCGAGCCGGATCGTAGTCCACGGGGAGCGAGCCGGATCGTAGTCCACGGGGCGCGAGCCGGATCGTAGTCCACGGGGAGCGAGCCGGATCGTAGTCCACGGGGAGCGAGCCGGATCGTAGTCCACGGGGAGCGAGCCGGATCGTAGTCCACGGGGCGCGAGCCGGATCGTAGTCCATCGGTGTCAGTTTGCTCGGTTTCTGCTGACTCGTGGTGGTCATCGGTTTAGGTCAAAGAAAAGCTGCCAAACGCAGACTTTTATTGGCTAGGACCGACGTCACGGTACAACCGCTACTGTACAGCCGTTCCTATGTCTAATGTCAAGTTAATAGATAAAACGAGCAATAATTTTTTCTAAATGTCAACAAATTTTGTTTGTAGCCAAAGTTGAATAAAGTATATTGTTCTCTGCGGTTAAATATATCGGAACACATTATGACATGTTTCTTCGTTACATTGACAATTAAGACCGTTTTGAATCAGTTCCACATGCAGCATGCTGCTGCAGGAAGCATGCAGTACAACATCACATGCATATCAATGATTAGTTTCTTAAAATACAACAAGCACCGCTGTTTATGTTTAAGTAACGTTTGCCAGCAGTTGAGCCTGAGAAGCACGAAGCGGCGTTGGAAGGCGTTATGTTCATGCAATTTATTTGCATAACGCCAAATCACAACACGAGTAATCTCAGGGCACTTGGCAAAACAAGGTCCTTACAACAGAACATTTTATTATGACAGAAAGGAATTCAATAGAAAGCCAGGCACAGTGGTGGGCGGCCGTCTGTGAGAGGAGAGCAGAGAGAGAAAAGAACAGCATAGAGGTTTAATTTGAAGGACAGTTTATCGCAGAATTAGCACAAGTCTTTCTTCATAGTCCTCAAAACCTTTTTGCTCAACATATCCAGGTTATATAGAGGTCAACTGTACGTGACACTCACTCCCTCCCCATCGTGTTAACGTTTGACAGCTTCAAAATATATAGGTGAAAATATAACCTCAGGCATCTGCATTCTTCTCAACCTTAGCTGACCAACTTTGACTCTGTCAAAAGGCTGAGTGTTTGATAGCGGCAAAGATTTTTTTTCATTTTTATAATCATTTTCCGCATCGAGGTTTTTAATGGACTTTAGCTCTTCAATTAAGGTTTAATTCTGAGGCAAAAATGTAAACCTTTCCCTGTCGCACTAAAACGAGAAATCCCTTCTGTCATGTGGTTGAAGCAAGTGTCAGTATTTTAATGGACCAGACTTTGTCGAACTGTAAAAAAATAAATGTTGCAAGTGCATATTAAACAAAAAGGATCTCTGAAATGAACTTGTAATTATTCAAACAAAACTAAATTATAACGACAACAAATTCGAATTTCAGTTCGAGGGTCTATGAGGGAGCTCTCAAAGAAAATAGTGCTCTCAATTTTAGCTGGAGAATACACGCCGGGAAGGAATATGTCCTGCAAAGTATCACCGCAGTTTATACGAACGCAACAAGGTCAAACAAACAAGGTCATCTACTGCGGAAGACGACTCGAGTTTTCTTCCGGTAATAAACGGTAAGAATCGAAATAGACAGCGAACCCAAATGAGATGCTGATTATGAACCGGCCGCTCTCTAAGCAGGTAAAAAAAAAAAAAAAAAAATGTCATTTGTCTTAGAAGCTTTGTGCAAAAGTGTAAAAACTCAATTATCACCTTTTTGCATCGTTGATCTTTTCAAAAGATCTGGTGACGATGCTGAAGAATGCCTTAAGCACTGACGGCTGCTGATGATCCACCATAAACAAACACATTCAACTATAACCAAGTTACATTCACGGGGGTAACTCCTGACTAAACGTGATATTCCATCAACCCGATCACGTAAAACAGGTCCTCCGTGAGATTCAGGCGTAGCAGGAATTCATGGCACGGCAGCTCTAGACAGAGGACAGGAGGAGTTTGTCTCTCTCTTCTTCTTTTTTTTTTCTTTTTTTTTAACAATAAATGTCAATCAAATCTCTTTCCATTTCATCACTAAAGATCACATGCTTTAGTGTGGTTTGAAGCTCTTGTGTAGGAATGGGAGAGTTTTATTTGTGATTCCAGCTCAGGTCTTCTAAAGGAGAACAAAGGTCTATTTATTTTGGATTTCTTGCTCAAAGAAGAACAAAGAAGCTTCCTTTCTGTCACAAAACCAATAATTGACGTCACCTCCTCTCATTCATTTGTTCAGTGAAGGAGGAAGACTTGCTGGCTGAATGACCCGACCCGGCCATTATTATTTACTGTACACGGTGAACCACTGATGGTCTAAGCAGAGGTCGCTTGTTTTCTTACGAGTGGGGGGGGGGGGGGATATGGGTGTAAAATCAGGAGACCCAATTGCGAAGCCAATGTCGGGAGGCCGCGTCATCGCTTTCAAAGGTTTTTGTTTTCTCCCACCAGAATAAAAGACGTATATGTATATATATACATATATATGTGTGTATATATGTATATCCTGTATGTTTGTATCCTGTACAAAATCAAATCAGACCTGCAGAGCAGTGTTGCATTTTAGACATGAAGCCTGGACCCCTTCAGCAGCTCCTCCTTTTGTTTTTTTTTTCCCACTGCTGGTCACGACAAGTAATGACACTGTGTCACGATAAGAAAAGGTGCTAGACGAACCGGTACGTCCCGTTTGTTCTCCTGCAGGTTTATCTGAACTCAACAATTGAACGTTTTTCAGTGCTGACTTCAGCTGTGAGAGGAGGTCCAAGTCAAAGCTTTCTTATCGGCAAACACAAAAGGTGAGACAATAACTACTTTAATATTTGATCTATTTGTTTATTAGTATCCCTGTGAAGTCAGTTTAATGAGGACATTTATAAAAAAAAAAAAAGGAAATTACTGTTTACACGTTAATTATCATAAAAACTAAATACCTTGGCTGAAATATATGATTTCCATTTAGGATGTAGGACTCCATTTGTGTATAATTTATTAATTCACAACAAAATTGCAGAGATGCACTTTCTTTGTTTTTGCAATCACATTAAAAAAAAATTTTTTTGTAGATGAATTATTATTATTGTTAAATTTGAATTATATTACACTGAATCACGACATAAGTTATTACAACTGAACATAGTAAGGTGAGACCCAACAGTTCCCCATTTTAATGTAGTTCACTTGTCAATATGTTTCTTCTTATCCACATACAGGAAGTGTTTCATTCAATTTTCTATTCATATCTCCTCTCTTTTTCTCAGCTGTTTGTACTTATAAACCATTCAATATCTGCATTCTCTGAATGATAAAACCTAGAATAGAAATATGTTTTTGTAAAATCCCTTTTTTTTTTTTGGTTCTCAAAGTTGTCCCATCAGGAATAAGGCACACGTAGCCGCCAGCTTCTGATCTGTTTTTGGGTAAAAGGAAGTGAACAGCCAGTTGTTCGACAACAACCTTACAGTTTATCTTTCTGTATGATTATATCTGACACACGGACCATTATTAAACATGTAATATAATCTCCTGCTTCCTCCTTTAGACTTCATGATGACTTCCAAAATGGTCATCCATCAGCCGCAGCCTGTGATGGAGGCCCAAGACTCGGACGAGTGGGTATCTGGGATATGTGACTGCTTCGATGATGTGCCCGAATGTACGTGTTGATTTATATTCAAAGCATATGAACTGGTTAACATGCTTATGTGTCACATATTTAACCAACTACTTTTAAAGAGCAATTTTATGAACTCAACTCCTCTTTGATGGCATGTGGTATATTTATTTTCATGTATTTCTTCCGGCTTAAGGCTGCTTTGCTTTCTGGTGCTGCCCATGCTTCGCCTGTAAAACCACCAAGGACTACGGTCAGTGTCTCTGTCTTCCCCTGCTGGACATGTTCGGCTTCATCCCAGCCGTCACCATGTCCATGAGGGTCTCCATGCGACAGCGCTATGGCATCAAAGTAAGGCCACCGTCTTCTGTCTTTCATATATTGACCATATTGACTGATTGATTGGGAACACATTTTTATGAACTGAAATTTTCCGACACACATTCAGTCGCCCGACACAATGAAATCTGATATTTGAGTGTTTTTATTTTGTATTTTCTTTGACCGAATCCCAAATTCATTTGGTGAAAACACAGAAAAATCTAAAGTAAACTCAACTTCATCCACATCATCAAATCTCCAAAGTCTCAGTTTCATTCAATAAAACATTTTTAAAATTTGTAAACACGTCCAGCCTGGTAAAATGCCAAAAGTTGACAAGTTGAAACTGTCCAAACCAGAAAAACAACTGTATTTTTGAAAACTTTTCCTGACATGATTCAACAAGATCAAATCTAACCATTGAAAGGTCACATCCGAAAACAAAATGTGACTTTGGAAGGCAACAACCAACAACCAATATTATTTTTTCAAACAATTTTACTTTTTTTTTGTTGTTGTTGTTGTTGTTATGGATAATTCATGTTAATCATCAGGTTCTTCTGTCACTATAATCCTTAATGATAAACTAAGGAGAACCTTATTTTAAAATGGATGTGGGATTTATTTAAACATGTATTTTTTTTAACTCTAATTCAATAATGTAAAAACCTCCGATCACATCGGCTCACCTGTTGACCTGACGTCGCTGTGATCCGTCCGCAGGGCAACATGTGTAAGGACTGCTTGTTTGCGACCTGCTGTAATTCCTGCACCTGGTGTCAGATGTCCAAAGAGATGAAGAGGAGAAACATCCAAGTTGTTTTGGTCGGTGCCAAAAACACATGACCTGCGCCTGCGCTCTTCATCCTTACCACCGGGGTTTGTCACATATTTCAATAAACTACAATCTGCATGGTATGTTAATAACATTTTGCTCCACCCTTTGAGAAGGTGTTGAAAAAGGGTTGTATCTTTATAGAGATATATATGTTCCCGTAATATTCATGTATTGACCTCAGCTGGGATGCTAGCATGCTAGTAATTTGAAACTTTGTTTTCTTGTACTTTATTTGCATTTTATGATCAGAAAATATGCTTAACAAGTTTTATCCAATCTTGTATTTCTTTTATTATGTGGCACATATTTACAACTGCTACTGCTATGAAGTTTACTTTTTTTTTTTTTTACAGGATATGCACATGCACATTTACTTTTGAAAAGTATACCTATTTTTGCGTTATGTCTAATATGTTTAACAAGTTGACTTTCATAAAATATTTTCCTCCGTTGTCAATAAAATTAATTAAAATGCAGATAGAATGCTGTTATTTCTTGTATTCATATAGGACACTTTTAATAGAAGGTAAACATTGTGAAATACATATGTTAGTCACAAATGTATAAAAGACAAAGGGAAAAACATGGCATGGAGAGCAGTAGAGTCATTTGCTTTAATTCAGATTCTTTAATTCAACTGAAATACTTATTACCTTCCACAGCCACTAGAGGGAGTCACGCTCTTCACAATGAGCCGACAGCTTGTTGTGGTTGAGGTCATAGTGGGTCACACAGGATCCAACCGATGCTCTTTATTTTCTCCTGTCATGTCTCACCTTACTAGTCTCCACTCGTGGGGGACAAAATAATAGAAACACCATACAGTGTAATATATTTAAGAAGAGTAAAGCTTTCTCTATTTCAACCTCTGTACGTTGTAGAAGTACGAAATGAAGACATAATAGTTCATGCTCATTTACCATAACTTACTTTTGCAGCTTCTTTGGGTAATTATGATTAACTCTGTATTTCACTGCTTAATCATTTCCAAGAGGTGTCTTGGAAAGAACTGTCCGGCTCTACTTGTTTCAGTTGGTACTTCCAATTAATTTTGATAAATTTCTTGTACTAAAAAAATGAAAGAGACTTTTAGTCAGCGCACAGCGGGGTCAACAGAACAATTAAAAATAGGAATTATAATACCATGTAAAAAATAATTTACTTATAGGTTTGAATTGCCAGCTCAGTTTTGATACACTACAATAACATTTAAATTATTATTATTATTTTTTTTTATCACAAGTGTATTTATTTAGATTTTTAATGTATTTTTAATTTTGGTTTTTTTTGTTCGACTTGTGTTTCCGTACGATACTGGCGGAGTTGGTTTAAAAGGCTATTTTTCTCTTGAGCTGAGCGCTAACAGGGTGTTGCAGGTATCCAGAAATGATCAACGCTCAAAGCTCCACTGGGCCTTTCAGTCTCTTTCAGCTGGTGGTTTTGATTTTGAAATCTGTATCAGGCTTAGTCAGCCACCTCATATGCAGCTGCTTCCAGTCAAAAACAAAAAACGTCTGAAAAGCCACATTATGCTACCTGCACGGCTCCAAACAGCAGAGAGACCAGAGACTAGTTGGTGAACACGTTGGAGCGTTTAGCAAGCAAGAAAACCGAGCAAAAGCAGAGTGAATATTGGACTTGCATTCATCAGGGGGCCATTTTATCCTGGATTTGTCAGCCTGTTTCGGTCTTTTCCTTCCCTTTAGCGGTTAGTAATTGATTAATTGAGGTTGAAACGACAACATCTGCGCTGTGTGGTCAGCTGAATGTTTGCCAAGACCCGTTAAGTGTAAAAGAGGAGCGAGAAGAAGAGATTTAACCTGTTTTTTTTTTTTTTTTTTTTTTTTTTCTGTTGTTCACTTTGGACGCTAAACTTAATGGAGTCGCTATCATGTCATATTTTGTCAAATTACTCCCAATAAACTCTCCCACTTGTTTAGTCCGGTTTGCATTGCAGCGGAGGCGATCCCTCTCCACTGCTGAGCAAACTTGGCCCCGGTGTTCACTGTAAATTGCTCAGTGGGTTGTTTTTAATGGGATTATAATGACAGTTATGGTTTGCAAGAATTGATGTTTGTGACTTTTATGAGGTGTGAGTGAAGGGGCGGGACCAGGCGGCTCATAAAGGCCGCAGGAATGTTAATTGGTCGAGGCCACTGCTGCCCTCTTTGTTCTGCTCTCTCATACTGGGCTTCTGTTGCGCCCGTTAAAGGCCAAAGAACTGATTTAAAATCTGTGATTTTTTTTTTTTTTTTTTTAACCCCGCACGCCCTTCGCCGCCCCCTACACACACACACACACACACACACACACACACACACACACACACACACACACACACACACACACACACACACACACACACACACACACAGCTTATCCCACCTACAACCCCCCGTTCGTCCCCTCCCTCTCTTTCTTCCAAGTTTTTTTTTTTTTTTTTTTTTCTCCCACTCTTGAAGAAAATGGACCCCTTTGCTTCTCTCATTTCCTCCATGTTGCTTAATCAGGTGGTTGGCGTTCCCCTCCCCGCTGGGTTTGATCCAGTGTTGGGGGGAGTAATTTTTATCACAGCTTTTTTTTGTTGTTTTTTTTGTCCTTGTTCTCGTGTGGCCACACGGACGGCTGCACTTCCAGCCGGGACGAGCCAGATGACTCTGTGCTGAGAGGTATCTGTAAGCCAAACGGAGATTTGTGTCACAGTCATTTTTTATTGTTTGGGAATATTGAATAAATGAGCAGAATTCTGGCAAAACTGTGGAAAAATATTTTTACTATTTTAGTTTTTACTTTTACTTTGTGAGGTACAGACTTTTATATGTTATTGAATTATCTTATCTGGATCTTCCTCAGCTTTTTCTTTAAGACGTAGACAATCGTTTCTAGAAAATTCCTGGAACCGTTTCATATTTGTTTTTATTGGTGAAAGGTGAAAAATGGTTTTACTCCATTGGCAGTTTAAAAAGAGACTAAAAGTCTACAGCTGTTCCAGCAGTAATGTAACACTAATGCTAAGATGCAATTTCATTGCTAACATGCTGCTGTGTCTCAGATACATATATATATATATATAATATATGTTTACCGTGTTCACCTGCTTCGTTTGGCCTAGTAAACATGTAAACAAGAAGTGACATCACTCTGAAAGACCAATTAATGCCAAAATTTCAAGTTTATAGAAATTGGTCTCTTACATTGAGACCTAAAGAAGGCCATTAAGAGTACAACCGGATTTCAGTTTAGAGGCTGACAGCTGCACCAGCAGAAGTTGATAGGAATATCAGTAGTTTTGCAGGGAACAGGTCATTTGTGGGATTTTTAGAGGTTGTTTTGGAGTCGGCCCCTAGTGGCCCTCAGTGGTATGACACTTTAGACCTGCCAACACCCATTTTTTATAGACGGCCTATCTTTTGGGTAAATAAGTGAGGACAAGGATAATCCTCCTCGGTTATACGAGGTGGATCCTGTGTGGACGGAGCCTGAGATGGAAATCAGAGGTCACGAGATGCATTTGAACCTGGACGAGCTGGAATCCGTGCGAGGCTGCCGAGCGTCCCGCCGTCCGTCTCGGGGCGTCCGCCGTGACAGATAGAGACTCGGTCTATCTGGCAGAGTCTCTCCATAGTTTCCTGGGGAAGTGTTCCTTTTAAAAGACAAGGTTGAAGTTGCCCCGGGGAGTCGGCTGATAAAGGCTCAGGTTAAGACGAGGCGAAGGGGATGAGGGGGTTAGGGGGCTGGTGGGGGTGTGTGTGGGGGGGGGGGGTGGGGGGGGTGTTGGGGCGTAGTCCAACACGCTATCAGAAGATGGGCCTCCGAGCAAACAAACAACTCTGACCTCTCAAAACAACGGCAGCAGGGAGCAGCTGATAGGGAGAGACGGATAGGTAGAGGTTGGTGGTGGTGCAGCGTGTGTGTGTGTGTGTGTGTGTGTGTGTGTGTGTGTGTGTGTGTGTGTGTGTGTGTGTGTGTGTGTGAGATGGTGTAGGTAGGGGAGGTATCAGGAGGTAGGCAACAGGGGGCAAAGGGGCTCGCAGGGCAGGAATTATCTGAATGTCACCGTGTCCATTAAAATCTGAATGTGTGTGTGTGTGTGTGTGTGTGTGTGTGTGTGTGTGTGTGTGTGTGTGTGTGTGTGTGTGTGTGTGTGTGTGTCCATGTCTGGTAGTTTTCTTTACATTTGTCCCGTCGTCGTGTTTCAAATGGCTTTACCGGAGACTTTTGAGTCGTCTGAGAAAACTCCTCTGGAGGGAGATGACGTCCACATAAGCATCGAAGTCTTTTATATTATCAGACTGTTGCTTCCGGTTCAAAATACGCCTCATTTGCGTTAAAATATCACGTCTGGATTTGAGCCAGTTTTAATGCATTTGTTGTTTACAGAGCCAGAATTTAGCGGCAATCTGTCAGCTATTAATCATCATTTACCATGAATGCAGTAAGCGATGCGATGACCGTGCGGCGGAGTGAAAGGTGTTCTCGGCCTCACAGATGAATGACAAGCTCATGACGTGACAGTGAGAATATCATTTAAGGATGGGCATTTCAAGCAACAACAACAACAAACAAAAAAATTACAATTTGATATTTGCCGGGAAGCATTTGAATATTCCAGAGACTCACTCGTACCGTAATGGGCTCAATAAATGGCATCAAGCTTCGTAAAAGCCATCGACCTTGTTTGTTCTGTTTGTGTCGTATCGTCTAATCTGGCAGGTTGTTCGGACACCTGGTTGTAACATGGGCTTCATCTTTTGTTGATTTAATAACGGTTGGAAAGTAGCTTCTAGTCGCATCAATTCCACCTTCGGGCAGCGACAACGCATTACGACCAGGCCGCTGTTATACAAATTAAAATAAGACGGTTGCATAATCTATTAAAAACATTTTTTTTAAAAATCTTTTAACGACTTTTGAAAAAAAAAAAAAAAATCAAAAATAACACATCCCTAAATAATAGCAATACAATTTTAGCCGAATGTGCTAATAAGATAAAAAAAAAATTAAAAAAAAAACATGGTGAAAAAGTACAAATAAATCCAATAAAGTGAAATAAATAGAAAAACAAGGATTACGAAAACAATTAGAGGGAACAAAGCAACTTCCAGTATCTTTTAGCCTTTTTATTACGGAACCCATTTTAATGATTTGCCACCTTTTTATATTCATTCAACTAAACCTGCTAATTTAGAAAGGGATCATCGACACGGTTAAAAGAAAACGTTGACTATTCTGCGACCGGATGCAAACGTCAGTCTCCGGTGTTTACGTCCCTTCTTACGCCCGATGATCCACTCTGACCTCTTTTAGCGTTCGGTGCCGTGTTTAAACAACACAAGCGCTTGTATTGAAGGGCGCCGACCGTTTCAGGCTTCTTTTGAGATGATGAATCGTGGAAGGACGCCTCGGAAAGAGGGTCTAAGAGTCTGAAACATCGCGGCACAGGTGATGATAACATTCGAGACATTTAAAAAAACAACAACAACAACAACAACAACAACATGCACTTAACATGAACTTTCTGCCCGGTTGGGTTTAATGTGGATACACTGTAAACAAATAGAGAAAATAAACAATGCATTTTTTTTTAAATTTTATTATTTTGTTTTTTTTTTACATTAGTGTACATTCGTGCATTTGTCTGTGAAAATGTATACAAATGAGATAAGGGAGAGGAGGAGGAAGAGGAGGTGGGGGTGGAGGGGGGGTTAGCAGCAGAAGAGAGTTCAGTGAAGGGGAGGGAGGGTCAACGAAATCTTTGATTACTGAACCTTGTCATTCAGATAGCGGAGGGCTCGAACACTTGGCGAACAGACGGATGGGAACGCCGCCTCATGAGACCAACGAGCAGAAAGTACATTTACAACTTCTAATCACTTTCTTCTCTCGTTTCTGTTTTCAACTTCTCGTTGGAAATAAACCAAGGCTTCGTAAAGACGTTACATACCACATTCATCAATGTTGTCATTAGTGCTTAAATAACATGTTGATCAGTCGATCGGATGTTTACGCTATTTATCGAGACAAAATATGCTAAATATTTGCCGGCTTTAGTGTCTGACACGTAAACAGTTGTTTTCCACCCGTTAGTTATGCTTGTAAATTATGGATGTTTGGGTTTTTCGCTGTTTCACAGATAAAACGTTTCGAGGCAATCATTGGAACGAGTAATGGACATGTTGACTTTTTTTTCCTGCCATTTTCTGCCCTTAAACAAACAAACAAACAACAACAAAAATGAGTTGCAACCCCGATATTCTGATAAACTTACTAAATAGGAGTATGAGGAGTTTAATGAAGCCACAGTTGGCCTTTTATTTATCTGCAGCCAACCTTTCTTCCACTAGTGGGCAGCAGCGGGAGTTAAAGTCATGGCAGCCTCCTCTGAAGAGGAGCTCCTCTGTTGTTAGGCCTTGATATATGGCTGCTGCAAACAACCTCTAAGTGCATCTCAAGGTTCATTGAACGAGTGAATAAGTTCTATAACTCTTGTGTGAATGTCGTCTCACTTCTCTCGTGTCGGACGGCAGCTTCAGAGACTTTTTTTTTTTAGGCCTTCAGGGACAGAAAAAGTTAGTGCCTTTATTTGGCCTAAAAACACATTTTTATTGAATTGACTTAAGCCTCACATTTATTGGATGATAGTATGAATGCTAACAGGAGTACATATTTATACTTTGTGTTTTTTGGTGTTCATTCCATTGGATTTCTGTTCGTTGGGATTTTTTAATTGGTTTAAAGTCAGCAAATCATTAAAAAAGTAAATTAATGGTTACATTTTTATATAAAAATCTGAAAATCAGCTGATGGTGTTATTAATAAATTACATTGAAGTCCATGTAGAAATGTTTTGGACATCAAACTAAAGAAGAATGTAAATGTAAATAATAATACGTTTTGTTGACAAAACCAGTTTTGCATATCCCAGTGTGATAATCTGAAGTATCCTCCGTGAGTCTTCTGTTCTGTGCACTGACAAACACATAGCCGACGTACTGATGGGAATTTGTTGAGGAAAAAAAGTGATTTGCTGCATTTTCTTTTTCAAGTTTAAAAAAAAAAGTTTTTTTTGTTTGCACTCGGGAAGGATGTCAGTTTATTTGAATCGCTATATTTAAAAAGAAGTCCGCGAGGCACTGATGTTAACGTCCAAGTTAGGCTGCAAGTTTCTGAGTCTGACTCCAATCAAAGTCAAATCCACAGCTCTGATGCTTTTACTGAGAATAACATTCAAACTCAAAAGACCACGTTTTGAAGGTTTTACAACAACGTCCTGTGCAACGTTTTGGACACACTTTTTACATTTTTTTAATTTTTTTTTTATCATTTTCACCCACAAAATGACACATTAAGTTGTGTAGGTTTCAATTATTGTCTTCCACACAGCATGCATTTAAAATAATGGGTTAAAAAGGTTAGTAAAAAAAAAAAAAAAAAAAAAAAAAGGTAACTTTTCATACAGTTGGCTTCAGACAGACCAAATCTGAAATCCAGCGTTCAAAAATCCTGCTATGTTTTTTTTTCAGTGGACTACATATGGTACGCCCATGTGCAGCGCAGCTAGTCTATAAACAGCACTCAATCACCGTGGTTTAAAAAAAATGGTTTTCTGTTGTTTTCCCTCTTAATTTGAAATTTGTCATTTCCTGTAGACGATGAAGCGAAAAAAAAAAAAGCAAACTTACAATGTCATAATTCAAGGGAGAACTTTTCCCTGATGCCGTGCGTTGGGTGTTTTCTTTTTAATATATGTGGGTATGTTTTTCTGCAGCGCACACCACTTACGACCCCCAAACCCACCCAGCGCCCCCCCCCACCCACCCACCCACCCACACACACACACACACACACACACACACACACGCATTCACCCTCACCTCCACCTCTCCCCCCAAAACCCTAGACTCTTTGTCACCGTGGTGATTGGTAGACTAAACAGCGTGCAATATTCACCAGATCCACATCCCGCTGGATCGTTACAAACATTAAGACGATACAAAAGGAAACAAAACTCCTGACCCCGCCCCACCCATGCCACCCCCCACCCATACCCCCCTCCCCGGCCTCCCCACACTCTCTATTTTTAAGTGCACGGTCACGTGGACATGCAATTACACACAGACCGAGGCCTATATTCTTAACATTCTTCGGCCGGTAAACAAACGGGCCGGACAGATGCATCACCCCCAGCAGACAGACGGATTCTGAGAGCTGGGAATGTTTACATGGTCCCGTCGCCCTCCGAGGCCTCATCCAAGAGCCGGCACCCCGACTTCAGCAGAGAGGAGAGGGAAAGAGACAATGTGCATCAAGTCGTAGACCGAAACTGACACCGCTACCAAAGACGTAGTCAACACGACTCATAACCAGACTGAAGTTTTTAGTTCGATGTTCTCAAAAGAGCCCCGGATGAGATTGTTTGCATTTTCCAGGAGGCCGTTCGCAGGACGTCGTTTTTACTGACCGTTGCTGAAAAGTGCTACTTTCTTCTAAAGATGCAACTTTTCCTAAAATGATTTTCCTGCTGATTTTTTTTTATGTCGCAACACTTTTGAAAATAGTTTACGTGTTAAGAAAAAGGTCTCATATCTGAAAAAAACAAAAAGACAAATGAGAGAATGCTTCTTTTGTTAGAAAAGATCAAAACTGAACAGTTGACTGTTTTGTAATATTTTGACAGAATGTATTTCTGAATCGGTCTGAGGAGGAAATGACAGAAAGTGTTTGTTTGTCAGTAACTTTTTTTTTTTTTTCTTTTCCCACTATTTATGTTTCAGCGCCTCTTAATGACCATGAAGCAGGACGTGTGGGACGTCGTGGGACGACTGCTGCTGCGAGTGGTGGATGTGAAATTACCTGAGTTCTGGTGTGGATCCTGAAGTGGACTCTGATCCTCACAGGTATGTCCACTCAGATGCAATAGACTTTTAAAAATGATCACTTTGAAATACAACTTTTCTCTGGAGCTTTTTTAGGAACTCAGAAACCTTATTTGCATTTTGTCTCTAGACCTGTTGAAGTAGTGTCTAAATTTGTCACTCAAATTTCTTCTGTTTTAATTTAAATCATCTGACAAATTGGCCTTTGGTTCCTGGAACAATCACGTGCCAGAGTTATAAATAAGTATGTATCCTAATGCCTTGGTGAAAACACTTTTTTTTTTTTTACTGGACAGCAATTTCCTTCAGCAAAAAAAACCCCAAAAAACATATCAAAACTTTTTTTGTCCAGCCGAGCTCAAACTTTTTTGAAGCAGGCTGAAACTGACGCTACTAAGAAAGCAATAGCATTGGCAGGTATTTAAAAGTTTGAAACCAAGCATCTCTTGTCACGGTGTGAATAATTGCTGCTGTGCGACATCACTTCGACTTTTCGGCAGCATGTCTTGGTGGACGTTCAAAGAGTTTGACTTTGACACTGGAGACTCGAGCCTTTCACTGACCTCAACCAAGGAGTTTAATTTTTGTTAAACACAACCAAAGCTTCCATGAACTGGTTTTGTAAAAGGAAGCCAGTGAGAAAGTACCTCTTTTGTCGTGGAGCCTTTTGCTTCAAAATGGATGTTTTCGCTGCCCCACTCTGAGTGAGATAAGATAAAATAACACTTAACTGATTGCAAAAAGGGGAAACTCGATAAGTGGTCTCTTGCACCACGAAAGTTGGGAGTTTGTTTTGATCGTGAACTTTCATTCCATTTTTCTAAGCCAAGTGGTTAGTGAGCACCAAACTCTGCAGTTTGCAGATCTAGAGGACTGAGCTGACCCTGAGCTAAAAAAAACAACAAAAAAACAAAAAACGTAATTTTTTTTTTTTTTTTTTTTTTTTTTGCGTGCAGCCTTCACACAAGTCATGTGACCGATTGAGAAGCAAGCCAGCAGACATGTTGGAGTCCCTGTGGCCCCGGATACGAATGAGCTGACCACATTCTACCTAGACTCCACATCAGTCAAAAAGATATACGCCACTTCCTCCACACACACACACACACGCACACGCACACACACACGCACACACACACACACACACGCACACGCACACACACACACACACACATGCCCAGAAAAAGCCTCCGTCCCCGTCTCCATCAGTCAAGTCCTGCGGGCCGATGAACTTCCATCGTCTCCAAGGTTGATAACAAGCCTCTTAAGCTTGGCGGCTAATCAAGCTCAAAGGAGGGAGAGAAGGAGAGATAGCGGAGGAGAACAAGAGGTCTGCCGTGTGGATACAGAGATGTCTCTCTCCCTCTCTTTCCTCTTCATTTTAAATTTTCCCTTATCTTCCTCTCTCCACAGGGGGAGGCGGAGGGAGGCCTAATAGCTGGCGAAAAGGGGGGAGGGGAGAGGGAGGGAAGGGGGGGGCTCCCCGACTCTCCAGAGTCTTTCTACATACCAGTCATTCACTTAAACTGGGGAGAGGGGGGAAAAAAAAAAAAAAAAAAAAAAACCCAGAGAGAAAAGTCTTGATAAATCGTTCAGGGTCACACAGCTTCCATGTTCCCCCCCCGCCCACCTCCCCACCGCCCCGAGTTACAGAGATAGAGAACCGGAGAAAAAGAAAATGCAAGAGAAGGGGAAAGAAAAATGAAAGAAAAAGCAACAACGATCTGTCTCTGACGTCGGGCCTCGTCTTTGATGTCGGTCCCATCAGACAAACAACATGTAGCTGAAATAAACAGAAACAAGTGGCTGCTGCTGCTCTCTGCGGTTCACACTCCAGTTCAACTTTTATTTTTTTTTTTTTTTTACACTAACGGACTTCCTCGACTTGCTCTAATGAGATCCGCTTGGCACGAAAACATAAGCTCAGATATGACTACCGTGTTTGACCGGCCAGTTTACAGACTCGTGTTTTAAAGTCAGTTTTTCAGGTTTTTTTGATATTGGCAGGGATGGACATTTAAAGTCAAAAATACTTGATATTCACTGGGAAATATTTGACTATTATTTGACTGGTGGTTGGATCGTCTGCCCGCTGCGTTACTTTCAAATGCGTGGCTTTGGTAGATTTTTTTTTTATTTCCTAGTTTGCACTGCACCTGATTTTCGTTTGCTTTTTTAAGGACTTCCACAAAGAACATTTCAGCGGTTGTAGTCGTCTTCGCGTGTTTATCCTGTTTGTACCACATAGCATCGAATCTCACAGGGACGTTTTACCAAAACCCGGTGTTCTTCTTCTTTTTTGTTTTTGCTTAATATTGGTTGGTAAACAGCTTTTAGGTACTTTACTGCCACCTTCTGGCAGGAAATAGAGTTTTTAGGACGAGATGATAGTCACATGAACTAGTACTTTTTTTTTTTCGTGGCTATTTATAAAAACTGAAAATAAGGATTGATGCATAATTATTGATGAAGAAGTTTTTTTGTTGTTGTTATTGCAGTGTTTTTTGTTGGTAGGTCACCTATCAAACAGTGAACTCAACTGAAAAGTCTACGGCCACGCGAGCAGCAATTTCTGAGCTGTGTTTTATGGCAAAAGCAAACATCTACATGCTTACATGAAAGCCAGCATGCTGTTGCCTTGCAAGGTTTAATGTTGACAACTCTTCTGGCTTCGCGTGCCAGCGGCATTTTCTATTTTATGAAGTGAAAACTGCACGGATTTAAGTGTTTGGACATCTCTGGTCAGATATATAAGCAGTGGCCTTAGCTACATTAGCTTAGCATGCCAACATTTAATCAGCACAGCAATGGTGGTCCAACCCGCCGTGTCCTCCTGTCCACATGCGGAGGTGTCCTTGGGAAAGGCACTGAACTCTAACTTGCTCCCGATGGCAGGAAACACCTCGCACGGCAGCTCTGTCGCCTCTGGTGTCTCTCTCTCTCTCTCTCTCTGTGTGTGTGTGTGTGTGTGTGTGTGTGTGTGTGTGTGTGTGTGTGTGTGTGTGTGTGTGTGTGTGTGTGTGTGTGTGTGTGTGTGTGTGTGAGAGAGAGAGAGTGAGTTGAATGGGAGCCAAACTGTAAAGCGCTTTGAGACTGCTAAGGTGATAAAGCTCTATATGTGCAGACCATTTACCAAAAAAAAAATCTGGGGGAAGGTGATCGGTTTTGCAGGGATCAGGTCATAAACCCAAAAGCATTGACCTTATATCCGTCGTGGATGAATCCGCACTTTGCAGTTATGCACAATGCCAACGTTCACCGCTAATTCGAAGTAGTAAGGCAGAAAGCAGAGGACGTTTAGGTCGGGGTGGTTCACATTATTTTGACCGTGATCTTTCACTTCCCTTTTCCGAGCTGTCTAACCTTTTTTTTTTTTTTTTTTTTTTAAAACCTCTGAGAGCAACACCAAATTCTTGACTGCTGAATAGCGTGAGACGCTCCACCGGGTTTTTGCTTCAGCGGAGTGTCTGTCCGCATCCCGAGCTGCCGATTTGAAGAAGACCTGCCCGATGCCGGGTCGACTGTTTAAGTCACACGGAGGCCCGGCGTTGTTTTTGTAATTCCACCTGCTTACCTGTAGAGGCTCACAGAGGTCACGTACGTACAGATTCCTCCACGTTCCCCCTCTCTGCCTCTCTCATCGCTCTTCCTCTGCCTCTGTCACTGTCTCTCTCTCATCTCTTTCCCACGACTCTCTTACCTCATCTCCCCTCCTCGTCTCTCCGGCCCTTGTCAACTCTCCGTCTCGCACCACCTCCTCGAGCCCTCATCCCATTCGGCCTCTCCACCGTCGAGCTGCTCTCTCCCCGTCTTCCCCCTCCGAGCTATTTTTCCCACAACCAGGAGGAGAGTCGCTTATTTTTTTTTTCCCCCCGTTGTTAAGGAGAGAAATTGTACAGATGAGAATGCAGCAGGTACGACATGTCTGAACGCAGTTCGCTCTGCTTGTTTTCAGGAGGCTGGAAGCGACAAAAATCGATTATTTTCCTGTCGTTAGGTTCCCGACTGCTCACACGTCCCTTTGAGAAAACTCCTCAATGGCTCCCAATTTATGTTATTTTTTTTACACTCTTTACATTTAAAGCTCCTGCATGGAATGAACCTTTGTCCACCACGGTAGTGATTACATGAAGGGGATGTAACTCTGAGATACCAAAAGTAAAACGATGAAAAAAAATGCAAAGCAGCTGTGATATGTTCATATGTTTTATATATGTGTATATATATATGTACACCATATGAACAGCATAAACAGACCCCAATAAATCATAGCATGTTTCCTCTCTTGAGAAAGATCATACAGAAATGATACGTGCAATGGATTTTCGTTTTCGCTTTTTGCGCAATTGCACGGTTGCAATTGGATGCATCTTAGATGCTTCACCAGCATGTCTACTCGCCTGGGAGATCCGCGACAGTTGACGGTTAAAGACGAGAAACGGCGAAGAGGTGAAGGGTCGCAGTGTCAGAAAGGAGGAGAAATACAAGTGAAGTGCACCGCCAAGA
Organism: Brachyistius frenatus; assembly: GCF_029030835.1. Lineage (NCBI taxonomy): Eukaryota > Metazoa > Chordata > Actinopteri > Embiotocidae > Brachyistius > Brachyistius frenatus. Next base: position 902,692 of record NW_027210604.1, read on the forward strand.
GGCACGCACGCACACACGCACGCACGCACACACACACACACACACACACACACACACACACACACACACACACACACACACACACACACACACACACACACACACCTCTCTACCGCTCTATCTGCCCCCTCCCTCCCCTCTCTCGGTACTCTAATGTCACTCCTGCAGAGCAGATAAGGCTGAAGGCGGGCTGTCAGCGAACGTCATGTCCGTCACAGTTCACACGCACACACACACACACACACACACACACACACACACAGAAAAACCTGTCACTGACAGTCAGGGAGGAATGTTTGGATTAATATACCAGTCCATCAATTACAGGTCCAGTATTGTCCTTTTGATTGGAGTGTAATCAGATAGCTTGCGACCAATACGGCTGCAAATGCCCTCAAGATGCACTTAGAAAAAAGGACTCGACCGTCCGAACCCATCAGTGACCGACGTCAGCCGCGAGCAGTAAATGTAATGTTCCTCCAGTCGGTCCATCTGGGAAAGCAAAGCAGCTTGTACAACATACGTTACACGAAAAAGTCATTTTATGGGCAGCATCTTCTCCCGGAAATTGAGTTATTTGTTTTGCCAAATTCGAAGCAAACATAAGCGCTGTACGGGTTATAGTTGGTGTGAGAGTCTTTTCCAGCGAGGGTAGTTTTGTACCATATTAGGTGGTTGAGGTGAGTAAATGAGCATACGAGGTTCAGGACCGTGACACCAGAGACTGGAGTTTATATCCTGAATCTTGTGGTGAGGTTCTGGCTAGAGAATCACTTTGCTTAAAGCCAGTAAAAGAGGGCGGTTTTGGGAGAATGTACTAAAAGTAAACAAAACCTGTTTTGTGATTTGAAATCGCTTTTTAATGTCCAACCAAAACCACAGTTTTTGCCCCCTTACATTAAATATGAGCTGTGAGTGTCTGAACATACCCAGAAAACTATTTATTTTGGCCGAAATCTGAAATATTTTGTCAGTAATTATTTTACGTTCGGGGTAAACTGCTTTGGCTGATATGTTTATTACAAATGTTTTCTTACATTGGTGAAAGCATAATTTGGGTACCCTTGCCACCATCATTTCTACATTTGCATTCACTTTTCATAAAATTTGAACTGACTCACAACATTAACCCTCTAAAAACCTTTTTATTTAGCAGCAACAGCAGCAGGTTAGCTGAACAGAAAACAGACAGATTTTTAAAGATGATTAAATAAAATAAGAAATAAGATTACACACACACCCACACATTACACCATTAAAGCTAATGATACTGAAATGTTTTTCCTCCACATGTCTTAATGCGTCCCAGCTCAACCCCCCATTAGTGGGAAACACCCACCCACCCACACAAACACCCACCCACCCACACAAACACAAACGCACTGCACCTATATCGAAATCGACTGAAAATCTATCAAACTTTTACTTATTACTCAATAAACATTTGATATTCAAATTCATTTCAGTGAAGCTACTTCAGAAACTTGACCCTGATCTCGCCCTACTTTAGACCACGTCCCCTCCAGTGCCACCCCCCGCCCTCCCGGACTCCTGATCCCCAAATGGAGTCGAGGAAAGCCGGGTTGTCCCCTCACCTAGAAACACACCTTCGGCACTTAACATCCAACCTTGTCCCCGGAGTAGTTTCTTTTGAAAGTGCTGCCCCTTAAAAGGCTCAAGGTGTTGCATATTATCAAGGCTTAACGCAGGAGGAGCGAAGGGATGGGGGGGGGGGGTGGAGAGGGGTGGGGAGGGGGGTGGGTGGGAGATGAATGAGGCAAGAAAAGTTTAGAAAAGTGACAAAAGAAGCAATAAAACGTCCAAGAATGAGTGAAGAAGCTCAGGAGAGGAGCATAGAAGGGTGAAGGTTCAGGACGTGTGGAGGCATGTTCATTTATTTACTCTCCCAGCTCCCGAAGCATAAACTGATAATAAGTCACCCAAGCGGGCGTCTTTGGATCTCCTTCCAGGCGTTTTACAGTAAAGGATTATGGGTCATTAAAAGAGAGGAACCGGATCAAAACAAACGTGTCGCGATGAAAAATGGGCGAGACGGCGCTCGGACACGATGTGGCGACCAGAGAAACTCGACTTAGCAAACCTTCCAAAAACCGCTCGGACGCTCCGACGGCCGGCCGAGCCCCGATATGTATCCCATGATTCCCCGGGTGCCACGACAAGTTTTTCTTGCCTTGTAAACGTCAGCGGTGCAGAGCGGGGTGGAAGGAGGGGGTGGGGGTGGGGGGGAGGGGGGGAGGTGTGCGGTGCTAAATCCTCCTGAGATTGAACCCTGCCGAGAGACATTTTTCTTCTCAGCTTCACCTTGTGCTGAAAAGTAAATGTTTAAGCGAGCGGCGATAAACAGCCTTAAATCATCATCATCGCTGAGCCGCGAGCGCGCACCTTATGGGGGAATGGAGGAATTCTGGGAAATAAAAAAAAAATAAAAAAAAGCGAGTTGTCCCTTGGCTGTATCTCCTGCGTGCATCGCGAGTGTGACAGAGCCGAGGTGTGTTTGGAGGGGGGGGGGTGGAGGGACTGAACACAGGGGACAGTTTTTTTTTTTTTTAAACAGTTTTAAGGTTGGAGTCGCTGACCTCCTGGCCACCATCTTTGTTTCTGATCGTGTCAAGATACGACAGCAGGTCGACTCGTCTTCCAGCCCCGCAGACTTTGCATGCTTAATCCCGGCGGCGCGGAGTTGTGGAAAAACTTTATTTTGAAAAGAAGCCCGCCCTGTGGGAAACACTATCTCGTCTGATTCATAATGAAAACAAATGCCTGTCTTTGCTCGGGATGTAAACAGAGATCTTTTTTTTTGTTTTTAATTTTTTATTTAACAGTATATTCTCTCTCTCTTGTCTTCCTGAAACCCAAACAAATCATTAACGTAATCGCGGCGTTGCAGCAGGACGGCTGCTGCGTGGCCGGGAGGCTACAGCAGGAGATAAAGAGCTGCTGCAGTGAATGGACGGCCTGTTGTGGTCAAATTAGTTTTCCACAAACAACATTTGACCGGATGGTTGCAGTGAACAAATCAGTGATACATATTTTACATCGCAAAAGAACTGAAGAAATAACTTCAAATGATTTTCAGGAGTCTTTTTTTTCTTTTTTTTTTTAATCTCATCATACAGGCTGATTTAATGTCTCCTTTTGGGAAGCTCCAGCTCTTAAATAAATAAATATGCAGCTCTAGAGCATTAAAAACGAGCAGTCGAGCTACGACCTTTGACCTCCCGTCTTGAGAGCACAAGTGGCCTTTGAAACCATATAGTAAAACTTTTATCCCTTACGATGTCTGTGTGAATCATGGTGGAGCTGAGGAGACTCTTGATGTCCCACTCTGCGCACCGAGAGGTGATCTCTTCTGTTTGTCAGTCTGGAGGTCTGGTCGATGGATAATGAGGTGAAAAAAAACACAAAAAAAACACAGCAGTCACCCGACATGGTTTTGCTTCTTGTAAGTTATGATTCGGCATGCTTTACAATGTAAAAACCATCTTAAGAGCTTTACGTTTAGTCATGAAAACAGTGGCCTTTAATGACAGAGTACCCGGGTCACTGTAACGTAACCAAAATAAAAGAGGTTTTAAGAATGAGCTCACTTAATATTACAAGAAAGTAGTCACGTGTGGTGTTTATAACATAAAGAATAAGGTTTCGACAAATTTTAGGATGCTGAAATGAGTCGATAGCCAGATAACCCGTGTTTGGAAGGGAACACGCATCAAAATACACGTCGGACAGAAAAGGATTAAATCCCAGTGAACTGTGACTTTATGTTGTAACCTCAAGCCCATCTTTCAACAAGTACAACTTCTACACAAACCTTAGAACTAATGAGTGTTTAAAAAACTTGTTGCTGACGTTGGTTTCAAGCAGGTGGAACTTATTTACCACCTTTGTCGTGAGCAGGATATTGGTTTTTTTTTTTTGTCAGCATGTGATGTGACATTTATCCCCTAACACAGCTGATTTTTATAGTTTTTTTTTATAGGATCGCTTGATCCTCTGCTGATTGAGAAAATCCTGCCACCCACCGGCTCGTAAGAACCCACCAAATATATATATATGTGTTTTTTTTAAGGCACAGCTGGTTGTGCAGCTAAAAAAATAAAGCTGCTCCACTTTGTTTGATTTTCACCTCGCGAACAGCGCTGAGCTGAAAACAAGTGAAGGGACACACCCTTTATGGTAGTAATTTCATTTGGCCAGGCCTACTCTGTGGACAGCACAGGGCAAAGCCAGGCAACCTCCCCTCCCCCCTCCCCCACTCACACACACACACACACACACACACACACACACACACACACACACACACACACACACACACACACACACACACACACACACACACACACACACACACACACACACACACACACACACTGCCCCCCTTCCCCCTCCTCAGTATCTCTCAGCTCCCAGGAAGCTGCCTGGGCTTGGCTGGAGCCAGAGTTCTGCCCCATCCATCATCCTTATCAGGGAGAGTCTGGCTGCACTGAGGAGGAGAAGAAGAAGAGGAGGAGGAGGAGGAGAGGAGGAGAAAAAGAAAAGATGAAGATCAGCTGTAGGTTGAAACTACAAGTCAGTATTTTTACGACATGAAAAAAAACAGAGAAAAGAGCATGATGTCATGCCCCGACCTCGCACAGCCTCCGTGATGCATGTTGAGGTGAGGTTAGGCCGGGGGGGGGGGGGGGGGTGACGGGGGGGTGGTGGTGGTGGGGTGGTGATAATACAAACAATAACAGCAGGCACCATCAAGCCACATCAAAGCCCACCCATTTAGATTTGAGGTTTTTGGGGCTTTGGTTCGGGGGTTGCAGCAGTCTGACCCCGCAACCAGGTCGGTTTGTGAACATCTTTTTTACAACTCCGCTTCAAATAAACAAAACGCAGCGAACGACACAGACCGAGGGGAGGAATGTCCAAACGGGCCGCTTCGGTCCTGATAAAGGAGTTTTACGGTCGTGGCAGACGGACCTGCCACTCGCTGCCGGGGATAAAGAGCTGAACGTCAGGGTGTCCTCAGATGTCCGGGGGAGCGTTACACAGACTGGAAACACTTTCACTATCAGAGCACAGACGTGAAGATGAGGATGTGCTGTCTGTATTAGTTCTGCACTGCATCATAATAAATATGATCTAGTCAGAAAAGAGTCCCAGATTACAATTTAGGCAGCAGATATAAGTTTATTTTGAATTTTATGTGGCTCGAAAGGATGCACGCGATACCAAACATGTCAAGTACAAATACTCAAAAAAACGATTCAGGTGATTTTTAATGCGCAGCTGTAATAACTGTAGTCAGTAAAAATGATATCGACAATATGAAATAGTTCCAGTTAATTAGTGAAACAAATATATTTGCGTTTTTGTATTCTTACTTTTATAAGTGGGAATGAATTATCTGCATTTGCTTTTCTCAAATTTCAGCTTGAGGGAAACAAATATTTCAATTATAATTGAATTATACAAGCAGCATTCTACACTGTTCATACAAAGATTTTATTTTCAACGTCTTGTCTCTAGTTACGGGGGGAAGTAAAGTGGAATAATTGTGCTAAGGAGGTCCATATTTGAACTTTATTTCACTTCATTTCCCACTGTTATTTTGTGCCTGCTGACATGTTTAATTTACACGTAACAGTCACAATCTCAAGTTCTCACAAAGTACATGAAAGTCAAGTTATTTAGATTTACATCAGAAGCGAACAGACAAAAACCACATTTGAAGTTCCCCGAGCCAAACGGGGTAAAAATGAATGAGTTCTTATTGGGTTTTTTTTAATAGATAAAAGATGATCTGTGTTTTGTGTTTGTGCACGGAGATGTTCAGCTACATGCAGGCACCATCTGCCCCCCCCCACCCCTCACACACACACACACACACGCACACACACACACACACACGCGCACACGCACACGCAGCACAACGCCAGAGGGAAACAAAAACACATTCATCTTGATGATCACAAAAAAACAAGAGCCATCCATCTCGCCGTAGATGAATGGACTTCTCCAGAGCTGGAAACGTAATAAAAGTGCCTCTCTAATGGTGTATAGTTATATTAGGGCCTGCTTATAAAAGCCATAAGGCCATTGTCAGGCAGGCAGGGAAATACAGCATCATTACAGCTCTGTACAGACGTGGATCAGTCTCTGATAACATTAAAGCAAAGCTTCCTTTGTGCGCCGGCGGTCTGCTCTCCACCACTGTAACTGGTTTTGGCGTGAGCCAGACGAGCAGCGGCTTTGAAGCGGCAGCAGGTTCGCGGCGGCCCGAAGGCTCAGCTGATGTCGCAGCTGAGGGGGGGGGGGGCTGTTTGAGCTGACGGGGGGGTGGGCCGTTTGAGCCGGAGGTGCTTGCTTCGCCCGCGAGATGCAATTAAAGCCGCGTCCTACCGGAGCACGTAGGGATGTAAAAGGGGCTCGAGGCCCGTTTTATTGATTCACCTGACGAGAGCAAACGTCAGCAATGACGTCAGAAGTTCAGCTTAAAAGGCAAAATTGTCTGACGGCTGCAAAACTGAGAGCTTTCACTGTCTAATTTTTTTTTTTTTTTTTGCCAAACTAAGTTTATGGGTTGTGCAAGTGACAGCATTCATGCATCTCTTTTGTAATTGGTCAGATTTCACATGTCATTTGCATATTACATTGGTTGTTTTTTTGTTTTTTTTAATTTACGATTTTAGAGTTTAGGACCTCTTTTTTTTTCATAAATACTGCGTTTTTGAAGGACCACCCATGTTTACTTTTTTGCCTTCGAGACTTGATACATACTTGACAAACTTTAAAATCACACCACAACTTAAAGGGCACGCGCACGATGAAATGCTGTAATTACCTCATTGAAAACATGCATGAATAAATCTGCCTTTCCTTTTGGATCGGTATGGTGGTGTGTGGACCACCTGAACACGAGGGGAAGAACCTGCCGCTGCACCGTTGCAGCTTCAGCAGGATGTTTCAAAAAGGTACGATGATGTCTACGTTACCAAATCGTTTTTTTTTTTTTAATCAAAAACATCACGGTGGGCCGCCAACAAAAACGTCCGCGTATTGAGGCTGTTCGCGTAAAACCAAACGACAAATGTGAGCGTTTCTAACTCGCGTAATATATTTAACGTACAAACGTTAAAAAAAAAAAAAAAAGATCTGATAAAGTTAGCATCGGTACTCCACGTGCCCGGAGTACTGTACCGAAAATGTTTTGATTTAAATTGCACGTGTTGTTATGTTTCCATTTAAAAGCAGCACTGCATCAAAGCGAACGCGATTACAATGACAACTAGCAGTCGATGCGACTGTCGAAGAAATGAAATACGAGTCAAATTCAAAGTGGTCGAATTTGGGTCTGCCTTCTGTCTGCAGAGACAGCAGCGAAAACAAATTAGGAGTCTACGGACATAAAATGGAACACAATTGATTAAATCTATTTGACAGACGACAGGAGCTTCCCAAAAAACAGAGAAAATGGTCAAACTTAATTGTGACGTAATCGGCGGTCGCAGTTGAATTTCAAGCGTCGGTTTAGGATCTACGAGCCTGGTGCTTTTCAGGACGATTGAAAATGGGTGTTATTTTGGTAGGACACAAATCACAGATAATGTACGAAAAGATGTCAATATGCAATTCAAAAAGTATATTTATAGGATAAAAGTAAGAACGAACTTCTCACATGTTAAATATTCACAGTGTTATATTATACTGTGTATCCTATATAGATAAGCTGGAATATAAAGATCATGGAATACATGTTTTCTGCAGATTTTTTTTTTTTTTATTCATAATTGATAACCATATAGAGGACGGTGTAGAACTATATCCCCCCCCCCGCCCCCCTCAATACTCAGTCAGTACTGAGGACATGACCTCAACAGTAGCTGTGGCCTTCAATACAAATCTTCCTTTCACCATATCACCTAATTTTGGGGTTATAACTTCATTACTTGAGCGGTACGCTGCGAGCGGGGCTCCTATTAACACGCAGACCAGAGACACCAGTAAGAAACGATTCCTCAGCTCGGATATTCTAGATTCATGATTTGAAGACTTTCTGTACGGCTTCTCAATTCTGTATTTGAAGAGAGACGAAGCCGAGACGCGATCAGCTGTTGGGACACGCATTTAAAAAAAAAAAAAAAAAAAGGCTGCTGCTGCAAACATCCGGCGTGTGCGTCCGCCGTCCGGCCTCGCGTGCTCTCGCGGCGCTCGTTTTGTTTCATAAAGGGCAAAAAAAAGCTCGAGGCCCCCCCCCCCACCCCAACCCAACCCTACCCACTCCCCTCCTCCTCCCCCCCGACAGATACAGAGATGTAATTGGAAGCGTCTGGCGTTGCGTGTCAGCCCGCGGCCTCAGTGCTTCTGTCTACACGTACAGAGAGATTCCGACCTGTACACACACTTAAAGTCGAGTCACAGTATATCACGACCCGACGTCACAGGTTTGCTTTTACACTGATCTATTGGCTGCGAGAGACCGTGGGAGAAGGGAGTGGATGCCTGTCTGACTCTGCCCAGAGGGGCTCGTCTACGTTTGGTTATGAGGTAGCGAAAGAGACGGGGGAAAAAAGGTAAAGAGGCAAACAAATGGGAAAGAAAACCAGGTGATTGGACGACGTTTTGCGTAGAAGTTCGTACAGAGAATATGTTGAGGCGGTTGGGATTAAATGATGTTCCCCACGTAATACTTGATAGAATTAGTATGAATTGAAATGTGCTTTAAACGTGGAACAAAAAAAAAAACCCAATTCAAGCTTGTTTGAGCGTTGTTGCCCTCCAACATGTACGCAAAACGGCAGAACGTCATTTGTCTGTGCCTTCCAAAACTCTTTACAAATTTACTGTTGGAAAGATGTACGACAGCTCTGTTATTAAGGTTTCGTTAGGTTTAGGCACAAGTGCAACGAGGGTTAGGATTGTGGAAACATTGTGGTTAAAGTAGAAATTATAACCGCATGGTTAAGATCGATGACCAATCACAGGGCCGTTGTTCAAAGAAAACCACGTGAGTTTCGGTAGGAAAACGAAAAATGGAAAAGAATCTCCTGTGGAAAAGTTGGGACAAAATGCTGACCCGTTCCTCCACCCTGAGCACCACTTTCTGAGGACTTAGTCACTATTGTAACGTCATTTGACTGCCTCCTCTGTTTTTCTACCGAAACCACAGATGCTATTGTTTTCCATCGGACGATGTCTTTATACATTAAGAAGCTGGCTTCTTTGAGTGTTTTTTGTAAAAGTGCCCTTACTGTTAATGTTTTGAAATCAACACAGTAGATAGAGTTTTATGGCGTCTATATTTTTTGACTGTGAGCCGCGTCAGAAATTTGGAGTATGTGGCTTGACTTCAGTTTAAGGAGCTCTTGAAACTAACTTCTATGACTTTCAAAGGGCAAAAACATACATTGCTGAATCCCACTGCCTCCACGATCACTTACATGTCTTTGTAATCTTAATGTAGCCCGGTGTCACCAGACCTAAATTGACTGCAGGAATATATACGGGTCTGGTTATGCAGTCGTTGCCTCATCGACCTCGGCTTGATTTTGAAATTATTGGAGCAGCTTTAACTAATTGTTTTCCACCACTCCGACTCCCTTCAGATAAAAAAAAAAAAAAAACGCTCGACTTCAACATCATCGCGCTAAACCACCTACACTGGTCGCTGATTGGTGGAGCGAATGTTAATGCGGGCGGGGTTTCCAGACTATAATCTCAGGGAAAACTGAGGCTGTGAGCAACAGTCTGGCAGAGCAGAGGCCGAACAATGGTACAAATATAAGGATAATGATGCAAACTTTGGGGCCGTCTCTTTTCTTAACACCTTTTAACAAAAGATAACTTAATAGAGACTTCTGCAGAAAGTGGGTGTGAATGTCAAATTCTCTGCTTTTCAACAACTGTATCGAACAAAGTCGCCACTTCCACTTTGATGTTGGAAAGATGGTGTCGAAGCTGTTGGACAATCTGGCCTCCAATTAGTTTCAAGCATGCTGAGACCAAGAGGTTTCTCGGATACCTTTAGAAAAATATTTAATTGAAATTAATATATTACTTGACCATTAAATTTATCAGTGTTTAAACTAGTTCATTTGAACTTTAGGCTGTGGTGGTAGTATAATTTTCATGATACAAATATCTAAATGTTTATCATGACAACAATATATAGTGTCATTGCACGTACCAGAAATATTAATCAGAAGAATATGTTGATGTGCACTATAAATTTTTTGTTTTGTTTTATGTAGTATTACCTGATAAATAAATAAATGTTTACTTCAGACAAAACATTATCTGAAAGAAATAAAAAACAAAAGTCACTGTATATTTTGATGACAAAATCTAATTCCCCAAATTCTATCTTCTATACATACTATGTTGTTTTGAAATAAAAGTCGAGCCTTTCGAAAGACGGCAGGAATGAGATCTTACGTTTCTTTTGAACATTTATTCAACCGAGCTCACCTGTTTATCTGCAGGGAAATCATCCAGGACAGAAGCAGTTAACACCTTCATCCCCGCAGCCTCAGTCAGCACATTTCACGAGAGACAGACTCAGGCCGCCTTTTATACAAACAGCTATACACTTTGGCCAGAATCCCAAACATCAGACGGGATGGCATGAGATCGCTGATAGGAACGCAGGACTTAAACAACATGTGACACAAGCAGAACGAACCATAAATCCCATCCGGGGCTCAGCGAGAATGAGAAACAATGAGTGGCTGGAGCGAATGGCCAGATGTGGAACGGTGCTGCTGAGGAGTAAGACAGATTTATGGCCTCTTCTTTAATGAGGTAACATCCTTTTCACTCATAAGACTTTTAAGAAGTATTTTTTTTGGCTCCCACATGCAAGAAAAAGCAATTCCGCTGGAAGTGAGACGAAGATACAGAAGGGAAGAAAAAAAAAAAAAATGAAAGGCGCAAATATAAAATTCAACCTCTTTTCCTGCATACGTCACCGAAGCAGCCGGCGCAAAAATAAAATGAGCTTTGGGAGTGAAAGCGAGGGTGAAAAAACAGAGTAACAGCAACATAAACAGTGTAAAAGGATCTACAAGGACTTTAAAAAAAAAAAAAAAAAAAAAATGTATGTGAACGGAATGATTTGCAGTTTTAATGTCTCCAATGGCGGGGGGAAAAAAAAAATCACTTCATTGCACAGATAAAGACTTTTTAGATACACAAGCACTTAAGTAAAGTATGTGTTATAATGACAGGTTCACTGTCAATAAGCTGCATCTGTTCCCAAAACGTGAATTAGCTAAATTCAGACACCGTGACCGTACATGTTAAATTCACTATTAACAGGAAGCGTCCATCATCATGCTGTTATTTGTTGGGCTTCGTCGACAGCGTTCGATGGTCATCTGTCGAAAAAACAGCTTGTTGTTTGCTTTTCTCCCCATTTTAAAAGTGTTTTTACTGATGTGCAAAATGGTTAATAGAGTTAGTCGGTGTGAAGTAAACAGCTTATAAAGGATTTTTTTTTTTTTTATATATATATATTTTGAGAAATTAAGCGGCGGACAAATATTTGATTTGGAAACATTCGTGCATTATTCCCGCTGATTTGTAAAATGGCTATGAATTTAGCCACATAAAAATAATTGAGAAGTTGACGCGCACTTTCAAAAATTACTCGGCCGCTGATTGGATGAAACACCTGTCTATCAAAAGCTAACTTCATCCAATCAGATTCTTGTTTTTGTTGCAGCGCCACCTAAACCGCGCTGCCACTAGTTGCTTTATTGCGCGACCTCGTGAATCCAGTTTCCTCGTAACGTAAGTTTTCCAGCAGAACTGATGCCTCGATGTAACTCCGTTTTAAATGTATTGGATCATAACTTTTTTTTTTTTTTTTTTTCCAGCGTTGATTCCTTGCGGCCGTTTTGTCACCAGCTCGTTGACAACATCATAGTTGACTATTTACACCTTGAGAGCGCTTCAGACTCTTCCCCTTATCTCGTCTTGTTTTTGTTTTTATGATTTGATATGAAGGCATCGCAACAACGAGGTATCTTCAGCAGTGATTTCTTGGCCTGACCCCGTATTTCAGGAAATGTTTGAGTCTCCGTTACTGACATGAATGACTGCGTTCTTTCACTCTGCCAACAGAAATACTAATAACACTCACTTCACACAGAGACTCTTGACTCGGGGCCCCCCTGTTCCTCTCGGGTCCCATCGCCTGTGGCCAGTAGACGCCATTTTATTGATGCATATTTATATTGGACTAACAAGAAGGATACTTTCACTTACAATAAAAGGAAAACATTTACTTTTGCGTCAGTATAAAACGTTTTATTTTGTTTTTTTGTTTTTTAATAATCGACAGTAACTTGCAGCTGTTTTCTCCCCAAGCTGTGATGTTGTAGGAATCAAATCCTTGCCCTCAGTATCACCTCTTCCCAAACCAAAGGCTCCACTATAAAAAACAACAACAACAACAACAAAAAACAACAACATAAGCGCGATCAGGGCCCGACAGCAGATTGCCCGTGTAAAACCGAAGGGCCCCGGCTTGTTTTTGCTGAGGCGGTGGGCGGCCATTTATGAGCTGCTAACATGAATGAAACAAGGTTTGAAAACGGAGTGGGTAACAGAGGGTTTGTGTGGCTGCACTCGAGGGCCGCGGCCCCGAACACTGGCGCGGATTGTGCTCGGGGGCCCCTGAATGGCAGAGTCATCGCCCTCTGACATCCTCTGCTCATTATACATCCTCTCCACCTTCACTCGGCGGCGTTTGAGCGGCGCTGGAGGACCCTGTGAGAAACGAGAAAACACGCCACCAGTTTCATGAATGGGCACAGCTCGGCTCTCCAAATAAATCAGAGGGAGGAGAAAAAAAAAAAAAAAAAAAAAAAACCCACGGTGGGTAAATACTGCCGATCCCCGACGGTGACCGAGAGCGACAAGGGCCGAAATTGAATTTCCGTGGAAGTGATGTAATCCGCCGGCCCCCCGGGTCAGACCGAGATGTTATTATCTTAATTTGGGGTTCATTAATCGCCGGTGGAGCGGTGCTGACGACAAGGTTTCCACCTTGTCCCAGCTGCACGGAGCTGCCAGCTGATTTAGGACGGCTCCCCGCCTCGGTATGTAAACCGTTTGCAGCAGGAATGTATAAGCAAGCCGTAAAAATAGGATTTGGCCTGAGACATACAAGACAGATCGCGCCGTAAAACAACGTGCCCCATCTCCACCGCAGCCTGGTGGGGGCAGGCGACTTGTTTTGGAGATGGGGAGGAGGAGAAGGGGGTGGAGGGGGGGGGGATAGGGGGTTGGTTGGTTCGTTGGTTAGTTCTCACCAGCCAAACCGAAAAGGCCCGCAAAGGTTCAGAGTTCGGGCCTTTCGGCGACGGGCTGCGGATTTGAGGAAGAGACGTCTGAGGATGGATTATAACGCCCGCAACCCTCCTCGCAAATAAACGATTGTATAACGTACGACTCTCAGGAGGGGGCGGAGGGGGCTTTCGCACGCAGGCGGGGGCCGACGTTGCGCTCGCCGTCGCGTCTGCGCACGTACGCACATACCTCAGAAAGGGCTAAAAACGGGAGAGCGGAGGAAAGAGGGTCCGCGCGCGCTGAGTCAGCGCCAGAAAAAACACTCACCTGTTTGCTGAGCGGCCAAACGGTAATCCGCAGTGAAATAAAGCGCGGCGGCCTCTGGAGAAACATCGACAGCGTGATGCGAGGTTACAGCTTTTAGATCCATCAGCTTTCTGAAAGTCACAGTTAATCGCGTTTGAAAAGCGCTGAAGAGAAACCGAAAGGAGGGACAGTTTGTTGACTCGTTCCCAATAACCTGCCTCTCCTTCACGTCCCGGGCATCAGTCACGACTGAAAAACACACGACCGGCGTTGTAATTGATTACAAATTCAGAGATTTAGAGTCGTAGCCAGGAGCGGGTCGCAGTTACGCCTGCACGAGACTTAACCCTAATCCTAAACCAAACAACCCAGAGCAAACTTTGGTCTTTTTAAGCATTTAAGGAGTCAAAAAAAAACCAAACTTGTCTGTCAAAGCTCTCTTCAACAAGTTTAAACATCAGATGTTTTTAGTTTTGTTTTTTTTAGGAAATCTGGACAAATTCAAAGATGATGAAAGATGAAAAAGATGCCGGGAGACTCATGTGGAAGCAGTTATGGAGAAATGATCAGTTTGGTTCGTTTGGCCGAGCCCGCAGCGTCCGCAAGGTTTTTATTTTTTATTTTTTTATTCCAAATTAACAATCTGCCTCCAACATCAATTCATCAAAGGATTTACTGCCCTTTTTTCCCTGTTAATATTTCACTGCGACGACTCTTATATTTGTCGATGTGACTCACCCGACGGAGTTGTAGCCTGGATTTTAGATGTACAGGAATTATTATTCCCCCAGTGGGTTATTAGTTCTCCCAGCAGAAACCCGACCCGTCCGCCACCAGCCGAGCTCACAAAATTTCACATTTTATTTCATCATTTCGAGCTCTATCACGTATCATCTGCAACTTCCAATGTTTCTGTCCAGATTTTTGCTTCGTGGTCATTTATTTTGCTCTCTGCTTAAAACTTAGCTTCAAAATGTTTTTGGAGTCGGCGCTATTTCATACGAACAGTTCTCGGCAGATGAATAATCGGTATTGCAACTTTAAAACAACAAAACGATTCAAACAAACAAGACAAATTAGGACAAATGAATCGCAATGGTCCCGCAAGCAGATTTTTGTACTCGATCGTTTTCAAACGGTGCAAAACTCTTTTGAAGGGCATCTGTTAGGCTCGTCCGTATTTTTTGTCATAATTTTTTTAAATGTTTAAAAAAAAAAAATATTGACACGCTGCGATTAAACGACTTAATCCACCGTTATGTTGGTAACGAGCGCCGTATTTACCAAATTCCCGGCCCAAATACGTACGAGTGGATTTGAAGACGTAGCCGTCAAGAACGACAGATGGTCCCTGGACGTCGGCCAATCGGGAGCGGGCTTTTTAGAGAGCGAAGCCTTAAAGAGACAGGAGCCAAAACGGCTCGTTTCAGGCCGAGAACGAACGGAGGAGCTGCACGAAAGAGGATTTTCTACACTGCGACTCATGCAAACGATTCTACAGTGAAAAGTCCCAGAATAAATTCTCCTGGTTTGATTTATTTGGTTATTATAGTCAAGAAAGTTGAATCTGGCTCAAGGATAAAAAAAACACACACAAAAAAAAACCTGCTTAACTAGATGAACTGACAGGGTCAAAGTTTAGTTTAGATTTTAAAGTGTAGCAGGCACACGCATGTTGGAGGTTCACGCATGTCAAAACTGAAGCATTTATCATATCGCAGCGTTTCGTGGGCAACTCTTGGCAGGCGACATCAATCAATCTGCATTGCAGTCTTTACACTGACGTGGGAGGTCCTGCAGTTTACTCGCTGGTGAAGAGCTTCTAACTAAAAAACAACTGCGCGGTATATAATTTTCTTTTCTATTTGAAGACGTAGAATTTAGAAACAGTGTTATTTAATTGGACTGACGCCCATTCAGTCGTCCACGTTTTAGCTTTATTATCGTTATCCCTGCTATCTTCGCAGCGACATCTGTTCTGTGCCGGCCGCCGTCGTTGTTGCTCTTCATCCGTGTTCATTTTATAAGAAAAAAAAAAAAATTCAGGTTGGTTAAACAAATTAAGTTTGTGTTGATATTTCTTCATATTAACACCTAAAACCTAAACTAAGTGGTTCTGTTGTGAGTTCTATGAGGAACTTTTCTCCAAATCAAATTAAAACAAAAAAGACTTTAAACCATAAAGCTTTTTCAGAATGCTATATCTCTATTACCTCGTCCCTCGTCTTCACTCATAAGCATACTTTTTTTTTTTTTTTAATGAACGCAGCGTGCAAAACTGTTTCATTTGTTATCAGTTCATTTAATCTGCTGGTCGAAGTGAGTTTTGTTCCTGTTCTTGTTCTTATTTTCCTCCGTCGCGTTATTTGGGTGTATTTTTCCGTACTTGAACTGAGAGTTTGATATTTAGTTTTCAAATCCTTTTGAGGTACATTTGTAATTTGTCATTTGCTATATATACATAAAAAAAAAAAAATTGACTCATTTTAAGATCAATCCGAAGTCATGCAAATTTATAGGATTCAGTTGGGTGCTGGTCCAACTTGGGAATTGGTCAAGAATCAGTATTAAACTAGACTCTTGCTGCGCACCAAAATACGCACGCGTTTAAATAGTCTGCATTTATTTCAACATTTTCAGAAAGTGTGTTGACATGCCAGTTTGATGAAAGACGCGACATGAAATATGAAATGCCAGTTCTTTTTAAGTTAATTAAGAGCTGATGTTTTGATGTTTGACAAGTCAATTTCTTAATTTTTGAGTTTATTATGCAGCAGCAGATCAGCAAAAGACGGTGCGGATAATTAAAGGGACGTCAGTCCCTCTGGAAAAATGTTCCTTTTCTTCTTTCCTTTCCTCATTAAAAGTTGTGTGTCATTCTCTTCGGTGGTTTTCGGTGATGAGACTGTTTTAGGAGTCAAAATGGCAGCATCGGCTAAACACCGACGTCGCTCACGTGCGAGTCGTGGACGGAGAGACATTGGACGCCATAACTTAACGTAAAGCTGCTCTGCGGTAACCGGCGACTCCCTCACTTCCCAGCAGCGTTCATAATTTCGCCTCCGTTATTTAGACTGAGAATAACCGCCGGCGTGATTTGTTCAGCTCGGCGGCAGGCGGCACAAATGCTTCTCATGCAAATGAGGTAAATGTGTACTCCAAATTACAGCTTGTCATCGCGCATCACGCGGCGGCGAGCCAGACGCTCCGCAGAGGCGATCGTCCAGACAGGGCAGGGCGGGGCGGGATAAGGAAAGAGCTGAATGAAAACCTCTACGAGGCGAAGATGATTTCTGACTCCCTCAGGCTGCCGGTTGATTGGATTACCGTACAAATGTGTTTTTCAGGGGATAAATCAAAACGCTGTTATCGCTGAAAACAAGACGAGGGTGAGGATTTGGGGAGCTCGACTCGCGGACCGACCCGAGCAACAATACGTGCGTTCAAAAAAAAAAAAAAAAAAAAAAAAAAACCTTCTCGTACTTTATCGCACGCTGTTCGCGTTTTATTTAGTTGTGTACGGATGTGTACATGTGGTCTAATGCGTGGCAGGGGTCATGTGTTAGAAGCCCTGCCATAAAAATAAAATAAAAAAAAAGCCCGAGGGGCAAAAAAAGGAGGGGGGCGGAGGGGGGGAGGGTTGGGAGAGGTAAGGAGAAGAAAGCCGGCCCAGGGAGGAGAGGGGGAGGGCGGCGGCAGAGGAGGCGTCTGTTTTTCCTCAGGAGCGAAGCTGCAGAGCGAAGTCGACGTGGAAAAGCCGAGGAATGGGAAAACGGTGCAGAGAGCGGCGGGATCGCGCCTCAGCTGAGCTCCAGACCGCTGCACTCAGTTTTGGGCGAGACTCGGGCCCGTTAGGTCCAATCCCGTTAGGTCCCGTTAGGTCCAATCCCGTTAGGTCCAAGCCCGTTAGGTCCAATCCCGTTAGGTCCCGTTAGGTCCAAGCCCGCTCGGTTCCGTTCACCGGACTCGTGCTTCGACTGTTGAAGAGGCGGTTATCGTCACGCGCCTGTCCCACATGTGTCAAGCTGGTAGGGGGCTACCCGACCTACTGGTAGGGTCGGGAGGCCTTTACGAACAGCATGTACGAAGGTCGCGCGGTGCCAGACGTACCTGATCTTCGTCGTCATGGTAGCAATAATAAAACACGTCGTTAATGCCGTGACGTGATTGGAGTTCTGCTCGTTTTTTTTTTTTGGTTTTTTTTTGCCGCCCAAATCATTTCATAAAAGTTTGGGGCACGTGTGATGCCGCTGAAAAACGTTACGTTATTTATTAGTAACTTTAAATAAGTAAACGTTGGTTACTGGGTGGAGGTCCTGTGCTGGAGCCATCCAACTGCCTCCGACCTCCGTCAGGTTGGATGTTCTCTCTCCAAACAAGAGGTGGCCACACGAGGTCATTGCAGTTTTCTTACTAGTTGCTTTGTCTGCTACAAGTAAAGTGCAGGGTTGGAAATGTTTTTTACATTCGAGGAAATGTATTGGAAAAACACACTGGAGAGCGTAGTAACCATAGCAACGGCTAGTTAAAGTGAGAGGCTAATCAAACATGTTTCTGTTCAGTAACATATATAAATGTTACACAGGAATTATACATAACGAGAACGCCAGAGTCTGTTTGATGTAGATTTCGTTCCCATGTCAAGGTAAACATTTTTTTTTTTTTTTTTTTGCACATGGGATTGTAAGACGCTGCAAAAATATTACACAACATGTGGAAGACACATGATCTACTTGGTCTTTGCACAGGAAAAACACAACCGCAAGACACACTCGGTGGAGGAGACGTTAATGTTTAATAATCTTGTATAGCGGTTTCAGTTCAGTTGAGGGTAAGATTTGATTAGAAAAGATGAAACAGTTTTGCTCTCATGAAAGCTCATATTTCTGTTTTCTAGTGCCACAATAATAAAACACCACGGTTACTTTTATAAAGCTGCACGACATACTTCTCTTTGGACCAAATTAAATGTTGGGAATGAGTCATTTTTGGAAGAAACGAAGGAAAGGCTTCTATTTGATTCTGTTTTTCTCTCGCTTGAAATCTGTAGATGACTGCTCTTCTTCTTTTTGGAAATAAAATGCTTAGTTTCGGCTGTGATTCCAGGAAACTGTCTGCATCCATGTGCGCGGTTTTTTACTTTGAACTGTATAAAAGAACTCGGAGGTGGATCTTATTGTTTTCCGGATGATACATCTGCTGTCGTTACCTTTTCTGCCGCTCCAAGCAGGTTGACACAAACACAGTCTCTTTCTTAGACAGTATTTGACCCGGGTCTGATGTCAGCGCTGTCTCAGGGTCTTTTAGGGGAAAAAGGGGGTCCGCTGGCACCAGCAGGGCTTAGCCCAGATTGACCCCGAGCCTCTCATCTCCCTTTTCCCACAGGAGGACTGACCTGGGCAGCCACAAAGCACTCACGGTCAGATTTATGTCCCAGTCACAGAATTACACCCGACAATTCTCAGGTCATCTCTTTCTTTGGTGTAATTGAAAGTAGTAATAATTATTTTTAGTGTGTGAGTATTCCAACAGCATAATATTATCAGTGTAAAACGTGCGGTATAAATTCAAAAACCAAGCTTTCAGGAGGGCTTTACTGGGGGAAAAAAAAAAAATCGTAAACTCTCTTAAAACAGACCGGTATGGCACCGCTGGATGTAGCTGCAGTTCCTCTACTGGCCACTAGAAAACTCACAATGTTCTGAAATGAAGAGTTGAAACCATCAGCGCCGTATCAACACATTTTTTTTGCCCATCAAATTGAGCTTCGTGTGCTTGTTTTTGATTCTTCTTCCGATGTGAGTCTTTGTGGTTGTTGTGAGCATCAAATATTTACTTGATAGAAGTTTGAAAGGTAGAAGTAGGTAGAGAATTAAAGCATTTGTCATTTCAGTTATACAATGAGGTTTTTATTGTCAAACAGAAATATCTCAAAACAATATTACGGCCCAATCTATTTCCCTTCACTTATGCCTCGAATGGTTTTCTAAAAGTAAATCAATACGCAGCCTCTCCGTTCTCTATATCTATAACACTGTTGTCTGTGTTTCTTGGTTGTTTGTATATAATATATATAGATATATACTGTACTGTATATACTGTGCATTTTATATTTTATGTTTAATATTTTTTACTGCTATTTTACTGCTATTTTATTGCTTTTCTATTATTCTATTATTGTCTTATTGCTTCCTGTATGCTGCTGTAGCGAAAAAATTTCCCCTCAGGGATGAATAAAGTAAATACCTAACCTAACCTCTGAGCTCAGAAACGTCAAACACCAGAGCTCCACTCAAACCTCCACAATTTTACTTTTACCAAATAAACTTGACCAAAACAAGGACTGAGACAACCTCAGTGATCTTTTTAATAATTCATCTGCAGAGCAGCTGATATGAAACAAACTAAAACGCTACAAGGGATTTCTATTGTGCCACCTCTAGAAGTAGCTTTAGTACAACAAATATATTTCTCTCAAACTAAAATAACAACAGAAGCTTTCATTTGTTGTACAGTTTTACATTTCCTTCTGTTCCTGTTTGTTTTGATAAACCCATTCAAAGGATTAAGATAATAACCAGCTTAAAGAACCTCTAAAAAAAAAAATTTCTTCTTGGATGCTGAAGTGTGCCACCCAATTCTGGGGTCAAAATCCACTTCAGATATTAGGTAATTTGCCATGGCCATTAACACAGAATTTGTGGACAAGAACCTTTTGTAAGTGCTGACTTGTAAAGCAGGCCTGTTTCACCTCCCCTAACTCCCTGACACGCACACAGGAGGGAAACCATATTGGAGGTTACAAGCGAAATGAGAAAAAGCATTAAATTCTATTTCATCACTAATGGATTACCGCGTGAATTATTGTGAGCACTTTAATTTTGGTTATTTTTGCCTCTCGTTAAAGTTGATCCTCTCTGATTCCAGCTTCTTGTAATTTCCATTGTACGGTGTACGGGTCTGGCGAAGGGGCCTAAAGGTGTGAACAAATATGAGGGAAAGTCCAGTCGCCGCTGCCACCACCACCACCACCACCACCACCACCACCACCACCACCACCTCGCCCTGAGATGGCATCCCCTGTGCCTGATACTGTAAAGGTCATTCCATCAGCCGACAACAAGCTGTGGTCATGATAAGCATCCAATCAGAGCTCGCGTTGCTGTTGATAAGCATCCAATCTGAGTCTGAGAGCTTGTCGTTGCATTCCTCGTGCTGATCCGACACTATCACGAGGACCCGATGCCGGCCGGGACACAGGAGAGCTGTGGGGCTATTTTTAGGGTCTTTTACAGATAGGAGAGAGTTTCAACACGGCCGAGGCAAACCGAAAGAAATCCGACCGAGCTGCAGTCGAATCAAAGATACTTCAACCCTGTCATTTTCTGGTCACGTCGAGAGAGGGCTTGACTGCATCCTGAACAGCGACAGCACGTGCAAAACCAGAGATATGGACGATGTGACAAAGTCAAGACGTTAGACTGTCTTTCAACCAGCGCAAAGCGATTCCAAGTAAAAACGTTCCCTACGACTCAGCAAATCCGCCAGGGTACGAGCAAACCTGAAACACAACCACTCTGAGCCCGAGCGCCGTCACTTACGTCCAAAAAAAAAAAAAAATGGCAAAAGTGGATTTGGACACGCCCCCAAATGCACACGCGCTTTAAACTCTGGGCTTCGTTGTCTACATCGAGGCCCTAAATCTTTGTTTTGTTAAAGGTGCTTTAATCAATCTTTGGCCACCAGGAAGCAGAAAAACACCAAAACCAGCTCAGAGGCACAAATTCGTCATCGAATCACAGGCTCGACAGGTGAAGGTGTTCAGTCGGACTAATTATAACCAACTTTAAGCCCAATATCCACTTTCTACAGTTAGCATATCAAAATATTTAGCTCTTTAGCTTCTACATTTCTTTACCAGCTGGAGTTACGGTGTCTCTGTTGTTTGTTGCTGAGCGAGCAGCACACAGCAGGTTTACGAGCGCTCTTATTTTGTTCCACCTCACAGAAAGTCATTTGATCCGATGATAATATCAACAATCCTGACCGACACGGCTTTAATTGTCAGGTCTGAAAATTAGACAGAAGTATCTGGACTTGTGGATAAAGTTTGTGGACCACCAAACATCAGAGCTATCAATGAAAACTGAGGTCTTTCATCTGGATTTATAAATCTCTCCTCTTCTGCTTTCAGGCCTTCTGACAAAATATGTTTGCAGGGATTTATTTCCCTTCGTTTGGACTATGAAGCACGGCTTTTGCAGTATCTATTACAGTTTACGTGCAGGCCAATCGTGTTCTCCCACACCAAACTTGGAACTGTTCCTTTACGGACCTCTTTGTGTTCCGGGGCTTTCTTGAACCGGATTATGTGGATATTTATGTTTGACCACCGAGGCCAGATTTGATAAGACAAAATCTTTGTGAGACATTTGAAACTTCCAGAAACCCGCAACCTCGGCTGAGGTTTAGGACGGGAGACGACGCTCGTATTGATCCTGGTTCGTGAAACCAGGTTCAAAGGATTTGTTTGTCGGCTAGAGACTTTGACGACAGGACCGGCGCGTCCTCCAGATCTGCACACCGTAACCGTTTTAGTGCACCCTGGAAAAGAAGAAAAGAAAAAAAAAGACTTCCCTTTTAATCCCGTTTTTTTTTTTTGAGGATATCTGAAGCTTTCTGTTTCTCTCTCTGCAGGTGACATCTGTCAGCTGACGAACACGCCTTCCTTCCAGCAGCGTGAGCTCACACACTCCTAGCCTGGGTGGCCCCAGCAGGGAGGGGGAGGTGGAGGTGGGGGGGGGCGGTGGAGGGGAGAGATGGGGGGGGGGGGGGGGGGACGAAGCCCCTTCACCCTGATGTTTAACTCCGCTTCCCAGCTTCACCTCTCCCCAAAGCTCCTTCCAGGTAAGAACTAATGGGCGACTCCACATCTGTGGCCCATTCACCGCTTTAATGAGCGGGAGAGCGAGGTGGAGAGAGCCGGCGTATGAATGGACAAGCAGGGACTTTAACTAGCCGCCTCCGCCATTAAGAGCCCGTGGGGCAATTATGTTAGCAAAGCACAATGACCTCAACACTACAGAGTGTTACTATACAGCCTCCACACATCTCCATCTGATGCTTTTTCTTTGTTCTTACTTTATGATTACTGCCGGTAAACAAGTAACCCAAGTTAAAAAAAACAACAACAAAAAAAAACGTTTATAAATTGTAAGAGCCACAAGGACAACCACTTTTTGATTATCCTTTTAAAATTCCTTCTCAGTTTCCGTTGATTGTTTTAATTTCCAACCTGAAGTCATATTAAAAAAAAAAAAAAGGGGTGGAACGAAGATACTAAAAGAAAAATATGATTTCAAAATCAGTTACACGATCACACGAGATGAGCATATTTGTTTTCTTAGTTCTTTACTAACGTTAGCAAAATGCTGATGTGAGAATACAAGCCAAGTGTTTTTCACACTGTAATACAAGATCAACTTCAATATTTTGTGTGTTTGTTCAAAGACTTTATTTCCAACTATGCCACGTTTATAGGATGTAAAATATGTAAATGCGAGTGACATGGCAATCTCACGACTGCACATAAATAATATCAAATACTCTCGTCAAATAAAAACTTTGGGATCTCTGCTAGAATTTATGATGCTTTCAAACAGTGAGAGTTTCTATTGGAGTTTGTACGTATTTCCTGAAATGAAGGAAAATGTTAATTCATGCCAAAATATCACGTGATGCTCTTCAGAAATTGAAAATTGGACTGATCACAATATGAAAAAATGAGAAAAAAAAAAATCGAATAGTTTCAACAAGTTTAAGTAAATACATTTGACAGTCAAATGAAACTTGAACAGGAATCTACCGTATGTATGAATTTATAACGACACCTGGTCTCGAACTACCCGCAGAACGACGTCAACCTCACTGTTTTCCAAGTCGTCCTCGGGAAAGGACGTCGTTCCCTCTCATGTTGGAGCAACGATGACTCCTTCAGAAAACTATTCACTTTCAGAGGAGTCGGTCCCTGAACCATCTCCACCTCAACATGTCTCAGGGTCAAGCCTCCATGCCGATGTTTTGACTGTCAGCCTTTCTAAAAACCCTGCGGGGTCGTCTGACACAGAGCAGCCACCCTCTGTTAAATCTGCTGCTGTGAAATCATTAGAGGCCGACATGCCGGTGGTCCGCCAGCACACAACTGTGTGTGTGTGTGTGTGTGTGTGTGTGTGTGTGTGTGTGTGTGTGTGTGTGTGTGTGTGTGTGTGGTAACGTTGGGTTTGATGCTTGCCTGAGGTACAATTGTTTGTAATTAAACAAAAATCTCAAATACAAGCTGCAATATCCATGTCGATACTTTTTCTTATTTCAATTAACTGATCGTTTGGTCTTTAAAATGTCACAGAAGAGGTTGGTCGTCATTTTTCATCGTGTTCCTGGGAAATTCAGTGACCTCCTAAAATACCACTCTTCAATATCCTTTTTTTTATTTATTTATTTTTTAAATAATGAATGAATCATTTGAAGTCGTTTATCAGGTAAAAACTATAAATATTTTACGTGAGCCTCTGCATCCGTTTCCTCTTTTACATCATTATGAACCGGATATCTTCGGGGTTTGCACTGTTGGTCAGACAAGTAGAGGGAAGGGAGGCTGTGGCTCGGTCGGTAGAGTGGGTTGCACACTAATCAGAAGGTTGGTGGTTTGATCCCCACCTCCTCCTGCCCGCGTGCCCAAGCGTCCTTGAGCAAGACACTAAACCCTAAAAAAAAATTGCTCCCAATGGTGTACCATCGGTGTGCTTTAAGTCGCTTTGGATAAAAGAATCAGCTAAATGAAATGTAAAGTAAGATATTAGATGGGGCTCTTGGAGACTGGAATGTAAAATTGTATAGAATATATGCAGTCGTATCTAAGTTTATGTTTTTATCCGTGCTATTCACTGCATGTTTTCTGCACTGCACTTCCCAAACATCGCCCATCCGTGAAACATGACGTCTTCTCCCTTTTGATTTTCTTTTGATCGTGGCTCTGATTTTTTTTTATTATTATTTTTTTTTTTATTCCTTACAAATAACTGCTGCAGAAAAATCAAACGCTTTCTGTGCAGCAAAGACAAATTCCTTCTCATGGTGAAGCTGACAAACTACCACCAAGTTAGAAAACCGTGTTGAACTGCTCATCAGCACTGTTTTATAAAAGTCTGAACTTACATTAATTTCAGAAGTGTCCAAATGACTTTGTTAGACAAACAAAACAAAACAAAAAAATAGTCCAAGTTTATGACAGAACGTGTTGGTGTTGGACTTTCTGTCAGTTTACGTCCCGTCAGCTCGTCACTGTCACCTCTCCGCTCCACATTCCAGCCGTCCCGCTCTTATCTTTATTGGCTGAGGACGGGCAGAATTACAGCAGTTAGAGGACAGTTTCTGGAGCTTTGAGACGCAAATGACCGGAGAGAGCAGACGTCCGTGGAGACGACAATCACTTACCAATAGATAGATGACAAGAAGAGAAATCAAATATATGAGAACGGAAGAGAGCAGCATTTAGACATGTGGGGAATTTCCTCCGTGCAGATAATGAAACAGAATGGAAAGAAGAAAAAAGAAAAAAACTGTCAGTAGTCAAAGAAAATGATCTGGTTAAGATCCCAAATGGCAAACAATAAAATGTAATGTCTTTAAAATGAGTTTCAGGATCAGATGTATATCATTTGTAGATTTGTACTCCAACAACAAAAAAATTATTTGCATAATATTCTGTGAAACATGAAGTTTCAGTATGGAAAAAAACAACAACATTTTCTTTCTTTTTTTTTTTTTTTACACCATTTCTGACGAGTAGTTGTTATTTTTGAGAAACGTGCAAATTCACAATAATGCGAAGAGAACATATGACTTATAACTCTGTCACGTCATATTATGTGTGTTGTAATGTGGGTTTTGATCCGTATGAATGACATCATCGGCAGTGGGAAGATTTTTCTTGCAAAAGCACTCGTGATAATGTCCGTGTTCACTGCATTACAAGAGCTTTAGCTTCATTAGCTTCAGTGGAAAAGAGCTCCAGCAGGGATTTTAGCCTCTCTGTGATTGATTGGTTCAATTAAAACTGATCTATACAGATTTATTCACTTCTGCAGGAGCGTAACAGGTCAACGTTTTATAATTAAACAACAATGCAGCAGCACAAGAGACAAAAATCTGAATGATGACACAGGAAGGTGAAATTACTTTCAGCTGTTGATGAATTCAACAAGCATAAAAAAAAATGGTGTGTTTGCTTCATGCAATTTAATTGAACTAGAACAGATTTGATTTACTAATTTCTTGTAGTGTCTTTGTTTTGAAATATCCAAATTTACACGAGTGCGCGCCGACAGCTATAAAAAGAATAAGATTTCTAGACAGAAACAATCGTTTTTGACACTGTCAAAGTTTTTTTTGGGGGGGAAGACACTGTTCTCAGGATTATCTGGAGAAAAATGACTTAATATACTTTTTTTTTAGTGCTTTGAGCGCCACAAACATAAGTCCACCCATCTCCGTTGGATTAGGGTGGAGGCAAAAAAAAAAAAAAAAAATCTCAGCAGACATGTGAAGACCTGGAAGCATAAATTCAAAACTCTGTTTGGAATGCTAGAGGTCAATGATTTTTTTAATTGAATTGAATTTATCTTTTGTAGTTTGAGTGAACTACACCTTTAATCCTCGGAATTAATAAGAGTAGAGTGCTGCAGGGAACGTGGGGCGTTTACAGAATTTGGCGACCAGCAAAACTCAAATTGGTGAATTTTGATGAGTGATTAGAAGTAGAAGTGTGAATCAGAGTTTGATGAGGATGAGCAGTAATTGTTTGCTCGCGTGATTTATCGACGTATTGTTTTTGGATTTATTTCCTTTTGGCTCGATGAGGTCTGACCTCAGTGTGACCTTGGATGGAATAAAATAGATCAGAATATCTATAAACTCAATAAAACATTTTTTTTTTTTTTTTTTTTTTTTACATTTATAGCATCTTTTGCACACAGCCCTTCGCGACTTGAGCGAGTCCCACTCTGGAGTTTCTTCTCCCATCGGGCGTTGGGCCTCTGAGGAACTCCTTGACCGCTGTGCCCAGTTTGCCCACATTTCCCAGAATGAGGAGGAGTCGCCGTGTCTAATTGTACCCAACGGGTTCAATAAGCTCCGCGTGTCGGCGTCGACGCACGCCAGAGGCGGATATACACGTACTGCGAGAGCCTCTGTATGATAAACACCTCGGGCCCCGGCGTGCTCCGCAGCCTTTTTCCGTGCTGAGCATGCTCGGCTTTTAATCAGCGGGAATATTTGTTTGGAAATGTGGAGTCGAGGATAAGCACTCTGAAGAGGAGGGAAGCGGTGTCTATTGAAAAATCGACATGATGACACAAACAATTATGAGGAGAATTCATAACAGGGCCAAGATGGCTCCTCATGACCTATTTTGGATGTTTCCCCTGGCAAAGCAGCTGCAGCAGAGGAGGAGGAGAGGGAGAGAGGGAGAAAGATGACTGCAGTCTATTGGGGTTGAAAGCAAAATATGAAGAGACTATTACTGCTGCCCAGGTCTTTCAGCACCTCCAGTGATAGCAAGTCCAGAAAAAAAAAAAAAAAAGAAAAAGGAAAAAGATCAAAACGAGGGGACGGTTTCTGGTTTAAGATTCGAGGCAAAACTGAGGCATTGAGAGAAAGAATGGAGTAAGAAGTGGAGGGGAAAGTGACACAGAGAGGGATGGAGAAAAAGAGTAAGGGGGGGGGGGATGTATGACCAGTGTTGTATTTCATCTCTGCGTAGTGGACGTCTTAATCAACAGTGTCAGGTTTTCTTTCTGGAGGCTGCATGGTGTTTTTCAGGATGACAGCGAAGGTAACACACGAGTGGCAAACAGGACAGAGAGGACGACGTGTCTTCACTCTGCTCAGCAGCAGTTTGCATTAAAAGAAACAAATGTGTTGAAAGTAATATTATTGTTTAATGCAGTTATTCATTGGACTGTGCATCAGTGAAAATTATAGTTTGACTTGAGATGTAGGAGATGCAGCGGATTTTTGGTCTGTGCTGTTGACCTTTTTTTTTTTTTCTTTTTTTTTTATCACTTACAAAATTTAGAATAATAAAGAACAAAAAATGAAGACAAAAATGTCGAAAGTCATGATCATATATTGGATTTTTTTTTTCC
Organism: Brachyistius frenatus; assembly: GCF_029030835.1. NCBI lineage: Eukaryota > Metazoa > Chordata > Actinopteri > Embiotocidae > Brachyistius > Brachyistius frenatus. Next base: position 930,507 of record NW_027210604.1, read on the forward strand.
CCCCGTCTGAATTCAGTTTAATACCAAAACACATTTATATACAGATTCAAAATCAAGTCATTAGTCAGTTGTTTATGGGGATATTAATGTGGTAGAAAAAGAAACGGGCAAACAGTCTGACAAGTTAAAAATAAAGGTATTAAAACATCACATGAACTCTAAGTTTCCTTATGGATATCATAGAAAAACTATATATAGCTCTGAAGTATTCACATTTATTTTTCAGATCTTTAAATCAAAGGAAAAGTTGCAGTAAATCTACTATAATAATTTCTATAAACTTTAATTTTTCTGTTTTATTTCTGTTCTTTGTTTCTTCTAACTTTTTCTTTTCTTTAATTTAGTTCATTTTTTTGGGGACTTTTTCTTTGTCTGGCCTCAGTTGTTTCTGGGGTTTTTACTTATCATTTTGCCATGTTTTGAGGTCTATAAAGCACTTCATTTAAAAAAAATAAATAAATAAAAAAAAATACAGAAGTTATTTATTATTAAAGTTTATACTGTTTAGTGCCCAGATAGACTATAGGAAGATAAAGTACTAAATATCGAAAGTAAAAGTACTCATTGTGAAGACGGAGTCCCTTCAGGGTGTCAAATTAACGAAGCCTTAAAGTGAAAGCTGGTTTTTTTTTTTGGTTTGTTTCTTCTGCTGTAGCTGCTCCAGGTAGACCTCTTTCAGTTACTATTTAAATGAATTTTTGTTTTAATTGTTAAATCTGAATCTGCAAAGTCAATCATAAATCTTTGGTCGTAGAAATATAGAAAAAAAAACAACAACAACTTTAAAAATGCTGAAAACAAAGAATACTCCCGTGCAGACTTCTCGTGTGAAATCAGGGACATAAAGTTGAGACGGATGATTATTTATTGTAACTCCGGAGGACGGTGAAATATGCTGCACACTGCCGTGCTGTAAACAGTGAGCAGGCCAGGAGAGCTTTTATGGAATACATGTACCCCTGCTGGAGGGTGACACCTCCTGATTTATGGCTGTATTTAGATAAGACTCCGCCGTAAATGGTTTCTAAATAGCGTCAAGGTCATGTAATGTAATGGGATAATGTTTTTAGGCTGATGGCGATAAGATGACGTGTTTTAGTATGTGAGGAGCTGTTGGGAATTAATGCGCGAGATAAAGCCGCTGCAGGCCTTTTCCCTTATACTGCTGAGGTATGATGACAACAGGCCGCCGAGTGCATAACTGTCCCAAAAAGTACCCAGGAATTCATCAAAGTGTTCATTTACACTTCTCGCAGCGCCTGTGATACCGTGTGCCTCGTGTTATTACTGGAAACAGAGAGATTGATCAAATCTAATCAGGCCTTTTCACTCCGATAATATTGTTTAAATTCAGTCATTTGGCGCATAAAAACGGTCATAACGTATTTAAGAAAATATGAAAAATCCTTTAAAAAAAAATATATATATATGATCAAGCTTTGGGTTGTAGGTGCTGAAAAAAATTGGCAAATTATGTCTCATTTTTTTTACAGTAAATTTAATGGCGTGTAACGACACACGTGAGTAGGATTTATAGTTCATTAAATAAAATGTTTATTATCTAATACAAATAAAATGCCTCCTTCCTTTATTCGATCTTTTTTAAAAAAAAATTCAACCACTCTGGCCAAATGTGAGAACGCTTATCTAATAGCATAGTTTTTAAAGGCCTAGACAGGTATAGTTATAGAGGCCCTTAAATTCTTATCAATTGCAACAATTTTAAATTGTCTGAGATTTCAAGTATTTTTTTTTTTTTTCTCAAAAGAATGTTCGCTTTGAAATTCAAAATTCTGGCATTTCTCAACTAAAATCTCTATTGCATCCATAAAGTCAAATTTCCCACATGATCAACCTCTACGTATAAAGTAAAAATGAGTAAATAGATGATTATTTCTACTAATGAATTATAGCAGCAATTCATTAAACAGGCATGTCTTAACAGATGGTGCGTAAATTCAGTGCGTAAAACCTCTCCAAAACTAAAAGAAGAAATTCAACCCGAGAATTCAAAAAAAACAAAACAAACACATTTCCTCTCTCATATGTTGACGTCTGCGTAAACCAGCAACCGACTTCAACAAGAAGATATGTGCTCCTTGTGCAGTGCCTTGAGATTATGGCAGCACGGTGCATGTTATTACCTCTCCAGACTCTCCTCCCATCCTGGGAGCTTTCCTCCATTGGCTGACTCCTTCCCTCGCTGACATCGATGCCATATAAACCTGGGGCCTCACACCTTCACCAGGGTCAAATTTCCTGGGCAAATCAGAGCAGACTCTTCGAGGAACGATTGCAAGAACGAAACACAAGCGGAGCTCAGCGCAGGTTCATTCTCTGGAATTATAACGTTGTTTTTTTTTTTTTTTTGGACGACTCGTTTCGCCGCGGCTGAAGTCGCTTTGAGAATGACGACGATGTAAAAGTCGGTGGCTGATTCGGTTTGAGTCGTTAAATAAACTCGGGGGATATACATATGAGTCCTGTTGGCTGTCGATCCCCGAGCAGAGACCGTTTTGGGGCAGCAGCAGTAGCAGCAGCAGCAGCAGAGGGAGACCGAGGGCGACGGAAAACGCGGCAACTACCATATCTGCTATCCCGCTCAGCATGAACCTCATCGGGGGCTACCAGCATCACCACCACCTGATGCACGAACCCTTCCCCTTCGTCCAGCGGTGTCACCAGGATGCGCCGTACTTCCAGAGCTGGGTGGTGAACCACGGCGAAGTGCCCCCGGATTTCCAGATCCAGGCGCCCTACCCGGCCGCCGAGCTGGGAGCGCCCGGGGCGACGCACGACGCCCGGCTGGAGGGGCTCCAGGCGGGCATGGGGAAGAGAAGAGCGTCGGGGCCGAAGAAGGAGCGCCGGAGGACGGAGAGCATCAACACAGCTTTCTCCGAGCTGAGGGAGTGCATCCCCAACGTCCCGGCGGACACGAAACTGTCTAAAATTAAAACGTTACGCCTTGCGACCAGTTACATCGCCTATCTGATGGACGTCCTGGCCAAAGACTCCGGAGAGACGGAGGGCTTTAAGGCCGAAATTAAGAAATTCGAAAACCGGGATTTGAAAAGGAAACGGGAGCTTGTAAGTTAATGTTTTTGGAGCCTTTTAGACTTTATTGATCAAAATGCCTTTTAAAAAAAAACAAAAAAACAAATGTATTCAGTAACTTTTGAATTTAAGTTAGAGAATAAGAGCAAGAAATGTTAAAGATGAGTTTAAAATATTTGCTGTTATTTATCAAATTGTAGCAACATCGAGTTTACAAACAAAACCAAATACTGCTACTAAAAATGTGTTTTTTTTCTTTATTTTATTTTTTAAAAACTTTTTTCCATATTATTATCTGAGTTATAATTCTCAAGGAACATTTTATGATTTATGATTTATTATTTTTGCCAATAGATCAATGACAAAAAGCAGCTTTTTGTATTTAATGGTGGATTACTTTTGGTGGCATATGAACAAATATAACACGTTTACAGTGTTCATAATATAGCTCACTGTTTACTATAGTGTCCTCTATCTTATTATAAAACATATTGTGTCTGTTAAAGGTAGATTTAGACTCACTTCTTTTTTTTTTTTTTTTTAGCTCACTGGGATCACTGTCATATTTTTTTTTGCTTATAATATCTCGAGAACACGCCAGACAACTATCCAACATCCGGTATATTCATAAACAATTAGCCTACTAATTAGTTACTGATATTTAGTAATATAATATTATTAACTACATAGAAAATGTTCACGTCATATTCTACAAAAAGTTAAAGTCGTCGGTTTATTAATAGCACTAAAATAATATATTTTAGTTAGATAACGAAGTCAGTGTCACGTGTATCAATAGTGATTAAACTTATAAGTTGTGATATGGTTTATTTTACGTTGCACATTTGGTAAATTAGTTTGGTAAATTCGAATGTTTTGGTCACCTAATTTCACTGTCATTTCCTGTGATGTCATAGCCCTGATTGCATCACTGAAATATCCAAATTTTCTGCAGATTACATAATGAGGAAAATCAGACTCTCGATATTAACCGTGTAGAGATATCACAGGAAATGGGGCAAGAAGCTAAGCTGAAGTGATCAAGCTTGAGGTCTGTCCCCCGCTGCTGATGATGATGATGATTTGGTCCCCTTCCTCCCACAGACCGACGGCCTGCCGGAGCCTTTAGGAGCCGAGAAGAAGGTGAAGGGCCGGACCGGGTGGCCGCAGCAGGTCTGGGCTCTCGAGCTCAACCAGTGACCTCCAGCCCACCCCACACAAAAAAAAAAAAAAAAAAAAAAAAAAAAAAAAAAAACCTCCTCAGAGACTCTGGATTCAAATCAGATTAACAAACAAACAAACAAACCACTGAGTGACTGAACTTGCGTGAACACACCGCTGTGCACGTGCAGCGATGCGCAAAAAGAGAGAATTAAAGGACAACATGAGAAACACGGTGGAAAACACCAGGATGGACACGTTGGTGATCTTCGTTTTGTTTTTATTTTTGTTTTTTTTCTCCTGTGTGGTTTTAACTCCGCGCACAATCCGAATGTTGGTGTTTGATATTTGTGGCATTTCTGCTTTGTGATGTTTCCACCCTGCAGTACTGTAGACCAGATGTTGCGATGGTGTAAAAAAAAAAACCCCAAAAAACATCTGTCTCCTCTTACAAATGTGTTTATCTGCCACATGATGGCAACGGAACAAAACAATAAATATATTATAACAATATGTAGTAAATCGAGCGTATGAATGCCATTCCAGCCATGCAAAATTTGAATTAAATAAACTTCTTATATTTATTTAAAATTTAGATTTTTTTTTCTTTTTTTTTTCTTTTTCCTGGAAGGATATTTTGCCAAAACAGACGCAGCTGTGGATTTTTCAGTGTTAATTGATTGTTCGATTTTTTTTTTTCCAATCAAAGCATTTATACGCTCAACCAGGCTTCTGGACTTCTTGACGTTTAAAACCATTTATGTAATGACACAGATGGGAAATAATTGTCTTAATTGTTATTTTTTTTTATGCTTAAATCGCCAACTATTTTATTTTATTACACAGACTGGAAAAAGTGTACAAAGCATAACGTGCCTGATGATCTGCAGCGTATAAAGAATTAAATGTGATTTAAATTTAAAATTTAAGCAGGCAGCTTATTCTTTCTCTCAAATGTAATGTAAAATGAAATAACAAAATACACAATGGCCAGGAGGAAAAAACACATTTTTGAGAGGAGACACGTTTTTATTATCACTTTTTCATCCCGCTGAATTTTACGCAGACCGAATATTTTTTATCATCAGACATTTTCAATGTCTTTGTCCCAGCTCACGTATCTTACAACAAACCTTTGAGGCTGTTTGTTGACGTTTCTTGTCGAAAATGATTGAATATCTACTGAATCTACCTCAGAATTTAAATGTCACTGTCTGGTGGAGGAAGAGGCGAAAAAGGGGGGGGTGAAGTGGGAGGGGGGGGGTGATCACGGCCTTTTTTTTGGGGGGGGGGGGGTCGTGTCCCCCCCCCCACCCCCAATACTGAGAAAATACCAATCTGTCCCCCCAGTATTGAGTAGTAAATATATTAAATATATTCTCCTTTTATGAACACCGTCAACGCCTCTGTCTCTTGTTATTTGCTGTTTATGTTCAATTTATTTCAATTGTGAAGGAAAACCCAATTGTGGGACTTCCCCCGTCCCCCAAGTGCACACTTGGTTGCGCCCTTGCTCCCTCCTGGCGAGGAAGCGAGCGCGGTACGTCGGGGTGTCGGTCAGGCAGCGGAGGCGAAGAGGGGGAGAAAGGTGACGTCATCCTGAACAGGTAACAGCTTGGTTAGAAGAGGCCGACATATCCAACACCTCAGCTGACTGCATGCTATAGTATGACAATTTTGGATTTTTTTATCACATTTTAAACGACATGCTATAGTATGACTTTTTTTTATCATATTTTAAACGACATGCTATAGTATGACATTTTTTTTAAACGACATGCTATAGTATGACTTTTTTATTTTTTATCACATTTTAAACGACATGCTATAGTATGACTTTTTTTTTTTTTATCACATTTTAAACGACATGCTATAGTATGACTTTTTTATTATTTTCATGCTATAGTATGACTTTTTTATCACATTTTAAACGACATGCTATAGTATGACTTTTTTTTATCACATTTTAAACGACATGCTATAGTATGACTTTTTTTTATCACATTTTAAACGACATGCTATAGTATGACATATTTTTTTTATATCACATTTTCTTTTTTATCATTTTAAACGACATGCTATAGTATGACTTTTTTTTTTTTATCACATTTTAAACGACATGCTATAGTATGACTTTTTTTATCACATTTTAAACGACATGCTATAGTATGACTTTTTTATCACATTTTAAACGACATGCTATAGTATGACTTTTTTTTTTTTATCACATTTTAAACGACATGCTATAGTATGACTTTTTTATCATCACATTTTAAACGACATGCTATAGTATGACTTTTTTTTATCACATTTTTTTATCACATTTTAAACGACATGCTATAGTATGACTTTTTTTATCACATTTTAAACGACATGCTATAGTATGACATGCTATAGTATTATTTTTTTTTTATCACATTTTAAACGACATGCTATAGTATGACTTTTTTTTATCACATTTTAAACGACATGCTATAGTATGACTTTTTTTTATCACATTTTAAACGACATGCTATAGTATGACTTTTTTATCACATTTTAAACGACATGCTATAGTATGACTTTTTTTTATCATATTTTAAACGACATGCTATAGTATGACTTTTTTTTTTTTATCACATTTTAAACGACATGCTATAGTATGACTTTTTTTTTTTTTATCACATTTTAAACGACATGCTATAGTATGACTTTTTTTTTTTTTTATCACATTTTAAACGACATGCTATAGTATGACTTTTTTTTATCACATTTTAAACGACATGCTATAGTATGACTTTTTTTTATCACATTTTAAACGACATGCTATAGTATGACTTTTTTTTATCACATTTTAAACGACATGCTATAGTATGACTTTTTTTTTTTATCACATTTTAAACGACATGCTATAGTATGACTTTTTTTATCATATTTTAAACGACATGCTATAGTATGACTTTTTTTTATCACATTTTAAACGACATGCTATAGTATGACTTTTTTATCACATTTTAAACGACATGCTATAGTATGACTTTTTTATCACATTTTAAACGACATGCTATAGTATGACTTTTTTATCACATTTTAAACGACATGCTATAGTATGACTTTTTTTATCACATTTTAAACGACATGCTATAGTATGACTTTTTTTTATCACATTTTAAACGACATGCTATAGTATGACTTTTTTTTATCACATTTTAAACGACATGCTATAGTATGACTTTTTTTATCACATTTTAAACGACATGCTATAGTATGACTTTTTTTTATCACATTTTAAACGACATGCTATAGTATGACTTTTTTATCATATTTTAAACGACATGCTATAGTATGACTTTTTTATCACATTTTAAACGACATGCTATAGTATGACTTTTTTATCATATTTTAAACGACATGCTATAGTATGACTTTTTTTTATCACATTTTAAACGACATGCTATAGTATGACTTTTTTATCATATTTTAAACGACATGCTATAGTATGACTTTTTTTATCATATTTTAAACGACATGCTATAGTATGACTTTTTTATCATATTTTAAACGACATGCTATAGTATGACTTTTTTTTATCATATTTTAAACGACATGCTATAGTATGACTTTTTTATCATATTTTAAACGACATGCTATAGTATGACTTTTTTATCATATTTTAAACGACATGCTATAGTATGACTTTTTTATCATATTTTAAACGACATGCTATAGTATGACTTTTTTATCATATTTTAAACGACATGCTATAGTATGACTTTTTTTTATCATATTTTAAACGACATGCTATAGTATGATATTTTTTTTTATCATATTTTAAACGACATGCTATAGTATGACTTTTTTTATCATATTTTAAACGACATGCTATAGTATGACTTTTTTTATCATATTTTAAACGACATGCTATAGTATGACTTTTTTATCATATTTTAAACGACATGCTATAGTATGACTTTTTTATCACATTTTAAACGACATGCTATAGTATGACTTTTTTATCACATTTTAAACGACATGCTATAGTATGACTTTTTTTTTATCACATTTTAAACGACATGCTATAGTATGACTTTTTTTTATCACATTTTAAACGACATGCTATAGTATGACTTTTTTTTATCACATTTTAAACGACATGCTATAGTATGACTTTTTTTTATCATATTTTAAACGACATGCTATAGTATGACTTTTTTTATCACATTTTAAACGACATGCTATAGTATGACTTTTTTTATCACATTTTAAACGACATGCTATAGTATGACTTTTTTATCACATTTTAAACGACATGCTATAGTATGACTTTTTTTTTTTTTTATCACATTTTAAACGACATGCTATAGTATGACTTTTTTTTATCATATTTTAAACGACATGCTATAGTATGACTTTTTTATCATATTTTAAACGACATGCTATAGTATGACTTTTTTATCATATTTTAAACGACATGCTATAGTATGACTTTTTTTTTTATCACATTTTAAACGACATGCTATAGCTATAGTATGACTTTTTTATCATATTTTAAACGACATGCTATAGTATGACTTTTTTTATTTTATCACATTTTAGTACGACATGCTATAGTATGACATGCTATAGTATGACTTTTTTTATCATATTTTAAACGACATGCTATAGTATGACTTTTTTTATCATATTTTAAACGACATGCTATAGTATGACTTTTTTTATCATATTTTAAACGACATGCTATAGTATGACTTTTTTTATCATATTTTAAACGACATGCTATAGTATGACTTTTTTTTATCACATTTTAAACGACATGCTATAGTATGACTTTTTTTATCACATTTTAAACGACATGCTATAGTATGACTTTTTTTTATCACATTTTAAACGACATGCTATAGTATGACTTTTTTTATCACATTTTAAACGACATGCTATAGTATGACTTTTTTTATCACATTTTAAACGACATGCTATAGTATGACTTTTTTTTATCACATTTTAAACGACATGCTATAGTATGACTTTTTTTTATCACATTTTAAACGACATGCTATAGTATGACTTTTTTTTTTATCACATTTTAAACGACATGCTATAGTATGACTTTTTTTTATCACATTTTAAACGACATGCTATAGTATGACTTTTTTTATCACATTTTAAACGACATGCTATAGTATGACTTTTTTATCACATTTTAAACGACATGCTATAGTATGACTTTTTTTTATCACATTTTAAACGACATGCTATAGTATGACTTTTTTATCACATTTTAAACGACATGCTATAGTATGACTTTTTTTTATCATATTTTAAACGACATGCTATAGTATGACTTTTTTTTATCATATTTTAAACGACATGCTATAGTATGACTTTTTTTATCACATTTTAAACGACATGCTATAGTATGACTTTTTTATCATATTTTAAACGACATGCTATAGTATGACTTTTTTTTTATCACATTTTAAACGACATGCTATAGTATGACTTTTTTATCACATTTTAAACGACATGCTATAGTATGACTTTTTTTTTTATCACATTTTAAACGACATGCTATAGTATGACTTTTTTTTATCATATTTTAAACGACATGCTATAGTATGACTTTTTTATCATATTTTAAACGACATGCTATAGTATGACTTTTTTATCATATTTTAAACGACATGCTATAGTATGACTTTTTTATCATATTTTAAACGACATGCTATAGTATGACTTTTTTATCACATTTTAAACGACATGCTATAGTATGACTTTTTTTTATCATATTTTAAACGACATGCTATAGTATGACTTTTTTATCATATTTTAAACGACATGCTATAGTATGATAGTATTTTTTTATCATATTTTAAACGACATGCTATAGTATGACTTTTTTATCATATTTTAAACGACATGCTATAGTATGACTTTTTTATCATATTTTAAACGACATGCTATAGTATGACTTTTTTTATCATATTTTAAACGACATGCTATAGTATGACTTTTTTATCATATTTTAAACGACATGCTATAGTATGACTTTTTTATCACATTTTAAACGACATGCTATAGTATGACTTTTTTTTATCATATTTTAAACGACATGCTATAGTATGACTTTTTTTTTATCACATTTTAAACGACATGCTATAGTATGACTTTTTTTTATCATATTTTAAACGACATGCTATAGTATGACTTTTTTTATCATATTTTAAACGACATGCTATAGTATGACTTTTTTATCATATTTTAAACGACATGCTATAGTATGACTTTTTTTATCATATTTTAAACGACATGCTATAGTATGACTTTTTTTTATCATATTTTAAACGACATGCTATAGTATGACTTTTTTTATCATATTTTAAACGACATGCTATAGTATGACTTTTTTTTATCATATTTTAAACGACATGCTATAGTATGACTTTTTTTTTATCATATTTTAAACGACATGCTATAGTATGACTTTTTTTATCATATTTTAAACGACATGCTATAGTATGACTTTTTTTATTTTTTAAACGACATCTATAGTATACTTTTTTTTTATTTTAACGACATGCTATAGTATGACTTTTTTTATCATATTTTTAACGAAATGCTATAGTATGACTTTTTTTTGTAATATTTTGAACGACATGCTATAGTATGACTTTTTTATCATATTTTAGACGACATGCTATAGTATGACTTTTTTATCATATTTTAGACGACATGCTATAGTATGACTTTTTTATCATATTTTAGACGACATGCTATAGTATGACTTTTTTTTGTAATATTTTGAATGACATGCTATAGTATGACTTTTTTTATCATATTTTAGACGACATGCTATAGTATGACTTTTTTATCATATTTCAGACGACATGCTATAGTATGACTTTTTTTTATCATATTATAGACGACATGCTATAGTATGACTTTTTTATCATATTTTAACGACATACTATGGTATGACTTTTTTTCATATTTTAACGACATGCTATAGTATGACTTTTTTATCATATTTTAGACGACATGCTATAGTATGACTTTTTTATCATATTTTAGACGACATGCTATAGTATGACTTTTTTATCATATTTTAAACGACATGCTATAGTATGACTTTTTTTATCATATTTTAGACGACATGCTATAGTATGACTTTTTTATCATATTTTAAACGACATGCTATAGTATGACTTTTTTTATCATATTTTAGACGACATGCTATAGTATGACTTTTTTATCATATTTTAGACGACATGCTATAGTATGACTTTTTTTATCATATTTTAGACGACATGCTATAGTATGACTTTTTTATCATATTTTAGACGACATGCTATAGTATGACTTTTTTTATCATATTTTAAACGACATGCTATAGTATGACTTTTTTTATCATATTTTAAACGACATGCTATAGTATGACTTTTTTATCATATTTTAAACGACATGCTATAGTATGACTTTTTTTATCATATTTTAGACGACATGCTATAGTATGACTTTTTTATCATATTTTAAACGACATGCTATAGTATGACTTTTTTATCATATTTTACGACACGACATGCTATAGTATGACATTTTTTTATCATATTTTAGACGACATGCTATAGTATGACTTTTTTTATCATATTTTAGACGACATGCTATAGTATGACTTTTTTTTTTTATCACATTTTATGACGACATGCTATAGTATGACTTTTTTATCATATTTTAAACGACATGCTATAGTATGACTTTTTTATCATATTTTAGACGACATGCTATAGTATGACTTTTTTATCATATTTTAGACGACATGCTATAGTATGACTTTTTTATCATATTTTAAACGACATGCTATAGTATGACTTTTTTATCATATTTTAAACGACATGCTATAGTATGACTTTTTTATCATATTTTAAACGACATGCTATAGTATGACTTTTTTTATCATATTTTAAACGACATGCTATAGTATGACTTTTTTATCATATTTTAAACGACATGCTATAGTATGACTTTTTTATCATATTTTAAACGACATGCTATAGTATGACTTTTTTATCATATTTTAAACGACATGCTATAGTATGACTTTTTTTTATCATATTTTAAACGACATGCTATAGTATGACTTTTTTATCATATTTTAAACGACATGCTATAGTATGACTTTTTTTATCATATTTTAAACGACATGCTATAGTATGACTTTTTTATCTATAGTATGACTTTTTTATCATATTTTAAACGACATGCTATAGTATGACTTTTTTATCATATTTTAAACGACATGCTATAGTATGACTTTTTTATCATATTTTAGACGACATGCTATAGTATGACTTTTTTATCATATTTTAAACGACATGCTATAGTATGACTTTTTTATCATATTTTAAACGACATGCTATAGTATGACTTTTTTTATCATATTTTAAACGACATGCTATAGTATGACTTTTTTATCATATTTTAAACGACATGCTATAGTATGACTTTTTTATCATATTTTAAACGACATGCTATAGTATGACTTTTTTTTATCATATTTTAAACGACATGCTATAGTATGACTTTTTTATCATATTTTAAACGACATGCTATAGTATGACTTTTTTTATCATATTTTAAACGACATGCTATAGTATGACTTTTTTATCATATTTTAAACGACATGCTATAGTATGACTTTTTTATCATATTTTAAACGACATGCTATAGTATGACTTTTTTTTATCATATTTTAGACGACATGCTATAGTATGACTTTTTTTTATCATATTTTAAACGACATGCTATAGTATGACTTTTTTTTTATCATATTTTAAACGACATGCTATAGTATGACTTTTTTATCATATTTTAAACGACATGCTATAGTATGACTTTTTTATCATATTTTAAACGACATGCTATAGTATGACTTTTTTATCATATTTTAAACGACATGCTATAGTATGACTTTTTTTATCATATTTTAAACGACATGCTATAGTATGACTTTTTTATCATATTTTAAACGACATGCTATAGTATGACTTTTTTTATCATATTTTAAACGACATGCTATAGTATGACTTTTTTATCATATTTTAAACGACATGCTATAGTATGACTTTTTTATCATATTTTAAACGACATGCTATAGTATGACTTTTTTTATCATATTTTAAACGACATGCTATAGTATGACTTTTTTATCATATTTTAAACGACATGCTATAGTATGACTTTTTTTATCATATTTTAAACGACATGCTATAGTATGACTTTTTTTTCATATTTTAAACGACATGCTATAGTATGACTTTTTTTTATCATATTTTAAACGACATGCTATAGTATGACTTTTTTTTATCATATTTTAAACGACATGCTATAGTATGACTTTTTTTTATCATATTTTAAACGACATGCTATAGTATGACTTTTTTATCATATTTTAAACGACATGCTATAGTATGACTTTTTTTTATCATATTTTAAACGACATGCTATAGTATGACTTTTTTATCATATTTTAAACGACATGCTATAGTATGACTTTTTTTATCATATTTTAAACGACATGCTATAGTATGACTTTTTTATCATATTTTAAACGACATGCTATAGTATGACTTTTTTTTATCACATTTTAAACGACATGCTATAGTATGACTTTTTTATCACATTTTAAACGACATGCTATAGTATGACTTTTTTTATCACATTTTAAACGACATGCTATAGTATGACTTTTTTTATCACATTTTAAACGACATGCTATAGTATGACTTTTTTTATCATATTTTAAACGACATGCTATAGTATGACTTTTTTTTATCATATTTTAAACGACATGCTATAGTATGACTTTTTTTTATCACATTTTAAACGACATGCTATAGTATGATTTTTTTTTATCACATTTTAAACGACATGCTATAGTATGACTTTTTTTTTATCACATTTTAAACGACATGCTATAGTATGACTTTTTTTTATCATATTTTAAACGACCCTGCAGGTGTGCTGCATCTCCCTGATCACCTCCCCGGACCATATGTACCCCCCCCCCCCCCTGCACTCCTCTGGTTGTCGGTGCATTAGTACTCCTACTACTAGCAACAGCTGGACGACGGCGAGTTACTGCGAGTTGTGCACCGCAAGGCCGCCGGTCCGTCCCGTTCCCGTTCCTCCGGCTCCTGTTCCACCTGCAGAGCTACCTGTCGGAGTCACCAGTCAGTTGAGTTGCCCTCCCGACTTGGACGTTGCAGGTGCCACCTTTTGTTAGTTTGTTTGTTTTCTGTTTGTTGGAGTAAAGACTGTATTTTGGAACTAAAACCCGAGTCTGTGAGCCTGCATTTGGGTCCTGGTAAAACACCACCTCATAACAATAGCATGTAGAAAATATGAAAAAAAAAAGTCAAACTTTTGACATTACTCAGGGTCGTAGTTGAGATTCCAGTCAAAGTCCTTAACGGGAATCCAGTCAAAGTTTTTCGTCAGCTATTACGGATTATTTTTTAATGAATATTTTAAATTAAGAAATTTCCATGTCAAAATGTGAAAAAAGTGAACATTGCCTTCGATTTTCTCAGTAACTGTAAGGTATAAACTCTTGATATAAAGTAGGGTCATAGTCAGGAGGGACTTTAACAGGAATCCACTCAATGTTTAACACTGCGTTCTTAATCTCATGTACATAATCTCGCGTTCTTAATCTTGCATACATAATTTGTCATTCATAATCTGCCATTCTTAATCTAGCGTGTATAATCTGTCGTTCTTAATTTCGCGCACATAATCTGTCATTGTTAATCTGATGTTCATAATCTCACATGCATAATCTATCACACTTAATCTCATGTACATAAACTGGCATTCTTAATATCACGTACATAATATGGCATTCTTAATCTCACGCACATAATCTGTCATTCTTAATCTGATGTTCATAATCTCATGCATAATCTGGCATTCTTAATCTCACGTACATAATATGGCATTCTTAATCTGGCATTCTTAATCTCACGTACATAATATGGCATTCTTAATCTGGCATTCTTATTCTCATGTGCATAATGTACATTTTTAGGCATTTTAAAATATTTTGGCTGAAAAAAACCGTCATACGTATGACTTTTTTGTGATTTTTTTGGACGAAAAAAATGGCATGCTATAACATGACGTTTTGGACGACATACCTTTCTCTTCATATTCACGTTCAAAATATCATAAAGTCACAGTATAGCATGTCGTCCAAAATATCATAAAAAAGTCATACTATAGTACGTCATCCAAAATATCATAAAGTCATAGTATAGCATGTCATCCAAAATATCATAAAAAAGTCATACTATAGTACGTCGTCCAAAATGTGATAAAGTCATACCATAGCATGTCATCCAAAATATCAAAGTCATACTATATACATTTTTTGGCTGAAAAAAAACATACTATAATGACTTTTTGGTGATTTTTTTTTTTTGGATGAAAAAAATGGCAAACATGACATTTTGGACAACATACTATGGTATGGTACTACGGTCGTCCAAAATATAATAAAGTCATACCACAGGCCACATTTTTATCATCGAAATGGATTAATTTAAACGTTCTCTTTTTAGATGATGCCTCGAGGATTCAAATCTGTCATATTCCTACACATTTTAGTTAACTGAGAGCCTAATAGAGAAGTATTTGTAGAAACGTTATTTTTCTTTTTCCAAAGTCTGAAAATCACGTAGTTTTTCCAAATTAAATCCACCACTCTGTCCTGCTGCCCTCCATTTATAAGGAGGATCAATAGTGACACCTGGTGGTTGATGACTGTTACTGAAACAACACACCGTGAAGAATCTGCAATATTTCCCAAGACCAAAGAAAAATCTGGTTCTTCTCTTCATCCTTAATTTTAACATCTACAAATATCATGTTCATAGATTCTGTATACGTATTCGGACATTTAGACTAAAAACAACATATACGTGTAACACATGCATCAAAGCAGAGACGAGACTGTAGCTTCTCCCTGTACAATACATTTATTAATATTATTATTGAGAGCAATAAGCAGCTGTACTTAAATATGTTTTTTTTTTTCTAATACAACAATTAGGTTAATGGCGTGGCGTGACCTATAATGTTAATAAAGACGGGTGTTATCTACATGACACTAACAAACCTACAAGCAAAATTGAAAATGAGACAATTAAAAAAAAAAAAACCCTGTTAAATGTAGGCAAACAGTGTGGCGGACAAAGTTAAATAAAAAAAAAAAAAAAAAAAAATCAACTGCGAGATCAATCCACGCAGTTACACGAGGATGGATCAGAGATGATGTAAAACACCTAACTTGTACGTCATCCGGGGGGCTTCAGCAGTGCATTAAAAATTGTTTTTAAACTTTTACGTTTTCAGCAGTGCACAACGTTTGACGTGTTACCTGGGACTCACTGAGGGCTTTCAGTCCTTTTCAATCACAAACTGAAACTCATGGAAATAAAAAAAAAAAAAAAAAAAAAAAAAAATCCCCAATTCAACAACAACAACAACAAAAAAAAGACACTTTTAAATTCAAATTTCTGGCGTTTTTGGACTGTTGATGTTGAATTAAAACAAATATAGTCGCGGTCTGATGCCATTTTGGAGCCAAATTCATGTCGCGATGACATTTTCGGAGACATACAGGACACTTTCGACGGGGCATAAAAATGTGAAACTATTCAGTCGTCACCAACAAACTGTCATTAAAATTCAGATCACATGGAAGGAAGGCTTCGACCCCAGTGTCGTGAAATACATCCAGGTAGTAAAATCAAGAGCTTAGACGTTGCCCACTATAAACATTGCTCTTAAATATTAAAATTACTCTTGCAGCCGGATCACTCGCATACGCACAACTTTCACTTCACGCGAGAAACAAAAAAGGATGGAGAAAAATCTAAATCATATACGCAGACAAAAAAAACAAAAAACAACACAACTTTATACAACTTGTAGAATTAAGGCTGAACTAAAGAGAAAAAAATAAAATTAAAAAAAATGAAAGTAGCTACCAACACCTGCTACGCACAGAGAGATAAATCAGCATGTGTGTGTTTATAAGTATGAAAAACAACAACTAAAGGGCAGGAAAAGAGTGGGCGGGGCCGTAAGCCAAATGCTACATCGTTCCACACCGTCTTGTAAATGCGTCACGTCCTTTTTGGAAAGAGGCGACGAGTAAACATCAGGGATAAGTTCAGTTTTAAACGCTATTAAAGAATTTTTTTTTTTTTTTCTATTTCAATTTGAAGCGATTTGGATTATTATTATTATTATTTTTAAACTGAACTCGAGCCCCGATATTTGAAGATGTGAACGTCAATGAAGGCTCCGCCTCTTTCCAACCAGCCATTTGTTTAAGATTAAAAACAATAAAAAAAAAAAAAAAAAAAAAAAAAAGTCCACTCGGCATCATTCAATTCACTTTCCTGTTTGGCACAAGCATCACTCGCGGTGAACGTTTAACAGTCGACTCGGCAACGAAAAAAAACAAAAAAACAAATGACCAAAACGTGTTCTTTTTTTTTCTTGTTTTTTTTTTTAACTCTTAAGGCAGCTATCTCGTACATTGCATTCAACCAGATCGGACGCGGTTCCTTTTGTACATATAGACAGTTACATTACAGTAGGACGACGTAGAACTCTGCAGGGGGAGTCGTGGTCCTCGACAGTCTTTATGGACCTCGCTTGTGGTTTTTTTTTTCTCTTCTTTTTTTTTTTTTTCGCGAATCGGAAATACCTTGCAGAAGGCCGAGTCGGAGAGGACCGACCCCGGTGACAACATGAGACTGCATTTATGTGAAGAGGAGAGGGGGAGGAGGGGGAGGGGGCGGCAACGTGTGCCGAGGCGAGCTCACTCCACCTCCTCTCTCTCCCCCCCCCCCCGTCCCGCCTTCATTCTCCGCCACTTCCGTTTAATGTCCCTTCGAGGACAAGAGTTCATGTTCTCACCTGACGGGGGAGGGGTGGTGGTGGTGGTGGTGGTGCGGGAGGAGCTGGTTTTGGTTGTTGCTGCTGTTATTGTTGTGTGTGTGTGTGTGTGTGTGTGTGTGTGTAGCTGCTGCTGTTTTGTCACTGTGGTTGTTGCCGTCGATGCTTGCTGCTGTCGGGAGGAGGTGGGGGTGAGGAGGTGGGGGGTGGGTGGGGTGTGTGTGTGTTTAGTCCAGCGGTTTGCCACCGTCCCCTTTCTGGTCCAAGCGGCTCTTGCTGCTCTTCACCATGTAAATAAAGTAGGTGAGCGTCTCCTTCTCGTTGACGGGGATGTTCCTGAAGTGACGACTCACCGTCTGCAGGACGAGGACAAAGGGGGAGGAAGAGAGCTCGTTAAGAGGTGTCGGACAAAAAAAAAAAATCATTTCAGGATTCGTCCGGTGGAAAAGGGCTTCCGTTTCTGAGGATAAAACATCATAGAAGTTAAGAAAGAAAAGTCCTCTAACAGTTTTTGTTGTTGTTGTTGTTGAAGACGCTGATCTCACAGTGCTGTAAACATGTCTTCAACACGACTTAATTCACGACCAGAATTTGTGAGAAATTGGGCGCCAACGACCGACCCATGAAGTACTGCTCTCCACTGTCACTGGACCGACAGAAAAGTTGAACCCCCCCCCCCAAAAAAAAATTCAATTCAAACTAAAAGTTGCTGCTAAGTACAGGAACTCGGAGGGAGGCAACGTGTCATAACGACGACGACGACCGCTTCACTTAATGTCCGTGACGATAATAATTCTGCCGGTGTGCGCCAGAGCTGCATCCTGCTGTGGCGTCACGCGGTCTGGGATTCATGGGCTTTCTTTGAGGTTTTGATGATCGTGTGGACGGCCGTGATGAAACGGGACTTTTTGTGTTTGTTTGTTTGTTTGTTTTTGTGGTCTGCACAAAGCAGTGCAGCCGGAGCTCTCGTGCTAAAATACAAGCCAGATTTAAACTCTATTTTTTTTTTCTTTTAAGCCTACAAGAACAAAATCTTTTTATTTCCGACAACGGGCTACAAAGTTGTTGTTGTTGTTGTTGGGTGTTGTATTGTCAGCCAGTTGTCATGGTAACTCCTGGGCGGTTGTTTGTTTTTAATGGCGAGCTTCTCCCTGGAACTCTGCCCAGCGTGAACGGAGCAGCTGAAAACTGTTTAAAAGCCCACGACCAGGACGATCGCTGGAGAGAGACGGGGAGAGACGGTGAGACTTTTGAACACGCCAACTGTCATATTTTCCAGCGGGGGCGGAGGGGAGGAATTTAATCAGGCCTCAAAACTGCAGCCGGACTCCTGGTTGTTTGTCTTTATAAAAAAAAAGGAGCAAACAAAACCGGCGTGTGCTGCCCATCTGCCCGGCAGCCACCGAAGACAGCTGTAACTGGTTGTGTGTGTGTGGGGGTGGGCGTTGACTGCCGCTTTATTAATGATGTGGGAAGGCTCATTCATGGTGGGGGTGGGTGGGTGGGTGGGTGGGGGTTCAGAACCCCAACTGAAGGCCTCAGGAAACATCCAACTTACAGCTGAAGTTTACTCCATTCATTCCCAGTGAACAGGCGAGTCACGTCCGACCGGGCGCACCGCGTGCAGAAGGTATTTGTGAGGATGGAGGGGGCGGGGGGTGAGAGGGGCGATTGGGAGGGGGGGGGGGGCAGCTGCACGACGTCCACCTGTCGGTTTCGAAAATTAAGTCTAACAATCTGTCCATGACCGGTTACTGCGGAGCGGGACCTCCGACACCACGTATATCACGGTAAATGAGGAAGGTGGAGCCGAGAGGAAAGAGGCCCGCACACCTAACGAGAGCAGCTCGGCGTTCCCAAAGACCATGAACTTCTGGGGCCTAAAACTTCCAAAGAAATCCTTAAAGAGAAAGCTACAGGTTGAACGTTGGGCTAATTAACATATTTTGGAAACGACCAATACAAAAAACAAAACAAAACCGTTAATGTGTTATTTTTTTCTTTTATGGGACATAAAGGCATTTTTGAACATCTCCCACTCTCGGTCAAATTCCCCGAACTAAAAAGCTGAAATTCAATGAACTTTAATAAACAGAAAAACAGGCTGCAGACGCCAAACAGCCACATCGTTTTTTATTGCCGACAGTTTGCGAGCTCAAAACTTTTCGCTGCTTGAAGCTGCTGCACAATTACGATCGCGCGCAAGAGAGCTTATAAAACCGAGTGCAAAAATTAAGTCTTCTCTCAAATTGGACCGGTAAGAAGCCAACACACTTCATTTGATAGATTTATAGCAGTTTTACAAACTTTGCATTTAGCTTTTCTGTCGTCTTTATTTATCACTCGGGCTTTTAAGACATCGCGTTGTTGCCAAAGCTCTTGAAATCGACATTTTTCTGGCACGTTTGACTTCCTAAACAGGTACAAGAAAAAAAAAACATCTTCACTTAAGGGCTAATAACACAATAAAAAAAAAAAAAAAAAAAGACTGCATAGAAAATATTACATTTTGATTAATGGCAACTCAAACTAACTCATGCAAACTAAATTCCCTGACTTTTCCTGTCTGGAAAAGAGTTTTTAAATTTCCCTGATACGGCATGAAATTCTCTGACCTGTGGGAACCCTGAAAAAACACTTAAAACGAGAGGACGTCGTCTCAGCTGTGATTTTTTTTTTTTGCCGCTTTTACTCATCCGTGAATTATAGAGCAAGCGGCACAAACTCCATCCTCTCGGGACATCGAGTCCACAGATTTCCTGACAGGAAGAAGAACGGAGCTGCTTTTGGTGTTTTTAATCGTTCTCAGAAACAATTCACGTACATTTTTTATTTCTTGGATTAGGAATGATTTCGTTTTGGCTTGAAGACAAAAAAAACAACAAAAAAACCAAACAGACAACACGTTGGTGTGATTGTTTGGGTGCCGTTACCTCTGCCAGCTGGGCTTTGTTGAGGCCCGGCCTGGTCTGCAGCTTGTAGTGTCGCTTGTAGCGTCTCAACGTGTTCACCTGCAGCTGGAAGAGGTCCACCTGGAAACAGCAACAGAGGCAGGAGATCAGAGAGGAGAGACAGAGAGAGACAGAGATGGATGGAAACGTCTCACCGGGCCTCCGTCTCAGGACGACATTTCAGCGAGACTCCCTCTACCTCGTTTCCAGCTTTTAAAGGAGATGAAACTTTAACGATCTCCGCGGAGAAACTGGGTCACCGCAGTAATAATAATTAAAAAAATTAAAAAAAACACACACCAAGAACTAAATACGGGATGAATATGAATTTCTTAAAAAGAGCAACGCTGGTAATCCGAATGTATTCTGATGACAAAACCGGTATGAGCTGATGTTTTCTGTTGTGTCGTTGCGATTTCTTTTGTGTGGTTAATCTGCAAAGTATGCAAAAGTTAGGGACCCCCCTCCCCCCCCCACTCCAAATTACATATTTTTTTTTGTTGGTTTGTGAGCCACAGCAAGTGTGCATGAAATCACCGTTTACTAATTAATGGTGAAGAAGCAGGGAAGGTTATAAAAGTATATCAAAGCACCTCGAGATTGCACATTTCCATGTCTGAAATGGCAGTTAAGTTGGGACCCGTAGGACCGACCCCAACAAATAGTTGTTTGTTTGTTATTTATTCTATGTGATTACGCCTGCCTGGGAAAATGTGATTTCACCCATTTCAAAAACAGGTTTCAGTTTCGTAACATGAACATATATATATATAAAAAGCAAAATAGGAAAAAAAACAAAAAAACATCAACTCCTTGTTTTTTTTTTTTACTTAAACTTGAACCGTTTGTTGCATTGAAGGCTTGAAAACAACGTCTGCAGAAGCAAAGAGTCCTTTAGGAAACAACTACTGTCGAGATGAAGTTAATTCTGGTCTTTCGCTACGATCGCAGAAGGTTTGGTGAAAAAAAGAAGCAGCAGACTTGAATGAAAAGAACACCTCGCTCGCCGTTCTGCAGCGGCACCGGAGACGGACGGAAGAATATCCCTTTAAAGTCCGTCAGTAAAACGAAACTGAAAGGAAAGATAATCACCCAGAGCGGAACTTAAAATCCACCGCGACCTGCTTCAAGAAACACGAGCTGGAGGATTTGGGAGAAAACCCACAAAATGACCTGAACATTCAAAATCTGTGGGTCGATGTTAAACATGCTGAAGACGGCCTTAAAAAAAAATAAAAATAAAAATAAAAAAAAATCATCTCAAGACAAACTTATAGAAATGGAGAATATAAACACAGCTGTGCGGCGCTTCGACCGTGACGTCCGTCTCACCTCGGGCACCTCCACGTCGTGATCTGGGGACTCGCCTCCGTCGTCGCTCGTCTTCCTCTTCCTCTTGTTGCGGACGCTCTGGATGAAGTTCTTGTGGAAGTCGCAGATGTAGAGGTGCCGCACCTGTCAAAGACATCGACGAGCGTTAAACGGACGACATCTGAATTTCTGCTCTAACGCCAAAAAAAAAAAAAAAAAAAAACCAACAACGAGTGACGTTGTTAACTTTAGACTGGACACGAGGCCGTGTTGCGCAACAGGATCGTTCCACTTAACTTGTATTTACAGTCCAGTAAACAAATACTGCAATGGAAAACAAAAACAAAAACAAATACTCCATTAAAGTCCTGCACGGACAAAACTATTTCTTAAGTTAAAGTGCAGAAGTTTCAGCGGCGCGTTTGTTCCCCCTGACTGATGTATTATTACACATGACATCATTAGATTATTGATAGGGAGGCATCAGTGTGTAAACAGCATGTTAATGTAGCTGCTGCAGGTGGAGCCGGTTTGAAGTGCTTTCTAGAAAGTTGTATTTCCAGGGACGGCACAAACATCCCAGGGTTTTGTCAAGATGACTGCCTGCAGAGGAAGTTCTTATCCAGAAATCGGGTTTTTTTTTTTTCCTCTGATATTTCGATTTTTGGTGCCGTATAGGATCCAGTTGTACATTTGACATGAAACCACGTGAGGAGTTTCATGGTCTACATGTCGTGGCACCGGACACCGTGGACAGAAGTACGTTTGCAGTTGGGAAACGGTGGCCAAAAAAACCATGCTCACCACCGAGAGAGCCGGCATGGAGCCGAAGAACAGCCGAGGCTGCCGGGGAGGACCGAGGATAACCAACCAGCAACTCCGGAAACATACGAATCATGTCCTTTTTGTTTGTTTGTTTGTTTTGTTTTGTTTATTCACGTCAACCGACGCGAACAGCTGAGGAGTCCAAACGACGCTGAAGTCAGCTTCCGATTCGTCCTTAAGGGGAAACGTTTCAGTGAATTTACAACCGAGTTGCTGCTTCTGTCGTTTAGCACATTTTGTTTTGAAAAGCCCGTTAAAACATTTCAGATGAAGCTTTTATAAAAAGATTTATTCTAATTGATCAAAAAAAATTTTAAAAAAAGGGGACATTTAACTGCTTTTTTCTTCTTTCGTATTTTTTAACTGGGTCGGATCTAAAAAAAATAACAACACTTTACTTAAACAGGTCAAACCTGGATTAAATGACCCCACACAGACTGACGTTTCTTAAATAGTTTCCAAAGTGTTTTGTTGTTGTTGTTTTTACAACATTAAAACGGAGCTGAAAGCTCGAGTCAAGTTTTCCCTTAAGTGTCGAATCGCAAGCTGACTTCAGCCTCCCTCCCTCCTCGATGATAGCCCAACTTTTCAGCTGACATGCCGCACTTCGGAAGCGACCAGGTGGGGTGGCGGGTGGGTGGTGGGGTGGTGGACTTACGCTCTTGTCGATGTCCAGCTTGAGCTTCTTCTGAGAGATGCTCTTCTGGATCCTCTTGCTGAACGAGGCGTTTCCAGCCGAGCGGCCGCAGCGCTCTCCGTCCTCGATCAGGCAGCAGCTCTGCCCGTAGAACGGCGGCGCAGGCGGTCCGTCGTGGCTGTCCTCCTCGGTGCTGAACCCATTCATTCTGGACGTCTGGGGGGGGGGGGATGATCTTTGTTCAGTAATCCCAGGCGATAAGAATAATAATAATAAAAATAATAAATTAAAAAAAAGTGCCCCCTCTTTTTTTTTTATTTATTTATTTTTGATCCCGGTTATAACGTCGGCTTTAGCTAGCGAGCTAACTCGGCTAAGTGGCTAGTTCGCGAGCTAACAGCTGTCGTTGTTGTTTTTAAAAAAAAAAAAAAAAATGCTGGCCGGTTTCACGAAACGCCGTATCCCCGGTTTGAAGACATATCCCTGCAAATCTCCCGTCGGATTCACGCCACCTACCAGCTAAACCGCTTGACTTTTAGCCCCGGTGTGCTAGCGGGTGGGTGTGTGGTGGTGGTGGGGGGGGGAGGGACACCGAGCTGCCGCCGCCGATGCAGAGATTCCTTCGGTGTTCGTCTCTCCTCCCTCTCCCTCTCCCTCTCCCTCCGTAAAACCAGCCTCTACTTTTCCCGACAACAACCTCGCGTGACCTCGGACCTACTCGGCGGCCTCCGGCGTCTGCGACAACTTTCTTTTTTTTTTTGTTTTGGGGGGAAAAAAAAAAAGACCCACGCGTTTAAACGCCCGCAAACCTCAACAATCGCGGCACTCTTTTCGGAACGGCTCGTACAATGGAACATGCTCCGTCCCGTGTGGCGGAAGTCGCCGTTCGGAACGGCGATTGGTCAGTTTCGCACGAAGGCGGGCTTAACGTGCGAAACGAATGCTTTCCCATTGGCTGGAACGGAGCGTCGCTCTTGCGAGCGTGCGTCTTTCCTGTATCGCCCGACCGTCATATGTTTTCTACCGTCGAGTTAAAAGAAAGAGGCTTTAAACTTTGCACAGCACGCCTGCGAAATTACATCGGCCTCACCAGTTATAAATGAAATATAACGACGGTGTTACCTGATAAATAATCTGAACGCACGAGGAGTGAACGGGGAAATCCTGCGTGTGTGACTTGTTTACCCCCTTAAAAGATGCCCACGTAACAACGTCGGTGAGTCGGTTTGAATTCTTCGAGAAGCACGCCGGCCAACGAGCAGGATTTAAACACCAATGAGCACCGAGCTGTTGACATCACCGCAGCGACGTTACCGTCTTTAACCGCGCGGCGGAGACAAAAGCCCACAAATGAATAGAAATCAGAGAAACGCCGACAGATGCAGCAGTAAATAACGTGGTAATGCACTTTCATGAAGTCAAAATAGAGGCCGAGACAAGTGACTTTTTGTCCTCTGGTATTGTAATGCATTCCTTCTCTTTCCAGTAGTTTTGTTTATTGTTTGTTTAGCAAACGATGCATACATTTCCATCGCTACAGATGACAGCCGGACTAGTAGTACAGCGTATGCATAAAGGTCCACAGATGCTGTTGTCCGACCTCAACACAAACACCTGGAACAAACACCATTGTGTATTTGTGTATGTAGGGCGGCCTTTTTTCTTTTCTTCTTTTTTTTTTTTAGACCCTTTAATGGTTATATGCAACTTTTGATAAAGTAAAAAAACAACAACAACACTATTAAATAGCAAGAAAGTTATGTAACTGAAGAGCAGGAAATGTACTATATTTTCAGACATTAACGTGTGCTTGCAAAATTGTGGTTTCAACTTGACTATACACAAAGCTGAGGTCCATAAAAATGTGGGGATTTAGTTTTTTCAACTTTGGTGTGGAAGTATTCCACTGGCTTACACGAAGCCCTGATCTCAACCCCATCCAACACCTTTCCACCGCCTGTGAGGGCTTATCCCTTAACATCAGTGGCCAACTTCACTAATACTCTTGCCGCTGAATTGTAACAAATGGCTGCAGGCAGTCCCCCAAAAAATGTGGTGGAAAGCTTTTCTGGAGACAGTTACAGCAGACTGGACCGATCACATTACGAGGTGCGGCGAGTTCATTCGGGGAAGAAGCCAGAGACAGAGCAAACTTCAATGTGAAGCCTGTTTAAATAAGGATTTAGCAATAATGCTCTTTGTTGTCATTTTGTCTAATGTGATATTTTCTAATGTGCAAGCCGTCTGCCTCATCATGCTCGGTTAATAGAGAAGACGAGAGTGTAATACAGAAGGTACGAAAAGAACGAGGTAGGGAACACCAGATAAAAAGTATTAAAGGAGTAAAGACAATTGGATTTTTTTTTTTAGTTGGAAATGGTGTTGAGCCCAATAAAGACTCTCTAATGGAGATCTTTGATAGGAAACTGTGGGAATCTAATAGACCGGTGTGTCTCCTCACCCTTGTATGGCTCACGAGTGGAGGGGAATGCTGATTGCTGTGCTGACGGATTGACTTTAAAAGTGGGAGATGATGGAGCGCTGAAACATTAACAGGTTTTTCACTTTGCAATTTAGAGGTTTATATCATCGGGGAAATGTCTCTAAGAGGCAATAACATGTAAAGCGATCTCTCGGTGTATTCAAAGTTCTCCCCGGCACCTCTCTCTCTCGCTCCCTGAGCTGGTGTGACAAGTTGAGCGTTATGACATCCCATGAGACTCAAGGAAATGGGCCACGCTGAGGAGCAATATTCAGCAACATCTGAGTAAATCACTGCTGGCTAAAAGCTATCTCAGCTCCTGTGTTGACAGATGAAATGATTATGTGATTAACATTTTGTACAAGTGTGTTTTAACACCATCAGTCACGGATATGATTAAACTCATAGAATAAAGCAAAAAAAAAAAAAAAAAGAAGAAGAATGCAATAAAATAAAACAAGAGGTGACAAGAGAGGTAGATTACAGAGCTGGGAAAGTTCCCAAAGAATGTATTCAGGGAGGAGACGACCATTGTTGAGATATGAAGTAGGGATTACAAAGAAAGACAAAAACTGCAGTGAAAGAATCAAATCCGTTCAGTTTGTGCTGCAGTGGGATGCGGATAAGGTTTTGAGACGCAGAATAAACAGCAGATTTTCAGAGTTCAAGAAAAAAAAAAATGAAGCAAGGGCTGCTTTGAAAGGCAAAAGGAAGCCCCGTACGAACCTCTGCCAAGCACACACTCAAACTGACATTTAATCTGAAATTTCTAGAAGACATTTCAGGCATCCGGCCAAATTCCATAAAATATTATCAAACATTCATCAAAAAGATTAGATTTTATCGATTCCGGGAGGGAAATTAATACTCCCAACATCCACCATCCATCCACAAATGTCCAGTATACATACAACCTGGTTACGTTTCAAAAACATCGACAACGACAAATGTATACTGACCAATGGACACCCATTCATTTTAGCACTGGGCCCTCTTATCAACCCAACATGCTTTTAGGGGCATCATGAAATCTCACATGATAAGATTCAACATATAAATCAATCAGATAGACGTAAATAAAGCCGTCTGTTCCCGATGCCTCAGATGTAAAGACAAAAATCCCCAAGAAAAATGAAAACAACACTGTTGTTACTCTTGCTCCTTCTCCCACTCTGTTGTGTGGAGGTCTGACAACAGAACATAAATCACTTTAACCACATCTTGGTGGGAAACGCAGGATCCTATCGCTACATGCTCAAAACTAACACGTTAGTGAGCTTGGCCAAAGACGGAGGGTAAAAACCAAATGCTGTATCGTTACAAATGATTATCCTCAAAGATGTTCTCAGTGTTATACAGTACTCTTTTGTGCAAACATCCGTGATGGTCTGATTGTTGGTTTTACGAAACATACGAGCAAGTATTGGATGAGTTCATGCATGGTGTGTCACGGTTGGCCGACCACGATAAAAGAAATTGAATGTGCAGAAATTGGACATGTACCGTGTGTGTTGACAAGCTTGAGCAAGCAGAGTAATAATTAATATACTGTAGGTTTTCACCTGGCGTTCAGGCTCGGGGATTTTCTCTGTTCGAATCAAGTGGCAACCAACCGTGACATCACTCATTGGACTTTGGCTGTCTCCATTTTGCTTATTTTGGAACCAGAGGTGACCACATTTGGACGAGAGAGATGGATCTGACTCAATCTGATTGGTAACATGGGGACGCTACGCCCCGCCCACTGATAGCGGAAACCTGACTGCACCACGAGCCTGTCAATCAAACAGACACGCCTCCCCCCCCCAAAAAAAAACAAAAAACCACTTTTTGAGGCCTAATATCTAATTAATGATGGAATTATTTTCAAATGGACCGCCAAAAAAAACTAATAAGAAGGAGTGAATTTATCGAATGACACCAAATTAACTTTAATTTATTGACTTTGTACTTTAAAAGAGAAGTTGAATGGGAATCTATGGAGCCAGAGGCTTTTTGGAGCCAGACCCTAGTGGCCATCGATGGTATTGCACGTCTGTTTTGGCCTTTTTCAGACTCGGAAGCTACGTCCACTTTTATATGCAGTGCATGGTTTGAATGTGTGCTTCCTTCTCTCCACACATATTTATTTGTATTTGAAAAAGAAAAATCCGTCCAGTTATTGGTTGGGTACTCACAGAGACATCAAACTGTTCTGTTGGCACAGCTGCAGTCTCACCGCACTGTTGTGTGCGAGTGCTCATTTTAAATGTCGAAAATTATGTGTCTTTTGCTCGCCTTATATTTTCCAATTCTATCTCGTTCTAGGAACCAGTGTGTGTCCAGGTACGACCCAGTGGATGTTCGTACGATGCTTCTTGATAACCGCCAGTTTTCTGACACTGAAATTGAGTCAAGAAGCCTTCAGTCTTGAAAACACTAAATCAGTCGAGTCACACTTCTCCTCCACACACTGTTATTTTTCCTTATACCTTTGCGTCCTCTTCAGCAGATGTGACAGTACTTTATGAAAACCATGGCCCTGAAAAGCACCTGCTTCTCCGGGGGACTGAATGTTACTGAAAGCCAATTATCCTGCCTGTCACACAGGGGAATGGAGCATTTCCACCACTGTCTCATTTTCTGACAGTCCGTGGAACACAAAAGGACAAACAGGTTCAGTCTGTGGAGACAATTTCTAGGTTGGGATCTGATAAACTCTCTCAACGACCACGACACGGTTCTTATTAAAAAAAAAAAAAAAAAAAAAACTGGAACATAATCTGGATTTGCTTTAACGGAGAATCTGATGAATTTGACGGATTATATTCAGGAACGAGCTGCACCGGTGCATCTGTTTGCATCATGACACAATAAATATGAAAAAAAGAACATTACTGACAAATTAAATGACAGGATTACTGTTGTGTTGTGTTTGAGTGCAACATATCATTTTAATAGCATGGAAAAATTGTCAATATTAGTGTCAATGCCAACAGAGATATCAGGAAAATGCTTCTTTCATGGTAATCAGTCAGTAATAAAGAGGACCCTTCTTCTACCAAATCACATTTTGCTTATTTTTGTGACTAAAGTTGCAACATTTTTTTTTGTGGGATTTATTTAAGCAGACAGTTGCATGCAGAAGTTTGCGTACGACTGTGCTCTCCCCAAAAGCATCAGCTTGCTTTTCTTGAGTTGTACATGGTGGATTTTGGGGTGCATGTTGGAGAAACCTTTTCTTGACTCTCAGCACATTTGCATACAGAATTTGCTGATATTCTACCCTCTATATTTTCTCTGCCACTGCAGAACATTTCAATCCCCACACCTTAGTTGAACGGTGCACCACCACTTCTGTCAGCTCAACGTCTCTGCAGCCTTTGCAGTCCTACCAAGGTTTTGCTTTGCGTTTACGGCCAGCGCACGTGCAGTTTTATCTGAAAGTTTTTTTTGGTCTTGCAGATCTCGTTTCCTTTTTCAAAACTGCAGTCAGTTTCTTAGAGGAGTCCATTTTTGTCGAACGTTACCGGAAGGTTTGAAGAGTCAGCTAATTTCATCAAGCTCTGCCGTTGTCATCAGTTTCCAATACCTATTGGCAGTTTGACAAGACACACAATACGTCTTCGGAAAGGCTTTTCATATCCACACACATTTGTCACCTCCTCCGGCTTGATTAGACATCCACTCAGGTTGAAGGTCAGTAGCACGACACTGAAATAATGTGAAAATAGTGATAACATCTGTATCTTTACAGAACGTTTCCCAAACAAGCTCGACAGTGTTTCACAAAAGGCTGAAAGGCAAACGAAATAATACTAAAAAAAAAAAAAATCTGAGTTTTAGAAGGATAAAGGTGTAATTTGTGATACCATAACAGATGAGTTAGGGAGATATCAATCAATCAAAAACAGTTAAGAGTTGAGGACAGTCTCTTTGATATTACACTGACAAAAGGAAAATAACAACAGGACAGAGTGCAAAAACTTTGGTTTATTTGGATTGCAATGATCTTAAAAGTAAGTATGATGTAGCCTTGGAGATGAGAGGAGACAAAAAAAACAACCAAAAACACTGAAAACATTTGAACCTTGGAACAATAGTTATAATCCTCTAATGCCTCAAACTCTTTGCTTTGAATGTCCTGGGAAATAACCTCTAATAATGCACGGAACAATGAAATATGCAAAATGGAGATAAAAGTGCCAGCATTATAGAAAATAAACCAATTTTGGCTCTCCAGGTCCTATTCATTCCCTTAATTATTCAGCAAATGGTAAAGCTCTGAAGGAGACCGAAACAGAGAGAGTGAGGTACAAATTTTGCTTCGGGACCAACAGGCGCGAAGAAAGACACATTTACTGTAAAGGTCAGCTCAGCAGTTTATATCTTCCCAAAGTAGCTGCCTCTTCCATGTGCTACAAAAATGGAGAACATTATCAACCAGAAAACATTCTCTTTTGTACATAATCCTGAAAACAATCCCCAAATATGTGGGAAACATGACAAAGCAAATTAAAACAGCAAGCAGTGATATGCGGGCCCTCGCACGCTGCACGTCGGGGATCCAGCTTTCATTTTAAATTGTTTTCTCGATCTCGTTCCTTATTCTTCTTCTTAAAAAAAAAAAGAAGCCTTTTTTTTGGCAGCTTGAACAGGTTTCGTGAGGTTTGACCTAAAACATCAACTTCCTGTGTCACGGTGAAACATCAAATTATAACGCGGAATAATAATTCCTTGAAGAACAATAGGGCTTTCGCACCATCGGTGCTCGGGCCCTAATTAGTATTACACAATGGGACACCTATGGGGGCAGCGTTGCCTGCAAACCATTAAAACATGAGTCACATGGACAGAAAGCTAACAGTAAATAATTCACTGGACATTTATTGACTTTACATGAGTGTCAACCTTGTAGCTCTGAGGATAATGAATACAGGCTTTCTTTATGGTGACAGACCGACAATCTAATCTTATTTGTCTACATCGATAGAGGGACCATGATCAGGAGATAAATCCTGTAAAATTGCCAAGTTTCATTGATGAATTCATAACAACTGTCACAGACCCATATGATATGAGCCAGAGATTAGGCAACGTGGAAGAGTGTCCAGAAGATCTCGGGTGATCTCTCTTGGTTGAGGTCTAATCTTGAAATTAATCAAACTAAAAGGAGCAAACAATCCAAGAGGACGAGGATCAGATCTCGTGATATTTCCAGACGTGCTGCATTTGGATGGAACAAACGAACAATTCTATCCAATCAGCATGACAATATCGATAATTAAACGTCCCTGTCGTCACCTGAAATCTCCGCTGCATCCGTCTGGTCTCCAGCAACGTCTGAGATTTTGACCGGAGGTCATGAAAAAGAAAACACTCTTTCCATTTCTACACTCCTGTTTTTAAGCTCGTACGTGCAGACATATTTTCAAATCGCGAGGCCTCAAATTCATTCAAAACGTACACAGTTTAAAGGCAAAAAGGGCACAGACATGAGTCATCTTTAGCAATAAAAGTTACGCAGGAGCAAATACTTATTGGATTTTGGCATCGAAATGCCCAAATATGTTTTCCAGCGGCCAGGTCTTCAGTTTGAGTTGTGGTGTTTCAACAGGATGTGATCATGCACCGACTGCCGGCTTCATCACTCATAGAGAAACACCGTCCCTGTATTGATTTATATAGTAAAAAAAACAACAACAAAAAAAAACTCAAGGCATCAATATTTGTCTGGGACCTGCCTGCACAGCGCTGACCCCTTTGCAGCTTAAAGGGCTGTACATAATTAAATACAAAATATCATGGCAGCACAGGTCCGGGTTCTTAAATCAAACCGGCGACAAGAAAACACCAAAATGACTTAATGATTAATTCTGGATCAATTTTCTTTGTTATGTTTACTGTTTTGTGCTAAACGCACCAATGATGCATAAGATAGTGTGTTGAATCAGGCACCCTTGCCAGGCACGATGGCACTTTGACTTATTGGTTTCTGACCTTTCGTGGCATTTGGAAAGGGCAACGCTGCAGACAGATGGTGCAGACACATATGCAAATGCATAATGTTAGGTGATGGCAGCGGCGGGATGTATCACTGGTTCCAATAATTTGCCCTGAGCCGTGATAATGCTCCTCAATGATAGTGCCACTGATATTTGAATCATTTTCATGCTGTCACTATACTTTTCTACAGGCACAACATAATTGTGTAAAATGTGATTGAAACTCTGCCAGCGTGTTCTCAGTAAAACGATCCAAAAACTCTCAGTGCTGTTAGAGGAAAAATAAGACTGGCTACATTTTTTATGCGACTAAAATTATAATGCTTTAAACCTCTGACCTCTCTCTCATCAGACATTTGTCTCCAGTCAGAGTTAATTTCAGAAGCTAAATCGCAGAGCTGCCCATTGCATATATGCTAATTTCATGGAGCGTCACCCTTGACCTCCACTAACCATTTTATTGCACAAGCACACATGAGGGGCATCAGTGTGAGTTCAGTAAATATGCACAACATTTGCTATATTTGCATGCATAAGGCAACCTAATCACTGAGAACAACCAGGTTATGTCATTACCTTATTACCTGTCGGGGTTGGTCCGATGATCAGAGTTTACATGGTACACAACAGCCCACTTGCACAATTAAAAGGGGTCCCACATTAAGTTTAATGTGCAAAGTAAATATCTAAAAAAAAATGGAGGTGAACAGGAGATGTCCTATTTTAAATTTATAAATTTAAACTTTGACTTGAATGTCAAGGTTGATGGAGGCTGAAATATGTTCATTTCTGCACATCCATTGCCTTAAATGTCAAAAAGGGACATTTCCCACTTGTCCCCTGTGAGGACAAATGTGACTTGAAGAAGCCAATTGACATTCATCAACTGCAGCCATATGGCGAGTGTTTTTAATCGCGAAACTTTCAACCACTTTTAGTTTTTTGTTTTATCTGCAAAACACTAACTAACAGCGTATTTAATATTTGTTCCTTAACGTAAAATTGTAAAAAAAATAAAAATCTATATGCAAGGGACAAGGACAAAAAAACATTATTGGATGCCTGTGATCGAACCCTCAGGCAGCACTGCATGAAAAACCGCCACAAATCTGTAGTGGAAATCGCTGCATGCGCTCAGGAACACTTCTGTGAAACATTGTCTGTGAACAGACAACGGTGGTCATCGCTGCATATTTAAAATCATCACATTCTGTTTTTAGGTACATTTCCCATCGTGTCAGGACTTTTTTTTGGAAAGCTGCGCAACCGGCTTGTTTGGAAGCCCTCGAACTTTATTTCTGCATCACTTAACCCCATTGGAAATAATTTTGAACCTAATGTGGTTCACGGTTAGAATTATAAACATGTAACAATATTGACCGTTTAATCGATACACGAGAGAACAAAAGGTGATAAAAATTAAAAATCCCCGCAGCAAGATTCTTCTTTAGTTCCTCCCTCTTCCACCGGCAGGTCAAAGGTCAGGGTCAGTAACCTAAAAGCACCGGTGCAAACTTAATCAAGCTGAATATCTGCTGACACAGAGGCTGCGCGGCTGCTGCTGTCTCCCTGCTGCCCGAACATGAGCCTAACATGTATTAGCATCTTTTCCCCTCATTTCTCTGCTCGCTCTGGTCCTCGCTCTGGACGCCCGGGAGAAAGAGAGGACGAGAGGGCGAGCAGCTCATTCCTCTCTCGTTCTCCTCATCTGTACCAGACGGAGTTGTGACAATTCAATCTGTTCAGCGTCTTCCCGCATGATTTATGAATGCACCCTGGAACCTCTGAATGTGGTGGGGATTTGCATTGATCGAGCAGCCCTTCCTCTTTATAACTCCCCAACGCTCGTGCCACAGGCTCAGCGTGGATTTGAAAGACGTTGAAAAAAAAGAATCGAAGTCATTTGCAAGGGGTCAAAGCAGAGGAAATGTACCGCCATCATGTCCTTGGTCCAATTTCTTCTGAATTTCTTCAGAAATTAGAAACCTAAAAATTCAATTGGATTTGACTTTATTATTTTTTTTTAGTGACAATTGTGCAAGATACGTGACTTTTTGGACATGCCTGGTTTCTATTACTTAAATATTTCTCAATATAATTTAGTTGTTCCTGCGCAGGTTTGCAATGCATCCACATAATGTATACTGGCAATGTCAAATTCAAATAAGTTAGCAAAACTAATACAAACAGAATTTTTCCCCTTTTGGTTTTCTAAGTATGAACACAATGGTTGATTTAAACATATGATAAAATAATATAATACATTAATTTAGCCTGTTTTGTTTAAATTCATGTTGGTTAAATTAATATTATGTGAACATTGCATGTACTTGCATGTATCTTTGGTCTGGTTTTCATTATTTTGGACTTTTCCTGTTTGTCTGTGGAAGACCTTGACTTTCCTGCACAAAGCTCTGACCTCAACTCCGTCCAGCTCTGTTGGGATGAACTGGATTGTCGATTGTAAGCCAGTCTTTATCGCCCAAAAATGATGAACCACGCTAATGCGCTCGCGGCTGAATGGGAGCAAATCCGAGCAGTCAGGCTCCAAAATCTGCTGGAAAGTTCACAAAACCGATTCTCAGACCTGGCTAATCCCTGTTTTAAGATGACAAAGTCTCATCTAACATCTAGCAAGTGTAGTCATCAGTAATAAAATCAGGTTTGAATCCTAAAATATGACCCAACACAATGTGAAATTCATTTAAAAGTCATCGTGAACTTGCCACGAAAGTTGTCTGGGAATCCTTTTCACTGAGGCTTAAATCTCAGCCTCCTTCTCTCCCACTGCTGTCTGTATTGTGTATTTTCAAATAAACAAGAAGGCTGTTTAAGACTTCATCCTCCAAGTTTGAGAAAATCTTATTTTGTCTGGCTGACATGTCTGTAAAAGAGGAGAAAGGTGTGAGACTGTGTGTAAACTGGGAGAGTAAATATTTAGAAACTGGAATTGATTGACCAGTCAAGTCACTGACTCAACAAAGGCAATCTTTGTTCTTATTTTGGTCCTCTGACATTTCTGTAGCAACTTGAGAACATCAATTTTGGGTGATAATATTATGAGTTTTTAATTTTTAATTTACCATAAGATTAAGTGTAAATAGGCACTATATTGGAATCAAACTATTAATGCGAGGTTACAACTTAAAACATCAAATATTTTTAAATGTTCCGAGTTTTTTTGTTGACAAGATGGTGAAATAGTCTATAACAATAATCCCAGTATATGTAATTCAATATATATTTATGAAAATATTTTTGAATTAAATTGATAAATTATATGTTGATATGCTGTATTTTTGGTTAAATGAACACTCGGGATGGGCATTTTAAGCAAAAATGCTATTCAATATTTTTGAGGACCAATTGAACTATTATTCAAAGGTATTATAGCTTTACCTGGCAGCGTTTCCACTGCAACTAATCTTTGTTTATTTTTGGAGTTACACGCCGAATTTTTGACGTTTTTGTTTTTGCACATTTTGCTGGAGCCTATAATGTGTTCTTCTTCTCTTTTTTCTGTTGTTTAATGGCTGTTGGCAAACAGCTTTTAGGTGCATTACTGCCACTTTCTGGCATTACGATCTGGTGTCAGTAAAAATAAGGGAAATAAGAAAAGACAATCCTCTCGATGACCCATCCCTATCAAATATGTGTCAAATCAGGGTATGTAGTCTTTCTAAAAATCTGCAGTCAAATGAGGGCAATCATGCTGGGATACGGGTTTGTCCATGGCTCGGAGGAAGGAAGGAGAAACTCGACCAGTATTTCAAAATACATTCCAATACACTGGAGCAAGGCAATAGGACTAAAGGCCAAGACTAACAAAGCTGTACAACAACAACCAAAAAGGAGCAGCCATGACGTGCTCATATTCTGTTATTTACTTGCAAATCAAAGCAATCTCTGCCAATATACTTTATACTTATTCTCTGGCTGAGGAATGAATGTTCTAAATGATACCAATTTGGCCCAGAAATACACAACATAAGACATTTCTGACGGGTCTACTGCTTTTTGTGCTTAGTAGAGCTCCTGGATAAATAAAAAGTGAAATGAAGCCTGTGTGTGTTTGTGTGTTTGTTTGTGTGTGTGTGCGTAGCTCGGCTATGTGTGCAGAATGGAAAATTAGATTACGTTTCTTGAGGTTTAGTGAGAAAAGGGTGAAAGTCAGTTACAATAAGAAGCCCAGTCAGTCATTTATATAAAACCAAATATTGCATTTCATCACTGGAGAGAAAGCGAGGCGGGGATGAAACACCTCAGGAGACAAAGTACAAAATAAAAATTCTGCCATTTGTTTTGTAGACAGTTTTCTTCCTGAGGTTTCTCCTACAAGCTGCCGTGCTTGCCTGTCAGGGGTCTGCTGAGATCAAAGCTGGGACAGATACTGCATGGGCCAGGGTCCAATAGGTTGTTTGTCAGACCCTTCAAATGACCCATAAAAAATGGTCCAAAAAGAACATAGGAGCTTTTTTCTCTATCACTTTCACGGTGTGGAACTACAAAGGAAAATAGTTGGCTCTGAATCACAAAGAGGTAAATGCTTTTGGTATATTTTTTGACTTTGAGGAAAACGCCTCAGCTCAGATAAATCAGATCCTACAGATTCTGTAAATGAAGGAGGAAAGATAGTGAACACAAATATATTTTATGAAAAATCTAACTACAGTGTGTGTGTGTGTGTGTGGACAAACCAATGCTCGCTTTCTCTTTACATCCTCTCCTATCTGGTGTAGTTCAGAGACAAAAGAACAGAGCAAAATAGAAACATACAATGAATGTGTGAACGGAATTAATGTAATTGTAAAAATCAAACAGGTGATTATAACCACACATCACCAGCAGGATGTGCTGAAGCACCACTGATTCACTCAGTTCAATACTGTTACAGTCATAAGGCACCACCCACCCAAAAAAATCAGATATTGACTCGAGTTTCTCATCAATAATTTTAGTTTTCCAAAGTAAAAAAAATCTCTTTCATTTTGGCAGCAGCACTAACCTAAAACTCATCAGTTTCACTCTCTGCTGCTTTGGTGTCTTTATGCTGTGGTTTGACTAGAAGAAGAGGACACGGCCAAGACTAGAATGACTTCATGTAAGTATGGAGTCTTGTGATGGAGGTGATTAGCAAAGTAGAGGCAGGAAATACAATTCAAGCAAGGAAAACCAGACTGCATTTGAAACAAGGAGTTTGCACTATTGCCAAGTGTTAATATTACACGTGAAAGACAACATTCAGTTTACTTATAATATATTAAATAGACAACATCTGCATTTGATGATAATGCATTTTCGGATTACTTATCAATAGATTTCTGTACATCTTTTCTCCGTAGACAACTGCTATTGGACAGAATGAACTCCGTCGGTTCCAGCACGATTTGTGTCTCAATCTCCCACGAAGGGGACGACTCAAGTGTCAAACCTCAACTTCATCCAGGCTTCCTTAACATTGTCCAGATTTTCTGTCTTGAAGAACTCGATGAACAGACAAAACCTGAGCACAAGCTTTAAAAACCTGCCGTCGGAAACTAATCCCATCTCCTTCCCTGCTTGTCTTCAGTCTGGGCAACAGCATGCTGGCTCACAGCCACCGTTTACAAAACGCCCATTTTCTGTCTGTCTTTCTATCTTAATTTTTAATCCCCACTGACATTCTAACAATGTCACAAAGAAGTAAAATGGCACAAGCCAATCTGTCACTCAAAACCTCATAATATTTGTGTTGGCAGTCGTCTCACACACTTTCCCGCTCTCAGAGAGTTTGAAAAGTTTTCTTACAAACAATATTGAGCCCTAGTTTCAAACAGCGCTAGTTGTAGTTCCATGGGTTCGCAATACATCAACATATTGGATGTTAAAACAAAATCTTATTGTTTTATAAGAAAAAAAATGCATGCTCATCTAGAATTTTAGGCTATGGCATATTTCAAAGAAGTTGAGACAGGGACAAAAAAAGACTGAAAAGTTTTGTA
This sequence comes from Brachyistius frenatus, assembly GCF_029030835.1. NCBI lineage: Eukaryota > Metazoa > Chordata > Actinopteri > Embiotocidae > Brachyistius > Brachyistius frenatus. Next base: position 968,837 of record NW_027210604.1, read on the forward strand.
ATTAAAAAAAACCTAAAAAAAACTGGTGGAACATCTCGCAGCTAATTAGGTCTATTTGCAACAGATTAGTAACATAATTTGGTATAAAAAAGAGCAGCCCAGAGAGGCAGAGTCTCTCAGCAGTGGTTTTCATCATCTACAGTGCATAAAATCATAAAAAGATTCGGAGAACCCGGAAAACTCTGTGTAAGCAAGGAACGAGGCTGAAAAACCAATATTGCATGGCCGTGACCGTCAGGCCCTCTGGGGGCACTACATTAAAAACAGACACAAAATCACTGCTTGGGCTCAGGACTACTTCCTAAAACCATTATCTGTGAACACAACAATACAATTTCAAAATGTAATGAAAGGAAAACATAGAAAACAGACTGTCAATAAAAAAAAAAATTGATGTAGTTTTCGGGTGTAAAAAGTAAAGCCAGCACGCAAGTCCCTAAAAGAGAAATACCACTCGGGACTATGTGGGGCCGGCTCCAAAAAAACTCCTGGCTCCTAAAGACTGCCATTCAGATCTACCCCTCGCCAACTAATGCTCCAAAAAAACAAGATGGCGATGGCCAAACTACCAGACTCGCTGTGGGATGGTGTTTTGGATGCATCCGACCACACAGGTGTTTGTGATATTGAGTCCAGCTCTTGCAGTTGGACGGGTCTGAGGGCTGAGTCAGAGTAAAATGCTCCATGGCAATTCGGACTAATATGGTAATTTGACAGGGAGCGACTGAACGTTCCACTGCGGCGCTGGGTTAATGTGGTGTCCAGTTTCATTTCCTGGTTATTAGTGTTGAGTGATTATGACACCATCTCTGGGACTTAAATTCCCTCTGCTGTTTGTTCTCTGCTGCTGTGAGAGAGATACATTTCTTACTTTTTCTTAGTGCCATTACGACTCTGTCCTCAGTTCTCACCCTCTTCCCACCTTCTGTTTCCTCGCTTTGATTTTATAACCCCACAGTATACATGCACAGGAGAACAGAAAGGCAAATAATGTGCAATGAGCATCTAACACTGACATATACTGTAAATTATATCACATGTAATGGGCGGCTTGCCCAAGTAAGTCTATGTATGGGAAACGAAACGTGTTCAATGGCAGGAAGATCGGCCATTTTTATATTTAGATGACAGAGCGCCTTTCAAGGATGAATTCTAAAGATAAAAAAAATGTAAACAAAGAGTTTGCTTAACTAGTAACGTTACGTTTCTAACAGCCCATAATGCAACACTCTGTAGGAGCTGTAGTTTCAATGCTACTCTCTTCACACAATACAAACATTCCTCTTGAATATTTAAATGTCTACCCTTAAAATAGAGCAACTCCCTATTCCCTAAAAATATGTAAATACAAGCAGCTGTCGTGAGTGCACTGATGACGGTAAAGTATTAAACCAAAAAGGTCATCAAATCAACAACTTTGCGAACTGTACCCACCTCCACCCCTAGTATTTCCTTTGATGCCTGTTTTCCTCTGGAGCTTCTAGACGCCGTCCATATTGTGTTTTTACGAATTATCCACTTGAACGCCAAAGCATACGGCGCACACGACTTCCCACGTTGGAACCGCGAGCTCGCGAGTTCCATTTAAACGCAGCAATACATTTGTTTTCAGTTCATCGTAACCTTCAAGATTTTCTTCGTTAGCAGGGGGGTCCAACTTATCGTGTCACTAATTTGATTTTGAGGTTTAAAACACGTGGCATGTCATTATGAAATGATCCACTGAAAAACAGGGTTAATTTGCCAAGTTAAAATAAGCACATGTTGAGAGTGTTTTATGCTCTTACTGACAGGAAAGGGACATCAAAGTTTCACACTATAGATTTCAGTAACATCCTTTCTCCGGTTCGAACCACATCTTCTTGTCCAAACCTAATCAAACATACGGAGCCATAATAGAATAAGATTCCAGACAAAGTTTTGCAACAGTGATTTGTAACAATCTTGGAGAGCGCTGACGAATGACATCCGACACATCGGGGCATCAGACCAAGAAATGTTTTGTTGCTGTGGAGCGCAATTACAAGTGATTTATTTTGCTATTTACTTTGGAGGCCTTGTTGAGACAAGCTGATAAACATGGTTTGAATTGGTTTCACTGCGGAGCCAAGTTGTGGCTCGGTACTTTTCAAACTCAACACTCATCAAATGCAGCTGATTCCACTTTTACAAAACCCATCTGTTTTGGTCACGACATTCCTTTTATCCCTTTTTGCAAACCAGTTTAGTAATATCCCCCCAACCAACTTCCAAGAAACAAACAGCGCCAGCAGCTGTCAGTCTTCCCGCCTCTCCTGACCCGAGCCGTCCGTCTCCTCCCTCGTTTCCTGACATTAGCTATCTGAGTCGCGTAGCCCCTTCCTCCCTCCTCCACTTTGATGCCTCTTTCTCTTCGTCTCCTGCCACCTGCGAGCAGCCTCTTTAAATTTAAAAGGGCCCCGAGGACTCTCAGTCTGACTGTGTAGGACTCTGCTGCCCTGACCTGGATAATATGCGACTCTTTTAATGACTGGTAATGAAATCTGCCGCCTCTCCACTTACCACTTACCACTTCTCTCTCCCTCTCTCTCTCTCTCTGCTCTGCTCTTCTGTTATTCTTCTTCACATCCTTCGTTTTTAATTCTTTTATCTATTTCAATTTATTCCCGTCTTCCACTTCGTGTCTGTATCTCTCTCTGAGGCTTTGATGGTAATTATCTCTCTCCCAGGCCTGTCTATCTGCCCGCGTGTCATGCACTCTCCACTTTATCGTTTCACTCCATCACTGAATGACAGAGGGTGAGTTAGCGGTGCCCGGTAAAGGACTGATGTGACACGGGTACCACCCAGCTGTCAGAAACACATCACTCCGCCTTCACTTTTACCGGTCTGACCCCCGTGCCGCCACCCTCCGCCCCCTCAGCTGTCGCTGCGTGCTCCTTAGGAAGTGTCATCGTCATGGTGACAGACGCGTCAGGGGCCCCCTCACTTCTGGTCCTGACACTTTTCATTCCTCTGCGGCTCTGACGGCGGCACAAACTGCTCTGACTTGTTAAAGTTACCAAAGAAGAGTCCTGACTGAGTGGCATGGTGTGATCACAGAACCCATCCTGCCTCGGGAGAATTATTTTAACTCACTGAATTAGAAAAGTTGCATGTTAATGGGAACTCTGCTTATTAAACAACACTGTAAACACCCTCTTCTACAGTCTTTCTAACATGGGTCTTTAAATCTGGGACTTACAGTGGGGTCACAAAAAGCATGATGTGCATTACTCTATCTATAATTAAAAAAATGCAGCTCTTTATATTGGAAAAAAGATTAAGTTTGTAATTAAAGGTTCCTTTGATACATTTTACTCTCACTGGAGGCCACTGATAACGCAAGGGACGGGATCAAACTGAGATATGAGCGCATGTTCAATGTTCGTTGTTCATAAATGAAAATTGTGCATATTGTTATCTATATGATGCACTTTGCACTACTTTTCAATCAAATGTTGGAATAATAAAAAAAAAGAAAAAAGAAGAGGAGGAATGCATGCAGCAAAGTAGTTTAAGAAAGGACAAGAAATGGGAGAAGTTGTCCCCTAAAATGAGGCCCTTATTTATTCATTAACAACCCTTTTTTAATTTCCAAGGTTAGCAATGATTTTCTGAAGGATGCACTGCCATTGTTTTCTACCATACAACTTCTTTGTGTTTGTTTTTCTTTCTCTGCCTCTCTCTTCGTTTGGGGGGGAAAGAGGAATCATGCATATTTCATGGATATATGCCTTTTTAGCAGGAAATTATATTTGGAAAACGAATAAACAAAAGGGATTTGATTATCCAAAGTGAACTCCAAAGCAGAGCTCTACAACTTTTTTTATTTAGAGACGACACGCCTGCAGGGATGTGTGCAGGGGGTGAATCCATGTCTCTTACCGTGTCCTTGTTATTTAATAAAAAGACACCGAATATTTTACTCTTCGGCTTCAACACGAGCTTCTAGCTGCCATCTTCCACGCGGGCAGACAACCGGGACACAACATGTGTAATGAGTTGGTGCAAATCTTAAAACATCACAGGATATTTGTCTGAAGATTTACCACACGTACGCCAGCTTTGAAGCAGCTCCAAGTTTAAAATACTTAACGTGAACCTCTGTGGAGAAGCTGTCTTACAGCTGTACTGAACAGAGGAATCCCTTTCACAATCGTTTGCCATAACTGTGCAACAGAAAGAGTGAAGAGATTGAACCTTCTGCCACCACTTATTTCAAGCCAGATGAACTTTAAGCCCTGAAGATTCGGGATTTGTCAGGCAAAGTTCGACTCTTGGTTTTTCAAAGAGCAGGAGGGGAATGGTTGCAGCCCATAAACACTTAAATTGTATATCTTATAATTATCCGAATTAGTGCTGCCGCCGACTAAAGATTCTGAGCAGACGAAAGGTCATTAGTGTGTGTTGGTGTACGTGTGTGTGTGTGTGTGTGTGTGGTAACTGGCTTTACCTTTTGGACCAACTCTGCAGTGATGTGCACAGGCAGAGACACCGTCATAACCTTACGTAATTTTGAGCAATCATTTCCTTCTCCGGAGCAGCGAACACAGAACACAACATTTGGATTACTGTTATACTGAAACTTGGGCCTAGCTGCACTCTTTATGGCTGATTACAGGAGAGTAAATGCCAATCACTGTTGACATTCACTTCACTGTGGCTGTGGCTACGTGCTGTTAACTTTACTTCTCACAAACTCGCAACAAAAGAGTCGCTCACTTAGCACGACAAAAACATACAAAGAAAATCATTAAAGCAGGTTTCTCACAAGGCCACCTTCTTAAAGAGGAATGTTCAGCCAAAAACAATTATTTATAACGTCTTTTTCTCCCTACGACCAAACAACTAATGAAAACTTAATCGACTGAGACGTTCTCTCAGTGAAAGCTCAGTCAACCACTCGGGGGCAGCCACGATCCAAATTCAGCGACCATACATTTTCCTCTTATACTGCTCGGAGTATTTTGCCATAAAACAAGACTATAAACAAAAACTTAATTCCAAATAGAGGGTAACTCCCACTTCGTCGCTCGCAACAGCATAAAGAGCCATGGGATTTAGTTTGTCTTAGATTTCTCAACTGAAGTAAAACAAGCCTGAAAAGTGTCTGTCATTAAAGAGAGGAATTGGATGCAATAAATCATACAAAGGGGAACAATTCTGCACACTTTCAGTTACATTCCCCTGAAGATGTCCATGATATTGCAATCAGGTGTAAAAGTAATGAAAACCCAGAACGTAGCAGCCTGAATTCAAACATTTATGTAGTCAAATAAACTCTGCAGTGAACTATCACCAGTTCCAATTTAAAGCCTTAAAGTTAATCTCAATATTCCCATTTCTTGATTAAATCATATAATGTCTAATTTGCTGCTTATTGCCTGTGTTACCAAGACGGGCCATATGTGAGCTGTATTTGTGTACATCTGCAGGTTTCCTCTTGGTGCTAGCTGATAAAAACTGCAGAGCAAAAAGGAATAAAAAAACAAAACCGATCCTGTTGTTTATTTGTGCAGATAGTGGGTGTGTTTGAGACGTGGGTTGGACCGCACAGGTCACGAGATCGCTCAGGAATAAGACGCTCCCTCAACCACCTCTCTCTTCTTTTTCTTTAACATAATACTTAGCTGTCCACATGTACCGGAATTTGTTTTGCATTTCACGCTCCGGCAATCACACAAAACAAACCACCCCTTTTTTTTTTTTTTTTACTCCTCTGTCCACTCTTGGTTTTGCTATTTTTAAACCCCTCCATGTACTTTAAAACAATTTTTTTTTTATCCCACTTCTTCTTTACCTTTTGTCCCTCTTTATCTGCCTCTCCGAGCTCCTCTCCTCTTCTCCTTCACCCCATTTCCAGTCTGAAAAAGCCACACATCTAACACCGCTTTACTCGACCGTTTTACACTGTGGCTGCAAAGCCCTGAGCAGATCTGTAATATCTCTTATTGCTGCCTCAGTAACTATTTACCCTGTGAGCTGTGTTCTCTGCTTTGTGTATTCAGTGCCAGTGCTGGCTTGGGTGAACTAAACCCCCCAAGGGTGAAAGGGAGCAGAGATAGAAAAGGAGAGAGAGAGAGAGAGAGAGAGAGAATAGGAGAAAGGGAAACGAGGCCTTTTTTATTTTTATTTTTATTTCATTTTTTTTTTTAATCTTCCCGGAGGACCAGCCTGTATCATCCTCATGGATGCTTCCTCAACTGCATTTTTTTTTTGTTATGACATTTAAAAAAAAAAAAAAAAAAAAAATGGCAGCTTCAAATCATTGCAGGATGGCCCAGAAGGGAACAAGTGACTTTATAACGGAGTTCACAAGAGCAGTGGAATATTTTTGTTTGATGAAAACATTTCCAGCTCGGCCCATCGGTGCTGAGCAAAGATGTCCACGACCTGTTTGCAGAATTCATCTTAATTTGAAACTAATCTATTAAAATGGTTTGTGCCATTGTACATTCCACATAATAATATTTCAAGAAGATATGTCATTTTTTAGAAAAATCACTCAATTAAAGTAAAGAATTTAAACTGTTAAGTGACTGTTCATTTCCTGCAGTGAATGTTTAAGTACATATCTAATGTCCTGGCAATAACTGGCACTGAATATCCCTGTGCCTGCCCACTGACATTTTACAATTATTAGTAAACCATAAAAGTCTCCATTCACAAATGTGACCCAGAGCTGAAAGCAATGACTTCAGACCTTGATATTGAGTTATTCTGGGGAAGCAAGAAAATTACCTGCCAAAGCTTGAACTATGCACAATAAAGAAAGCGCACCACAAAGACAAGTTACGACAAAAAAAAAATCCTGAATGAAATGTCGTTTCAAACATTACTTACTTACTTAAAAAATAATATCTGAGATTGATGGACTAAATGGTATATTAATCTCAAATCTCTACATACTATTAAGTATTTAGAAAATATTTATTCCATTCCATCTCTTGTGCCTCAGAGATACAGTGAAGGTCCACTTCGAAAGCAAAACGTGAGATAGTTACGCTTGGCGCCATACAGGCGTGAAAGTTAGACGTTTTGTTACAGTGGATCGGCGTGTCTATCACACGTTTTGTTAGCGTGAAACTTGCACGCACATGAATGTCATGTGAAGAAGGATCATGTGACCGCGGTGCCGCAACAGAGGTCTTGAGACCAAGTACAAAAGGAGATCAGAAACATCAACAGGTTTGGACAAAACTGCAGTATTTTGACAGCCTGGAAATAAAAATGTGTTGTTTGAATGCCATCGACCATACGGGAGTTACAAGTTTGAACACGCTACTCTATATGAGCCTCGGGGGACGCACTGTCATCCAAACATGTGGAAATACAGTGTGTGACATGAACCTGGGTGGCTGTGGAACAGGAGCACAAGAAGTTTGAAGCAAGGGGGAAAAAAGAAAAAGAAAAAGTGCAGCAACACGATCTGAATCAATCCTTATTTTGTGAATTAGACCTGCTCTTCATTTCCAATGAAATGACCTTCATCAGCGCAAATCCAATTTGAGTCGCAAAGATTTTCATTTTGTGTGACTGACATTGACACAGCGGGAGTGAGGGAGTGAGATACACCGCGCAGAATGAGACAGACTGTGGTGACGATTTCATTTGATTTCTGTCCTGACATATCACCGCGGCTCCCTTTTTGCTTAATAAACTCAAATGGCAGCATGGTTTGGGTACAAGTCTGCGTTCGTCTAAGCATCCCTGATCTAAATGCAATTCCGGCGTGACAGAAACCCGCATTGATTCACATGATGCCGCCATTGGGTTTGTGCTGGCTGTTGGAGAAATAAAGACGACGAGGCTGGCGCGAGATGATTAAGCAAAGTGTGACAAGTAAGGGTGCTTTGTACTTTGAAATGTAAAAATCTTAAAAAGGGGCATTAGACTTTGGTAGGCCTCTTGAAGCATGGTTGACCTGCCACTGCTGGGTAGATATACAGGCTTTGAGGCCACCGTGCCCTTTTATTACAGAGTCACCTGTACAACTTACTGAATCAACAAGTGTCTCTTTACCTCGGTTATGTTTAGTGTGGTGGAGAACTCTTTCTTTTGACTATTTCTGTTTTAAAAACTGTTAATTCACCCGGTAGCAATGGCTCGTTTTTGCTCCATAATGCTAATAATATAAAATAGACACACTACTGGTGCTGGGTAATTGCTGAAAAACCAACACCTTCTACATCAAAATCCATTTTAAGTTTATTGATGTTTTCTGGAGCTACAATTTACAGATGTTCCTTAAACGCCTTATATTTTAACATGCATGGGAAAAGCCATGGGTCACTGCCGTTGGTGACATTTACTCCTGTGTTAACGTAGCAAACGCTTTGCATTTGTATAAAAAGAAACTGTCGGTCTCGAGGCAGCTGAGGTAACGAATGACGAGGCGTTTGTTGATTGTAGAGTCGTACCCAAGCAATTCGGTCAGTTTGGCCCACGGACCTACACACAGTACACTCCATTTGACAGATAAGAAGAAAGCCACTTCCAAAGCCGTGTCACCCACACAGACACTGTGGTCAGCTGTGTCGAAGGCTGCACTACCAGCAGTACCAGAATAAAGGATACGCCCACATCACAAGCCATTCAGAGATCACTGGTTGCCTTCAAAGGACTAGTCTGTGTGCTTTGGTGTTTACAAAAGACAGATGGAAACTTAAAAAATGTCAACATTTTCCACAGCAGAAAGAAGAAATGAGACTTTTTTTTTGCTAGAATTTTTGGAAGAAATGGCAGCTTGGATAGAGGTTGGTAATTCTACAGGCGGGTGGGACAAAGCCCAGGATTTTCCTTTAGAATTGGTTGCACACGTGGCATTAAAGTAATCAGGAATATAACCAGAAACAAATGAACTGTTAAACAGAAACTAAACAATGGCCAAGAGATTCTGTTACGCTGAATAAAACCTCAGGTCAGCGTAATAGGACAAAAGTCTCAATCAGCAATCAGCATTACATTCAGCTGGGGCCGTCGGCGAGGTTTTACTCACCAGTGAATCAACAGGCTCGAATAATTTCTTTTTGGGTTGTGTCAGTTCTGAGAAATGGAAAGTTCTGGCGTCCCTGACCAGCTGTCCGAGACCCACGCAGCCGCTTCCCTGCCGGCGCTGAACACGAGGCCCAGCGGGGAGTCGGGCCATCGCGTTCGGGCTTCTGTCCTGCGTGGCCTTGATCGGGCTTTGGCAGCGAACCGACGCAACTCGCATCTAAATTAGTTGTGGCGGACAAATGTCTTTGTGCGTAACACGATGGAGATGGAAAAGAAAGGAGCCCGACTCTCCAAAACCACAATTCAATTATTTTGAGAGCGTCCCCAACTCCTCAGAGATAAAGGACTCATCCTCCTTATGTGCAGGTCCGGTCAGGATAATGAATGGCTCATTGAATAATTCATACGGAGGCACAAGTCAAAAACACAAGTTAATATGTTTTCCTGCGTATGATGGATGAGGAGGGCCCTCAGTGCAGCAGAGAATATTTAGTCTAAATGATGGAAACACGAGGTGAAATGTTAATGTCACTGCAGCTGCAGGGGAGAATCTTCCTCCACCATCAGGTTTGCTTTTCGCTTCTGGTTGGACGACTGACCGCTGGGGAAGAGTTTTATTTTGAATTCAGGGCGAGTTTTCCATTCTTCTGTAATTTCTAAAAACGAGATAGATGTGTCCTCGTTCCGTTTGACGCGCATGAGACGGATGACTGAAAAACATCTGCTGTGTAGACACGCTGCAGTATCTGCTGAACAACCGTACGTTGTTTTTTTTAATACTGGAACCTTCCCAACTGAGGCCTTATTAAAAACCGATGAATTGAGCTATTGTTGCAGTGACAACATTAGACTGAACAGCCTTGCATCCTGTGCAAATCCGCCATGTACTGCAAGCCATCGTCTGTAAAGAAGAAAGCCAATCAAATAAATTGGCAAGGTACGTACTCCGTGGAAGATTTGGCTGCTGGTCTTATTTTTTCCGGTAATATTAACATGTCCAACACCCTTGGCTCTCGTCAGTCCCCATCTGCTGCTGTTTTGGCCTTTTCAGCATGTTAAAAGCGTGTTGATGGAGATCATTGTTAGTTTTACCACTTTCTTGCAACCATGTCTCGTATTCACTTCTAAGTAAAACATTCACATTCACCTTTTCAATGCGGTTGGGTATTGATTTCATTTGCTTGCTGTATGGGCTGAAATGTAAGTGGTATTTAGAATATTTTCAAGGTCCAAATTCTGTGAGTTGCGAAAATCTACCGTGTCTCCATATTATGACTGTCAGTTGAAAATTTAACTTGAGTTCTTAGTCCTGCAGATCCTCTGCACGTGCAAAGTTCACGAATGAGCCTCAGTTTGTGCATAATTTATGCAGAACTAGCCAACTGTCACTCACTCTCTCTGCACTTTAATTGGCATGAGCTGTAAACCGAATGATCTAAAGCTGCTCTCGTGTACGCGACACCCAGAAAACTCCGTTCTACTGCCGGGACCACATGGGGTGTCACGCTTGTTGGAGATCAAGTCACTGAGTACACAGAGAAACACACGGACGACCCCCCACCCCCTCAACACACACACAAACACACACACACACACTTCATTAACTTACTTTACCCACCCACAGACATGCAGTTCTCGCACACACACACACACACGCAGACACGAAAATGTTGTGATGTATATTTCATGCTCCGTTGGCCCCCTCTACCTCAGCCAAACCTGAATGAAACATTCATACACAGAGTCCCATTTACATATCAAGCAACCCGCCTCAGCTAAATTTGGTTTGTGAAAAATACCTCTCGCGCTCTGTATCTTAGCCTTCCCCCGCCAATCCGTGCCGCTGTTGTCTTTCTCCTGAGCCGTCCCCGTTTGACATCGCAGGAGCTCACACGAGTCGCCGTTGCTCTGCGAAGTGTCTCCGTGCATCGGGGAAAAAAACAGATATTTACTGAATATACAGAAAGACTGAACAGTTCAGAGGGAGGTTGCTGCTCTTCAGAAAAGAACATCTGAGCGCTACAGTCGCAGCAGGTGAAACACTCGGCGCCGCACTTCAAGTCTAAGTCCTCATTCACAGAAAGGGGTGTCAGAGACAGCTCAAGGATGCCAACTCATTACGGCGAGGTCACCAGCCCCGAACGTGTCTGTGCAGCGAGTGGGGTCCTCCTCATTCATCCGGCATTATGACGACTTGGCTTTTCATCAAGATGGTATTTTAGTTTAAATGGTATAATTAGGAGGCGGCCGAGCGGGCGCATTTGTCTTGGGATTCACATGTTACATGTTAGGCAAAAAACCTGAAAGATTGTCAATTTCGAAAATTGTCCAGTCATCTGCCCCTGTCAGCAAAAATTTAACTCCATTCATTGTCTATACCTGCTTGATCCTGAAGGCTGGAAGCCTTTCCAAGCTGACTTTGGGCGAAGATGGCGTACAGGACAGGTCAAAGGTTCAAAGTGCTGATTGCATACAACAAATTATTAGGGCCACATTAAAGAAAGATTTTTTTTTTTTTTTTGGTGTCTTTTTACAGTTTGTAGAATAAAGTCCAAATGTCAAGAAATGAATTGAAATGCCATGTCAAGAGTAAAGTCGAAATGTTGTATGACTGGCACTCATACTGAAAGTTATTCCTCATATTTGTTTGTGTAACCTTAATACTCAGTTTTAACTGCATGTGAGTTTTGTACATAGTCCAAATCCAGATCTTTCCAATAAGTCATTTTCTACTCGTCAAAGGGGCTTCTTGATCTCTGCTGACGGCTGCATGTGGAGACATCGATGGATTACGAGACAATCGGGCCGCGGGCACGATGTAAGCGATGGTTCCACGGGGAATTTGCTTTGACATGCAGCAGCTCTCACATTCAACAGCTGACATCCAAAAACATAAAGACTGAAACATGCTAGATTAAGACACAAGATAGGACAGAGAGTAAAAATAGAAACACTTTTAAATCTGTTCAAACTGCGACATAAATCAGCAAGTCAAACAGTTTTTGATGAAAGTCGGTTTCTTGTTCTGGAGCAGAAACACAGAAAAATCAGCCTCTCTGCAGATTTCTGACTCTTAATTATGGCGTTCCTATTGTCCAGATTGTTTTCCTCTGTTCTTACTCTTCGTCTTTCAGTCGGCGCTCCTCTATTAACTGTGACTAAAAATATATAACTTTATTTCACCTTTGTAGCCTCGAGGGATGCAATTTGAATGCAGCGAATGTTTTGCAGAACTGGACACTTTTAGCTGCAAATTGCATAATTGCAGTGCTTTTTCCCTCAAAGAATCTTATTTTACCGTACTTAACGACCGGCTTCTGAAGCCCTGTGAGGAGGAAATGTAGTGGTCGTTTCCAAGGAATGTGTTAATGGTGTAGCCGTCCGTTTGTACTTTTTAATCAGATATTTCAAGAGTGTAATTTTGATGTGCCTCCACTCTGCAATTTTGAAAATTGTTGGACATAAGTAAGCAGGGTGAGCATCTGATGGTGACTAGGTTTCCTAAGCTTTACTTTAGTAAGAGAGTTTTGGAAAACCAAAGAATTTCTCAAGGAAGACACCTGCAATAGATATTCCCCTTTGTTTTCCAAAAAGGTACGTTGGAAGTGAATGTTCGAAAAGTTGCTTTTGAAGACGTAAAACTGACAATAGTGTGCTTCCACGAGTTTTGCGGAAAGGCCTTCCCTAATTTCAACATCACCTATCATCCCTATGCTGTGTTCAAATGCGACTCGTGGTTCCAACGTGGGAAGTCGTGTGCATTGTATTCCCGGCGTTCAAGTGGTTACATCGTACAAACACCATTGCGAGGCGAAAGCAACGTGGACGGCGTCTAGAAGCCACACAAGCTAACAACTTAACAAGTTAACAGGCAGGTAAAGAAATGCAGGAAATGCAAAAGTCACAGAAGGAGACGACGAGGCCGTTGGGATGATCAGCATTTTCTAATGATCTAAGTTATGTAGACAAATTCAACATGACTAAAAATTTAAATTAAATTTAAAGTGTTTAATGACCAACACTTGGTCAGCAATCCAGATGAATTATCAACCGATGATTGACAGTGACAATCTCACAGCTGGCCAATCAGCGACTTGATCAGCCGCCTGATTGGACACAGCTGCCATTTACCGCTCTACTCCTATAGGTTATTTTTTACTTTTACTTCTACTGCTTCAGAGGAAACAAACAACGAAGCAAAGCTGCTTCATCAACTGGTTCAAAGTTGACTTTACAATAAAACGTTCAGATATTTTCAATCATTTCTACTCAAATCCAGTTTGAAATTAAGTCATCTTGTGAACTTTCCGAGAACTCGGTGTCACTCTTCTGCCTCGAGGACGTGTGAATACACAGCTGTAAAATCTTTCATTATTTGTTTGTTGAACGAAAAGACCTGATGCGACTGATCTCTGACACCATGAGCTGTCACCGACAACGACTGCAGTGCAGACAGCTTTTTTTTTTTTTTCCAGCGCAGCCAATGGCTTCTTTAAGCACAGACAATTTCACACATGAAAGATTTACACCCGAGCGATGGGAAATCCATCCATCTGAAGCCTTTGAGGTGTAAAGGAATACAAAAAATACAAAAAAAACCCACAGCCTGTCAGCCTCTGAGGTACGGACGCATGTCTGGGAATACAGATGGTAGTAGCCTTGGAGGTATGGATGGTGAAATGAATGAGAATACAGCTTCAGTGAACCTCCCAGGAAAGAATAATTTCAAATCCGCCGGCCTTTGGAGGTACAGATGTAGCAGAAAAATGACTCAAGCCACACACACACACACACACACACACACACACACACACACACACACACACACATATATATATATATATATATATATATATATATATATACACCAACAAACATTTTGGCTCTCTGGCTACGGGCTAGCAAGTTACAAAGAGCCAATGAAAAATAAGTTTACTCATCGGTACAAACAAAACAGATTCAGGGTTTTACTCAGCTACACACTCCTTCTTATGTAAGCAGTGTTTTAGCATTTTGGAGGTGTCATATACTTTACAATGTTGGGAATCATTTAGATTTTTTGTGTGCAAACATTACACAAGTCATGTATTTTTGTATAGAAATCCTTCACTTACTTTAATAACTGTCCTCTCCAGGAAAACATATGTGAGTGTGAACCTGCTAAGAGTTTTTTTTTTTTTTTTTTTACATGATGGTGTATTGATGTTGCCTTCAAGGACAAAATAGAAAAACAGGTACTGCAAGGACCAAAGACTTTCCATGTTTGCAAAATTCATGCTCTTATAAAGCTACAATATTTAGGAAGCAACTACGGTTGGCACTGGGAGTTTTGACGCCACCGATTTTGAAATTTGTCTGACACACATACACATACACCCGGGCAAACATTTCCGACTTTACCAAGCTCCTATTCCCGCTGGATTTCACGTCTGACATCTCCTGTAAAAGCAGGCATGTATTTACACTATCACACACAGACAAACATACGTGCTCTCCTTTGTGCAACTGATTGCTCGCAGCCAAAACTCAGCACTCGAGGCTCTCCAGGTGACGCAGAGTTCAGCGATACCATCTGTCTCGATGGTGGCTGCTGTGCAAGGTAGGTGTGTGTGTGTGTGTGTGTGTGTGTGTGCGTGTGTGTGTGTGTGCGTGTCTTCAAGCAATAGAGTGATAGAAGGTGGTACATAATCGCATCTATAACATGACCAGAAGGGGGTGGTAGTAGGTTCGAATCCGCACAGACAACACAGATGCAGTAAACATTATTTTACAAGGATATACATATTCTGCAAAGCAAAAGATCAACTTCACATTCTCACCTTGATCCAGCTCGTTCAATTCAAAATTGAAACTGACACTATGGCCAAATATATAGCTATAATTTATACACATTTCAGTTTTTAAACACCGTCTCTGAAACCGTGGACATCAATCTTTCATCTCCGAAAGATTCTGTAAACAATCTGGAGGGAAATGCTCCCATTCGAAGCGGCTCTCCAAAAAAATATGACCCGATGTGTCTTGAGTGCGAACAGCTGATTACGATGCACAGTTCAGTTTTTAAAGTTAGGTGGGTTGGGTGGATGGTTTCCATTAAAAACAGCAGACTCGGGTGCAGGAGATCATGCACTTTAACCTATATATAAATAGCCTATATATGTCTTGTTTCATAATACATGCAAGTTATTTATGGCTTAATAATATTTCTATTATGCTCAAGGGATTTCTGGCCAAGACTGTTTCCAATATAAACCAATCCAGTTCAGACTACAACAAAAACTCTGGTAAAAAATTCTCATCAGCTTTTGTTTGTTTTCTATTTATTAAAGGCCCAAACACCATCACACACAAACGCCGGTGTCGACATGGAGCACGCCGGTCACGAGTATCTGACCCAACAGCTGCAGCCACAGCTGGCTGACTGACATTTTGCTTAATAATTTATAAGTGGTCCATAAGCAGATGTGTGCCAGCTGCTGCCTCAGGGATGCTACTCGCTCTCCTCTGGCATGTTGCAACAGCATGCAGGGCTTTATTTGGATATGGTGGTATTTATACTCCAGACATTTGGCTGATGCTTTTAGACAGAGAAACCCCGCGATGAACAAATGCACGTCAGCTCACTTTATGGCGACAGCTACGCCACTGTGGATGATCGACGTGATGGTGTTTGAGCTTCACGTTGAAGGCAAGATTTTTCTTAAGAGTTCGCACAATATTCAAAATAATAAGCTCTCTTGGGTCATTCTATTTATTCCTTTGGGGGAAAAAAAAAACATAAGCTGCATACAAAGACCCACAAAAGTGTGCACAGAGCACAGCTTCATTAAATTTGTGTTGTTTTTAATGGAGCCTGTTTTGTCCCAGATGTCACCCTAAAGATGCTTAAAGTGAACTCATAACGCCGCGTTGATGAATTGCATGTTTCCACAGTTGAAATATTGCAGCTCTGAGCTCTGACAGTTTAATTACGGTAATTTAAAGACGAATTGTGGCTTAATCTCTGTCATGGTTTGCGATCGGTATTCGCTGCCAGAAGCAAATGGCATCGCTGCAAATCAAGTGTGGCCCCTCTGGCAGCTGTCCTTGTCAGGGCCTTTTGATTTGGTACAAGTGGACCAGAGGCACTCATTCAAAAACTCACTAATGGAGAAAAGTGAGAAGCGCCTGGGTGTTACTCATCATGATTTGCAGCGACGCGCTTGTCCGTCTGCAAAGTCGCACCGAACACGATCTGCGAGGCGGTTAAAGACTTGTCTCAGAATTGCTGTAACTTTACTGACCGAGAAACATAAATGCAGGTTAGTTTGTCTTTGGCGCTCCGGTGCAGAAACATCTTTGGGGTGTAAAAATAGTCAAGGGGTTTTTCTTTATTTGATAACAGCACAAACAATTTTGTTCCAAACCAGAAAGGAGTGAGCAGGGCCAAAAGAAAATAGACACCGCTGCACACTTTCGATCGTAAGAAGAACTCTGGAACTGAGAAAATACAAGAGTGAGAGGAAAAGAACGCTGCAATAATACGACCACATAAAGAAGATTGTGCCGGCAGGATGTAAAATATATAAGCTAAAGTAAAAGGCAGGGAGGACGGTTCAAATTCAAGGTTTAAAACTGCAATAGTTTCCAACACAACCCATTTTCTACTATTTCCTTATCCACCTGTTTTTGACCTACCTATCACACAAAAGTGGATTCAACCCAGTCAAGTTGTGGCCTGGTGATTGAGTGTCTTTCTCCTCTTTTAGAACCGGCTTAATTAGCACTAATCAGCCGGACAGAGACAGATACTTTATTGGCAGTGCAGTGGCCCTAGGGAAGGCAGCGTTGGTCGATTTTAGATGAGACTTGATTATTGGCATGAAATCATTCACCGGCACCAGAGGCTAACTCAGCTGACCCACTCACTTTTTATCTAACCATACCAGTTGGTCAACACAGTAAATCCCTGTTATCGTGGCATCAGATCAAATCTTAAAAATACTTAATTTACAAAATATACCTGCCAAACTACTGACTTTTGCGTCGTGCTACGTTACACGTCACCCGATTGGCAGTATGCTTAAAGAGAGCCTATAATGCTTTACTGTATTTTCTGACACATGTAACCTAACCCTCCACGTTACAAAGTTGGATATTCATAATGAACGTGGCCACAGTTTCAAATAATGAGGTAAATGTATGTAAAAGTAAGTCCTTTGAGAAAAAAGTTGAGGCTCCGGACTATTCTGAACACTCGGTTCACAGATTTTTTTTTATGTGATCATCTGATCAGGGTACCGCACGCCACAAAGTACACGCCCACCTTACCACACTTAATGTCTATAACACTCATGCACAAGAGGAGATAATCAAAGACAAAAGCCTGTCAAACTACGGTCGAGTACATGTCCCACACCTAAACCTATTAAGAGGGGAATGTGTAGAAAAATATAAATATACAGCTTGTGATTGAATGAATAAATCCACGGTTATGTCACACATGTCATTCGCTTAATGTTTACAAAATGTGCTGCTGTAAAAAGTTGCTACTGCAGATGTTCGTGCTGTCCACTCTCTTCTTGATTGTATTCGGCTTCGAACATGTACAGATGATTTGAGAGGCTTCTATTTCCAATCAAGAATGACAAATTATCGTCGCGAATATGTTCAAAGTTTTCTTCTCCCCACCGGCAGGAGTGTGATGCGTGGGTCACGAGCACCTGGAGCTGCCACTCAGCAGGCTTCCTCGAAGTTGGCCAATCAGAGGAAAGGGGCCGTTCAGGGAGGGGGGGTCTTAAAGAGACCCTGTCACGCTTCAACGTACAAAATGCGCAAGATGGACAACAACTAGACATTTTGTTTTATATCAAAACAAACACGCATCTGACGTGCAGCATAGTTACTCTACAGTTTACATTTTGTCCTGTGTGTCCCACAACAATAAATGCTGTGAACAAAGATTCCTTTGTTTTGCTGAGGGCAACTTCTTGTTGCTTGTTCAAACGTTCTCTACTTTATCTTGAAGTATACATTTTATGCATTTGATGTAACAATAATAATGTAAGAAGGTCTATTCATAAAATTTGAAACAGCGGCACTCTCTATGCATAATTTGTCCAGGCTCCAAATAAGGAACAATGGTAGTAATTATGCTGGTCACACAAGGAGACGGTTTGAAAGTGCTTTGGTTTGATGGACAACCAAATGGATTTCCAATATGATGACGGGGGCCACAGTGGAGCGGTGCAGCCTTTATGTAAAATGAGATAAGTCCTGCTTTTTATGGCGTGCTCTCTTGAAGATGTGCGCCCAACAGGGACCCTCAATCTCTGGATTCTCTCCCACCCTCATGCTTTGAAGCTCAACACAGTCCACAGCCGGAAGAAATGCTGTTCAGTTTGCTCTGTAATTGTCGCCGCATCAAAGAACAAATTATATAGTTTGAATATACGTATTACCATGATGCAAACAATAAACATGGCAACACTCGAGTATCTTACCTGTTGGCTAAATTTGAGGATCACGACAGAAACAAACGACAGCGACTCAACCATAGATTAAATGTAAGGCCGTACACTTGTCGTATTATTTTGGTTATCAAATTGGCCTCAAAGGCTGAATAGCTGATAAAATCAATTTGTTAGCTTTGGCATCTGTTGATTGGAGGACAAAACACTCCTTTAGCGTCGTCCTCACTCCGTTTTTCTAACATTTTCTGCCAGGAACTTGTTCCCATTTAGTTTTGCTGGCTTGCAAAAAACTTCTAAAACTTCTAAAATAGCACTCATTTCACTCCAGCCCCCTCGTGTTCATGTGCATATTGCATCTCGCGTACGCGTTGTGTTGATTTCTGTGGACAAGTAGATAAAAGCACGAATATCTCCACCTTAGCTGATGTTCTCTGGAGGGATGAGGAGTTTTGACAGTTTTTCTAACATATTCTGCTGAAGAAATGTAAGTGGAATGATGCGTCCTCTGACTGATCAGTTCCTGTTTTCATCTTTTATTGGAGATGACATATTCTGCTCAAGATTGGCACAATACACTGTTAAAAGAAAATGTCGCCGTATCAAAGCTAAACCGCTGATATCACAAAGATACATTCATGTTGATATTATACTGTATGCTCGGGTGAAAGAGTAATTGTACATCTGTCTATTTTAGCTTTATTATGTTAAAAGCCACCACCCTATTGCTGGTGCTGAGCTGACAACCCATTTCTATTTCAAATCGCCGAGCTGTCCACCTACGCGATATTATCAGCCGGCGAAGGTGCAGCCAATTCCCCCTTATAATGTGAGATTTGAAAATATGAATGAAATAGAATGACAAATAGAAGTCTGAAAAGAGAACTCAAATATAAAGTAAATTGCATCCTGTCAAGAATCAAACAGAAAAAAAAAAAAAAAAGAGTTTCTTTTTATCCAACTGTTACTGGAAATGTATATCCAAAAGAGCTGCTTATTACGCGTGAGATTTTGGTCAAATATATAGGATGGGAGATAAGTTCTGACTGGTTATCGCGCACACACAGGCCTTTGAGTTTGGAGCTGAGTTAAATGCCTATAAAGAGAAGGTAAACCTGAGCACAGATACCTCTCTCTCTCTCTCTCCCTCCTCTCTGGGGGGACGCCTGGTGTCGGTGTGACTAATATCCGAACGCTCCTGCTGGCTTCTGATTCTTTCAGTCCAGGGAGCCGGGAGAGGTGTGACAGGCCTGCTCAGCTCATAACCCATCAGCTGAATAATTACCGCTAACCTGCTTCTCCACAGGGCCCTGGTGCTATAAACGACCACGCTGTCACACACTAATGGAAAATCACGGCCGTGGCAGTGTCGCAGCGGCAGGCTCGGGTCATCGGGGACCTGGCTGGATGTATTCGGGTCAAATCCTTCCGTTAATGTGCCGGACCTCCTCTAGAAAAAGGCTCCATTCTGCCAGGTTTTGAGTTAAAGTTGCCTCTTGTAGCCTCAGAAAAAAAAGCCGCAAGAGCAATTCTCCAAGGAAATTACGCTTATTTAATAAGACGGATGCAGTATTCTATTTATACATTTGGAGTGCAGGTGTGAGCACGTGTTTTACTAATCAGAGTGTTTTGAATCTCCTCCAAATCACACCGAGTGTCCTGAGAAGTGGACTACACTTCATCACAAGCCAGCCCCTGTTCTTCTCTACTCCAGAGGAGAACCAGTGGAAAAGAGGTTGGAGATGAGGAAGAGGATACGGTGGCTGGATTTAAAGTGCCCTCGTAATCATCAAGTAGCTGAGAGGGAGCTTCAATTTTTCCCTCGGCATCACAACATTGTTGGCATCATTTCATGCGGTCGGTGGCTCGGTATAATCGTCCGTAACTCTCGGATATTTCTATAAATTGCTCTGGAGATTTTCAATTGTATGAGCTGACTGTCACACTGATGCAGAAGAGTGAGAGCGCGCGAGTGCAGCTGGATGTGATGGCAGGAGAATCAGTCACCAAGTAGGAGGGAGATGAGAGGGCACTCCAGTTTTTTCACTGCAGCTTCGATTTACAGGTGGAAAATAGCATTAACCGTATCATCCTGTTCAAACAGGTGAAAACATGCACGAAAATGTGGGCGTCTGGTCACACGCGAGAATTGGCATTTAATTGAATGCAGGTTTTTTTCTATGACACTCGATCATCATGATTAAAATCCTAATTTTCATCATACACTTTCACAACATGTCGCCTTCTTTCTTCAGTTTGTGGGTAGAAAATAAATCCAGACAAAGATGTGTCAAAACCACCTGAGCACTTTGAGCTTCTGAGGAATTCTGTGAGCCGGAAAAGAAAAAGAAGAAAAAGTCGAGGAACAAGGATGCTTTGCTCATAGACTCCAGAAAATATTGAGAAGCATTTTTCACCCACCGGTTTCCTGAGAGACTTTCGGAGGCCTGAGGCTCTACCACTTGCCATAACCTTGAAACCCTGGAAATGAATATATTTGATTTAGTCCCAGAGTGAACCGCCCAATGTGAACCTCCTACGACACAAAACCCTGTATGATGACCTGTGATCTGTCGAAACATTGGCGGGGGATAGTCGGGTTGGATGTGGGAAAGAGTCAAGCTCATTAGCTCGCTTTGCAAACTTGTATTTTGTGTGCAGCAAAACAATTGAGATTGAGGCTGGTGGATGCACCAAGTTTGGAAACAAAAGTTGATAGAGCGTCAACAATTGCTCAGAGAAATACATTTTATATCAGTCATTCAGATCATGGTCAATCTGTTTCATCCAAAGGCAACTGGACTTCTTACGTTTCTTCAAGATGTTTTTCTTCGAAACAGTTGCCTTTGGAGAAAACTTAGATTGACCATGACCTGGATGGCTGAGAACCTTCAGAGGCAACTTAAATATTTCGTATTCATTACGACGGTTGACTATTGCTCGAACAGGCGTCACGTAGATCGATGACCGAACTTTAGCCTTTGTTCCAGATGTTTTTTCTCCGTGCTTTTCGCTTTGCTCGAGATGGCAACTTGTTTACTGTCAAGCCAGCTTCCCTAAGTATTTGTATGACTCAGCAAAAGGTGCTATCTAAAATGGATATGACTACAATCTAGTTCTGCATTTAAAAACTAAATTTAAAAAAGCATCGAAGGCAGACTGAAGACGAGTCAGACCCTGGATTTAGATTGAATCGATATTTCTCAACAACTTTTAGATAGTTTGCTACAAATGTTTGTACAGACATGCACTGTCACCAGCGGATGCATCCTGCAGAAATTGACACTTGTGACTAAGTAACATGTCTCAAACCGTTGGATGGATATCCATTTCCCCCCCGTAGCACCAAACCTTTAATGTTGCATCATCATTCGGTCAACAATTTGAATGTGCCCTGATGCTGTACCTGCAGAACTAATACGATCTTACACATCTTCACTTGTACTTGTAGTGATAGTTAGCTTGTTAACATGCTACACAAAGATGATGAACCTGTAAAACATCTTAGCATTATCACCACTGTGAGTGTGATAAAGCCGGAGCGTTGACATTCAGCTCAACCACTGCGGTCTCCAGCTTTTACATGGTGTCTCTGATCTTCTGCAACTCGGAGGTAAAATGTTGGTTTATTTCTGCTGAAAATGGAGCATCAAGCCCGTTATGTCACTGTAAATTTGAAATATTTGTTGAGTAAAGATACTGATAAGATGCTGTGAATGGGTTTTCTGCAACAGCAAGATCAAGTAAATCTGCACAGCCAAACGGGTCACTAGTATTAGAGGATTGAGGATGTGTGAAAACAGCCCGGTGTTTGAATATGCTTGCCCTGTTTCCATTTAATGTCCTAAAACCATCCAACTTGTCAAAGAAATTCTCTCCACTTGAAATTAGCTTCTCCTAATGAAATTTTAATTTGTTATTACGAGCACAGTTGGTGCCCGAAGCGCTGCCTGTGAGCCAGAGATTTAAAAGCCTTCAATGCACTCAACTTGAAAACAAATGGATTGCAGGCTGGAAGAAATTGGATGTATCCATTAAAGTGACGTTACTCGGGCTGAAAATGGAATCTGACCATTTGTCTCCAGCCAATGACATCAGCTCAGTCCAGCATAGAGTGCCGAATGGCTGATGGTGCATTCAGCATGAGGACAGAGTAATTCCACCTGACAATAATCATGGGATCCTATCAAGTCAATGGCAGCAGTTACCACGAACACCATTGCAAAGATTGGGCAATTTTCTGTCTAGCAGATCCCCCTGTAATGGCCTTGAAATTGATTTTCTAGACCCGAGGTGAGAGTTGGCGACAGCTGAAACTTTACCAGGAGAGGAAGTTTATAATGTGAAAGAAAGCTGAAGAATTTTTTGTTTTGTCAAAGGCTCCACAGCTTGACACGGTCATATTTCCACATTTATGCTCTACTTCTACCCTTAACAACATGGTTTTTGATCATTATCCTCCAATTGATTTAGAATCTCAAATATTACGACTGCACGTTCTGGTTTTACATGAGTAATCAGTCTGTAATGTGGAAGAGGTCACTTATAAGCAACTTTGCAGCTTTAAGGAGCTATTAAACCCATTTATTAGAAATGATTTGGTTTTATGGCATCTTTACTGTGTATTGTTAAGTGTCTTCGCTTTTATCAACCTCCACCAGCAGCAGGCCGCTGTTTTCAGAAAATAAACTCTGATAGGCCCACTGCTGAGAAACAGTAGTAAATCAAAATTAGCTACCAGATGTTGCCCCCTATTTACCAGATAGTCAGTAAGGAGCCAGTTATTTGCTCTCAGGAGTTGATGGAGATCAAACCAGAGTTTAAAGGAGATTGAATATCGGATTGGGATTCTTCAGTTGAAATAACACACAACTCTAAATTAATGGTAATGTTACTCTGTCTACTAAATATATAAATAGGCAACCGTTTGCCAACATGATTGCACCAAGCGGCAACCAACAGTGACGTCACTCATTAGTTTGCCAACTGTCGTTATGAAGCCTAGAGTTTGACTTTCCGGCCATCACCATCTTGCCAGTTCAGATGAAATTTGGACAAGCTGGGGAGGAGGGAGCCGTGGATCTGACCCGATTCGATTAGAAACCGCGATGACAATATGCCCCGCCCACCTGTAGCGAAAACCTGACTGCACTACAGGCCTGTCAATCAAATGGACAAGCACCCAAAAACATGGCTTTTTGAGGACTAATTTCCAATTAATGATGAAATTATTTGAAGATGGATAGCAAGAAAACAAATAATAAGAAGGGACTTCAGCAAATGACAATAACTAACTTGTGGAGAAAATTTGTTGAATTGGTATTTTATGAGGGAAGTTGAATGGCAGTCTATGGAGCCAGAGGATTTTTGGAGCAAACCTCTAGTGGCACTCGATGGTATTGCATTTCATGGCACTTCAGAATTGGCCTCACTTTTCAAATCCGGAAGCTACGTCCACTTTTATATACCCTCTATGGTCAGCACTAACAACTCTACAAGACCCTAATAAGTCAGGGTAGTGAGTCGTTAAGCTTGTTCTGGAGTTGTTCTGCCCCCTGGTGGCCATTAAATAAATGAATGCCGCTTTAGCAGAAGCTTGGTTCTCATGAATCAAGCATACCAGTTACTTCTTTCATCAGAAAGATGTCACCATTCCTCATTGATGAAGAAGCCACACGTCTGTGTTATTGTCTGCAATCTCAGCCTCTTTTTGAAATGTGCTCGTACTTTATCCGTCTTTGAGATCTGTGCCAGACATCCGGCATCCCCAGTAATGGGACGGTGAAGAACAGAATGTTTTTCTTCTGCAGAATGGGACACATTTAGATATTCTTTTGATGTTACAAATTGCATTTTTGACGCTCAGGCCCATCCAAATGATAAGCATTTGCTCCTGCAAAATTCACTTTGATACCTCACTGGCAGGCGTGATGCAACAGCAAGGCATCTGGGCTCCAGCCAATGTAGAGAATTGGACTGATATCATTTTGTTTAAGTGGTAAAAAATATTGTAAGTGATCTGGTCTGAAACAGAACTGATTGCCACATGACACTACTGAATTTATTTCCCCAAATCAATCTGTCTGGGGAAGCGACTGGTGCAGTCGCTACTGTAAAACTCAATACTGAAAACTGGTTAGAGAAGACGGTATTATTTGGAGGTCTATGAATTTTGCTGACTCAAAAGTGAATGCTAGTCATTTCAGAAATAATACACACTGAATCTCTCAACATAAAAGTAAATTAACACAGAGTCTAAGTCACTTGGATCTGAGTAATTGTTACAGGAGGTGTAGCGTTTGTTTGAGTCTTTCGAAAATCACTTGTTGTTCTGTTGCATCGTGATGTTAAATGTCTGTGCAGCTAGAGTTTATTTTCTGAAGTAGAAAAAAAAATCCCGAGTAAAAACATGCTGCATCAACAACACAAAGGCAAAGAACTGCAAACTTTGCTGGAGGGCAGAAAGTGTGGCAGAAGCATCAGGTGGCTAAATGAAGTTGTAATTGTCACATTGAAGATCTGGTATCACGTAACCTCTGATGTTAAAATAAAAATGTACATCGGGGCTGGATTAAGAAATAAAATAAAATAAACACTTCATGAAAGAAACGGAACAATATTTGTTGGGTTTTTTTTGTGAATATTTTGGATCAACTTGCATCACATTTTATGTCAGAACTTCTCTCCTATTAATGCATCTGCCATTTGGTTAATGTCTCACCAAGCACAGTCCCATTCCAATTGATGCTTCCCATACAAAAAAGTGCTCATGAACTAAAATACACATTGTAAAAAGAAACCCATCTATGGTGTTCCTAATAGGTGTAGAGGAAAGAACATTTGTAACTTGTCTGATTCAGCATATTTTGCCCCTTCTCATCTCTCTCCAGCTCAACTATTGTGGAATAAAAATTTATTTTAGACATTTTCTAAGGAAAATTAATCTACAGCCAGCAGCTGGTTATTACAGTTAATAGACTAGCACTGTATAAATGAATGAGCATATTTTCCAATATTTTAAACTGGTCCTTTAAATTGCATGTATTTGGCACTCACCGACACTGGGTTCAGCACCTTTAAAGCTTTTTCCCACATTAAGAGGTATGTGCTATGTAGTGAATGGTGTCTCTGATCTGGTCAATAAGCTCCAGCTGTTGCAATGAGAAGCAACCGGCTACGTGAGCTGAATAACAGAACAGTGCTCTAAAGCACATGGAGTGATTAAAATGTGAAGAAAGCTGAATTTAAACTGCTTTTCAGTCAGGACATTGGAAAAATATATTTTTGTCAAGCAGTAAATGCGATTTTTTTAAAAATTTGAACATTTAAATGCAGATTAGAGCCATGATGTTGTGTTTTTGCCCATGCTAGAGGAAAGTAGGGTGGGAGGTTTATTATACCTGTACAAATGTAAGCGGTACAGTTATAGATCCCAACCCAGATGAGTTAAAGATTAATACATTGCAAGCTTGAAATGTTGTGGTGGTGTGTGGTGTGGTTCTTTACACTACTCCAAAAAAAAAATAAAAAAATAAGCTGGCAATCTTTAGCGCCCTATCATCAAAATCGTACAGATGTCAACTACATCCTTTTATACACAGATTGCAGTTTTACATGGACACCCACTCACTTACTAACACACACACGCACGCACGCACGCACGCACGCACGCACACACACACACGCACGCACGCACGCACGCACACTTTTAAATAAAACTAGAACTGCAGCTGTAAACAACATATCAATAAAGCTGAAAGTGGGCAGAGAAGATGTGAATAATTTATCAAAGGAAATCACCTTGACTAGAAAAAAACATGATGGACATAAAAAGTCTCTGAACTGAACTTTACATCAAGCCAAGTTAACCTCCACTGCATGCACAAGTGTGGTAAATGGACGGCTCATTTAAAACATCAACAAGAGAGAGAGACATCTGACAATCCAATTTCAGTTCCCACTGCAGTGTATTCAGTCTGAAAGGAGCAAAACAGTGAAACATGGGGACTTTGAGAAGGAGGCACTCCTGAGATCTAGTGAAGCGATAACTTCACCTCAACTGTAGACGAAATCCAAGATATACAGGCTGTTTTTCTAATGAATATTTAAGAGGGCAGGTGCCTTCTGACCGAAGGAGGAGGGCCAACTTGCTTTTCTGTACTGGTCGTAGTGAGGAGCAATGAATCTTAAAGCATCATGATACGGTGGTGCTTAAAAGTTTGTGAACCCTTTCTAAGCTGTTGGTTTCATAGTTGTTTAGATTTCAACCAATCAGCAAATCAGTATGATTATAACAAGCACTAAACTTAAAGAGCTGCTAGTGTTGCTGTTGTCGTCTTTTAATTATATATATATATAAAAATGGATACCAATAAAAAAAAAAAAAAAGGAACTGAAAATGATGGCAACTACAAGATAAAACGTCAAAAGTACAGAGGCATTTGAAGCTCTTTGTTTTCTTATAATATTCTTTGACATATTTAAATAATAATAACTAAAGGTCACAAGGCCTGTAATTCGAGCCCGTTACGAGCATGGACGCCGTCAGCCCGGAGTTCCTCGATAAACTGAGTTTCAAGGCTGAGACACGCACATCCTGAACGGGAAAACGATAAATGGGGAAATAGGAGAGACAGTATCTCCGAGAGAGAGAGAGAGAGCGGCAAGGCCTTGGGCAACGCTTGTCATTTTTTTCCCCCCTCTCCGTGCCTGAACCAGGTCCTGGAAACCGCTGCTGAAATCATCAAGGTTGTCTCCTGAGGCTGTATCCTGCAGAGTAATCCAGCGCCACGATTTCCCATCACACTAGATGTGAACAAAAAAGCAGCTTCCGGTTAATCTTGTTGTCGAGACGGCCCGGGGCGCTGTACTGTAGCTGCCGAAGCAAATCACAGGTAAGGTGTTGTGCAGGAATTAAACGCAGGTGGACTTTCAGCTTCGACCATGAATTTCCACCGCCAGAGCCGAGCTTTCCAGGTGAGCAGCTGCAGACAAGAGCGATGGACTCCAGATGGAGGACGCCGTACGTGTCCTTCCTCGGGGTCATTCCGCACGACCTCTGCTCCGTCACTGTTTTTCCGCCTCATTAGAAACCTCTAACCCACTCTTCCTCCATCATCTCACCTCACAGGCTGTACGACAGATGGCAGCCAGAGTAAATTTACATGGATGGACGGAACCAGTGTTGCGGGCCTGAGTGTGTTCCGTGTTAATATTTCTTATTTTGTTAGTGAGAATTGAAACATATGAAGATGAAGTGGCCTCACTGGCATCGTGGAGCGTTTCATTGGTTGCGAGAGGTCTATCCGTGCGACGATGAGGACATACTCCCGCCTGACATGCGGTGTGTGGTCGTGCTTTCCGCAACGTTTTTGATTGGTTTGTGTTCCGACATGTGACTGTAACGTTGTGGTATTATTAAGACAACATTTAACATCTATCTTCATCTTTCTTTGGAAGTGGATGTTGTTGCAGTCATTACTCGCCCTAAAGAAGTAGCAGTGTCATTCTCAAACCATTCCTGTTTTTATTATCCTTATATATTATCCTTTAATATCCTGTTGTGTAAAACGTACTCAACACTTTTATTGGAACTATAACTTCTGTCAGAAGTAGAAGAGGTGGGCGGACTATTTAATGCTAATAAATTAGAATGACTAATGGTGGTGTAATGCGAGTTCAATAAACCTTAAAACATAGTACGGGAAACTTTGAAGTCTTTTCATAAAACGATGTGCTGAAAGGTCACGAATGTCTTGTGCAGACAATGGAAAGCAGTTGGTGATCCCAGTGTTGGAGATATGATGCTTTTGAATTTGTTCACAGTGCTACGAAGGTCAGATCTTATCATTGATTAGTTGTCTCTTTGTTGAATGCAGATTGGTCTCTTTTAGCCGCCTTCATGTTTTGACCAAACTGTACTTGCTGGTCTGTGGTGAAATTAGACAAATCCGGTCTCCATTCACTGACTTCTTTATGCAACACTGATGCATCACCACTCTGTGATTTATTACTGCCGGGCGGCTGTCGCTTGATCCTCTTTTATGCTCGCTGGATGCCGCTATTTTATCGACTATAGTATGTGTGATGAGATCAGAAAAGAGATAAGACGTTTTGAAAGATGTCGCATTCTGGTATTATCCATTTTATTCTTTATTTTCTCTGTTGCTAATGACGGGTGAATTATCCATCTCTGCTCTCGATGTTCATTTACTGTGATATATTGGAGCGAAAGCAGAAATAATTTACAACCGTTGTTCCACAGTGCAGGTGGACCTTGGATTGGTTAATTGGAAAATGAACAGGGGGAAATGAGACCGGGTGAAAATCAGAAGGATCTGTCTGTTCCTGTCAGCACCCAGACTGAATTATTACCCTAAAGGTACAGACTCGAATCTGCACGGCGCCGCTGACGACTAAAAATGAAAATTATTCATCCGTCTGACTGAATACAATTGGCATTTCATAAAATACAAGTCATAATGTGATTCATAAAGCCCAATCTTATTAAAAAACACAGTGCTGCATCAATAGATTTAAGACCATTGGACTTCAGTGTTGCTGTCAGAGGCTGCCAAGTTTAACAAAAACAGAAGAACTGGTGTTTCCAAAAATTGGGGGGAGGGGGGGGTCTCCTGTCTCTTTTTATTCATTTTTCATACAGAATAACCAAATAATATTTTAGTCATTTGGATGAATGCCATAAGGTAATCTACACAGTTAATATTTTAAAAAAATGACAGTGGAGTTTTGATATTTTGGTATTTTTTTTATACCTTTGTAGAAAATGTTACTATATTTAGAATATTTGACAGGACTCTGACCACAAAGCTGTGGTGACCGCTGATTTAAGCTGCAGGTAAGACCATCTTATCAGATAATGGACAGAGAGCATTTGTCTTGTGGGATTAGGGTGAAAGGCCCTGTGGCCCCGAGAAGCACTATGCCAGGTCTTGTAATAAAACACGTCAGATTCAATCACCTCAGGTGCACTGTAGCTGGAGGCGGGCTTGTTTTGTCTTGACCACCTTCTATCGAGTTATCGATTCGCCAGCAGCCCCTTGTGATGCTTATTAACCCTGCGGATTGTCTCACACTGAAAGGGGAACATGCTGGACTCCTTAAAGAAGAGAACCACAGCATTGGGAGAAAAAAGAGGAGAGGGGAAAGAAAAGCAGAAAACAGATGCAATGAAGCATAAAAGCTGTCTTGAAATTTGACTCCTGGAGAGAATGTCAAATTATCCCAGAGCATGACGTACAAACATGAAAAATTGAAAGTTATTCGTGTCTGACAAATGATCTGCCGTTAAAATGAGTGTACTGCGAGCTGAATAACCAGCTGAGGAAACATCAAAATCTGCTTTCCAGACAAATTCTTAACACCAAAGGAAGCAGAAAATTCCCTCTTCAAACATGGCCAGAATATCATGCCCATTCAGACTACCGGGGGGAGTTTCACTGTGACCACCAAAGCTACAAAACGAGCCCACTGATGGTAATGTAAGGCGCTTTGGATAAACGCCTCCAAACCCATTGGCTTACATTCATTATCGTGTTCGGTCACAGTAGAGACTTGAACACGACAGACGGAGGAGGCAGACCAAGCGCAGCTTCAACTTTCATTAGAAAGTGTCCAGTGTGCGGATGTACTGGTGTATGACTAAAGTGGCTATGAGTACAATATGAAACTGTTTGACTTTGACCCAACTAGTGGAAGTACTGTAAAATACACTGCTTTATCATCAATCACACGTACATCAGTCATGGTCGAACACAGTATATTTTAAAGCGCCGTTCCTATTTTTTGACCACAAGGGGGCGGAAACACACGCCAAACAAGCAAACAGACAAAATCACGACATCATTATTACCTTGTAAAATTGTAATGGCGGATATGTCTCCAAACAAATTGCTTGTTTACATTAGCATGCATTTTCGAGTGTACTGTGCCTGCAGGGACTTTACATTGTGTTGTTCATTCTATGGCAGTGTTACAGGTTCAGCCTGGGGGGGGAATGTCCCTTCATTTATTATTAATCACGCAGATATCAAATCCTTCAGGCTCGATATTTACTGTTTCAATAAATGGTTTAAAACTGTGGTAAAAGTAAAATGTCCAGGGTTTCAAATAAAAAGGAGAGATATTTGATTCTTACTGTCGTGTTATTTCGCCTTTTTTTTTTTCCTTCATTGTATTTTACTTTAAAAATTAAAAATTGCTATTATATGCATCTAAACCACTATGACTAGGCCACCACAATACTTCATCAGCAGTTTGACACCGTTTCTTAACCACAGACTTTCAAGCCAGTTGCCCTAATTTTTTTTGAATGCCATTACATATTTATCGAAAGCGAACTCTTTGGATCAGCTCATGTCCCAATTCAAGGATGAGAATCAACACCTCCAACGTCTCTTTTTGACCTCAAAGCGCAGCTCAACTCCACTGGCCTTTGTTGGTTTTCCATCCGGCAAAAGTTGCGGATAGTACCTGGTACTTTCTTAGGCATCACCTCTGTCGAGGTTCCAAGTGAGCTGAGCCAATACTTAAAGCTGACGTGAAAACGCTGCACACCTCTGATTGGTCAGAGAGAATCATCGCTAGAATCATTAATGCGCCACACGGGACATAGTGCAGAAATCCACTAGCCAAGCTACTATGGCAGCCGCAGCGATCGAAATGTAGGGTAGCGGTAATGAAAACCACAGACCGGACTGCTGTGGTGACAAGGGAGACAAACAAGAAGGCGAATAGTGGCCGGGAGCCGTGAGCTTTCAGTAATGACCAAATAATGATGTCTGAAACAAGCAATCAAAACGGAATATCTCATCATTTAGGACAGATTTAGGACTGAGATTGGATATCTGAAGAAAGCTCGTAAAAAAACCCATTGAAAATAGCCATTTGAAGGGGTTCAGCATCTGATCAGGTTGCCCCATTTTTCCTCCTTATTCTGGAAATTTCAAAGCTGGACGATAGCTGTAGGTCTGGCTATGGAAAATATCGCTATTCCCCAAAAGGAGGAAAACGTTTCTACGCTACTTTGCGAAGTCTTCTACCTCTACAAGCAAAAAAAAAAAGCAGCAGAAAATTGATCAATTGGTGAATGGGTCCGATCAGTTGCGCATCACTAGAATGAATGCAACATTCTCACTCATATCCCTACAAGTATAATCGAAACTGGAAGAGTACTCCGCACCTTTAACACGCCGTTGTAAAACCCTTAGGCCTTAATATGCTGCTCTACCAGCTTCCGCTCTCAGAAGGCTTTCCACAACCTTTTGAAACCTGGCTGGAGGGATTTGCTCCCATTAAGTCACAAAAGCTTTAGTGAGTCTCACAGGTCTTTGTTCCAGTTCATCCCAGAAGGTGTCAAGTTCTTCCTCACCAAACTCAAAAGGATATTTCTTTATGCACTTGGCTTAGGGCGCAGGACCATTGTCATGTTGCGCTGTATTTAAATAAGAAATACTTACAATTTTCCAGCCAGTCCAATATTTCATGTTCAATCTCTAAACAGCACTCCACTGAGAAGAAGAAGAAGAAAAAAAAACCACCATCATTTCAAAATGTAAAATTAAACTCGGCCCGAGAACATGCGCCTTCTGAGTCCATTTGACTACACAGCACACGAGCTGTACATCAGACACTCCACACTAAAAGCCTTGTTACGCTTGTGTGTGAGCACTGATTCATGCTTGCAGACTGTGAATGCATTCCCAGTGATGAGAGTGTACTCCAAAGGGGTTTTTCAAAGGCCTGTCTGAGCCCGAAGAGCCTCCTCTTGTAATTCACCTGCACAAACTGAATTCTGTTCCTCTGAGTGTTTTGCTTTTTCCAAATAGACATGTTTGCCTCTGTTAATACCCACTGAATATTCAGGGGTGTCAAAATAGAACGGCAAAGGAAATTGTGATTTCCTGTCGAAAGTGAAAGGAAATTTTACATCATGAATGTCTTGAGCAAACACAAGGTACTATGTAATTCTTCCTTATAAATTATAGCTTTTAGTAGTGCCATTAAAACCATTAACTACAGAACAGAGCAACATGCACACTGCAATAGTTTGCACTTCCAAAATGAGTTGCTTAATGTCAACCGATGCGCGTTACATTTTACCTCAACATGTTTAAATAGAGCAAACCACCAGAGCTAAAAGGAATATAAAATCAGCGCACAGTACAAGTGAGGTTTGCAACAAACACACTCACAACTACACACAGGAAGCGGCGTGAAGTCACACTCAGGTTTCCCTCTCCGTCTCTCAGAAACACACAATAAGAACACACCCCATCGGTGTACTTGATGTGCTCTCTATAATCCTCCTCTCCAGTAATAGGAAGGAGCTGACTTCTTTTGCCGCAGGGAAAAGCCATCATGTAGAACACCTGCTCCAGGCTCCGGCTGATCAAATTATTACCTGGCTGATCTGACCTGCTTCCTGCTTGGTAGTTCACCAGCTACTCAGGGTAAACAAATCCCTGAAAAAGAGTTCTGACATCATGTTGTCATGAAGCCGTTTATCGAAAAAGACTGCCACATACTGGTTGATTTCGTTTTATCTGCATTTGATAGGAAAACCAACAATAGTTCTAGTGAGGTTAGTGGCCATTAAAGAGGATGATGTCCCTATTTCATGGATCTACCAAGAAGAACTGGATATAGGATTACAAGATGGCACCTCATTCATTAGCTGTTTGCGAAAAAAAAAGTTTTCCGAGCTTCTGCCATGAGGCACCGCGATGTTTCACACGCTTCTGCAAATTTGGACCCGTCGCTACTCGGTTTGGACCTGAAAACCTTATTTGACAACTGGTATTACGCTAAAGTGTGTAATACGCCTGTCAGTCTGATTGACCTCAGGAAGGACACAAGTGTTTTCTGATCGACAGCATCTTTCGTCTGAGCCTTTCACAACCATTACGGATCACTGCTGAAAAAATAAATCGGTTTTGAGTCCCACAATGCAATAGTAAAGAAAACCCAATCATCTCTTGAAGCCCTCACTGTTATGGTCGACTGGTTACAGCTGACTGACGCGCAATGACACCAGCTCGGGGACATCAAATCCAAGAAAAAAAAAAAATCAAAAACAAGGATCTCGGCTTGGCAGGAATGTTTTCCCAGTCGGCAGCTCAGACTTACAAGCACACGTGATGTGAATTCAGCACGCAGGTGCTCACCTGATAATTTGACAGTAGCTTCTGAGAGCAAGGGTAGCGATTTATTCATTTGACTAATCCACCTGGGAGGATGTGCTGATTGAAAATTATTACCCAAGGACCCCAAGTTTTCCATTACGTCTGCAATGAACATGTCACGGATTCTAGCGGTTAGCGAGATCGCCGACGGTTTCGTGTAACCTCTGATATCCCCCCCCTGCTCAGATCGACATCTGGTGTTTCAAGTAATTACTGACGTGCACCTGGCATCTCTATGACACAGACCACATAACCCGATTTCACACTGGTGATGGATTGTGGTGTCAGTCGGTGCATCCGACCTCGGAGTGGTGCTACGTAACTGCAAAGATGGTCTCTGTTTTTTGTTTTTCTGTTGATATCATTGTATGGCATGCTACAACCACACGGCCATTGATTTCTCAGATGATTACGTGCAGTACACTGCGATGTTTGAGATACAGTTGAGCAGATGTCGATGTTGAAGAGCAGATGGATGTGACGGTGAGTCGTTGACTCGTTGGGAACGTTACAAAACTATTTTGGAATTTCTTCAAATTTGGCACTAACATGCATGTTCATGAACTGCACGTACACTACTGCTACAAAGACAAGAGGCATACGACATACACACAATTATCGTGTCGATATTTCGAATGGTTAATCACAAAAATATTGACTTCTCGTGCGTGATGAAGATGAGAGAGCCAAAGAGAGAAGAGGAGGCAAGGAATCTCGTTGTTTTTTTTGGTACAGACTGCAACTTCAGTTAATTGGAATTCGTGCCAATATCAAGGCATTCGCACAATGCTGACTTGAAGCAATTGTAAGATGAGCTAGAATGCTTTTATGCTACCTGAATGTCTCAGCAAGGGTATTATAGAAATGGGTCATTGTAATGACCACTATACTGCAACACGTTTAATATAATGTGTTACTGCTGTATAGACTTAACTTCTTCCATTGTAACTTTTTCAGGTTAAATCATCAGAATTTTTTTTTCATTAAATCACTCCATATTTTTCATGTTCAAGACGTGTGTGAAAGAGTGGCATTGAGCTTTGAAAGTGTGGGAGAGATGAAATGAGAGAGGAAACTATCGCAGAGAAAATGGAAAGGAGACGGTAGCGCTCACAATAGATGAATACAGAGATAGGAAACTTGTGAGAAATGATCTTCCTAATTGAACTTTTTGTTTTATTAAATTATTTAACCTGTTTGATGACTGGCTGCAGTTACTGATGTGAATCATGGTGAAATCAAATTAGAGACCTCCCTTTGATGAGATATTCCATCTGGAAAGGCCTTTACTGTGGGGAACTCAACTGGAGAGCTTCTGGTTTCAAACCCTGAGAGCCTCCACCTTCTTGGCTCTGAAGCATCTGGCTCTGAATCTGTGATAAAATAAACAGCTGTACCTGTTTGTCAAAACTAACAATGCTAAATCCACCGTGGACCCGCACCCTGACACTGATTTTACAACGAGAGTCCTCAGAGCAGGAATGAAGAAATAGTTTATGTGGAAGGGAGCAGAACCAACACCTCCCATCCAATACAAATTACAACAAAGATATACTACTCCTGGAATCACCTGATTATTTACAAAAAAAACGAGTCATATTTTAACCTCTTGTGCAGGATCACCTTCCCACTTTTACTGGACCAACTAGTTTTGGAAGGGCCAAAAAAAAAAAAAGGAGAATAAAAACATAATTTCAATTTGGTTTAAGAAACTCTGACTCAAGCAAGCAGAAAGACTCAGAAACTGAGAGAATAAATTGCCAAATTATAATGGCTAAAGTTGTGTTTCTGTCCTCCTAATGAATGTAAATCTAGAAATCCGCTCCCATTTCACTCTTGGGTTAAATACCGAGATCTTTAGCTACTATTCAGTTCTCTTTTCCTGTAACTCTTAAATTGTCTTTGCTACTTTGTATTATAAAGACCTATCTTTACTGAGCTTGTCTCATCAAAAATATCACTAAATGCAGGTGGGAATTTTTTTTTTCAATGATTACCATTCAAAACGTGAATTTCTCCTGAGATGGTTAAGGTTATTTAAAAAAAAAAAAAAAATACTGTACTGTATTTCATTGTTGGTGGGGACCAATTTGGATGATTGGCAAATGTATTAGCCCGAGGCAAAGATTTTCAAAGGCAGCATTGTCTTTCATTTGAGAGTCCAGGCCCTGAGAGACAGAGCTATGGAGGCAAAGTACAGTAAACCAGCTCGCACCTGAAATTAATTTCACTTTCAGATTATACTGTGTTTTTGTATTTATTCTTGATCAAAATGACATACAGCTGTGATTCATATAGTTATTGGGAAAAGGGATTCTTGCCCGTTCCCAGAATAACTACAGTTTACAGATTTTCACCTGTAAATTCTTCATTTCCAACTACTTCTCTGATCAGTAGTTCACAGCTGAAGCAATTTTAATAACACAAAACCTCAGGAGCCCTGAAAAAAACAAACATCTGTTACACGTCACTGTTACTTTAAAATCCATGAAAATGGATGAGCGTTGCGCCATGTCCCAAGCCCCGAAGAGGAGCTACTCTTTGTCTTAACACAAACTACTGATAGGCACACTGATATGAGATGTGTGTTAAGGAGCAAAGGCAAAAAAAAAAAAAAGGATCCATCTTTACCCAGTCATGCAGATAAGGCAATTATTCTGGGTCACCAGGTTCAAACAGCTACTGTAGATCTTTGCCTGGAGCTGCTGGTCTGCTCACTCTCTGTCGCTTCTCTTTCCATCTTTATTTTCTCTTACTTTTTTTTTTTTTTTTAATTCCTCTTCACCTTCATCTGGCTCTTCTGTATGGCTCTGCCTCAAAGGAAGGTGACACAGGGAGGTTTAATGGATATAAACACTCTTTCGCAAACCACCTCTGGGGAGGGGAAACTATGGAAAAGTGTTCAGCATCGTAACATTATTGCTCTCCAAAAGGAGATGACGTGATAGATGGATAAATGAAAAGAACCTGTAGTGCTGAAGCAGGTCTTCAGACTCGTAGAAAAAGGTGCACTACCTAAACCAACACGCCATGTAAATACAACAACTTGGGGCATAAACACTAATCCAGATAATATGATAACCATGTGTTTATGCATTTATCCTATTCCACACCAGCAGGCACATAAACTGTAGCATGTAGGATAAGAAAAAAAAAACTTGCCACCACTTGTGGCCACGTGAATTTTTACCGAGGAAGTAGAGGTGGTATGATATTGTGATCACTAAGGGTGGATGGATGGATGGGTACGCATAGGAGATTCTGCTTCTTGCTTTTAAAAATGATCTTTCCTTTCCCGAATAGTCGTGGCTACTTAAAGCTGACTACACATTAATGCTAAATAAAAGGTAGGAGATCAACAAAATGGCCATTTTTGTATGTTTTGGAGGGAACTGACCAACAATGGCATCCTGCGTAAAGGTCACGAGTCCTTTCGATGATGAAAGCCTGTGTATTACAAGCAGAAAAATCTGTCTGACATGACAACAAATAGCTGTCGTGTTTACATAAATAACAACAGGATGCAATATTGCAAATCTATCTTTAGGAAAACCAATATATCAGAATCATAATAACCCGCTCAGTTTCTTGTTTAAACGTGTTTTGTATTGCATTTTCTCACAGTTTGCTTTTGTCTTTACTGTTCCCTCGTACCTCCGTTTCTTTCCTCATTCATGTCCCCTCTGCTTCAGGGAGGTTCATTGGGGGGGATTTTCTGGCTGCTTTGTGACTTGAATAGACCTCCGGCAGTCAGCCAGCATCGGCCTTCAACTGTGATCTCCAGAGACGGAGCCAAGCAGCAGTTTCAGATGTAGAAAATTCGCTTTCTCAGGAGCAGTAATGGAGCCGAGATGCAATCTGCTGTGCGGAGTGCAACCGGTGTGTTTTGTGTTTAATAGGAGTGAAATTAAAGCTTGTGTGTGTGTGTGTGTGTGTGTGCATTAGGAGTTTGTGCTTGTAGTTCACATTCTGGTGTCAAATGAAAGAGTGGCGAGTTTGTAGTTGGTACCACGTCGGTTAGACTCTAAACGGTTGTTTAAGGTATCTTCGTTCTCACTCTGTATTTATTGGGATGCTTGTGGAAGCTGTCCAGTTTTTGTTGCATGATGCAGAAGCTATAAAGCAACGTTATCTGTTCCCGTACGTGTTAGTTTAGAAAATAAATAGATGAATATAAAATTGGTCGGCTGCTGGAGGCTCTTGCATGTTATAGCTCGTTATTGGCTCTACTGATTTGCATGACATTCAGTTTGCAGGATGTAGAGTCATGACTCAGTCGATGGATAAAATTTGGTAATGCTAGATTAAAGTGGGCGTGGCTTATCACAAGAAGTCTACAATTCACATTCAAAACCACAACAAAATCAAAATAAATCCAGAACTGAATTATTTTCAGCAGAGACACTGAATTGTCACAAAACTTTGGTTCACTGCACCCTGTGGTCAATTTAGAGCGTTCGAAATAGACCAAAACCAATAATGAGGCAATGAAGGAGTCACGGTATCACTGGAGTCATTATAATGTAGGTACCATTAATGTCACCATGATATTAGATGTGGAGAGATGTCACTATTGAATTGATCTGATGGCGGTGCAAGTAGAAAGCTCAGGGGATCACCGAAATCAATAGGCTGAATGGTTGTTGAGATATTTCAATCTGGATCGAAGTGTTGAACAGTCCACAGAGCCATGCTGCTACCATGGTTAAAAAAAAAAAAAAAAAAATACACTAGCTTGTCTTGTGCTTTGAGTCATACTTTGAGACCTTTTGTTACCACGAGTACAAATGGAGAGCAAGAGAGGGGATAAAGACCCAATTCTGTCTCGAGCAGCAAGGACGTGGCTGACATCATTTGCTTCAAATGCCGACTGACGGCACTGAAAATCGTTTTTAAAAGAGCCGTAATGAAAAAGTAAGGAAGTGTAAGATTGGTGGAAAACCCTGATAATCTTCTCACAAATAGCTTTAATTGTTCTGAACGGTGAATTCAATCCTCCGCCGTTGTAGCTCGCCGTTTCAGCTCCACTTGCACTTTCTGCTGTTGCAGCGCGCTTTCGTTTCTTATCTTCTTCGTCTGTATGAACTCTTTCTGTCTGTCTCCCATAAAAAAAAAAACAAGCATCGTTATTGGCCCTGCTGCTCCCACATGCCACGAATCTGCTGTAATTGAGACCTTGATCATCCCACACAAGACGATGCATGGATGGGAGACGGAGTGAGAAAAGACAAGGTCCAATTAGCATCTCTGCAGCAGCCCGACTCCCGGGAGTTCCAGGTGGTCCCAGGGATCTAATTTGGAGAAGATTTTGAGAACTCAAAAAGTTCTCAGTCAGTTTTATTGCAGAAGAACGGTTTCCACATATTATTCATGCAATGAATATCTGCTCCTGCCAATCATTGCCGTTATTACTATTCTAGTGTCGTCCCAACGTACTGCTAGATGAATGCCAGAATTCTTTATTGATTTTTGAAAAAAAAAAAAGTTTTAACCACAATGCATTATCTTACATATTTATTCGGAAAAAGACGGCTTGTCATTACTAATTCCAGTCTGGACAGGGCTCGGCTCTGTCAGTTGGAGGGTATGTCCTTCTCAAAGAAAGTAGTAGTTTCTTTGATTTCCTACAGTCAATTAGTCAGAATGACAGGACTTTTACTGGAGGACATTTATGCACCAATTGGGGAAGAATTTGTTTGGTTTACTTGGTTCCATGAGGTGCCAACCTCAAGTTTTTGCAATGCCCCTACTGACAATCAAGTGGGGCCTTAATAGGAATTTCCCATGTCAAAATAACTTCATAAAACATTTATCAGATTAGTGTGTGTGAGAGGTGGGGGGGGGGGGTCACCAGTAAAGCGGGTGTTGTACCGGACTGTTTTGGGGAAGACGGAGCAGAGCCAGAAGGCAAAACTTTCGATTTACCACTCGATCTTCACCCATGTTCCGCAGCTTTGGGTAGTGAGCAACACAAGCAGCTGAAATGAGTTTCCTCCACAGCGTAGCCGGGCTCAGCCTCAGAGATAGGGTAAACAGAGCCGACATCCAGAGAGAGCTCGGAGTGGATTCGTTGCTCTTTTGTGTCAAAGGGAGTCGGCTGAGGTGGTTTCAGGCATCTGATTAGGATGCCTCCGGGACAGCTTCCATTGGAGGTTTTTCCAGGCACGTCCAACTGGTCGTAGACCCCGGGGTAGGCCCAGACCACGCTGGAGAGATTACATATCTCGTCTGGCCTGCGAAGCCCTCGGGATTCCCCCCCCTGAAGGAGCTGGGAAACGTTGCCTCCGCAACTCGACCTCGTATAATCGGCACAGAAACGGATGGGTGGATGGATAAAACGTTTGCGGGGGTAAATGTCAGCTTTCAGTTGCCGCTACCAGGTTTATTACAACAATGCCGTTTGGCTCCCTGTAGTGATTTTGAAGATATGCGTAATGCTCTCTCCATGACAGCAGCTCAAAAAACCCTCGCAGACTTCAAGGTGTCTTCTTTGTTGTTGTTTTGTTGCGTACGACTGATATTCTGTTTACCATCCTGTCCCTGTTTTCTCCTATGTAGAAGCACCGCCGCCTGACACTGCTGATGGCTGCGCTGACACTGTTCCTCATCCGTTTGTCTCCTTTCTTCCCCTGCTGCAGTTTTTCCACCTCATCCACTTACAGATTCCCACCATACTGTTGTGCACTGTTTTCCCCCTCCGCTTCTAGTACATCTTATATTCCTACTGTGTGGAAGCCTATTTGCCTGGAATATAAACAAATGCCATCATCATCAAATTTTCTGCTTCGTTGCTCTGCTTATCCTGAGAACAGTTTGAGCACATTATATACCCACTAAGCTGCTCTACAACCAATGATTTTAATGCTGCCTCTCTCCTTTTAAATCCACTATTAACCTTGCATGTATCATGAATAAACAGTGTGCCACATGTATGCTAATATTGTTATATCCTGATGCATGTATGAATTCATCTGCTTGCTTCGGATTCCCTCTTCTCCTCCAAAAAAGCATATTCAGAGGAGTTCAGTTGTTACTGACGCCGTATAAATGAACTAAAATTGAGCTGCGAATTAAATAACGTTTTTTTTGTTGTTGTTATTTTCAAGTGGTATGAATGATTCACCCCGATTCTTTGTCCCGGCTTTTGGCCCTCCGGTCTTTTCTAATCTAGAAATAAATGTTCTAAAGAGAAGAAAAACAAAATGGAAGGTTTTTCATTACGTTCGACTTTGATTTCTGCCTCTTCATCGTCTACTGAGGGAGCTCTTTTCCAACCTTTTGTCTTCATCCTCTTAGTCATATTTCTCCTTCCAGCTAATACACTGCTTTCATTAACATACACTCAGAGCACCTATGGCTGCCCTCTCTCCCGCTCTCCAACCACAGCAGATGTCTTAAAAATACCGCAGAACGTGTTCCGCTGAGGTCTGCTTCTATCTTTCATTGAAAGCAGCTTCCCTTTCTCCTCGTCTGTCCCTTTGATTGGATGGAAATAAAGAAAAACTAGAAAAAAAAAAACAACAACATTGTTCTAGCAATCTCCCACAACCCCCTTAAAATCCCTGACCTACTAAAGTGGGCCCATCTCAACCGAGTCTATAATATATACTTAAAACAGGAAATAGGATTATACGACTGCAGGACGGTACCCTAAGCTAAATCCCTTTCCTCTTTCGGTTGCTCTTTCTCTGTAGTGAGTTACATGAGAAGCTTGCGAGTCCCCAGTGGAAGACATGGAACTCCTTCAGTCAGACACACAGCAAGCAGATCAGCTCAGAGCTGCACGAGAGCGGCTGCAGCTTTCTTCATCCTCTTCATCACCATCATCATCCTCCGCTGCTGCCGGACATGGTTGACAGGATCAGAGGGAGGGGAGCGTCTCCCCGGGTCTCATCGCAGAGACCAGGAACCACGCTGCTCTTTAGTATTTCAGTTGTTTGATATCACTGGAGCTTCACATGTGGCAAAAAAAAAATAAACCGTGTGTGTGCCACACATAATAATTGTCAACTTTTTTTTTTACAGAGAATAATACGTGAAATCTCTTCTGAACCGCAGAGTGTACACCTATGGCTCGCCGCTTTAGTTTTCATTGGGATAACGGTCTGGAAACCCTGTTTGCATTTTGTTTTGCTAAGTACGATGACATTGAAGTCGAGCTGTTGTTTTAAAATTTTGTTTTAAAATATTGTTCCAACGCCAGCTGGCTAAAATTAGCATCCTCGCGATTTTCAGGAGATCCAGGTAGGGTGTAGGGAGCCGTATTTCAAGCAAAACTACTATTCGAAATACGCTCTGAACTATTCCGATTTTTCTTCGAACGTTCGGTAAGTTTCAAATGGATGTTTTGACGTGACCAGTCGCTGCTTTTTCCAGGACGGAGATGATAAAATATGCACTGTAACTACATTGACTGAAAATGAACATGCTCCATAGCTTTGCTTCGGCACAACTGTGAAACAGAGGTTTTAAATAATGAACTCTCTGGTCTTCATGGTGAATTATTTAAAATTCTGGTTGTGACTGAAAAACTAAATTCAGCAAGAAATAACTAAAATGTCTGGTGAAACTGAAAGATTAGTTCCACTTCTTCTCTGCTGTCCATTTGTTCCAAACGATCATATTGTTTTGCTAAAATATGCAAATGAATAGCTAAATACACAGCTTCCATTGGTTTTTCGAGCACTGTCTGAGGATTTTGTTGAGACCCACATCCACAGTTCTCTCTCATCACAAAATGACAAAATCACATTTGGCTGTACGAGACCCGTGAATCCACTCGGGATAAGCTAAAGTAGCTGAGTGAACTAACGACTCTCAAGGCGCCCACTCACTTCGTCCTCCTTTCTCAGGAGTTGGGCTCACCCGTGGTGGCTGCGGGAGAACATGCTGATTCGTACGGCACTTCCGCTCTCAAACTTAAGTGTACCCCCGAGTCAGCGGAAAGCAGTCACACCGCGTCCCCGCCGACTCGTCTTTCCCACTGGCCCCGACAGCCGCCACGACTTAACAAGCAGACCGAGACAAGTTCGGATGTGGTTTGGGACGATTTACCCTCCCGGTGCTTTACACAACTAGGTCACTGAGCTAAAGAGTGCCGGCACTCCGTCAGAGAATATATTCTGGTTCGCCCATACGGGTGCTTTCTGACTGAATTCAACCAAATTCATGACAAAAAATCTGCTGCATTTCAGACAGAGCAACAATCTAGAAGAAAAAGCTATACTTATCTCTTGTTGTTGTTGGTGGTTACACAAGAACCCCAAAACACCAACGCTCTGTAGCTAAGCGTTATTGTTGCCGTCTTTAACTATAGTTTGAAATTAGCACATTATTTACTGCAAATGCAATCAAACATGTCCGACATAGTCATAAGAAAATAATATAATGGCTCAAAATTATTTCCAACTTTTGTTTTTGTCATTTAAAAGCAATTTTATTTCAGATCGATCTTTCTGACAAAGCAACTCAAGTTTTGTCCTTGTGCCCTTCCTGAGGTTGAGCGACGTCAACCAAACAGGTATCTGATGATGTCTATAGTGAACCATCGTGATGGACAATAACAGACATTTGGGATTTGGGTTGTGTTTAACTTTTTTGCATTCAGTCCTTACACATATTGGTGATTTCTTAACACATTATGCGAATGATTGCGAAATCAAAACCGTTTCCATGTGCAGCTACACCACCAGCAGTGGTTAAGGGGCCGCCCAAATGGCGACATCGTTGCTCGTCAACACAACTGCTAACAAGACTTTCTGCCCTTCACTTGAAGCCACCGACACGAGTTATTTTACGTTGTTTTACTGCTCAGCTGCCGGCTGCTGCCACTCAAACCATTTCTGCGGTGATCTCAGACGGACTTGTGACACTCAAACGCCCCAAAACTCTGAACTGTGCGAGTGATTCACTTTGGTCAAACAATGCTCCTTTTAAGTGAGGTCAGAAAATATGTTTATAGGATGTGTTTAAAGGGAAACGTCTGCTCACCCAGCTGGTGGTGGCGGAGGTGGATTGCTGGGCTCAACATTGTGAGGACTGTCGGTGATGGGTGAAGGCATCTTCCACAGCCCAACCCTGCTCCATCCTGCACCTGTTGCAAAACAGACAAAATCAAATTCATTCAGAAGCCAAAAAAAAAACATTGAAGTGGTGCCGAGCGGGGGGGGGGGGGGATTTATATTTTCAGCAAGAACTCCATTTCGCAATCTTTTTACATTCATTCATTTGTCACGAGTTTAAACACAACACTTCAATTAGGTTCCTGCTGAATTTGGAGCCAACGTTTTCACAAAAGTTTGAACCAATAAAGTTCTTGCCCCAAGACATCAGGCTGCCGCTGAAGCCTGACGAAAGCAATCTCTTCTCTCAATATG
Organism: Brachyistius frenatus; assembly: GCF_029030835.1. Lineage (NCBI taxonomy): Eukaryota > Metazoa > Chordata > Actinopteri > Embiotocidae > Brachyistius > Brachyistius frenatus. Next base: position 1,012,883 of record NW_027210604.1, read on the forward strand.
CAGCCTTTAAGAGCTGCAAACTCATAGTGGCTCACCTGCGAGGACCCGTTTTCCATGGTGTTTGACTTCTTTGTGTTTCTAAAACTTTTACTTGACTGCAATGCTGATTTACTAACACCCCACCATTTTACTGTTGTTTCTTTAGTGACTTTATATTCCCAATATTTTCTTTTTCTTTTGTGTTTTACTGAAATATTTAATTATCATACAATAATTCATTACAGGTAAATGAAGAAGCTTCGCCCTTATAAACATCACCATCTACTAACATACAAGTGCTCAACTTAAATTCTTTCAAAATGGATGGGTCATTTCTGATAAAACATGCTTGGGCTTAAATGCTGTTCATCAGGAAGTGAAATGTATTACTACTATGAAACTCAGTTTTGTTTCATGTATAAAGTGACTACTGGTTGCCACCTTATAATTAGAATCGGTGATATAATGTCAGATAATGGCAGGAATTTCTTATCGTTTCCATGGTTTTCAGCCCCAATCCTACTGGTTCCCACTGAAGACCTTAATCATCACAATGGCTCATAAAAAGCTCAGCAGTGTCTGAAACAGCTGTCTTTATAGCGCATAGCAAACTGAGAAACAGCAGTAAATAGTGCATTTTGGGGAATTTTTCACAGTGGATGAATAAAAATGGTGCATTATTGACCATTTACAGCAGCAGGATAATGTTCGTGGCATTGGATCAAAACAAATTGCAGTTTGTGTGTGTGTGTGTGGTCAAGATAAAGAACACGCTCTTTGTGGCTCATTTTTACAGTTTTTCAGCCAACAATGGAGCTCTGAGAAAACTTTATTCGATGGATAAACTGCTAGTTTTGGTCTTTTCTAAAGGTTTTTCTTTTTAAAAAAGAGAATCCAATAACAAGGAAGTTCATTGAGGGTTAAATGTAATTTTTTTTACATTTTGTTGCTAAAAGCAGTGTTAATACGCTAAGGATGTTAGCACATCATTTATATAATTGCCACGAGATGGTGATTATCGGGAAAACAGACATCCAGAATTGTCTTTAATTTCTGCACAACAGAACACCAAATTATGGCACAAAGTCTTAGATAGTTAGTGTCACAAAAAGTCTGTAATGATAAAGATATAAATATATATAATATACAAAATAATCAGTGAAAAGTCTGCTTGAATGAAAAGAGAAAAAAGTGCAGCCAAGCGCTAAAATAACTGGAAAATAAATTAATGTTTAACATTAATATTAACTTCAAACCAATTAAATTTAATGATTTCTTTTTTGGGATTTTTTTTTTGATTTTTTTTTTATCCTAAACGTTTGAATTGTGTGACTTTCTCCCCATAATTCCATTAATTAATTATTAATTTCATTAATAAATAGGGCAGCCATGCAACACAATGCAGTTTCACTTCATTACTCTTTGTTCTGTGGAAACAGAACACCATCAAATTGTCATTCTGTGTTTCTTCCAGCTGAATTATTTGAGTTTTTAGGCAATAAATTGGAGTCATGCTATCACTGTTGTCCCTGTATCGCTGCTATATTACAGCAGCTCGTTTTACAGAGACGTTACAGTAGCAGTTACAGAGCGTTTCACCTGTAGTTCAACACACATCTCAGAAATAAGTGAGAGATTGAGAGCTTTTATTTGTGCCGAGTTTGAAAGATCTGATCAAAGCAGCCAGGCTTTTCACAAAATTAAACCGAAAAAAAAAATTAACTTGTCAGTGTCCACAGTAGGAGCTCTTATTATCGATTTTTTTCAAGCTCATGTTTCAGCCTCATTACTCATAGAAAAACAGTACAAACGGAGCGGGGAACTTCAGAGGAGATGATGCTGCCCACGTGAAATTGCCAAAAGCACCAGAGGAAAGCACCAGATCCCAAACCTAATTGAGAGCCGATCAGTTTCAATTACAAAGGTTTTCCATTCAGCGCCGAATAGCTGCTGTGAATGCCACTAATGGCAGGAGAGCTGCCCACTTACGCCCACTCACAATATGTTATTGTGCCATTTTTACACAACGCGGTGGAGTGAGAGACAAGACTAGAGACAGAAATGCCAACGGAAGCTGCCAAGGACCGTTGCCAAGTTGAATGTTCGACTCACCGTCACACATTAACAGTCTGTCTCTGTCTCTGGCACATTCCCTTAGTCATAGTTTTGGCCCGTTGCTGTTTATTTGACTTGATGATGGCAGTTTTTCGGGGTAAATGGGAAATAAATAATAATAATAATAAAAATTAAAAAAAGGATGGCTGGTGGTAATTTTTCTGGAGCAAACAACTCAGTTGATGTGTGCTGCTTGAAATATAAGTACCAATCCTCTCGTGATAAACAACAGCATTAGTTGTTTCAGCAAATAAACAATAATGACATGTTCAAATGCCTCAGGAATGATGACTCTTGTTCACCAGGAGCAAAGATAGAATATGTGATTTGTTTTCCTGAACAATCAGGAAACACAAACTACAATCTGTCTCTTAGAATTGGTTTATGAAGTCACGCTGCAGACATATCCATAAATGCATATACGTGTTGATTTAATGGCTAAATAACAACAACAAAAAAACACTTATTTTGTTGTTTCCTTTGGTGGAGAATCGTGTCCGAGGTTATAGACAATGAAGACGATCAGAGCGACAGAAAAATGGCCACAAAAGGGCAACAAGGTTTCTGTAACTTCACTTACTGATAAAATAACTCATATTGGGACATATTTTTTGCAGTGAGTCTGAAAAACATTTACTGCTCAGAGTAAGTACTAGCTACTAGCAAATGAAACACAACCTATTCAAAACCCAAATTGACTCATAAAAACAGACTGAAGAATAAAGTGAAATTGAATTTGTGTTTAGAGGACGAGTGGGACCCTTTACGAGTGAAGCTCCTGTGATCATTAGATCTACTAAAAGGCAGCTGTTGTGCATTGTAATCATTTTTAATTTATGATGAGTTCTCCTGTTTGAGTTCTTCCATCTCTCTCTATGTCATCAGGTGTTTCTGATCTGTGATGAGTGGATGGCCCCGCCCACCTTATTTTATTTAAGGGAGGGTGGAGGCGAAGGAGCTCACTAGATGACGCAGCCCTGTGACTGTGTGGTCTCATTTGTGGGTTTTTTTCTTTCTTTCTTTCTTTTTTTTGAGGATGGAGGTCTGGTAGCACTGTTTTTTTTTATTTTGGTTTTCTGTTTTAGTTTAGTTGACCTGTCTCGGTTAATTTAGGGGAGGAAGCTCCGGGTGCGACGGCCCATTGTGTGGCTGGCCTGGACTTCCTCCCATCTTTTTGATTCTTTTCGGCCTGTGTCCTGACTCTCATAGTTTTGGTTAAGTTTTGCTGTTAATTAAAAACCAAAAGTTACTTTTTGTCTGGCTGGTCATCAGCTACACAGTCCTCTTGGTGGTCACAAGGTTGAACCAAATGTTTAGTTGTGGCTGTCACATGTTTCCATGTAAAAAATACACAAATGTACACCTGAATGAAACATTAGAAATCATTTAATTCCATTTAAAATGAATTTCCTTGCTGTTGTGCATGTTGGCACACTGAGTCCTCACTAATGAAAATTTGTGTTACCTGTGCTTCCCCCCCCAAAAAAAACCCGAAAAGACATCTAGACTCTCAAGGTGTCATTTACGTAAATGGATTCCACTTGTGAGCGTCTGGCTCAACTACTCATTGGTTGTTTTGAATCTGAGAAAACCAATCACGAAGCAAAATCCCAAGACAAAAGGGAATATTTAGCAAGTCACATCTTTCTGCCTCACACATTGATCTGTGAATGAGCTCCTGGTGCTTTTTTGTATTTGGCTTAATGACTCTCGCCCCATTTGGATGGTTTTTGAATCGATATTATAGATGATTTGGTTGGATCTTTTGGCTTTTAGGGAAAGATGTTAATTGAGAATTAAGTTCAATTAATTTTATTTCCATTAAGTGCAGAAAAAAGGCAATAAGCATATAAATGAAGAGTGTAATAAGAGCATTTAAGCTACACTCTTATCAAAACCATTTAATGGTGTATAAAATCACTGGGAAAACGGTGCATGTGCGCACACACTGGGCTACACTGCTAATTTAAAAACTACACTAGTCATGTTTACATGGATTTATGGTGTGGGTTTGGAGGAATTTGAGTTCTTTTTGGGTTTGGGTGGGTTTGTGGGGATCCGGGTGTTTTTTTTTTTTTTCAAACGCACTCCTCTCAATATTGGAATGGTTTTACTTGCTTTAATGGCTCTATATCAACAACGAATAAAGACTGTGAATTAGTTTTTTTTTTTTTTTTTTACTGCAGGTGAGGGGCCACTAAAACTTCCACGAATGGCGGTACATGCAACACGATCTCGTTTTAGTGCTTCAGACATCGTTGTTATCGGGATGAGGAAAATAAATCACACCAGCAAAGAGCCATTTGAGGTGAGGGCAGATAACTTCACACCATCTGATCTGGTGCACCAACACTCAGCTGTGAGCACGCTCTCGGTGAAACACGCAACGCAGGCGATCACACCTTGACTGCTTCGGAGACTCTCGGCGACTGAATAAATATACGAAACAATGCAGGGGGAGAGACAACCTACCATTTAAAAAAAAAAAAAAAAAAAAATGGTATGATCCTGGTGAGGCTGTGATTCTGCGACGTCAAACGGAAACCACTACAAAGTGAGGACGGCGCAACAAAATTTGCATCTGAGACAAAACCACCTTCAATGCACAGCACTGCCTCACTGATGCACCAGCAGACACACAAATAATCGACGCAGCAAAGCGAGGCAGCTGCAGCTCGTCGGGAAGTTATGGACAAAACGTAAACGGCAGGGAGGTTGTAGCTGTCGGGGAAATAAAGATCGGCTGCACTTTGCAGAAAATTGTTTCTACGCTGGTCCTCTAATCTGCCGCCTCCACTGTGGGACTCCATGATGTGTGTGTGTGTGTGACATACACGTTCTCAACATTTTCTCCCATTTAAAGACCAGCACGTGACTTTTCTCGAGGTGTGCTGTGATTTCTGTAGCAGAACAACAAGCGGGCTTGTGTTGTACATGTAGCTACCGTTGAGAAAAAGATAAAAAGCACTTCAGGTATAGAACTTTGAGATGAGATCCTGAAGGATACATTTGGGAGGAGAGCATTCATTGCTCTCTTTATTTTACTGTTCCCCCAATGGAAATTGGTGTTGAAGCAGCTGTAGAAAAAAAATACAACGCATGCAGTCCCCGTCTTTCCAAAACCATTTATTGACTGGGAACTGGCTTTGTCAAGCCGGGATCTTACCTTCCAAGAAGATAGGTGGTTCTTGGAAAAGCACGTAAGCTGCTTCAGACATTTAGAACTGGCTAATGGCTAGCACTTCTTTCAGAAACTTATTTTACGTACAAACCCGTTTCCTATCTCTCAAACACTGTGCCTATTTTGTTTTTATAACACAATTTAGCAGGAGTTACAGGGACACAATAAAACCAATCCTACAGTTCAAATTTAAACACATTTTCTTTTGACATGTACGGCTGACGGAAGCTGTTGTGCCATGTAGCTTTTTTTGTTGTTGTTGTTTTGTTTTTTTTACATATTAACGGCAATCCTAAGAATGATCTGAAGATTCTCAGTCAATTCAGGTCATGGTATTTCTAAGTTTTATCCTCAGCTAACCTTAAGCCGGAGGAATTTTCAGGAGCAGCTGCTCAGTGGAAGAGAGACGAGTTCATTTCACCATTGAGCAGACGCTCAAGGAACTGACATTTCATCTACAGGATCAAGTCCCGGAGGAATTCTCCAAGTTTTGCTCAAAAGGCAGAAACATCACAAGAGACAGCCAAACAAATTCCAAACATTACAGACACAACTTGGCAAATTCCCTTTTAAGCACAGAGGAACTGACCCAGAGGGGAAAAAGGATGACAACACCACACAGCTGGACATTCACGAGTGGTGGGTGGAGAACTTATCCAACAGAATACTCACCCAACCAGGAAAGGATGTCCTTGCCAAGAAATTGAATTGTGTGGCCACGGACTCGGCCATGAGGAACAACAATCTGGCAGATACAGACACCTTGGACTGAAGGCATCGGCCGCCCTCGGCAGTATGAACACACCTGCCTTCCAACCTCACCACCCAAGAGGCACGGAAGATCCCAATCTCGCCGGCCAATAAAGGAAGAGGCACGGTGGTGCCTAAACCCAGTGGACTACCACACCGAGAGTGAACCAATCTACCCTAAAAAAAAACCCAGCCACCTATGAAACACTGATACGACAGCAGCTCATCGGTAAAAGCCATTGTCCAACCACTCTATTAGCTCCTGTACCCAAAGGGAAGACACAAAGTAGCGGCCCCACTCAGACCCTCGGCAAAAACAGCCGCATAAACAGAGTTGCCTACAACATCGGCAAACACCAAGCCACTGTCCCGGCTCATCTGGCCGGTAACACGCCAAAACGCATCATGGACGTACAGCTGGACTTGGATGAAAACATCTAGTCCTACGATGTCACTTTACTCTTCTCGTGCTTTCCCACCGTAGAAGCAGTAAAGACTGCAACAGCTACAGAGCAGCACTCTGACTCACAAAACCAACCCGCCCAGTCCACATACTGTACGTATCCCTGCACGACCGCTGCCCAACTATTTCCAGTATAATGACGGTTTCTACAGACAGAAGCACGGCTGTGCGATGGGCTCACTGGTGTCTTCAACAGTGGTCAATCGCTTTACGGAAGAAGTAGAGAGCAATGCCCTGATCTCTGGTTTAGGTACATGGAAGACACCCATGTCGAAATCCAAACGGGAAGAGGGAGGCCTTCACAGAGCACATCAAATGCAGTAAACCGCAGCATCAAGTTCACTCGGGGACAATGCCTGAGGAAATAGTCTGGCCATTTTTGGACTGTGTGGTGCATTTTTTTTTTTGAAGACAAAGCCTCAGCATGGAAGTTTCCAGAAAATCCCCACACAAACACAGATCAATATGTAACCTTTTTTTTGATTCTCACCACCCACTGGTGCACAAGCTGGGAGCTATCAGAACCCTACACCATCAGGCCCACAAGGACAGAGGGGGGGAAACAAAAAACACAATACAGAGCTTTGAAGTGTCTTGCCTATACGAAACCCTTTTACTAGACAAAAAAACAAAACGAATTCTCCACAGATGACCAGGGTGTGAGCACATCTGAGGACATGTCTAAAGAACAGATATTTCCAGGTCATAAGGGATGTTTCTTTAAAAAAAAAAAAACTATTTAAAATTTTTTTTTTTTTTTTTGACATTTCCTTTCCAGGTGACACATCCTCAGACTTTGTTGGGGCAATCAATAAAACACTCACAAAGTGTGAAGTTACTTCAAGCCTCGTGGTTTGTTTTACACATTTATCTTGAACTTTTATAGGTGTAATAATGTTCATCTTGGTCACTTGTAAACCTCTATCAAAACATTGTAAATCTATAAAGGTGCTGTCCTTGGTCAATATATACGCAATCCTCTGCTCAATGATAAACTGAACTGTCATGGTGTGCTAGAACGGTCTAAACTAACTGACGCCTTTTTTCTTTTTTTTTATACATTATTTGTTGTGACAATGCTGGGAAGCGCGTCGTAACACCGAGCAGCTAAAACGTCTGCGTGTGGCTTCACCGACGGTACAGTTGAACCACACTTCCCCTCAGCCAAATGGCTTTAGATTTGCATTCAACTGCTCCCAAACACACCAGGTGTGAAAGCACCTTCATTCTGCTGTGAAAGGGATTAGAACAAGTCGGCCCCACAATGACCACGTCTGCTCATTGAAAAGGCTCTCGCATTGTTTGGATTTTTATCTGTTCTGCCTTCATTTTGCCTTTTTATAGATTCAGAGACTGGTGGTAGTGGTACGTATTGTTATCAAAAATAGTCTGTAATGTGGCACAGGCAGATTATAGCTTTTGTTTGGAAAATGGGACAGTACTGTTTCACAAAAACATTCTTAACAAGCAGTAGGCTGGCTGGGGAAAAAAATACAATTCTGATAAATCACAAACCGTCATTACACGGTGGCAAAAATCCAAGCAAAATAAAAACCCACGACCATTTTCCCTCGGTGTCCGGCTGTCAGTCAGGATTCAGGTACAGAAGCTTGTTTAGAGCTCTTGAATGCTCCCGGTGCATGTGATGGTGAAACTCTGGGCGTAACAGAAGGAAAGTAATAAAGGGAAGGATGATATATTTTCTTGCAGTGTTAAACCCTGGAGCCCCGTGTCGCATTGCTATCCAGCTGTCTCCTTTAGACTCTTCTCCTCTTTAAATTATACTCTGTATCCATCCCTCTCCTTTTTTTTTTTTTTTATTCATCTCCCTCCCTTTTAAAGCTCTTTGTCTTCCCTGCAGTTACAGTAGGATGTGGTGCTCCCGGAGCCCTTCTGGCTTCCAGTTATCAGTCATTTTATTCTCTAATCTCTCCGTCCAGGAGCAGCCTTGGTCGGGCTCCATATGGCAGAGAGCTGAGGTGGCAGCTGGCCTTTTTATCAGAACCCAGAACCCAGGCAGGTTGCACACACACAAACGCACCTTAATGCGAAACCCCACAAATGCACACAATTACTAACACATGTATGGGCACAGCTCACCTGCTCCTGCAAGGTAATACATGCACACAGAGAAACAAAGTTTTGAAGGTTGGAATTTCAGTCCAAAAAAAAAACAAATTACTTTTCCTTTTGCCCGAGTACCAAATTACAGTGCTTCAGTGCAGAAGCTGGATTGTTTGTCACATGCTAAATAAACTAATCTCCATAAAATTTGAATGTACAGAAAGGTCAGTGTTGTAAACAATTATACCTGAAATGAAATACCATATTTCCAAGGATGGACCACAGGTAAGCCTCTTGTTGTAATTTACAACAGACAGCCCCTAAATTCATTCTTAAAAGGACCTTTAAATTAAGTTTTCCTCTACAAATCTTTTGCAGCATGTTATTTTTTTAATACTAAAAATACTATAGTCCCCCACACTCAAGTCACAAAACCATCCTACAGTATGTGGCAAGAATACCCTCTTAAGTTTCTATCTCAGGATACCAACAAACAAAAACAGTGGAGCAATAGTTAAAGCTATGAATATTTTATAACTGGAGACTGACACAAAAAAATGTTGATAATCCTAAATTAGTTGGTGTTCTTTTTCACTCTACAAAGCTGAGCTTCAGCACCACAGACAGCAACAGCCATAGCTTTCAATGTCCATGACAATTTCAGCACCATGGACAGCGACCACCTCAGCAGTGGAAAGTGAAACTGTCTGAACTTGCAGACTGCATTAACAGCTGCAGGGACATTTCTATTTATCAATGCTGCATACTCAGAATTGGATGTAACATTTCATCAGCTCCAAACAATGAGTCACATTTCACCAGACTTTTTAGGGCAGTTGCAAACAGTAAAGTGAAGTATGAAAAACAGCTTTAACATCCTTACAGAAGATGCAAATTAAAAGGGAAGGTTTGACAGTTTTTAAAAATAGATTGATTTGCTTTTCGTGCCAGGAGTTAAATGATAAGATAACTCTCGTGTCTCTTTTATTAAATGTCAATTTGAGTCCTCTGACTAGCACCAATATATCAAGGTAACGTCTATAAACTGAGATTTAGCTTTCGGTGTGCTGCTCGACAAGTCTCCAGCACTGAAAGTTCACCAAATAAAGTAACTAAATATGGTCACAAACAAACTGCAGAAAGCAGCATTCATATATTATTTCCAGTTTGGGGCAGAGAAGAGAGGATTTCCACTCTCGGTCAAAATAAAAGGTACATTTTACAGGCCTCTAGCAGAGATTATGAAATTAAATCCTGTACCACTTCCTCTATCTTGACAACAAGGTGCATTCATATGGTGTACTTTGCTCTGTGGAGGATTACGCAGCCCACATGGGTTTTCCATTACGCTTTTATTAGAGTATAATAAAACGGGGGATAAATTAGTTTTGCAGTGAAAATGATGACACCCTTCTCTCTTGTTGATTTGTATAAAATGAACATGGAGCTGCTGACGATTACTTTCGATCACAAGCAATTTTAGCTCCAAGACTTTTTTTTTTTTTTTTTTTATAAGATTTTATACCAAGTTGCTTCTCTGATCAGACGTGTTGCCATTTAAAAACTGTCAAAATCCTGGTAAATGTGTTTGCTCTGAAGTTGCACCTGTGACAGATGTTTTCTGATGTGGGGCGATAATCCAAATTGCCGCATTTTGCTCCGAATCACGTTTGTTGGAAGGACCAGAGTTGTGACAACATGTAATCTGTGGGAGTACATTCCTGAGACATCTCACTACTGTTTCCCACTGTTGGGTGGAACACGTTTGATGTGAAACGGCAGCAATAAAAGTTCATCAATAAATAACAAATAAAAACTGTGAACTCTTGCAGATGTAGAAAAAAGAACAAGGAGAGGTTGTTGTTTTTTTTAATTGATTTTGAAATGACTAAAGTATGTAAAATGTATGCGTCCAATTAATATTTGTGCATCTCTATTTAGTTTAAATTGGATGTGGGAAAAGCCGAGTCCAACGGCAAGAGAACAAATTAGTGCATTTTGGTGTTTATCGATTTTGAAAAAAACAAAAACAAACATTTAAAACAACCTGAACTCTATTTAGTTTCAGCTAAATGCAAGCTATTTAATCAGCCGTCACATCCTGATAAAACATGCACATTTTAATGTTCTATCTATTCAGGGGAGTTCTCAGGAACACCACAGTCTGATCTACGGGCCTCTGATCAGTATCAGTTGAGGGTTAACCGCCTTGCTCAAGGACACTGGGCATGCTGGTAGGGGCGGGTGCAACTTTCCCATTTCCCCCGCCTACATTTATCCTACCAGGCTGCGGACCTGCTAGTTTCAGACTCTGACTTCTGGCATCTTTACAGGCTTCAGTACATTTAACAATTCATGTCTAAAACAAGTTGTTTATCAGTGATTTTGCTCTGCTACCAGATGTAATCCATAAATGTCAACATCTGTTTGTCTATTTAGTTCAATTATCAGAGAAAATTTGGTTAGCTGTGCTTATTTAGGAGTGAAGACCCACAGTGACAATAAACCCGCTGTTGTTGTTGTTGTTGTGTAGCAGCAAGACTTGAGTTGAGGATAATGGACAGCTGGGCTCATTCCGCCTGCTGTGTTCAGGCTTGACCAACAGCTGTGAGGGACAAAGACCAAGAAACACAATGGAGAACACAGAATCCTTAATAAGCGCAGTAACTGGCCTTGTTCTGGACAACGGCTTATGCATCAATTTGAGAAGCGGCTGGCAGACCGACCCGAACCGCACAAACGGCTTTGACTCTGTGTGGCTTAAATGGTGGTGACTCTACAGCTACCAGGATTAACTGTTCTGTCACCTCCGAGGCCAAGCAGCTTAAATATAGACTTTTTAAAAAAAATGTATTTATTTGGTTTTGGAGTCTATGCAGCTACAGGAAGACCACAAGCACTTTCATTTGGATCTTCCATTTCTTAAATAACGACGAATGCCAATTAATTTCATACTCGTACTCCTGATTTCCATATCGATCTGTTTATCAGAATTAAAAGCACAACCTCTTCCTAATCTTAACCAAAGGGCATGTGTTGCCTAAACAGAAGCGCTCGGCATCAGAAACCGCCCCCCCCCCCTCTGGTGTCAAAGTTTGACTCTGAATGACTCGTGACTCGCATGCAGAACAGAAACGCTGCACTTCCTACACGCACTGATGCTGCCATAATCCAGGCAAATATAGTTTGTTTGCCACAAACTATATTTGGGATAACAAAATTGGTCGTGCATGAATTTCAAGGAGGCAATTAGGTACTCCAAATAAAATGGATTATTTATCCATGCCAGCTGGAACAATGCGTTGAGGTGTTTTTGATGTAATGGCCTTATTGGCAGGATTAGTTTGTTAATGGTTTTTGAAAGCACCCTCACTGATGGAAAAAGTCCACCACGGTTGATGTTTGGTTGGATTTCGGTACACATATGACGTGGAAGGGGAAAGATTATGGCTCAAGTTAATTAAACTAAGAATGAATGTTTGGTCATTGCCAGAATAACACTTGTCGGTTAAGGTTTCGGTAATGATCTCGGCTGGGAACGGCACGTTCCTATATTTCTTTTAACCCTGATCTTTACTTAAAGTGAACCAGTGGGTTTGAGTTGCCTAATCGTACCCTCGCGTCTTTATTTATCACCACTGTCTTGCTTTTAAATAGTGTCGTTTCTCATAATTGCCCAGTATCAACAGTCGTTCTAGAAAAAAGGCATTAGTGGTGTATCAGGTTTTGGGTTTGATGAACTTTTCCCTTCCCAGTCTGTTACTTAGGACAAAAAGTCACCCCACATAAGACATTTGTTTTATCAGAACCTTTTTCTAATTTCACTTGGTTAAGTAGCACACAATTTTCCATTTCTTTAAGGAGCTCACAGTGATGGTGGGAAGTTTTGAAACATCTGTCAGTTTCTCCCTTTTTAATCCGTTTCTTCTCTGTTTATGAGGCAGTGACATTTAGAGGCAAAACCCATCATGATATCATTTTGAGACATCTGTTGGTATTCGTCTTTGATTTTTCTCTATCTCCCTCACACACACTGACATCACACACACCGACATCACACACACAGCCACATCACAATCACACACACATGCGTGCAGAGGCTGCCATTGTGAATCCAGAGCACAGCATGGCAAACCGTTAATTACACGTCTCACAAAGTTCAATGTTTCTGAGGCCATAACTACAAAGGAACGAATAAAATGTATAAATAATGAATTCGGCATTCTCTGTGATTAAAGCTGAATATCAAACCAATCAGACAGTCGTTGCAGCCGCTATCTGATTATCATTCAGACTTTTTTCTTTTCTTTTTTTTTTTTTTTTTCCCCGGCTGGAGAAACGCTCACTTCCCTCAGCTTTCATGCAACACCAGGGAAAACAGAAGCGGTGAGGAAAAAAAGAATAAGCATGAAATATTTCTTATTCATGAGTTCATTTTATTCAGATTTCCTTCTGTGTGATAGTTCATATCTCGCCCTAATATGGCTTCATGCAGATGAAGTGAGGCTCTATAGCTGGTTTTGTCTGTGGGAGAGAGAGAAAGGGGGGGGAGGCGACTTTGAACTGCTTTGTACAGAAAGTGTAAAAAAACAACAACACGAAACTCTTTCACACTCACAAGGTCACTCGCACAACAAGGAGTGTCAGATGTGGGCCTGCATCACTTGACTTGGATGAATAATATATAGCAGCTCAATTCAAAATACTTATGTGTTTGCACTGTAGCACCTTCTGCAAGTCTTTGTTCACGTCACCCACAGCAAACCGTTTTTTTTTTTTTTTTTTCATCCTTCCCTCCACTTCTGTGTTCATCAGCGCTTCTTCACTTTTTCAATTGCTCAGTCTTGTTCGGTGGAATTATTCAAACTGTTCATGAGTATGAAGGACTCGAGCACAAACAAACTTTACCAGAAAATACAAAGCGCATACCTTTCGTTATGTGAACCATTTCGGAAAATCTTAAAATGGCTCTACGAAGCGAACTCTCGATTGTGAAGTTCAGCACCAGAGACAGCGACTGCCAGCAGTGTCCATGTCACATTCAGCACCACGGACAGCGACCTCCTCCCCAAAGCTCAGCAGTGGCTGAAACCTCGATTCAAATTACAGCTACAGCGACATTTTTATTTATCAACACTGCCCAGATTTGAATTTTGAACATCCTTACAGACGGTACAAACTTGAAGGGAGAACTGATTTATTTGCTTTCTTGTCAAGACTTATCATTTTAAAGACCTCACCTGAACCCCTGAAGGTAGGTAGTTACTTTATTAATCCCCAAGGGGACTTTTTTTTTTTCCGCTACAGCAGCATACAGTAAGCAATAAGATAATGATAGAATAATAAAAAGCAATAAAATAGCAGTAAAAAAATATTAAATATAAAATGCACAGTATATACAGTATGTACAGTATCTATCTATCTATCTATCTATCTATATCGATCGATCAAACATACAAACAACCAAGAAACACAGTCAACAGTGTTATTGTTATGTGATGGATTTTGCCAGAGGTGAGTTATTGTACAATCTTACTGCGGTCGGCAGGAATGATCTCCTGTATCTGTCCTTGTGACAGCGGAGCTGGAGGAGTCTTTTGGAGAAAGTGCTCCGCTGTCCCTGCAGCAGGTGGTGGAGAGGGTGGTCAGGATTATCCAATATGGATAATAGTTTGTTCAGCATCCTCCTCGCCACCTCCTTTTCCAGACTGTCCAGTTTGCAGCCAATGATGGAGCCGGCCTTCTTAACCAGTTTGTTAAGTCTGTTGGTGTCTCCGGCTCCAATGCTGCTCCCCCCTCCCTCCTCCTCTAAGTTAGGTTAGGTAGTTACTTTATTAATCCCCGAGGGGAAATTTTTTCGCTACAGAAGCAATAAGATAATAATGAAACAATAGAAAAGCAATAAAAACTATAAAATATCAAATGCACAGTATATACAGTACAGTGTATATATCTATATATATTGTATACAAACAACCAAGAAACACAGTCAACAGTGTTATTGTACAGTCTTATTGCGGTCGGCAGGAATGATCTCCTGTATCTGTCCTTGTGACAGCGGAGCTGGAGGAGTCTTTTGGAGAAAGTGCTCCTCTGTCCCTGCAGCAGGTGGTGGAGAGGGTGGTCAGGATTATCCAATATGGATAATAGTTTGTTCAGCGTCCTCCTCTCCACCACCTTTTCCAGACTATCCAGATTGTAGCCGATGATGGAGCCGGCCTTCTTAACCAGCTTGTTAAGTCTGTTGGTGTCACCGGCTCCAATTTTATTTTATACACTTTATTAATCCCCGAGGGGAAATTTCTTCACTGCAGCAGGGGGGTCTCAGGGGGGAGCTGCTGCAGCAGGCTGCCACTATAGCGCGGCGCCAGGTAACCTGACCTGAGGTGCATGTTTTTGGATGATGGGAGGAAGCCGGAGAACCCGGAGAGAACCCACGCAAGCACAGGGAGAACATGCAAACTCTGCACAGAAAGGACCGGATTCGAACCCGGAACCTTTTTTTTTTGCTGTGAGGTGACAGTGCTAACCACTGCACCACCGTGCCGCCCTAATGCTGCTCCCCCAGCAGACCACAGCGAAGTACAATGCACTGGCCACAACAGACTGGTAGAACATCTCCAACATCTCGCTGCACACATTGAAGGATCGGAGTTTCCTCAAGAAAAAGAGTCGACTCATCCCCTTCTTGTAGACAGCGTTGATGTCTTCCAGTTCAGTCTGTTGTTGACGGACACACCCAGGTACTTGTCCTCCTCAACCATGTCCACCTCCTCTCCCAGAACTCTCAGCGGTTGTGGAGCCGTCGTCTTCCTCCTGAAGTCGACCGCCATCTCGCTGGTCTTGGCCACGTTCAGGAGCAGGTGATTTCTTCCCGCCCACTCCACAAAGTCCTCCACTACTGTCCTGTACTCGTCCTCCCGTCCATCCCTTATACACCCGACCACTGCAGAGTCATCAGAGAACTTCTGCAGATGGCAGGACTCTGAGTTGTACTGGAAGTCAGTTGTGTATAAGGTGAACAGGAAGGGAGACAGAACAGTTCCCTGAGGAGCTCCAGTACCACTGACCACCGTATCAGACAGCACACTGCCCAGACGGACAAACTGTAGTCTGCCTGTCAGGTAGTCGGTGATCCAGGAGACGGTGGACGCGTCCACCCCCACCACCTGCATCTTCTCACTCAGCAGCAGTGGTTGGATGGTGTTGAATGCACTGGAGAAATCAAAGAAAGTGATTCTCAGAGTCACCGGTTCCATCCAGGTGAGACTGAGCTCGTTGCAGCAGGTAGATGATGGCGTCGTCCACTCCCACACGAGGCTGGTACGCAAATTGCAGAGGGTCCAGAGAAGATTTCACCAGCGGCCTGAGGTGGGCCAAGACCAGCCTCTCCAGCACCTTCATCACATGAGATGTGAGGGCAACCGGTCGGTAGTCGTTGAGGCCGGATGGAGTCTTCTTCTTAGGGACAGGAACCAGGCAGGACGTCTTCCACAGCACCGGGACCTCCTCCTGCTTCAGGCTCAGGTTGAAGAGGTGTAGGACCTCAGCCAGCTGGACGGCGCAGGTCTTCAGAAGTTCAATGTCCGGGCTACAGAAACGTTCCTTCACGCACACGTGGTCGGGATTGCACCACCTCTCGTTCACATAGACCGCAATCCCTCCACCTTTCTTCTTACCGCTCCGAACAGTCCTGAAGCCGGGTACGGCCGCGCTGTGGTCCGGGAAATGTGAGTGCAGCCACGTCTCGGTGAAACACATGGTGCTGCACTCCCGGTACTCCCGCTGGGTCTTGACCAGCGCGCCGAGCTCGTCCGTCTTGTTGGCCAACGACCTCACGTTCCCCATTAAGATCGCCGGTACCGCTGGTTTATATTTCCTCCTTTCCGCCTTTAGCTTAGCTCCGGCTCTGCAACCCCGACGTCTTCTCCGAAGTTCGTCCGGGATTTCAGGCCTCGCTTCCGGGCAGCAGCAGTAGAGGCCGACTCAGCGCGATCAGCTGATCACGCGAGTAAACAATAACGATGCCCCCAACCAGAAAAGTGGAAAAATTACGGTCCACTGTCTGACCGTTTACTTAACACGCGTGAAGAACAGAAAACAACAATTTTGAAGAGGAGGAAGGCTTAAAAATACTTAAAACAAAACACACTCGGGGGGGAGCTGCTGTAACAGGCTGCCGCTAGCGCGGCGCCATCTTACAAACAGTAAAGATTCTTTTCCTAAAAAAATAAACTCGTAGCCAAATACATTGACTTTGAAAAGTTATACCTGCTGAACATCCTCCGACTAACTTTAAATTCTGATGCCTCTATAATTCCAAACTATAATTTGTAATTGGAACCTCACCTTAAACCCTGGAGATTCACCGGTTTCCTCATCAGCCTGGTCTGCTCCCGTGTTCCTTGCACAAAATAATTCATTAACGGTGACATTTTGATGGGATTTCTAGATCGAAATTGAACTCGTACGTCTGCTGTATCCACCTATTATATATTTAATTGCCTCCTATGCGACCTTGACCGCCAGCCTACAGAAGCAAGGGTTTGCTTGCTGGTTAACATTATTTGTTATGTGGTGATGTCAGGTAGTTAATCCAGACAGTAGTCACTTCAATTTAAATTGAAAATCTACTCATAAAAAAATAAACTAATGTTCCTTTTTTTTTTTTTTTGGTGGTTGCATTAAGGTTGTAGAAAAGTACTTTGATATTCGACTTTGTCACTCATTACTGGGCATTCGCTGAAATTCCCTTGTACTCCTCTCCAGTCTCATTACAGAGAGCCAAAGGTGGTTTAAGACAGTCTTCATCATCATCATCATCATCATCAAGTCGCCTAAGGTTTATGACAACGATGCTAAACAAACTGCGAATCCCGGCAGCAAACCGGTTCACACTCCTCCTCCTCCTCCGGCTCGGAGAGGTCTTACGGATATCACACGCCGTCGCTTTTGTTTCTGGAAATACAGACAAGACAGCACTTGTGTATTTTTCTTGGATGTCACGAGGACCACAAACACTTCTGTTTACCTTCAGTGGATTCGAGCAGATGCAGAAATCTCAAACGGATGTCTGAAAATCTGGATAGATAAAAAAACAACAACAACAAATATCTGCACGACTAAATGGTGGAAAATGTTGCTGTTGCGTGCCGTCAGAATCACTGCAGCTTTAACTCGGCTGGGGGAATAACGGGTCAGAAGAATCTTCTGAGAAATTCCCTTTTTAAATTGAGCTTCGCAGGCTCACGGACATCAGACGAAACCATTATTGCTGTCATTTGTTTAGAGGCTGATGAAGGTATTAAAAAAAAAAGTGTGTGTGTGTGTGTGTGTGTGTGTGTGTATATGTGTATATATATATTTAAAAAAAAGAACGTCAGTGGGGAGGAAATAAGGTGGTAAATGAGAGGAAGGCTGGCAGTTATCTGCTCGGCGTGAAGCGAACCACACCGAGAGGAAGGACGTGAAAGATTGAATTTGCTCCGAATGGAAATGGAGTACGAGGGTGTTTTATTGTCAACGTTTTCTTATTTACCTCATACCCGCGCTCGGATAATCAAGTTAAATGCAGAATCGCAAACATCCTGACTGCATTTCCTCCTCGCCGCGATAACGGCAGCAGCGGCCTCCACGTGTCCGAAGCCATCAGCCCAACTGGTGACATTTACATCTTCGCTGCCTTACAGCTACTGAATGTGATCCCATTACATCACCCTCAACTCCATTACATCAAGATGTCGCCTTCATTTATTTATTTTATTATTATTTTTTTTTAAAGTAATTTACATGACATCCTCACTACTATAAACGCCTTTTTTTTTTTAATTGTAAGCAGCAAGTGTTTTTCATCTCAATTCCTTTAATCGAAGATTCGAAACGACAAGAGGCTTAAATGACACGAGCCAGTTTCGACGTTGCTGTTGCGCGTGGTCGTCGCCACGACGACGAGAGCACGAGCGCACCTGGACGAGAACAAAGGGTCTCTGCAGCGGAGACGGGTGGCGCCGACCGGTGCGACTCGCCGACGTTCGGCCGCAACGCGTGGCGACGGGGGACAAACAACAGCAGCGGGACAAAGAGTGAACCTCAACACGTCATTACTCATCGCCGTCTCCGACTTATGAGACCGCAAGTAATCGCATTACTTTTGGTGCCGAAATGACAACATGGTTAATAAACGACTGCTCGTGGAGCTCATTTATCAAAGCCTCACAACCGAACAGCTGTGAGCTAAATACTAATGTGAATATTCTCAGAGTGACAAGTTAAGCGAGTGTAATAATCCTTAATCTGAAAATGTAGTAATTGGCACGAAGCACAAAACGCAGCTGAAGGTTACCCGGAGCTCTCGTTAGTTCTCATTAGCATTTGCTCCTGCGGCAAAAGTGACCTGATGGTGGCGCTCCGCGTAAAAAAAAAAAAAAAAAAGGGATCACCACAGATATCGCATTCATCCTCCGGGACACGAGTCAAACGTTCTACTCGGTTTCCCCGTTTCCCTCCGAGCTTACCGAGCTCGTGGGCGAGCTTCGGATCGTGGGCCGACCGGTGAACCGAAAGCTTCGCCTCTTCGACTCCACCCCCCCCCCCCTCTTCGCCAAAACGTTCCGGCGGAGCGTCCCGCGTCGCTGCGGACTTCACCGACGTCAAACTTTTTTTTTTAAAAGCTTTCCACTGAGCAGCAGAGATAAATGGAAACGTGCCCGAGCTTTAAGGTGGTCCTGGAAGGGAAGCCGGGGGATCGCTGAGGTACCGCACGTCGAAGAGTGCCTGACTCGGTATATCGGCAAAAAGTGGACGTGCAAGTGCTTGCTGGAAATTTGCTTCGACAGCCGGTCCACCACTTCTCCGCCGTGATGGGCGTTTTCAGGCAAAATTATACGACGTCGAAATGCGGTCGGGACTATTCAATGAAAAATCGATTTCCTCGCGTGGTTTTAATGGCGGCTTAAAAAAGACGTCTTTTTAGGCGCGTTACCGCCACCTTCTGACCGGAGTAACGCTTTACAACCAGTTGCCGGTAAAATCAGCGGCATTTTTAAAAAAAAAATTTTTGAATTTAAGTCATGTGCCACCCCTCCTGCTGTAATCTGCCTCGTTTCGAGTTTGTAAGTGACCCGTATCAACAAGCGTGGCGATACGACGACCCTGTAATCCGACGCCAGTAAACTCATTTGTGTGCAGATATTCCTGGTTATATTTTCAGTTTTTTTTTTTTTTAAAGAAGAAACCAGACAGAATAAACATGGAGCCTAAAGTCCATCTTAAAGCACAGCAGCTGTGTGTTGCTCTCTTGTCGCTCTGTATTTTGCTCCTAAAATGTGATCCGTGTCTTCCTCGGCAGAGGATTTTTTTTTTTCCCTCCTCGGCACGAGCGTTTCATTTCTTTTATTTTTTTCTCTCCCACCCCTCCGTGTCCCAATTAGGAGCGCTCGGCTTGCGATTTACGGCGGATAAGGCGGGTTGCGCTCTTCACATAAACATCCAGCTTTCGCTCTGACAGTCTAATAAACAAAGGCCCGCGAGGGTGACGGCCACCCGACAAGTTTTGTTCTCTCCCCGTCGGAGAGCGAGAGAGCGAGCAGCGTCGCCCTCCGGGCCCGGAGCCATCCGACGGGATCGCCCCTCCGCGGCGGGCCGTCTGACGAAAGAGCCCTCTCGGACGCAAGGCTCGCCGTCCTCCCTCGGCCTCGGCGCGCCGTTCCCTCCGTCCGGGAGCGGGCGAGGGAAAAAGGTGGGTGACCTACGAAAGAATCTTCAGTTGCGGTTTCTCTTCCGGCCACTAGATGTCGCCGGAAGACAAATCTGACCGGGCTGAAGTCGGCGCCGAATTAAATAATTCTTTTTTTTTTTTTAGGTGAATTTTGACAGTAAGCAGACTCTAAGCTCAGAAGGATATTTGTCTGGTTTCTCGACGGTTACTCTCCGCAGCAGAAGAGCTCCGTTCTTTTCTAAAGACACACATAAAAACCTGGAATAAGAAAAAAAGAAATGCACCACTCCGCTCACTCTCCCTCCAGGCCGACGCTCTTTCCTCTCAGTGTGTCGGAGCGGCGGCACGGCGTGTTTTTGCCGCTTCGAGTCGCTCGACGGGGTGGAAACGAGACTTCGTTTCCAAATGAGTAAGTTCCCTTAACGCTGATCGGCGTCGACTTTGTAATACGAGACTAAGAGGCTACAGACGTGTCGGCCGCTCTGCGAGGTGGTACTCGGCCGGCAAAAAGCCTTCCGAGCTAAAATGCTAACACGCGCACGAAGACGATGTATTGATGTCTGAGGCTGGATGAACATGAAAAACATCCCGGCTGGAGTTCAAACGGGGGGCCGCTGGGAACGCCGGCTTTGCAGGCTTTTTGGTCAGAAACCAAACGGATTGGACACGTTGTTTTTTTTTTTTTTAAGTGTACAAACAACGCGTATTACAACATTTTTAAGATGAATCTTTTAGGGAGAGAAAACAAAAACGCTGCGATCTATCTTTGAAAATGTTGTCGACAACAGGAATACCGTATGTTAAATTAGTTTTTATAATTTTTCAAATTTCTATAATTTTACTGCAAAAAAAACCTTTTAAAAGCATTTTTTTTTTTTTAATTGCAAATTTTTTTTTGAAAAATACTCCGCTATGTCGTTGAGTACGCTAGTTTGCATTTAATATTCGTAAATGTTTCCAAAAAAAAAAAAATCCTTGTGCATTTGTACCAAAAAGCCTCTCGGATGTTGAAACGTGACTTTCATTTATCTTTCATGTTTACGTCCTCTGTAAATTACATCTTCATTCTCCTCAAATTCTAATGTGCTTCTTTTTCTTTTTCATTTTTGGTTTTTCATCCAATGGTTTAGATGTTTTAAAATAAAGATTCCAGAGCGTGCCACCAACACGTATACGAAACATGAATTTGGGGAATGTTTAAAGCACAGTCGCGACTAAACCTTTTTTTTATGATTCATAAAAATCATCGAGTCGGCAGCTTCCGGCCGAGCCGGCTCGGAAAGGAGCCGGAAGGAAGCGGGGGAGCTTCCTGCCCCGGTAATCGAGGAGGCTCCCTCCGATCCGCAACCGCCGACGGATACCGCGACCGAAATGCATCGTTGAGCGAGGGCGGAAAAACGGACGCGACATCTCGCGTTACTGTCGCTGCGCCCACACGTGTCGCCGTCGGTTCGTGTCGCGGCTGCAAACCCGACGGCAGACATTCGATATGAGCGGCGGCTCTGAATTGAGCACGGAGGGCGGCGACGGAAGGAAACGAATGAGGCCGTACGTCTCTTCATCCCGAGAATATTTGAACTGTCTGGTTGTCTTTATCTATTTACCCCCATTCTTTCTTTTTTTTAAAAACATTTTTTATCCGCCTGATATATTTCTGTGTCTCCATTTCACTGTGTGATCTCCACTTGTTGCCACCATCTCTTTCTGTCATTACTTCTTTCTTTAAGTCTTTGAACTTGACTTTTTTTTTTTTTTTCATATCTCATCTTCTGGTTCTTCTTTTAAGTTTCTGTCATTTGCCCAATCTTTTTTTTTTGTGTGTGTCATTTCTTAACCCTTTTCATTAGTCTTCTTCTTCTTGGTCCATTGAACCATCAGCTCTATTAAATCAAGCCTGTTAATGACACTTAAACACGTCAATGCCGATCCTCATTTCTCTTTCATTCCTTTCTCCCGTCGGTCTTTTTTCCTTTCTGCACGTTGCGGTGTTTACATTTCCGCCTTAACAACTCCTGACTTTGTCTCCTTTGTGGAGAATCTCATAAAGTAGAATAATCATTCTGACTTTTATTGCGATGCAGATATTTGTACCGAGAATATCAACAGGCTTTTCCCGCTGGACACAATATGCTATTTTACAACAATAGCTTCTCGGTATTCAGTGCACATTTGAGGAAACCATTTGTTCGCACTATTTATCAACCGCGGTGCAATAAGCTGCAACAAAGTAGTGATCCTGCAACCTGACTGAAATCTCTTTTTGTCATTCAGACAGACACGATTCACCAGGAGATGAGAATTACCATTACCGCTTAAATGGATTGCATTTATGTGGTACTTTCACCCAAAGCACTTTCAAATATTCACACACACTGTGAGCTACAAGCAAAGGCAGCGGCCTATAAAGACATCTCGAAAATGATGACGGGATGAATCAGACCGCCGACTTTGTAATAAGTGGGCAGCCTGTTTTTCTAACTGAGCAACAGCTTACACAACCGCATGCCAAACTCCGACCCCTGACCTTCTACCCTCCGCCTAACAGAAGAAGTCCTCACCCTGAAGTTTGACATTATTTGGGGGAACTTCACCAAGAGACAAATTTGCCAACGAAAGTCCACGTTTCTGATCAATTCTAGTTATTCGGTCAAACTCGCTGAACCCGAAGTCGTCCGAGAGTTAATCTGCATCCTCCCGCTTCCCAGCCACTATTTTAAACGTCAAACTACTTCCTACCTGTTCCCAGTCGTGTAATTCTTTCACGCTGGGGGAAAGGATTGGTCACTTCTCAAGTCATTTAACATATCTAGACGTCGTGCTCATTTCCCGACACTTCGCCAGACGCTGCTCCAGTAAACCGTAACCGTGGGAACGTGTTTCCAGTGAAGGGTGTGGTTGGGGGATGCCGCTGTGTGTGTGTGTGTGTGTGTGTGTGAACTGCGACAACACCCGTATGAGAAAGGTCGGTGTACACGATATATATGCTGTAAAACACACTATATTTGTCTATTAAAAGGGAGAAAAAAAAAAATAATGATGCAAGAAAACGTGCACAACATGTATAGGCTGGGCACTGGCTCGTCGGAAAAGCCAGATTTACACAATAAACAATGATACAACAGCTACCGCCTACACTGCTGTTTAGTCACAAAGCAGGCATACGCGAGTACACACGCATTATACAACAGCAGTTATGCACGGACTGTTATGAAAGCCAGGTTTGATCAAAATATCATGATGATGAACGCAGCGACCACCGACATACTTGGGTATTCGCCGGCAAACCGAGAGCATCGAAGCATCAAACTAACAGTTAGTAATGGGTGACCGTCTGCATATATCATACTCTGTTTATTGGGTTTGTTTTTTCAGCCCTTAACACGTAAAAGAACCACCGTAGAGCGATATTTTTTTTTTTAGTGGTGCGGGGAGGGGGGTGATAGCAGCTCAACACTTTATACCACATATAAAAGTGTTGCGCAACATCTGGAAAGCTGGAACCTGAAGATTCATTTGAGATGCAGATGTGCGTCAGGTTATTTAGCCCCCCCCCTTCCGTCCCTTTGCTGCATTTTCAGAAAAAGTAAAAACAAAAAATTGAGTGGGTTCTAGATCTAGCTAAGGCTTTTTATTGCTTTTTTTTTTTTTTTAAAGCATTTATATGGTGCAAAAAAAACAGATTTAACTGTAAAACAGTAACTTTCCCAATTGAAGTGACGAACGGGAAGCCAACTTCAGCTGCTTGTTTGTTTGCTGCAAGAAAAAAAAAAAAAAAAGTTGCTACAACTGCGCTGAACCGCGTATTTAACAAACAGTAAAACTTAACACACCAGTAACGTTATACAGAGGCAGTACAGTGTAAATAAAGATAAGTTGACCCTGAACCAGCTCCAATGCGCTCGCTTTGAATCCCAGACACTCGGAGAGGACCGTCCTGCAAGATGCGGCTGTCAAACGCTGCTTACTCACCGGGAACACGAGGAGTTCAGGGCATTAAACGTCATTCCTTTTCCTCTCCAACCAACTCCGCACTCTTCGTCTGTCATGGTCACGACTTCCATTCGTCATAACCAGATGTTGGCATCTGCAGAAACGCACCTCCTCTTCTTCCCCACGTGTTGAGCTGACGTCAAAACGGAAGCTTACGGCGACTCACCGCACCATCTCGTGGTAGAAAGTGGTATTACGCGAACAAACGGCCGGGGTCTTGGACAAAACAACAACAAAAAAACGTCCAAAAACGCTATTTCTCCACTTACTGTGGATAAGTTTAGCCAACTTGTGAATGTTTTAAAGTAAAGAATTATAGTTTAAAAAAAAAAGAAAAGGTTTTACTTAATTTTCTAGTCGTGGACAGGCAGGTCCTACGCCGTCCGCAGCATCCTTCCGACTTCTACTTCCACACTCGGTCACTACAGCGCTTCCACCTCAAACTTTGTCCCGACTCTGTTGTTTTAAACAGCTCAGACGATGATGAATGTCGCTGTCAATTCTGCACATAGCTGCAGTTTCTAGCAGCAGAAAGAATCAATGTGAAATCAGTGGAGACTCCTCCCGCTCTTACTGCCACAGCACGGCCCCAATGACCACGGCATGAGAATCACAATGGGCCCCATTCATCAATCAGAACCAGCTGGAAAAAAAATCAAAAAAATCAATTGAGCATCAGTATTTCAGAGTGTCATGGTTCTATAAATAAATGTTTGACCTTTTTATTTAATCAATGCAAGGAGATTACAAACTCGCTTTTCTTGTTTTTATTACCTTGGAGCTCCTTCAAGCCCAGCGTCGGATCATTGGAGGAAACTTTGAGGGAACAAATGTTCACACGAAGAAGTCCAGGTGTTCATTATGTTCAGTTCATACTGAAGTGTTTGTTTACTTTATCTTAATGGATCCAATTAAAAGGATCCAAAGCCGTTTATCTTGCACCTGTTGAGGAACGCGCGTGAACCCACTTCTTTGATTTTTGTCAGAGGTTCGTCTGACTTCCGGCGGAAATATTCTAGATTTATAAAACGCATCATGACATGGCATCGAAACACAACGTTTCATGGACACGGATTCAATTCAGTTTGGTTTCTGCAGGGGCCAAAATCACAACGCGGCTTTATTTCATGGCACTTAACATATTAAAGTCCTTCCAGCCGAACTTTACAGCATTATACAGAGGAACCCGACAATTCCCACGTAAGGTAGGAGGGGAAAAAACTCCCCTTTTTAAGGGAGAAAAGACGTCCAACAGAGGGAAGGAAAAACTCTTCTTTAACAGGGAGAAAACCTCGAACAGAACCAGGCTCGGATGTCAGTGGTTTTGAGGAAATAAGATCAACCTCGGCGTGGACTCATTCAGCATCACAATTCTGCTTTTGGTTTTAATTGGAGTGTGTGTGTGTGTGTGTGTGTGTGTGTGTGTGTGCGTGTGTGCGTGTGTGTACGGCAGAGAACTGGATCACAGACGGAGCGCCCATATTTGGCTGAAGTTCAAAAGAAAAAGGTTTTCCTTCTCGTCTCAAACAATGAAGTGGCGCCTCTACTTTCTCACGTCGGCTGCTCTCGCTAACAAGGAATCGACGGACGGACGGACGGACGGACGGGTTTCTGCTTCGGCTCAGAAGCTCGGCGTCGTTTTGAATTTCACGGTCCGGACCAGTCGGCGTGTCGGTCTCGGAGCTTGTTAGTTTGTTTTGAAGCGAGGTTTGGTTGGAGACGTTTCATCGCTCCAGTCTGGGGTTGTATTATCTTTTGCCGATTCCCCCCAAAAAAACAACAACAACATAACACCGCGGAACAAAGAGCCGACAAGCCGAGAGAGACGAAGGGAGAGAAACGAACACAAATAATTGCAATAAAAAAAACAACCCATTATTTAATCCAGAGTACACTTTTCATTTCTGGTACTTCTCTTGTCCACTGCATTGTTTTAAAGGAGACCAAAATAATGAATGCGTTGATGGAAAAGTTATGAAGACGGCTCAACAGTCGGGTTGACTGGAAGTCTACTTAATGCAGTAGGAAATAGCTCCACAGACTTTCTCGGAGGCCGCCTCCCTTTCAAAGCGTGTTGCTGCAGGGAGAAGCCGTTATGATAGTCGGACACGACCAAAGCCGAGGCCAGTGAGACCAAACCTGACTGCCGAGCTGTCTTCAGAACTTTTTCCATCAACACATTCATTATTTCGGTCTCCTTTTTTAAACCGATTGTGTACTGTCAAGATACTGGAAGTCTGAATCTGGAGTTGGGTAGCTCCGTCGGCCGTAGCGGCAACCGACAGTGACGTCACCTGTTGGTTTCAGAAGCCACGAGTTCGGATTTTTGGCCGTCGCCATTTTGCTAGTTTGGAGCAGGAAGTGACCATATTTGGACGAGCCGGGGGGGGGGGGGGGAGCAAGCAGTGACTGGATCCGATTGGAAACCCGACGACGCTACGTCCCGCCCACAGATAACCGTAACCTGACTGCACCACAGGCCTGTCAATCAAACGGATACATCTTCCGATGGACCTCCAGAAAACTAATAAGAAGGAGTGACTTTAGCTAAAAAAACAACAACAAAACAAAAAAAATCTCCCTGAAATAACAGGTGGTGAACTTTTCCTGACTTAGATTTTTACGAGATTAGTCGAATGAGAGTCTATGGAGCCGGAGGCTTTCTTAGAACCAACCTCTAGTGGCACCCTGTGGTACTGCAGCTGAAGACTCTTCCGCATCGGCCAGTAAGACTATCATTTTTGTTCTTCTGGTTTGCTTTACATGCAACTGACATTTAAGACTCGTGACCTTTCCTGCACATCACTCCTCCTCCTCCTCCTCCTCCTCCCTAAACTTTCTTGTCTCTCATAATTTTGTTGTCTCCCACAAAGGCACTGAAGTCAAAAATAATCTGGAAAAAAAAAAGCCTCGTGCAACGAAAAAACAGTGACACGCTGTCATTGAAACATCTTCCCATATTTTTTTTTTTTTTTGCTGCGTAATGGTGAGGGAGCTCTTGGCCGAGAGAGAGAGAGAGAGAGAGAGAAGGAGGGTATTAGTAAATTACGGAAGACAATTGGATTGGCTTTTTCCTTTTTTTTTTTTATAATGGTGCTGAGCCCAATAAAGAAACGTAATGGATATCTTTAGTGGGACACCGTGCTAATGTAATAACCTGATCTCTGTCCCACTTAAACCTCTCGAGTCTGAGGGAACGCCGATTATTTGCTAATCGACTGGAAATAAATACAAATAGTAAAAAAAACAAAAACACAAGCTATGAAGCTGATCGCATCAGTCTGGTTAGCACACACCGAGAAATGTTAAAACCAGGGTTCCAATAATAAAACAAGACTTTTTTTTTTTTAAAACATTTTTTTTTTTCAAATGCGACTCAATTAGCATTTTACTGCAAAACTGTTCGGTTTACTGTGATTTTTGTTTGTTTGTTTGTAATTACCTGATAGCTCCAATAACATTGGATGCCATAAAGCGTTCTCACCACAGCGTACCGAACCCGAAGGTTCTCTCTGTCTCTCTCTCTATCTTTTTCAGAACTGCCGTGACAAGCTGGGCGTTACGCGACGTCCCGGGAGACTCCCAGAAATGGGCCAACTCGCAAAAGCAATATCACTCCAGCCACCGATGAATCACCGAAACCTGAAAGCCGTAAGACGCCGGAGGAAATGATTATGGGATTAATGCTTGTGGAAAAGTGTGTTTTTGCGCCATCAGTCACGGAGGCGATTAAAGTAACACAAAACCTACAACAACAAGCGACAAAGGGGACGGGGGGGGGGGGAGAATTAGAAAGCTCTGGGCCGCAGACGTCCCACGCCGAAGTTATTTAGGGGAAACGATTGAGGCCGGAATGAGCCGCCTCTCCGTCCACCTGGTGCTCCGTTATCGCCGCCGCCTCCAAGGAGGAAAAAAACAAAAACAACTCCCCCTTTTTTAACCGGAAGAAGCCTCCAACAGAACCGGGCTCAGAGGGTTAGGGTATCAAGGAAGTCTTCAAAAAACAAAACCCACGAGTGGGGTTGCTCGAACAATTTTCCAATTTCAAGTTTTACTTACCAGAAAAGTCGATCTGTCCGTCCGCCATCAGTTCTAAAACGTTTTATTTGCTATTATCAAAGAAACGAGACGAGAATAATGACAAGAACGTAAAGGGGGGATAGGGAGGGGGATTTGGCCACGCCCACTCACGACTCCACTAAAATAAAAACAAATAACCATCGGTGCTCGGGACCCTAAAAATGGTAAGATTTCTGGCAACAATTTTTTTTTTTTTTTTTTTGGAGGGGATCGATCACGCTGACCATTTTCTGAATAAATAAATACATGAAGCCAGAGTCGGGTGACATGAAGTCTGCGGGGGCGAGCGCTCAGAAAGAACGACTGACGAGGGTCTAACGTCAGAGGGTGTCACGCGATACAGATGGAAAAGCCCCTTTAGGGCAAATTTGTGTCATTTGGCTATATAATGAATCAAATCTAAGCCCACATTCGTTAAGTCAATTTGCCATTTTTAGAGGACAAAAACCAGGAAATGCACACAAGCTTGTTTTAAAACAAAAACATAGTATCGAGGTTACTTTTGTCCAACATGGCGGCTTGTGTTCATCAAGTTTAGTTTTTCATTTCTCACAAGACAGCTTTTCATCCAAATATAGAAACCTTTTTATTTTACAATTCAGCAAAAATATCATACAATTCCAGTTTTAATTGTACAGCTTGTTAAATACCTAAATACACTTTTACAGTTGCAATGTCAGTAGAAAAAAATATTGGATATTTTTTTTTTTTTTTTGGAGATACAAAATGTACACTTCCCTACACATCAAAACGCACACAACATCGTGTGACGGGCCGACGCCGGCCGTTGACATTAAAAACCTTTGCTCTTATAAAATAAGATTGTGTTACATTGCTCTGCAAACTTTAGTTTGAACATGACAACACGGGGGAGGAAAACAAATAAATCACCACTTATTTTGACATTACAATAAAAAAAAATTTAAATAAAAAAAAAAGTGGCAGCATATTTACAATGGCCCTATCCCACTAACTGTGGAAAAGTATTGTGTGTTTGTGAAAAGATGTTTGTGTACTTAAACTGTAAATTTTTTTTTTTTTAATGCTGTAGCGTGAGTATCGAGGAGTATTTCATGTCGTACTTATAATGTCTTTTAAATACTTGACCACAGCGGATTAAAACTGGAATAAAGCAAATGTAAACTGTCACCCAAAAGACTCAAAACTCCACCAAAGTTACACTTTCATGTAATAAAAACATACTTCACATGTGCAAAGGAAAGGTACAAAGTACTCTAAGGAAAAAAAAAACAAACAAACAAAACAACAACAACTTTCAAAAGCTTCATTTTAATAAGCATTATTCCAAGGGATCGAGTTAGCGCTATTTTGGGCAATTACTCCCGAGAGATCAGTTCAGTATCTTCAGTGAAACCGGATTTTTTTTTTTTTTTTTTTCTTTTATGAAGTTTAACTTCTGTCAGTGGCTACGTGGGTTTTGTGTAGAACAGCAACGGGTACAGAGGTTCATAAACATACTGATGTCTAGTATTCTCAAAATCCCCTGGATCCTGTCCCACAGAACAGCTTGTTACCATTATCATCATTATTCGCTCTTATTATGCTCCGTGGTCAGGAGAGCAAAAGTGAGAGTTTGGAAACAGACCGAGGGGGCGATGTTTAAAACAAAACGAGGCGCGAGACTGTTGTTTATAGGCCAAATCACATTTACAGGGCTGATTATCATTCTGAATTTTTAATACCAGTTCCTGAATAGTAATTGTATGAAAATAATTTTTTTAAGAAAGAAAATCACGTTTTAATGGTAGAAATCTTTCATTTTTTTTTTTTTTTAACGCAGTTTGGGGATGAGTGTAAACCGGGTTATTTTCTGATGTCGGGGAAAAAAAACGCTTCACACGCAAGACGATGCGTTTTACCGACGTTTCCCCCCCCAAAAAAACGCCCGTCGGTGCGTGTTCGGGCCGAGCGAATTATTCGCCGTGGAGCGACGACGGCGCCCAAAGTCAACGCCAAGACGATAACGTCCGCTGTCCGCCGTCGCGCGACCCGTACGTCCGTGTTGCCGAAGTGAGAGAAATCAGACGCAGATCCGCCTCGGCTGAAACGGAGCGCTTTGATCCACGCGGGCGAGCCGAGCCGCCCGAGGACGGCCGGGGAGGCTGCGTACGGGGGAAGCTGTGACTCACTACCTCTGAGATTTGCTTCTGTGTAAAGGTAGAAAACGTTGTGCCTTTTTTTTTTTTATTTTTTTATTTTTTATAACAAAACCATAAAAGTTTGAACCTAATGATGAGGCATTTAAAAAAAAAAAAAAAAATTTTTTTTTTTATACTAGATAGTATTAAAGTTTGGGACCCAGCCCTATAGACACATACTGTATGATGAATTATTTAGAAGGCAGGAGAAACGTTGCATATAAATTGCCGATGGCCTAATGTGCGGTTAAAAAATATACTTTTGCAGTAAGGTCTGTGAGAGGATATGACTTTTTTTTTCTTTTCTTTTGGTCTCCTGCCGACTGCTAGAATGGACGCGGAGCACAACGCCGGGATGTGACGATTTAAAATGGCGAACGCTGTACATTTGTTCTGCCTCGCCAAATCGGATCAGAGGCCCGGTGCAGGCGACGGACCGGGACATCCCAGAACATCCCAGAACATCATGTCAAACGGGGGGGGAGGGTTTCAAACAAAAATCAATCAAAAAGTCAGCTGAAGCGCAGCCTCCGAACAAAAGACATTTCATTAAAACGCGGGAAGAAACAAACGAGAAGTCAGAGGGATTTATAAAGGTGGGTGGCAACATTGGTAAACGGCAACGGTTAATTCCCTTTCCCCCATTAAAGTACTTTGGATTGAACAGGGCGGGGGAGTGGAGGGGGAGCGGGGGGGGGGGGGACAACACCACAACATCGATGTCATGATTTAAAATACGACGCGGGTCCTCTGAGGGTTGGAAGTTAACCTTCGCAGGCGGGAGCAACTATGGTGGACAAAGACGTCTTCAGCTTTATTCACAGCGAGCGGTTACGTGTGCGTTCGCTTAGGAAGCCGGCGGTGCGTTCGATGTCCTGCACCGCAGGTCATCTTCAATCCCAACCTTTTTTTGTTTGTTTTGTTTGTTGGATGGCAAACAAACGATTTTTCACTGACTTTCGAACAAAACGGTGACTTCCTGAATTGAGTGAATTGTTCCCTCATGTTGCTCTGGACCCGTCCTGTTGGACCCCCCCCCCCTCCTCCCCCCCACACACACAAAACAAACACACACCACACAACATCTAGTCCTCTTCCAACAAGGCACTAAGAATTCATTCAAGTTTATCATCCTGTAAGTGCTTTATGCTTTCCCCCCGACCCCTCCCGCACCACCCCCCCACGTTCGTCTCAATCCCAGATCTACCTTTGGCGAGCCCATCAGGAATAGTTCCTCCCCCCCCCCCACCCCGCCCCCTCTACCCGTCTCTCCTCCTGCTCACACTCTACGCTAAAGTCATGTGTCAGCGCTCGGCTGCCGGCCAATCGGGCGGCGGCACCCCGCTGTGAATCAGCTGGCCTGCCAGTCACGCACAGCGAGTCGTCCGGGGCCGGGCGTCTGTTTTGTGGAGTGACTGGACTCCCCCCCTCCCACCCCCACCCCTCGGCTCGGCCGCCCGTGACCAGGTCGTTCCGGTGACTGGTTGGGAGGCGGCAAAAAAAAAGCGCACAGCAAGCAGAGAGGTGGGGGGGGGGTGGAGGGGTGGGGAGTCAAAGAGGTGTAATGGCAGCTCCTGCCCGCACTATCACAACCACAACGGCAAACGGGTCCTCATGGTGGCGGGGTGGGGGGGGGGGGGCACGTGAGTCGACTCATCGATAAATACGGCGAGGAGGGCACGAGAAGAAAAGGAAAAAAAGTAAGAAGCGAGGCGCGTGGTGGCAAAAGGTGGCGATAGCTTTTCCTTTCCGCTCTCTTCGTCATCTTTTCCACCAGCTACATTCGAGGCAGCTCCGCCCGCAGACCGGTGGGTGGGTGGGTTGTAGGGGTGGGTGTGGGTGGTAGGGGTGGGTGGGGGTACAAGCCGAGGGAGGGGACAGACGGGTGGATAAGGGGGTTGCAAAGGAGAATCAATTCACCAGGTGATTTTCAGAGTGGTTCTGCCTGGCTTCACCCAGGTGTCAGGATGACTTTGGCTCAGCAGGAGACCCCCCCCCCCCCCCCCCCTCCCCCTCCTCCCCCCCTCCCTCCAGGGAGGTTGTCAGAGCTGGAGGAGACATAAGGGGATTTGAGAGGGAGAGTGGAGGCGGGCAAAGGTGCAGTCATGCAGGCGAGATAGAGACGGACACGAAGGCAGAGGCAGAGCAGAAGAGACGAGAGAGACGGAGGATAAAAAAAAAAAAAGACAAATAAAAGGTAGGTGGACAGAGGGAGGAACAAAACTACTGGAAAGAAAGACAACGGGTAAAGGCGGAGGAAATAAAAAAATAAAAAAAAAAAAAAAAAAAAGGAACGAGGAGGAATGTCAGCTAATCGCTGCCACGGCACCACTGTGACAGAACGACTCACACAAAGTCGCTTTTCGACACGAACCCGTCCATCAGAGCTCAACTCTTCAAGTCTTTTCCGCAAAGTGATGCGTTTAACCAACACACCCCCCCCCCCCCCCCCCCCTCACCCACCCACCCACCAACCAACCACCACCACGGTGTCCCGGCACCCACAAAGAGAAAAAGCTGTCACCTCAGCGTGAGGTAAAGGGGGGGAGGAGGAGGAGGAGGAGGAGGAGGAGGAGGAGGAGGAGACGACACCCCAGCAAGCTGCACGTCTGCGCGAGTCCTTTCCTCTCGGATGCGACGGGGGTCTTTCAGTTGGCGGCCCGGTTGAAGCGCTCCAGCACGGTGCCGTTGGTTCTCTCGAACAGCCACTGCTGGCCGGGGGAGGACGGGTCGCACGTGTTCATGAAGACCCGCCGCTCGCTCGGGTTGCTGTCGATGCAGCTGTTACTGACGTGGTGGTACAGACTCTTATCCTGGAGGGCGAAGAAAAGGGGAGAGGGGGAAGGAAATCGTAAACGCCGTGACGCGAAGCCACGACGTCACAGGCGGGACGCCGCGTACCGAGTTTGATTCCAGTTTTGGCCCGTACTGGAACCAAGTACCGGTAATATAAGTTAGAAATTTGATCCTTATTTTGTAGATTGTGATCTCTTTTGAAAGAATTTACAAACCGCTCTCGGTTTAAAAAAAAACCCACCACTATTATATTTCTGTTTTTAAAGGTCCGAGGCTTTACGCTGATCGAGCGTTGTATTTGCAGCTTTGATTTCCAGAAGAAAGATATTTTTGTGGATTTGAGTCTCGGCGCAGTTTTACATCTGCGTTTTTAAGCTCATCTCTGGAGCCCTTCCAAGAAAATTTGGTTTTGTGTCTTTTGTCTTTAAGGCACAATTAATATCACCGGCCCTCTCTTCTGATTGGCTGACTCTTTTCTGAATAACCAATCACGGATTGAGAGCATTTACACTCCGACACCGTATGTATTACAGCACCAAGATCCGCTTTGTAATAAAAAAAAAAAAATGGAAATCTGAATTGATACAACATGGGTCCATTAGATGAGCTTAAAGTGCAGGTTTTTTAGCTAACTCTGTTAACTTTGAAGCATTACGGCCCGGATCGAGGACAATCAAGCACTTACACCATTCAAGAGGAAACGCTTTGTTATGCCGAGGGACTTCGACATGCATTCGAAATCATTTTTTTTTTACAGAAATGAAGCTTTTCCATTTGGTTGTTTACTGCTGCGAACACGCTCGTTTGTGACCGCATTAAGTCCCACCAACGTGGCCCCTCCCGTATGACACGTAGTGTTATGACGGGAGCTTACAGCTGCATAACGAGGTCCTATTAATATTCAATCAGCTTCGGGGTAGATTCCGATTCCCTTCCAAAATGTGCAAAGACTTCGGCGGATGATGAATTGGCCTCGGAGTCATTCGTTTTTGAAGCGATTTGCATTTAGACGTTTTGAAATGAAAGCGGAGGGAGAGAACAATATGTTCTGAAATACGAAGGCGTAAAGACGACGCGTCTCTGACGCACCTTTCTGTAGCGCCACAGCTGGTTGCCCTTCATGCCGTGACAGTCGTACAGGGTGACGGGGCTGTTGTGGGAGATGGCGTCGAAGCAGACTTTTTTAGTGTGCATGGGGTCGCCCACCCGGATGTCCTCCCTCCAGCCGAAGGTGAACACCTGCGGGGGAACACAGTCGTGTCGGGTTGTCACATTTGTTCTCGCGTGTGAAGCGAAAGGGGGAAAAAAAAAAAAAAAAAAGGGACCGCTCAACGGCGACGTGAAGGAAACGGACCGGAGGGAGACGTTAAAGTCTTTCAAAGTTAGAAACACAATGCGTGTAGTTCGAAGTTTTGTGCCTGCAGTGAACCAATTGGACCTTTTTTTAATTTTTTTTTATTCCTATTTTAATTATTTTTCAAGTAAGACATTTCAACTATGAAAAAGCGGCAACGAAAAAAGGTCCCGAGGCTTTTTTTTTCTTTCTCCCCGTTTCAGGTCCGTGTTATAATTGCAAGTGCTCCGTGCACCTGACTGTGGATGTACTCGGTCTGTGCCCAACAGAAACCTTGAACTTTTTTGATCCCGCCTTTTAGAGTAAAAATGTCAAAAATATTTTTTGACACTATACATTAATACAATACTTTCTTCCTCCCCCGGCTTTAGCCCTCACACTTATTGGCTGAACCAAATTAAAGCTCCTTTGTACCGTGATGCTTTTCTAAATTTGTGGAGGAAATCTAAAAAAAAAAAAAAAAAAGGTGTCGAGGAGGTTCCCCCCGACTTGGCAAACTATTTGAGTATTATTGTGGTACTTCGCATTCATTATTCATCGGCATTTTGTTGATCATGTGTGGCATTATTTCTCTCATTAAACCTGTCGCCAGAAACTTGGGAGTAATGTTTGACTCTCGGTTAAGCTTTGAAACGCGGATCCAAAAAAATGGTCCAGTCCTGCTTCCTTCAATTAAGAACCATCTCCAGAATCAAACCCATTCACACTCTGACCTGGAAAAAGGAATTCATGCACTCATTTTCTCTCGACTCGACCACTGCAACTCCCTCCTTTCTGGCATGAACCAAAAATCTCTCTCCCGCCTCCAACTAGTCCTTAGTTAGCCCCTCGACTTTGGAACGACCCACCTGAGGAGATAAGGCTCGCAGAATCACTGACTTCTTTTAAATCACTTCTTAAAAAACATTTTTATAGAATTGCTTTTAAGTGACGTCGTCCTTGTTTGGTTATGCAGTTCTTTTGTTCCCCTGTTTTTGTTTGTTTGTTTTATTCATTTGTTTGTTTTCTATTCCGTTTGCTCGTCTTGGTTATTTGTTTGGTTTTCTTGCATTCATTACCTTTATGGTTTGGTCTTTTTTTGCCTCCTGTTTTCTTAAATGTTTACCGGTATTGACGTTATGTACGACTATGCTTTGCTTCTCTGTAGAGCACTTTGTAAACTCTGTTTTTAAAGGTGCTATATAAATAAAGTTATTATTATTATTTCATTTTCCGTGATCGTGATGGACTGAAGCAGCTCCACAAACTTTCGTCATCATCATCTCCTCTTGTACGGAACCAAAAAGCCCTGACAAGGACAGCTGCCAGAGGCCTCCAGTGATTTGCAGCGAATCCATTTCTCGCTGGCTCCGAATGCAGATCGCAACTGTGACACAAATTAAACTACAATGCATCTTCAGATTAAAGCAATTAAACTGTCAGAGCTCTGAGGCGCAGTATTTCAGCTGTGGAAACAAAAGGGGACATTCAATCCATTAAGGTTGTATTATGAGCCGGGCTTAAAGGCCTTCAGTCTGACGTGCGAGTACAAACAGAGTCCTTCGGAACAATGCGAAGATAATAAAGCCTCTGCTGCGAGCGCTCTTTGTGCGTGATATTTATGTGTGTTTAGCTGAAGAAACACAATTACTAAAGAGACAATATGTAAACAACAGTCAAATCTCAGGAGAGAAACCGAAAGTTTTGGGATTCCTCTTCGGAAAGACACAGAAAATCTGTCTCACGACCCAAAAGTTTCGACTGAGATTTAAAAAAAAAAAAGAAGTTTCCTTCGGACCCTTTTTATGTCCCGTGATCTCAGTATTGGACTGAAGGATGACTGCTGCAGCAAATCAAATCAAAGAGAGTCTGGGCAGATCAACCCGTTTCCATTCTTAGGAGATTCTGAACTCCTGCCTCGCCTTCAGCAACATGTGGGCCGCCCCAAACGATTCCCTCTCTCGGTGCGAGTGTCCGTGCGTCTCGCTATAAACGAAGGTAGACCGAAAAAAAAAAAAAAAAAGGCTCAGTTCTGGCTCGTCACTCCGGCCATCGAGCCAGAACCGCTGCAGGTCGGCCCGCAAGAGCGGCGGAGGCCCGGACGCCGGCGCGCCGAATCTGCTCAAATACACTCGCAAATCAGCTCATGCATCCTAAAGGAAACGCCGGGGTTTCATTCGTGGCTTTTATTCCAGTGAAGACGGGCGTTTTCTCATCGATACCCACAGTAGCAGTTTGTTAATTCTGCGGATTAGAGATTTCCTTTCGCGCCGCCCACGGCGGATCGGCGGGAAGCACGTCAAGCGTACTTCGCTGCCCACGAGGTTGTGCTCGTTTCCCCCTGCGCTGTTCTCCCTTTCGACAAATGAATTAATGATCAACGAGAAATACTTTAGATTGTTTAACGTGTGGTGATTACACAAGCCTCAGTCAGCCGCCTACAGAAAAGAGACGGATCGCGGTGAAGCTGCCCGTCCGGCCCACGGCTCTTCAAACACCGTGTCACATTAGCCAGCAGGAAATTAACGGGGCAGAGACCGAAGAATGCGTCATCTATACAAAAGCAGGTTTAAAAATAAACCCAGTTTTACTTTATTCTCATTAGACCTCCGTGTGAGCTTTTCAAAGAAGATGCTCACAGCGACGTGTGCATCGACTTGATCCAGTGATTTCATAGTTATAATAAACGAGTCAAAATATTGAACATGCATTTCCTTCTTTTGGAAACATTATAAATGAACACGTTTGCGTGTGTTTAGGAACTTCTCGGGCGTATTTTTGTGTTATTTCGCATGCTTTCTTTGATACTGCCCCGTCCGCGCGAAAATGTTCCGTCAACTTCTGCCTGCCCGTCTTCTGCATTACTTTATACCCGTTCAAGCTTCAAAATGAAAACTGAGCTCTGAGGAGTTGGAACGAGGTTAACAAGTCATACTTTCAAATCAAAACACAGGTTTTGGCTGCTCACCTGTCCGTGGCTCCAGCTCACGTCGCCCCGACCCTTCACGCAGCTCTCCATGCGGATGGGACTCCCGGACACAAAGTGTTTACTCTCCATACACATGCCGCTGCCCACGTTACGGATCTACGAACACAAACACGCACAGAAAGTCACGTCAACACAAAAGGACACGGGTGTCGAGGGGTCAGTCAGCAGGAGCCATCGTCATTCATCCAGGAACAGTTTGAAGTCCTTCAAGAATATGAAGAAAAAAAAAGGCGTCAAACCGCCGAGGCAGATTTAAAGCAGTGTTACACCCCAAATTTGATGTATTTTGAGAAGCATGGACGATCCCAATTAAGCTCCTGTTCTTGTTGAATAGGGTGCGATCCGAGCACATTTCCCGGCAGCAGTCTGGTACGACAGACCAGTCGGGACTGTTGGAGCCAAATGGCATTCTTTTTTTTTTTTTTTGACTGCTTCTCGAGTCATTTTTGAAGAAGCTGCTGCTAATGATCGGAATCTTCCCGCCCGCCATGACACACCACTGGAGAAAAAAACAACGAGACGCTAATAACAAGAAAAAGGGAAAAAATGATCTTCAGACTGAAGCGCTGGCTCACGAGCCAACATATCTAAAATACATTTAGAGAGAAAAAGCAGCTTAACGTGGGACCAAACAAATGAGCTCAAGCTGTTTTTATCTGATGTTCACGATGCTGTGTCTCGTCGATCTTGATCTACTCTTTCCATTGGCTTGTTATAAAGCATTTGTTAACAGGCTGTACCTCTCCCCATGCAGCAGCAGGAGGCTCCACCGGTGGGTAGTGTTTGGGCAGATCCCAGGCCACCTCGCTCATGAACCACTTGAAGCTCTTGCAGTTGAGTCGGTTCCTGA
Source organism: Brachyistius frenatus (assembly GCF_029030835.1). Lineage (NCBI taxonomy): Eukaryota > Metazoa > Chordata > Actinopteri > Embiotocidae > Brachyistius > Brachyistius frenatus. Next base: position 1,051,348 of record NW_027210604.1, read on the forward strand.
GCTCCTTCTGCAGCGTCATGTCTCCCGCCGACAGGTGGCGGTACTCGGGCCGCCGCTGGTAGATGTACTCGGCGTACTCGTCCATCCACACCTCGGCCACGCGCTTCAGGTTCTGGAATGACAATAAGTGCATATTTTACTCCAAATCTTAGGTGCTCTTTTTGCTCTGATGAGGCTCGGCGGTAACTCGGTTTGGCTCGGGAGCTTCATCCACGGACGCAGACCGGAATAACTTTGCTGTGATGGAGTTGATTCTTTAAATAAGAAGCAGATGATTGCAGTTTCTCCCAAAGGGGAAACTTTGCTAATTCAGTGCGAACGTGATGAACACGGCATCACTTTGGTTTTTGGAGCAGCGCGACAAACTGTCAACGCAACATTGACGTTGAGTATTATCACCTCATGATGGAGTTATGGCATTTTTATTTGACCAAGGAAGTCCCATTGAGATCAAAATCTCTTTTACGAGGGAGACCTGGCCGAGATAGCAGCCGTACAATTTCACTAACATTAAACCGAAACATACACAACATAATATACAAAATCCACAATGAGCAGCGATTCAAACACAGCGACCTCTTCAGAAAAACACACACGACTCAGTCACCACATTCTTCTTTCTTTTTTTTTTTTTTTACCAGAAAACAGCCTATTTACACGCATGACACATACGTGTGTATGTAGTGGCCCGATGGGCAACATTTACTCTTTCAGTAATCAGCTTTCAGCTCTGATTTTGGTCCCGTTGAGGTAAAATCAGGGCTCTTTAGCGCTGGATGTTGCATGATGAGCAGGTGACGTACAGTGAATTAAAGCAGTAAAACGGCAGGTCGTGAAGTGAAAGCAACGAATTGAGATTGGGGACTCGGAGCTGCGGGAACGTGTGTGATGTGACGGGGCGTGCGTGCAACAGTAAACCCGCCGAGAATTTTCATTCGACTCTGCAAATTCGTGAAATCCACTGGTAATACCAACGCGTATTAAGTCCTCTTTCCTTGAGGATAAGGTGACAAGTTGGGGCTCAGTTTCACTTCAACATCGTTAATCCATTCAAACCCTCAGAGTCAAGTGATTCCCAGTAGATTTGTTCCTAACAACTTGTCGGACGATCCAGCTTTCGTTTCGTGGTGCTACAGTTTATATTTAACACACTTGAATTTTCAAGAGCCCACGTTTGAGAGGAAGAGGAAAAGCAGGATGCAGAATAATACAAGTAATGTGTTGGTGGACTTCATAATAGAGCACAGCCAAGGCTACCCGTTGTGTTTGTACCGGCTAACATTTACATCACGTGCAAAAAATATCAACAGCGATTGTCGATGCGAACGGAAATCTTCTGGGAGGGAATGAAATCCACTTCAACGGCTGAAACTCGAGTGGTCCGTTAGCGGCGGATGTTTCTGGGCGTCGTGTCGCCACTGAAACGCAGGCTGAGCCGCCATTTGTACTTCGTGCCATCCTTGATGTTTTGATTGATTTGACATGACAAAATGATCAAAGCCGCTCAGTGGAAAGGAGGCCAGTCATCATACAGGACCTGTCGTCGAGCGTCGGGAGGCGAGTGATGATGGAAAAAAAAACAGAAGCGACTTGTCTCTAGTCATGAAAGCGGGATACAACACTGAACTGAATTATGTGCTAATTTACAAGGTGCCTTAATAAAAGACTGAAATGTTTCAGCGTTACCTCTTTTTATATATCTGGTCTGAGGAAGCTGTGATGTCTGATTATGTCTCGTCATTCTACGCGGTTCTGAAACATTATGTAGATCTGTGAAGCAACTGACTGAGAAATTTGCAATATTTAAAGTGGAGGGGAGACCATGTGACCACTTAGACATCTGGGAAAATGTATATAACTTAAGTCCCTTAATACAAGTGATATCAAAAAGTTTGGAGACAACTTTTGTTGCTGATGAACTGAGTGCAGCACAACTCTAGATAATGTCGCCCCTCGGAAGAAGAGAGTCATGAACCAGAGGAGGCTGTCTCCTTGGTACAACTCACCATTGCGCTCTAAGCAGGCAACTCAAAAGCTGGAAAGGAAGTGGCGTTCCACTAATTAAGAAGAATTTCACCTGGCCTGGAAGGATCATTTCATATCATATAAACAAGCTCTTCGTGAGGCCAGAACTGCATATTATTCATCATTAATGGAGGAAAACAAAAACAACCCCAGGTTTCTTTTCAGCACTGTAGCCAGGCTGACGAAGAGTCACAGCTCTGCTGAGCCGTCTATCCCTTCAGCTCTCAGCAGTATCAACTTCTTCACCAATAAAATTGTTACCATGACGGAGAGAATCGGGCCGACCCTTCCTGCCACTGATGTGTTGCTAAAAGCACAGCAGCCCTGGAAGCGACCGTGGGACCAGATTTACACCTTGAACATTTCTCTCCTGTTGAGCTGTCTGAGCTAACTGCCAAGTATTTCCTCATCTGGATCCCATCCCAACGAAACTCCTCAAGGAAGTCTTCCCACCGGTACGTGAATATTCGTGATTTCTCCGTGGACCTGAAACTTGGAGCAGATGTTTTGGGGAACTAAAAAAAAAAGAAAAGAAAAGTAGTAGGGAGCCAAATTCAGCGGCTATGTTGGCGGCGTAGGGGGAAAGTAACGATGATTGCAGTGTTGTGGGTGAGAAACTTGGAGAACCCAATTGTCACCGCGTCACAATTCAGGTCGTTCGCGGTGAATGTTTTTCCTTCAGACGCCTTTAGAACGTCACAGTAGAACTCGGTGTTGACAGTCTGACCCTGCGCAGATGAATTCTTGGTGCACAACCCCGTGAATGTCCAAGAAAAACCAACCTGGTTGAGCTCCTGACCTGATGCACCCTCTTCGGTCTTGGACAGTCTTAAAACGCAAATACCACTCGGAACAAATTCCACAGCACATTGCTCCGTTGCTGAAGCATTTTTAGGATTTCCGCTGCCCGGAGTTGGACACAACATGTGATGTGCGCTCTCTGCTCAAGTCCATGGTGAAATCGCGAATGTGCACAAACCAGTGGTCACAAAAACACGTAGGTGCTGATGTTGATCAATTGACGTAACTTGGAACACATAAAAAAAGTAATTGCTTCCCTTTGCTCTGTGCACATCCCTGTTCTGCGCTTGTCGGTTGGATGTAGCAGCGCAGTCATTAAAGCATAGTGAATGGGAAACTGTGAGATTGGCAAGACTCATAGAAACCTGGAGCATAAAGAGAAGGAATTAAGAAGCAGGAAGCCTCATTGTTTCACTTCCCTTTAAACCTGCACCACCTGCAGATCTGGTGTAAATACTCTGACATCTTGAACATAAAGTGCCAAGAAACTGTTTCAGTGTTTAGGGTGGAAAAAGGAAAACTCCATCACTGCCCTTTTTTTACATTGTATAATCTGCGTGTTGGTGTGGCCTACATATAAATGATACAAGCAAATGAAGAGCGCTGGGATTTGAGCTGATTTTGTGTGCATTTTTGCTGGTTTTTTTGGGTGAGAATTCCTTCTAGGTTTTGGATCTCGAGTGCTCTTTTTTTGCGTTCCTCTTTAATCTTTAAATGTATTTATATCGGAAGTGTTTTCACTTGACGACAACAAAGCTGTTGAGGGGACTCAAAATGTGCTGGTATGTGTCCTTGATTTGGCAAAAGATGTCTATGCAGAGACTTAATGGGAGAAGCTTGCAAAAAAAAGCTTAAATATCGACATCCACTGGTTGAAGTGGATTATTCTGTGTACATGAAGCAGCAGCCAACAATGGTCACCCGTTGGTTTATGAAAGGCTGTAATGAAGCCTCGAGTTTGGATTTTGGCCGGCGCCATCTTGCTAGTTCGGAACAGGAAGTGACCATATTTGGACGAGCTGGGGGAGGAGCAAGCGGTGTAACTAACTCGATCTGATTACCTACCCGACAATAACCACGTCCCGCCCAGCGATAGCCGTAACCTGACTGCAACAAAAGGCCTGTCAATCAAACAAACACGCCCCCAAATATACGGCTTTTTTAAGCTTATTTTCTAATTAAAAAAAGGACGATTTTCAGATGGACCAACAGTAAACTAATTAGATGGAGTGACTTTAGCTGACAAAACTGAAATAAATTGTGCAAAAAATGGGTTAGGGTCAGAATTGACTTAATTTTATAGGACTAGTTGAATGAGAGTCTATGGAGCTGAAGGCTTTTTGGAGCCAACCTCTAGTGGCACTTGGTGGTATTGCAGCTTAAGGCACTTCCGCATTGGCCTCATTTTTCAGATTCGGAAGCTAGGTCCACTTTTATATACAGTCAATGGTTTACAATTAAGCAACTAAACTACCCATTTTTTGATTTTATCGCATACAGAAAGTACTACCCATTTGTTTCGGTCAACCTCCATCTATAAAAGATACGCAGTTATACATTTTAATTTGATACACGGATAACTTCTTCAACAGGTTCTTTAAGTTTCCCTTCAATTGCAAACATGAAAGATTTGCACCCGAGCGATGGGAAATCCATCTTTCTGAAGCCTTTGAGGTGTAAAAAGCACAAAGCCTCCCAGGTAGGTAGGTAGGCACGCATGTCTGGGAAAACAGACGGTAACAGCCTTGGAGGTACGGATGGGGAAATGAACGAGAATAGCGCTTTTAAGCAATCCTCCCTGGAAAGAATAAAAAGCAAAAATCCTGCAGCCCTTGGAGGTGCAGGTGTAGTGGAACAAAGCCTCCAGCCAGATACTCACTCCCCGTGGAACAGCTTATTGCCTGCAGCGAAAACTCAGGCTCTGTGCTCTCAAGGTGAAGAGTAGTTCACTGGTTCTATTTCCCTGCATGTTGACTCGACTCAGAAGGGGGTTTGGAGGTGGGGGGGGGGGGGGATCCTCTGATGCACACACGGGATTGTCTGTGAATGTGTCTGCACAGACCTGCTGAGGGTTCTTTGGCCATTTGTACAACTATGGTAACTTTAAGAGTAGGTAATATCCTCTATGCACCTTCATTAAGAAAAATGTTTCACTTACAATGATTATATGGACGAGAAATGCACACAAAACTAACACTAGTTTAGTATTGGAACAGCCTACAGAAAAGAAAGACTTTAATTCTCACCTGAGGCAAAGAACTTTGAGATCGTGACTGAAACGCCTTCTTGTGAACTGCGACTAAATCCTCTAAATAAACTCTTTATTGATTTCCCTTGTAGGAGTTCTCTGTGTCCATAACTGGCAAAAAAAAAACTTCTGACTTTTAGGACGCTTGCAGATAAGGTACGACAGCTCTGTACAAGAGATGTGAATCCTCACTGGACTCGAGGTTCGATTTCGATTCACCTGTCAATGATTGTAATGCACGATACAGCTCGATGCAGTTTAGAGAGTGGGAGTGCAACTTCAACACACAGATGTCCCCTAAACGCCTCATTTGCAGCTTATCGGCAGCAGCCTCGCGTCGTCACTCAGTTATGGACGTCCAGCAATTCAGACAAATGTGTCGTTTAAAAAAAGTGAAATACGGTCATTCACTCTTTAATTTACAGTTCTGATTAGGTAGATTGAAAAATGACAATTTCTTCTGGCCTTACTCTGGCCTGGTGATGGAGAAAAGGAGACTAATTGTATTTCAAAACTACCCCAAGTATCTTACAGAGGAGAGGTGTGTTCATTTTGGCCTCACAGTTTTGGAGCTGTTGCTGACTAAATTCCGGGATGGTTTTTCAGGTGGAAAAATTAAAAAAAAAAAAAATTAACCGAGGGCTAAAGGGGTTAAAGCTCATTACATATTATGTAAACTCATTATTTAAATTACCATTACTAAAACCAGCCCTTCCTTGCATGCATTTCATCATCTAACTGGCGCAACACTCCCCCACCAACATCCCACACTATGCTTTTAAAAGAGCTGCTGCTTTTAGGTAGAATGAAGGGGTAATCTCAGTGTGATTTGTAGGAAAATGCCACATTTTGAAGTGGTTTTCATGACCTTTTTCATCCACACTTACAACGTGTCTGAAACTCTTTTACCTCCTTCTCCTCTTTCAGTCGGCCGACAACAAAAAGCTTTCCTGCGAAGATCTCCCTCCCCGAACTCTTCATCTGCTCCCAAACTTTCAATAAAGCTTCTTTCTGATGCATCTCGAGTGTCCAGTCTGTGGCGATTCTCTTGTCCGACATTCTTTGAAAAACATTTTCAGAAGAAAATAGGTTCAATAGTTTTGTGTCTGAGTCTTTGTGAAAACCCATTTAAGCGAAGCATGCTCCCATTTAGGACAGCTCAGCTCGGTTCGGCTCTTTTTACTTTTTCGTAGTCCAAACTCTGGTTTCGCCAAGCTAAACCTCATATTTAACAACATGTCAGTGAGTTCAGGCCACTTTATGATAAATGTACAAGTTATAACATTACTATTTCCATTTTAAATCACTACATGTTCAGCTATTTAGACTACAGTCCCATCCAAGGCTAGTTTTTGGGTTTAAATCTTTTTAAATTGCTACACGGAGAAAGACACAAGGTATTAAACGGAGCTCATCACAGCCAGAGGTACAGTAAATATTTCAGTTTTGTTAAATCTGCTGCCTGTTTGATATCAGTATTCAATACAGCTCTCACGAAGGGCTAATGGTCAGATCAAGAAGGCAAAAACAGAGGCCAAGAGGTTTAATTACACATTCAGGTGAGCCAAACAGAGCCAGGTGTCAGACTGAAGCTGAGTCATGCATAATGAATAATGTTCAGCTACAGGCCAGATGACCTTTGTTTTTTGTTGTTGTTGTTTTTTAACACTCGTACTGTGTAAAAGCGTTACAGCTCCAGTGGAACACAGGAAGGTGAAATAATTTCTGGAAAACTGTGAAGGCTACAGATTTTGTTGACACATTTTACGACTGCGAAGCAACGAGCACAGAAGGTGTGAGAGGTGTGTTCTTGTCACTGTGGTGGTAAATTTAGTGGTCTCTCATTCAATGCTCCTCTTTGGTGTTTTGTTTGCCGTTTTTGATGCTCTTAGCCAGCGTTTCTCAATTGGTGGGTTGCGACCCAAAAGTGGGTCGTGAATGTGTGCACGGGAGAAAAAAAAAAAGAGAAAAGAAAGTCAAACTTCAGTTGTTGCGCTTTTGTTTGCGTCTCTGATAATGAATCGTGCGCAGTAGCCATTTGCTGCCAGCGTTGTCTTGACGATAACGACTAAAACTAACATTGTCACATTAGTAGTTAGCCTTCGTAAGCAGGTGTAGGATTAGGTAAATCTGGCTTTTTATTTAGTCCAAGATAAGTCTGCTTTTTAAATTCACATTTAATGCAATTAAATTCAGACTTAAAAAAAACAACCTTGTTTGATTGTTAGTCTGCATTTAAATTTTAGTTTATTTTTTTTTGCCACATTTGCACTTCAGATGCACTTTTTGTTGATATCTTGTTTCTAACAATGCATGAAGGAATTCCGTATTTCTGCACTATTTATATTTTTTTGTGAAATAAAATGAAAAAAAAACTATGGTCAAAATAATAAACATGAAATATGTAGGTCCTAAAACCAGTTGAGAACCATTGCTATATGCAATAAGTATATTTTGGTTGGTGCTGAGGTTTGACAGTCAGGCGCTATCTTACACTAATGCTTCTGCCACCACCCGATTGCAATTAAAATATACAGAAATACTCCACGGCCGCATCTCCTTCCAAGAGAGAAAAAGGTTTGTTCTACTCTGCGTGATGCCCAAAACTCACTGTTGGCAGTTTGCATCCTTATCTACAGGCATTCTGCGCTACGGGCAGCAAGAGAGCTAAAAAAAAAACCTCTGCAAAAAACAACAACAACTGAACCTATCAGCAGGACAAGATACCACTCAGGTAATTTATACGCAAACCTCTATACATGCATTGTAAGACATTTAAGATCTAGATTTTGGCACAGAAACAGTGTTTTTTGTTTGTTTTTTTCTCTCACAACACTGAAGACAGTCGTTCCATGTGTTCACGTTAACATGCTATAAAATGATGCGAGACTCACCCGGGCCAGGCTGACACCACCAGGGACTTTGTAGGGAACATACTTCCTGTAGATGTGTCCTACCCTGGAGCAAGGGATGTCCTCCATCCGACCACCACACATCCACACCTGCAGAGTCACAGAGGGAGCGATAAAGATTATATCACGGGGAGGAGGTGGGTTTGCGGCGTTTGTGTAACCGAACAGCGTGAATATCAGATGAACGGGGTCATCGGAATCCGAGAAGAAAAAACAAAGGCAATGTGAGAAAAAAAGACAAAAGCGTGGGAAGACGCGATGAAGGCAAAAGCGATGGAGAGCAGACGGGGTCAAAAATGTAAAGACAACGGAGGGAAGGATGGAGTGGGAGGATGAGTCCTAAACGCGCGGACATGTATGCACGGGGCTGCAGGGTCGCGACCCCGAGGACGGAGGAATAAAAAAAAAAGAAAAAAAAAGAGATTTCATGAAGCGGAGAGAATAGAGGAAAGAAATCATTCAGAGCAGACAGTCGGGAGTCATGTTGACGGCCTGAGAGATTAACATTATCTTAGATTAGGTTTAAGCCTCAGAAAATTGCAGATGATAATCCTATTCTATGAAGACCGCGGGGGTGATAACATCGTTCAAAAAGTTCATGTGTTTCTAGATTGCGCCGAGACCAGACGGGCTAAATTACACCGAAGAGAACAAGTCGAGTCAATCACGCTTAGCTAAATGACAAAGACTGAAATTGGATTTGTTATGCTGCTTAATGAAAGCGCAGCCACCTTTCAAGTCTGCGGGGCGCGCGTGTTTGAGAATTTAAAGCCGCAGTTTGGTTGCTGTATTAATTTAAACTTAATGGGAAGAGTTTGAGGTCAAAAGGTCAGACAGTCAAAGTCAGCGCGAAAACTCTCATGGATGATTTTTTTTCTTTTCTTTTCTGCAAGTTTAGAATTTATTCTCCGCGTATCTAAAGCAGTGCTCCGTTGTTGACCCGGACTCATTTTCTCTCCAGCAAGAAGTCTTTAAAAGTGTGACAGAACTTCGGTGAGCAGGTGGACAGACGCTTTGAAGTTCCAACACTGAACCCTGTTTTTCCCCATCAAATACACGCAAACAGTATATTACTGTTCACATCACGGTTCACCACTCTGCAAACACTGCCGCACAGTCTGAAAAAAAAAACCCCGGACTCTTCCAGAAAGCCATTGGTTTCCGTTACTTCCCAAACAGTATAAACAAATGGACACGAATGAATTGGTTATTATCAACATGACATTGTGATGAATTTACATCATCAGCCTGCATTGAATGTAGAATTAAACAACAATGATGTCACAAATTCAATGCACACTTAAGGAACAATTTTATTCAAACACATGTTAGTACTTTGTAAGTTGTGTGGCTCCACCCACAAATTATTATTATCGATTACATCGCCTCCTCCAGTCAGAAGTATATTTTGTTTATTGTTTCTTCTCTCCTACCTTCAGAGTTTTACACGAAATGACTGTTGTCAGATTTATCTCCTGGAAGTCGAAAGTTTCAGAAAAGACTTCCAAGGTGATACTTGATGCTTCCATCACGCATACAACATGAATGGAATTTCAGTGAGGACAGTGAAGTAGAAGACATGTCCTGTGGTAAAAATGTTGACATAAACAATCATTGTTAAATGATGGGAGGAGGCATAGATGCCATTTTAAGATTTTCTAACCGGGTACCTGAACAATTTCATGGAAACACTTTCTTTTGGCTCCTTCACTCTGGCTCTTTTAGATGTACTCTCTTAGCTTTACTCTATTTACCGTATTCTTATTTTGTCCTCATTTAATGTCTAACTTTCTCTTATGTAAATAGCGTAGGTACTTGTGTGGTCTGTTTTATATGTTACATGTCAGATAGGCACGCACGCACCAACACTCATTTACGGTACGTGTAACCTGCTTTGTCAAAATAAAAGAGATTCTAATTCTGGAGGGGATCTTTAATTCAATCTTCAATTTTCATCCCATCAACTAATCCTTTCAAGACAAGCTAAATAATATTTACAGAAGCAGATACGACTCCAATAGCAGCTTGACGTTTATAACAACAGACAGAAGAGGATACAGTTGGAAGTTATAGGCATGCAAATTATCGATCAGCCCGCTGGAATGCTCCTTTTTTTCATCTGAGTTGTTGGTGTATTTCCTGTCGTATAAATAAATCATATCCAAAACAATAATGTTCAACCTAACAGCAAAACATGACTTCCAAACTTTCTTTGATTTCTCTTGGCAGCTCGCAGCACTGCGTCCTCCGCATCCTCCCAAATCCAGCGACCTACGCCTACTTCTGTCGTGACCACAACTTCTTTGACATAACCGACATTTTTCAAGTTACAGGTTCCCGTTTTTCAAAACGAAACAAAAAGTTTTCCATTCAATTCAATTACCCTCGTCCAGAATAACCTGCACGTTTGGAGTTTTTCCGGGTCTTTCTCAAAGAAACCCGCCGGATGATGGACACAGACCGCCCACACAAAAAGCTCAGTCACTTAATACTGAGATGGAACATGGTAATTTTCCAGTCAGAATGTTGATATTCTGCATCACGCTCCCTTCCCTGATTCTCCAGAGTGGACATCAGCTGGCTGCTATTTCAATTCAATTACTCCTTGTCAAGTCTGTTGCCGCACTCCAGCTTGGACAAACAGAATCGGGGGAAATAACAGATTGAATCCACCCTCTCCACATCGCGCTGTGGGGAAGGTCTGACCTGCTGCTCCAATCCCCTTCCATCCCCTTCATCCCCATACTGAAACACTTGAGCTTAATAACAGGGGGTGGAGGGAGAGAGTTCTAGCTGCAGGAGGGATCAACAGCTTGGAGTTCAGAGCGGGTCAAATTAAATTAAAAGTCTTATCACTCACCTCCAGCATGCAACCTCTACAATCTGCTCACCTCAGAACGAGAGCACGAAAAACCCCTCGGCACAGAACGGAGTTTCTATCTCCTTTTGAAAATGATAACTTTATTTATCGAATGCAGTTCCATCGATGCCATCAAAGCAACGCAATCCACCTAATCACACATGCATATTTAATCACACGCGAAGAATTAATCAGACTTTACCTGTCTTGTGCAATAATCTCATTTTTTTGACACGTAGTTTCCTTTAGGAAGTTATGAGACTACTTAATGCGTGAATGTGCTGCCATGCATTCCCAGTGGAGCGTTTCAACACTACCAGTGAGCTAGTAAACAAACATGGATGAAAGCTGTGCAGCACTTAAATCATTTTACCACCTCTGCATTGCAAATAAGCTTTGAAGTCTTTTCATTTAAAGGACAAAGACGGGGAAATAAATCCGGCGGCGACAACACAGTAAGATCGGAAAAGGTTATGTTGGAGCAATAAAATGCCTCAATCTTCGTCACAAATGTAAACCTTTAGCTACTAAATAAGACCGTTTCCGATTAAGCAGAGTAGGTTTGCCCAATAATGGCAAACTGAATGAAGCATTTATACTAAAGATACTGAAGCCTGATACACAGAAGAGCAAACATCTCCCTGTATTTTTGAATTTAGAAGCGATTTTAACTCAAAACTCAAATCCCCCGAGTCCCCCGAACTCAATCTTTTGAAAGTTCTTTCAATTAAGTTTATTCTGCTAAATGCACTTATAGGGCTGTTAGTTTCTATTTAATCAGGCCGTCTCACTGAGATTGAGATCTGTTTTCCGAGAGAGACCTAAGAGCCAGAAACTTCCACAAAAAACACAAAAACACAACAAACAAGGAATTAAAACAAGAACTAAAAGAATCATAAAATAAAAAAAACAAAAAACAAACACCTGATAAAACTTTTAAATCCAAGTGGGGTACGTTTGCAGTTCCATTTAAAAGGCGCAACGTATCTGAAACCAGTTGTGATGACTTTAGTGTGTCCATGACGGACATCTAAAAATGAGGAGTTACTGGATTGTGTACTGAAGTTACTGGATTTAAATGGGAGAAGAGATGTAGCAGCATGATTTTATACCATTTATACTTGACTGTGAGGGAAGTTCATCCAATCGTGTGATGCAGACAGTGATGAGTACAAAATCTGTCAACGGTGATAAAGCATCTCGCACTATGATACACAGAGTTTAACTGCTGAAGGGTTGACGGGGCAGCATGACGGTACATAGTCGCTCCGTGTTCAAGGACACACGTGAAGGTTGACTGTACAACAGTTTTACGGACAGAAGGAGAAAGGCATTCTTTGATTCTAAATAAGAGGACTAGTTTGATTTTTAGGTCTTGAATAGGAATTTCAAATCTCCAAGTATTTTGAACAACTCGGTAAGATTAACATGGGAGCGAGTCACTGGAGGAGGTTCGAGAATACCATGTAGTCTGGTCTGTGTTCAAGAAGTGTTAATTGAAAAACATTAAAGGCAAACTGAGGACCTTTCAGAGTGTGGGCTGGGGTGGAGCCTGCGGGATACAACATGGTATCATCTGCAAAAAAATGGACACTGAGGAATTGACTTAGGGATTTTGTTATTTGCGTGTAAGGTAAACGACAACAGCCCGAGGATAGACCCATGTGGAACACCTTTTCTGAAGGTAAGAACACTCCCTGTAACAAGTTATTAGATCAAGAAGTCGTTTGTCTAAACTTTGGATCGTCAACAACATAAAACATTTGGACTAAACTTGCTGAGTGTTTAAAGTGTTTTCTGTTGTCTTTTTAAATCATAGTTAAATTCAAAGGAGACTATTATTCATATAAAATCTATATCCTTCAAAAAAACAAAAACAAGGACTACAGCTCCTTTCTGTTCTGCTCTTTTATATTCCTACTGAGGCCTCAGCAAAGCGAGATGCTTCACAGTCAATTATTTCCTTTTGTTCAAAACATGTAAAGGAGCTCATGCGTTACATCTGTGTTGAATCACTGTTATTCAACTTGATTTAGCAGCAAGTAACAAACCGAGTATTAATACAAAGAAGCAGCTGAAAGTAAAATAACTGTGACGGTAAATTAGATTTATGTGACCAATTTGAGTAAACAACAAAACCACCGTGCTGGAAATTTCACTCCGAGTAACAATCAGAGGAGTATTACATTGCGGCATATGTCCAGTCCAATCAAAGCACCCAGCAGCGGCCTCTGTGCTTAATTGAGTGAGACGACAAAAGTCCTTACTCATTCAAACCAGGATTCAATTACGGTGACGGGCTGTTTTGTCTGTCCGGAGCTCACTGACAGAGGGGGAGAGAAAAGATTACTCCTCAACCTACCGGCCAAGTCACGAGCAGTTAAATCTACGCTGCGGAACAATTCATGCTGAAGCAGCAGACCAAAAAAAAAAAAAAAAAAAAAAAAAAAACATAATTCAATGTGGAGTCCTGAGCGTGATTAATGTGGCGAGTTGTCGATGCAAAAGATTACGTTTAGCTAAACGGTTGAAACCATATCAAGGAATGTCTCCTGTTGTTAAACAAGACTTTTAGACAGATATTTTAAAAGCTGTGGATAAACAAAACATCGAAAGAAACATAGGGGACCAAATTCTTCAAAAGCGGTCGAATGCAAAAATATGATTGCTGTCTATACTGTCAAGTCGGCAAATTCAAATTCTGCTCATGTCTTTGACCAGTTTTTGAAAAAAGTTTGGGGAAAATTACTCAAATTGCATCACAAGTCCACTGTGTGTATTTCACACTGGTTATTATGTAAAGAGTCCAATAACAGTGTAGTATACTCAGTAAAAAAATATACCAGAAGTTTGAACACCCTGATACACTAAATGGAAACTGTTGAAGGATACAACATTTTTTGGGGGGATTTGAGTCAACACTCTTCTCAGCGGTCTAACTGACACAGTTGATTATTGTTTACAATAAAAAATTTGCTTCATTACCTTGAAGGAGATCTCGTACTGTTCTCCTCCCCAGATTTCTAGACCGGTGTCATATCCTCCCAGCTCCCAAAACCACTTCCTGTCCACGGCAAACAGTCCACCTGCCATCACCGGTGACCTGGAAGACACAGAAAATATACAGTCAGATAGAACTAACAAAAAAAGAAAGAAAAAAGGAGCAAGAATGATTTGAAATGCGTCTTTTTCCTTCATCATCTCAGCGGTCATCACATTCTGTACCGTGCACCTTTTTGAGGGACATCAGAGAATGTAATAACAGTGTGAGGTCTTTAAAACAAGGACAAGACGAGCGCGAGGCTGAAATCCTTCCACCATCCACCATCTACTTTTATCTCTATAACCGACACTTATTGGTTTATTTTATGGCGACAGGGTAGCTGAGAGCTCAGGCGCTTATGAATCATCCCTGACAGGTCTAGAGATTCCCCACTGTGATTTTCAGATATGTAAAATGCAACGTCTTGCAATGGAAATGGCGAAGAGTCGCTATGTGGGTCAAACAATGAAACGTACAGCTTGTCAGTCAAATCACGTTTGAACTTTCAGATTTTAATGCATATGGGTGGTTGTATGTATATACATATTGTATTTTTTGTTCACCAAATGTCAATAACTGTTGTTTATTATGTTAGGTAACAGTTATGTATATGTACTGCTTATTATAATGTACCATACAGGATGTACTTGGGCCTAAAGAGTCCTTCTGCTAGCAGAGCCATAGAAACATGAGTGCACAAAACCTTTTGTTCACACACACACACACACACACACACACACACACACACACACACACACACACACACACACACACACACACACACACACACACACACACACACACACACACGCGCTAAAAGGAAAAATGATTTAAGAAAATTGCTCGTACTTTTGCTTCACCTCCGCTGCTCCATGGCAAGGGGAACAATTTAATATGAATATTATTTTACATTTCTGTCAATAAAGCCTTCTAAATTCTACACTTCAGTCCTTCAACAGCCAGTTTTAAAGAACGCAAGTATTGAAAATATTTTTGATTAAGTGACACTTAACGGTACGCTCACCCAGTGGTCCCGTGATAATGGCGTTGATCTAACCAATATTAATGAAATTGAATAATGTTAGCATTTGGTTCCAGTCATTCTTTAAACCATGACAAGTCAAAGTTATGTATATAATGGGGAGGTTTGTGCTCAAGCATCTAAACCAGAGTTGTACATAACTCCGTTCCATCCAATAGCCCAATAAATCAAAACAAGATTTTTTTTTTTTTTTTTTTTTTTTTTATCACGCAGGATTAAGTCAAGATAAAAGCATACGAGATGCCTCGGGCTGTTTTGGTCAACAGAACTGTGTTGTTGTCTTTTTATGCTCCTCTGTGTGTTTAGGAACCCAGTGAAACTCTGCACAGTGAAAAACCAATTAACCCATCTGAACCGCTGAGAATTCTGACTGGTATGACAAGCTCAGCGGTGCCAAACTACATAATGGTCCTCAGCTCGAGAGTGCAGTGGGAGCTCCTCCCTGCAGTGGAGGCGAGTGGAAGTGTTATTGAACAGCTTCACATCAGGACACCAGTGTCAACACGGAGAAAAACCAAAGGAGCAGGCGTGGAGAGAAAGAAACTTTTTTTGTGTATTGAACTCTGAAGTCGTACAAGACAGATGCGATCTTGGTGACCAACCATCCTTTCATGTGCCTACTGTGATCGACACAAAAGAAAGTAGTGTGAAAAAAAGAAAAGAAAAAGAAACTCCAACTTTAAAGAACATCTTGTATCGGCGAGGCTCCAACCTCATTAAGCCGAGAAGGAAACAGACTCTCAATCACATAGAAAACAGGAGGTGAGAACATCAATTTCACATCCTTCCTTCCCCGCCTCCCTTTGTTCAGACAGTATGATGGACAGCATCGCTGAGACCAGAAGGCCACACTGCTTCTCTCTGCAGCTCTTTAAATATTTTTCGCACACAGACTTCCTTGACTCGCCTGACTGCCTAACAGTGTGTCTGAATGGTTCAGTGTCCATAACCGGTAACTGTTGTACGCTCGAGAAAGAAGCAAACAATACGCTGCCCCACACACACACGCGCACACACACACGCACACACACACACACACACACACACACACACACACACACACACACACACACACACACACACACACACACACACACACACACTCTGCCTTCCTGGAGTCGTGCTGAATGAAATGTCCTGGACAGACTTTCATCAGAAGGCAATGAATAAACACGAGTAGCTGCAGGGGGACGGAGGATCGGTGTGTGTGGTGATGGTGGGTATGGTCAGTGGAGTGTGTGAGAGCACAGACACTGTGTGGGCACTGATTTGTGGGGTGGAGATTGTTAGCTCTCGTTCACCGGAGGGAGAAAACACAAACACACTCCACCTCCCACGACTTCTGTGGAGTGAAACACACTGCGGCTCCAGGAGAGACGGCAGTGGTGCCTCACAAGCTACTGAACACGAGCAATCATTTAACCACAAGTTAAAGTTTAATTTAGACGGATAACAACCACAGGCATGTTCAGAAACACTGATAAAAAAAAAAAAAAAAAATCCCTGTTCAACAATTTTAGCTTTACCTCAAGAAACGATTGGGCTAATATCTCGGTTGCAACTCATTCCCTCTATCCTGGCATCCTGACACTGACGACCTGCTGAATGTGGGGTTATATAGGTAACTCCACTAACATCCTGACAAACACATTGCATTTCCTTCTACTCCTTCACAATAAAAGCTAGAGAGCTTTTTTTTTTTGTCTTTCCTTTTACACAACAGATCAAAACTATTTAATTACAGTAGCTATTACAATCTTAGTTGCAATTGCTAACAGGGCTAGAAAACCACAGAATTTTTTTAATCATAATATTGATAAATAATTTGATATTTTTGTACCAGGAAGCTGATAACTGTTGATATTAAAAGATACCTGACCATGTGAATTTCTCCATTTCCTTAAATCACAAGTATATTTTATTTTAAATCATAAATAGTTTCAGGTTAATATTACAAATGTGTTCAAATGTGTAGTAGGCTTAAACCAAAGTAAAGTATTTATTATTTGGTCATCGTATACTACAAATAATTTAGGCAGCCGTTGTAAAAATGGCAAATGTAAATACACATAAATAGTGGAATTGTTGAAACTTTACTAGTGGTGAGTTACAATAACTTTACTTGTTAACATGAAATGCAGGCGCACTAAAACAACATTGAGGAAGGCATTATAGAGACGAGACTTTTTATTTTGAAAGTACAATTCTATGTAATTCTGAATAAATTTGCCATATGATGAATTATGGATTTCCTGAAAAATCTTCTTATTAATATATTGGGAATGCTAGTTGTTGACAAACGTATTAACATTAGAAATAACTCCATAAAGAAACGGCAGATTATCAAACAATGAGCCATGACTCAAAACCAGACAAAAACACCTGTAACACCGAATTTAAAATGATAATGAGTTAACCCCAAGTCACCACTCACACTGCTGGCTCTTGTGTTGCTTGGCAACTACTTTTGTTTTGCAGCAGTACAGAAACGACTTTTTGATGAAAGACCATTGTAAAGGAAGACATTTCTTAAAAAAGAATATTTCTAAACAAAGAAATGAACGTGTACGAACTATCCAAAGAGAAGCGTGAACATGTGTAGTTTAGTGCTTAAATTAGTGGCAATTTAAACCGTTATTAGCAGTCAGTCACTCCAGCACTTCGGTCCAGACAAATTATTTCCACAACTAGATTTGTTGCCAGGAAATATAGTGCTGACATTCATTTTGCCAGACTTTAATGATCCTTTTCCTCCAGCAACAGCACTGCGTATCAGTGAAAAATCCCCAAATACACAGGATAGATTTGCATCCAATTTTGTGCATGCAATTGTGATTCCGAGTCAACGTATAATCACGATGGTAAAACCCCCGAGTTCTCTCTCAGTACCAACAAAAGGCTGACATACAGTTTTGAGTTAAATGTCTAATCTATCGGTTATAAAAAAAGTTACATGAATTCTTTCAAATATTTTGGTTTATAATTAAATACCACCTTCTTTCCTATCAAACGCAGATGTACATGGTTAATCAGTGCCAATATTAACATGACGCGATACGATGCTAAGATGAGAACATGGTAAACATTACAATGGAAGCACTGCCATCATGAGCATGTTAGCATTGCTACCATTAGTATTTACCTCCACGCCCCACAGAGACTCTGACCTGGCTGTACACTTGCTGTCGTTTTTAAGCTGCCATTACTTTTCTATTGGACAAACATCACACATGTACACAAGATAGTCTGCAAAGGGAGACCATCTGTTAGGACCAGCACTTCTTTTGATTACCTGCTCACACACACACCGTGAGGTACAAGCTGAACATCGACCTGAACGACGGTTCACAAGTATGTCAGGCAAAGTTTCTGGAATATTTATTCCTGTAGTCTCTCAAGAAAAAGTGCAGCTCTGAATGGCTGTAATAACCTTCTAATGGCTTTTGGTGTCATATTTCTTTTCAAAAAAGGGAAATCACATTGCAAGTACAGTGGCCAAGTGGATTTCACATCACGACTACGGACTTTCAGTCAGTCTGCAGCTTCACTGAATTAATGTTGACCAGCATTGACTAAAGTGATCTCAACAACTAGAAGAACGCAATTTTAAAAGTAAAATACTGGGTCCAACATTTGTTTACGGCTGGATTATCAAAGCTTAATAGATTGATGTCAGAAATATGCAATGATTCATAGTATTAATTATTCATTGATCGGCTTTTTATAAAATAGCCGATTTCAAAAAAATACTTTTGGAGGATTTGAAGTTTTTTTATTTATTTATTCCAAACACTGTGCAGTTAAGATTCCTAATTTCTGTCCCAAACTAAATCCGAAGCAAACACTAAAAACTGACATTTAAGCCCAATGTCAATTCTCCCCCTTGGTCCTACCCCTCTGTTTTCTGCGTGTCCACATACTTTTCTGGACTTTTTTTTTTTTTACTTTTCTTTAGTTATTCTGTTATTAATAATTCCTGTTGACAATGGTAATTTTACACTCTTTTCTGGGAGAAGGTATCGGTTCCTTCACATCGACAAAATCTCTGCTGGTGTTCCCAAATCACTGACGAGAGGCAGTCTGCTGGAGGGGAAAAACGAAAAAAGATCTAACTCAATGGGCCATGAATATTCCAACCCAGAATTGAGATTTAATTAGAAATGCTCAAGTTGATATTTTCCATTTCAGTCCACTAACCTTGAGGAAAGAGAGTCAAAGCCGGTGAACCCCCGAAGGAGGAAGAGAGAGAGACGGAAAGACAGACAGGAACGGAGAGAGGTGGTGGCATT
Organism: Brachyistius frenatus; assembly: GCF_029030835.1. Classification (NCBI taxonomy): domain Eukaryota; kingdom Metazoa; phylum Chordata; class Actinopteri; family Embiotocidae; genus Brachyistius; species Brachyistius frenatus. Next base: position 1,070,568 of record NW_027210604.1, read on the forward strand.
GACATAAGAGACACTGACAGAGGCATGAAAACAGGGATAAACTCATACTCCACTGCACGCAAACACACAGACACGCACACCTCCAAGATGGATTTTGCCATCCCACCGTGCCTCATCCTCCGCTGCGGCAATGTCAATCAGAATGAAAATGAAAATCTTTGCGACTCAAATTGGATTTGCACTGATGAAGGTCATTTCATTGGGCAAGAAGAGCAGACTAATTCACCAAATGAGGATTGATTCGGATTGTTCTGCAGCTCATTTCTTCTTCTTTAGTTTCTTATCTGCCCGCACCGCCGCCCCGCCTGATAAAAACCTACTGTATTTTTCCCAGGACGGCCAAATAGTCTTCGGCATCCAAACATAAACAAATGTTGACTAACTAATCCCTCAAGACTCACAAATGGAGCGTCTGGCATCACATGCAGAGTTATTTTGGTGTTACAAATAGCAAAAGTGTATCTTATTTACTCCGGCTTCCATTACTGAAAGGTTACCTGCTGTATGCATCTTTGTGCTGACGAAGGACACCGTAATGAAAAACCATCAGGTAACATCACCTTGGGATCAGATGTCATGTGGTAGCATATCCATTTATCTTTGATTTGCTTTTGCTCAAGATACATTTTAAGGTAATTCTCCAATGAATAAGTGTGTTATGCAATTGAAACAAGCATCAAAAGTGCAACCTGTCATAATCTTCCTTATAACATTTTTGTGATTCATCGTTTAACCCATAAAAGTGTTAAACTGTAAAAAAAAAATGCAGACTTCTCAAACACCCAAGGTGAGGAAATCAAACAGCTCAATCTGTTGAAGTAACAGAACCCCCGAACTGTTCAATTTAAAATGGTATAAAACAGAAAAAGCAGCAAATTCTTACATCCGAGAAGCTGCGACCAGCTGCTTGTTAAATGACTCGTTTATCATTTTTCTGGAAATCTACAAATTGTTTTAATTCCGGGTGCAAATTTAATTATGTGCTGTTAATAATGTTAACCAGCTACGGCCCGCTGAGCAATATAAATATGTGAAAATCAACATCATATTATATTAAAAAGACTATATTTTCTTGGACTACCAAACTGTGGTGACTAATAATTTCATGATGTGATCTCTGCATATGAAGAAATATGGTGAGTAATTTGTGGGTGAATTTTTTACATAAGGGAGTTTCACAGGAACTGATTTATGGAGCTAATGTTGCAGAAAATGAATGACTGCTGACTGTTAAATTGAAGCCACACTATTTCGAAAAACTGCATTTCAATTGGTGTTTCTGGGTAACTTCTTCAAGATCTCCGTCCATAAATGCAGGTTAATGACTCGTTGTTTGTTGCCTGTAAAGGCGTTAAAAAGCATCAATCAAAGTCTGAGACAGACTTTCCTGCCACACAAGTTCACTGACGTGAAGAAGCTTCCTTGGGAGGCCAGAATTTTGGCATTTTATCCACTTAAAAAATAAATAAAAACAATTTAAGCTCAATTTTGAATGCTTAAAGTGCACAGAATACCAAAAAGTAAATGTGAAGGATTCATTTTCAGATTTATCAGTTTAAAACGGGTGTAAATGTGTGTACAAGCAGAGCAGTTCTGACAAATGCCTCCAGTGCATAATCAGTATTACAAAGTCTTGCGGAACTAGCGCGCCCAGATTAAAGGTTTCGGCTCCCGCTGGGACCACTCGTGCCACAGATGTACGCACTCACGGCACAATCAGATAATCAGGACAAAAATGTCCCTTGTGTCAAAAGTATCTCCCACTCACTCGAAGGGTTCACTCGGGTCGTCCTTCTGCAGCTCTGTGGGGATGGGGATCCGTTTGTAGTACATCTCCCAGTCGAAGGCCCCCCGCATGGCGTCGCCCGCCTGAGTTTCGTAGCCGAAGTTGTCGTGGTCGATGACGTCGATCATCGGACACACGATGGTCTTCCTGTTCTGGGCGATTCGGTCTGAGAGACGGAGGGCAGACAGGTTTGGTTTAGACAGTTAATGACAACAGATGGTGCGGATAAATAGTTCCATAGCCAAGCGGTGCCTACTCGCACACTCCTCCTTCGCAGACTGCAGATGTCTGCGAGCTGTGAACTTATCAAACGAGCCCAGGAGGTATTTCAAACGAAGGGAAGAGGACGGAAATATTTTTTCCTCTGATAATCATCTCACAAACAAAATGGATCATCCTGACTGTGCTATAGGAAGTGATTATATTGTTTTAAGTTTTCCTTAAAGATATTTATCTGTTGACCCCGAGACCTGCACGCTAATAATCCAAATTTATCCAGTTGACAATTTTATTAACGATCAATTCTTTAGGTAAAAAAAATGTGGGTTGAAAATGTGTGTTTTACTTGCTTGACTGGTTGCGTTCTCTGTCTTCATCAGCTGCACCCAGCCTCCACCTTGATTTCTAAACGTTTTATTTATTGCTTTTAATGAGTCACTGACAGAGATGACTCAATTCTTTGATGATTGATGATGGAGATGTGCGCGGCATTGTGTTGTCACAACCCAATCCAAAATGTCTTACATGTTCAATGTGATGTTTATTGGCAATTGTCTGATGGACCAGATGGCAGGCACATATTTCCCAACGGTCTGAACCAAGTGGCAACCCACCGTGACGTCACCCACTGGTTTGTGAACCGTCATTTTTTAAAACCCTTCAGTCTGGCATTTTGACTTCCGCCATCTTGGTTTTTTGGAGCCAGAAGTGACCATATTTGGGCGAGCCGAAGAAGAGCCCCGCCTACCTATACTGGAATCCTGACTGCACCCGAGACGTGTCACTCAAACCAAGTACGCCTCAAAACAAACCTCTCTTCGATGTACTGACTTTGCATTTCATGAGAGAATTTGATGCTTTTTGAATGGAAGTATATTTGAAGCCAAAGTTTTTTTTGGAGCCAGCCCCTAGTGGCCCTCGGTGGCCTTGCACTTCCGCACTTCACTCAAAGATTATGTCCATTTTTATATACAGCATATGGTCGAAACACACTTTACCTCGACTATTTACATATGTGAGATTTGCTGGCGTCTAATTCTCCCTTAATGAGCTTCAAGACTGTTTTGGCAAAATAAAGTAAATCTGACATTTGCTGTCACGTGTGTGATGACTTGCCATCATTAAGCTTATAACCTGGGTCTGAGGGTGATGTTAGAACAATGATTGGGCGTAAAGATTCAGCGGAGGCATCTTATAGTGAAGAAGACTCTGTTCCTCACCCAGCAGTGGAGGCAGCCAGTTGACGTTGGCCTCACAGTGGGAGTCCAGGTAGGTGATGACTTCTCCCTTGGCGGCGGCGGCTCCGAGCAAGCGAGTCCTTATCAGACCCTCCCTCTTCTTGGTCCGGAGGATGCGAACCTTCGGCAGCCGCACCATGTACTCCTCCAGCGCCACCTTCAGGTGTTCTGGAAAGACATCGACGGAGAGACGGCAGAAAACATCAGAACAATAATGTGTACATGTCCGATAAATCATCGCAGGAACTCGGCGCTGCTTCAAAACGTTGACCACAAATGGCAAATACTCTCTTGCAAAGAGAGAAGACCATCAAACAAGACATGTGCCGCTGCCACATGCTCCAGACTGAAATGTTCCCCTTTAGGCCTTCACATCATAACACACTCTCACCCATACTGTGGCAAAAAAAAAATCAAATATTTTCACTTACTAGTCTGCAATCACTGATTTCTTTTTTTTTTTTTTATGTCTTTACTGCAGTCATTAGACAGAATGCTACTACCCTCAAGAGGAACAATCCAACTGTGGGAAATGAAAAGGAATTAAACCAGCTCCCCTCCCAACATGTGCAGCCATAAAGCCTTTTGGGACAAAAACAGTGCTTCCTCGGAAATTATGACGACGCTCATCATTTTACCAAAATGTCATAACTGCCTAGGAGGGATACCGTGTCCTCCAATTATTGGTTCAGTTTGTCTGCGAGCTTTTAAAAAGTTTATTGAAAAAATGTGAGCTACATCTCAACCCAGGGGGGAGATTTCAGCCAAAACGGCCAGTTCCTACGGCTAAAACAGCAAAAATACTGGAATATGGTACAGACATGCATAAAAGGCAGGTCGACTTTGTAAGAAAGCATCAATCAATAAAAAAAAAAAAAAAAAAAAGGGCAATACCTACATATATTTCTCTTCAATGTTTCATCACAGCTGCCTTTGAGAGAAATCAATCCTGCCTTAAATGGAGCCGTTAAATCTTTTTCTACTCGCATGTCAAGTCGGATCTGACAGGTCAATGAAAAACAATACAAAAATTGGAGTCACACTTCATGTCATGTTTCATTGGTCGTCTGTCTGCAGTTGCTTTGTTTTACAAAGCAGTCGACCATCAGAGAAACACCATGAAAGGCCAATATCTATAAGGCAAATATACAGTCAAATCTAATGCAATCTATTCATCCATCCATCCATCTATTGTGTGAAGACATCTGAGACCCTCCATCATCTGGTTTACGGTCCCTGATTCAATCCTCAACATCTCATTCAAATTCCTTTCCATTTAATGTCATCTGGAGCAGAGAATGTCTTCATAAAATACCCTAAAGTGCAAAAAGAACCACCCAAGAATGGTTGCAATATGCGATGATGCACACCTTAAGTAGACACAAAAAAACCTTTAAAAAGCAAAACAAACAAAATGTTATGCCTAAACGCTCGTCTCCACCAGACAGACATGACTCAGCAGTGTCTTTTATAATCCATCTGTCTCCTGGAATGCAAAAAATGTTTAATTGCATCCAAAGCTGCCGTCTACAGTGACTCTGCCGAGGCTTCGCGTTCCAGCTCCATAACACATTAAAACTGCCTCGAGAAATGTCTCACGATGAGTGCAGTTATTATTGTCGGTTTAGCAAATCTACTTTCTGGACTGAGAGGGTGTTGTGTCATCTTTACATCATCGATAATGGCCCCTGTCACCAAAAAACAATGTCAAAAAGCCGCATTTATTGACGTGTTCCTGTTTTGTTATCGACACCACAAGTGGATTTTACTCCCTCCAGCTTATCAGCAGTACGGCATGTGCTATTTCACCCGACCGCCTTTATGACCCGGTGTTGAACTTTAATCCTTTTTCAGTCTATATCACCACACACAGAAAGTGTTGGCGTTGGCGGATTTGGCACTTTTACAATGGACTTCAGCATTCCTTGCATTATTTTGTCAAACTCTGTAAATTGGTCACCGAGACTGTAGAAATGCTTCCGAAAGTCTGCGGCAGTTAAGCAATGAGCCGTTTTCAGTGTCACTTGCGTTTCAAGTAGGGACGGACATTTCAAACCAAATTACTATTTGATTAAAAATCGCTAACCGCCACCTTCTGACGTTCTTAAGGGGGTTTGACAGGAAACATTCGGTACAAACAACCTGAACTATCGTACGATGGCAAATGGGTTCTCCAACACAACGACATGTCCGCTCACGGTGCGTTGAAAATGTGCAAGTTTCTCGCCGTCTCTCACCACTCCCACTCGCCGGTTTGGCAACAAGTCAAATTCCAACAATAAGACTACTGAACGGTTTTCATCTTTCCGTTAACAGTTTTGTTTCGTCATCTTCTCTGCACCACGAAGCTTAAACAAGAAAAGTTTGAAGGCCTGAAAACCGGGTCCATTATTTGCAGAATACAGGCAGACAGCACAAGCATTAATAAAATATTACCTATGTCCGTGTTCCTCATTGATAGCGGTTGTTACAAATGGCCCACTGGCACAAAGGAGCCCTCCTCAAACACCAGCGCTAATTGGATTCTGAATATCAGAGGAGAGGATGGAGGACAGGCAGCAGTCCTTTCACACCTTTACAGCACAAACTGAAGCGGCTACACTGACAGACAGGATGTCTTTATCCCCAGCACTCTGTTGTTTCCTTCCTGCTTTGGTCTTTCTTTTACTTATCTGTTTCCTCCCTTTGTCGCTTCGCTTCGTCTTTCCTTGCTCATTCATCTCGCCCTTCGGTCTTTGATGCCGCTTGGCAGCCGTTGCCTCTCGGGGAAGCTGCTCCTGATCCCGACGGACAGCTGACGCACCGAAGACGCCCCGGACCGGCCAAAAACCGACAAAAGCTGGAGCCGGCCAGGCCCTGCGATCTGCCTCTCCGCCTTCGCCCTCCCTCCTCCGCCCTCCCTCCAATCCGCCTGTGATGTATTCTTTACGAGCCCCGAGTAAATGACAGTCGATCTCATCAAGTCAAACAGCAACAAAACCCACCATCACTCCTCCTTCCCCTGACAGCTCAGTCTGAACCAGACTGTTTGGACAAGACCAAATCCAATCAGACATTATTGAAGGCGAGCAAAGCAAATTAGAAAAAGAGCAGTAATCAACACCTGAGTGAGGAGCGCTGTCTATCAAACTGTCAGAGGTCTCTGCTGGTTAAGCCTGAAGGCCCCCGTTCGGGATGCAGCTCGCCTGAAGTGGTCTGCCTCAAATTAGCCCCCCGTTATGTGTGGTAGAGCTTTGAGCTGAGGGCGGCCGAAAACACCACAAATTTCTGGAGCAAGAAAATTCGGTTGGATCAGCTGTGTTACATGAGATGACATATGAGCCGACTTTGTGATGCTCGAACTATAGCAATTTAAATTTCTTCAGTCTGATCGTCACGAGGGAAACGCATGATCGGTAGGATCGGGGTCAGGTGACTGGCTTTTTTTCATACTTTTTGAAAGCACTGTACATCACGCAATTTATAACACAATCCACTGCTACTCAAGCTATAGAGCAGTACTTTTACACGTACATGAATGTCTGTTCCGTTCAAAGCCTTGCCAACAAGTTCACACAATGCTGATTAAAGCCCGTCACCGCCAGATAAATCTCTCCGTATTTCACAGTATACAGTATACATATGTTTCCCGAGGTGACACTCCTGCACTTGCTAAATTAATTCAATCTGGCCGTGCTGAAAAGTGAGAGCGTGTGCACTGGAGACTTCTGCCGTCCGAGCTGGCTAACTTCTGGTTAAGGCCTACAATTAAATTATGGAGCTTTTCTAGACCTTTCTCAAGTTATCGGAGCGAACGGATCGAATTCCGATTCCTTTTTCAGGGGTTGAGACGCCTTTTATGTCATTTATCCACCATTTACAGCCACAACAGCAAGCAGCGATGGGAAAAAAAAAGCTACGGTGGAGCCTATGATGTAATCACGTGCCGGAAGGGTTTTGGTAATTACTCTTCCTGGCAGAAGGGGGAGACAAAATCAACTGCTTGCTGTATGTGATTGTGGCATGTATGGTTCTCTATCCTTCTATGGCTTTGTGTATCTTTTTATGTTATATTCTGATGTTCTTTGAATGTTTAATCTAATTCATGATCATAAATAATGATCAAGAGCATTACTTCATGTCTGCTAAATTTGTGATTGTGTGAAATGATTGAGTGATAAAGCTGCACCATCGGTCACCTGACTGCTATGACTTCCTGTATTATTTTCAAATTAAAAGCCCTCATTTTAAATGAAAAGCCTGGCGTCTCATACACAGTTTAGCCTTGTTGGATTTGACCTAGCCTTCTTAATATCCATTTTTAATAAAGAGAAACCACCAGATTTCATGTTACACAGCTCGTTTTAGACTTCGTACCAATTTTGCACTCACAACCCACTCAGATAATCCCTCACAGCTGAGTCTAGCAAAATAAAGTTATATCACCTATAAATTACAATGACTTATGGCAGTATTAAAATATGCTGCAGGGTTTTGACATTTGGAATAATAGCTGAGGAGCTCAGTAGGGTCAAAGTCACCCTCTGAGAAAAAGGCGGGACTTCACCTTCGTTACATGGCAATAAATCAGCCCATTAGTTATTAACCGTCCGGAGATTGATTCAGGCTAAACTTTTGCCCTGCACGGGGTGATTCTTACATAACCTTCCTAATGGCAGGCAGAGAGATTAAACAATGAACATTTACATCGCATGTACAGCGCACTCAGAGCAGGAGCAGGGAGCGGGGAAAGGTTACCGCGTCTAATTACGAATGGTTAATTTGACCCGAATAAATTGGAATGCGGCTTCTCTTGGTTTACTGAAAAAATTGGCGAGGCTATAAATCACCCTAATGAGAGTGGGCCGACGTCGGCAAACACATTAGTCATTATTAGGAGTGTGAAATCCGGGACACGATGAGGCGTCAAGACATCATCAACGCCCGGGTCGCTGCCGAGGACCCCGCTTAGCAAACAAGCAAACGTTCGCTGCCCTCTCATCTGTTTCTGCAGCAGAAACACGCCGTTTGTGACAACTCAATCACAAACACGGACTCCGAGCTAAAGAAGAGGTCACGGTGAAGTATTCAACTAGGTCAGTGTCACGCATTTGTTGACAATTTCGCTATTTTTGGTTCGCAAAGCGGCGCAAAACCTCCGAGGCGTGCTACGTTTTCATCCATAAATATGCACTTCCTCGTTCCCTCCTTTCGCTCGATGCAAGAGGGATTTTCAATTCAATTAACCTCAAATTACTGTGGATCCAATATGGCATCCAAATCTTGTCTTTCCAAGGTGCTGGATTACTTCCCAGAAGTTTTGGCGTGGCACCAAAGAGCCAAGCTGCTAATTTATTCCTCCAAAATATTCGACTCCTGCTCCTGTGAACTCCGTCACGCAGCCTCCCTCTTTAGCCGAGCGCCAGGCTGGGGAACATCTGAAGCTGCTTTTTTTTTTTTTGCAACCGTCATTAAAAACAAGAAAAGGATGCTGAGGGAGCGTCTGTGATGATATAAGCCAGTTTTAGTTTGATTTTTTTTTTCCCCTCCACCCCCAAGTCACACAAAATACACACAGCTTAAATAGCTACTGAGCCGGCAATAAGAGATGTATTACAGATGTGCACTTTGCCGTCACATCATAAAAATGATGAAGGCGGCATTTTGATAAGCAAGAAGAAAAGGACGGAGAATTTCATGTCTCTGCCTTCAAGCACTGTCACACATTTACAGCTTCACAGCAAACACTCACATCTCTACTGGTTTCTCAATTCTAGGCCCTATTTTGTATTTTACGTTTTTCTTCTATTTCCCTTAATAGGAAATTAGATGTTTTTCTATGTTTCTACGTTCTTTTCTGTATTTTTTTTTTATTTTTTATTGATGAACCTGCACATGAAAAATATTTATTGTTAAATGAGGTTTGTTGAATATCTGCTGCTTAATCTCAACCACTGAATAATCTAAAGAGGAGCACGTTTGGGTTTTCACAAGAAGTCCCACTAAGTAAACAAGACCCGATCCGCCGCCGTCGTACCGCCGCAAAAACATCCCCGCGGGGACCGTTCGTCCTAGAAAGCCACCGTCAGGCGGCTCGGACCGGAGAGTTTACTCACAGACGCTGCCGTCCAGCTGACGAATACTGGAGGGAGATGAGGGAACAAGAGGAAGAGCCACGGCAACAGAAAAATAAGAGCTGCCCAACAATCCAAACATATGAAGAAGAACAGGATGTTCTTCAGTACTCAACATTGCTCTAAATGGATCACAGAAATGACAAAACATTTTCTGTGCTCAAATGTTGAGGAATCACAGAGAGAGAAAATGACATTTTTTTCACGATAAGCTATTAATGCTGCAGGTCTAAAAACCGTCCTTTAACTGTCCGTTGAGTGTTTGTAGCTGGTATCAAAACCACTGGACGTTTGGATCAACAAGTATTTTTTTGAATTGGATTTTTGCTTGAATCCCTCGTGTTTTACGACCTTTAGGCCAACTCGTACACTTCTTACAGAGAATTCAAATCGCTGATAGCGCTTGACCGCTACTCGCCTCAGCGTCTCAGGACAAGATAGGACATTTTGAATAAGAGGAAGCACATATTTCAACTTGTGTCCGGAGTTCTCATCAATTCTGCACCCCAAAAAACTGTTCAGACAACCAAACCCTTGATATCTTTTTTTTTTTTTTCTACGTTCATATAAAAGATGCATGAGCCGTGAATAAAGGTAAGAAGATGGAACAAAGAAAGCAAGTGAAAAGGGAGAAGAGAACTGGCCACGGAGGGAGAGAGAGAGGGGGATAAGAAGGCTGGGTGTGCATTAAAGCTAATCTTCATTTATCATGGCGGCCTTCTTTGTGCAGATCACAGCACATGCAGCATATGTGACACCGGCATGTATCCCGATGAATAAAACACCGCTCTCCGTGAGCTTAAAATCTGGACATCCTGCCAACATGAAGGCATTTTTCTAATCTCTCCTTGAGAGCTTTTTTTTTTTTTTTTTTTTTTCAATTTGCTGAACAGCCCAAAAAAAAAAGAAAAAAAAAAGTCCTCTCATGCTCTCCAGGGAGAACTATTAAAACACAATAAGAGAATAAGTCTCCGGCTCAAACACCACCCTATCTATTATTGGCCCTTTCTCTTATCATTCCTCATATCCTTTCCCTTTGCTCTCTTCTTGCCTTGTGCTTAATGGTTAACTGGCATTTTATGACTGTTTTGGTATTAAGATTGCCCTCATTAAGCTGGCACAATGCCAGTTCAGTTACTTCCACTATTATGGACGCTAATGAAACTCATCGGGGAGCAGCTCCACTTCTCAATTTAAACTTCAATTAACAAGAAATAATACAAAATGATAAGCACTTTATGGAAACAAGACAAAACAACAACAAAACACGTCTGGTGTTCATCCTAAAACGAAAAAGAAACGGAATACATTAACAGAGGCAGACAAATTTCATCTGAGAGCAAGAGGTGGAACATTTTTGACCAGGTTTTGTAATATCACATCCAAATGCTGCCCCCCTCCTACCCCATCCCACCCCACCCCACCCCCCCCATCGCTCCCTTTCCCGCTAACTTGTCTGGACACTTACAGGTGCTAATGAAGTCAGCCTCCCCGGAGAGCAGCTCTCGTCTCCAAAGTACACTCCAATTAAAATGGAGGGGGGGAAAAAAAATAAAAATAAACACTTGCTAAAACATGATAACATGCGCCACTGCTTCGAGCTGCCTCTCGTGTAAAAAAAAAATAAAAAAAAAATAAAATAAAAAAAACACCGCCTTTTACCCCGCGGCCCTCAAAACACAGCTTTATTAGAGAAACAAAATTAGCTAACAAAATTAAGCTGGAGTGTGACTGCAGAGGAGAAGAAGGAAAACAAGGACCTTCCCAGTTGCACGTACGATATGCCACGTGGGCCACCGCTTTTGTATAGACAGGTCGGTAGCGGCTGTTCAGCGTGAAGCAAAAAAATAAAATAAATAGCGAAGGTGAAAAAGCTACGAGGGTCCAGGTTGACTCTCTCGTGGATGAATATTTTGAGTATTTACCCTTCAGATGGAGACTTCTGGTGAATTCAGGGGAAACAAATGGACAAATCGAGACTTAAAAATGTTGAGACGGACCTTCAGTCGCCTTCACTGGTTAAGTCAGGTTGAGTTGGCCTCGCCCCGTATTTATGGGTCTCCTTTGAAATTCGTTTCCGGTGCTTTCTCCTGTACAACTCTGGTTAAAGAGCTCCTCCGACAGTTTCAACACGAATCCATTCGGATTTGACCTCTTCAAGTACAGGCACTCGACTTCAACGTCTATTTACCAAACCGCCTCCCCCGGCTGCTGATCGGTCCCGTTTCGCCGCTCATTCCGCGCTGAAAACAAGGCGAGCGGCGTAAAAGCCGGTCCGCCTCTGCGATACCCGACGGCGTGCGCCCGGAAAAGCTCCAACGGGAGACGAGAATGAAACGGCCTCGCCGGTCCGCGTGGTCACTGACGGCAACGACTGCGGGCCCCTCGTCGACTCCCTGCCTCGGCCGTCGCCGGGTCCGGAGGCGGCCTCCCGCGGCGTCTCCCGAGCGCCCCGTTTCGGTTTCGGAGCGCGGGCCCGCAGCCGGCCTACGCGGTCGGACATGCGGGCGACAGACGGCGAAGTGGCCCATTAGCTGAGCTAACCTTGAAAGTATCGGGGAGGTTGGGGAGCCGTGGCGAGCCAACGCTCCCCTGCAGGGAGAGCGAGAGCTGAACATCCTCCCTGCGCGGGCTGCGGAAATTCAATTACAGCCTAATGAAGAGTGAGCTGACCTCCCCCGCGCTGTCGCCTGCCCCCCCCACCCGCCCGCCCTCCTTCTTCTCCTCCTCCTCCTCCCCCGTCCCTCCCTCCTCTCACCCAGCCGAAGCTCATCATTTACTGTGGCCGGGCAGGTCTAACTGGTTTCTCCGAGACTGGCGGCGCCTCGTTACTCGAACCTCTTTCGTTGTGACACGGCGTTCATCCCCAGTCGTTTTAACCCAGTCCCTCCTCGATGGCTCTTTCTGCTGTCCTTTAATGAGCCCCGCCACCGGTTTAACCCAGGAAGCTGAGCGCTAACAAACTAGTCAAGTCCGCCACGGTCACGGTCACAGCGGCCCTTCAGAAGTATAGCTCGCTAACGGTCAATTACCTCGTCGGCTCGGTTTAATAACTGGGACGATAAAAGATGGATCTGCGCCTCATTACGGTCTGGAAGCCACGTCCGTTGTTGTTGTTGTTTTGTTGTTGTGTTTTTTTTTTTTGTGGAGCGGTTGACATGACAGATCTCTCAAAGGTCAACAGCGCAAAATCTGCATGTCAGCGTTTAACGAAGCCGAACATGATACTAAAATATGTTTGCACATTTACAACCGATAATTTGATTTCAGCACAAAATATCTTCTTTTTTTTTTTTTTTTTAACAAATAAAGGTGGAGGGAGGGAATGATGCGGCATAATACTGCTGTATTTTACATGCAAGTATTGATCACAAATGCATTTGTCATGTGTGCAACGTGTAGCGGTTTTGTGCCCGTGTTTGTCATTTTGTTTAGATTAAAGTGAGATGAACAGACTTAAAACTGTTTATTTCACTAGATACAACAGATGTTGACAAAGTTTTACTTTGCAGTTAGTAAAGGTAATAAGTCACTACATATTGCAATATATGTTATATCAAATTTCTGCATTGCAAAAAGTGTTGTGATAATATCCCCAGTCTTATTTATTTACATATGTTGTTATGACCAAACTAAATAAAAAGATTTTAAAAAAAAAAAAAAAAAAAATCATCTTATTAGGTTTTTTGTTTTGTTTGGGTTCCAGAATTGTTAACAATTAATTAATTAATTCTTCTAATAATACTAAATTATAAAACTCATCAGAAAAAGAACGAGCTATTTAGCAATAAAAACAGATGTTTCGGTTCATCATAGTCTGAAGAAAGTCCAAGGGCGGACAAATTAGCGGCATCGACTGGTGCTGGTTGTGCTTCAGGTGGAATCACAAGTGTTCGAGTCTACAATGGGCCACAATCAGCTCCGAAGGCTGCGTCGCAGCTGGGTTCAGCTGGAATTCAGCCTTAACCTGGCGTACAAGCCGATCCCTTCAAAAGAAGGAGCAAGCAACACATCGTTCAGAGCCAACCTTCAAAACTACAAGTGGTCAGCGTTTAACACTTATCCTCCAACACAGAAACGGGTTTTTATGAGAACAAATCGCTCACAACGGCAGAATTAAAGTGGTTGGCTGTAACCGGATTTTCGTGATGAATTATTTCGATACTCGAGCTGGTGTCAAACGATTGTGTGGTCGTCGTGAGGAAAGAGGAATGTAAATCAGGACTATACCATCAAAAATGAGAGTGTTTGTTTTCATTTTGCCAAATTTTTTTTTATTTCATTTCTCACCCCGTCTCGCTGCCAAAAGCTCCAGTCCGGCACTTAAACCTACCGAGGCCGCAGAGGGAGGAAACTAATCCGGTTTAAGTTCTGTTTGTTTGCCAGGGAGTCTCGTTCGATGGCTCACTTTCAGGTCTGTACGCTGCATCGACATTTTATGGTCCAGCATATGTGACCTCAACACTTTGATCTCAAGCTAAAACGCCAGAAACGACGATTCAGAGGCTTCCTCGTTACATATTTCTCCCGGACCTCAAATTAACTATTATATTCCTCCCATCGTGAAGGTGCCTTTTACATTGCGGTCAAATACAGGTCAGCATCAGACGTGCCGGGGATCTGTCGATGTCATCTTTGTTCACTAATAGGTTGATAAAAGTGCTGAATGTCTTCATTCCACTTGAAAGCATCCTGCTCACATCTCCGTCACTGTCATTAGAGTTATCTCTCATCCTCCTTCCCCCTCTCTGGATGTAGTTTCATGCCTCTTGAGTGCTCCATTTCGCCGCCCCCCCCCTCCCCCCTGAGTACATTTTATTTCTCATGCTAGTTTATCACCTGCCTGCACTTTCATTCTCCATGCCAAAACACGATAACCGCCATTAAAGGTGTGTCATACCGTCTCAAATTGCGAGCAACAAATTGGCAACTGAGTATAAAGAACTAATTACATGTTAGAAAAAAATAACCATTCAGTCACAAATATTTGAGAATCGAATCAGTGTGTTAAAAATTCGGTGTTCCCAAATGAAATATTCCTCCTTCTCTTGTTTCCCTGACAGTTGTGGAATTGATCCCGTCAGGGTCTGGAGGGAATAATCGAACAATCAATCTTAAGTAGGTGACAGGTTTCCATTGCATCTCGCAGCGTGGACCAGGCGGTCCTGCTGAGAAGGCCCGTCTCTGGCGCACAACACGGTTAACCATGATGGATTCATCCGGACTCGCACTGTCCCCCGTTTTAATGAAACTCCGCTATGAAGACGTCTGAGCGCAATAATATGCCAGAGATGAGATATGGAAGGAAAATGCGAAGCTCCTGTTCGGCTGACGAAAATACCGCCCCACCCAAAAAAAAAGAAAAAAAAAATCCTTTTGCTGGCTTTTTATTTTTGGAAATCTTTAATAACGCAGAGAGCATTAATAATACACGTTTCTAATCGAGGGGATACTCTGCCGACTACGAGAAAAAGACGAGGAGCGTGATAACCGATGACAAAGCTGACGGTCGACGGCTCATTCTGAGCAGCTGTGTGACCCATGTAAATGCACGAACGTCATCCTCACGGCACGAGTTCAGCCATGACCGAAAGCCCTCGGAAAACAATTCTTTCAGGTCTTTGCATTGCCGACGTGTTCTCGCCAAGCCCGCTTCCTGCAGAGTAAATCATCCAAATTTGCTGTCGTTTTTGTGTGTGTCAAAAACAGGAAAAACGACACCAGGCAGGAGTATAAAGTTCCAAAATCGAACTCCAACACAGCAGAAGAGGCTCCAAATCCTTTCTATCTAAACTTCAACAGGACGTGTTGCTTCTCCCTCGGCTACCCGCAGTCTCGTGGTATTTCCTTTAAAGCAGACTGTAGCAGATGATCTGGATCGCCCCCTTGTGGACGAATTAAATCAATATTAAATAACAAAATAAAAAAACATCCTCATCCGCGTTTAATATCTACGCTAACCATTTAGGTACGCTTTTTTCACTGATGTCTAGAATAATTCCTTTGTTTCATTTCCAGGATTGAAATGAGGAATATAATTGTGTTCTTTCTAAAAAAAAAAAAAAAAAAAAAAAAAAAAAAAAAATCCTCGGCCTGGAGAGGAAAAAGACGTCTCAGACTATAATAGGTTATTTTAACATCTTTAGGTTAAGACAGGTGTCTTGATGTAATATTTAAATCCATATGGACACTTTTGTTTGTCAATCGTGACAGACGGTGTGCGACTTTTTCATTTTTATATTGAAGTTTTTGCCACCTGTCAAAAAAAAAAAAAAATAAAGAATCCAGAAAAAACGCTGAACACAACACGGTTCAAAGATAATGTTCTTTGAACTTTTCTCTTTAATCAAATCATTTATTGTTCTGAATTGTTCTTTCTGAGCTCCGAGCATCCTCCTCTCTGAGGGTGATAAAGATTTAGGTCAATAAAATGCTTTGTGTGTTATTTTACCACATAACCAACAAAGCGTGCACGGCACTCTACTTAGTAATCAACCTCGGGCGTGCCATGACAGCTCATCTGATGATATTGCCTTTCATCTGGAGAAGAAAGGTTTCATTTTGGGCCGGGAGCAACATATTTGAGCAACAGAAATCATAGTAAAAAGCGGTATTTTTCAGGGTTTTTTCAGTACCTGCCTGTAATGAAAACCCAGCAGGTGCTGTGGCTACATCGTATTATTTTCTATTGAGGCTATTGTGGGAGGGAAAATGGCTCCATCTGCTTCTTCCGTGATGGATTTCTTCCTGTATGATTGCTGAATGTCAGAAGGAATAAGGGGGGGGGTGAAATAAAAATAAAAAAATAAAAAAGAGAAGGAGAAAGAAGCAACACTTGCTGTTTGATTGAGAGACAGACACCGAAACCCGACATTCACTGTTGCCAACCGTCTTCAGCCGAGTAAAGTCGTCCAAGTCAACAGCGGCAGAGATTAGCGGGGACAGCAGTGAGGGTCAGTAACAAGACAGCCAACAGTCACCCAGCAGCTCACTGAGGACGACGGATTCTACCGGAGTCAGATTTAGGGAGCTTTGTTGATCTTATCCTGGGAGGAGATGGACATCCTCACACCCACGGATAACGCATATGGCAGTCCGAGTGGGACGAGAGGAGAGGAGAGGAGACGGAAAGCAGAGAGAGAAGACGGAAGGAGGAACAAATAAATAGAAGACAACCAAGTCAAACCAAGATATGAGCATGGCCAATATTATCAGACCAATTTAGCTTATCACAGAAAAAGAGACAAAAGAGACAAGAGTAAATGGTGGCTGATAGTTTTGGTAATTTAGAAATGTTGTCTCCAGCAGCGATGCACTGATCCATTGTGTTAGATCAATGTTACTGCTTAACAAACAGATGCCTCGTTCTGCATCAAACGCAGCTTTGCTGCTCTGTTGAAGTCATTTGTTGCAGTGACGTGAAGCTGATACACGAATCCGCTGTTAACCACGCTGCAGGTTCCTGCATGCGCTTCATAAACGCCTTTTAAAAGGTGCCCGGTGCAATTTTTGACCACTAGAGCTTTTTTTTTTTTACTTTTACATAGAGATTATTGTTTTGTTTGTCTTCACACTTGCCTTATGAATTCCTAATATGCACACCAACAAATACAGCAATAGAACAAGAAAAGGAAGCAAAGGAGAAAACGGGTCTCATGTACAAGCGGATGTAGACGACTTACGTTTCAAATTTGAAAGAAAAATCACTTTTGAAAATGTTCTATCAGCTCATGAATAATACCGAACCCATCTTGGGACGCCTGTTGACTTTAAAAAAGGGTCCTACTCAGACGTTCAGATATGGACCTCGTCTCGGACGTCCAGCAGACGTACAAAAGTGGGTCTGGAATGACGGACGTCATACGGACATGATCTGAACGTCTCCCTGATGTTGCCTGTTTGCTTGGTACGCACAATATGTTTTGGTAAAAAATAAATATTAACTTAATTTGTTTGGAAGGAAATTCCAGAGGAAACCTTTTTACTGTCCACGTAGGGGGCTTGAAAGTGCCACTTGCAGCCATAAATGTGACTGGATTTAGTCCATATAGTGATAAAAACAAGAGCCACTTCCTGCTTTCTTTTGGTCAAGAAATCCCTTTGAAACATTACAGTGAAGACATAAATTTCTTTGCACTTGAAGGCTTGCTAAATGAGAAAGGTTCAGAATTGCTGATGTTACATCTTGTTTAGTAATTACAGAGGCGCTACGATGTTTAACAGGTCAGTGTTGGTTTGGGGGAATAACGATGGTACCACTTTGTGTTTAGCGTATATCTAGTATTTATAATATAGTTTGCCCTCCAGAGAGCACATGCAAGTTTTTTTTTTTTTTTGAATTTTCCTGAAAAGTCACAAAACACTTTTTTTTTCTTGTTTAATGACCGCAAGAAAACTCCTTTTAAAAAAAAAAAAAAAAAAACTTGGAAAGACAAAAGGACAAAAACGCATTAAGGGAAGATAACAAATGAAACCAGGCGGAAGGTTTTGGAGTGGTGAGATGTCAAGAAGAAGACGACGTGCCAAAACAAAAGCAGAAAATTTAGGGATACGGATGGTAGATAATTGAGAAATAAAATGTGACAAATCATGAAGAACTGAAGATTAAAAAAAAAAAAAAAACACTACACAAAATGAAGACTTTAAAAGGTGAGAACAGAGCAACATAAATAAGAAATGAACCCGAGCAGAGGGACCAAGAAAACAGATGTGCTAAAGAGAAGAGGAAAAGACGAGGGACGCTGAGGAAGACGAGGGGAAGACAGCAGATAAAAACAGCAGGTTGCAGTGTTTGCATGTTATCTGTGAGTCAGCGTTCTGCCTGAGTGAACGGCGCCGGCGACACGGAGGGGAGCGTGGGCGAGCGGCAGCGAGAAAGGTAGCGCGAGGGACCGAGATCATTTTACCCCGACGAGGTGATACGTACTGAAAAACAGACGAATACGGATGTAAATATTGCCTCGATGTAATTCTATGTTGTCTCTTAGTTTTTTTTTTTTTTTTTTTTCGTCGCCCCTTCACACTCGTGGGTGGAACGGGAAATTATAATCATCACTTTGAAATCACAGGTGACATCTTATCCAAACATTATTGTGCAGGGAAAAGCTTGAACGGAAAAGCGTGGAGATCTTTCTTTCCTGTACAAATCACACGCGCCGCCGCTGTTCAAAATGACAGCTTTCTGGAAGTCGCCTTTTAACGCGCCGCAGGGTTTCACGTGGCTGTTCTGAGGACATCTGGCTGCACAACCCAAGAGGATGTTTTCGTTTGATGTATTTTTTTTAATTTTTTTTTTAATGTTTATTGGCTTATGAGGGTCAATCAAAAATGTTCAGAGACTTTTACTGCGCTCAAACAGAGTAAACATGTACAACACAGGCGCTGATGTTGATCAAGCTTTGTAACTTGGCATACTTTCTCGTGCTCGGTGCTCAACGGGAAGTCTCTGAGATGTTTGACTGCACCTGACTGTCGCAAGAGTTGTTAAGAAACTTGTGCTGCGTTTCAAACGGCGTACTCGAGTGCTAACGCGCCCTGCTTTGAGTGCGTTCACGCTGTCGGGTTCAGAAACGTGCGGTGCGCTACAAAGTACCGGGATGATGCTCTCAAGTGTGACGCGCCGTGATGCTTTCCACCCAAAACGGTCGCCGGCTTGGCAACGTACAGGAAGGGGGCGGGGCCAGCGACGTCAAGAATTTTCAAATGAAGGCGTCTGAGGAAGCTGCAGCTGTTCCCGGACACCGCAGAAAAGTGTTTCTCTTTCACTGTTGCCGCTGGCGTGTTTATTGAGTGTGCTAAACAGAGGACACGAAAACACGTTGATTTCTGGGTAAAATAATTAAAGCTGCAGCTATGTTGGCGGGTGACTTCTAACTCGTTCTTTTTTTTTTTTTTTTAATCAATTTTTCTACCTACAGGACAACTCTGGATGGATGTTCATTTCTGCTCATTATAAAAAACCCATGACAATTCGCGCTCTTGCGTGCTTTTGCCTGTTGCCTGAGGACACGACCCTAACACACGTCCAATCTACCTCAGTGTGCCGTCTCCACATTCATTCAGTCATTCAGCGCGTGTTCCCCAATGTGGCTGACAAATCTGTGAGTGTTACACTGTTTATTACAGCGTCTGGTCTTCACAGGTTTCGGCAAACTTAGCAACGTTAGCTCCCAGCTTTACAGACCTGTGTATGCCAATTTTAAATAAACCATGTTACCACAGTGCGTTGTAATATGTGCGAGTAGGCATCGTGTGATTCTGTCCAACAGGAAAATAAACCCTGCCGGACCAATTAACTGCAAACAGCATATCATTTACATTACTACTCCATTAAAATGTTGCTGCGCCTTCATTTTGTGTCGCAGGGAGATAAAGACGAGACGAAAAGCAGGAAATAGTACAGAATGAGCTGGTATTGTATTGCGCCTTCTATTGAATTCACAATTTGTTGCAGGCACAATAACATTTGTATTATTATTCTTATCCATTTCATGCTGCTGCTGCAGCTGGAGGGCAGCGTCTCAGCCGGTGTGAGTGAGAGAAGGCCAGTTTAGCTCGAAGCCTTGAATTTGTTACAGAGAGGAGAGAGAAGAGGAGGTAAAACTTTTCAACACTGTTCAAGGTACTTGAAGCTGGAGTTTAATACATTTTTTTTTTTTAAAGTTTGAAATATTAAAGGTCAATTTCAAGGTTTAATTGTTCGGTTTCTTGAGAGTGACAGCTTCTCTGTTAACTTGTTTTTGTACAAACACTGAACAATAACCTCGGGAAACAGATTTCCCGTCCTCGATTGACAGCAACAATTGCTTACTTCATGTATGTAACGGTATAAACCCGACAACTGTTTGCTGCCACGATTGCCGAGCTGCCTACATGTTTTCAGCGACCAAGCTTCACTCAACCTGCCTCTGGGCTCCATCAGCACATCTCTGAATTATCCGGTATGCACGGCGGAGTCAGGCGCCGTTAAGACGGCGACGGCCAGAAAACTTGGGAGCGAGCAGCGAACAAAAACAGCCAAACAACTTTTAAAAAGACACACGCAGCGGGGGAATAAACAAACAGAGATTCCTCATGAAAGCCATCTGACCTCCGCCTTGAATCGGATGATCCTGGATTCATGAACCATCCAGCGCTTCTCGGCTCCTCTCATCTCTGTTTTCTGAGTGAGGTCACACTTCAATACACACACACACACTTATAATGATATCAGGAGAAGGTAAATTTTAAAAAAAAGAAAAAAAGTCTGAAATAAAAAGGATCTGCCAAAGACTTTCCCTGAACCCAAAAAAACTAGCTTCGGTGCAACGGCAGCAGAGCGGAACACAAAACAAAGCTCGCAAATATAATATAAATCATCAGGTAGCTTCTGAGTCAAATATGAATAGTTGCATTAATTATGATTTAAAAAAAAAAAGAAGACACGGCTCTGCAGCGAGGCTATAATTACACAACATAGAAAGCGGGAACTAATTAGCACCTCAGAAAAATAAAAACGAAAAACATCTCATCAATTGTTAATCTTCCTTATGTCAGCGGTGGGTACCAAAACAAAACAAGCGCCAGTTAATACAGCAGGGCGACAGTGTTACTGAGGGCTACAACGCTCATCCTTTAACATCATGTGTACCTCTGCAATGCTGCACAAACAAGTCGCAAAAACACACAGCAATTCTCGCCTGAACGCCCGATAAAAACGCTCCGAAGCTCCTTCCTTCATTTTCTCTCTCTCCATATAACTTTAGTGCATTATTCAAAATCTAAGGAAATGGAAAAGTGAACAGGAAATTATGCATCGCCCGGCGCCTGTGAACCAGCCTTTGTGATGGATATCTTGTTCTCGCCTCCACTCAGGCCCCGACGATAACGCCCGCGATTTATTATGTAAAGGTTCAAAGCTGCACATTAGCTCCGGAGTTCAAACTGATTAAGCCGCTCGTGCGAGGACACTGGTTCGCACCAGGACCTGGATTATTCTGCCCGCTAACTGCGCTAAATGCAGGGTCACAGAACACCCTCGTCATCGCCACTTTAATCAGAGGTTTAAACGACAAACAGTAATATTATCATTTTCATGCAGCTCGAGGAAGCTGGAGACCTCGGCATTGAAAACCTACAATCTTAGTTTGGGGGTAAGAATACAAACCGAAAAAGTAAAAAAAAAAAAAAAAAAAAAAGTGGTAGTCACTACTAGTTGTCGGGGGGTTTGACAGAAAAATGCATTACTGACTCACACTGAGCAGCAATGAAACAGGTGCACGGGAGCTAAGTAAATAAATAGTAGTTACTGGACGTAACTACAATTCTGTGATTACGGTCCCGTTGGCAGGCCAAGCCAAAGGTAGGGGAAACACTGTACTGATAAGAGTTATAATATGAGCGCGGTGGACTTTACTGCCTTGCTTTCAACATACTCCAGATAATAATGTAACATTAATGTATTTAGCAGGTTTGCAGATTTTAATGTGGACCGTCACGGATCATTTTACCCATCAGCGGTCAGGTATGAGCTTCCGTTGCATCGAGAATTGGAGCGGCAGTGACCGTCGGTGTGACCTGGTTCACTGGTGAAACGATGGCGCACGTGGCCAAGCAGCAGCACACTCATATGAGAGCATCGAGATCAGGAATGCTAGCTGCTCTCTGGTCTTGTTCATAAATAGCCGACTGGGCCGATATGATACTGACTCACCTGTGTGTGTGTGTGTGTGTGTGTGTGTGTGTGTGTGTGTGTGTGTGTGTGTGTGTGTGTGTGTGTGTGTGTGTGTGTGTGTGTGTGTGTGTGTGTGTGTGTGTGTGTGTGTGTGCGCGCGTTTATTCCTCTCTCAGTCTGTTTAAGATTTATGTACACACACGAATGTCTGGAGATCACATTTGGGCCTCTGCAGAAGCTGGCTAATGGTTTTGTTTCTTAGTGGCTCATTATTTGTGCAACAGTCTACAGTACTTGTAAACAAATGACTCAGTGGTTTCTCTGGGCGTGTGTGTGTGTGTGTGTGTGTGTGTGTGTGTGTGTGTGTGTGTGTGTGTGTGTGTGTGTGTGTGTGTGTGTGTGTGTGTGAAAGCGCAAATGAAGCATAGGGAGAAAAAAAACAAAAAAAAGACAAATTCTACTTAAAGTTCCATTTTTTTTTTTAGCAGACCCCGCTGACAGCAGCTGTGCTCATCAACGTCTGTGTGTGTGTGTGTGTGTGTGTGTGTGTGTGTGTGTGTGTGTGTGTGTGTGTGTGTCTGTACACTGCCGCAGGTGTGTTTTCTCATCAGTGACGAATGCGCCGCCCTCCGTACCTTTGTCGCTGAAGTCGTCGACCAGGATGACCTCGGCGATGAGCTGTGGAGGAGAGCGGTTGAGCACGCTGTGGACCGTCCTCAGCAGCGACGACCAGCCCTCGTTATGGAACGGGATGATGATGCTGGTGTTGGGCAGCTTGTCTTCATACAGCTTCTGTTTACAGCTACACACACACACACATAAAACAAAAGAAAGAAATGAGAGAGGGAAACAGACGAGAGTGATACATCCCTGCTAAGCATGAAAGGTGAATGTCGGTCCAGAGTGGAACACCTCAACAAGTATTGGACATATTTCATAATTCGTCTTTATGCCGCTAAAACCCGCGAGTTGTCGCATCCTAATGGGCGTAAAACTTGTTGGGAGTTCATTTTGAAACCACTGCAGCAGCTTTTAAACCACTTAGCACAGACCACAATTATGTGAAACCAAACTCGACCACCGCGGTTGGGATTATTCGACGTCATCGCGCTTTAGCCTTCCGCCGCCTGCTCCGCCCTTCAGAGCGGCTGAACAAACCTTTATGCAAACAGGGTTTCCAGACTGTAATCACAGCGAAGACTTAAGCTGTGAGTAATAACTGAATGGTTTCATCTTGCGCCATGATAATTTGTTTTTACACACACACACACACACGTAATGCTAAGATTGGGCTGCCGAAGCAGCGAGGTAATACGATCCACAATAGTGTACTAGTTCCTTAGATCAGGTGTCTCCAACCTTTTCCCCTCTGAGAGCTACTTGGACAAAATAAAAGTGTCCGAGAGCTGCTCATGTTTAGTAACAATTTATTTTTTACACAGCAAAAATATTGTATTGATGTTATTTACCTAATTTGTGAGTACTCAGAAACGAGTGGCGAGCTACTGGCTGTTTGCGAGCAACTTGTTGGAGACCCCTGATCCAGATACATCGCAGATGAAGTTTCCTTTATTGGTCTGGTTTCGGCTGCAGTCTTCTTCACAACAATAACCAGAAAGGCTCACAGAGTCTCACACAAATTTGACCAAAGGCTCAGAAAAAAAAAGTTGAAACCTTTACTATATGCTACCGTACAGTTCTCGTACTTTTCACTGTGTTTCTGTTTTGGGGTTATTGTTTTCTTTTTATATTTTCAAAATGCTAATTGCCAGCAGGGAAGAAAATCTTCCGGAACCTGCGACGCTGCCCTTTACCTCATTGTGCCGAGGCGCTGTGTAGCAGCCCAACCTGAACAATGTGTCGCTCTTTTAATAAGACGTAATGAAGCATACCTGCTGGCTTGCCCTTCCATCTCTTTCTCTTTTCTTTCCCTCCGTCTCTCTGAGTGATCAGGAGGGGAATCTGTAGAGACGGTAATTATCTCGGAGTCTCTCGGGCCTGTCTTGGCTGCCTGAAACTCCCTGTCTCTGTGTCTCTCCGTCATGTCAGTCAGTTCGTGACTGAGGGTGAAATGAATGAATGACTGAATGAATGAATGAACGAATGCTGCCGGGAGATCCGGGCCTGCCGAGAGCCGATGTGGCGCACGGTTGCCAGACACCTGTCACTCTCCTGTCACTTTGACCAGCCACACGGACACACCGGCTTCCCACACTGCAGCACACGGTGCACCGCTTCCCACCGCGTCTGGGTCCTAGTGCCGGTCCCGCTGAGCCCGTGGGACGACTAACATCTGGGATTCTGCTGAGAATATTTAAGTCTGGCACATAACAAAGCCCCTGTGCTTAGCTATTTTAGACATTTCATGTTGTTTGCCCGTGCCTGGTTTTCGACTCAAGCCCGTCAAATATTAGCAAAGAGGAGCTATAAATGTTTCCTTCCCATGAACCAGAGAGTCTGCTAATCAAGGACTATCATTACACAGAACAGATGAGCTTGCAAAGATACCAATTCAGACCGAAGATTTGCGAGGTGATGATTTGAAACTACTCGCAATATGCCGCCTGCAACACTCGGAAACCTGCCAGTTTACAACGAAGCAACGAGACGATGTAACGAACTCCGTAGCAACGACTTTCTGAAATTCCGTTTTCAGCTGCCAGCTTTTCAGGCTTTGGATAAAATGTGGCATATGCTACAACCCGTTTCCATAAAAAGCTGGGATGCTGTGCAAAATGTAAATAAATATAGAATGTGATTATTTGCAAATCGTGTAAAACCATATTTGACTGAAAATAAACCAAAGACAACATATCAGACATTGAAACTAAGAAACTGTATTGTTTTTTTTTTGGGACTATTTAAGCCCATTTTGAATTTGATGTCAGCAACACGTTTAAAAAAAAAAAAAGTTGGGACGCGGTCTTGTTTACCGCTGTGTTGCATCACTTATTTTTACAACACTCTGTAAACGTTTGAGGACTGAGGAGACCAGAGTTTTGACAGTGAAATGTTGTCCCGTTCTTGCCTGAAATAGGATTTCAGCTACTCAACAGTTCAGAGTCTCCTTTGTCATATTTTTGATTTAATGATGCTCCTAATGTTTTCAATGGTTGACAGGATTTAGCATTAATTTGCTTAAATAAGCAGGAGGATATTGGATAAGAGGATATTAATAGTGAGTTACTTACAACAGTTGCATTTTTAGACATTAATTGACATGGTGATCCTTTTTTCTTTTCCCCATCCACGTTCTGCCACTTTAATTAGATGAAAGTTTGTAACTGATGTGACCCGGTGAATTTGCAACAAGCTGATTAGCTGATGAAAGAAGTGACCTGCTTTCTTAAACTGCCCTCCGGTGACTTGACAAGCTGAGTCGGCTGCAACACCATCAGCTGGTTTGAGTCGAGCTGAGATGGGCCACGCTCCACACCGCTGCAACTTTTCCCTTTCCCTGTATCGTCTTGTCACAAATCTTTGCTCTGAACCGGGCTTTAGACACGTCCGAAAATGTTACACAAAACGAGAAAATATTGTAATTGTTTGGTATTGACTCGATAATTGTGACAGTGACGTTACCATCATTTTGGGATTCCAAAATTGATAGTTTGTTGTTGCTATCAGTAAAAAAAAAAAAACCAACACAAAGCTGAAAATTCCAAAATCAAACCTAGATTGATCCATATTTCTCTGGGAACTTGTACACACAATAGTTCAAGCTCTAAAATCACCCTGCCATTAGCAGCACATTTTAAGATCTTGACTTAATATTTCTTATCTATTTCTTGCCAACATTTGATTCCACAATGGCTTCGCAACGTTGCCGCTTCTACTGTTTAGTTTACAAAGTTGAACTCCTGACAGCTTTCAGAACGAGCAACTCTTTTTCTGTCAGGTTTTAATTTGATAAGACTGTTCCACAATACAGATGGAGTCTGGCTGCTGGACGTAAGACGGACAACATGCTTGATGGCGAATTCCTCATAAGGTCACGGTATGTACGTAGATGGAGATTTATAAATTTGAAGGGAGGAAAAAAAAAAAAAAAACAGGAGGAACAAAATGAATCGCTGTCCCGAGGACACCTTGAGAAATAAAGCCTTTAAAACGTTCTTTCCACATGAAAGTGAGGGCAGGGTCGGAAAAAGAAAGGCTCGTCAGGTAGCGGGGAAAGTGCTAAAGGATTGGTCTGTGACGAATCGGGGTCAGCAGGACCGAAGCTGTTTAGCGGACGGTATTTATAGTGTTGCCGGTGTGTATATTTTCAGTATGTTCTTCTTTAACGAGCCAAAGTAGAGCTGGAAGGAGTCCAGCGGTCTGAACGACAACCGCAGATCCATATGGCTCGACATGTTTCGACAGCATCTGCCTTTTTCATATTTTATTCTGCTAAGAAAATGCTGCTCTGAATGTATACACGGCTTAAATGCCTCAAGTCAATGACATAAGGGGAGAAAACAAAGAAGCATATTGTGGCACCTTATTTACAGATGATCAAGCTACTAATGAGCCAATTTGTTCTTAATGTAAGAGTGTTAACTTGAACCCTCGAGACTGTGTGGTGTTTATTTTTCATTTGACAGTTATGATTTACTCTACGTTTGTTTACTGCACCAGGTCTGTCCATTAGGAACTACATTTTGTGTCCCTGAACTTCAACTGAAATATCCATGAAGTTTCGTTTTGGTTCTCTTTCAGATGTATCTGGCTCAGCGCTACCGTGCCAAACTTAGCCGGAGTCTGAGCTGCATTTTACTAGCATTTTGACACGTTACCATTTATCTCTCACATCCTTCAGCTTCTTCTTGGCAATGCCAAGGCCAGATGGAGCATGCGATCCTTTCTTTTCTTTTCTTTGCGTGTTGTGGTCTACTCCTATTAGGTGTGCCAAAAAAGAAAAAAGGGAGACATCCAAGAGGCATCCAGATCAGACCCCTGAACCAACCTCAGCTGACTCCTCTACAAGACAGGAGGTGAGCGCTGAAATGTAAATCGGCTAATAAATAAAGAGGATTGCCTTCAGGCTCTGCTTCCGCTTCACTGTTAAGAGTGCAATCCAGTAGAATACCTTCTATATCGCTTATAAATCTATTAGCGGTAATTTAAACGCATGACCGGTGGGGATTAAGTCATTAGTTTTAGAGATGTCCTCTTGAGTCCTACTGAAGAGGAAAATTGGAACTTTAAGTGGTGATCGAAAACAAGTCAAAGATTCATGAGCAATAATTAGGATTCATTGTAGTATTTCACTCTGGACCAAAGTATTGGATTGACAGGCCGTCCTTCGAGAAAGATATCTCAACAATCACTGGGCCTCTCGCCAAGAACTTTACTGGAAGTGATGTCGGCCCCTGAAGCTCTGCAGCGTTTTGCAGGCCCGTTGCAGGTCGCGCTTGTTAAAAGTCCTCTGACCTCTGCGTGTCAGTCAGAACTCACTCGTTCTCCTCCAACTGTGAGTGCAGGTGGAGGTTATATTATCCGCCTCTTAATTGATCGCGTTGACAACGTCGTTCTTTCGGACTGGCTCAAGCTTTGCCGGATCCACAAAAGATACTTATACGAACAGGGTCACGGACAGACACACACAGACAGACAGACAGACAGACAGACACGTACGCTCTCGTTCACACCTACGGACAATTTAGGACCACCGATTAAACCTTAGACGCATGTTTTTTGGACGGTGGGAGGAAGCCGGAGTAACCGGAGAACATGCAAACGTTACACGGAACGTCCCCAGTTAAGGATTGAACCTTGAACCTTCTCGCTGTGTTTGCCATGAAATTCACTGAACATGTTCAAACTGTCTCCACACCCTTTCAACACTCCCATGAGCTTTCTGCGGGCACCAACTTTGAGGCCAGGCGTTGCAACAGAGATACAACCGACCACAATTGCACAAGCGCTCCAGAGGAGACGAACCCTTTAGATTTGAATGACCCCACGGCCACATATTAGCAAAACCATCAATATGTCATTCAGCCAATCCAACTGCTTGATATTGGGGAGTTTAATAACCACGGTGGAAAAAAGGGAGTCACTGGCAGGGCTTTTGACTTTGTCTCGCTTAGCAGACTTCCTTTTCTGCCTCACTGTGACATATGAGAAAAAAAAATAAAGCTAGACTTCCTGCTTCCTTTATTCTCTGAACTGTTCTTCTTCCTGAGGAAACTGTGGTGGGGAAACAACCCCGCTGCAGTCAAAATAAAAAATCTGATCCAGTGCAACACAGCACACATCAACACTCACTTGTTCACACCTTGAGCACACGGGAGGACATCAATGACACTGGTAATTGCTGTCGAGAACATGGTTTATAAGTACACAGGTGCTGCAAGCGGTGCGCTATCAACCCCTGTCAGCGTAAAGCTCCGGCTCTCCCGCGAATAAGCCGGGCCGGTTGATAATTGGAACAATTGTTCCGAACAGTGCTCGCTGTAATGAGTTGGGACAGAACCAGCCTGGGAAATAAAGGTGTAAACAATGCTAGAAGTGGGGTTTGGTTAAGACAGGATAGTTGGACACCATCATCGGTTCACAGCTGTTTTACAGCTAAGTCATTTTTTGTTTCACGTATTTGATGCTTCGCTGCCTTTTCAAAGAAACTCCAAAGTCAGAGAGACCAGGTCTTTAACCTTAAAAAATCACACAATATACATTATCATCAAAGGTATGTTAATACCATACTGTATTATCATATTGCTGAGTCAGAGTCCTTTGAAGATTAATAGTTAAACATTCACACGGTGTGGCAGCAGAAGATCCGCCTGCCTGCTGTTGTCTCCATTTAAAAAATCTCTGTGGGATTTCATCAGGTCAAAATTTAAGACTTTAATGTTTTTGCTATCAAGTATCACAACGGTCAAGATATCACAACCGCACATGCTAAGTCCCTGGTTTTGCAGTAAGCCAAAATAAGTACTATTAGTCTAAAAGGTGTTCAGGCAGTTCATTTTTCGGACGAATTTGACCTCACAACCACTACTGTGTATCCAGTGCAAACAGGTAATGGACCAAAAGTACGCGAGATGAGATACTTAGAAACAGACCGACTGTGTCCGTTAGGGACGTCCCTTGGCAAATATTTGGCAATACGAAACGGATCATAATTCGATGAAAGTTTACATTTTCTAAAGTCTAATTTAAGGAAAGGAAAACTGCCATCCTATACGCTACTTCCTGTCTCAGTTTACGTTCTTACGTTGGCGTGGAAGAGTCAAAGTGGTGAAGATAAATAACAACACTGCTGTCTGCCGGTCAAGGGTTTAAACACGACATAAAATGTACCATTGTCCGCCACAAATCTTTGCATGCAAACAAGTAAAAATCAATGCATATGCATATGATATTTTCTTACACCTCTACTGTCCGTAGGAGTGTGCCTGTGTGACTTGTAACAAAGCACTTTTTATCCACTGATTTTTCAAAGTCTCCTTCCCGTAGCATCAGATTTGCCATGTCCGTCCTGCTGGCCACCCTCACATCCAACAGTCCACCCTTTTTTTTTTTTTTTTTTTCGGAGAGGGACGACAACCATCTGCCACGAAGGACCGAGAGAGTCTGCAGGTTTTCAATCCAACTAAAGACTGCAGCAGGTGATTCATTTTTCCTCTCCGGTTGATGGAGTGCCAATCTGTGAAATAACCTTCTGCGGTCTTTGGCTGGAATGAAAAACCTGCAGACTCCTGGCCCCGCTGAGGTCCCGATTCTGATCCCCCACCCACTCCCCCCTCCCAGCTACCCTCTATTTTATAGAAAAATGTCCGTTTTTTAGGAAGGGAAGAGGTTTTTTTCATCGAGTCACCGTTTCACAGTCCATAAAGATGACTGAGACGGCAAATTGAGATGGGATGGAAATTACCAACATAACCCTGCAGAAACACCTTAATCGTCAATTAATCTAGTTGAGTCGCTAAATCTGTGTATTGCTGTCAATTGTGACGCACAGTAGCTCAGTTGTACAGCAATATATACTGTGTGCATTAACTCTGAAGGAACATCCATCCTTATGATCCACAGTGATGTTAGAGCCTTTGAGCTGCTTATATCTCCATAAACATAAAAACGTGTTGGAGAATAAGTTCAGTTCTGCTCTTTGAGTCTCACACACACACACACACACACACACACACACACACACACACACACACACACACACACACACACACACACACACACACACACACACACACACACACACACACGTGAGGACTCACTTTGGATGGCGGATGTCGGGGACAGAGCGGTTGAGGGAGATCCGGTCGCTGACATAAATATTGAAGCCGTTCTCCCGGTAGGCCTGGTCGACCCGGTCAGCGTCGGTCAGGGGGAACGGCTTCCCCTGTTCGCCGTTACCTACGTGAGACCCATTTAAAAAAAAAACATTATACAATGAAGACACGTGCAAAAACCGAATTGCGCCACACCGTAATGCTTCTACAAACGGTCTGGAAAAATAGTTTGACTCGAGACTGGGTGTGTTTCTGCTCTAAGACTCGACAAACATCAGGAACTCAACAGAAATCTCATCATTTACCGTCAGTGCTGCCACACCAAAGCTGTGGCGTGGAGGTCAGACACGTTTCAAGATGTTTTAAAGTCAATATCCCTGTAAAATTGGGCAAATTTCATTATGAAAAAAAAAAAAAAAGAATAAGATGGTGGGCTGACTGATTTTTCTTTCTTTTTCATAGCTATATAACAAACCCATTGCATCTTCTAGTTCCTGTTTATATGTTTTAATCAGCTTTTTATACACTAAAAAAAAAAAGGACTAAAACCAAACACGGTGTCCACTAAAGTAAAAAATAACTAAATTAAATATATTTGTTTGCTACCTTTGTCTGCATAAATCAAAGCTTGGCCTTTCGGAGTAAAAAAAAAAAAAAAATCCCCTCATGATTGAACTGTAATGGCTGAACTTTTCACATTTTTATAGCATCACATTGTGAAGTTTCATTAAAGAAGACTTGGCGGTGGCCTGTGGATTCACAGAGAACAAAAACAACCCACATCATCAACAAAAATACACGTTTCATTAGGCAGAAATTATCCACATTTCCTCCTAAAGGTAACAAGTGTGGAAAATATCTCGTAGCATTTAACGGCTCATTTCGGGGATATTTATAGTGTGTATGAAAGCTGATTTTCCTGAACAGAAAATTAAACCCAGTTGGTGATTATAGTCGAATATAAACTGTATTTACGACGCCAGAAGTGCATTGAAAAGCACAGATTTACAGCACTGCCTGCAGATCTGGAGAGTGGTGCTGTGAGACCTTTCAGAGCAGGGCGGTGTGTGTGTGTGTGTGTGTGTGTGTGTGTGTGTGTGTGTGTGTGTGTGTGTGTGTGTGTGTGTGTGTGTGTGTGTGTGTGTGTGTGTGTGAGAACATAAAGTGTGTATACCGTAAATCAGTGTTTCTTTAGTAAATTATATTTTTGCACAAGTGAACACTGAGTACACGATGAATATGTCGTGCAGGTCTCGTCTACATTTGGGAGAATATTTATGAGGAGGGACGAAGAGGAGGTTTTTGGACCTACCGGCTCGAGACGCGTCTCTTTTGATCGCATCATAGTCGTGCCAGTCTTTCCTCCGCACGCCATCGCGTCCCACCTGAGAGTCCTTCCCCATCCGGTTCACCTGAGCAAAAACACAAACACAGACTGAGGCGGTCATACACATGGACACACTTCTGCCTTTGTTCTGCTCTGAAAGCTGGTCTAAAATGATCATTTATCGATGCCGTAATGCCAATAACCTGCAAACTAAATACATATTAAGTTTCCCTCCGTTATAACCTCGGATAGACCAAAAGTTTTCAGGCTGATTTAACGGATCTTCACATGTTGGGGTTCAAGCTGCGTTATGACCGAATGGTAAAGCAGAGCAAATGTTTAAAAAAGAAAAAAAACAGCTGTCCTGGTGCGTTCAATGACATCCAAACATCTGACACTTAAGAGCTCGTTATCAGCAGTGAATAAAAAATGAATGAGCTGTGCTGTGAAAACAAACGCAACGAGTACAAAACCCAGCACACATGAACACTGTGAAACAGTTCATCTATTTTTCGCCATCTCTTGAATGGAGAAAAGTCACGTTTGGCAGCCGATTATACGCTCGGATGTCAGCGCGTCTATAAATGCACCTCAGGAATTTTTTTTTTTTATAAAAGTTCTTGTTTGCCATTTTTAATGATAACATGGCGATAGCTCCATTAAGTAAATACATACATCATAATGGAAAGGTGAGGGCGATTGATTACAAGTGTCTCTGATATCCCTCAAATAGATCTCAGCGATCTGTCTGGAAGTAAAAAGTTAAAACTGTAGATTCGTTGAAGTGCATGAATGCATTTTTTATTTTTTTTTATTTACATTTTCTTTTCAATAGAAACAATAATTTTATTTTATTTTTATTTTTTTAAAGTAAGTGCATGAATGCTGTTTTTAAACAATCATCGACAATTGTTTGGAAAATTGTCTACAGCTGAATTTCAAGTGCAGCATCTGTTAGCACACAACCAGCCGTGTGCACCTTTAAAGCCTTCTCCATGGTTATACGACGGTGCGCCACCTACAATATGAATTTTTTTTTTTTTTTTTTTTTCGCGCTCTGCCGGTATCCGTGTCGGCTAACAGATTTCTCCAGAGAATCAGCTCTCGCTATCTAACAGCGCTCTGCCGAGAGTTTATCCACAGAAAGTGTACTCTTCTATTTCATGCTTGACAACCCTGTGAGGAGAATATCAATAGATTGACACACGCGCACACGCACACGCACACACACACACACACACACACACACACACACAACTCTATGGAGGCTTTATATACACAACCGCACGGACAGATATACTGCAGCATACAAAGGTAGAGGCTGTTTTCTTGTACTTAGTCATTCTACACACTCGGTGACTTTCAGTGACTCCTGCATCGTGAATTACAGGATCACAGCACAATGGAGAAATAATTAGCTCGATGGGAGGGGGCAATTAGTGAAACACTTTAAATACAAATGGCACCACTGACTGCATGAAATACCATGAATTATTAATCAGACTGCTGCCTTAGAGGAATATGACCCTGAATAACAAACTAACGTACAGTATATCACCAGAGAGGTTGGGTTTGAGGGCTGTTGGTACAGGCGGGAGTGTCGTGGGTCTTAATGTGGATCAAGTTTTTAGACGCTGACTGTGAAAATTCTTTTGGAAAGTGAGGCCATTTTGTAGTGGTTCTCACTTCATCAATCTGATAATTAAAGTTGAGGTTTTATGGGTTAAAGGTTTACAGTATCACTCGGTAGGTACAAATATCTGTTAAAAAAAAAAAAGCTTCACAAGATTAACAAAATATTTTCAGAAATTACAGAGGGTTTGATATCAACTATACTAAAAACAAACAAACAAAATGTATGAAAGGTAAAATCAACTAAATATTACAAACAAATTTAGCGCATGGACTGTGTGTAAAGTTGGACGTAGTTTCAAGGTCCTAAAAGTGACGCATATGCAGAAGTGCAATACCACTGAGGGCCAGTAGGGGCTGGCTCCAAAAAACCTTCGGCTCTAGCAAAGTCCCTTTCAAAAAGATTAAACTTCTCCTCTAATGAAATAATAAATCAATACATTTTTTCCACGAGTCAATATGGTGTCATATGGTGACTGGTGCAGTCAGGTTTCCAGTACAGGTGGGCGGGTGTCGTGTCCTCGTATTCCCAATAAGTGCACCCCCCTTACTCCTCCCAAACCAGTCCAAGTATGGCCACTTCTGGTAGCAAAAAAAACAAGATGGCGACAACCAAAAATGCCATGCAAACGGCAGTTAACCAGCCAGTGGGTGGTTGCTGCTTAAATGCTGTATGTTTCAGTTTTGGAGGCAAAAAGCAGCTCAAGAAGTACATGATGTTGGCCTTTATTCTCAGGATTGATGGTTGAACCCTGGACTGTCAAACTGTCTTCGAGCGGGAGTACCAAATTACTCCTCATGTCTACGTGGGGAAAGAAGTGATATTTTCCCCCAAAGTTTTCTACTGTAGCAAGTAAGCAACTTTGGGAGAAAAAAAAAAAAACCTTTGCCAGATGGATGTAATAGTATCCCTCTAACATCTGGTAATAAAATGGCAAAGACAATATCACAAGTGGCAGATTTAGCCTTCCATTTTATTATGCTAATCCTGAATGTCGCTCCTCGCCACCACATGCTGTGAAGTATTCACATTTCCAACTCTAAGGGGCAATTTGCATAGATGGTCTGCTCTAGTGGAATAAATATGAAAAAAATATACCTTTATGATGATGCTTCCTGCTGTTTCACATCAGTTTAAAGGAAGCGTTTAATCATTCACGACTCAATGTTTACGTCTGACTCTGTGAGCTTTCATAGCATGTGCGTCTCGACACCATCCCTCCATACAGCATCCAGCTGTGCATTTCAAATAGAAAACCTTCATCCTCCTTTTGTGACGAATGACTGGCCTCCACTTGGACAGAGAATTGGTGTGTAAGGAGCCCAATAATAATAAAAAAATAAAAAAATCCCTTCAGCTCTCTGCTCCTTCTTTCCTCCTCCTCCTCGAACCCTTCGACGCCACCTCCCCTCTCCCTATCACCGGCAGACAGCCTCAGCGCATCACACGAGGACCTGACAAGCAGCGAGAGTCCATCTGTGCAAATTTATACGAAAAAAAAAGAAGTTGGGAGATTGTGCCGCCCCATTTCCTCCCGATTAAAATTTCAGCGCACGTCACCGCGATATTCCTCTGGGGCTTTTTTTCTCTCGCCGCTCGACGAGACCTTGAAAAACAAGCCAAGGAGAGAGGAAAACTTTTTTTTTTTTTTTCCAGCTAATGTGTGCACATGTTTAGTTTTGTGGAAGCAGACCGTGGGCGGGTGCTGAAATAAAAGAAAGGCAATTGAGACAGACAGCGGAGAGAGGATGAGTACAGAGAAGACAGAATAATCATGAGGACCAGATGGAGGATGCGATCGCACGTGTGTGATGAAAGTAGGATGAGACAAGTAGAAGGACTCTGAATCTGAAGCCTCGTAGGCTTCTTTTTTTTTTTTTCTCACACCGAGTCACGCTGTGTGTAGCGTCAAGCAGCTCTGGCTTCAATTCACTATTATAATAAAACCTCATCAGAGTTTAATAAGACACATACAACTCATAAAGAGGAGACATTATTTGCAGCTAAGTCCGTGATGTTAATGTCAATATGTGCCAATATTAGAAGTTAAGCATCCCGAGATAAACAGTTGGTGGCGCTACTTCTCCCAGTCACGTGCCATCAAAAACAATAGCAGAAAAAAACGGGGCGCACCAAGATGACATCATTAAATGAACACCAGTAAAACATCAAGTGATGTAAATATGACTATCTGTGAGTTTCATCCAGCTGTTTTTATACAAATGAATAGAAATGATTACAGCGGTTATCTAATAATAGTAACAGGCCTTTTGATTGATGTCAAAATGCGCCGAATCTTTATAATGCATTTGGAGCCAAATCGGTATCAATAAACATTACGCATTGTGATATACAATCATGGGATATGCTGTATGTTTGCGTTTCATTCTCACAGGATGTCGGCTGAGTCTCATTTCCTATCAGGAAGCAGAACTTTATAGTGAGGTAAGTTGAATGTAAAAAGAAAAAAAAGAAGAAAAAAAAGAAAAAGTAATTTGTTTCTAATAAAACCCCACCGAGTACCTTTCAATATATTTAATACAAGTGTGGTAAATGTGATGCAAAAAAGTAATTGCAAGCAGGCTTTAGTTTCATCTCAGACTAGCTCATAAGAATGCATTTTCAGTGTCGACACACACACACACACACACACACACACACACACACACACACACACACACACACACACACACACACACACACACCGTGAAAAGGGAGCTGAAAATACGGCAGCGCCACACTGCTGTACTACACAGCGGCGTATTGCCTTCCTCTACTCCACTAATCACCACCATCAGAAGGCTCAGCTCCATGCTGCCAATCCACTCTGGGCACTTTTCTGCTCTATTAATATTCAAGACGGAGTTAGCAGAAACACGCCTGATAGGACATCGAAGGAGGGGGGACGATTCGATCCACACGCGGGTGTATTGTCTCCATTGAGCCTTCTGCCATTAAACTGACGGACCCCCAAAATGTATGTTTTATTTTTTATTTGTGGGGGGGGGGGTAGAAAAAGGAGCACATGTTCTGCTAAAGAACGAGGGGGAAAGCACAGTGAGAGAAAGGACAGCGCTGTAGCTCCTGTCACCTGGCAGCAGGATCCCTCTTTAAATTTAATGTAGCCTTTTAGTGGTCTATTCAGCTGATGACAAAAGGCCACACGTCAGTCAGTGTTTTCACTCACATTCATAAAAGACACACTGAGAGCGTCGGTTCGCAAATGTGTGTCCATGTTCGCGGAACACACGAGGGCGTCACTTAATCTGAGTAAAAATGACTCATCAGCTCTGTCCAAACTTCAGGACCTATCTCTTTAAGGGTACACCAGTCTATTGAGGCGTGTCCTTTGAAATACTGAGCATATCACAGCTGCAACTCCCCCCCTCCCAAAATCAGACTTGCAGAACATTCAACAGCTTTGCGGCAAGTTCACACAGGCAGGGGCAGATGGTGCGTTCAGGTGGTCCCATACAGCTTGTAAAAAACTAATATTTGCAGATCTACCCATCAGGTGGCTGCCTCGAAAAAGCCAACAACGTATTCTAAATATCTTGGGTACGTTCTGGCTGAGTTTAACACTACAAATTGTCAAATTTCACGAACACACAAAGCACCAGGTTGGTTTTCATCGTAGTGCGGTGATGAACATGTTCACACGGTTAACAAGCAACGACAAAAAACAGAAAGTGTGTGCTGGCTTCTGTTTTTCACATCCTGGACAGGTTCATTAGTTTCTGTCTCACAACACGTCCGAGTGTATTATCATGTTTAAACGCTGGTCAAAACAGCAGCTGTGTTCAAAGCATCAAGTTCTTGAAAGTTTTTTTTTTTTTCCATCGCTTTAACTAAGACCATGAAGTGCACCTCGGCACGTGGGGTAAGTAAGGACAGGTGGGAAAGAAAGGGACCAATTGCGTGAGCTGAGAAGGGACAGGTGCGTCAAAACTGTTTCCTCAGAGACTCAGCTCCGTCCAATGACGCTGTAGACTTAGATTCGGTGTGATACACACTTCCCAAGGAATATAAATAAACCGTAAATCCACCAAGGAATCACAGACAAAAGGAGGATCCTTATCACGCCAGAACGTTCCACAGATCATCGCGGGTTTTCAGACCTAGTTTGGGAGACTTTTATGAACACCAATTTGCCAAAATGTCAGCAAACATATGCTTAAAATGGAGTTCAATTGGAGCCAAAATGGAGAGGTGAGGAGTCCTCTTAAAGGACTTAATCTTCCAGCCAATCAGAAACAAGTATTTTTCCATGGCCGTGGGTGTAATTTAATGTAGCAGTGGTCTCTCGTGACCTACATCCAATATCGCAGAGATCAAGGAGGACGCTGATTCTTCTGCCTCCTGCAATCAGGCAAAAGTCATCATTTCTCTGTAAATACCAGGAAATGGAACGGGACAGAATTGCAGTCACGATGACATACACGGCCTTACACTGTGGGCACCACCTGAATTTGGACATCACGGACATCATTTCGACTGAAATCGAAGTCATTGGTCCGTCCGTACTTTTTCCTCCGGCTGACCTCGATGGAGGGATTTGCAGATTACGGCGAGCCTCTTGGAAACGATGGCTGCATAACCTCATTTCCATGCTGCTGTGGTCTTCTGCTAATCTGCTCAACAGCAGATTATGTTTGCTATTCGGTCAGATAGAGTGGGATTGATGCTGCTGCTGGGAGTTTAGGCCGTCAGCAGCTGATGCGGGACATTACACAGTAATGCAGCATCATCATGCCAGAGAGACGCTGTCGAAAGTCGCAATTTTTTTTTTATTTTTTTTTTTTTTCTTCTTCTTCTTTCGATTCGCTCAGGAGTTTAGGTCGTGTTTGGCAGACATTCCTTTCTCCCCCGACTTCACCACGTTCACCATCCATCCTCGGCTGGAAAACCTGCCTGGGGGTAGTCTTTAATGTCAGGGAAGGACTATTGATGTTTTTATTTATTGCAGCCTTGTCACTGAAGTTGAGATTTTGTATTATCGTCCTTATTTGATGTATCTGTCTGGAACGTTGGACAAAACCCTGTCCTTGGCTTTACTTTCCCTGCATTCAGGCCCCCTGCTCTGAGGTCACGGCACCATCGAAGGCAGAAAACCGCTGCGAATAGAAGGCCGGCTGCTAGAATGTTTTCAGAGTGGTCTTTCATTTTTAGAGGTACAGTGGCCAGGTAATACTGCCGTCACCCATGAATGATCACCTTAAAGGTGCTGCTGAAAGGAAGGAGAAAAAAAATAAGAACTCCGGAGAGTAATACAAAGCTTCATTTTTTATTTTTTTTTTCCTTCTTCTTCTCTTCTCATTTACAAATTCATTTTCTCGCCGGTTGCCTGACACCTTCAGCCTTTAGACTTGACTGAAGACCTGAGGTGTGAAGTCGACACCAGCA
Organism: Brachyistius frenatus; assembly: GCF_029030835.1. Taxonomy (NCBI): domain Eukaryota; kingdom Metazoa; phylum Chordata; class Actinopteri; family Embiotocidae; genus Brachyistius; species Brachyistius frenatus. The sequence goes on from NW_027210604.1 coordinate 1,109,173, forward strand.
ACACACAACTGTGGTTTTCTGCCGGTATCGGTTCTGTTCGTGGCACCACATAGCGTTCATAATACTTTTAAACATGTCTTTAATTAGTCTTAAACTATTGATTATCATGCAGAACCAAACAAACAAACAAACAAGCAAACACCATATCATATAACTGATTTGAGTTGATATTGTTATTGTTGGATGGTAGCACTACAAATCCCATTTAAATGACATGCGTGTATTTTTGCATGTGGTGATACAGCAACACTAAGTTAACGTGTTGAGTAAGTTCAATGAAAATGTCAGAAAAGCTGGAAGCTTCTTGCCGAGTTCACAACAATTGGTTACATGTTTTCTGGTACTAAAACCACAGTGAAGCATAAAAACAAACAAAGAACATTCCTCAGTTCGGCTATTACAACAACAAATGCTCAGTCACAGTCAAATGAATGTGAATGAAGTCTCCAGGCTTGTGCTCAGACAGTCAGTGATGATCAATGCGGTTCTTATACTTAGTACTTCAGGAGCAAGAAGGAAATATCCAAACCTGCAGCTGGAAAAACAGTCGCTTCAGGAAGTATTCAGACTTGTGATTTAATTTTAGATGAAAACATTTGCCCGACAGTCTACATACAGTACCTAATAATGACAAAGTGAGGGCAGCTAGACCCGTCGATGTGGAAATAATCATGTCTAGAACGGGATATCTGTGCAAACTGTACCAATTGGAGATCGTTTAGAAAGGCTCACACCTTTGTACATGTACATAAATGATTCACACTGCATGGCAGGCCAAACCCCAAGACCACAGAACCTCTAGACCGCCAGGATAAAACTGAGGCCCCGTTATAAAACCATTTCCAAAGCTTCGAATGTTTCCCAGAGCTCCGTGGCCTCGCTGACTGTGAAATGGACCAGCAGGACGGTTCCTACCATCTGGCCAAACTGAGGAACAGAGCGAGAATAGCTTCGGTTTAGGAAGGTGACCAGGAGACGAACCGTCACTCCAACAGAGAATTCAGAAACACGACTAGTTCAGCATCTCAGCACTTCATCAATCGGGCCTTTATCGTAATGACCATCAACACTAAGTCCTCGGTTCGAATCCCGGCTGGCTGGGCCATTACGACATTTCCTTTTGGTTTCTACTGCAAAATACCCAAAAAATAGTCTTAAAAAAAAGAAGAAAAAAGGAAGCCACTCTTGAGTAAAAGCTATGACAGCCTGCTTGGAGTTGCCACCAAGGTTTTTTTTTTCTACAAAGTACCGATTTAGGGATCGGAATACTTTTGTAAGTTTGATTTATTTGTTTACGGTAATAAATTTGCCAAAATTTCTAAAACTATGTTTTTACTTCATCATTATGGACTCCCAAGTGTAAATTGAGGGGGTAAAATGGCAATTCTATCAATTTAAAACAGTAATGTATCCCAAAATAAAGTGGGCAGAAAGTGAAGGAGTGTGACTACCTTCTGAGGCCAACGCAGGATCCCACAGTAGAAAGACAGAAAGATATCCTCAGTTTGTAAAGAGCTCTTCAGGGTTTCGTGGAAAAAGAAATTAAAAACCCATATTCTTGTTTTTGGGGTAATGTTGGACTACCTTTGAAGTAGAAGGAAGACTTACCGGCAGTGCGGTGTGTCTGATAAGAACAGAGGTGCCCCTTCATTCTCTGAGGACGGCGAATCAGACCACCTTGGGTCAATACTTCCCTTTTCCGTTTCCTCTCCTCCCGCTGTGAGCTGACAGAAGCTGGGAGTGAGGAGAAGAAACTTGCCTGTTCTTTTCCTCCTACCCCTTCCTGTTTTGTGAGATCACAGGCAGACCCACCTCAACCCCCGAGAGACACAATTACCTGTCTCTCCTGTTTCAGCTCACCCTCTGCTCCTCCTCCTCCCTCCTCCACCTCTTCCTCTTCCTCAACCACTTCACAGGCGAGTCAATTTGCCCCTCGCTGTCCTACCTCATCACACTGGAACATAAGCAGCTACCAAACCACACTTTCTAAAAATAGGACACCGTACCACTGTACCCAGCAGCAGCCTGCACGTCCTCCAGTTACACATCCAACGAGCTGTTGCTACAGCTGTAAAACAGAGGTGAATCACATCACCTGGTTGGCTGGCAAACGGTCTCCTTATGTGCCGTAAACTATTGTAGTTTGGAAAATGCCAAAATGCGGTGGAATTCATCATCATCCCTGATAACATCCCTTCGACAAAGATGTTCAACGAATCCATGTAAAAAAGGAAAATAAAATCTTGTTTCCAGACAAATAGCGTCCTACAGGTGTTGAGACTCAGGCGATGAAGAGTGGGAGTACCGAGAGAAAAAAAACAAGACAAGCAGTAAAATCTTAGACAAATGGCAAAGAAAACGAAAAGGAAAAAAAAGTCCTTCCTTCCACCCCCCCCTCCAAAAAACAACAACATTGACAACATTAAGGAGAGCAGTGAGAGCATCTCTTAACTAATTCTCATTTGCAGTTTTCTCAATCAGCAGGAAAATAGTGAGTTACAGAGAAGCCAGTCGGGAGTTTTGACTGGGGACCTTCTCCAAATGTCCACTCGTCCCCTGGCATCCGGCTTCCACTGCTCTTTGCTGCTGAAGCTTAATACCTCTGGGCGAAGATCGAGGCACTGAGAGCTCCCTGGAAGAGGAACCCAGCAGCGCTGCCACACAAACTCGTCCACCAACGGGAGTCATTATCCACAGCTCTGCTGCAACCGGAGATACCGAGCAGAGCACTGGACAAAGGCCATGGCAGATGGCGGCGTCTCTGGCTTCTGCAGGCGCGGGGCTGTGCTTAATTCTTGGATGCATGACACAAATAAACGGTAATTTGGAGACTTTCATGTCGTGTGAACGGTTTCACCCCCTTTTGCCGGGTGTTTATTCTGCAGCACAACCGGCGAGTCAGTGATTATCCGAGTGCTCGCCGTATCTAAACCAATCTGCTGCCAAACAAAAGGAAAGCAGTCCATCAACTGTTCTTGCAGGATTTATGAGACTTTGTTCAGCAGCACAACATTTGTCCTAGACCAATTCATCACCACGCAAACAAACGTTAAGCACTGGAGAATAAATAACGTGGGGAAATCAATCAAAAGAGCAGAAAGAAAAATCATAACGTCCCTTAATTAAGAGGCTATGAGAAGGATAAAAGCAATAGAGTAGAATCAAAACTGGAGCCAACAATGTGCAAGAGATTCCCTCACGCCACTTAGTACGAAATTTAATTTTAAGAGGAGACGTGGTCTGATGGATGTTTAAGGGGTTTCACTGGTAACTTGTTGGCGTGGCCGTGATCGCGGCCTCACCTGGCTCTAGTCCAAACCGATCTGAGCAAACTGTCAGTCAGACAAGCCCCTTATTATCACATCTGAGGGAGAGGAAGCAGGGAAATAATGTACGGTGGCCATTAAGTGCTGAGCCATGAAGCTGCTAGCTCAAAGAGCATCTTTTGGAGCCGTTTGATGTCGTCGTTTTGTGATCCTCGTAGCTTGAGTAGAGTAGCGGAGTCGAGGTAGAGAGGTAGAAACCATGTGCACCGATGGATCCTTGGCTCTGTCCATTGATGCCTCTCACGGACACCTCTGTATGACGCTACATGTCATTCACCCCCCAAGAAGTCCAACAGAGACGAGGGCTGTCACGTTTTAGGCGAAATTCGAACATTTGTTCAAACGCAGTTAACGTTATTATTACTAAGTTATATAAAAATTTCAGTTCTGACTATTCAATACCAGACACAATGCAATTGAATGGAATTTTCACAGAAAAAAATAATAGCTTTTCTTGTGTTGGAGAAGAAAGAACATCGTTTTGTGTGATGGAAATGAACCTATTACCTGAACACCACTCCAGACAGCCCAGAAATGAAATAAAAATGAACTATTACAACACTGTGGAGAATACATTGTGTTGAAAGAGCAAAAATTCAGACACAAGGTAATAGTACAATAACACGAAATGTGAGTCATGTATCAAGCTAAATTGCAAAATTTCCCAGGACCGACACTTTTCAAATGTGAGCCTCGGATTCTGGGAAAACTGCAAATTCCAGAATAAATGATAAACAAAACAGACTAATCCCTGCAGAAAACAACTGTCTTGCATCACTATATCCAGAAAAAAGTGAATTACTGTATCTGTCTGTGGGCTTCTTTACTGGAATTGAAGGCAATTGGCTGGTCCCACTTTCTGTCATTACATGAACATCATTTTTCTGGTTACCCTCATCATCTGCTTCATGTTTTCACGACCTGCAGCCAAGAGTATGTTCAGCCCCTCCTTCTCCTCCTCCTCCTCCCCCCAACGCCATCCCATAGCTTCCACTCTGTAAGCAGCACCTCGGCACCTCGTCTCCTCGTGTTGCTGCTGGGTTTTTGGCTGCGTTCAGCGTGGGAGGCCGGGTGCCACCGAGGGGACGGAGGACAGATGTGGTTTACATAATGATCAGCAAATCAGTCGTGTCGGCGGCCCTAATCCTGCTAGCATCCCTCCGCACATCTCCCCGCGGCTGCCTCGTCACGCTGCGCCAAGCTTTACTGTGCCGTGCCGATCCGGAGAGCCCGAGGCGCATTGCTCCTTCCCACCACTGGTTAGGAAGAGTGAATCAATGGGCTCAGGGGGAGAGGGGGCAGTTACAGCTCCACTGGAAGGCAATTATCAACATTTGTCAGTAAGGGGCCAATCAGGCCACCGGATGACGGCTCGGGGTTCAACAGTCCAATAAGAGAGTGTAACGTGAAACAAAGCAAGGAGAGGCGACGCTTTGTGAGCTTTTAGAAAGACCCACATTCATTAGCTGGTTCATAATACAATAACAAGCTGTACATCCACCCACTCGTTTCAGCCCGCCGCGCACATCGGCGCTGGGAACAAAGACTCATGACAAGCACCGGTTCACCTGAGCAATAAAGGAAACAGTGGAAGCAGAAATGGTGAATCAGACTCAAAAGATACGAAAAGAAGCCACGATGCTTCAAGAAAATCTGTTCATAGTTTCACTCTCGCTGTAACTCCGGTGGCCTGTAGCTACAGAACACAGTATATTTGTCCAGGTTTTTTGGTGTTTGTCTTTTGACGGGTGTCCTGCTACCTCAGGTCAATGCAGGAAGTGGACATGTGTTTGCGTTGCTTAACGTCAGTAAAAGTCTGTTAAGTCAGTTCTCTTTACAAGAGACTTATCAAATCTCAATCGTCACGCTTCCCTGATATTTGAACTGCTTCTCGTAGGCTTCCAAAGCAAATTATGTAACTTGGGACAAAATATCCATTAGAAAACGTCGCCTTTGTCTTTCAGTACTTGGTGAACATTTGTCCTTATTTTTCAGGCATTTCAGTAAATACAAATATATATATATATATACCCAACGGATTAATCTGCAATCCACAACAACTCTTAGAGATTAAAGATCAGACCTTTTATCTACGACTATGTAACAAACCAAATGTCCCAGGGGCCATTTCCCACGAAAGATATTTTCAACTATGTCAAGCCAACATTATGTCGGACATGATGTGATGTCAGCCTATGTGGCCTAGCACGGGCACATTTTATTTCTAAAATATTTAAATGATCAACAATTAATGTAACGTCAGGTGTTTCTTTTGTTTTTATTGACCAGGACAAAGTTGTGGTTTTGAGCTGCACAGTTGAAACCCAATTCACTTCCTGATGTTTCAGAGGTTGATTCTTTAAGACTTAAACACAAATCAGAAACTCTCCGCATGGCACATCATTAGAGCCAAATTAATGTTTTGTTTTAAATACATACGAGACTTATCAAATCTCAATCGTCACGCTTCCCTGATATGTGAACTGCTTCTCGTAGGCTTCCAAAGCAAATTATGTAACTTGAACTTGAGACAAAATATCCATTAGAAAACGTCGCCTTTGTCTTTCAGTACTTGGTGAACATTTGTCCTTATTTTTCAGGCATTTCAGTAAATACAAAAATATATATATACACACAACGGATTAATCTGCAATCCACAACAACTCTTAGAGATTAAAGATCAGACCTTTTATCTACGACTATGTAACAAACCAAATGTCCCAGGGGCCATTTCCCACGAAAGATATTTTCAACTATGTCAAGCCAACATTATGTCGGACATGATGTGATGTCAGCCTATGTGGCCTAGCACGGGCACATTTTATTGCTAAAATATTTAAATGATCAACAATTAATGTAACGTCAGGTGTTTCTTTTGTTTTTATTGACCAGGACAAAGTTGTGGTTTTGAGCTGCACAGTTGAAACCCAATTCACTTCCTGATGTTTCAGAGGTTGATTCTTTAAGACTTGAACACAAATCAGAAACTCTCCGCATGGCACATCATTAGAGCCAAATTAATGTTTTGTTTTAAATACATACGAGACTTATCAAATCTCAATCGTCACGCTTCCCTGATATGTGAACTGCTTCTCGTAGGCTTCCAAAGCAAATTATGTAACTTGAACTTGAGACAAAATATCCATTAGAAAACGTCGCCTTTGTCTTTCAGTACTTGGTGAACATTTGTCCTTATTTTTCAGGCATTTCAGTAAATACAAAAATATATATATATACACAACGGATTAATCTGCAATCCACAACAACTCTTAGAGATTAAAGATCAGACCTTTTGTCTACGACTATGTAACAAACCAAATTTCCCAGGGGGCCATTTCCCACAAAAGATATTTTCAACTATGTCAAGCCAACATTATGTCGGACATGATGTGATGTCAGCCTATGTGGCCTAGCACGGGCACATTTTATTTCTAAAATATTTAAATGACCAGCAATTAATCTTTACGTCATTGTAATGTCAGGTGTTTCTTTTTTTATTGACCAGGACAAAGTTGTGGTTTTGAGCTGCACAGTTGAAACCCAATTCACTTCCTGATGTTTCAGAGGTTGATTCTTTAAGACTTGAACACAAATCAGAAACTCTCCGCATGGCACATCATTAGAGCCAAATTAATGTTTTGTTTAAAAAAATAAAAAAATGTTTGACGTTGTCGTTTCGTTGTTTTAATAATATATATATATTTTTTTTTAAAGAAATAGGACATGTATTGCTATCAGCTTGTAAGGTTTTTACATCTGTGGAACAGCCCTTGTGGTCCACAGCTGTGCAGAACAATTAACATGTTTGAAAACGTACATCAAATTTTGTGCCACAGTTTCACAGAACCGAAAGGGTGCTCAACTGTCTCAATAACAGTGATTCAGCAGCTCAACACCTCAAAAAAGGAAGCAATTGATACCAGAACCTTGGCCAGATCTGTGCCTTGCCACAATTCTGTCTCTGAGCTCCTTGGACAGTTCCTTCGACCTCATGATTCTCATTTGCTCTGACATGCACTGTGAGCTGTAAGGTCTTATATAGACAGGTGTGTGCCTTTCCTTATCAAGTCCAATCAGTTTAATTAAACACAGCTGGACTCCAATGAAGGAGTAGAACCATCTCAAGGAGGATCAGAAGAAATGGACAGCATGTGAGTTAAATATGAGTGTCACAGCAAAGGGTCTGAATACTTACGACCATGTGATATTTCAGTTTGTCTTTTTAATAAATTTTCACAAATTTCTACATTTCTGTTTTTTTCTGTCAAGATGGGGTGCTGAGTGTACATTAATGAGAAATAAAATGAACTTTTTGATTTTAGCAAATGGCTGCAATGAAACAAAGAGTGAAAAATGTAAAGGGGTCTGAATACTTTCCGTACCCACTGTATATCAGCGAACCCCTTTCAGTCCCCACAATTAGAAACTTGTTGATATTGGTGACATCTGAAGTCTCCCAAGAGGAAGTATGATAGAATTTGATGACAGTTAAGGAGGCGAGTTATTTTTCTCACGGCCTGACATATTCGTCATGATCTTAATTCACCTGTCAGTCACACATTGGCAGTTAAAATTTATGGCTGTAAAAAGACACCAAATAATCTGAAGCATCACCTAAACATCATTTGCAAACAGTATGTATGGTTGCAGTGAAAATACATGTAATGTTATACAGGAACGGGAAAAGTCTACAAGCTAACTAACAATTTGACAAACTAAAGCTCCAAAAATGGACAAAGAGTTGAATCAACACCTGACTTGACTTAAAAATCCCTTTTCTTTTCTCTGTACGGGACAAAGAATTAACGTCAAAACAACATTAAAACCTTAGTACGAATAGTGCTGATGACAGAATATAACTTTCTTTACGCTTCAAAACAATAATAAGCCTGTCACCTCTCTTCAGAAATCCATGCAGTTTCTACTTCAGTGAACAGTGACATGAGAATTTGTGCAGTCGACCAACAGCAAACTGTCCTGACCTTGTTGACCTTGAATGTGCAGAGAGACACACTGGAAAGTTGGTGTTTCCCGCAGGGTTTTCCACACATAGGCTCTACTCTGGCAGCCTGCCAAGGTGTATAACGTCCTTTGATTTCAAAATGTGTAAATCTTCCATTAAAACGACCTATTTCAGACGAGGAATGGGAATTTTAAGCAAAAATACTACTCGATATTCACTGGAAACAATCAAACGATTTGTAGATACGATTTGTTTCTGGAAGTGCAATAAAACCCTCGAGCGCAAAAAGCCAATAAGAACTTTAAAAATCACGAATTCAAAAAAGCCGAAACATGTAGAAAAAGTGATTTTCATCAGTTTTGCTTGCAGGGTCTGACCTAACACCAGTTAAACTAATAGTTATGAACAAACTAAAACAGAAGCTGTGCGTGTATATAATCTGTTTATCTTAGTTTGCCCGGTACCGTATCTTAATATTTGTACTTTGTACTTCTAACTTCTGGCTGGATTTTATGTTCTATGTTCTTTCCTAACATAATTCAACAGTTGGTGTTGGACATTTTAGCCACTTCAGTTTTATTGACTTTAAATGGTGAAAGTGCAGCTGTATACTTGACTGGTGTTGCTCTCTCTAAATAATATTTACCTGCTTCGAGTTGTCACACAAAAGTGAATGTTTCAACTATCAGGAAACCTTGCAACCCTGAAAACTAGCTTTAAAAAAAAAAAAAAAGATCCATTTAAGCAATTAAACTAACATAATGCAGAGTAAATAAAAGGAGGACCTTTCTCCATTCAGGTTTGCTATCAATAAGCTGAACTTTTCAGTCATAAAAAAGCACCGAAAACCATGACGACATTAGCCTCTGCACACCCCAAACATTATCAACTCATCACCACGGTTACAGAGCCATTTCTAACAGCGATGGTTGGATCAATTTGACCCCGCTGAATTAAAGGGGGGTCGGCGTGTTATCCAGTGCAACTCTGCAAAAATCCATCCAGTGTATTCAGCAAACCAGCTGTTGAGTGACAGAAGTGCTGACATTAAATTGGACTTTTCCTACATTTCATCAGCTGCCACCTCAACCATTTCCTGAGCTTAGAAAAAAAATAAAATTAATCCCAGCATTCACAATAGCTTTTTTTTCCCTTCTGCTCATGCACACGGCTTGAATTTTTGGACACATAATTTTGTGTCCCCGATCGATGCCAATGAAAATATTTTACAAGCCAAGAAAAAAAAAATAATTAGAGATTTCCCTTGACAATGATCCAAAGTGAAGTCAGGTCGGGAGGGGGGGGTTTACGATCCAAGCCTCATAAATATATGTGACGGTGACATCACCTGCTGTTCCTTCGAGTAGGTCGGCAAGGAAGGCCACGGTCTAGCAGAGCAAAAAAAAAAAAAATGCAGCAATTTCTTGTGGAGACAGCGCGTCAATCTTCAAACAGCTGTTCAAGAAGCGGCAGCGTGGCGCCGGTCTTTGTGCCGAAAAGTACTTTAAGCCCAGAAAACGAGGCCGACTGCCTCGGTTCACACCTTTCCCCCTGAAGCCCGTCTGCGCCAAAGGAAACATCTATCGCACCCCGTGAACTGTCAGAGATGAAACAAAGTCGTCGCACACTTCACAGCAAAACAGGACGGCGGGAGCATAATGGTGCGAGAAGAAAGGTTTCATTCCGGGGAAACTTGGGTCAGTTTTGAATCGCGACGGTGGGTGCGTGGGCGAGAGGGGAGGTCGAACAAAGCTCGCGCTGCCGAGGAGCGAGCCGATGCCTTCATCGCCGCGTTTACACTCACTCAGACATGAAAGGAAGAGGAGATTATTCTGGGTAATCAGCGGGGAACACCGAAATAAAAGTCGACCAAGTTTTTACCGAGTCTTTTTATTGCAGGAAGAAAGACAAAACCCTCAAACTCCACCTTATCGGAGACCTTACAATAAACGTGCAGAAACATTTGCTGCAGTTCGAGGCTTCGCCTTTCGGAAGGTGGTCTCGTGGGTAACCTGGGGGTGATGCAGGCCTCGTGCCTGAGACGTTACATTAGGAGCACGTATCTGCAGCCACTTTAAAGTGCGTGCGTAACGCCAGATGTTTGTTTTTTTACTGAATACTTGAACCTGCAAAAAGTGATGTTGTTCCAAACGGCGTACTTGAGTAGCAACACTCACTGGTGTTGCTTGGCTGGTTTAACTCCAATGACTGCGGTTCGCCTTATCAGCTGATCTTTAGTGCTGTTCAGCCATGCAGGTGATGTGAAAAAGATACTGCTTTGTCTTTTGTACGCGCACACGCACGCACACACACACACACACACACACACACGAAGCACTTTCATCTCGTATGCACAAAGCCCACAGCGGAGTGCCTTTAAACGCCGCAGACTTCGAGAGTACGAGCTCCAGAAAAGAAACACGCGTCACGCATCAAAGCAAAGAACATGAACACAATAATCTCGCTGGAAAAAACGACACTGGTGCGTTTCCCTCGAGAAAGATCAACTCGTCGTGGGCCAGGGGAGGAGACACAATTCTCCGAGCACGTACATCATCAGCGAAGGACGAGCTGACGCCAACAGGAGCAGCTCCGGTCCATTTACCAGCAGTTAATAACGTATTGTCAATGCTACGAGTTAATCAGGGACATTTCACAGTTCAGCTGACGGGTAATAGCGATGGCCAACGCAGTTACCAGTAGGTGACCTTTAATTCCTATTTCATCATTACAATTACTAGCAGCTGGTAATGAGGAGGACAAAGGGCCCCGATTGGTGCACAGATAGTAAATATAATAAACGGGGAGAGCTGCAAGAGAAACAGAAAATCCACAGCACAAGATTTGTATAAATAGAAGAAATAATCTGCAGTGTGAAAAAAAAAAAAAAAAAAAAACCTGCAACAACAAAAAAAGCTGCCAGGGGGCCCGAAAAAAACCTTTTCCCCATTGACCACCATTATAAAGATATCTGTGAAAGGAACTGCAAACAAACTAGATTGTTACCAGTTGTTATGTTTCTTATAATCATAAATTTGTTATGCCATTGGCACGATGAATCAGATTTAGATGCTTGGTTAGTTTACACTGATGTATCTCATTTGCTACAATAGCATCTTTCATTTTGGACATTCCCTAGTCTCTACTGATACATTTTTTTTTGTAAAAAAAAAAAAAAAAAACCTGCCATTGGTCAACCGTTATATTTTCAAAATCGCCGTAGCAACAGGAAGCGACAGCACGAGTGTGCGAGCGAGCAGCCTAGACCCTGAAAACAGGACGTTTTGACAAACATTTGGTTAATGCGGTAAGGCCGGCCCGCTCGGTTCTTTTCAGTCTTTTGCAGGGTCGTTCCCCTCTAACACTATTCTGCACGGCACCATCACTGCATCCTGGACTCAGCTCGGCCCGAGGCGATTGTGATCGATTTAAAGAAACACAAACAAGTCAGAAGCCCTTTTTCCCCTGTGATGTATAAGGGTGCAGTCAGAGCGTTTTCCGGCACAGCGGAGAATGGTCTTCTGGCTATGCGAGACTTCACCTGTTAAATGCTCACATCTTTCAAACTTAGTAACACAGGCGTCCTGCTTAAAATTGACATACAACTTTGGCATTTGAAGTTATCAAGGACACTCTGGTGTTTTTATGTCACGTCATAATGAGGACATCATTTCTGTGAACTACTCCGTAAATCTGCTGAACAACGCACACGCGGGGCTTCATGAAGAGTCGATCGGGAGGCCGGAAAAGTTCACATCTGAACCCGGGTTAGTGTGACTGTGTGTATATTTCAAGCAGCTCTACGCCGAAAATAGCCCCCTGCTCAAAACAGACAAGACTCCACAATCCCGCGACTGCACCGTACAAAAACAAAATCGAAACTCTGCATAAAACATCAGAGTGCATCTTATTCTCTGCGAGGCTCGGCACAGCGAAGTACGGAGCGGGGCCTTAAATTAGCATCCAGGGATTAACTTAATCATCCGAACATTAAAAAAAAAAAAGGAAAAAAAAAAAGCGGCTTCATAACCCGCGTGGCTGTAATTAAAAGCCCGACTCGTCGCTCTGTATCCACGGGCTGTCTGCTGCACCTGTCCCTCAATTGGCTCCTCGCTCTGATCTGGGGCAGCGGATCCCCGACAGGCATACAGAGCAGCTCCTGCACGCGCTCAGTCTGTGCCGCAGCCAGCAGCGAGTCAACGTCTGCCTTGTGTGGTGAACCTGGGGAGGAAACGCTCTCCAACAAAGTCGGCCCCGTGAACAAACACCTCTTTTTTACCCGCTCGCTCTGCCTTTTTTTTTTTTTTTTTTTTCCTCCCGAGGTGTTTTCATCCCCCCTCCCTCGCTCTCTCTCTCTCTCTCTCTCTCGCTCTCTCTCTCTCTCAGCACGGAGTGATAAAGTGCAACGACTTAAGTCTGCAGCGAGTAACTCCACTTGTCTTTGCAAATGACTTTCACCCCTCAGTCTCCCTCGTTTCCAGAGGCTTAGCACATTAAAGATAAAATCTCATTTCCCAGTCCTGCAGCACAGCTAGCCCACAGCTCGGCGAGACGCCATCAGGTACGGAGGTTCACTTTGAAGGGGTAAAGCCGACTCCAGTCGAACACACTGTTGGAGCCACGACGGCGGACGACGCTTCGAATGCGGGTTGTTGCAGCGAAGGGGCTACAAATGCTTCGCGCGCATCTTCAACCCGACGGCGCGCAACGTCGACGTAATAATAATCATTTTCAAAATTAGCGTCACCGATTCAGTATCGGACCGATTGTGAAATATAGTCACAGCTTCGCCTTTCTGTTCCCGCGTTATGGCATCGAATAATGTTCAGGAAAGTGGATGTGCAAATCGTTAGCGTGTCACAGTGACCTTTGACCTTTTAGATACACCACAACATTATCCTGTCAGACATTAGTACCATATGTTGTCACAACTAGCGAATTCATTCCCGAGCTATGGACACAAACGTGTTTTTGGAAGGTCGCGGTGACCTTTTTGACCTTAGCCGATTGATCTTCCAATTAACTTCTCTATTAATCAATTCAAAAACCCAAAAGAAGAAATGGGCTCCACGCGTCTTTATGTTAAATCTTCCAGGGTACTTCAAATCTAAATCCAGCTTGTGCGCGTTGGAGTTCAAAGATAAATCCAAACGCTACAACTTCCGGCCAACAAAACGGAAACACGGTGCTCACTGAAGGTGCTCAAAATGTTCCGGCACACCAACATTTCCAAAGCAAATCCTGACGAACGCAGCCGGGCGACGAGTTGGGTCGCGAAGGAGCCGACAGTTTAGTCGGGTTCGTGTAAAACCTTTCCGTTTGAGCGAAAGTCGGTATAAAATCCAGAACCGCAAAGGAAACGGGCGTCCACGGACGACACCCACAAGGACCGTCCTCGAAGCTGAAGTTGGCGCGTGCAACGTTGAGGCCGTGATAAACGATTATCTTTCACTAAAACACAACAAAGCAGACGTGTGCGGCGTAAAGAACCCACAACAGTTTTCAGAAACCACGTTAAACTGTCTTAATCCGGCTCTCACAGCCTCTCTAATTGCAACCCACCTCGCTGGATCCACAGCGCTGATGTGATTCCCTTAATTGCAGAGAAGCCTCTATGTCCTTGTTTGCTGTCACACGAGGAAATTCATTGCAGCCTGAAATTACTCCCAATTTAAAAAAAAAAAAAAAAAAGTGCCTCAAGGAAGCCGATCTGCGTGCAATCTGGGAGTGTTGTTTTGCGAGAGCAACTTCAATCCACTCAATTTACCTTTTTTTTTTTTTTTTTTTTTCCCTCGGGCACTTTGGATTCATTTTTCCTGCCGGCTCAGCCTCGAGGTTCCCGAGCGCTCTGAAAACGCCGCTCGCTATTGGCATGAAGCATCCTTCCCGCTCTCCCACGTTATGTCAATAGAGCGGCGAGGAGAGTTTTTTTTCACAGGACCACGGGCTAAACTCTTATTCCACTTCAACGTTTATCAGAATAGCAACAGAAAAGGAAACAGAAGAGCCGCGGGTCAAACGGTTCGATGCCGCCGCAGGGACGAAGAAAAAAAAAAAAAAAAAAAAAAAAAAAGGAAGGCGACCGGGTTTTAAAGACGATCGTACCGACGCATCAGAATCTGGGGCATTTTGATGACTCTATACGTCGAGCTGGCCCAGTTCCTGGAATTTAGTTTTAGAAATGAGAAAAATGTCAACTCCTTCTTGCAACACCACACACGCTTTTGCGGGTCCAGCTGCCGAAGGAGAAATCTTTAATTTGACAGGTCGTACTGTTTGTCAAGTGGCGGCATAATTAACACCAACATTATGTTAATACGTACAGACCGAGTTCTTTTTCTTTACGATATCCCGCTACGAAAATATCAGCTTGTCTTCTTATAACGATGTGGAATGAAAACTAAATTGCGATTAACCGACGTTGGGTTCTATCACGCCTCCACGCAGCTGCAGCCAACGCGAGTTCTTCAAAAGGTTTTGAATACATAACAAGTAAATGAATAAAGCATTAAAGGTTTGTTTATTTTCCTCAATAGGACAAATGTCAGACTTTCAATGTTTTTTAAGGCCCCGGGGAGGCCTGGCGGACAGAGGGGTCAAACAAATAGCTGATTTGCATTCTGACTGTGGGCAAGGAATACATCACGAGCAGACAGCGGGGGAATTCAAAATCACACTGGAGCACTGGGGGGGTTTTATTCGGAAAACCAGATTGTTCTCGAATAATTTGTCCAGTAGGATCTGGTTCAAAAATCCACAGCTTCGTAGGAAGAAATTTTAAAAAAAAATCTGGTTCTCGCAGTATTTTTCTTCAGCTCTGTTATTTTTTTTTCCTTTTTCCTGAGATGTTCTTCATGAACGTCCTTGTTTACTTTGAGTTGTGCTCATTAATAAGACCAGACTGTCGCAGACTGACCTTCTGCAGGCTATAAAAGCAGTATATGCAAGAGTGTGTGTGTGTGTGTCTCTCAGATGTCTGACTCACTGTACTGTACATGTCAGAAGCAGAAACACACAAGGTCCCGCAGTGATGAATGAACAGTAATTCAGTGTGTGTGTGTGTGTGTGTGTGTGTGTGTGTGTGTGTGTGTGTGTGTGTGTGTGTGTGTGTGTGTGTGTGTGTGTGTGCGTGCGCGGTTCATAAGTGCAGCCTCCAGTGTACAGAAGCCGGTGCGATTCTCATTTCTCTGCGACGGAGGCCGTGAGTCTCGGCCAACTTTCTTTTGGAGAGCGCAGTTTATCTTCTGGACTTTTATCAGAACTGATTACATCCAGTTAGCGGGAGGAAAATCCACCGGAGGGAGACGGCACAGAAATGGAACCTGACCTGTGGATACGTAAAGAAAAATAAAAGTATGCGGATATAAAAACGTATAGAAGTCTGATCTAGTTTTTTTTCAAGAGCACCAACACATTTTTTTTTTTATCACAAATATGTGGTATTGGCATCAGCGTTTCGCCTACTGTTGTCCTGGGAAAGAAACCAAATGTGGACGTACTCATAGAACTGCAGTTACATCCAGTGACGACGCGCCTCGCCCCCTCAAGGATTTCTGCTTCGGGCACTGGCCACATACTTTGTGAAAACTTTATACATGATGTATTTATGTAGAATATAATGCAGGAAAAAAAAAAAAATTGGGGTGGGGGGGGAGGTACTATTTACAGTAAAGTTATGTGTAATTATTACATAATTAAATTACATAATCGTTTCAGTGACCTGGTGTTAAAGGAATATCATTAAAGCTGTAAAATAACCTGTCTCCTCTCTCTTTGTCACCAGTGTTTGATAAACACATCCTGGTCGATATATCAACATGTGCTTCCTTCTAATATTGGTATTGGCATCAACCCAGGATCCAGTATCAGTCATGTTCTAGCTTTGTTTCCCACAGGACTTGAACAGGGCAGGCTGAAGTAGTTATCACAATTTTAACCTACAGATCATTTAAAAAAAAGAATTGATTACCGTTTCGTTGTAACCGCATAAACGCGGTAACAAACAACTATCGAGTAAATCAAAGCCAAAACTAATGCTTGTTTCCTGGCTTCGAATTGGTTTTAATTAGCATAGAATTGCACCTTCTCACGTCCGAGACGGTGGGGGATAAAAACAGTAGATGCTAATAATGTTTTCGAGTTAATCAATCCATAATTCATGCAGTTTCATCAGCCAGTGCTTGATGCCAAAAGACGTCGGTTTCCTTTCGGAGACTGCCGTCTCGTTTCAAAGACTCTGCCAGTGAAGCAGCTTCAGGAAATGTTGAGTTACAGTCACAGGAGGCTGCTTAGTAACACCAGCTTTATTTAGTTACACTCAAGTGCTGCACAATGTACATCACATTTGCAAAATGAACTTGAGGAAGAGAGGCTCCGACCTCCACTGACGTAATGACATCAGTGACGGCACAGGCTGGCTAATACCCAGATTTATGCCGCGAGCGTCAAATTGGGCCTCAACTTTGGCGGACCAGTTCAAACCTCGAAGCTCTCCCATCCATCGCGGCGGATCATTTTGAATAAGTTTGAAAAATAAATAAATAAATAATTTAATTTGCTACGTCGGTTCCACTAAAATCGGGCAGGCGGGTTTAGCATGAATGCCTTTTTTTTTTTTTTTTTTTTTTTATGCCGACCTGTCCAGTCAGTCGGACACGTAGCCGGGGCGGCAGCCTCTTTTTTTTTAATTCCAGCCGCCGCTCTCATCTTCTCTAACCTGCACTTAACCTGAGCTGCTGGAGCAGGCGGGAGGACGCCGAGCCGCCTCTGCTTCGACAGGCACCCCCTAATAAAAGACAGGAAATGTGCAAATTACCTTTCTGTCACTGTCACTGCGGGGAAGCGCCGAGCCGGCTTTGTCTTTGCCAGAGCAGGTATGAAATTCTCACCGAGGCGCCGTGTGCACGGGCACGCGATCGCAGCTTACGCTGCTCGTACGGGGCGTCGGGTATCACCGCGTTAGCACGGTGGGGGGGCGGGGGGGGGAATCAACGCCTTTGAGAAACATCACGCCGTTTGTTTTTTTTTGGTTTCTTTTTCTTTTTTTAAATCAGCGAGCTGTGAAAAAAAAAAAAAAAAAGTAAGTAGTCGCTGCCAGTTGGCCTCTTTATTGGAGACACACCTTAATGGACTTTCTGGTCCCTTTAAAAGCTGCTCTGTTCTCGAGGAAAGTTGGCCTCGACGTTATCAAACCCGCTCCGGACGTTGACAGCTGTTATCGCGCAGTTTGCTCCCACGTTCCCACGCGTTTCCCTTCCTCGCGGATATTCTTTAAATCTCCCATTCATAAACATCTCGTTGTCGTTTAAGATATAGAAACACACACCGAGAGTGAGGAAACGTAATCCTTGGAGGAGATCGGTGCAAAATAAGATGGCGTTATTTGGTGTAATTCCATGATAACGACGGGACACAGAGGAAACCTCTGCGGATTCATCAACATTCACGGACCGAACAATGAACCGACAAAGACAATAATTGTTGAAGGAGCTATCTGATGCGGTCTTATTCTTCTTCGAAGAAAAACAACATGCAAACCAGCTCCAGCTAATGCATCAAAAAGTGAACTCTGCCGTCAGTTGCCACCCCCCACCCCCCCACCCCCCTTCTGTCTAACTCGGGCCAAGCAAGTTTGCTGGATTTGGACAAACACCACCATCACCCAAAAACTCACACTAACACACACACACACACACACACACCACCCATGAAAGCCTCCATTCAGCAGATTTTGCCTCATTTGAATTAGAGAAGCTGCTATTGTCTGCCAAATGGGGTCTGTTTGTGGTGGGGTCTTTCAATTTCCTCAAAAAAAACAAAAAAAAATATAGGGTTTTGTGTGGGCCAACATCACAACAACACACCCAGCACCAGCTTGGGCCTCTCATTTTTGTATTTTTTTTTTTTTTAATTTCCAAAGACTTTTGCATTGATTTTAGCTCGAGCCACAAACAAGCTTCCCTCCAAAGATAAACAGCCGTCGGAGCATGAAAATCCGACCTTATTTCTGAAATCTTTTTCCTAAATCTATCCCTTCAAATAAACAAAAGATAGCAACCGGTAACGGTCTATCTCCTTTTCAAGATCAAAACGTGACTCCAGGACATCGCTGTCCCGCGATCGCAAAGAATTTAACGCAAATTCTTCCAGTTTCCACAAATTTTGCTGAATTGTCGGGATTTCTCCACGTTAAAGTACTCAACGCAGGCTCTGTGGAAGAAACTAGGGCACGAGGGAAACCTTTCCAAACAAAAAAAAACAGCTTTATTAACCAAAAGAACTCCTCATTTACAGTCTTCGAGGCTCTTCAACCTCTCCATTCACCCTCAAAACAAACCACATGCCAAAAAAAAACTGCAAAACAGGAAGTGACAAAACAAGACAGCGCTGCAAAATCCTGATGAATGCCGTAAGAAAAAGCATTTATGCGCATTAATGAACCTGAAAGTCAAACTTTGAAGCATCAGATCAGCAAATACATGAAATGCTTCGGATGCCGATTCAGCTCGAGATCAAATCACAACTCGTGACACAATTTTAAACCTCTCATCGACTCTATAAACTACGGTGTAGTTTTTGTGCCGGCGGTAAACGTGTTACAAGATCTTAAGACGTTTCTTATTTCTCGATAACCAAAGTAAAAACTTGCAGGAGCTTGCGTCTTAGTGGGATTTCAAAATTTGGGACTTCGGTACCACGATGACGGCAACATTTCATTTCTTCTTTCATCTCTCAACACACGATAACACGTGTGGCCAGAATCATTCGAAGGTTATAACGAGGTAGCTACTAGTTATAGTTTACTATGGAAAAATGCCAAGAATCCATTGGTTTTCCAGCATCTGAAATGCAAAACATTGCTGCTGCTTTTATGTTTTAGCTGACTGTAATTGAAGTACCTTTGGGGCTCACAAGCAATTTAAAGTTGCCACCTTGTGCTGTGCTAAATTTCATTTTCTTATTGGCAGATATTTTTTAAAAATTCAAAGAAAGTCACCTCGCCGTAATGCTTACACAACACGGTGGCTTTTTTTTTGTTGTTGTTTTGTTTTTTTGGTAAAACTTTTTTAGTAATTTCCAAAAACAAAGATGATCCTGCACATTATTTTCTTTAAAAAAAAAAAAAAAAAAAAAATTAAAAATAAAGCATATGTCTCTTTAACGTGAGCGTGCGGCCATGTGAACACATAACCGAGACCGCGTGACCTTTAACTGCGCGCTGTCAACCTGTGAACGCAGCACCGCCCGCTCCACACTTTTCGGACAACTTCCTGAAGTGCGTGTGGTTGTAACTTCGCTGCGACGCTTAGCTCCGGGTTAGCAGAGCTACGTGGCTCCCCTGTTCATCCCGGTGGCGGCAAAAGGCAGTTGACCCGCCACGCTTGAGCTTGAAACACCCCGTGAATCTCTGTGTCTCTCTCTCTCTCTTACGCACACACAATACGCAACACAGTATGGGAATGTAGCGCCAGGTTGACGCGCCGGGGGGTTAAACGGCCGAATAACAACGACCGCGACCAAACTAAACGCGTGAAGTGTTCCCGACCGCATGTCGTCTCCGCCGTTTCACCACCAAGACAGCCGTCTGAAAACCCAGCAAAACGGCCGCGACGCTGAGGAGACGACACCCCCCCCTCCTCCTCCTCCTCCTCCTCCTCCTCCCTTTACCTGTATCGGGGGGATACCGCCCGGTCCGTCCACCGTGTCGGGCGAGTTGTCGAACACTCGGTCCCTGTACAAAGACCACAGTCCGACGTTGGGGAGGAAAAGAAGAGCCGCTATGAGCAGCCCGGCGAACTGCAGCAGCCTCTTCTCCTTCCGCCTCATCTCTCCGGCAGGAAAGCGAGCGAAGCAGCGGCGGTGCTAAACTGGCGAGTCCCGAACCCCCGCTTCGCCAAGCGGAGACAACTTTCACTCTGACTGGGCACCGGCGCTGTGACGCTCCGCGGCGGCGAGCTTTGCCGCTAGAGGGAGCAGTAAAAACCGGAGGAGGAGGAGGAGGAGGACAACAGACATTAGAGGACTCTTTTTTTTTTTTTTTTTTTTTTTTTTTTGGGAGGATTATTTTGTTTTTTTTTGTTTTTTAATGGGATGTCAGGACTCTGAGATACATTGAGTTCCCCTTGTGTAATCACAGCCCCGCCGAGCGTAACTAAATCACCACGTAAAGTTATTTGACCAGCTGACGACTTGTGCTGCCTTCAAATGCGCCTCGGAAATTAGACAAACGCTGTTTGCTATTGAAAATTCACTTTAGGAAAGAACTTGTATTAAAAAAATGTGCTACCATACGAATGAAACCAGTTGATTTGATTTGGTTAGACTCAGTTGACGGTATTGCCTGACTAATATATAAAATGGCACGTACAGACTTTTTCCTGACTTTATAATAAGGTCTTATAATAACCTCGGTTTCTGCCATGAGGTAAAACATCTTGGTCGTTTTTATAACAGAACAATGAACACGTGATGATGGTATTCATAGGCATGCCCATATGATGTTTGCACAAGCAAACATGTTCTCACACAAATGTGGTTTGTGCCCAGATGGAGTGAAGACTTCTCTGTTCAGAGCATATTGTAGACCGCTTTACACTGCACTTTTGTGGGCAAACTACAGTGACGCAAGCTTTCACAGATTTCAAATAGCGTATATTGATGCCATGAGAGTATTACTTGTTTATTTGTCGGCTAAATGACTCATAAAATGAAATCACACATATGGTTTAGTACTGCCAATCTCAGCTGTGAAGACACTGACGAGGACAGCTGTATCTTATTAAGATACTTTTATATCTTTTGGTTTATGTGATGGTTTTGTCTTTTATCTGGAGTCTGTAATAAAGTTTTTTAATTGAGGTACAAACCTTCACATCCTGTTGTCAGATCTTTTTGAATGTGCTTCCCTGTCACTACTAAATTTGCAGTGACACTGAATCTGTTCACTAATTTCCATGTAGGGTCTGAAAACTACAGAAGTAAAAAAGGGATTTCCAGTTTTGTGAGAGGAAACTAGAAAAAGTAATGGCCAATAAAGTTTGGCAATGATCCCTGCATTGGACATCAGTCACTCGTCTGTGGAAGCTGAAATGTGACCAGAAAAATATGGATAAATGGGCTGTCTAAACACAGTTAATATTGTCCAGATGCTATCGTACAGGACCGAGAGAGTAAAAAATAAAAATAAAATGATGTGAATCATGAGTTACGACCTCGTGAGTCTCCTCCTCAGCTGACCGCCACCGGGAGATTTTTGAAGCAACATTAAATGAGGTATCCTTTGGAAGAAAAAAGTGTCCGTCCTTCAAGTAACGTTTCAGATTGGACAATTAATGCCAAACAGTGCCGAAGCAGTTCTAAAGATCCATGGTGGAACGACACTTCATGTTGTTTCTTTTTCATTTCATTTGTCACCCATTAGCACACAGACGATGTGTGGCTTGGCGCCCATGAACTTATGACGTATACACCTACCTGGGATTTATCAGCTGGATCAAAACTGCAGAGAATTTAAAGCATTTCGTGGTTGTCTGCAGAGGGATTCGAAAAATGTTTAGATATCGCTTCATTACGCAACACTTCAGTGCAGCACTCAAGCGTTTTTCACAACACCCAAACCACTACAGCTTCACTATAAGCTTTGTTTTACCAGTGTTTGGTGATGATAATAGTCCAAAGTCCACAGCACTTAACCCCTCCAGAAACCACGGGGAAAACCCTGCAGTAGTTTGCCAATGAGTTCAAATTGGATCTTTCTGAATATGTTTGTGCTGTTGTACTGCACAGGCAGCTCTTATCGTTTTATGCAGCATTTGGGAATCCACAATGGCAGACGCTCGCTGTTTTGTGTTTGCCACTCAGCAGGGAATAACTGTGGTGACTTCTTTATTCAGCGATGTCACGGCAGAACACTGCGCGCAAGATATATATATATATATATATATATATATATATATATATACACTGTACAAAATCTGACAAACAGTAGTTCAGCGCTCGGGATGGTTAGCTGATACCTCCCAGAATTTGTGTCTCCATCTTGGTGGATTTGAGATGCACATAAAGCTTTCACTTTGTGGTGTACAAGATAAATGCAGCTGAGAAACTGCTCTTAAAAAAGCTTGGCGAATGTTACAATAAATAGTAAAAATCTGTAAGTATTGATTCATCTAATCTGCTTTAAAATGTTTGACACTTCAGTGGATATAAATCCAACTTTGTAATGACAAACTACTGAAAATATCTCACTCATTCATGACAAATTCTCACTGCTGTTGGAAATGCTATCAAAAGAAAGCCGTCGTACTGCACGCTGAAGAAGGTATTTACCGCTTCAATATGGTCCAAAATAACAAGCATCTGTTCATCAGGTTTGTCCTGCAGTTGAGCCGGAGCCAGCGGTTGGAAGAAATGAAGCTAATTTTGTCTCTGATGGAAATCCAAGCAGCCGCAACACTTCAGGCACAGAACAAAGCCTGTATTTGTTGTGAGCTGAATGAAAGCACGTGTTAGTGTAGATTTTCCAAAATTCGCCTTGTTAGTGGGGAAAAGTTTTGTATTCAAAGGAGAATAGCAGAGCTGAATGATTAACTATTTTCCATCAAAGTCTCTAGCAAAGTGCAGTTTTTCAAATAACAAAGCCTTGCGTGCAGCCTCACAGTAATTATAAGTGTATTCATAAGCATCCGACGTGAAATTTTTCAGCTACCATTGATTTAGCCAGCTTTAATGACAGCTAATTCAGCTACAGCTAATTAACATTGATTCTATGAGTTGGCCAAGTTGGACGTTCGGGCGTAAAATTAACACCATACAATAATGATCTTCTCCTCAATGGCTATGTATCCGCAGGAAGTAATGAATGAACTTCCTGACCCACCACTGCATCACTGTTGTCAGTTTTTTGGTCCAAAAGAAAAAGTTGACAAAGTTCGCACTGAAATAAAATATTTCTCGTCTTCTAGCATCCAAATCTTCCCTTTTTGGGGGGATAGGTGGTCTAAATCTGGAATCCCAAAATGCCTTGCAAGTCAAACTTTTCCTCTTGGCTCCATGCAAAGGTTCAAGGTTGCATGCTGGATGTCTTTGCATGGGCTTTTACTGGTAGGTGACTGGGGGGTAGTTAGGCCACACACTACTAAGTACCACTCTTAGATACTGTATAAGTAGACGTCCAGGAAATAAATGAGGATTTTGATGTTGGTTTTACTAAAGAAAACCAGCACAGAAAGAGGGGAGAAGAAGAGCCTTTCATTCTGTATGGTGATGTTCTTCTCCACGCCTACTGACTCTCTTTTCTTCGTTGTTTGTTGCATCAGTGTTATACCTGGTGCCTGCGAGCACCACACCGCCGCTGCCTCTGTGTCTCTGTATGCAAGCTGCAGAGTTATGGATTTAAAAAGTGCTTGGCAAAAATCAATGGGAGTCGAGACAGAGGAGTGTGGCTGACACAACAAAAGGCATCAAATGCAGGAGCAGGAACGAAAACGTGAAAAAGAACCTTCTCTGAGAGCATTTTTAGAAAACCACACGGCAGCGAGCGTGCTGGCATGCGAACCTGAGCACAAAATCTCAAATGGAGGTTCATTACTGTATTATGCGAAGATTACATTGCTCTACCAGAATTGGATTATGGGAGAGTAGCATGAAATGGGCAAGCCATTATTCCCTGTTTGCATATGGAAATGTTAGATAATGATGATTTAATAAATAAGCCATTTTGGTTTGAAAACGTAGACAAAGCTACTCGAAGACGAGCGAAGAATTTTTTTTAATGCCCACAAAAGGTTTTGGGTGGAATCACATGAAGGATTCATGTGGGTAAGAGTAAGCTCACACTGAAGTGCAAACTGAACAAAATCACCAGAAGCACATGAATTTCACATGTGCAAAAACCCGTGATCACATGTGCCCACGTACGCGTCTGTATGTGTACACGTGTGAAATGTGTATTTGGCCCATGGAAAACATCTGGTTTTGGAACATTTTCATTTTCCACGTGAAACCTTTTCCATATATTTTCCCCATGTTACTATATGTTGCAACATGTGGTAAACATGTGTCATTCATGTGATCACATGTACCCCACATGTTTTTTTCTTTCTGTAAGAGCAGGCCTTGTAACACACAGTGACAATACCGAACAAATAAAATAAAAAACCCAATAAATACTTTTTAATGTTTGATCCTGTGATTATTGTGCCGTTTAACGCCTGCTCCCTCCACTGCACCTGAGAACCAACACGGTATCGTGGCAAAGCGTGAAATAGACACAGCCGATCACAGCAGGTTTGGTGTAGGGGGGCAGGGGGGAGCTATGGTTAGGGTTTAAAAAAAATAAAATAAAAAAGAACATAGTTGGGGTAAGACAAACAAAAAAAAACAAGTAAAGAAAAAGTATGTCACCTCCCACATGGCAGTCAGTGACTAATTCCACCAAGCCACCCCTCCTCCCACGTTATACTGGGTTGTCAGAATAGACTGTGAATTTGTAAGACATCCCTTTCTTTTGTCTAAAACAGATCGATGAAGCCCCTGAACTACAACGCAAAAATGTATTTTGGCACACAATGAAGATTTCTTACACTAGAAGTGTGTCAGAATCGCATCACAGCCAACGTGAACAATCACAGCGGCAAAAACTTGCACTACATATGGTCACGGGAGTGTTGTATTTCACAAAGGCATGAAAAAAATTTGAACTTATCCTTTAATCAACCTGTCAGCTCATGCTCTTCATCACTCTAAGCCCCGAACATAAAGTTAAGCCCCAGTGACATATTTGTCAAGATGAATAGTGTCCTAAAGGCCCTGGTCAACCTACATGACAAACTGCACGGTGATGTCACTTGTCTCCAGTGTCAGTCTAATGAAGACCTGGCATTGGATCGTCGGTAATGACTCACAGACTGACCTCTTTCTGTACTTCCCTGCATCACAATAGTGAAATCATTTCAGTGCGATCATCACACGTGGGCTATTTACAGGTGGGTCGAGTTTACTATCAAACGGTAGTTTATTCTGCACATGGGTGCAGATTTATGCTGCTGTTTCAGTGAATTTATTAGGCATAAATGTCGCTGCTTCTACAGGTGTCTGACTGTGTGGTGTTTTTGTCTGGCAAACTCATTGATTTGTTTTACTGCTAGTGTTTTGTTGCCCTTCTGTACATATAATTGTGGATGTGTTGGTCTTTTGTCTGTGTGTGTACATTTATTCTGGATTTACACTCTCCGTGGCTTCTCCGGTGCAAGTCGTTCTTTTCTAGATTGTTTGCATAACGATGGGTCCACCTACTCTATTTCTGGCTACGCTACCACGATAAACAGTAGCTGCTGCCTTAACACAACAGTTTGGAAATTTTCTGTAAGCTGCTATGTGTAAAATAAATTTAGATTTATGTTGCTGGTCTGCAGGAAAAGGTTATCAACTGATAATAATATGGACATTTATTTTCTGAAGTTGATTGAGTTTTTATTAAATAAGTATTTATTTTGTACGCGAGAAAAGTGCATATGAACGGCGCCCTCTTGTAGTATTCACGATGAAGGAACTCAATTTCTTCCATAAGCCTTCGAGTTCACGAGTTGCGACGTATTTGTTGGCGTTTACAGAAAGGCCATTGAAGTGTGAATGTAACTGCTGAATTTCATGGCAATCTATCCAATAGGCTTAATGGCTGAACTTTGTTGTGGTGCTGTAAAAGGAAAAGTTAGGGGATCACCAAAGTCATGAGGAGACATCCGCTAGGAAGCATTAATTTTTTGCTCCACATTTTGTGCCAACCTGTGAAGTAAACATAGAAATATTTTTGGAATCACTGAAAACTATCACCAGCTGGTGGTAAAACAAGAAAGGACAGGTATCACCATAGCTTTCAGCCACTGGTCTTCATCGTCTGTACTTCCAGTCAAACATTTTCATGTTGCAAAGCAGAGTGGTGGGCCGACTGACTAACCAACAGATCAACATTTCCATCTCTGGAGAACATTGCACAAGCAAGGCTGAAACACAGAAGCAATGAAAGGCTTGCTGTTCTGGAAACAAGCACTCCCTTACAACTTTTTGCTTTGATGTCTTTGAGTGTCGTTATAACCGCGGTTTTCACTTTCAAAATGTTTTGTAATTGCACTCGACTAGATTAAAACATAAAAGCATCTCTTTACAAATCAGTGGCTTTTATTTACCTGACCAGGGCAGCACCATCACAGCATTGTCTGCTTAAGTGGACCGACACTTACTAATTGTTTATCAGAGGGGGCTTGATGGCAGGATGAACACAGTTAATGGGTTTCAGCTCACTATAGTCAATTGTTGCTCAGCCACCTGGGGAATGACTGCATGCTAACACGATGCTGTGCTTTGATGCTGCGCAAATTACCTTAATTTTTCTTTTTTTTTCTGACCCTTTTCAAATCCACACTGAGCCCCGTGACACGAACAGGAGGAGTCATAAAACGAAGGGCTGCTCGATCCACGTAAATCCCCACCACACTCAGAGGTTGCAGCGTTCATCCATAATTCATGCTGGAAGAAGCCGAACAGATTGAATTGTCACAACTCAGGCTGGTAGAGACGAGGAAGAACGAGGGAGGAATGAGCCATTATCTCTCTACGAGTCCTGAGCAGGAATACAGAGAACGGGATTAGTGTGGAGAGTGATTCCAAGACATCTGGACTTCGTGGCCACTCTCTTAATGTGACTAATCTTTGCCCACGGACAACCCGATACATGTCTGCAGCATGTAAAACAGGAGTATTGATACAGGCCAAGAGATACAGCTGGCTTTTTTGTAATGCCAAAATCAGGGAGGGAATTTTGTCATAGGATGAATTCAACAGTTGGGTTATTTGGCTGGACATTTCTGGGCTGGTTTGGACATCAGGATTAATTAAATAATAGGACACTTATTTCTGGCCCCAAAAACTGTCTCCAAAAATCTGTGAAACTCAAAATATCAGCTATTTAGAGTAGTTTTTTTATTATTATTATTTATTAGTTTATTATATTGATTTATTCTCTGTTTTCCAGGTTGCTTATGCGGTTCTGAAAATGGTGCTGATTTGTCGTAAGTCTGGTTTACAGTTGTAAAAAAATTGTTCAATGTAATAAAAAAAGCAGAAAGGCTCAGGTTTAAGGTATGTTTACATGTGCTCAAAGCATCATTAATCTGCTGTGTAATATAATGTATTCAAAAGGACGCGAGCAGTTCACGGTCTCCGAGGCCTGATCAGAATAATGAGCCCGAAACACATTTTATTTTTCTCTTGTACTTTGGTTCTTTTTTATAAGGAAATTATGACAAATTTAAAATAGAACAAAAGTAATCTTCACAAAATATAATTTAATGAAATTCTTGACCTTCTTTCAGCTTTACAGGTTTCATATGACTTTTACAGACTGCAGCATCTGCTTATAATCCCATTAAACTCCTACAGCTATCCCTCAAGGCTTAAAGTGTTTGACTGTGTGTGTGTGTGTGTGTGTGTGTGTGTGTGTGTGTGTGTGTGTGTGTGTGTGTACACGGACCTTCATTACCCAGACTCCCAGATGTTGTTGCCACTGTCCCCATTAAACCCATATGAAGACCGATACGTGCTAAAGCGTCAATCCCATACGATACGCTGGTCTGTATGAGTGACTGAACGTGTGAGTTACATCTATCATTTTGATTCCCCGGTGAGGAGCGGGGATTCTGCTTTCTCCCGCCATGAAACCAATCAATGAGAACTCCATGATTGACACTGCACTGCAGTATAATGCAAAGCGTGTTACTGACCCAGCATATAAAGGAAAGTGATGTCCTGCATGTGGAGCATGCAGCCGCTGCACCCGAACGCTGCAAGAAAGGCTGACTGCGTTGAGTAACATGGGAAAAAAAGTCAAAGTTAGAACTCTTAACCTGTAAAAAATACAAGGTCAAAGAAAAGTAGATTATTTACCGCACAGGAAAAGAACAAGTGATAGATGTCCGGTACTGTGTATACTATTGAGGGGTGTTTGGGAAATGGGAAACAGGTGTGGTGGGTGTAGTAGTCACGTGACTTGGAGCATCTGATGGGTTGATGGAGAGTGACATGAGACTGAAATGTGTTATCTCAAGTTAACACATTTAAAAAGGATAAAGAAACTGTAGACTGACACTAGCCGTCCAAAGACCGTTTCTTCTTTCTTCATGAACCGTTCCAAATAACGCCCGTGGCCCGGAGCCAGGCATTTTAAACCTCCCACATGTGCTACCCTGTGGCCACCTGCTCATTAAACCCATATAATCTGCTTGGTATTGATGTAATAAAAAGGCCTCAGTAGAAGCGCCTGATTAGATTGAAACATCTGCTCCGTGTGCCCCGGCTTGGCATGTACGCCATCCTGCGCCTTCACAGTCTGAATGTAACACAGCAGTCGCCACTGAAGCTAGCGACTCAGGTTTACAGTTGGCATCTGGACTACCTGTTTTTTGATGGCATGGTGCAAGGAAATGCGTGTTGGGGTTTACGTGGCTGGACAAACCCAGAGTGATTCTGATGGATTTATCGCCATAGCAGCAAAAATTAATTTACCGTTTAATCATGTTGTCTGGATTTATTGAACACGTTGTTGATGTTTTAGTCAAACAGGAATCCTGGCGAGGAAAATATGGGGAATTATGATTTTTTTTTTTTACGCTCCTACACATAGTCAGGTGGGAAGGCTAGTTCTGCACTTCAAATTGTGATATAACATGTTTCAGTAAATGAAACACATTGATTGATATTGATCTCTTCATCTAATGCTCAGTTTGATGACAAGCAAGAACAGAATATTTAAAAAAAACACCCAACTAAATAAAAATAAAAAAAAACAGTGTGTGGAAGTTGTCTTTCTGTACTTAATGAAGTTGCATTGATATTTGTGACCATTTGGTGGCAGATTAACTTCACAACAAGCTGCAGACTGACAACCTTGACTATATAACTTTTTGCAATCTGTCATGGTTAACAGGTTGAAAAGCATTTTATGTATTTGCACATCCTTCTGCTGTTTTATTCACTATGCCTCTCTGATATTTATCTCTTTAGCGGCTGGATGCTCCACTTTTTACAAGTCACTAACTTTGTCCGTCTGCAGAATCTAAATGGGATTCAAGGGTTTCTACATTATACCTTATCAATGCACCTTCTCACGATACAGTATGGGTTTCCAGATGGTAATGCTTCAAAACAGAAAACATTACAATCCTTGAAGCAGACTGAGAAATATCATGCCAGCAGTGTCTGTATTTATATAGGATGAGCGAGCACTTAAAACAAATACCGAAATACAAATTGATCTTAAATGAAATGCAAACACAGACATGTGCAGCTTCCTGCCAGTGGCTGAGCTGTTTGATTTAACAGTCGGTGCACTTTGGCTCCCTCGTGACACTTTCGGGCACAGATTTTTGAGCTGCAGTGGCTCGGCGGCTTTCGGACAGTTTGAAGGTATAATATCGATGTTTTGCCATTTTAGTTTTTTATATATTGATCGATAAAGGGCCCATTTGAATCCTTAAACGGTGAATTCCTGTGGAGACGGGCTACAGTCGCTTTCTGGTGACTCACTACAACTCAAACTACAGATCTCTGCAGTTTAATCATTTCATCATTGAAGCCAAAGGATGATGTCAGAGGTCACATTTGTTTTGGATGAATTTAGTTTTGGATAAACTGCTTTGCTTTGTTCCGAGAACGTTTACAACTCGAAAATCACTTCAGGCATTTCCAAGAATATGTCTCACAGAATTCAATGAAATGCATTAATAAAAAAAAATTCTGCTGACTTTGATTTTATTTCTCTACTGAGCAGAGTAAAAGGTGAAAGATGCAGAGCTTGTTGGCAGAGAGTGAACAAGTAGAGCTGTGACGCTGGTCTCGTTGGTACTTATCTCCTCCTCGGGGAAACTGTCTCAGTGATCAATACTTAAATTCTGCCAGGGTCAGTCAGCGCTGTTCCATCTCTCTCCTCAGCAAAATGCAGAATTCACAGATACCGATGTTTGTCTGTTGCTCTTCGTTTATAAAAAAAAAATATTCCTGGTACGAGTATCAATTAAGAAACAAAAAAAATATAATTTTCACCATTTCTACATGACGGTGAATTCAAAATTCTAACATAATGTTCTACATTTCATAGTCAGATGTGTGTTTACTTTGTTGTTGTTGGTTTTTTTTTTACAATCATTTTTCATCACACAATTCTAATTAATTGCAATTACAGCAAGTTAGTTAGTTAAAATTTTCAAAAGCTTTGATTTCCTGATTGCTTTCTGTTTTGGTCTTTTCTCCATTTTTGTGATAATATGTATCTGTGAATCTCTCAATGTATTTGAACTACAACTAAGAACTACATTTCCACAGTTGACTGCAAAATAAAGTACATGTATACTCTGGGATTCCCATTATAATTGAATGAATAATTAAATTAAATATCTGCATTGGATCTGGTAGTAATGCAGAGCATTTCTCTCTCATCATAAAAAAAACAACAACCTATAAGGCTAGATTTAGACATAATTAATTTCCCATGAGATAAATATATCATACAACAATACAAACAGATGTAACAGCTGAATATTGGATCAGAACTGCTTCTAACATCCGCTCCTCTATTGTCCTTTTCGAATTTGCTCTCTCACAGGCAAATATTTATCGTCTTTCTCTCCTCCTTCCGCTCTCTTCCATCACTCCAGACGTGATTGTTGTTTTTAAATAAATTCTCTGGGAACATTTACTGCCCACAGCTTTTCTAATTTCCTTCCCTTGTCACTCCTTGTTGTTGGTTTTATATTACTTTAATCGTCTCCCTCACTGATGAAGCTCAGGCACAGTTTCTCTAAATGTTAATCCCATAATCATTTCCCTTGGCGTGCTATAAACTCTGATAGTCCGTAGCTATCAGTGATGTCTTCATAGCTGGAGTGATATTGCGTTTTTTTGCAGTGTGGCCCATTTCCCGGAGTCTCGTGGGATGTCATATAATGCTCAACTTGTCACACCAGCTCTAAGGAGCGGGAGAAGGACTGTGGATATATTAAGGAGACCACATTATATTCCAGATGATTTTGGAGCCTGGACATGCGTCCTGGAGGATATAAAACTCTGAAGTGCAAAAAAAACCCAACACATTTTCAGGCAGTAAAAAGAACCAAGTGCCCATTTTATTCCCTCTGCTGTTAGGATATCTAATTTGCCAGTGCAGTGTAATGTCTACGGCCTGGTAAGATCTTTACATTGCTACTGAAAGTAGAAATGGCACTTCATCCACCCAAAACGTAACAATAAGATGAGGAAAATCACTGGTCAGGATGGAATTAAATTACTATGGATTGTCACAATAGAGGCTGTTTATTAAGTTATTAAGTTGGGTGACCCGCTGACTTTCCTCTGATGCCACCAAAAGGTTCTTTCTGACCAAAATCAATGACAACTGATCTCCTAAACTACTGAATCCGTTATCTATGAAGCTTTATCTGGCAAAAAAATAAAAAAAAATGGAACTTGATTGGCCCTCGATGGTGAAGAATTTAACAACCTTAGCAGCACGTCGTTGGGATAAAACACTATAGAGTTGTATACGAACTCATGTCTGCACTACATGCACCACATGAACCTCTTTGCACGAGGAACTGTGTGTGTGTTTTTACTCTATTATCTATTCATCTTGTAGCACTTACTTTTAATACCTATAGCATATGTCATAGCTCAGGGACATGCTTTGCAGTTTTGCTACGATAACAAGTCAGATACTTATTTACTTATCCATGATTACTGCCCTACCCTCACCCCTTCTCCTCCACACACACTGACACAACAGGCAATATGGTCGCCCCGAGGATGTCTGCTGTCAGTCTACAGAAAAGTGAATAACAGTCTCGTTATCATCCATATAAACCAACACAAGTTCGAAATGGAGTTCAAAAGGAGGTCCATATTATCTGTAAAATATATTTCTACACGTTTTGACACAGCTAGCAAACTTTGTAGGTTCCTACCACCACACAAAAAAACGTTTCAATGTCAAGTGACATCGAATCTACTTCTTAAAACTCTCAAAAGCTCCCACTTTCCTAGTCATTTCCAAGCAACTGGGATAGTCCGAGTTCGACAGACGTTTCCGGTGTATTTTCCCACTCGGAGGTTGGAACGTTCCCTTTTCCCAATTGCTCATGGGCGCACCATAACAGCACTGTGAAAGCTGCACTAAACAAAATCAAATCTTTCCCTTCCCTTTGTCTCTGCTATAAAGCAACACAGAGGGTGCGATAGTAAACAGAAGTTAGCTCAGTGCCCTTTATAATGAGACACTGCAGGAATCCTGAGCAAGATTCTCCGGCAAAAAAAAAATATCTCGGTGCGATTTGGATCTGCAATAATGTGAAGCAACTGTAAAGAGGATTCTCCAGCTGCAGTGTGTTTGCGTTTCGGCTGTTTCCTCCGGTTTGGGGAAAGTGTTTGTCTCTGAGGACGTGGAACGGCAGGCAGGTGACTCCTCTGACTCTTACGTCTTGTTTCTTTGGTCAGTGAATGACGATACAAGGCTCAGTCAGAAAAGATAACAGACCGCCTGCCGACAATCCCTCACCACAAAACAAACAGGCTACGCCGTCAGATGTCAATAAAACTCCAGACCACGTCTCGCTCACAGCGTGGGAAAATAAAAAACAGCAGCATCACAGGAGAATCGTCTTTAATGAGATCAAAGGTGAGAACTGAACCGCAGGTCTCACATTTCAGAGAATATTACCGTTACGATAAAAGAGGAATCATGTCGCGTTGCCTGATATCACACTGATTTCTGCCAGCCGCCATGAGCTCAGGGTGCTTCTGTGCCGAGGAAAAGTTGTTTTCTTTTATTCATCTGAGGTGTTTCTGTTCTTTTATGAAGTCTGAACAGGACACTGTAAAGGGGGGAGACACCAGAGAAAAAGATCCCACAGTGTGGAAGACAAGACAAAATTGTACATTTAGTCACAAGCTTGGCAGCGACAGTGCGCAGACTTCCAGCTGACCTTCAGAAGAATACCACAAGAATTTTCTTCGCTTGAAAATATACTTTCATGCTGATGTCTGCATATATTAAAAGCCCCTGCACACGTGTAGTCCACTCAGGCAGGCATTGTCACTTATTCCCTGATAAGGCCTCGACTGTTCGCTTCACAAGAAGAAGAAGGAGGACTCACATGCACAAAGCTGAGCCAGTCATGAAAAGGGGAAAGCAAGCTTTACTCACAAAAAGGCTGGTCTACTAGAAAGAAGGCAGGATTATGAAAACAGGATGCAGGCTGGAGCAGAA
Organism: Brachyistius frenatus; assembly: GCF_029030835.1. Taxonomy (NCBI): domain Eukaryota; kingdom Metazoa; phylum Chordata; class Actinopteri; family Embiotocidae; genus Brachyistius; species Brachyistius frenatus. The sequence continues at coordinate 1,142,771 of NW_027210604.1, forward strand.
TCTCAAAACCCCCCACAAAAACACAAACAAACAGGCAGATAAAGAAGTGAAGTCAGGAAGACTCAAGCTGGGAAGTGAAACAGGCGGGGCTCGACACAACTACCTGATACCCGACTGCTAAAATAAAACAGTCCAAACAGGGTGCGACATCTCCTCTGTGCTTTGTGGGTGTGGCTTCTTGTACTTGTCGCACCTGTTTAGAATTGGCATTTTTATTGTTCTTAGCAGTCCAAGGAGTGACGTGTTATTCCTAAAATAGCTTCTTCTACCCTCAACCAGAGATCTAATTTACCAGAATAAATACATAGTGGGGTAGAGCCTATAAAGGAACAGCTTGACACAATGCAGAGAGAGTTAAGCCAGAGATATACTTGCTTTAAATGAATCCTTCCTGCCTCCATCCAGTCTTAGTGGTAGGCGAACCTGGTTGCTGTAGCTACACATTTAGCACAATGGCATGAGAGCTGTATCGACTTTTTCATCTAACTCTTGAAAAGAAAGCGAACAAGGATATTCAAACAAATCCTTTAGATTCGACACTAATAATAAAACAGGCAACTTGAAATCAAAATGAGGAAAATCTGGAGAAAGTAAGTTGAACCAAGAGTTAAAAGTTAGAGGAGAGTATTCAAGCAGTCGGTTGGAAGTCAACGGTGACGACAAAGCCCTGTAATGTGTAATGTAAAGTAATGTAGAGCCACAATGCAAGCAGACAAGGCAAACACAAAGAGAACAGGAATTATGTTGGACATCACGACGCTTGGGGAAGAACTGAACAGTAAGCCAAAGTATAAATGTGAAATTTTGTTTCTGCACAATTAGAGCAGAAAGTATTACAGAAGATTAATTTTTTTTTTTTTTTTTTTATAGTAGCCAGAGATGAGAAGTTGACCAACTTCCATCTGTCTGCTTCAGCCAACATCATATGAAATAAAAGGAGACGTTTTGTTTTTCTTGTGATAACGAGTCATTAATGGAGAGATAACAAAGCTGGTTTTCGTTCAAAATAATATAATTAGCCTGTGATTTTGATGTACTGCAGACCTTGGCTTCCGTAGTAAACTATCAAAAGACCATTAAGTGTTTCTAATACAGTTTTGAGACATCATAATCAGGAAGCAGTAACCACAGTGTCATTTTACTGCCCGACCGTGAGCGCAGGGTATGCTTTCAAACTTACAAGACAGAACTAAGCACATGAGTCGCACACTGTAATTCAAGGTGAAAAATGTCTGATCATTGTCTTTCACACAGGCTTGACACCGAAAGACTGAATGATGAATGAGCTGCTGTTGGGACTGTCACGCTGTCTGTGTGTGTGTGTGTGTGTGTGTGTGTGTGTGCTGTGGCAGGGATATAGAGAGCCGGATTGGTCCCTGGGGTTGGGGGGGGGGGGGGGTTCACATTGATTCCTCCTCTCGCCAGAACTGCAGCGTTGTGGAGAAATGACAACAACATTCATCATCTCACTGGTCTTTTGTATAGACAGGGCAAGACTACAGTACGAGGTGTCAGTGCGGAAGCAGCGAGTGTCTGTGGGCGGAGGGAACTGTGTATGTTTGATGGTAAGGGTCATCTAATATGTTTACAAAATAGCTGGAATACAGACAAACTATAAAAGTGGATATAACGCGGGACGTGTCTGTGGAAATTCTATCACCAATCTCTATGAACAGCATTATTAGAAATGCTGGGAATTTGAGGTGCTTAGAGCTTTTGTCCTCCACGAAGGAGCAGGCAATTAAAAACGTTTCCTTTGTACAAGATGGATTATGTCATGGGGTTTGTCAATACGTTATTCAGTCAGTTAAGTATTTCCAGCTGAATTGCAAGCTGCAAAAATAACAATTCATCCCCTCAAAAAGTAGCAAATCTGTGCATAATTTCAAAGTCATTTTGGGGCTGAAATAAGGTGCAAACTTGAATTACACCTGTCAGCTGTATGCCTGCACTAACATCTCAAGTTTTAGCGTCCATGCAGTTTATGTCTTTGACCTTTGAGCAGCAAAATTTTATCAGTTCATCCTTGAGCAAAAGTAAAAATTTGAGTCAAATTTCAAGAAATTCCCTGCGGACGTTCCTGAAATATTGCATTCACGAGCATGAGCCAATGTTATGGGATAGTGACCTTGACCTTTGACCTTTGACCACAAAAACTGAATCACTTCATCGTTGGTACCAAACACATGCTTTTGCCAAGTTTAAAGAAATTCCCTCAAAGCATTCTTGAGATACTGCATTCACGAGAACAGGACAGACGGATGAGAGGGACAAGAGGTCATGAGGACCTTGAACTTTGACCTTTGACCACCAAACTCTAATCGATTTACTCTTGAGGCCAAGTGAACGATTGTGTCAGATTTGAATGAATTCCATTCAGGCATTCCTGAGATATCACGTTCACGAGGACGGCACCACGATGACAACACTGAGGGGAAGCCCCCCTGGGAGGAAGTCCAGCAGATCAACGGGAACACGGCAGTCCAATGAGAATCAGTGAGTTTTATGTCGATGGAAACAATGCTTCACTCAAAATTTTAAACCCGGGGCTTTGTCAGATGCCAAAAGGCTGCTGAGGCAGGAAAAAAGAGCTGACAGCCGACTGCATAAGCAATAATCAAAACGTTGAAGCCCACAGCATCCTCCTCAGCGTCATTATCATCACCCTCACAAGCTGCTGATCCTGCAACTTTTACAACTTATTTATTGGCTCATCACTTCAAAGCTGCCACAAAATGGTTTCATTTCCTGTCACCAACTGGATGATTCAAGATTGAAATCAGAGTTTTTGACGAATTAAAGTCAAAGAAATCTCAATCCATCTGAATGTGATCCTGCACTTCCAGCTGGTTAACGATAAGAATCTGAAGCCAACAAGCTCGTCTACAGGTGCAAAGTCAGTCATTTTTATTGTCAGGTTTTAACAGGTAAGAAGTTGACGTGTCAAAACAAAGACAATTGCAAACAAAGAACTGTTGCGCAACCTGAAGTTAGGTTCATTTATACAATGGAAAAAACACAACATTGCCTTACAGTTCTGATGTTTCATGTTCAGAAATACAAATAAATCAAGACCTGCAAATTTGAAGTTATGACCTGTAGTATGACCTATATGGACTCAAATGTTTACCTTATATGTTGCAACACCCCAAAAATCAAATCCAGCCAGGGATCTACATATATGTGATCCCGCCTTTTTACTGTCCACCTCTCGATCGTACAAAAATATGCTTTAAAACACTTCAAATGGCAAAAAAAAACAGAAACGTAAGTGCTCCGACCAGTTTTGACTCATTTATTGGGCAGTAAAGTGACTGTAAACCTGCATTATCAACAGCAAATGGATGCACGAAGAGAAATCTAACTTTAGAGTACTGTATTTTTTTTGTATCTCTTCCTGGTGTTCTCAAAGAGCTCAGAGAAACAAAAACCTACGATGATATACGAGATAAGAATTAATAACTAGACGTCATACGTCGTAAATACTAACAAAAAAGATAAATGTGTCCCATGATATCACAGTTGCTGTCTGATCACTTTGTTTACAAAATATCTAGAATGAGACAGAAGGACCATGACGCTCTACTTTAACTCTTTATCTCTGACGGATGAGAGGAAAGACCTGCACTCACATGCTAATCCACGTTACCATGGCTACTAGATGATGCACAAATACATACAGGGTTTATAGAAATTGCCTTGTTGACAAATTAGATGATAAAGAGGAGCACCAGAATTCGCCTAAATCGCACCAAACAGATTCTGTGTGGAAATCTACAAATAGACACTCGCAAACTGGACTAGGACATCATCCCTGTGATATTATAGTACACATTTATCTGCAATCAGTATTATCTGACGTAACATGTTCTTGAAAGAAGATAACATTTTTCAATCAAACTGCTTCGCAATTGGACTTAGTTAATTATGTATGTGTCCGTTTTGGGAGAATATTTCAAACACTTCTAAATCAAAAATCAAATTTTAAACAAACAAACTGACTTTTAAATGTAAAACTTTGAGACACAAAAATGACTATCGACTTCAAATATGTCAATAACTCACCCGGACACTTCTTAAAACCATCAATATTTTTAGCTCTTATTTCTGGGCAAAAATAAATCCAGCTTCTGTACAGTTGCTGTTTACAAATTACTACAAAGACGAGAGGATGTCATTCCGTTCGGGATGTGTGGAGTTTTTTTTTTTTTTTCCTGTTTGAAGGGTATTCCTTCTCCTCCTCCCACATGTAGAAGCAATACACCGAGGAGACCACATCCTCGACTCGTAAGCTGCACCAAGAGCCCGTGATGAATCAGTTAATGTACAACAGTGGGACGCAGCAAGAGAAACGAGTATCTGATTAATAATTCCCTCTCATGCAGCGAGATTTCGAGATCGAGTCGGCGAGAGAGCATAAACATATAAACACTTGGCATATTAATGCAGTTGTTGGTGGTTGAGTAAAAAGGGAATTACATGAAAGAAATCATACACTATTGATCGGCGTAAAAACCACTAACAGAGATCAAAGATGGCGTTTAAAATTGTTGTTTGAACGTCTTGAATCTTCAACAGTTTTTTTGTAATTTCGTATCATTAGGTGATTATAACCGTCTCTATCTCTCAGAAAGAATTAGGTGGAACCAGGAGAATATTGTTCACATTTTACTGAAAACATAGTTGAACATCAACTTGTACAAAAACAAAAAGGAGCAAAAAGAAACGTGTTGCCTTTCCATTTTTTATCAAGTGTAATATAATCTGAAACAGTTCAGATTTATGCGGAATACGCCGTTTAGCTTTTCTGGAGTTAACTATATGAATAATAGCAAGGAAACACCCACGCAACCACATTAAAGCATCATTATTTTAGAGACAACAGCGATATCATTGGTTAAAAATGATTGAATTCATTTCAGGGGAAAATTGCAGGATTAATACAGACAAACAATTTCAGGCATTTGATTTGGTATGAAAAATTTCTAATGGCTTTTCATTCACTCGCATAGACCACACACCGTGCACCATTATGGCATCAAATCCCTTCTAGTTGAGCGTCAGCATCCATTGTCAGATTTAAGTGATGAACTGAGCGTTACACAAGTGAAAAAGTAGGGGACCTCTGTGACAATAACTGCTGCTGATGTATGATGATAATGAGGGATAACGGACAGTTCGGCTCCTCCAGCCAGCTGTGGTCTGACCTGACCGGCAGTTGTGAGGGACGAAGACCAAAAACCATGATGGAAAACACAGAATCCTTCGTGACCGAGGCAAGTCCAGGCATAAATAGAAGAGTCAGACACTGGAATCCAAGTGTGCAAACCAACAACAGGTGTAACACGCCGCTTCATCATTTAGCGACGGTGTGCGTTAGTGGCGTGTGATACCAAACACATCGGCCTTCATGCAAGAACGTTTACGTACTCTCAACCTGAACCGATGAAGCTGAGTCTCGAGGCTTCTTCTTCCCGTCGGGTTCACCGAACCATCTCAGCTGAACACACTTGTCGTAAATTGCTTTTTTACACTTCATTAATGCAACCTGTGCATGAGTAAACGTGCGTTGAAGAGCGTCAGTAAATGTGACCCTTGATCATTAGCATAAAGAAATACCTTGTTGCTGCTCCATTAACGGGTCATCTTTATTTTCACACGATCAGAACCTTATAAGAAGCCAAGTGAGCCAAATATTTCCCCTCAGGATGTATAAATAAGCAACTGCTTGCTCAGTTTTTTTGTATATCACCTTATTGACATGTTGATACAGTCTCTTGCTGCCTTTAAATTCACGAGAAGAGTCCATATGAATGCAAACCTCTTGTGGTATTCACAGATGTGTTTTCTGACATTTTTTCAGAAAAGGCTGTAGTCGTGGGAGTTCATTTTTCATTGGATAGTAAATTGATATGTTGTAATTTTAGGCACAATGAATTTTTCTGTGTAATTTAAAATGATGTCCCCAACAGCCTCATCTTTTCCACATTATGTTGCCTGCCTGCTGGCTCACAAAACGTTTGGCCTCGGTGGCTTCTGGATGGCGACAACAAGGAGTTTTTTGTTGTCCATGTTGTCGTCGCCATTGGTGACACACAATACAAATAAACGTTATAGAATACGCAAAATTATTTGAATTTGAATAATCTTTGGATTTTTCAAATGTGTATAAATACTGTTTTTTTTTTGTTTGTTTTTTAGACTAGTCCAAAAGTCAGCTACATGTCTATTGTTTAAACACTAATTCCCTAAAAAAAAAAAAAACTCCTATCTGTTATCCAAATATCAACCAGTACTGCTTTTACACTTCCAAAGCATGCTAAAAGTTGAGCAAAGGGCTGAAAGAATTCCTCCCAACAGCTCCTCTGCAATTTTAAAAGGTCTTCTGTTGTGGAAAGTCTGCAATAAAATGAAGATTCACAAAGAGAGGTTGTTTTTCTGGCTGTTATTAATGCACATATGTTGGACTAACAGCTTGTGAGAATAAATGGACCCCGAGCAAGGTTAAGCATTTTCTTATAAGCAAGCATTCACACCATACTGGGAAGTATTGTCTCTCAAATCTTGCCATGGCCTACAACAGTGCATCTCACGAGATGTTGAAACTAGTCACGGCCAGTTTTTTCATCTCGCACAAGGCGCACATTTCTGCTTCCAGTCTGCCAATCAACATATCTATATTTCACAGAACGATACCCAAAGAACCAGAACATGAGCTTTTTTTCCTTTTAAAAACTGCAGATAACTTTTCCCAAAAGTTCCTCAAACACCGTTCCTTGAACGGTTCCTGTGATGGCAGAAGGACAACACGGCAACATAAAGCAAAACCAAAACTGGTGATTATATTTTTCGATGTCTTTCTCAAACATACATCACAACAGCGAGAAGCCTCCCGCCGTATACTTCCCCTAATCACCCGAACCTTCCAGCGGAGGTACGGATAACCACAGTCATGAATAACTCATGGGTTCACCACAAAACGCTGCACTTCAATTTAAGGGGAGAAATGCGCTGCTCAAGACTCAATAGTCCAGCGCAGCAGTGGATTGTGTCTTTGAAAATGCTACTACTTTGTGACTAAAGCGTCCCACTTTGCAAATCACTTCAATACCCCCACCACAGACAGTTCCACTTTCATGCCAAAAAATGATTTTGTTGGAAAAGGCAGCTCATTTTCAGATGGTGAATATGTCACTGTGAAATGGAGCGTTTCAGAGGCACAATTCGCTGTTTGCTGTGATTACACTTGAATGTCAAACACTCGAAACAGCTATCTGATTACTGCGCACCGAGTGCCAAAAGAAAAGCAAGAAAAAAATAAAGAGGTACATGAAATATGTCTTATTCATGAATTCATTTGTATTTATGATTCATGTGTTCTGGTTAATACATGTTTATATGCAAAAGACATAAATCCTGAGGACAACGGATTTGAGTAAAATTCACAAAACCCCAGACTTGAGATCAAACATTTTTAAGCTCATTTATCAGGATGTTCTGCTTCAAGATAAAAAGCAGAGGAATTTGAGGGCTCATAACAGGACTCCCCTAAAATTTGCTTATTTTACTTTTGCAGAAAGTGTGTCTTTTTCTCTTAGAACTTCCTAATATTTTGGAAGTAACACCAACTAATAAGAGCTTTATTTCTTCATTCATTTGTCCTGAGATTTGTTTAGTTGCAGCTTGTTCGATAGGATATCAGAGGAATTTAATATCCTGATCTTAACACATTTGTATTACTTTTATTGACTAATAAAAAAAATAGTACCTCGATTTGAAACACTTAGTATTTTACTTTTAAATATTTTGATTATTTCGTACTAATTGGAAAGACAAGCAGGTGGTGCTCAGAGGACACAAACCTGTTCAAATGTTATCTTCTCCTCACACTCCGTCTTCTTCATCTGCTATCAAACACATTCGCACATTATTTTTATTTATACCCCAGAATACTCTTCTCTCCATCTTGGGCCCCTTTTCCATTCATCTGTGCGTTGCCCCACCAGGCATAATTAATCGCCCACAGACTGTTGTTTACACAGTCTGATGGTTTGAACAGGAGGAAACGTCTGAGGCGAAACTCAAACTCCCTGCTTCAGCAGAATCAAAACACGACTCTCGTAAGAAGAAATGAGAAGGAAGAGTTTAACTCCTGGAGAGTCCTGCATTGGGGAAATGCATGAGATTTATTTTCCATGAAGTCAGTGGTTAACAAGCTTGTGTCACTTAAAAAAAAAAACCTATATTATTTCACAAAATACTGTAGTTTCCAGTCAGTAAAAATAAAGCACTTTTTTTTTTTTTTCTGTGACTTATTTTCATTAGATTTGTGTTCACCGGGGTGAAAAGAGGCCAATAATAATAATAATAATAATAATAATAAATATATATATTTCAATATGTTGGATGGCATCCAAATTATAGACTGATTGAAAGCACAAATTCTCATCATTCAAACGGTATTTATAAACCATTTTAAAACAAAGTTATATTTCATGATGAAAATTTTAGGCTCAAAGCAGTAAAGACTTTTCTTGCTTTCTTCAAAGGACTTTCTGGAAGACTTGACTGCAAGGTGTGCCAAGACAATGGTAAGTTGAGCTATATGTGCACACTATAATTGATAGGATAACACGGCACATGGAAGCACAGAAATTGGCGGGAAACTGAACAATGGCAGGAAGTAAAAGTCCAAATAACACCAGAGATAGAGGACTTACAAAATAAAATAAAACAAAAGAGATGTTCCATTTAAAGTAACATCTTCACCCAAATATGTACAATAATAATGTTTTAAAATAAGATTGTTGTTTTTCATAATTTAAGGACATTTGTCCAAATTTGGAAATTTTCTCATGAGCTATGCTAAAAATGGTCTGAATGTTTAGTATCAGTCAGTGGTTACGGCGTTACAAAGGATACTGACATATAGGGTACCATTTCATACAGGTTATAGTTAACATATCTGCAGAATTCAGCAGAAACAAGGACAACAGTGACCTAAAGACACGTTAGTCAAACTCTTTAGGTTGTAACAGGATTTACACGATGATAGATTGGACTTTGGGATACTTTAAACAGCCCTTTCTGGGTTCACACGTGTCCTCAGCAGACTCAACATTGCTTATTACAAAATGCTAACTGCATCAAAAATTTGTTACACAGTGATGTGTATAAATCCACTGCAAGCTTACTGTATGCTGATCTTTCGCTGTATGTTACAGCAGGTGTGTAACCTGCCTGTTCTCTGTGCTGTGATAAAAAGGACCAGCTCACATACCAAGGCTGCTCCTGGACGTAGAGATTAGAGCCTTTATGATAACTGGGAGCCAGAGGGTCTCTGAGAGCCGAGAGCCACATCCCATCCGACTGTAACTGCAGAGAGAGAAGGAAAATAGAAAGGTAGAGGCAGAGAGCAACAGCGGGAGTCCACACAGATCTCCAGGGATGAGCAGTCTCAGAGTATGGAGAAAAGTTTGTTGTTGTTGTTGTGGCAACAATGTGAAAATAAGGGCTGCATTGAGCTGCTGTCTCTCGTCTGTGAGATGATTGTATTCCTGTGAAGGTGATGGTACTGCTTGTGCCTGATTTGAAGTTTAAACCCGAAGGGAATGAAAGCTTACTTTCATTCCAAAAATCAATAGCAAGACAATTTAAGGAAAAACAGATTGGAAGACTCGACTCCCTCTCATTAAACACGTTTTCTGCGACTTAATATGAAGAGCTTTGAGGTAATAAAACACCCTGCGACCGCAGCACCAGCACAATTACAGAGAAAACAACGTTTTAACCATAGACCGTTTATATAAATGGATTTAGGCCTCAGGTCGGAAAAATGAAACCAATGCAGAAGTGCCATAGAGTGCAATATGACCGAGGGCAGCTGAGTCCAATGGACTCCCATTCAAAAAGCGTCTAATTCTCCGATGGAATTCAAAGGCATTATATTATACATTTTCAAATGCCAGGGGTGCTGTCAGGCTGACAGTATAGGTGGTTGGGCATTGTGTCCTTGAATTCTCAGTCAAATTCACTCCTGGTTTTCCCCAGCTTGTCCAAATATGGTCAATACTGGCTTTAAAACAACCAAGATGGCGAGTCAAGACAAAACAATACACACTAACAGATGACGACACAGTGAGTTGCCGATTTATTTGAACTCTTTAACACACAATTCTCACTTTCCTTTTGCAAATTTGTCAGCAGCTTCTACTGAAATCAACTATGGGCGTCATCACTGAGCTAAATTGTTTAGTGCATGTTGAGGTCACTTGTTATAAATTGAGTTATATCAAAGTGTTTTCATTTTTTCAACGTGTCAAGTAATTAACACAAAACCTCGGGAAAGCTGGTACTACTTGATCCTAGACCTGCTGTGCGGCTGCAACCAGCAATTATTTTAATTATGAATAAATCTTGCAGCTACTTTCTTGAATAAATAGTTGATTTGGTGTTTAAAATGTCAAAAAAATACTAAAATAATCCTGCCATTACTGTTTAAATTCAGCTAAACATGCAAGTTGTTTAAGTTTTTTCTGGTCAACAGACAAAAACCCCTTCAAATTGTGGGTTTACTATGATCGGAAATCAGGAAAGACGCAAATTAAGACAGACAAACAAATATTTCTACTTCAAAGACAACAAACACTTAATCACAATATGAATTTTCTGTCAGTCAGCTAACTGATTAATCAACAAATCATTTCAGCTCCACTCAGAGAATTGGTTGGTTTCTGGGAGTCTGGAAGAAATAATCAAACTGACATGTTTACTGGGGGTCAGTATGGGCCTAATATCCAATTGTTACCGTGGGGCCCCCTAGGAGGTTCATTTGGCCCTGAAAACCAAACAGGATTTGAGTGACATGACTGATCCATTGAAATTGAACGAAATATAATTACGACCGAGGGATACTTTTTGAATGGAGGTTTTTAATCCATGTCGTCCAGTTGAACTCGATCGACCTCCGACTGGAGCGGACGTCAGATGCCTCCGCCGTCATGTAGGCGGTCGGGGCCCAGAGTGCGGGCGACGCAGCCGGGAGACGAGATGAACAACGGTGTTGACCGCGGGTTCATTTTGGCTGCAGTAGCACGGCTTGAAGGCCGATCCCAATTATTTACCAGGGGGAGAAAGCAATTGGAGGGCGAGAGCGACTGTGGCGACGTTTCAATCGCAGCTGAATGTCGATTACATTTCCCTTCTACCGCTGACAACCACCACTGTCCGGGTGGAGCAGGGAAGCGGAGTACAACGGGGGGTTGCCTGATTACAACTGACAGGCCGGGGAGTTGGCTCCTCCTGACGTCGGACAGCAGAGTTGTTTAATATAAAGGGTTGGACGATGTTTCGGTTACCCAACTGAGAAGTGGAGTTTAGGCTTTAGATGGTTTACCTCAGACCTAAACAGCTGCTACCTCACTTCAAGCAGCTGCAGGGGCTCTCTGGTACCACCAATGGTACCAGATGTTGCTTCAGAGCACTCATGCACATGATGCAATACAGTCTTGTTGATGGTTAAAAGGGATTTCAGTGATCAAGTCTTTGAGGGTCTAACGTGATAGGAAATTGTAACAAATGTAATGTAATGAAATGTAACAAAAAGGGAAAGAAAAATACGAGTGAGGAAACCTGGTTGTATCGCTAAGTGGGAGCAGTACCCTTCTCTTTCGCTCCTCCCTCCCATGTCTCCTGTGTAGGAGGCATGGGATAACTATCAAATAAATATCCAACCCCCAAAAAGTAATAATACCAGCTGGGAAAACCCATAAGGTCTGTACTCAGACCTACCGGCCCAAATAATGCACTATTTAAAGGGATACTCAACACAAAAACTTTAGAATATAAAATACCTTTTGCAGGGTTTAAAGGTGTCCTAATGACACCTTGATTGAGCAATAGACATTTCAGTGTGGTCATCTCAAACTTTAACTGTAATTTCAATATCTGGGGGACTTGTCGGTATTTTCCTTTTTGAGACGGCATCTTGTCTCTTGGCAGAAGGCCAAGTATTTTGTAGATGAATCAAGGACAATGCAGGTTATGCAAATTACTCTAACCATCATTTACATTTGGTCATCTTTACATTTTTATGACCTCACTCATGATTCATCAATATTTACGATTTTCTCTTGGGTGCTGTCAACTGTGGTTTACTGCGACGCCCCTTTCTGAGCTATTACATCCATCCTTAAGCTTTGTAACAGACTATTAGCTTTGAATGGCTTTGTATATCCTTAAGCTTTGTAACAGACTATTAGCTTTGAATGGCTTTGTATATCGGGAAAGACAATTTTTTTTTTTACTTTCATCACAGAAGGTGAAACAGTCACCAAATCTTTTCAGCTTTTCAGAAGCTTTTTAGCCTCTTTTAGCTTTTACTTGTGGTTTTATTGCAATTTTAGCAATCGGTTCAATATCAAAACTTTTTTCAGTTCCATTCCAGCAGAAGGGTGCAGCTGTTTTCAACAATCAAGTTGCTGCTTGTCCAGAACCAAATGACCAAGTTAATGATGTGTAGCATTGTGACGTGCACAGAGCACAGGGAGGCTATAACCTTCGTGACTAAGTATTCCAAGTTTCATCGCTTGATCAAAATCAGCACTTTAGTTACAGATGATTTTGAGAGGAATGCTACGAGTGGTGTCTGTGATTTTTCCGTGAACACGACCAGGGGACCCACATCAAATTTTGTGTCAACCTCTTGCAATCGGCAACGGAGATCCTTGAAAAGCTTCAGAAAGCCAACGGCTATGAAGCAATGAGCCTGGAGGAGTGTTCTGAGTGACATTCGTGTTTCCAAGAGGCGGAAGGTCACTGTCCAAAAGGCACATTAGGTCAGGCGCACATCCAGTTGAGTTGTCTTTGACATTCGTGAGGTGGTGCACCATAGATTTTTCCCTCTGGGTCAGACTGTCAATACCGAGTTCTACTGTTACACTCTGAGGCATCTGAGGGGAAACATTCTACGGGTCACCTCGCGATGGCACAACAAGGCAACTCGCCCGCTTGAAAACTCACAAGTTTCTTGCCCACAACAACACAATCGTTGCCGACACCCCTACTCAATTTGACTCTCTGAAAGTTCTTTCTGTTCTCCAATAATTTGTCACACTTTGACGTGCGCTCTCTGTTTCGAGTTTCGGGTGCCTAAATTTTTTTTTAAAAAATCACAGATGCACCAGAGCAGCTCTCACAAAAATGTGTGTAACTCCGGTGCTGGTGTTGGTCAAGTGATTCAACTTGGAATGCTCTCTCATGAATATCATCGCTTATCTGTTCTCCGTGCACGTCACAGTGCTGCGTACCGTTCACGCGCAACAGGAGCAATCTCTGAACTTTCTGATTCACTCTCGTATTGGACTTACATTCACCAGGTGGCCACAAACACGACTTCAAAATACTGACGATGTTGCTCCATGGTTACTCTACGTGTGAGTAAGCAAATGTCAGCAGAAACAGCGTTCTAAGCTGCTGATTTATGATATCCTGTTTTGACGTTTTGTACTTCAGAGTGCAAAAAGGAATTAAAGCAGTTCAGCATTCAACATTTAATAGATCTAGTCTGTAAAAGCTGTTTACTGCAACCCTGTGGCACTGAAGACATTGTTTTAAAAGATTGGACTGTATAAACATGTATGGATCGCTTCCTCTCGCAGCCTTAATGGAATTAACCTTTAAGTTGATGGATCAGAAAATTGACTTCACACTATTTTCCGAGTGACATTAACTGATGTATAAAAAGGTGCATTTGGATGATGGACACATAAAAGCACGGCGGGGCTGACCTTCAGTTCCCTGACAGCTACAACTCACTGCTGTTTACGTCCTGTCCATAACCTCCCGAGGAGCTGAAGCTGCCTCATCGTGCCGACACATGTTGTGTTTCATTGTGAGACAGCGCCTATTTTAAAAATAAACTAGTCCCTTTTTCGCCCAGATTACACAGCTTTCTGCTTACGAGAGAAGAGCTGCAGCTTCGCCAGACACACAGCTTTAACTAAAGTGGGACGTCTATTCCCCCTCGTTGTTTCATCCATTTGTCCAATCCCTTTGTTTGTCCCAGTCCCTCTGGGAACGCAGGTGTTGCATGTTTCATCGAGAGTGTGTTCACAGCTGAGTGTCGGTGCATCAGATTGGATGCTGTGAGGATTTAAAAGCCAAGTTTCAGCCCCATACTTCTCCTCAGAGGACAGCAGTGGTGCCCTCACCTTGAGTGTCTTCACACCCCGTGATTTATCATCATCTTGATAACCCCCGCCTGACCCATCTATGTGCATAAACCAGCCATAATGCAGCATGTAGAACTAATTCATTAAAATTTCAATTTTCCCTTACCTTGAATATCACCATAAAGCTGCAGTGTCACAGAAAAAAAATATTTACCACGAGCTTGATAACCTTCTCTCCTTTTTCGAAGATAAACACGTGTCTTGCTAAGTAGAGCAGACAGACATCGTAATGAATGAGACTAATCCATTAAAGTTTCAAGGTGTATCAGTTCAAAACCGTTACGTATCCTGATAAACCTTAAGCTGTTTTTGCAAATGAAAAAGTCGCTCTGTCGAGTCACTTCAGCCTCATTGCAGAATAAGAGTCACAACAACTCTGCTAAATATTTAATTTATTTCCTGTACTTAAAATTGAAATTAAAACTTTATAGGATTCAATTTGCAGATAATGATCGACTTTGCCTGATTTTTTTTTTTTTTTTTTTTTAGCATTAAAGCTTTTCATTTTAATTTTAACTTAAAAAGTTTAACTTGCAGCACACAATTATCTCTTTGGTCTCTGACACAATCACTTATCTTGTCTGATTGTGTGGTTATAGAGTTACAGAGCCACCTGAGAGTTAAGCAGAGTTTAGAGGTCAGGACAAGGCATACAGGTGGTTATTACTTTGGCTAATTAACTGCATATCATTGCAGGATTGCCGTGCTTTTTTTTTTCTTCCCGTTTTGCTAATAATAGAATGAGTTTTCAGACTAAGCTTTGGAATTCCAAGCATCTGGTATGTTAGGACTTAAAAACTTGGAACTTGCCGAACAAAAATCATCTAGCTTGTCGCCATTACATTTTTGTCCCATGGTAGCGCAGCAGGATGACTGTTCAAGCTCTGATATATAAGATTTAATACACAGTTTAAATGATCTGTTTCTTTTGTCAGCCAGTTTATCTGGCAGTAAAACCAAACTTTCCGCCTCTCTTTCCACCTGGTCGTTACATATAAATATAAAAAATTCTATTGAGTCTGAAAATGTGTCAAATATGTACAGAAAGTCAGCGTTAAGATCATACATTTACAACCTCTTGAGATCTCAAATACAGTATAGTAACTAGCTGAATAATTTTGTGAAGCCTAGTTCAGAACCAAAGATTCATAGCGAGACAAAAAAGTTGCAGCATTTTGAAACGGCCCGTCTCAGGTCGTCTCAGGTCAGATTACTATCGGCTGCGATTGATCTTTTTTTACGTTTTAGACTGTGAGGCTGGGTAGTGTTTGTTTTCTGCTTATTAGAGGAGACAACAACTCCTCAAAACGACGGAATTGCTCCAGGAAAAAGATGAGAGAGATCTCCCGTCTTAAGGTCATGGCAGACATTTGCATAAACCCCTGGGTGTTCTATTGAAGCTCCAATGGATGGCTCAACATTTTCGACCTTGTCGTTTTTTTATTGTTGAACAGCCGGCAGTTAAAATGTAAGGAAAGGGAGTCATTGCTATGGGGATGTTGAATTGTTTTATCTAGTTGCTTTGGTGGAAACTGGCACATTTCAGAATCTTGCAGACTGGCGAACTGCGAGTAAAATCATCTCATTGCAAATCTTTGGCCTGAACTGGCCTTAAAATGTCTTCTATTCCAGAGTATAATCCACCAAGTGCACGACCAAGGTCAGTTAAAAAATGGTTCCTGCTGTCAACTGCAGTTCCAACATCACAAAACAAACAAATCATTCTGTGTCATGATTTAGGTTAGGCACCGAATGTTGATACTTTTATGGCACTGACTGAATTGGTTCGGTTGTATCAAGCATTAAAAAAAATGCCTTGTCATTTGATAAAACATTTTAATACCTGCGCTACATCCACACCAACATATTTTTGCTTTAAAACGTAAAACTTTTGCTCCATTCATGCAGGGATAAATCTTATTGTGTCAATGAGCAACAGCAGTAAATAAACTCTTTTTGCAATTTTCGAGCACAGGCCTAAAAAAATAGGTGTGTTTTTAAAGGGTTAATTCTGGAATTTATGGTATTGCCAACTTTTAAACAAACACCCAACCCCAGCGATGACGCCTCAGCAAGTCGATTTTCCTTGTATGTTTTATAGCTTAAATTTTAAAATGTAATTCAAAAAGTATACTTTGTGTTTTGGTCTTTGTCTTTATCTCAGATGATGAACAACTTTGTGTGTTTATCCATCCCCAATGGGATCTGGTATTAAGGAAGACAAACTCAGTGAAGTTTAAGGCAAGCTGAATTTGAAAGCAGTGCTCCACTGCACACTAAGTGACACAATCTAGCCTCTTGGACGTCCTCTCTCTCGCTTTTGTTTCTCTTTTTTTTCCGCTGCCAAACAGCTCATGTGGTCGGTGCAGCTGGTGGTGCTGGGAAAGCAGTTGGCTGGATTTCACTAAAGATTAGATTAGGCAGAGACGAGGCTTCCTGCATCCCAGCATCGCCGGGGCAGATTCAAGTCGCCCCGAGCGGTCGACATTTTAACCTCAGCTGCAGTGACATTATGACCAGCCCTCCACCCAGGCAGCCTTATCGAAGACAGATGTGACCGTGTGGGCTGTTTATCTGTGCCTGTGGTTGTCTGCGTGCACTCTGAATGTACAGTAAAGTAATTGGGCTCCGTAATGACGTTATTTTGGTCAGTGCCTGATTGAATGTCTTTGTTGGTTTAAACCACAAAACAACAGAAAAGCCATTTCTGTTTCATTAGTGTCCTTTTGTTATCGATAGCTGAATAAAAGCTGTTCGAGGTCATGAGAAACACAGACTAAAGACTTCAATAGGTGCAACAACCTTTGATTTTTAAAGCCGCTGATTATCATTATGACATGTATTATTCTTTTCAATGGCTTCAAGCAAACAGCATGATTCCTGCGAGGACGGAGGCCCGGTGATGGGTGAAACACTCATTGTCAGCTCATTTGCTAAACTATTCTGCCTCCAATTTGCCTACTCAGTCAGTCTTTGTTTATGCTCTCTGCCTCTCCCCTTTATCTCTTTCCTAGCCGCATGAAGTGAATGCTAATGAGTGTTACAGAAGCCATTTTCAAATAGGGCTCCGTGAGTGGGCAACGTTGCTTCCATTAGTGGCATTAGCAGTAAAAAGAAATAAAGAAACAATATTATTTGACTAAATATTTTCACAGCCCCATAAAATCACTAAAATCAGGACAGATACAGGAGGTCGTTCCTGCCCACTGCAATAAGACTATACAATAACTCACCTCTGGCAAAATCCATCACACCGTTGGTTATCTGTTTCCTTTTTAGTTTAAATCCTTGCACTATTGTTTAGTTAGTTTTAATTTAATTTAATTATTCTATTTTATTTTATTCTATTTATTGTATATACTGTGCATTTTTATATTTAATATTTTACTGTTGTTTTATTGCTGTCCTGTACCTATAATGCTGCTGTAGCGAAACAAATTTCCCCTTGTGGGATTAATAAAGTAATTATCTATCTATCTATCTATCTATCTACTGTATATGATGCAACATACATTTTTTTTTTTTTTACTTTGTCATGTGCTTGTGTTTTCTGCTTTTTTGTATACACATTGCCTCAGATTGTGAAATAGTCTACATTATTCCAAGCGTGTAAATAAAATTAAATAACTAGAATTAATATATCTTGGTTGGATGCCTCCACCAACCAGTCAAGTTTAAGATTACATCCAGGAAGACTTTCAAGTAATCCTTACATGTGTTCTAATGCTTGGTCAATAAAGCTGATTGATAGTAAACAATGCTTCAAGTAGATGCTGCAAATAAGCTACACATTATGATTATGATATGGCCATGAACCTGTTTTATAAGGTCACTGACCTCTGACATGTTGTCACCAAAGTCTAATAAGTTCATCCTTGAGTTTAAATGCATGTTTCTGCCAAATTTGAAGAAATTCTCAGGCGTTCATGAAATATCACATTCACAAGATTGGGAGGGATAGTTGGGTTGGATCTGAGGTGACAGTGATCATGACCCAAAATCAAATAATTCATCCTTGGGACCAGGTGAACATTTGTACCAAGTTAGAGGAAAATTCCTCGTAACGTGTGCATCCTAGACACTGTTCAGAAGTAAAGTCTAAACACACTGCCGAAGCGTGTGGCTGGCGAACACGGCTGCTAGCAGTGCCATCAGCCAAAGTGGTGATTTTACTGGACGGCAGTACAGGCAGCAGTGCCAGTGTTTGATTTGCACATAGTTTAGCTGCACGAGAACATCAGACGAGGGAGCAGGAAAAGGGTGAAGACACAGAGCGAGTACAGTTAGCATTTAGTAGCTTTGAGACAAGACTTGGTTTGGAAGAGTTACAGGCTGTCATGTTGTTACTCTGTCAGTTATGCAGCGATAAAACAAGGTTCCAATGCTTGTTTGTAGGGTGTTCCTGTCTTTGGTTGAAGTGTCTGTATATGCAGCATGTTTTCTTACCACTGCACATAAGTTGTCGCTTGGAGAAGGGAGCTTTGTTTATTTTATCGTGTCATTTCTTACCGTTTCTGACAGCTCACACTTGAGAATCTTCCATTTTTGTCTATTTATGCATTGGAGCCATAAGTTCAAACTCAACTCATTGCTTGCACTGACATTATATGCAATCGCCCACAAGGTCCCTCTTTGCCTGTCAACTTTATAAGACTTATAAGGAGAAACAATGGAGAGGCCATTTGTCAGGGGTACATTAACATACAGGAAGTTCTTTCTCGCAGTCACTCAGGCTGATATTTTTCTGTTCCAAAACAGAGTCCAATATTTAAGGTTACCCTCTGTAACATCTGCTGCCACGAGATTAGTTTTCATACTGTGCAGGTTTTGGCCTTGAATTGAGGTTTTCTGGCCTGAAACACGCTCTCAGTCATCTGTCAAAGAATCATTTTGCAGGGCCCAACAGTGTCTGAAACCTCACCTCCAGGCCGGAGCAGAGGGGTGTCTGAGGTGCAGCAGAGCATGATGTGGACCGTCTCTGAAGACTGTGGGGGTTTTGTTGTTGCAGTAGATTGATGAGGTTTATTTAGAGGGGAGCAGAGTGAAAGCTGGGAAACACAGACAGAAACAGTAAGACAGAGGAAAAGGGTAGAGAGTGGAGGGAGGTAATGGATTTTCCAATCTGAAGGGAATTAGTTTGCTACGTACAAGATGTTCTCAGAGGAGGAAGAACAAGAGGGAATCCAAGAGGTAACATGGAGAGATGAGCACCTCTCCGCCTTTATTTCAAGAAACCTGCACCGAAAAAAAGCCCTTGCCGCGTCGTTTTATTGTTGCTAGGAAACCGATCTAATCACATCAGTTACCACCAGTAACTGGCTAAAAGCAAACAGTGAGCAACAGTTTTAGATGAAACACTCAAAGCCACACATGACTGATATTCTTTTTTTGTGAAAGAGCAAAGCAGGGATGTTTACGAGTTTTCTTGTTCACAACAAACCAACAGAAGAACGACTGAGCTGGTTTCAAACAGTTTCACAGAAGAGATAGTTTTGTCCTAAACTCCCATAACAACAAGATGAAAGTCTTCGTGGAAGTTAAAACAGTCATACGAAGTAGGAGCATATGGCATATATTTTATTCTCTTCATTGCTACTTCCTGTCATTCCTTTCTGTTCGTCTCAAGCATAACCAATGCAGAACATCCTTAAAATGCAATACCACTGAGGGCCACAAAGGCCTGACTCCAAAAAAAGAGAGCTATGTTTGGGGGAGCATGCTTTTCCAAATATGGTGATATCTGGCTCCAAAAATTAAGATATAATGCCATACTGAAGGTTTCAAAATGGCATTCGACCTCAAGGACAATTAACTTAAAACCAGGACGAATAAAACCAAAAAAACAGGCAAGCAGATGCAATATAAGAAAAGAGATGACATAAAACATAATTTGGTATGGTTTCAGTGAGCAGGTGATTTGGGTAATCCAACCTTTTAAATGTCCTGAAGTGGGTCAGGAACCGTGCATGTTTGACTTAATTCATATTCAACTTAAATACCCCTGCAGATAGGTCTTAATTTCTGACAGACTTTGTGTCTGAAATAACTGTGCTGGAGTTTGTGCGGCTGAAAAGCACAGAGCCGGCTGATGTATCCCCGTTTAACCTTGCGTATGCTAATGTCGGTGTGGAGCTGTGACACAAAAGACCAATTACGCTGTGGATTCAAACCGGAGTGTGGCTTGGAAAACTCTTTCTAACCAAAATCAACGGATGAACAAAACAAACGTTTGACATTGCAGAAGTTAAAATTTCATGTGTTCCCGCGTCTTCCACCACATCAGTGACTCAGATCTTTTATCGGTAATCGAATCTTTAATCTTCAGCGAAGCCAAAAATAAACCCCAAAAAACCCATCTCTTTTTTCGATATGGTGTCCTTTACTTTGTGTATGTTTTCGCCGATAACACCATTGCGCTGTGTTCACCATGACTTGTGCCTTTAATCAGATGTACCTTCCAGCAAATGCAACTCCCTCATTAGCATTCAGCGCGCTCACCTCGGTGCACCGCCGGCCGCTCTCATTCCCACTCGCGGTGCTGTCTGCTTCACTGTAGGATATGATACATAATGCATGTACTCCAATGACTCCCCTATTGCTCCCTCTTCTTCCTATTCTATCTTCCCATCCTGAAGTCCAATGAGAATAATGGGGTAAAGGATGCAATACTAACAGGAAGAAAGAGAGATTCATTATCTGCAAATCCAGACTGCACAACTGACCTCAAGCACTATATGAACAGCAAAAAGGGCCTTTATGCAAATATTGTTTATGTCAATATAGCTTGCACTGTGATACAACTGCAGATAATGAAGGGATAAAACATAATGATGGGGAAGCAAAACATCAGGTTTGTCCAAAACTAACAACGTTGAGACTATTGACCGTGTATAAAAGTGGACATAGCTTCCAGGTCTGAAAAAAAAAAAATGCACAATTGCTGCAATACCACCGAGTGCCACTAGAGGTTGGTTCCAAAGAGTCTCCGGCTCCATAGACTCCCATTCAACTAGTCGCATCAAATTCTAAGCCAATACATTTCTAATTGTGATGATTGATTCTGTTTGATTGACAGGCCTGTGGTTCAGTCAGGTTACGGCTATCGGTGGGCGGAACGTAGTATCGTCAGGTTCCCAATCAGATTGAGGTAGATCCACAGCTCGCTCCGCCCCCAGCTCGTCCGAATATGGTCACTTCTGGCGCCAAACTGCTCGGGACTAGCAAGATGGCGCCGCCCAAAATCCAAACTCGAAGTTTCATAATGGCTGTTCACAAACCAACAGGTGACGTCACTGTTGGTTGCCACTTGGTTGAGACCAGGCGGCAACCCACCCATTGGTTTATACATGGCTGTTTCAAAGCCTCGAGTCTGGCATTTCGGGTGTCGCCATCTTAGTTTTTGGAGTAAGAGGTGACCATATTTGGACTAGTTGGGGGAGGACCAAGTGGTTGATCTGACAGAACGTGAGGACACTATGCTCCGCCCACCTATGGTGGAAGCCTGACAAGGCAAGTCCATCAAACCAGGCATGCCTCCAAACATACCTTTATGGAAGTATTTTCAAAATCCCCAATGATCAGGACAATTGAATATAGTTGATGACATCATAATTACTTCTTGAAAAATGTACGGACTCGTGACGCTTTTTATAATTGGAGTCTATTGGAGGGACAGATTTTGTTGGAACCAGTACATTGCGGCGCTCGCTGGAATTACACTTTAAACAACTTCGGCATCGGCTTCAGTTTCAAGCTGTGGTTGCAGCCGCTCGACTTTGACAGAATTTCTACAACCGAGCTGATAAAAAATAAACTGTATGTACCTGTAGCCACTGTACGAGCCGGACCATTCTGCTCTATCGACTCCACTTCCTGTTGGATTCTTAGTGTTAATCCCTGCAGACAGGAGAGTGTCTGAGGGAGCAGATCTCGGTGTGATTACTGAGCAGTCGAGCAGCCCGGCTGCTGTGCGGCTTTCGATGGTTTGCCTGACAGCAAAACGATGATGGTGATGAAGATAATGATGGTGAAATGGTAGATATGAGCAGAATGTTAATGGTTATCGCCGTCATCTGGCCTTCTTTATTTGAAGTGAGGGGCTGAATCATCTATGATAATAATGATAATGATAATAAACATACAGTATAATATGCAATATGAATTTTCAAATAAGACACTGTGATACACGCTACAAATTTAGATCACTTAATGATAACTTTTAGTGTGCTCTTAAGGACATTTTTTACTTTTTTATGAATATAATTTTTTTTTATCATTATGCCACCAGCTTCCATTATAATTCAAGGAGTTTGTGACTATGCTCATCATAGCCAGGTGGGACTGGAATTGATCAGCATAAATACTTTTTTTTTTTCTAATTAATGTCATCTAGTGTCACCTGTGGTTTTTAATTTTTTTTATTTTTTTTATAGGTTTTGTTTTAAATTGCAGGAGTTAAGATTCATTCAAATTTGAGTTTAATTAACTATTACCCAATTTGAATTTAAATTATTTGGGTTACTTTCAATTTCTTCATTGTCAAACATAATGAAAACTTAAACTTCCATACTGGGTTTAATCCATTCAGTGCAAATTGTTTGACATTCACATTCGTAAAATCTGTCAGCACACATGCATAATTTGGAAGTAAGGTGCTCTTTAAATGAAGTCAGCTGAGCACATTCATGCAGGTGAAAAAAACCCAATAAACAAGAAAAGCTGTGATTCTTAAAAACCATGTCAGGGTGGTGAAGCGGAAGGAGAGGTGACAGCTTAAAGAGGGTTTTCAGTCTCTTCACCCATAAAGATGAGCAGACGTGACCTTTGAACAACAGAGTGAAACTTACCAGCAGGAACATGCTCCTGATATTTTATTCCCAGTGTATATTACCGCTAAAAGCCTCTTACGACGGTTCTAATGGATCCGTAACACACTGCAGAGTCTTATGGATTTTTCTAATGTCACTCTTATGTAACTGTAATATTCTATTATTTATTTATATTTTATTTGATTTAATGTTATGTAAAAAACTTTAAAGGCAAAGGACATATTCTCATGTCTTTTGAATAAATAATATTGGCCAAAAGAAATCCTGATTTAAAGATCCAACTGTTAACTTTTTTTCAAGCGCTTTCAACAGCATTCGATATACAGCGGGGTCTGGGAAAAAAACAAACAAGTAAAGATATTTTTCATTGCAAATGACAGTATAATTTCAGCGATAAACAATTTTTCGTGAAAACTTAAAAATCATGAATTTCAGAATATATCGTCTTGGTCTGCTCCACTTTTGTCTTAATAAAAGCAGCACTTAAGCAACATGGATTCCCAGCACATTCTGACAATGTCCCAAAGAGCTTCTTGTCACCTCAGTTGTGTTTGTATTTGTCTTCAACTGCCCCATAAATATTCAGTCAGGGTTGAGGTCATGTGTGCACTTCTTGGTCTTCTTTGGTCTTCCAATAGTTCTTCAAAGCTTCAAGATGTGTTTGGTCTCATTATCGTCCTGCAGAATGAATCCTTTTCCACAAAGAGGCAAACCAGAGAGTGGATTGTGTCTCTGAAGGATCTCATTGCGTCTCTTTACATCCACCCTTTTGTTACCGACACAATTCTCTTCAGTAAATAGTTGGTTTTTTTTCCATCCTCCAAGTGTTTGGCCCCTGAAGGGGTTTAGAGTCGCTCCTCAGACAGCCTTCTTCTGACAGGACTTTTGCTGATTGGAGTCCTGTGCTCTTTATTCACTAAACTCTGTTCCGTGATAGAGTTGCTCTTCTATCTCGCAGTGAACAAAGCTCGACATATTGCTCGTCTGATGGCGTTCTCACTTTTGGCCTGCCAAATCGTGCTTTGTACACAACAGATCCAGTTTCCACAAAGTGCTTTAGAGCTACATGTGCTGCTCCCTGAGAAACCTTCGGCCCGCGGGGGACCGGATGACCAAGCGGTTGGGGAGAAGACCACGCGGGGCGCCAATGCCTTCAAAGCAGGGATTTCCCGATTCAATTCCTGGCTGATTGGACCTTTAGCGCATGTCTTTACCCTGCTTTGTTTCTCCACCTTTCCCGTCTATCTCTACTGCTCCTATCCCTCAAGGAGAAACACAGCTTTTGTTAGAAATCCCAGAACAAGACGACAGCAAGGCTGGTCTGTCTGTTAATATTTCACCTGTTCCCCATAGCCTCTTTTCTAAATTTCAATTCAGCTCCCTGGTTTCAGAGCTACCTTTCTCCACGTGAGTATCGAAGGAAATAGGATGTGTTTTTAATTTACGCAGTTGGAAGAAACTCATTTTAAGACACACGCTGGTCTGATCATCTAACCACACTGTACTGTATGTTCTCACTAGTGCCTCAGAAAATGACACTCCAGCTCGTTACAGTGGAAAACTAATTTTCATGCTTTCATGCTTTTTTCTATTATCATGCTTCATTGTGTTGGAAACTTTTTTTTTATGCTGTCAGCATGCATCTTGCTTTGTCCCAACTCTCTGCCTGCTGTAGTTTGTTCCTTTTTTCTTTTCTTTTTCTTTTACCAGCAGCTGTGACACAAAGAAACAGCGAAAGGTTATTACTTGTTGTGTCTCAGTAGAACAGCTAAAAACTGAGTTTTTTTTCTCAGCAGGGCCAGCTGAAAACTTGCCTGAAAGCCAAAGCGGAGGCACTTTGTCGAAGGCTGAGCC
Organism: Brachyistius frenatus; assembly: GCF_029030835.1. Taxonomy (NCBI): domain Eukaryota; kingdom Metazoa; phylum Chordata; class Actinopteri; family Embiotocidae; genus Brachyistius; species Brachyistius frenatus. The sequence goes on from NW_027210604.1 coordinate 1,167,684, forward strand.
CCGCGCTCAATGAAAGTGAGCGTCTCCCTGCTGGTACACAAAAACATTATCTGGTAATCTTTGCCCGTTGGCGCCGACAGTTATTCATGAGCACTTAATACTCTTGGATCACCCTGCTGCCGGCTTGTTCTTTATTTTTTTTGTACTGTTCTTAGTGTAAAAATGGGAAAGGACTGCTGGGGTGACTGGAGCTTGTGTGGCTGCTATTAAACAGATAAACAGCGTGGCTCGTGTACGGTGTCACATTCAAAGTTACAAAGTGCTTCACATAAAAAAAAAAAAAAAATGACACGATAAAACTATAAAACCAGGTCACAAAAAGTTTAGAGAACAAATGAACAGTCAAGAATAAATAAATAGAACTTAGATAAAAGGCGTGAAATAGTCAATTAGTAGGGATAGAAACCAAAAATAGCTCGTGTTTTGAGAAGATATTACAGATTTTGCAGGTCTAAGGATTTCATAAATTTTAGAAACTCATTGAGTAAAGTAATTAATTAAAATCCAAGAAGAACTGCTAAACACTGAAGGGAATATGTTAGAAACCTTGTTGCTACATTTTTAAATAAGTGCAGGTGGGAAATATTTTGGTATAATTTACAGGCTGAACCCTGGTTTCAGTGAATTACACTAGTAAAGATGCAGTGGTATTCGTTAAATGCATTTAAGGCCTTCTTAAGGTTTCTGGTAACTGATTTGAGATTTGTAGAACAGTTGGTTAGCATGCTTGGTTGTTATCGTTCATACAGTGCTGATTTTTGCATACGACCGTCGCACTAAAAAGTTCAAAGGATCTTCTCAAGATAACATGGGTAAATTAGAAAAAAAAGGCTTCTTTAAGAATCATGAAAAAATAAAAGTATTAGTACATTAATACAGTCTTCCCAGAGCGACACTAACAGAAATAAATCCATCATCCCCATCCTTGTTTCACATGGACGCTGGGTGCTGCTGTAAATGTCCATTTTTTTATTTATTTTTTTATCTCAAGAGCCGTTGGAGGCGTGTTGTTTCCACAGCAACCTCTAACATAAATACCAATTCATCTGTGTTCTTTAAAAAAAAAAAAAAATAGCTCTGTTAAAGCGCATCAGGATGGAGAGTTTGACTCATCTTTGACATGTCGCTGCCCTAAGAGTGAACATCCCCTTCATCTTTCACCAGCAGTGCTCCACAGATCACACTCCTGTATGCTAATGCCAAGAAAACAAAAGTTGAAGCAACTGATTGATTACCGCCCGATCTCACGAAACAAAAACAACCAAAAAAAAGGATGTATTTTTTATCAAGTCATTGCAGATGATTCTTTTGAAAACTGAGCTAAAACAGCATTAAGTTAGTATGAGTAAATCCTCGCGCAGTAAATTATTTGCATGTAGTTAAGATTTGCCAAGCGATGCATTTGCTATGCTGCGATGCAGCAGTAATGGATTCCCTCATTTTGAAACAAATGAATTTTGATGGCAGGACAGCACATTGGACTCATTACTTGTGGTGGGTGTTAGGCAGTTTCTTTACGTCGGCGTCATTATGCTGAGCCATTAGGCTGCAGGGGAACGGAGCACACCAGCCAAGCCATTACGTTTTCCTTTATGTTTGCAGATTCTTGCAGAGCGAGCTGTTGCTTTTCCTCCAGCAGGCAGGCCTCCGCTGTCACTTCCTTTTTTCCAGATATGGCACTTAAACAAGCAGGGGGGAGCTGAACCATCACCTTCGCTGGAATGACATTTCCAACCAGCCCTTCTCCTCCTCCTCCTCCTCCCACTGCCTCACTGCCTCACTGTTATCTGTCCTGTCATATGTTTACTTCTGCATGTGATTTACATTCTGTTGTTCTGGAAGAGCGCTGGCTGCACGGGCTCTCGGAGGGCTCCGATTCAACAAGCCTCTCTCCTTTGCCGCCTCTCCTTCCACGGTAATTCATTTACTGTCTAATATTTACTCCATCAGAGGCAGGTGCTGCCAGAGAGGACGATTTCCCGTAGATTTAAAGTCCCTCTCTGCAAGCATTTCTCAGGCCAACGCTCTCTAATGACAAACACGCTGCCCTCAGCAAATCAACTTATTTACAGGCCAACACGGAGGCCCATCACTCTTAAGTTATGGGCACTTATTGTCCCGCCCCCTCTCCTAGCCAGCCTCTGTTCCACTGGCTTCCAATGTGCTTCAACCTTAATGGAAAGTTGAGACAGGTTTGTGGTATTTTCTCTCAATATTTTAAGAGTTACAAAACTGTAAAAGTAAAGTGCGCTGGAGGAAAATCACCATAAAGATAAAGCTGCCAACCCTAATGCATGTACAGTATGTCTGTCAGATTATAGACATAATATATGTAGATTTTCTAGCTGTTTGATTTGTTAAAAAAGTCCAGATATGTATCAATAAGAATTGGCGAGTTCTCCTCTCAAAATACTTCATCAAAGTATCGACGCAAGTATTTTCTTACTGCGTTTTAAAATGGCACACATTATGTGATTTTCTCTAGAATTCTGTAAATCAATAAATACTTAAAAAAAAAAAGGTTATGGGATCTTTCATCCAGGAGACCACTGTTCATGTCCGGTGCTAAAACAAAAGTCAGCGTCGACTTTTTTTTTTTTTTAAACCAACATAAGAACATAACGTTTTTAACTAACATGACGGACACAATGACGGAGTAGTTTTTCTGCCTAAACCTAACCAGACTGAGACCGTGGCACATCGTTAACCACATGTTTAATATTGTTTCCATAACAACGAAGGTCCGGTACGCCTGTCGTTGGCACTGTCCAGTGGTCATATATCTCAATTATATAGCAGCCTCCCGAACCTACATATATCATGCAAGAATGGGACAATAATCCACTTTCAAAACTCCAGCAACTGATTTTCTCAGTTCCAAAATGTTTACAGAGTGTTGTTAAAACAACAGGTGATGCAACACAGCGGTAAACATGCCGCTGTCCCACCTTTTTTTTTTTTTAGACGTGTTGCTGGCATCAAATTCAAAATGAGCATATATTTTCCACCATCATACATTTCCTCAGTTTCACCATTTCATATGTTGTCTTTAGTCTATTTTCGATCATATATGGGTTGATGTGATTTTCAAATGATCGCAATCTGTTTTTACTTACATTTTACACAGCGTCCCAACTTCTTTGAAAACGGGGTTGTCCAGGGAATGCCCAGTGTTAGAGGTATTTTGGGTTCAAAATGTCAACCCTCTTGACACTCAACATCTATAAGGCAAATCAGTCACATATACTACAATCCAGCTGAACCGGCTTATTACAGTTAATAGGTTTAAAACAGACATCGAACAGAATACAAAGCAGCACAGCAATTTAAAAATGTAGAAATTTGACCTTCTCTCTTTATCACAGTCTACATTTCCAGCTTTTTCTCTTTGTCTTTTAGCCAGCATGCTGCTAATCACTTCATCAAAGCCTTAATCGCATTAAACGGCTGCCTGAAGAGAGGGCAGCAAAAATATCTTGTTGGGGTGTTGAAAGCAGACACAGAATCCTTTACCAGCTAAAGCACAACCTCTCATTAAGAGATCAAGCTGACGCAATTGCATCAAGTGCCTAAAAGTGTTTTAATTTACTGATTAATTGCAGAATAAAAGTCCTGCTCCAACTTTTCAACATTTAATTTATGCCTTTTCTTCCCAAAAGAACCTTCAGCCGGCCTAAATTTACCAGTTATTTTCCAAACATCAACCTTGTTTCACTAATGAGAACAAATGCCATATGCCGTTCCACTCCTGTGAACTCTGCATAAGCACAGTACTCGCAAAATCATCCGCAGTTTGGGACCTCTGTCTTCATCTTGCAGTATCACGTACTAATATTCATTCCTTCTCTACTTGATGCCAGTCGACTGGAGGTAACAGCACGGCGCTAATCACTTCATCAAAGTCAGACATGCACATTAACAGCTGCCCGAAGAGTGGGCAATCGTGAAATCATATTTATTCAGTAAATAAAAAAAAGGTGAAGGCACCTGCTGCTAAAGTTGGAGGCAGTGAGACAAAGGAATTCATTTATTTGCCTCTGCTCCCTGTTCCCATTAATGCAAATTGTGTAGTTTACCACTTGCTGTACGTAATGTTTAGACGTTTCACATTTGCTCTTTTGTTCTCGTCCAGTTCAAAACACGCTATTATCATAAAGTGCTGAGTGTACTGTCTGTCTGCACTCCTGGTTGTATTCTGCAGCAACAACAATCAACATTTTAGTGAATAAATTCAACCAACTCAGCAGCCCAAAAGAGCCATTTAGCCTATTATTTACTACATTAGTTTGCTTTATTGGCTCATTTACTTTGGTTCAGTCTCAGATCTCTCAGCAGCTCGATTTTAAGCAGCAGCTTGCCTCAAACAACCCAACGTACAACACAACAACCAAAACGTTGACAGGCAAAGTGTGCCTATATCTGGCAATAAAAGTTAAATACTGAACTAAAAAGTAATTTGGTCAAAAGAGACAAAGAAAAGGAGAATAATTATGACATAATTATCAGGTGGACAGGAACACAAATTGGGACGATATTTTGCTCCATTTGTACAAGCAAGCTTCACCAAACACAAAATAACCGCTAACAAAAAAGCTGTCTCTAAAATAACAGAAAAGTGCTTCTTAACGCTGCAGCTAAATAGATAGGCGTAGGTGACAGGCTCGTTTCTATATTCCGTGGCTGCACAACAATTTAACACCACTATTCGGTTTGAACGAACATTAAAAAAAATGCTTTTGTTGTCGGGGAAAATGTTGAAAAAAAGAAATCAAATCTCTGAACAGCCATGCATTTTGCAGGCAAACGGAGGAGCACTTGAGCTCGTGATCTCGACAACTCGCAACCACCGTCTCCCACCACACAGCCACACACACACACACACACACACACACACACACACACACACACACACACACACACACACACACACACACACACACACACACACTTCTACATACACACCCCTCTTGCCTGCAAAAAGGTCACTTCTGTTATTAAAGGTTTTTCACGTCACTTCTACTTTATTAGATAAGAAGGCCGAGCGCGACAAGAGAGAGAGCTGGAAAGAAGTGCTGCAACAAAGTTCACTTCTGTCTGCCTGCTGGAGGTTCTTGGTGGGAGTCCAACCCTCGGCCGCCCTGACATCTCCATAATAAATGTCCACTAAATGGCAAACAGGAAACAGCGGGCCAACCTTTACCTCGCCTTGGGTGTGAAGATAGAGAGACGGAGGGAGAAGGAGAACGAGAGAGGTGGTGGGGGAGCTTGGGGGGGGGTGGGGTTCGGGGGATGGATGCAATGTGGCTTATTGTTTTCATAGTCCGTCTGCAGAGAATAATTTGGGACACTTGTGGCATATTTTTATGATTGATGGCAGAGCCGAGGCCAGCAGGTGCCTATCCTGCTGGTATTGTGCTCGTTAATTAAATGACAAATTGTCACCCGGAGAAATATTTGTGTATTTGTCCCTTGAGTTTTTTTTCTTTTTTTTTTCTTCCAGTTTTGTCACCGTTGGGTTATTGTCTGTGAGTGTTATACAAACACGGAGGGGTAAACAACGCTTGTGTGCTTTTACCCTCATGGACATGTTTTCCATCCTGTCTTAATTTAAGTTTCAGTCCCTTCCGGAAATCTTGCTATCTCAATAATTAACGCAAATTCAAAGAAACTCTGTAATATTTGTGGGAGCTTGCAATATTTTATAAAAGTTCGGCGACTTTTTGACAAAACAGCTGTGCTGAAAGTATTACATCACAAAATGAAACTGTGCACTAGGAGAAACCGGAACAAGCGTGAGAAACCAAAGTGACTGGGTTTGTGTTAAATATAGTCCACAAATGAAAGTGTTTTAATTAAATGCTAATTATCAATAAACGTGATTGCACATTACTGTATTCTAAAACAATTTTTGATACAGGTCAAGCTGAAGATACTGCACTTTGTTTTTGTGCATACAATATGTGTTGAATTAATTAAACAGCATCTAAAGCTCTTATTTTGAAAGCTGCTTTAGTCGTTGTTTCTATATTACAGTCACAGACTGTCTGTCCTGTGAAGCTACGTCACTTTTATGATTCGTTTTGTAACTTTTAGCCCCATGGCTTTCTAAGTTCAATAAATAAATTTAAAAAAAGATTAGAACTAAAATATTTATATGATGTGCAGTATATTTATTATCAATGAAAGTGATTAAATATTGATTCCTTTTTCAGGTAGTGCTTAAAACAAAATCACATTTTTCTTTATCAATTTGCAATTTTTTCTAATTCCCGCAATTTTTTGCAGAAAACTCAATTAAATATCCGCAAACTGCATCGCAATTTTTTTTATGAAAACAAATCCCCAGCCAACTTCTGCATTTTTTTAGCATAAAAATCACAAAAAAACCCAACCTGCAAAATCCTGAAAGGACTGATTTATTAAAATAACTTCACAAAGGTGCATCACATATAATCAGGGTCAGTTATGATATGGGATGATAATTTCCTAAAGGAAATGTGCACATAATCATCCATCCGTCCATCATCTTCCGCTTATCTGGGGTCGGCCACATAATCATACAAAAATGAATTCTATCTTCTCGTGATTTGTCTGAAAAAAATGGCGTGTTTATGTTTCATTACATTTTATTAAAGTCGATGAAACTCTGCCTTAATAACACATGAGCCCATTAACAGAAATAGCTGTGGATTACTTTCTATAGCAATGTGTTGGATTGCAATCTTGAGAGCTCTGCTATTATTGTCCAATCAATTGCCTCACGCTGTCATCAACAGCACTTTGAAAGCAGACTATAGTGTATAATGCTTTCATTACACGGAGATTCATCTCAGTGCTTGTACAAAAGAAATCCCTTTAAATCGCACTGCCATCCACCTCTAATGTGTGGCTGAGCTGCATGAAATAACCACAATAAAGGCCTTTTTCACACTAAGTTTGTTACCAACGTGTGGTCTGCAAAACAGAAACAAAGAAAGAAAAACAAAAGCATGGGTTTTAATGTACGCAACACCCACGTGGTGCCACTTGTGGTGCTGAACTGTAGCATGTGGAAAGTGACTCTTCACATAATGCTGAATGCATTACAGCAGAGCGTCTCTGTCCGTGGTGCTGAAGTTAAGCAAAGTGCTCTTTGCTAGAGCTTCTCTCTTTAATGTCACCCCATACTGTTGGCAAGATCTTTATTCATAAATGCTTTTTTTTTTTTTTTTTTTAATCAAAAATAAAGGGCCTCTGATACCTCTTTTTTTTGTATTATGTTAAGTTTTGGGGGCGTCAGTATATCTAAAACATGTTACATATGTAATTTGCAGGTATTTTGATCAAGTGGTCCCAAACCTGCATGTAAAAGTTCTTAAGATTTTGCAAAATAATCTTATATTATGGAATTGTATTACATTCTTATCCATCAGCGATACCATCTAGTCCAACTCCAACTGCCTGATTGCCTCAGAGCTTCGGTTGTCGGTGTGATTACAAAGTAAAAACCGTGTTTATATAAAGGTTTGCACAGTCACTCTGAAAGGCTGACCAATCAGCGACCAGTGGGAGTGGCTGAGTGCAATGACATCGAAGTTAAGCGCCTGCTTAAAAATGTAGATCCAACAATTGCGGTGGTGGAGGAAGTCGATGAAGCCATACGAACAATAGCAGCAATGCAAGAAAATATCGAAGAATCGCCGCCGGAGCAAAAACAACACCTAAAATTTACATGAGAAAAATAAATGCAAATGGTGGTCAATGTCGATTGGCTGATGAAGAGGTGTGATGAGGCTCAGCTGTAACTGAAATGATCACGAGTCAGATAGATTGGGAGCCACGTCGATCATTTTCTTACAAAGGTCAAAGTGAACGTTGTACAAAGAAGGTGAGTATTTCTTCTCTCGCTGCCCGAAGTAACAAGCTTCGTGGGGCAAATCAATCACACTGATGAAGGAGGTCAAATGAAACAAGCTGTGCTGTAGTCGCAGTGCGAGCGAGGAGATTGCTTTCAACATAGTTTATTCGCTACACCTTCACACGAGCTGTCCTCAGGCCAGCTCCTCTGAACCGCAGTGAGTCCGAGAAGGAATCCGTCTCCCTTAATCAGACAAACTGCTCTGAGTTGACTTTATAGATGTGAAAGTGATGGCACATGTGCAGCGCAAGACAAAGACCCCCCCCCCCCCAGATTCTCATACGTTATTCATACGCTTGCTCTCCGCGTAGACGAGTCCATTCAACTCAGATCAAATCCATCAAAGCATCAAGGTCTCGCAGAAGCATTTAACGATGTAAACTGTATGTGAACTGAACAGATTTTTTTTTTTCCCCTCTGCAAAAGTGCACACTATTGGACAAGTATTACGTAAAATCCAAATCAGTTCCTTCTCAATTGATCAGTAACAACTCATCTTTGCACAGTGCGCCGTATGCAAGGACTTTAAATAAAGATACTTCAGATCAGGTTGGATTTTAGTGTGAGAGATAATAGAGTTGAACATTTACATGTTATGCTACAAGTACAGCAGAGATGTGTGGGAGTGGGAGTGTTACCTGTTGTACCGATGAGAAAAGATAATCTGGTCACTTCTCTTCTTATTTACAGGCACATTACCTCGTTACAAACAGAAATATCATCTTGTCCCTTGGATTACAGATGACAGCATGATTTAATAATCACAGATAGGGATTCACACTAGCTGCTGCAGAAAGGCTACGTTTTATAATTGCATTTGAAATTTCTTTGAAAGTTTTTGTTGGCAATAATTTGTTGCTATTTTACATCTTTAATCTGCATAAAACACACTAATCACCATGTAAGTATTAATTTTTATGAGTCATTTCTTTTCCAAATATTTTGTCCTTGTTGTTACTGAATGATCATGAAGAGCGACATTAAACAAAATACATTATGTTAAATCTGTGATGGATAACTTACTTGTTTACGCATAATAATACTAATAATTAACAGCAATAATTGTACGGCACTTTTAAGGCATAAAATGCAGCTGAAAGTGCTTTACAGGAGAAGGTAAAAACAAACACATAAAATAGGATAACCCATTTGTAAGACAAATTAGCGATAAAAACAAAGGTGGGATAAAAAAATCATAACTTTTATAAAAGTGAAAAGAAGTATTAAATAAAAGAGTTATGGTAAAAATGACTTAAAAGCAAGTTCATAAAAGTAAGCCTTGATCTGTTTCTTAAAACTGGAAACAGACGTTTCTCTTTTAATTAGCAGCAGGAGTGTGCGCCAAACCTTAAAAGACGTTTTTATAGTTCTTTTTTTAATTTTTTTTATTACATTTAACCAACCTTAGAAACACACTAAACAGCTATATGCTGTTATTTGTGAAATTCCTTTCAGAGCAGAAAGGCTGACGCTCGTCTGAGCTCCACTCTCTTGTTGGGTTGCTAGTACTAGTGATGTATGTTTATAATAAATCTGACCTTCTACACTTTTCACTACACTTTTCAATGCTGTCAGGAGGAGGAGGGGGGGTTTTTTTTTTTTTTTTTTTCCCCCTTTCCCTCCAGCAGCTAACCGCTCACAGAGCTTTACAGTCTGCCGCTGGACAAATGGCACTGAAGCAGTTCATCACGGCAGGTTAACTAGCATCTCCCGTCTCACTGTGATACCGGCTTCACGCGGTTCAATACTTTACTGCCGCACCCAATACGTCCCGCCGCTAAATCAGACAGCAGCTTTTACTTCTCGGCTGCCCGGCAGGAGTGTTTATGGGATGAAAGTGCGAGCCAAACTCCGAAGAATATAGAGGAGGAACTCCGGAACACCCATAACTACATTTGACATTAAAACTTGGAAATTGGGGAGCTAATTAAAAGCAGATCATTAACAAGATGTGTGTAAACAGAGAAGGATAAGTGAGACCGAACACGCGACATGTTGAATATTTACCGTTCAAGTCTCCCTATCTCGCCTTTTCAGGCTTCCGCTTCTGCCGTTAAAAACCTATTTTTTTTTTTTCTTGTAACTTTTGCACAGTAAAAGCCTTTTTTTTTTAGTGGAGGCCTGCTTGTTTGTAAAACTCTACAATTCCTTCAGCACTCCATCAGACAGGCTTCGTAGCAGAAATGCATTAACGTCTTTTCTGCCGTTCAGAGTGTGCTGAAGACACGTAGAATGCCGGGAAATTAGAGGTCAAGATGTTCTTTCACTGCGGCAGAAAAATGTGCAGGTGAAAGTGCTAATGTAAAGTACTTGAAAAAGCTGTGCGCGGAGTTGCTTTTTCTAATGAAATCAAGTACTCAAGTCACAAAACAACACGTCACGCTCAGTCCTGCACAGACTGAATGTTCATGCACGCACACGAAGTTGCAAAGAAAGCTGATGTCTGAAATCGGACTACTTTTGCCTCCTCTTGACTGACGATGTGGTGATGATTGACAGACTTATTTTATAACTGCACTGCATTCTAAATCATAAAATGCGAACGTTAGCAATGTAGTCAATAGTTAAGTTGCCGTGTGTGATTATATCGGTTGTTTAAATTTCTTGGATGTGTTGTTTTTCTTGGGAGAAAATTCTCCAATTACACCCACCATAATAAAAAAAAAACAACATGTTGGACCTCGCGAAGAACATAACGATGAGTTAGAAGTTCTTAAAGGTTCTACCATAAATATCTATCAGTTTTCTTTGTACTGATTGCATGCTAATCTGTAAAGCTAAAGGACGAGTCACAGTATTCAAGCGTGATCACAACGAATATGGAACGTGGTATAATTCTTTGGGCGCTCCGACGTAATTTGTTGCTGTCGCCAAAAAAACAAAGTGATGTTTACGCTTAAAAAGCACTTAAGTTTATGAAATCTTGCTTATATCAAGTCCCTGACGAAGATTTAGTTTCACATTAAATACAGTATTCTGCACAGGCTCATATAGACGTCCACACAGCAACGTACAGAGGTCGGGGTTTGTCAAATAATAAATTGAATGCAACTACTAACCCCTGTGGGATACTGTAGATATTCAACGTGAGCTCCTGACTCTTAAAGTAATTTTGCCTGATGTACACTGGTTTAATAAAATAAAGCATCTTTGGATCAAAAAAACAAACAAACGAGTGCACAGCCTTCGAAGCAAAGGAAAAATAAAATGCTGGACACCATGCAGCCGGAAAGAGATAAGACTGCAGAGCATCTCCAGACACTGAAAAAAAAACTACAGTACATGGCTGGACAATGCATGAAACGGAGGAGGGCTCTTACTTCGAGACAAGTGCTTTTAATTTAAAATGGATGAAGGAAATCGTGGCCCCCTTTTGCCGTAAGTCACTCGGTGGATGTTTCTCACCCTCAAAGGTGCATCCTTGGTTGGCTGCACATCTACCAAAGACAGAGTCCTTTGTTCACATATTTTTCAAGGATGCTTCAGGTCTGTCCTACACATGCACACATACGTACAATACATTCTGTCTTGCCACTCGACAAAGGTGAAAAACGCCAAACAGGGGAAGACAAAATGTTTGCAAATATTTGAAGTATAAAGTATCGAAGTTTTTAATGCTGGATTTGTTTCTGAACTTGAAAAAAAAAATGGGTGTCTGTTAATGACCTACGCTAGAATGAACGTGGAACGGCGTGCAGGCAAGCACAGCTACGGTATGTAAACAACGCAAGATGCATGGAAGTAGAAAACAAGCGGCATTCGTCAACTAACCTTCCAGAACGATAATATCTCTGACGTCAATGTCTAACTGCTTACACATCAGTCATACATTTCCTTCCTCCACTTTTCTTTCTGCTGTGTCTATTTTTGAGTAAGAATGGCACTGATGATGTCATCGTGACTGATGCTCGACAGATTTTTCCTGTTAAAACAATTCACACCAGCAAATAGATTGCAGTGGCTACTATTGGTTATACCCAGATGTTTTATTTTCCCCAGCAAAATCGAATGAAGAGGAAAGGTGTGCTGGTGTTGCTTGTGGAGCTCTTTAAAAAAACAAAACAAATGTTTTATCTGTTTTTGGCAGATGTTATTTAGATTTTTCGAACCGTTTCCCTTTCCCATAAATACTTTCTGACCGGTGCACCTGCAGCACAGTCACAGACGGTTAGGCTTCTTTGCAGCTCTGGTAGTTACTGGCACATCAAACTGTTCCCTTACAGCTGACAAATGCCGCTAATTTAAAAAAAAATATTTAATTTGGAAGGCTTTAGCAGATTCTACTCGACACTGTACGGTTCTGCAGCCTGGCGCTGACAGACAGTTGAACTGTTGCACACTGAGATAGGAATCATTCAAACACACAAACACTCTCAGCCAAAGCTCAGAAAAATCAATATCATCAACTTTTTGGAAACGATAAGAATGATCCGCAGATGGATCGACAGAAGCTTCGGGGGACCTTTTAGCCATCTGTTTGTGTGTTTGCGTGTGTGTGTGTTTGCGTTTGCTCCGGCTGAAGAGTCGTGCCAGCTTGTCTGGTCGTGCAGGTGACCTTGCCTGGAGCTTCTGCCGACCTCTGCTCGCCTGCCTCCTGCTGAGTCATGGTTCTCATCCAGACAATGGCCTGTGGACTGTTATGGTAGCCAGATGGCAGCTGCAGCTCCGGGGCTTCATTTATATTAAAAAAAATAAATAAATAAAAAAAAAAAAAGCACTTTCATTTGACCTTTTAGTTTTTCAAACCAAATGCTCATTTTATGATTAAATGAAGTTGCTGACAAGATGCACAAGAGTTCTAGCACCTCGAGCAAAGGCTGATACATTAGGACTTATGTTAGGATTCTTACACTTTAGGAGATTCATTGAGGTCATTGAATATTTGATGGATGAATCTGCTTCTTGGATGCATTTTCCTCTTGTCTTTTTCAATAAGTTCCAGTCCAGTTAATGACCATGAGGTGGCTTCATAGAAATTGAGACTATGTTGAAGTGACAAGAAAAACATCCTCTAGAAAAGCATGCTGACATGCAAAAGTAAGATGGTGAATTCTGTAAACATTTTGCCTGCAGACCGTCACCATGTTTGCATCGCCAATTCTAGTATTAGTCTCAGCATGGCTCTAGGAGCTGACTCCAGCCACAAAACTTTGGATTTAGTTGTCAACTGAAACTTGAAGTGGCAAACTATGCACCTGAACTGATACTCAAGAGATTTTGTAGCAATAAAGATATCCTGCGATGTCATGCCAGCTCTCTTTTTGCCACGTAAACACAGGTTGTTTCATTTTTCTAGCGAGGGCGAGTTTCATATAGCATCTTTGCATCCTGAATCGTGCATTACGTACAGTGTAAAGTTTGTGAATGGGCTACGACATGAAAAATCACCAGCCCCTTAAAACCCCCATTAAAGACTTTTACGGTCACTTTGATGTCACCGGAACAAAAAGTAAACTGATTATACCGCTATTGTAACGCACCAGATAGGAACCCTAAAATCCATCAGCAGTTGTTTCAAAGACGCTCGCAGCTTAATAAATTATGCCATCGGAATAATTAATGGAAGACCAATTGTTAAGGCGCTGATGAATGTGTGTGATCTCCAGGCAGTTAGTGCAGGCTTTGAATCTGGAGAAATAATTCAGGAGTGACGGGCGCACAGACCCCCCGTCCCCCCGCCCCCCACCACACACACACACACACACACAACTTTGATTTCTATTCTCTCCATCGTCACCCGATCAAAGTTCGACCCACATTGTTGAGCAAGCAGTTGTAAATTCCGTCCAACCCATCGGAGAGGAAGCGTGCCGAGAGCCGAGCTGCTTGTTTCGCCACGCGCTGAATCAAACCCGGCAAAACTCATGGATGAAAAACATCTGACAGGCTTGCCGGTGTCACCCGACAGAAAGAAGCAGCTCGTATTGTGTCTCATAATAACTCAAATAAATGACATCATTACCTGCAGACCGCCACAGCGACAGTGACTACATCGTTCGAAAGCAAACATCATGTGACAGCAGCAGAACGATGATATATTAAAGTCTCTCTGCGGCGAGTGATTTAATACACAGTTGCTGCATACATAATGTGAAAGTAGCTACAATTTCCATGCGCATACATAAATATTGCAGGAAGGCTTTTACCAAGCCAGACCCTGAATTATAATGTCTATATATAAAACAAATTAAATATATAAAAAAAAAAAGGAATCATAAAACCTCCATTGAGTAACAGTGCTAAACAGAAGCATTAAAAAGCTACTAGGCATCCACAAACAGGCTCATAACACTGAATTTAATTGTGAACGACGCCAACAGCTTTAAAACGTGTAACAAGAAAACAAGCACTGTTGTTTTTGTTTCACATCACACACACACTAAATCATTTTTTTCTTTTCTTTTCTTATATTTTCTGTACCTGCTGTGCAGGGCGGACGACAGCGTTCACGATTAAAGGAGCAGTGTGTAGGATTTAGTAGACTCGCCTCCACCTCCCCTTCCACGCCTGCAGGAGGAAACTAACGTATAACATGAAAGACCTTCTCTCAATCACCGCATCTTCGCTTCATTTCGCACCTCCCGGAGTGAATTTTACTCCTGCCACTCCTGTCTTTTTCGCTCGACTTTGTATGTTATCGCTCCATCTCTGCAATTTACTCTGCAGAGAAGCGAAGATGAAAAATCATTTAGGAGGTCCAGGACATGTTTAATCAGTGCAGTGCAAAAGCCTGGAAGCAGGAGTCAAGGAAAATATGCATTATAGCAAATGCAAAGATTTATCAACATGTAATAGCTTGGGTGCTCCATGTGGTGCGTGGTTTGGAGGGGAGCAGTCAGCATTTTAGGAAGAGCTACTTACTGCGCAAACCTTTGAACTGAGCTTTTTCAAAGGGAAACTTTTGCTCAAGTGCTCAAGGTATTTCACAGCAGTGAACAGACAACTGTCGACTATTCTCAGCTCGACTCATCCGACAGGCTGATTGACAGATAAATGTCAAATTAGTGATTTAGTCTCTTGACAGACAATCACGTGCGTAAAATGACCTGACTGATCACCATGTGGGGTTCGTGTCTTTAGTTTATTCATATGACCCACATGTATATGAAGTATTTAGTTATTGCAATTTTAATCTAATTTCCACTAAATTAATTCACTTCTTCTTTCATATCTTTGAAAATGTCTCCATGCTACATCACTAAAATACGTCCAGATTGCATTGCTTTAAAGTCATTCTGTCTCCTCTGACATTTTTTTTTGCCATCTTGCCTGAGATCATGCTTTAAGTTCAAGACACTACACAGATCCATAGCCTATAATTATATATGTTCATGTGTGTTCAAATGTAAATTGTGTGTACATCTCATGTTACATGTTATTCATGCGAGACATCTACATGGGTAAAAAGGCTGCGAAATGTCCCCTGCATGATAAACTATATTCGTGGGTCTGTATTTGACCATTGTATTTTTATACCATTCGATGAGGACATTTTCATTTTAAGTGAAAGTTGAATCAGCGTTTATCCATCCGTCCGTCCATCCTTCCATCCTTCCATCCATCCATCTCTCTATCTATCTAATAGTGACATCAAAAGTACCGTACATGACCGAAAACAAGGTAATATGACTAAGTTTGTATGTGCACTTTTAACTCAATGAACAAAGTAACCGGCCATCAGATGTCCTCAAAATGTATCAACCGTAACAACATTTTAATTAAGTTCAAATTGCACATACAAAGTTAGTCAAACTACTTGGGTTGTGTGTGTGCCCGCCTTTAGCACTTATTTGGACAGATACCACTGAGTTTAATTAGGAAATAATGAGTGCTTTACCTTGGCTTCAAGCCAGCTGCCTCGCTGCGATAGCGTGGCTACGCTTGCCAGATACATATCAAAATTAATTTTGCTAGAGAGAAATGCTTATCATTTAAATTAGCACCCCTGTCAGAGAAGTGATTTGTCACATCAAAAGATGCTCTGAGAAAGAAATTCTCCAAAACGAGTGAAACTCCCAACGTTTGGTTTGGAGTCTCCGGTGGGACGGGCCAATCAAACAGAACAAAATGAATAATTAGCTGTGATTAATTAATTGCTGACTGATGTGAATATATACACAGAGAAACCGTTTTTTTTCTTTTAAATAATGTCCTCAGAAGACCTCATTGGACTGATTTTGTGTCTCATGTTGGCGGAGGCTTCAACTCTTTTTGTCTTGGACCGACCCAGACTGTTTCTTTCAGGAGACGCCGTCCTTCAGAATGATGCCAAATAATTGACGCAGACTTTCCATCAAATAATGCAAATAATAGTACAGAAAAGCACGATGATTACAGCAACATAAAATCTAAGGATGTCAGGTGGGACAGAAGCAGAACTTTACAGATGCAATTTCGTCTCATCAATACATTTGATCAATTTGTATTCAGATTATCAGCAGACTCAGTTTTGTTTGTCTGTGGTCAGGTGCTGCCTGTAGTTGGATGCTAGCCTGGTGTTCGCAGACCTAAATATGTGTGAATATACAGTATGGATCTGGCTATGTTTCATAGGGAATCGTTTACAGTCATTGCATCCTCGGGTTAAATTGTTTAAATATGAGGTGAGGGGAAAAGGCAAGGGGTGAAGTTAATGGTCAGGTTGGTGTCTGCAACTGGCAAGCAGGAAATGCATGCAAAACGATCCACAGGTGTGAAAAGACTAAGTTGAGAGACATGCAAATTGTTTATGCAACTATCTCCCTTAGATTTCCCCTTCATTTCATCGCCTGGTCGTAATGCTACTGCCAAAAGGTGGCGGTAATGCACCTAAAAGCTGTTTGTCAACTGCCATTAAACAACAAAAGGAGAGGAATTTCCTAAATGGTATCGCCAATCGTTGACTCACTTACTTTTCGTAACTTTTTTTCCCTAAGGTTTCGCAGTGAATTTTGTTGGTTTGTTAAACAGAAAAAAACCAATATCATTATGTAAGTTTGAGTATTTTCCCACAGAATGGCGAACCTAAGAAGCACTTGAATCCTTGTTGCATCACTGTTGCCAAACAGAAGAAAAACTATCAGTCAGTCTTGAAAGAATAAAAATCAAATCTGAGCAAACAAAACTTTAATCTTATTATTACTTCATAGTTTGAGGCTAGAGATACTGTTAGTTCACAGAACAGCCACCGTTTTATGTTCAGTCGAATGGATTATTCTAAATCTACCCCCGAGTTAACACGACTGCCCCTTTCAACCTTGGAGCACATTTTTTCCTTTGAGTGCACATGATATTGTGCCCATATTCTCCTCTGAGTGACAATCTGTTGGATACATTCCAGTACGAGTGATTTTCACAATATGCCCCGGCTCTCCTGGGAAATTTCGCTTTCAGCACCCACCAATTCCCACCTCTCCCCGAATAAAATGGGTTTCCGGCGATTGCAGGAGAGAAAATTGCTCGCTTCTTTTCTGAAAGACATTTGCTGTAAACGTGGTTATAGACTTGATAGGACCCCTGTGATTACTGTGAAGTGGAATTACCCTGTTTTATCGCAGAATGCACCTTCTGCCATTAGGCCTGACGACACCTGCCATTAGGGTCTGTGTGGAACTGATGCGGTGATTAGAGATGAATGGACAGCTTCCATTTTCACCACCTGTGAGACGGAACATCCATACAAGTATCAAATTAATATATAATTCCCCTCTCACTGACTCTGAATACATTTGCATGCATCTTGAATGCACTCAGCGAGAACTTGGGTTAACTTTTGATCATCTCCACGGGGCCTAATGGTGCTTGAAGTGATTAAACAACAACTCCGCCTTAAATGAGAGGTCATTCATTTTAAGAGAAAGAAATTACTTCTAATTTGATTTGGTGCTTTGGCATCTGACATTTCTGTGTATTTACTTATAATCACCGAAGGGCCCGGCTGGATATTTTGTCTTAAAACGTGGGCTGTATTTAAAGGTAAAATGCAGGACTTTTACATATAAATCAGTCCCTCCAGGGTTTTGCATTTTTTTATTGTGATTGTTGCGATATGTGACAGCTTTACAAGAACAGAACGTTTTACTGACAGAAGTGAGAGACAAAGATTTCACACTGCAGGTTGAACATTTTTTTCTTACTGTCTGTCACTGAACTATTTTCATGTTTTTAGCAACCTGTTGTTCCTCCATGCAACAGATTTGACACACTGAGCATCGTGTATAGCGAGCCTTTCAGATATCGTTCTCATCCATTTTGCCATATTGTGCACAGAAGCTGAACACTGAGTGTTTGCTGAGCCCCTAAAATACATTTTGTTTGTTCTAAACAAACGGAGCGGCGCTGCCGCTCCTTAAAGTCCAGCCAACGTGCATTTTATCTGCTAATTCTAGAAATAATTAAATCAATAATCCGCCGTCTGTGATCTCAATATGATCTCCTACATAGTTTATTGAGGGGATCAACGCTGGATATGTTCTGATGTCCTGTCGTTTCCTATTGTTCTGACAAATAATTAGTAAACAGCGAACAGACTGGAACTTGTAATGCGCTAAAGTTATTTGAGGAGCAGAGAGGACACTTTTCTGTTGTAGTACTTTAATCTAATTTTGGATAGAATTGATAATTATAACGATTTAAAATTGGACAATCTCCATATTGTTTGTTAATGAGGATCCCAAAACCAGAAAACTAAGCAAAGTCAAAATACCAATAAGAATTAATACAGGAAAACAAGGCACTCGCGATGGAAAAATGAATACGATGGAAAACACAGGGGAGAGAAAATAGATTAAATACACTTCGGTAGAAGAATGAGACACAGGTGGAACAAATTAAGGTGAGGAAGTCCCTCGACCACTTCTCGAAGGATTTGACTCCCTGCTACTTCTTTCTGTTCCCCAAAAAATTGGACACAATTTCAGGCCCATGGTGAAACTGCAAATGCACTCGTAACAGTGGTCACAAAAATGTGTGTAACTCAAGTGCTGATGTTGATCAAGGAACGTAACTTGGAATACTTGCACGCGAAAGTTAAAGCTTCGGCCTGCTCAAATCGCATTACTGTACTGCACTCCGTTTGCGGGAAACAAGGAACCGTCACGGAACTTTTTGATCGCACCTCATAAAACAACCTGATTTACTTGTTTGTTGCTCCGTTGGACTTTTTCTTGAGCGGTGCCACCATCTTCCCAGGTCACAGTAATCAGCTGAGTCCACTGATAATGCTATTTTTTTGTTGACCTCTCATCTAACACAATTATCCAACCTCATGTGTCCACATGAAAATAAATTACATTCATTTCATGTAGCGGATTTGTTTTAGTTCGCAGGCTTTTTCGTTCGATCTAGATCATGATTACGAGGTCATGCCCTAAACTGCTTTTTGTTAGAAGCCTATTATCTATTGGACCAGTGGTTTGCCTCTGTACATCACCTGCCACGCACTCTTCTGCCAATGTTGTGAGCTGAACTGTTGTCTTCTTTTTGTACGCTATGTATAGCAGCTTCTGACACACATGAAATGTTTTTTTAAACCTCATCTACAAAACAAAACCACCGAGCACTCATCATCGCCAGAGCACCGAGCCTTTGTGCGAAGAACTGGTTTAATGATTTCATATTTAGTCAATACATACCCCTTTGTTGACATTACTAACACAGTTTCATTATACAGGACTTTCCTTATTGCATTTATTATAATTTCGATGTGGGAGAACATGTTCCTGCGTCATAGATGATTCATGTTATTGTATAATTCATGTGGTCAGAACAGCAGCACAGGTAGGGGTCTGAAGCAGGAAGGCAAGCTGTGTATGACCTTCACACAAATGGTTTGAATAGAGTAGAACGTTTTTTTTTCTTTTTATGTTTGGGAATATGTACAGTTCAATTAAAAAGGGAAAACACCTGTCGAATTTCAAATGTCCCACTTGGATGTTCATTTTGTCCCCGTGTTGCTTTATATAAACGCTGACGAGGTTGTTTGTCACTTTTTTTTTTTTTTTATATATTATGACGGCAGAATTAAAGCAGATATTTATGCTGTTTTGATGTTACCTGTTTGTCAATATTCTCAACCAGGAAGAGGGACATTCACAAATGGGAAATTTTTCAAATCCCAGGTGCTTGTACGCGCAATAAGTACTGTGGCACTAATGAGGCGAATGGGGAACAGTTGAGTATGTGTGTGACAGTGTGATTACAGCATTGCAGGTGGGATTGGCAGGATCTGGGATAAACAGGAGAGTTAAGCTGTGTTCGGATTGTCTGAACACAGCATTCGTAAATGGGGAAACAGGCAGACACTGGGGAATGATGTATAAAATGTGCAGATCTGTTCTGTGACGACATTTTTCTTATTGTCAACAAATACGATTAAAAAGATCAAAAACAAAAATGAAGCCATCCTTGACCTACACGATTTGTTTGTGTAGGTCAAGCTCAGGTTATTTCTTTGTGCCGCAGAGCTGACAGGTGGAAGGAAACGTAGTCCCTATCAACTGGGTATTTTATATACTACTTCTGGTGATAGTGCAGTCACTTTTCCTGTTGATAATAAAATACACATTTCCCCAAAATTACTGAGTTTAGACATCATTCTTTTAATATAAAAATCGATCTAACAACAAAAATGTTTGGGATCTGAAGTATTGATGTTTCAGTAATCAATCAGCACACAAATTCTTCCAGCTGCTTCCAGTGCAAACAGGGTAAAGAAGCCAGTAAGTATTGAAATGTATATTTTATTTTTGTCATTGGTTTGTTGACAATACAGAAATCTTATGATATAAAAATATCATTGCACAATGTTTAAGATATGTTTTTTTCTGGCCAAGAGAGTTTTTTTTATATTGTTACAAAAGTTGATAAATGTATGATGTGCCGATGCATGGGTAAACTGTCGCTTAGCAACAGGTGCTGAAAATTGGATAAGGAGCACTCAGAAGATTAGTTTAAAAAGTTGTAAAAGTAAAAGTGACAAAAGCTGGCTGCTTCAAAAAGAGCGGTTTTCAATTTTATTTGACTTTCGCTGACAGACAGGAGTTTCATTCAGTGAACTACTGTGAGGCGAAAGCAGACATATTCCTATCATAGTTCCTGTGTTCTGATTTTTATAACGATCCATTTCTCACTTGAATAATGAGCGTGAATTACTTGCTGCCCATCCATTCGCTATTACATTTTGTTGAGAAAACAGTGATTTGTTTTTTTAGCACGAGTGGCCTGCCGCTGGCCTCGGCCCAGCAGGTTCACTTCATTAAAATTGGATGAACCATTGTTGCCACCCAATCAGTGATTAGCGCTGTGTGCCTGCAGTCAATCGATACCGTTAACTAATCTACATTTATTAGCAAACATCAGGAACATAATTGATATCCTGACGCAGTATCTTAATACAAAATCATGTGAGCTAACTGGGAAAAAACATTTCTTGAAAATGGAGCGTCCTTCTTCTCGAGGTCCTTCCGGGACTTTTTTTTTTTACTTTATATTTGATAATTTTCGGGCAAATTGGCACCATTATAAGTTAAAATGAGCTACTGGCAGCTCCTATTCTTTCTACGGATGTACAGACAGCTGCTTTAACATTAGAACAAATGTAAAAAGTCAATTCTAAGGCACATTCTGGAGTTAAAAGAAGCATATTTTTCCCTGAGGATTTTCTAAGTAGACGTATGGATGTGAATTTGCGATGGATATCAGAGATAATGATGTCCTTCTGAACGTTGAGTCTCACTGCATCTAAAAATAAAAACACTGTGTTTACCCTTTTGTTTCTTAATGCTTGCATGTGTACATTGACACTGTACAGAATGGAAAGTGACAATGAAATCCTGCTTTTAACTGGTTTGATTGAACCATTTTAGGCAATTTAAACAATAATCAGATTGGCATCGGGCCTCCTTTATAAACTGATTAGTTTAGCCCTATCAATTATAGTCTCTAAAGAGGTGTACACGTTGGCGAGATAAATAATTTTAGAGCTTAATGAGACTGTTTTTCCTTTGAGTTTGCTGCTAACGCGTCCTAATTAAAGTTGTTTGACTTAATGGGTTTTTCATTTCAAGTTTCGAGGTGCTAAAAATATAACAAGACGCATCAGTATAAATTAAAAACTGGAACTTTGAACCTGCTGCGTTGATTGGGACTGAAATACACAAACCATGATGTTACTTTTACTGTATGTGGACCCTGCTGTGATGATGTACAGCTCAGTGCTCCTCATCCTTCAACCGAGACAGAAGCTGTGGTGCAGAGGGACGCATGTTGTCGCCGAGGAGAGGCGGGAGGGGAAAGACAAAGTGAGGGAAGAAGAAGAAAGGGGAGGGCAACAGAAAGGAGGAGAGGAGGAAAACGTGAGCAAGGAGATGAAGGAGCAAAAGGAGAAGTTTGAAAGGGCAGAAAAAGTGAAGAAAAAGGTGGAGGGAGACGAGGCATCCAGAGAATACTAAACTATCCACAGTGTCACTGTTGTCTTAATTGCGCTTTTAATTAAGATTTAGAAATGACAAGTGTTTCGGGACAGATTTGTTTGCTCCTGTGAGCTGAAAAAGCTGTCAAAAACGTGTCATACATCCAAATAACTTCATGCTTTAATGGTCTTGTGAAACGGGTGTGTGCGCACTGTATAAATTACAGCCCACTATGAGCCATGAAGCCTGCTGCAAGTCATTCCAGACTGCATTGTTCCATAATATTCCATGAGAGGGTGCTGTCCTGCTTAATAAACAACTAACAACAACAACAAAAGTAATTGACATTGTTTCAACCATTACTGAAATTAATCATATACTGTATACTTTAACTTGATGTAAGTGATGTAAGTGGAGGACAGGATGAGACCTAACTGCACACTACAAGCTCTTCCACGTTACTTTTTGTAGTGGTACAACTGTGTCATATGATCTTTGTTGAGATACACAATATTTCCTACACGTCATATAAGGTAATGGCTATAAAAATATCACCCCACTTCCTGCTCTTAAATGCAAACATGGGATTTTTGAAATAATATCTTTGGACAGATTCTGGAGCGATTTCAACTGATCATAAAGTGGAGAATCTTGGGTGGAACACTGCTGTTTCATGCTTTTGTTCTATGTTTGGACTCTGAACTGATGACTGATGGCATTAAATGTATGGATGGCATCAACAAGGGACGAAGCTTTCCTCTCGACTGATGCTGATACATTAATAACGAACTATCAAAACATCTAGAAATTGCCTGAGGGAAACAGACTAGTAGCAGAAAATGATGGTAATGTTTCAGCAGAACTGAGCTTTCAATCCAGATACGTGCTCCTCGAGTCTCTCTGTGAAGGATACATGATCCAGAGCTGCCTGTACTGGATACACAGATATTAAACTGATGTAGACCTCCAGTAAGACAGCAGACAAGCATATATGTGAAATAAGTGAAATGAAATAGTGAAGAAATGTCAAGGTTTTGCGGCCATATTTGTGCTGAAGGATTGTGTTTTAAGCAGGTATTGGTTCGCATAAGGTGTCATTGTGTAACCCGAGTGAGTTACAGAGTGGATGTGCGTCTTCAGCTCACAAACTAAATGACTAAACAAAGCAGCTGTGACAGATGCAGCGATCGCTGTGTCCTTGCCAAAATCAATTTGAACTTCTCGGGGTGACGTTTCCTCCCACACCTGCCTCTGTTGTTATAATTTACCACAGAGCACTTTGTGAAATGAGAACAAAGTCTGGAATGCAAATTATCTGACGGTGACATTACCTTCAGCGTCCACTCAAAAAAAAGTTGGACGGTAAAACAGAAGCTGAGAAGGATAGTTGATGGTTCAAAGATCGTACCGGAGGGGTTTCTCATTTTTTTGAAAGTCAAATTTTAAAATCGTATCATATTTAAAATCTTGACAAAATAATTCACAGAAAAAAATGATTAACAAGCTTGCTAGAGTCATGCACAAGGATTAAGTTAGAAACTGTGCATTTACACAGTATTGGGGGTCGTTTGAGTGGAACATAGAGAAATATAGAGTGTTCATACTCGCATAACGATTTCGGTACAAAACTGTGTCACACCTTCCAGATAAAACATGACACGTGCAGGAAGAGAGCGACGCTGCCAGCTTGCTGTCTCCCCGAGTGAGGATTACAGAGCTCTGGCCATGAGTGAAACAACAACAAAGGCACAATCTTGTTAGCTTATCTACTGTGCTGTGAAATTTGTCTTTGAGAACATCCGAAGATACTAAGTACAACAGATAACAGCCGGGGCATATCAGCTCATTAACTCTGTAAATTACCCTTTGATGGATTTTACACGGTTAACAAAGATCTACGAGGCCTCCAACTTTCTCTGAAATATTTCTTTAATAGAAACTGAAGTATAACAAAGAAAACTTCAACATGCAGACACACTTTGATACCTGAACTCCTCTTAAAGCACGTGTCCTGATTGTTTTTTACAGCCTGGCTCAAAGGAAGGACAAAGAGGAGAGAACCACATGAGAGAACCACATGATTCTTAATTAAAAATATATCTAACAAGATCTAAAATTAATAAAAGTAGGTAAATCTGTAACATCAGTGGAGTTTTGAGTAGATAGAACAGTAAAAATGTTAAATGAACAAAGAAAGCATGTTGGGAAGGTTTAAAACAGTAGCTGCACAAGATAAACAAATGTTGAATTCTATTTTACAGCAATTATAGGAAAAAAAAAAAAAGGATTGTAAAAGGGGAACTACTGACCTACTGCATAAGGTAAAATGTTGTAACACAAATGGGAAAAAAAATTGTGTTTTATGAGATGCGCTCTCAGTCTAATACAGGTACTCAATAAAAGTGTTGGCAAGGAAACATATGAGGCTGTGGAGAGAAATAGAGGCATTCTACTTCAAGTTTGCTGGTGATTCCCTGCTAGATCAGGCTTCAGTGCTATGGATTGTATCAAAATGGACTAAAGGAACAACTTCAGTGTAAGCACACCGGTAAAGCTGCGCTTCAGCATCCCGCCCAGGTAGATACAATCAAAAATTTTTCCGTAAATATTACATTGGAACACCTTATTTTACTCGTTTGAAACAACATTTTTGGCCACGTACTTGTCTGAGTTGTGCTGGAGTTGCAGTGGTTCTCAACAGGTCTAGCCCGAGGATCTGTTTGTTGCATAAAGTTGCAACCCAAATTTTTGAAGCCACTTGAAGGACAATTTGCAGAAGGGATCTGTAAATTGTAGCTACAGAAAATAACCTGCGTTCCACTCTCCCCCTCTAATGCATGATTCTCTGCATGTGCATCGACCACAAGCTGCACCGATCACGATCACAAGCACATTTTCAACAAAGGGGAAACACTTTTCTCACAGCGTTCATCCTTACTCACTGAAATGTTCTTATCTGTTCTTATATCATAATCAACAAAATCCAAAGAAAACTTCACCGTTGTGTGTGTTGTGAATAACAAACCACCAAAATGATGTAAAAAAAAAGGGTTTTCATTTTTTGGCTGCCGGGACAGTGACAACATGAAAGTGGCCAGTGAAAGTCTGACCTACTGGCCAAGTGGGTCAGTGGGGATAACAATGTGACATTCAGACACTGGTTATGTACCAACACGAACAAAGTTCTCACGTCTTTTCGTCTATTACATACCCGAACATTGATCAAATGAAAGCCTTTCACATTTACACAGCACTACAGATTCACCTCGGCAGAGTGGGACAAAGACCGACCTGTGATAAGCAGTGCAGATGGTGACTGATAAAGGTTTTCTTCTCAGGCTTTGCTGTTGCCGCTGCAAGCACTTTGTATGCATGCTGCTGAGATCATTCAGTACAAAAAAAACTGAATATTTCACTCAACCGGACTCAAGTATGCTGCTCCAGTACATCCCAAAACTACCATCTGTACACTAAAGAATAGACAAGTAATTCAGGGCTCACCAGATGTGTTTATGTGCTACCAAATTTTGTTTGCACTCTTGTGGTCTAAAAGTTACAACATGTCTAATCAAAGCTGGCCAAAAGTCTGAAAAAAAACTCTCAAACCTCTTGGCATTACACATAAATGTAAACATGTCATCTGCATAGAGTGTAAACCTAAAAACTAGCCCTGAACCTACATACTAACCTCAGGATGTATTATTAAAACCAACACACTGCAGATTACGGCAGGCTTTTGTGTACAAATTATTCAAATGTTCCCTGGCTCCAAAATTTGTCTTGATAAGGTTGTTGCTTTGTTGCGGTCCCACAATCTCCTTTTTTCCTGTTGTTTGCTTTCCTGAAACAACTAACTCGCACAACTGAACTATCGTCGACATCCATCTTGCAGTTGAAGCGTGTTGTGCTGTGCTACGTCGTGTGCAAGGCCTTAGTGTGGAGGTAAGATAGTATGGCAAGCACCAAAGGACAAATTACCAAACACCATCCACGATAAGAGAGAAGCGTATATTCTGGGTCCAAATCTTGAGACAAATCTTTCGTGGAAACAGGACAGTTCCGCTAAACGGGGCAATGCAAGAGCAACGGGAAAAAAAAAAAAATCTCATTGTGTTTGCACCCACCGTTCTTTACTCGAGAGCCTCACTCTTCTTCTCCAGACAGCAACTGACCTGAATACGTCCATCCCGGTCCCCTGTGGCCCGAACCTGCTGCTGCGACACCGCTGCGGCCGTAATTTTCCATTAGCGTGAGACAGAGGGGCCGTTTATAGCAGCAAAGCCCTGTGGAGAAGCATGTTAGCGGTAATTATTCAGCTGATAGGTTACGAGCAGAACAGGCCTGTCACACCTCTCCTGGCTCCCCGAACTGGGAGAATCGCAATCCAGCAGGAGCGTTTGCCTCCATAGATATGAGTCACACCAACAGCAAGCAGCTCGTCAGAGAAACAGAGGCTTCCGTTTCACTTGTATTCTGATACGTTTGAGTGTAAAAAAAAAAAAAAAAAAAAAAAAAAAAAGATAAGAAAAAAAAAAAAGGCATATTTTAACAAGCTTTTATTTCTGGAGGGACTTTCTGCCATCTCAGGTTCATTAACCTCTGAGGGATGAAATGGATTTAGCAGGTGGAGTCATAACCGTGGGAATATGTTTTAGTTAGGGGGTGCTGTGGGCATGATGCAATATGTTGGAGTTGGGAGATGGTGTGTGTGTGAGAGTTAAAGGGGAGGACATTTATCGTGTAGGAAGTAGTTCAAATGAGCACAATCTTAAATAAAAAATCTTCTGCAGTCAAATGCATTCATTAATATGAATCCTAAAACTTCATATCATAGATGCAGTGCTGCCAGGGCGCACCGGAACGAAGCTCCGACCCTTTTTTCTTCAAGTGAGGAAATATAATGTTCACAGTGTTTTTCTTCCCTTTAAAATTCATGCTGTTTTGAGTGTTTGAATATCCAAAGCACATGTCATGTAAAAGAGCTAATAAAAACAAATGGAGTGGTCAAATTTGTCATGATTACATTTAAAGTATATTAATTGAAATCAGCCTTAAGCTTGGTAATGATCATCTTCCATTTGCGCTGTCAAGGTTACTGCATTATTCAGTTATACAAACGCAACACTTCCTGTATTATTATAAATTAAAAGCCCTCTAGTTTTTCATGTGAAAAAAACCTTCATTTCTTAAAAAAGGCTTTTATTGTTGACTGTATATTAAATTATTATGGAAATACACATGATTTAATTGCTACCATAGAAACAGTGGTTACTGTATGCAATACTTTTACTTGTTTACATATTTTTATGCAGTGGTATTAGTACTTTTAGTGAAGTAAAGAACCTAAATACTTCTTCTATCACCACCCCTCACACCTCTACTTCCCACGGCTTTGGTTGTAATCAGTACAGATTTGAACTCACGCCATCAAGAGAACATTAAAACTTGTTTTATGGCCTTTGCACCTTTTAGTGCTTCTATTCGTCCAATGTTGTCACGATGGTAGCCTGAACTTTTATTCTTGTTTATTTCAGCTACATCTTTTCGGAAAAAGAAGTCAAATAAAGTATTTGATCCATTTAGTTTCTGGCTCTGATTGTCTTTCTCCATGTGTCCTATTCATAAATGAAGAAGAGAATTGGAAAGAATTCACAGAGTTTATAAATAATAGAGACACAAACTTTTTTTGCTTTTAGAAATGTATGTAAAAAAAAAACTAAGATGGATTTTTCAGACAGTGAATATGAATATTTCACACAGACAAGATAAATGTAAAAACATCTTGCATGGAATTACAAATCCAAGCCACTGTGTCCTTTTAGTCTTGTTTTGATGGTATCATACTATGTAACCTGAGTTGTTGCACACATTTTGGGGAATTTTTTAATTTTTTTTATTTTACTTTCTTTTACCATAGTAATTTTTGTTATTTGTTTTATGAAACTGTGAAATAATATTTTAGGAGTTTGCAGATTTTAGTTTAATTATGTAAAATCAGTATTTCTTTATCAGTTAACAGCACTTTATCACTTTATGTTATTTTAATGTGTAACATTTAAATTGCTTATTGATTAAATACTGGTTAAATCCCTTAGATTAAATTTGGTTCCTAACTTGACAATGTTTGCAGGAGGAAAGCTGTAAATGTAACATGTGCAGCAGCAGAGTAGTGGAGAGTGGACAGTCTGCTGCGAGTAGAGAATAAAGTTGGGTGTATACTGTTCTGCCCTGTTGGTGCTGATCACTGAATATTATTCAAAGAGAAACTGTTGCCGGCTTGTCTCTCCACAGGCCGGATTGACTAGGGGGTACCAAGAAATCAGAGTTGCATACTGTATGGATAGTCAGTATCAGTCTATTCCAAAATTCTCATTGAAGTAACATAAAGTCACTTTGGGAATTTCTGGATCTGCATGTGAATTTCAAATAAGCATCTTTTAGTTTGTAAAAAGTTTGGCTGCACTGCAGTTTTTTCACCAGTGACATTTCAGAGGTCAATTTCCAGTTTCATCTGTGGTTTCAGATAGGACTGCTGTTGTCAGACGCTGTCACCGTCCGTCAAGAACGTCCCATTTCCACATACGATCTATCGGAGTGACACTCTTCTGTCTGAATGACAGCACGGTAAAGAGAGCCTGCAGAGCTGCCAAAACATGTCTAACTTTCTCAGAGATGACCTGCTGGAGAGACTCTGACTGACTGTGACTGGAAGCTGCACAACCAGGTCCTGGAGATCCTGAGGATGTCAGGGCACGGCATGTGACGGTCACAGAATTTGTTCCACAGCTGACAGTAAAGATCACTTGGATGGCAACGTTTCAGGGATTATTCCTCTGCACAGATGGTCACAGAAACTGGGAAAATGACACTTGCCTCATATGGGGTAATGACTGATTTTGGGTCCTCAGCTAAATTACATCAACAGGACATATATGAATAGGAGGATGGGCTCTGCATTCAAAATTGGAGATTAAAGTAAACTCTGCTTTATTTTCTGTTAAAACGTGCTTTACTCTCTCACTCACTATTTTCAAATGACTTGGTGTGGAAGCAGAAAACATTAATCTTTCAAGACACTACCTACTACTAAAGACGTATTTAGATCCTGTACTTAAGTAGAGGTACCAAACTGGCCATGAAAAAAAAATTCTCCGACACAAGTTAAATTCCTGTATGAAAAGGACATTGAAAAGGATTTGGTGGATTAGTTGTTGGAGCTGTAAACAACTTGGACATCTGAAGTGTGACCCCGACGACACTCATTTTCGCAAGACGTCAAAAGCTAAACAGGTTGGAAACTACTCGTTAAATCTTTAACAATGTGTGGTATTTCAAAAGCTTGTTATTTTATTTATTGTGTCAAATCCATAACTTAAAGTAACTAAAGCTGTCAAATAGATGTCGTAGTACAATATTTCCCTCTGAAAAGTAGTGGAGAGGCTGTATAAAGTAGCATCAAGTAGAAGTACTCACGCAAAGTATCTCAAACATTTCCAACCACTGCCTGAAGGTGAAAAAAAGTAATTGCAGTAGGCTATAGTTATCTGAGCCTTTACAACAAGGACACATGTTGTATTTGTCTGTTATAGAGAAGTAACTTCAATACCGCATGTCCAACATTTGACACTGATGTTTGTTTTACAGATCAAAAGAGAAACGGAAGGTTTTAAACAGTGAAATTACAAACAACAGAGAATTGACTTTCTACCCGGAGAGGTACCATGATCATCATCCCACATCCTCCTCAAGGAAGTGACACCAATCAAAAGCAAAATCGAACAAATGACCATGCCACCGTGATTGCAATGACAAGATTGTGGTGTGTGAATTAAGTAAAACAATCGAATCTGGCAGCTTCAACTTTCTGTTAAACACAGGAAGAGACCAGTCGATCTCAAATATTGATTTACTTTATGTTTCTTAGTATTAAAACTCAGCGAGAAACTGTCAAGTGAAGCCATTTAAAACAAAACTGCTTTTAACTGATGTTGCAATTAGATAGCCAGAATAAAAACAAATCAGTAATCTCAAAAGACAAAATAAACAACATCAAGCAGTTAATGTGAAACTAGAAATGGACTGTTTCTTCTCTTGCTCTCTCTCCTGCCTCCTCTTTTTATTTGCAGGTATGCTTTTTGTGTTCACACTTTGCAGCAACGCCACAGCACACATCCAACATGCACCACTTCAGCACTGATTATACTGACTTTCACCATGACAGACTGTTTGTATACGTATGTGTAATCAAATTAGCATTGCTTTGCCTTAATAATGCACGTTCCCCCTCAATCTGTCAAGCTGTTACAGTTGCAGCATGGCATCAAATAGGAAAAGCAAAATACTCTTTGGTAGTAGTATTTTTGATTTGATTATTTCCATAAATGTCAGGAACGTTAATTAGCAGGCATTTGTATAAGAGACAGGAAAAGCTGTCAAACACTACTTAAACAACAAACATCAAAAATACCACTTTATTAGTCTGAAGTTTGAACATGAGTTCTAATTGATTTTCTAAGCAGATTAGCGTCATAACTGTGGAAATTTAGTCACTGTTGACCTGCTGAAAAAAAACAACGAAATGGATGTCTCCCCACCAGCCTGACTCATTACACTAAGGGGAGTGAGGGTAATGCAATAAATGAGTTGGGGCAAAAGGCCCCTGTTCTGCTTGTTACCGCAGCAACTCTTGTTGTCATTGTGCAGCCTCAAAGACTGACTTCTTTGAAACTGGGAGATAGTACCAGATACATGAAGCAAATACGGAGTGTGTCGTAGAGCTTCGGCACGTTCTGAGGAACATATTTCAAAGATAAGGCGTGGCAGCACAGACTTCTGCATCACACATGGAAGGAAAAGCAGTTGGAGTAAAACAGTAAAATAAATAAATAAAAGAAACATCTATGAAATGGTGTCGAGGCACATTGCACCCACAAAAAAAAACGGGAAACTTATCTCGTAATTTATTCTAAGATTACATCATTATAAAACAAGTTTAAGGAGGTTATCAGCTACAATATATATTATATATCTTGTGTGTTCTGTTCCACTTGTGTGAACAAATGTAAACTTTTAGAGAAGACAGGAAGCTTTACAGTACTTCACCAATGGTGACTGACCCTTTGCAGTGTGTTCCAAGGGCGCTGCCTGCTTTTAGACCTCCTCTAAAAATCGTATTTTATTTCAAAAACTGTTTTCATGTGGAAGCATTTGCTTTATGTGCCTTTTAGTCCATGTTTTCTTTCGTGTGGTATCTTTATTGGTGTAATATCTAATGTTTTAACTCCAACCTTTTGATTGATTGTTGTTTGTAATGTTTGCCGCTACCATCTGGAAAGCAGGTATTTCATCCAGGGTTCCAGAAATAAACATGTTTCATGTCAATAACAACTTTAGCTGACTGACTTAGATGTACTTGACTGCACTTGAAAGGACAAAATACCTGGTTCTTTAATAAGAAATATAAAAAAAGAAAAAAAAAAGGTACTGCAACTCCCAAGGCATATTTTGGTCAGAAACTTCCAAGCTAAAAATAAATAGCTGCATGCTGTGCAAATGGAACATTTTGTAGAAATCTGGTTTAAATCAATTCACATTAACTAGCTGACAAAACATTTTTAATTCCCCAGAACAGAGGTGAAATAGTTAAGCTCAGGGGCAAAATATTCCATATTGCTAACAAAAGGAGCAGATGAATGTTGGGCTTTACCCAGATCTATCCTGCTGAAGACTGAATATTTAATTTTGTACCATGAGACAATTCAGGTTATTTAATATAGTAGAGCCTGAGCTTTTTAAAATAGAGCAATACAAATCAGTTAATACCCTTAAATAGCTTTTTCACTGAGCTCTTGGAAGCAAAGTAGCAGTTGAAATCTTCTCTGCTATTAAATGAAAAGCTCTTTGATGCTGATAACCACCAAAGGTCTATATCTGTGCTAAAGTAGTTTTTCCCAGCTGTGAATGCAAATTATAAGCACAAGATTTATTTATGGTACTTCTTTATATTCCAGCAGTTGAAGTGTCAGTGCCCAAACCTGTAATCATCTGTGGAAACAAAGTGATTTGTCAAAGCTGTATTAGTTCTGTTCTTTAGGATGACTGCAGGAGAAGATAAGCTCCAGTAGAGCAACAGATAGATAACGAGTGTGGTGTGGGATACAAACACAGACAGAACATGGGTCTGCATTAATATGAGACTTAAATCAGGGTTTCCTTTTTCCAAGTGAAATTCAAAGGGCAGAATGCAAATACCAAGAAAAGAAGCAGTCCAGATATATATACGCTCTTATTCTAACAAGGAGGTGAAGTTGTCAGACGAATAGGCTCAACCTCTAGACAGGCCTGTTAATTTGAATTCAGAGCATTTTGTTACCTTCATTTTTCTACAGTTGAAACGTGTCCCTGTTCCAGACACTGCCCCCCACAAGCTCCTGGACAGAGGGAGGAATAGAGATGAGAAGTCAAACATTACATCATAGAAACCAGTTATTATCAAGCATATCAAAACCTTTTTAAATAACCCAGCATCATGGCAAGATGTGAAATAGACACGCCGTTCTACTACGGCAAAGCGTGAAATAGCCACGTTTTGCACTGCCTAAGCGTAAAAGTTACACATATTCCTGTGGTTGGCGAAAATGGAACCTACTGCATGCCTTGAGCCATGTGATTTAGGGGAAAATAAAACTTCTCGCTAAAACACCTGATTTGGGGTTAATAAATAAGCACGTTTGGGGTTTGGAAAGAAAACATGGTTGGGGTTTGGAAACAAAAAAACAACAACTCAACAAAAACGTTTTCACCTCCTGAATTCAAACCTTATTGTCCTGTAAGTCTGTGACTTATACCATGTGTAACTTTCAAGGCTCGACAGTCCAGAGCGGTGTCTAGCGGTGTCTAGCGGTGTAGTGGGCGGGCGTGTCTATTTCACGCTTTGCCGTAAATACTGGATTGTTTTAAACATTGGTCCCTAGCTGTGGACATCTGCCTCCTCCTCACTCAGCTTTACAAACATCATACAGGTTATGAAAGGATACAAGTTACGAGGCTCAGGTTTCAACACAACCAACTCAAACAAAAATTAGTAGTCTCACGTCAGACCCCCAGTTGAAAAATAAATGTTGTCATCAACTGAACATTATTTAAAGGACAGGGATATTTTCAAGTCTGTCTTAAAGCAACAGTCATTTCTGAATGTATATGGAAAGAGTAACTGGCCATTCCAATGTAAGTACAAGATCTTAGCAAATATTGAATTATTCCAAGCCTTTTCATTGCATGGAGAGTTTGCATGGGAACTGTCGAGGTAATTAATTGTGTGAAGATGTTAATATTTTACATTATAAAGGTGACATACAATTAATTGTGTTATTAGTAATGCGACTGAAATATAATTATACACATGAGCCAAGTTAGAATATTAATTTAATGCATCTAATTGAAAAAGTGTAACTAGAACTGGATGAATAAAAGTCTCTCACTTTTTTGAATATGTTCTTAGGTGCAATTCCACAGTTTAACTTTAATGATACAGGACATTAATCCTTAACATCTTTCTTATACATGTCATAGCACCTTTGACGTCAGTAAAATAGCTTCATAAATTGCATGGTAACTTATAAATGTGACTGAATACAACCTTTTGCACAAAAAAACTAATTTTTCTTCTGCATATTTTCCCGGACATTTGTTTGCCACAGACATAGCCACACATGCACAAAAAAAAAAAATAATATTACGACCACAGTCAAAACACATAGGTTCTCAACATTATGTAAGAGTATACAATAATAATATGCAAAAGCGTGTGCAGTATTGGGACAAAAAAAAAAAAAGGTCCTCAAATGCATCCTTGAGGACGCCCAACAGGGGGCTGTAGCTTTACCAGACTTGTGCTTTCTGACAGCAACACAATGCTGCCTATAATGTTTATAAATGACAAACTATAAAAATCCATGAGCTCAACAACAGACTGAAGGCAAAAAAATAACTCAGCAGAAGCAGGAAGTGAAGCTGGCTGCAGTACAGAGCATCCTCAGGAAATATGGCTGCTGATGTCTGCAGACAGTCGTTGAGTGAAAAAGATCTGACACCATTGTGAATCAGATACAGTAACTACAGTACGATCTCTATCAATATTTCTCCTATCTGACAGGTGATACCGAAAGAATGCCATAATTTCTTGTCAACAAAAAGGTATTCAAACACAGGTTTGTGATTTCAATGTGCCCGAGGTTAAAACCTGCTGACCACGTGAAGCCGTTCTCATTCCTCCCACAGCAACTGAACACACACACACACACACACACACACACTCAGCACTCACTTCAAGTCCTCCTCAGTGAGCCCAAAGTGGGATGCGATATTGACTCTGACACACAACCACTCATGCATGCTGCCTTAAGTGTTGATATGCAGGATTAGTACACAGATACAGGAGAGGGAGTGTGGAAAATGTATGAGGTGGGGTGGGGTGGGGAAGAAAAGCTCTAGAGCAGCTGGAGAATTGAGCAGAAAGAAGACAGGTTTAGACCAGGTTTTCTGTGACAGACACTTGAGGGAATAACCCATCTGCTAAATATTTCACAGGCTGAAGTTGCTGAAACTTTACCTCAATAAACTTTTCCAATGTAGCGCATGTATAAGCCACTTGTTTCTTCCTATTCTGTGAGGACTCAATAAATACTGTTGATGTAAAAGCAAATGTCTTTATCGGTTTATTTTTCTTTTAAGCATTAAAACCTGACCTCTATCGGGATAATCTGTCCGCGTAAAAGAAAAAAACATGTTACTGTAAGGTGTAAATGTACACAAAATGCATTGTGATCAGATTGACCAACTTAAAAATGTATGTGGAGGTGGTCTGGCTTGCATTGGGATAGGAGCTTAGCAGATGTCACTTGAACTACTCCTGCAAACTTAAGCAACCCTCGCAAAAGCTACAAAATATTTTTGAGGATTTGACGTAACGGTGACTGCAATGTTCTGCCAACCATCTACTGACCCCAAACTCCTCCCTACACAGACTTTGTGGCACGACGATGTCACGTGATTTCCTCCTTTTCTCCCGTCATAACTTCTTTGGCCATCATGTAATACAGGATGTTAGATTGTTTTAATTGGAGGACTGTTTCACTATAACCTGTCTCAAGTGATAATGTAGTTGTACAAAGTAAGATTTTTGGTATATAATCAGACTAAATAAATCCAACTGTTATGCAGCTGAACTAGGACTTTTGAGTCCTTGAGGAGTCTGAGGTTGATCGAACCTTGGCTCTGCATGTGTAGTGTGGGGAAAACAACCCCAGCGTGTCTATAAAACTGGTATTCAACCTGCCCTCCCTACTTTATACTCCAAGGAAGTGTCAGAATCAGCACCGCTTTGCAGCTTTTGTTTCCCCAACCGTGTATTTAAGATTTCTGGAAACATGCATCAGATCTGTTTTCAGTGTTTCTGTGCATGACAGGTGGTTTGAATATCAGATATAACAGAAAATCAAAGCTCATCTTAATTATTTCCTACATGTAAGGAAATGCCTGTACACGGCAGTCACACCAATAGACCTTTTTCTTCTGCTTCCTTTAGAGCTCAGCTCTCACCACGCCATGAGTGGTATTCAGACAGCAACACTGAATAATTATTTTTTTCCACCTCTATTTGGCCTTGACAAGCAGCGACTGGGACCCTGCAGCTCTACACTGTTGAGTTGGTGCCCCTGCAGTACAAAGCATGTCACTCTCCCTGTTGGTTATACAGCCTGCCGTTGTTTGTCAAGCCCTTCGTGCTCATCTAACACTGGAGCTACACCTGTTTTTAGGTCGTCGGTCAATATCATGTTTGCCGCAGACTAAATGTTGTGTTCTGAATGCGGATACCTTTTAACCCGCGTAGCTACTCACTGCTGGTGTGTCATGACTGCCTGGGTCAGGCACATGCTGAAGAGGCTCTAGAGTCCTTTTTTTCCCCCGCCTCAACTACTCACCGGTAAAAGTTTCAGAGTATTTTACTTTCATGCGTTTCCTCTCAGTTCCCTTCACACACACACACACACCCTTTAAGTGTTGTCCGGCCTTCGGATGGCCCGAGGAAGGGCAAGCACCAAGGAGAAAATCTTTCTGCCTCAGGCATTTTTCTCCAGTTTTCCACCGCCTATTCTATGTTCACTCAGCACATCCTGATCATAAAGAAAATCTGAAACGGCACAATCGGTCACATACCTATGGGTCCCCAAGGCCAAAGAATGGGCACAAAAAGAAGAGCACTGCATGTTGAGAAGTGCAGCAAATGTTGAAATGTGAAGGAGAATGTGCAGTGAGAGAGGAAACGTGGATTTAGTTGCAGTTCAAGCCCCTAAAACGTCTCCTCTTTCATTTACCCTTTAGCAAGTTTAAGGCTGTTCCTCACTGTCAGAAAGCATCCAAGTCTTTATTAAATCTAAATGATGTTTACACTGAGAAGCAATACATATTTTTACACTTAAGCACCCGCTTCCTCTCCCAGGAACACTCAGTCTCTTTTGGATTCATACCCATGACTCCTTATTAACATGCCTCCAAATGGAAATATATTCGAAATACCTTGACATCATCATAACACGCAGGATTTAATGTGCTTGGAATCTGCCCTAGAATTAAAAAAATGTGTTAATGATTATTAAGAACACGGAAAAGAAGAAACATGGTATGAAGCAGGAATGATTAAAGTATGTTTTTGATTTCACATTCTTCAAGATAGTTACAACCAGAAGAACTGATAGTGATTTATGTAATCAGCGCACGTCCAGGTCAGTCATAAACATTTCAAGAATTACAGGAAACAATACGGCTGCACTATGCATGTACAATTTCTTTGTGTAGACTATTGTTTATATTTTGTTTTCATGTTGTTTGTTGACAGACAAGTGTCAGTCAACAGATGTCAGTCACCTCAGCCTCTTTGCCCAAATTAGGATTTCTACCTTAAACTTCTGACAAAGATTGACAAAGAAAGAATGTCCCCTAAGAATTTAATGCTAAATGTGTCACATGAAGGAATAAAAATGCAAATGTTGACAAAAAAAACAACAAAAAAACAAATTAGTCTCATTTGTTGTTTTTCTGTTGCAAAAAAAGCAGGTTGAAAGTGGGTTTACGTCACACAATTTACAGGTAATCAAATGTAGGTTTATCAAAACGGAGGTGAGAGCATCTGCCCAACCAATGACAGTGAGGAACTCACATCCATTCACCGGATATCAACCAGAAACAGACATGCATATGCAGTAATACACCTGAGATTATATATTTAGGTCACCAGACAATTTGTATCAAAAAACTTGGCAGAAAGCAACATGGTTGTTCAAATGGATAAAATGTGCCCTAATGGGTTCAATTTTACAAGTGAGGAATAAGAACTTACTGGCGTGCGAGCGACATGTTCACCGGGAACCTTTACACCTACGTGTTAAAGTGTGAAGTGCGTCAAAGGCTGAGCTGCGAAGAACAGGTTGACCTCGTACCAGAAGAAGCTGCAGTGGAGCAGGCTGCTCTCAACGGCCAGAGATAAAAAAATAAAATAATAATACTGTGAGAGACCAAACCAAACCCACAAGAAGAGTATTAGAAAACTTAAAGCGAACTTCTACTGTGCGTTTACAGCACTTTCTTTTAGAAGGATAGAACTTGTGATTACATTTAGCTTCCATTCATACGGACTTTGAAAGCTTATGCTTATTTATTTATGTTAGAAAATGGGAGCCTGAGCAAACTTTTATTTTGAAATTCAGCTAGTATTAGGTCAGTTAGAGATACAAAAAAGTTGTCCAGAAACTAAAGCACAGGTAGAATTGCAACACCTCTTTCTATTACAAAGGAATGAGGTAAATGATTTAGCATATTGTGTATGTTTCACATTATAAGATAAATATATGTTTTCATCAGTGATGTCTTGTGATTGGAGGATGTTTTGCTGGTGTTTTTTGTTTTTTTTATAGTATGCTGAGACCCAAATGCCCTTCACAGTCTGACGCCACAGGGGAGCTTGTAGAGAACACACTTCCTGTCGATGTGTCCTACCCTAAAGCAAGTGATGTCCTCCATCCAACCACAAGACATCCACACCTGCAGAGAGACCCCGTGAGATGTACTGCAACGTGGACAGATGTGCTAAGAACAGCGTATCATTTGTGTCTGTCATGCCTGTAATTTGAATCTACAAGTTGGTGACAAGGTGTAAAAGGCTGGGAACGGGAAAAAAATACCGAGACGCGGAGGGAGAAAGATAGTACAGCATTGAATCTCCAGAAATGGAGGACCTGTTTTTTGGTCCTGGACTGCTCCTCCCAGACACTTCAATAGACAAGCATGTGTAACAACCAGGATTATTATTCAAACTACTCATTTAAACCTTTATAATCATCTTCTGATGGTCCAGCTGATGAAAACCCAAATGCTAAACCCTGCAAACGCTACTCAAACACAATAAAGTGAGCAGAACTTCAAGCTCCAAGAATATTTTTAGAGAGACAATATACTTCTGTCAGTGTTTCCCATACCATTGTCTTGAGACAATGGAAACTCCCACCCCAACCCGAAAGAAAAGAAATACGAATGTACTCATAGAACTGCAGTTACGTCCAATAACTACTATTTACATACTTAGTTCCTGCGCTTACGTTTCATTTCAGGTCAGAGAGTCGCTCAAGCATTTCTCTGTCAGTTGAAAGTCGCACAAAGTTTTCTGTTTCTCTGCTGCGTGTCTGTTTCATGAAGGACGGGGCTGTGTGTCGCTGAAACAGACATGCAGCGCACCAGAACAGAAGGTGGACACAGGTGAATGTTACTCTAATTGATGACAACTGCATTCGTTACGTGACTGAAAAAAAAAAAGTGCAATAAAAGCCTGCAACGTAGCTATCAATGGACAAACCTCGACCTCAAACTGCTGAAAACTAGACCAGAATATCAGCATTTAAAATTAAAAAAAAGAAAAAAAATGCAGCCTACTTGTGTGTATTGAAAGGATGCTTATGGTTAATGCTATCAAACCAGCAGTCCTGGAGCTGCACAACACGACAGGTAGCGTAGCAACCCCCCTACCCGCCCCTGCGAAATCGTTCCCAGGCTGCCTGCTTTGGGGAAACACTATATTCACAGTACTTGCTGGTGTGCAGAGGTCTACTCTAACGTCTCCACATGCATTCGGTAATTTCAGCTTCACCTGCACGGAGCAAATTTCGCCACCGGGTTCCTCCTGCCTATGCAGAAGGCCGCGTACGTGCGCAGTTCTTTTCTATGCTCCTCCCCAAAAAGTTTTACAGTAATCAGAGAGTCGAATGAGAAATGAACACAAAATGGAAAGACAAAGAGGCTTTTAACAAAAGAGGATTAGAGCTAAAGCATGTGTGTATGTGTGCGGGGAGGGTGATGGTGGTGGCGGGGGAGTGGCAGGCAGCTGAAAAGCCAGACTAAGACATGAAACATACGGAGCGAGCGATAACAGGACAGAGAAGGAGAGGTACTAGCTCCAGCTAGATTTAGCCGAGCGGGGTGCCTTGATATGTAAATGTGATTCTGCCGTATGAATGTTTGACGGCTGCTGAGTCTCGACTTGCAGCGAGCGCCAACAAAGCATGAAATATACATTACAACTTGAGGCATTGTATTGGCAGGGAAAGGTGTGAGGCACATACGCAAACATTCAGGCACACTGTTCTGAGCAATCCTTCTCTGTCACTGTTGCACACAGAAACAGAGTCAGCGCCGGGCGACAGTTCAGCCCGGGTCACAAAATGGACGAAAAGCATAGAGGAGGGAGACGGCGCCTGTTAATGTTCAAAATGCGCGCGACTGAGTGAGAAACTGTAGCTGTAACTGTAAAAGTGGATTGTGCATGTGTGTAAATGCGAACGTGGATAAAAAAAAATAAAAAAAAAAAAAAAAATAAATCCGGAGACTGCTCTTGCTGTACGATGTACAGATGAGCGGGGAGAAGCTGTAACCTTCGTGAGGAAGCGTTCCAAGCTGCTGACCGGCTGCAGTACAGATCAGAGTCCAAAGACAGGCAAGTATTGAAGGTGGGAAATCAGGCGGGTATATTAATGAGGAGAGTGGAAACGGGTGGACAGACGGGTGGGGAAGATCAAGGTGGACTGAAGAGTTGGAGAAGCAGAAAAGATGGAAGTAGGTGGAAAACAGGCGAGCACGAAAAGTGAGAAGTAATTTGAATTACAGACAAAAACGAAGGCAGGTTGTCCATTTTGACTCCATATTCATTTCCAGCCTGATGGTCTATAACACTTAAACCTAAAATACTGTAAAGAACGTCACGCTTTTACTATGTTATCATACGTTTTAGCCACTCTCTAGTGTCAGGCAGGTTTAATACTCTGCAATTTGACTTTTACTCGGGCAAAAGGACACGAGGACAATCATTGTTTCACAAGGAGAAAGAACACTTTGCACTCCTACTCCTCCGCACAGCGAAACAATCATTCCTCCCTCCCCACGGTGACGCCCTTCATCGCTCATTGCATGTCAATCTCTGCCCTTCATCCCATCTCGCTAAGTATGATGCCAACCCTTCTCTCGCTCCTCGTCTGCATGCCGGGCATTTCGCTCTGTTCGTTCTCCTCTCCACCACACTGTTTGAGCTTGCTGACTGCAGCGCCTGGCTGTTTGTAGAATTGGAAGTTTACGGTCCGCGCCACAGATATTATTCTGAAAGCCTTTCATTATTTTATCTCAACAAAAACTGCACCTTTACCGCAAAGACATGGTGGCACGCTGCACCGCATTAAGCACTCACTTGCATTGCAATGTCACTGTAAGTTATTTCTGTTTTGGGTCGTTTGGATTGTGTTCACTTATGTTTTAGGTTTAGTTTGCGAGGTTTGAAAGTGGAATTTCATTTTGTTTTGAACTTCTTTCACATTTCAGTTTTTTCAGTTTAAATGATTTTGACTTATACTGTGACACAATCGCAACTGAGCTTTAATAAGCAATGGATTCTAAAGGGACAGAGAAATAAAGGGAATTGTAAACATATGTCTCAAAAAGAGAGAATATGAACAAAG
This sequence comes from Brachyistius frenatus, assembly GCF_029030835.1. Lineage (NCBI taxonomy): Eukaryota > Metazoa > Chordata > Actinopteri > Embiotocidae > Brachyistius > Brachyistius frenatus. Next base: position 1,209,023 of record NW_027210604.1, read on the forward strand.
TCATTTATCTGAAAAAGGTCAGTAGAAATTTACATTTCAGTTAGAATCATCAGACCGAAATGTCGGAATGAGTTAATATTAATCTGCCCCTTTGGCTTTTGTCTCTGTTGAATCTTGTAATGTAAAATAAATCATAATTCTTTCTCATTCATGTTCTATTCATTTCAGACTTTTCTCTTTGCTTACTTCAAGCTTAAAGCAGCAGCGAGCTGCTTTGGGGAGAAACTGAAAACGAGCATTAAACATTTTGGGCTTCCAATTCCCCCGAATCCAGTCTTATCTCCTGTCTAGACTTTAAATCAAGCTGATTAGCTGGATGTGAAGTGGGGATGACCTCTCTTGCTACCAGGGAAGTAACTTTCTATAGAGTTTCCATGTTCGAATGCAGCGTATAAGAGGAGGAAATGGAAGGGAGAAGTTGGTCAATTATCTGGACTTTTTGGATCAAGTTCATTAGCTGGATGTGAGATGCAGCTATAACTTTTAACACAGATTCGCTGCGAGGCGTCTCGGCTTTTTATGTAAAGTAAAGTACCGGAGAGGAGGATGAGACGCGAATGGATGATCATGCCATACCCTGGATATTTAAGGCATTTTATTTTATCAGTGCGGTTGATATACTAATGTTTGGGATATTTTATTCAAAAGCCATCTCTTTAATAAAGAAAATGGAGTCTCATTTTAATAAAATGATGTGTGTGAGAGTCTTGCTGCATTCTGGATCATGTTTTTTTTTTTTTTTTTTTTTTTCAAAGCCTGAATGTGCTCTGCAAGGCCAAGAACCAATTAGACCCATTTGCACCATTGTGGGCTCTGACTGGTGTCACAACCTCCGCAGGGCCAAGCTACATAATGGTCTTCAGCTCAGGGTGCAGTGGGCGATCCTCCCTGAAACGGTGCTGAATGAAAGGAACCGAATGGATCAGGACGCAGAGGAGGGGCTGCTCTGCTGCTGAGGGACGAGGACAACGTGACAACAGGTGATGATGGCGACGTTGCGTGAGTCTCAATTGTCCTTGCATGCTTTCAGGATTGATTTTGCTCTTTGTGTCTCCAAACGAAGGATGTGAGGAAACTTTCCAGGGGATTTCATGCACTTGTAACAAATGCATTGAAATATATGTATAAATACTATGCAATGGGTGATTTTTAGTTGTATATCAAAGAGGAATCTTTTTTATTTTTTTTATTTTAAGAAGTTTTTACTGGTTTACAATAAATGTAAAGAGCTGTTCTTTACACAATCTTTTTTTTTTTTTTTTTGTCTGATCCAGTACAATCAGCAACACATTGTCTTCTCTTCCAATTAGGCTCTGTTCACACCTGGTGTTAACAAGTGTCTTGGTGATGTAATCCCAAGCGGACACCTTTAATTACATCAGTTCCTCACACGGCATTAGATTGCATCTTCACATCTGCCTCGAGTGACTTGTGATCAGCTGTCACTCTCCTCTATGAATGCAAATAAACATCCTGTAAATATGCACATAAACGTGAAGAGAGAGGAGTTAAAGACCTGCCTTCCCCTGACTTCATGTACTGCATTTAAGAAATACTGTATTATGTTGTGTGACGCAACAAAATAGAAGAAAGGCTCTGATTTTTTTTTTGCCATTTTGAGCTCAATTCACAGCAAATGTGGAAACTCATTCTTAAAAAAATGTGGGAAAATGATCAGTTTACATTTTGCGACCGAGTCCTCATTGAATCCTCATTCAGTTGCATACAAGAAACTATCTGGGGAAGAGCGACTTAAAGCCTAATCTGTATGTTTAGCTTTACGTCTCCTTCCTTTTCACCTGCCAGACCTGTTGGTTTAGCTGGATGCACTGAAAACCACCAATGTTTTCGCTCAGCGATTTGTGATCCGTCTGAAGGGTGGCAATCTTGTTAAAAGGTGAACAAATATTCAGGGTGTAGCACTTTGGTAAACACGTTAAGCTCAGAAAAAACACTAGGAGCTCAAAAACAGCCCATCCTTTCTGCTGAGAAGAAAGATAAAAGCCGAAGCAGAATGTATACAGAATCACTTTAAAGAAAAGCCTCCCATGGACAGAAGGCCCTCTGAAGAGAGGGTGGAGGTTCAGCAGAGAAAAAACAGACGAGCTGTCTTGTTATACTCGGGTCTAGAGGTACAGTATAAGGAGTTGCAAACCTGTTCGAGCTCCTTTTCACTGCTGATTTTATGTCAATGTTGAATATCGTTTGGGCTGATGAAAGCAAAATCAACAACAAACCCTCAAAATGAACAATATCCTTTTTCTTTTTTTTTTAAGTCAGATTTTACAATCAAAACCCAACAGCCTTTCCTTTGTAATTGAACATGTATCAACACTAGCATTTACAAGTTTACTTGGTTAATATTTGGTGATTTCCTAGCCCCAACCACGTGTTTTTCCTAAAAGTTTCATTTTCCTGTAAATCGCATGGCATGCAGTAGATTGGAGACAACACTACACAACAACAACATGTAAGTGTTCAACGACTGTCCAAACGGAAGTACGTGAATTGAGACACAGCATGACACAAAGGGAGGACGTAAAGCACACAAGGCTGCAACAGTTAACAGGTAATACATTATTATTATTAAATTGACTGCAAATTAATAAAACCTGATGTGACAACAAAATAAAGCAGGTAACACAGCAGGAAAAATGAAGCAAAATTGCCTTGTAACTAGAAAATTGTGTTGTCTTGTCTAAAACCATGCTGTCTCCACCAGATTGTTTCAGCAACTTTGACTTCATCGGGGTGGAAATAACCAACAGTAGGTGGCCACACTAAGGGAGCAAAATATTCCTATATTCAACCCCCATCACCATCGATTTTCCAAAAAGTCATCACAGCAACACAACAAATATTTGTACTTGCTTGTTTGTTTGTTTACAAGCTGTCTAATAGCCTGACTGCCTCTGTTTGATGTTCCATCAGAATTATTTGGTGTAATTGTGTTGCACAGTAATTACTTTATTGAGTGCCATGTTACTATTAAATAGAAAGATTAAGATTTTTTTTCTTCAATAATTTATGAGAAACTTTCTACAGCATCACATGCACGATTGTTGCCATTTTTGAGTCCTTATTTCTGGCTTCGGCATTAGGTTGATTTGCATAGAAGTCATATTTTATTTATTAATAAACACATAAGACTATCACAATCCAGATTTCCTGCAAGGTGACAGTAAAATTATTCTCACACCTTCCAGGGATAGTCTGACAAACATAGGTACTTGCATTGAAAAGAAGCATCTGCTGTTTGGACTTTGATCACTCACAGCAGAACACAGACTGTAGACTTGTTCAAAATACAAAGAATTCAGAATTCATTGGTACTGCTGTGGCATAAGAAAGGTATCAGTGTGTACATTTAAGCCCTAATGTTGCACACTTACTTTCTCTCCAATTTCTTGTAATTTGTTCATATTTATTTGAGCCCTTTTCATGTTGCCATTTTCATCCTGACAACCATATTTTACTACTAATAAGGACATGATTCACTTCGCATACACTTCAGGCCCCGCTGCTGTAAATAGCAGCATAGAACGTAATATTTCTCTCGCTCCGGCTCCATTTGTCCTTTGACTCCATCTGCACTCTGCCTCCACTCCTCTTGCTTCCCCCTTTCATCTCTGAACGCGCGGTGCAATAAAGTCCAGACAGAGTAATTACAGCCTGCTGACAAATAACACGGAGCCATCCGACAGAGTGCAACTACATATGCTTTTAAGCTGCTTATTTTCACCCTGCAGCAAATTAGACACTTTGTGCTAAATCGACTAGCCTCTCCCTCACACGCATCCTGTCAAGGTTTAATTGTGTAAACAAAAGCCCACACAGCCTGTCCTCTGCTCTACGTCCGCTTTCTGCTGGAACGAAATCTGAAGAACAAGTCCGTCTGCTTGTCCTGATGATTCTCACACACTCCTCTGACTCTTTTAAATTCTTAATTAAGGCAAAAAAATAAAGTTATTACTCTAAAATGGATTACATTGAGAAACATTTTAATCATTATATTGGTTTGATTTGAATAATCTGCATCTTTAATTATAAATTATAAACCGTGTCACGGTGGACAGTTTGTTCATTACTTCTCTTTTTAAACAAAGGGATTTTTCAAATTTCTTTTTTTTTTTTTTTAGGTGTGTTTGTACATTTGTCTGTCGAGAATTATGTGTCGGGGAGACTTTGAAGGAATTTGGACAATAAAGCTGATTCTGACTGAACACAGAGTTGTTGCCATGACAGCAGACAAAGCCTCAAATGTGGATGTTGCTGCAAAGAATCAACAAATTCTGAAAAGTGGGTGCTTCACACACATCTTCTACCCGACGGCGCAGTCAGCACAGCTTCGAGGTGAACACCCAAGATTAGTGCCACCAATTCAGTGTCCGACCAAATGTGAGATATGGTCACAACCGCCTCTTCTGTTACTGAGTTATGGTGTTGAATTATGGCCAGAAAAATGTTTTTTTTTTATTTTTTTTATTTTTTTTATTTTTTTTTAGAATATTATGATGTCGCAGTGAGGTTGACCTTTGACCTTTTGGATTTAAAATGTTATTATTTCTTCATTCTATCCTATTTAGGACTTTTATGTGAATTGTTGTCATAATTAGCAAATTCTTTCTTGAGTTAGGGAGAGAGATGTGTTTTTTTAACGGTCCCAGTGACCTTTGACCTTCAATCTAATCAGTTCATTAGAGTATGAGTCCCAAGTGAACTTTTGAAGAAATTCCATCAAAGGCGTTCCCAAGATATCTGGTTTACGAGATTGGGACGGATGATCGGTGGCACGATGATGTAAAAATCCTGGTCCACTCACGAGCCTTTGTTTCAGGAGCTTTCAACTGTATCTCACGCTCTGTATGATTAGCTCAGTTCTCATCATGTGACATGCGTATGAAACGCAACAGGTAACTTCCTCTTATCACATGATGTTTGTTCAAACTGTCAAATCTCCGGAAGCTCTGGAGAATGTAAGTGGGCCTTGAGCATTTTTTTTTTTTTTGGTCAAACTGCAGAGTTGACAGTTTTTTTCACCAAAAAACACACAGGACTATTATTATAATGCTCCGCAAAACTGTTGGTATACAAGATAATAGTGATTCAAGGGAATAAAGTTGTGGATTATGGTTGATGAAATGGTGAACCTTACTGGTCAATGATGGATGCGAGTGCCAGTCTCCTGCATGGAAATCTGATAACCTCGACCTCCCCTTCCACCTGCAATGGGCTCTACATTTTATACAGATGGTATCTCCAACGCATTTTGTTTTTCACGGTTCCAAGAGAAAATTTGATCTTGTCAGAGATTTTTTTTTTTTTTTAAAGTTTATTTGATAACTATATTTCCCCATGTAAACCACATTAAGGAGTGTGAGTACAGAAGTGCTTTCTGGCTTATTACTCTGAGTTTTGTATGTGTTGAGTTTTCCAAAGTCAATCAGATATTAATCTCTCTGTAATCCACTTTGGTCAGTGTTATTTTGAAATGCTCTGTACAAATAAATTGACCTGACTGAACTTGAAACTACTGTTTACCGCAGTTAGTGACCCCCTTGATCTTCTTGAGGATGTGTCTGCATCTAATTGCAATTCGTACAGCACATCTTCAGTGAGTTTACATTAGATAGTGTTGACACCAAGAGAGTTATTTTTAAGCTAACCATGGCCAAAACTGTAATAATCTCTTTAAAAACCCAGTAGTGGCTACAGCATGAAACTCTTTCCTTGAAGCTTAATTGCTCCTTCTGCCCTCCTCAGCTGACCATGTTCCCACTCCACGATTTGTAATCCATCTTGATGAGCTCTGTACTTCCAAACAACCTCAGGCCACAAGTTGCGGTAACAACATCTCCGAGGGTTATTTTTCAGTATTTTTCTAGACTGCATTTTCACAATAAATGTAAAAAAAATTCTCGGCAGGGTTGATTACATTCCTGTTCAGCTGTTGAATGAATACAGTATGTGTTTACTTTTCTACAGTTCGGGGCAGATACTGCACCGTACAGTGCAAGGCTACTGTGTTGTGTAATACATATAATATAATAATAAATAACAACAAAAATCACAGAAACTTATTTTTTTAACAGTGTCGGTCAAATGCCACAACTTCCTGTAACTGTTCCAAATTAAAAGCCCTTATTTTAAATGAAAAGCCCTCTAGCGTTTTTACACGGTCCAGCCATAGTCAAGGTTTTGACCCTGTCCTATGTTACTTTTCAGTAAGCCGGAGGTTTCCATTGTAAACACTGGGTTTTAACTTAAGTAAATATCATATTAGAATGCCTTATTTCACTTTTTTCTAACTATTTTGGCCACACGCGAGTTGCGTGCACTGCAGTGACTGAGTGGGGACTAACAGCATCTCTGTTTGCAGCCGCCTCGCTCACGTCTACCAATAGCCTGCAAATGAGGAATTTGGGGAACCTGAAAAATTATAGCAGCTGTCAGTCAACGTGTCAGGTAATTAGGGGACATCTGTAAATTATGGGAACAGTAAAAAAATAAAAATAGATCAGTCACACTCTCCCCCCCTCTAATTGCTTGAATGTGCACCGGCCACCCACCCTGTAAATACCACCCAGTAAGTTCTCACCCTGCACTGTCCTCTACAAAAATGTCCAGCACATCAACAGGCAAGAAGCTGAATTGGCAAAAACCCACTGACACAATGACAAAGCTTAATATGTCCAACTTATCTATTATTATTTAAAATGTTGTGCCTCGTACCTTTGGTTTCAGGACATTTTTATTAATTTTTAATTTTCTTTCTTTTCTTTCTGATGGAAGGCTGCAGTCAGCAGGACAAAGCTTCTTTGAACAGCGTTATCACCACCGGCAGCCATCTGCGTGACACGTGATGGAGGCAAGGAAAGGTGGAGGGCGGGGGGGGGGATGGAAGATGCAGTGATGAGAAGATAGAAAACAGTTTGCTGGAAAAGCTAGGAATGTGTACACACACAGAAATCCAGAAATATGAAAGTTCAAAAAGAAGCCCAAGGATCAGAGAGAATGAAGAGGTGTCGGAGAGCAACGCAGAAACACAGCAAATCAGCTGTACAGGAGTAGCCGCAGTAGAATCCTTCTCCTTTTATGGATTTATTCCACATCAATTATCCATATAGGTGTAGGCATTGCAGTCAGTCAGTCATTCAGTTGCAGTAACATTACATTTATCTGGCATTACTTTTGTTCAAAGTAACGTGAATGTAAACCAAAAGCAGCTGGCTGGAGAATTTTTTTTGTCAGTGTTTAGTCCAGTTCCAGACCTCTGAATAAACACCAACATCATGCCTTCAGCAATTCAAACAGGCTGAGGGTCATACTTTTTGACAGCTGTTTCCCTGAGTTTGAGAATCAGTACAACTCACACATAGTCAATATCAAGCTGCTGGGCTACATTTGTGAGACGTAGGAACAGAAAGATGGGCAGAAAAAGGCAGATAGGTGTGAATGCAATCGAAGATGCTTAGGTTATTGTACAGGCTAAAAAAAAAAAAATGCTTCTCCAGGCTATAAGCACATACATGGGTTTGGTTTTGGGACGTTGCATGGCTGTTTCTTTAATGCCTATTTGTACAAGGTGAATAACATCAAGGCTTTTTTTTGTGTGTCTTTTTTGTTTCAAACTTGTCTATCAGCTGGTAAACATATCCTGTTGTTGAGATCTGCAAAGCTTGCTAATCTGGAGGTAATGATCCATAACACACTTCTCTGAGTACATTTGCAAAGGCTTTTACATATATTTTCCAGAAATTATGATATTTATTGGATCATAATAAAAACATTAAACTTGCAATAACTGATTTTCTTTATTTTTAGTGCCACAAGGATACATCTGTGCAGGTTTAAGCTTGTTATTTGGTCTACAGTGGTTTTGTTTTGGGTTTTTTTTTGGCTGAAAAAAAGCTGCAATGAGAAGGGTTAAAGTGAGTCAAAACTGCAAAACAACAAGCTGAAACTTTTTAGGAAGTTTTGAAAGAGTGGAGCAGTTGATTCAGGTCTTTATTTTGTTAATCCCCATTTCATTTAAAATAAAAGCAGTTACTTGTATCACCATTCATAGGTTCATCATAAAATCTTACCATCAATTTTAAACCAAGCCAATCCCCAACAGGGCCACCAGACTGCAAACAACAGTTTATTAAGCAAGGTTTCAGTTGCTAAATTTCAGGAAGAATTGGCTGCCAAATCACTGCAGGCTAATTGTGTTTAAATAATGAGTGCAACATCGCGGTACACAAGTTTGTCTTCTTTAATCTACCTACAATCACGACAGCTAAAGAGGCAAAACCCGACTGTTGTGGAGCGATGTCCTTTGCAGCCGTGACGCAGCAGCAGTTCGGTGAAAAACAGTGAAAACTGTGATTATAATGGCTACAGCTGTATGCTACCATGTTTTGGGCAGAATCCATTCATCAGTGGATGTTGTGGGCTGAGGTTTAGCTGCCTCTAGATAAAAAAAATTAAAAAAAAAATGAAATAGTATGAGACGGAAACAGAAAAAAAAAAGAAAAAAAGAGAGATGCCCTATGGACAGCAAATGCCAAACACCAGTCTTAACGAAGCCGGCTCTGTCTGATGCCTGGCAGGCTGCAGCTAATGATGAGGCTTAGTTAGGTGAGGGAGACAGAGAGGGGGTAGAGTGGCTTTGAGGGGGAAGGACGGAAAGAGGGTAAGCGCCAATCTTAATGAAACCTGCCTTATCTGATGTCTGGCTGGCCACAGCTAATGATTAGTCAGGTGAAGGAAGGTGAGCGAGGAAAGAGGTGGGGTGGAAATGAAAGGAAGAAGACATGTGTGAGAGAGAGAGTCACCCTTCACTGCCACTACAAATATTGAAAAGGTCATATCACATCAACCGTTCAACCTTCTCTGTTGCTGGAGGTTCTGTAGCAAAAAACCCCAATAAAACAGGACCACTTCTGTCCCATCTCCTTTTAATGGTTTGGGGTGCTTCCAATTTTGTGTCAGCAGTTTGTCGAGGGCCCTTTCCTGTTTTATCGTGAACTGGTGTACCCAATTGCATGTGGAAGAACCAAACCCCACTGGTTAGAGCCACTCTGAAGTCAACCTAGTTTGGAACCATGGCAGCAGTGGTAAACCAAAGTGATACGAACAAGAAACTACCAAGGAATTGAAGCAAAGCAAGAGCAATGCTCGCTGTTTAATTATTATACTTCACAAAGTCTACAGTGGTCATTTAACTACATGGCGTTGCACTCTCTTACACTGCACGACGAGCTTTGTTGTCTACGACTTGCTGAGTTTTGATGCACAACATACATCATTTGGTGGTCAATGCCGGTTGGTTAAAGGCTGCTCCAATAGTTTCAAAATGAATCCAAGTTTAAAAATACTGTAATACTATTTTGAAAGAAAAGTCTAAATTTTAATATGAAAGTTTGAACCCATGTAATTGTAATTTTGAATCGTTTTTTTTTTTTGTAATTAAGGAAATTCTTTCTCTTTCTTCTCAACTTTTTCCCCAAAAGCAAAATGTAAAAAAAATATTCTTTTTTTTCTTCTAATACTCCATTAGTTGTTATAGATTTGCATGTCTGATATACTAACGTTCAACTTTTTCACTCCAACTTGTACTCATTCACAATCAATGAAAGCCACTGTTAATTTGATCGTGTTAATCGCCCATCTATACTATATATGCTCACAGTCCAACTAAAACTGATAAACAGGAATAGTTTAGGCGTCCCCTCTGCTTGAATGCCAAGTGCGTCATTATGGCAAAAGCGAAGCATACAAGCATGCGTACACAAAGGGCAAGTCTGCAGTGCACAATATTTCCAGTGCAAATGTTTCCTCCCAGTGACCTTTATTCACTGGAATCATGATCGTTGACTAAACCAAGTGTTGTTGTCATCCAACCTTTATCATACTAACCATATTATGAGCCATAACGACAAGCGTTCCTGAAGCTTGTCGTTGTCATGTTCGGAAGCTGTGGCTAAAGATGCCACTACGAGAGTGGTGTGAAAAACAGTTGTGTTTCTTACGTCCATAAGTTGCCCACCTGACGGCTAAACAACGTGGTCAAACTCAACATGAATCTCAGAAGAATGTCAACAATGCTTCAAAAACACACTCTTGCACTTGAAACAGACGGGAGAAGTCAACTTCCGCACCGTGGCGCATGCACGTGCCCCTGCGTCGTGTTCATTTTCATATCTACATTAATTATTGCGGGGAGGCAGGCTGAGCGTTCAGCATCATTACCTCCACCTTGATTTGTCTCCAGGTGGTTCGCACGCCGTCTGCTAACTCATTACCTTTTGTGTTTCTTAGTAGAGTTGTGTTTATGTGTTTATGGGGCTGCAGGGTACGAGGTGCTGTTTATATATGCATGCATGCCATCTGTAGCCACTGCGACAGAGAAAAATGAGTCGAGGCTACTGCAGCGTGCTCCCTCCATGCACTTTTTCTAATTACTCTTTAAGAGAGGCCTGCCTTTACAAATTGTTACTTGCCATTTTTTTTATTTTTTATTTTTTTTTAATGATGGAGCACGCAAACGCCTCACAGAAATGAGGCGTTTCTTTGGATTGTTTCTTGCACATAAAGTGGTAATTATTATCATGTCTCTTTAATTGGACTTTATTTCCAAGACAGCGCTGTTCCCAGAGGAACACGGCTTCATTAGCATCTGTAATAGTAAAACTAAATGTTGACTCTTCTCATCGTCTCTGTGAGGTCATTGTTAGCACTCGCATTATTAACATCCTCATCCTCTTTTCTTGGCTAATCATTTATCACCTGTGAAAAGGGGGAGAATAAAGAAGGGTTGGACGGACCGAGACATCTTAAGCGAGAAAGAAGAGAGGGGTGAGTAAAGGCACATTATTATGTTTTAATAGCTATCCCTGGGGAGTCAAGGGCCCATTTCCTGTTCAGCTAATGAAAGGAGGAAAGGTGTGCAGCAAAAGTGAGGAGAGAGAAAAAAAAAAAAGGACAAAACGAAACAGGGAAGAACATGAGTTGAGTCCTGATTTAAAAAAAAAAGAAGTAATCCTTTAAAGAAGCGTACGTAGTGTGTGTATAGCATATTAGTAAAGTGGTGGGTTACCCAGCTGAGAACACATTAGCACCCTGTTATATCTTCTGCATGTTGGCTTGAATGTCGATGAGTTCATGGCCAGACTGAACTGCTTCGGCATTAATTAAGCATCAACACATTCCTTTTCAATCTGTATTACATTTCAACACCAAGGCTGCATCCATACTGATACGATTTTGTTTTTTGAAACACAATACCTTTGCTTGGTATAGTAAGTTTCATCAGCGTCAATGAGCCACAGCATTTCTGAAAACATAAAGCTACACCTGGATGGCATGTCCTTGGACAAAAAAAAAAATCACTGCGTTTCCACTTGGGTAAATCTTACATTAGGATGTCTTATTTAACTCTTTTCGAATAAATCTTTGGCCCACACAGTCGTGAGTTGCTTCTCTGTGTGCAGTCAGCAATGTAGCGTCAACTGACAGCATATGAGGCATTTAGGGAACATCTGTAAATTGTAGCACATGAAGTGTTTCGCGAACATCGGTAAAGTGTATCGTCCAGTGATAACTTGCTTGTGAGGCGTTTAGGGGACATCTGTTAATTGTAGCTACAGACAATAACCTAGTAATAATCTCCCATTATAAACGGCATGAAAACTAATCTGTACCATAATGTGTGATGTCATTTTCTTTGTCTTAAAATGGATTTAAAATTGGTACTGAAAAATTCAGGACCCGCCATTAAATATTGACACATTGCATTAAAAGAGGAAGACTTACTATACAGCACATTATCACTCTGTGTTATCTTCTATTTCTATCATCTTTGCTGACTCTCTGTCCCCTCTCGTGTCAGCACGCCTGTAGATTCTTCATTTTCAGATGCTCTGATATGACCATTGGGTCTCAGAGATGAAATCCACTTAACTGCCATTAATTCAGGCTGACTGCTGCGGCAAGCTAAAAAAAAAAAGAAGAGCCTTTTAATCACTGTGAATCACATCCACTGAGTCGCCTATTCAAAGGTAATAACAAAATATTGATTTATGAGTACTTATTAAATGTCACCTGAAAAATATGCAACTGTAACATCAAAAAGGAATTGAAAATGGAAGACAGGCTAGTGTACGTCAAATATTTTAAAACTGCTGTGACTGCTTTAGACTCAAAGCAGACAGTTTATCATATTTAGAAACACTGCGCATATCATGAAAAGAAAAAGTTTGAAATGTGAAGTCACAGTTGAGAAAAATACCTCATTAAACACTGGATATGGTTTGAAATTTCGCTCTGTGTTTATGTGCCACAACACCCCTGACACCCATGAGGCCTGCTGTTGAGGGCTTTAAATCCACTGAAAAACGGTGGACTTGTTTCTCTGCTCGGGTTCGCCAGTTTGATCGCGGCCTGAGGCTCTGCAACATCTCAAAAGCTCCTAAAACACCTGGAGCTGCCTTCAGCAAAACAATCCTTTATACTTCATTCACTGCTTGCTCTCAACCCTCTCCTACTCTTTGTGTTGTCCCAGTTCATTTCAGCTGCTTTTACTGGCCTCACATTTGACGTGTCCAAGCGAGTCACAGTGTTTAAGATACTGTTAATAATGAAAACAGGCACGTTTTCTGTCTTTTCTTTCTTTCACATAAATGTTCTCACCCTGTTGCTGTCTGTCGTTTTCTTGTGCGCCTGCCAGGGCTGAAATTGACTCCATGCTGAACAAATGAATAATATCCATGACAGTGCAGCTTCAATTCAGCATGTTACCGTGATTTTACTGTGCCCTCTAGAATTATTGGTGGCCTTGGTAAAGATTACCTCATTACTTGTACAGCTTTTTGGCTCATCTACACCAATAATTCTGGAGGGTAATATATTTCTTTCCCTCCCACGACTCTTTTCCGTTCCTCCTCTAAACACACCGCCTTATCTCACTTTAAAGCGTATGCATAATTCATAGATTTTTTTTTTTCTTCTGTTAGTAAGAAATTATATTTGTAAAAATGAGAAAACAATAGAGATTTGATTATCTGAGCTGGACTGAGCACCACAGAGAAGCTTCTAAATTCGATCAGTGCATGCAACATGAGTCCTTTTCCAAGCTAAATTTTGTCAAAACTCGCTCAGGCAATGGCCACAAGGAGAAAGCCTCAGACCATAAATGACATCGATTTTTAGAAATGTTTAACTTATAGAGCTCTGCAACTTGCTAACAGTTCCGGTGGCGAAACATGACTTGATTTAAGGAATATCTAGGGAGAATTACATGGCAGCATATTTATGTTTTTATCAGGTTTCAAAGCAGATTGACAGCTCAGATGAAGTTCATCTTAATTTGATGAAGTTCTGCTTCCTCCAGCTGTCTGCCGAGTTTACCATCCTGCCTGCCTGCATCTCCAAAATGAATCCAAATTTAATATTTTTTCCTGAGTTCCTGTGCAGATGTCTCATTAAGTGTTGTGTACGCGGAATTGTGGGGGCAAAATGCCGAACCAGTCGTCCTGTGCCACCAGTATTTACCCATGCATTATGTATGTTCCTTTTCCTAGTTATAGACACTACAAAATATGTGTGGTGGTGGAAGTCAGCCAATATCTATCTGTGTGGTATCAATTCTCTGTAGCTTTCAGTAACCTTGTAGTTTGTTTCTAGTTCCCATCATCTGCATTTTTACTGTGAGGTCAGGGTTTGAATTATCTTTAAATTAAGGCAAATTAAATAATCCAGAAGCAAATGCTAACTGAAAAACAAGAGAGACATTTGGCCTCCACCATATCCATAAAACCTGTAAGTCTAACCCCAATTTAAGATTCTCCTAGTCGACTAATATTCGTTAGTTTAAAGCCAACAGTCGATATACACTTTTTGGAGCTTTACAAAATGGTTTAAGTTCCAGGCTGATAAAGATTCAAATAAGTACAGTTTTTTTTTTTTTTTTTTTTACATTGATCTGCATTACAGAGAAGTACAAATTAGCATTTCAAATATAACTTTTACAACCTCGCACACAAAGCAATCTGCATGTTTAACGACAATGCTAACGGCAAAAGTGGTAACAATTCTGAATGCATCGGAACCATCAGCAAGGAGACTAAACAGTTTGTTATTTTATTTAAACACAGAATATTGTATCTTCAGACCGACTCTGCAGTGATGAGAGGAGGCAGAAACACTGTTGCATGAACTGGGTCTATTTCCTTTTCTGGGGCAGCGAACACGCAACACAACATTTTGATTCCTCTCATAATGAAACTTGGGCTAATCTAGACATTTAATGGCTGATTATGGAAACTTCATCACTGCTGTCGGCATGCACTTCACAAGCAGGACCCATATTGGACGTACGTCATGGCTAGTCATCCACAAGGCACCTTCCTCAAGGGGAATAAGAAATGTTTCCGTGAGTTACAGTATTTATAACGTTTCTCACAAGACGCAGTTCGAGATGTTCCTGGTTGATTTACATTCAGTCAACTATTTGAGGGCAGCCCTAAAAGTTGGTTAAATTGTCACACGAAATGCTCAACGACATCCAGAAGGAGGCTGACAACAATGAAAATATGTTATAACTTTGCATTAATACTCACTCGTTTCGATAATTGCAAATGTATAATTAATGCAACTTTTTTCGGTGAGCCTACTTTTTGGAGATTAAACATGACTAAAAGGAGAATGTAAATTATTAGTTGTTGTATCCTGCAAATATAATTAGAAACGGTATAGTTTTCCTCTGTATTTTGTAAACTCATCATTTTCAGATAGAAGAAGAGGAGGGGTTTAAATTAAACTTCACAAATCCCCCCCCCCCCTCTCTCTAAATCATCCATTTCAGAATAACCTTCCTCGGCCTCTTTAATAATTGTGCTGCAGAAAAGCAGCTTTAAATCTTGCTAACCGAGCGCTGGGAGATTGGGATGATGTGATGGAGTTCACAAGGGCAGCAGAGTATTTTGTTGGAAGGAATAAATTAGCAGCTTCAGTTTTTGGTGTTGTGCCAAGGCATCTGGGAATTCATCCACCACCTTAAGATGCTATAATGGACACATTGTATTTTAAAAACAATTTATTTTTCTTATAAGAATTCATCGGGTAGATGAACAGGATTTTAATATGTGTATTTGGGGCACACATGCCAGTACTTTTAGTACTTTTAGTGTTGTATTTCTGTTTTTATTCATTTGTTGCCATTTACTGTTAAGTGTGGACTGATCATGTTTCTCGAGAGCTGCTTTTGTTTTTCTTGTTTGATGATTTGAAGAGCTCCCAATCTTTTATGGAGACACTCTGCATTGTCTATTTTTTTTTTTTTTTTTTTAAAGATAGCTACTTAGAACCATATGAAAGGCTTATTTTAAAGCTGACCGTGTTATTTTTATTCAAACATTTTTGGGACATTTTTATCCAATCCACTGTTGTTCATGACTACCATGGCCTTTCCTCCCAGCATACTTGTTCCAAAGCCCCCAAAACCTGCTGGTGGAAGCAATTCGAGCATACCGTTTCAGAAAGATATACACACGGACAATAAACTCTGGAGCCTACAGGAGTGATTGGCTGTTGAGGCACAGAGTGGCATACACACACACACACACACACACACACACACACACACACACACACACACACACACACACACACACACACACACACACACACACATATATATATATATATAAATAAAGAAATGGAACCATATTAAAAAATAAAAAATAAAAAAATAATAATAAAAATATATATATATATATATATATATATATATTATATGGTTCCATTTCTTTTGCTTCCCCTCCCCTCCATATACTTTTAGTACATTATTTAACAGGTTGGGAAATGGAAATGTGAACAGAAAAATTATGCATCAAACAGTGATTTCCTATTCCCCTCCACCTGAATCCCAGCAATTGCATTGCATTTGTCCCCTGATTTATTAGGCAAGGGTTCATGCATTGAGTCCATGGTTCAAACTGATTAAGCTTCCTGTCTGAGAATACCAATACACATAGGAGCCGTTTTGCATTATTCTTTCTTATGTGTCTTTTGCAGCACTGTGCAAAGATACTAGCTTCTAGTAGTTTGCACATCTCAATGTTTCTTTTGATTATTAATCAGCTATTAATAATATGATTATTGATTAAGTATTTTCCTCCAGGAAGGAGACAAGAACGTGTTTTTTTCGCAAAGACTTTGAAGAGCATAGAGTTTCTGATGATTATACGAAGTGTGATACATGGATTATAAAAATAAATATGGAGTAGTTGTTCATAAACAACTTTTTGAGCCTATTTGATCTTGTTTTGGTTTTACTGTGCATTTATCTGGTTTTGGTACCGGCCTTTGAGCTAATTTGTTAGAATTTAAAATTAAAAGTGGATGTTTGCTGCTACTGGAATTTATGTCATAAATAGTTTGTGAAGTCAAAGCAGTGAAAGTAGTTGAACGAGCTAAGAGATGCTCAAAGTCATTTTCGTATCTAGTTGTTACTGCGAGTTTACTTCTTTGAGTATTTCTTCCATTTGGACATTGTTGTCTCACAAACAAAAAGTAACATTTCATAGTTCTAACCATAAGATTTGTGCTGTTGTGTCGAAGTCTTTGCACAGTGGTGAAACAATGTTAATAAAATTCATGTTCACTGCACTTAAGCTGCATCACAAAGGTCATGCTTATTAGCTCAACGTTTTATGAAAGTACATGACCTTCTCAAGTTTCCACCCACTCAACTTCTTCCTTTTCAGAAAGAAATACAACCTAGTAGGAAGCCTTCGGCAACTGATTCCTTTCCCTCCATGTCATGTTTTACTGTCTGCCCTGAGGGAAGCAGAAGTAATCACAGAGGAGCTTCAGGCTCCAAAAACATAGAAGATGGATAGTGTTGTGGTTGAATGGGATTCTTTATTATTTATCTCAGCTGCTCTTACAGGGTTTTTTTTCTTGCCTGTTTTAGCTTACTTTGATTTGTTTACATTTTATTTTAGTCATTGACAGTCTTGTACATTTTTTCTAAGTTTTTGTCAGCTATATCTTCAGCAAACCACTCCTACTCCATATACTGTACATTAATAAGACTACCTCTATTGTATGGGCTGTAATACCTTGCCAGATTTAATCAAGACTGATTTTAATGGTATTATACTTCCACTTACAATAGTCAGGTTCTTGTTGTTAAAATGTTTAAGAGGGGAAAAAAAATCCACTAAACTACTTTTATCAGTAGACCTACAGTGCAGCAGAGTATACAAGATAGTGGGGATACTGTACATACAAAATTAATGAGCAAAGTTCATGCAAAATTCATGTACTGCAAGCCAGGGAAACAGCGGACATCAAGGTTTTATTTTTTTTTGGTGTAGGTATAGGCTTATCTTATATAGCATACATCCTCCCACGTATGCTTTGCTTGTAATGGACTAAAATATATTTTAATGTTGTAAAACTGCTGTATAGCCACAGAAAATACTGTATATAAGTTCAAGTGTAAGTTTTATTGGGGGATTAAGAAAATTTTTTTTTTATTTTTCCTGAGTGGTGATTTGTTTTAAGTGCCATATAAAGAACTTGGGTTCACCAGTTTATTAGGTACATCAAGCTGCACGACTGAATCAATACTTAAGACACCGACTTCATGAGAGCTATATTTCTTCCTTGTAATACTGGTAACACTGTACAAAGCTATAGCTACTAAGAAACCCAACTGCTGTCATTTTTCCTGGTGTGATTATGCACACACACACACACACACACACACACACACACACACACACACACACACACACACACACACACACACACACACACACACACACACACACACACACACACACACACACACACACACACACACACACACACACACACTTCAATGGCAACATTTTGCCATTGGGAGCAATTAGGGGTTCAGAGTTTGGCCCAAGAACACTGGATAGTAGTTTTCCTAATTCCAAAGTTTCAGGAGCAGTTTTTCATCCATATTC
Source organism: Brachyistius frenatus (assembly GCF_029030835.1). Lineage (NCBI taxonomy): Eukaryota > Metazoa > Chordata > Actinopteri > Embiotocidae > Brachyistius > Brachyistius frenatus. The sequence continues at coordinate 1,227,010 of NW_027210604.1, forward strand.
AAAAAGCTTTAGCACAGGCACTGGTCCAACACACCTAGAGTTTTCAACTGTTGCCTCAAGTGACCTTCAAGGGGGCTTATCTTCACTCTTCATTTTAGAATTGGAAAAAAAATAGTGGATAAAAACATTAGGATGCACAGACAGCAGCCCTCATGAGTTAAGTTTATCATTTAGATATAAAAGTTGATTAAGGATACATAATTTCAGATACAATTGGCTGAACCCCAGCCCTTCAATCTGCTACTGGCTCGATCAGCTGCTTTGTTTTCATGAGTTTATAGCTTTTTTTTTTTTTTTTAAGCTGCATTTCCTCTGCTGAGATGTCAGTTAGTGAGCAGTTGGCTGATGGAGATGAAATAGGTTGTGTGGCTCATTGCATAGTGTAGCTCCTTCGATTCCTCACTGGACTGCAGCTGTTCCTTGAATATTAAGAGGGTGGAAATGATTTCTGTGCCACCGTGGTGGCTCGGTCCTCACTGGAGCAGCAGACCATGGATGTGATTATATCCGAGATACCAAGCCACGTTCCGCATGCTGCAAGGTTTAGAGGAAAACCGATTAAACGTTATTTATTGGCAGTACATATTTGTCATTTTGTCACTGAACGGCAACCTGTTAGCGACGAGGAGATCAATTATTGTCAATATACTTGGAAGTTGCTCTAAATGGCTTGAGGGATGTCTTTACATAGAACAAAAAAAGCATCCAAGCATTATGAATTTTTACGGTGTTAAATATTCAGTCTGTGATGTCCAGCACTTACCAACAGGCACTTTGTGAAGAGGATATGAAGAGAACTTTTTATTCCACTTCATTTACCGCATATTTCTTCATTGGGCCTCTCCTTTAGTTATCAATTTCCGCAGAGTGCCAATAAGTGCTATGAACTTAAAAGTTTTGACTTTTAAAAACAATTTCAGAAGATTTCACTGCAAATAAGAATGAAAAGCAAGCTTATTTTAATCACCAGAAAAATTTAAGAATTAAAAAGCAATCAACCCACTGGGCTGTGTAAGTGTTTAATTTCTCAGAAGAGCAACAGGGGTCTGTTTGTAAGACTTATTTAATATAGGCATGCCTTTTTTATTTAACTGTAATAAAGAGTATTTTAGGCTGTACATTTTAAGTTTTTTTTAAAGACTTAGAGAATCCCGTTTTCTCTCTATTCACATTCACTATACAAGCTGCACATGTAAACTGTATATATATAGTATATGTTTTACAAATGTACAGTATGTATGTGCATACGTGCCTATACCTGCTCACAATTTCATGAACAAACACTGTGTCTATGTGGCTGCTAGCTTTGTCTTAGTTGCATCAGTCAACAACTTAATTAATAACTAACAGATGGAAAGCAATTATTCCTGCCATTTATATTTATATTGTTCCACTCTGAGAGATTAAGAATTTAATCAGATTTCAATCTCTTAGATTCCACTAATTGCATCCTCTTACATCTGAGGTAATTATTTCTCAATTGTGCTGAGTTACTGTAGAGCTGCTAAGGCTCACTTCTACAGCGCGAAACATTTTGTCAAAGTAAATGACTCCATGCGCCCTTATCTGTTTCGTGGCTCAAAATGAAGATGACATGGGAAATACCTGCAAGCATGTCTACAAGCCTCCTCACATTATTGCAGAATTTATATATTATATATATCATTTATATTCTTCTCGTGCATGAAGTAGAAGAGTATTTTCTTTGTGTAAACTTGCAACTCTCAGCAGTGCACATTCGGCCATTCAAAAGGAAAAATAAATTGTGAGAACAAGACTTTGGCTGAAAACCAGAAAAATGGATTGAATTGAAACTCAAATCCATAATACTACTTTCATGTGAAATATCTGGGTAAAATAAGTTGTCTTCACTGCGCTGTGTGTGTGTGTGTGTGTGTGTGTGTGTGTGTGTGTGTGTGTGTGTGTGTGTGTGTGTGTGTGTGTGTGTGTGTGTGTGTGTGTGTGTGTGTGTGTGTGTGTGTGTGTGTGTGTGTGTGTGTGTGGAAGCAAGTTGTGAAGCACTTTGAGGCTGCTAAGGTAAATAGGTGCTCTATAAGTGCAGAACATACTGGCTCACAAAAGTGAAATCTATGGAATCACATCCAAAGTATTCTGAAAGTACTTTTCTGATGAATTTTGTATGATTGTGAAACATGGGGAGCAAAATAATGGCTATTGACAAAAGCTCTTTTTTCTGTTATTGCGAAGGTCTGACACCAAAACCTGACATTTATGATGATGTTTTATGCAGTTAATTGAAAAAAAAAATCAAAGCCCATTGAAGCTGAAATGTATTATTGACAGTTGGTTACACGTATCTTTTTTTCTTTTCTTTTCTATTGGTTATTCTGTATTCCTATATTATTACATAATTTAGCCCTTATAGAATATTCTTTGAAAAACTGTGAATCCCTATTTTTTCCAAAGCCAGGCTTCAAGTATGAGGGACACTACTTTCCTCCATAAAATACGCTCTCTGAACCTTTAGTGAAGGTCAACTGAAAGACTCTGATTTTGACAATATTATGACTTTTGTAACGCGAAGATAAACTTAAGAGTTGTGACGGCATTTCATACTTTACGAGGGCAAATCAGTGCAAATGACCTGCACTGTGGTGCGATGGCCCTTGGATGCTCCAACATGACAATGCGCCCTCTCAGCATTGAAAACGCACAGGTTCCTCGCCCACACAATTACAGTCATTGCTTCCCAATACCCGTACTTGCCTGCTCCATTTTTCTGCTCCCCAATAATTTGTCACAAACTTGGCCTCTTTGCTCAATTTCCAGATGTGTCAAAAATTGCAGAGGCACCCGGACCACTGCACACCAAAGCATTTGTAACTCGGGTGCTGATTTTGATCATTAGTGTTAAAGCCTCCACCTGCTCTGTTCACATCACAGTGCTGCGAATCGTTCCCGCGCAACAGGAACCGTCTCTGACCTTGCTGATCCACCCATGAATGTATTTACCAAGTACAAACATTAGCAGGACACAAAAGCAGTGTATTTTTCAGCGAAGACTCATAATGACTTAAACGTTGCACTGAAAACAGACCCCTGTTTCAATGACAAAAAACAACTGTAACACACACTAAGCACTAATTGAAACCCTGGAGACTCTCCTTGTTTGCCCAAATAAAATTTTAAGTGTCAGGTACATTCACTGACGAGAACTCATCATCTGCCCAGGAAATGAGGAATTAAATCAATCTATGGTAAATATACACTCAGAGGCGGAGATGCCGGTCTGAGGATTGATCGTCACTATTGGTGCCACATTATTTCTGGATGACAATAACATTTAAATGGAAAATACATGTTTGTTTAAAAAAAAAAAAAAAAAAAAAAAAAAAAACTTATTACCATCAAGTCACGTCTCTGAATGCAGCCTTAACCACAACTGAGAAATGTCTGGATCACGTTCAGACAACTGACGAGTCAACAGAGACTAAACCTGTCAGCTTCACGCAGACCCTTTGTGCAGAAAAAAGGTGTTGGTAGGCTCCCCGTAATTAATGTTTTCAGTGATAGGTATGGATTGCTCAGTGAATTGAGTTGCTCCGTGAGATCTCCTGAATAGAGGCAGGGGAGACAGAGAGAGAAGAAAAGGGATCAGGAGTGGTGTTATTGGATTTTCTTTGTTTGGTGGGAGGGCAAAGGTGTTATTTCCAGACAGAGTATGAAAAGAGAAGAGCGTTGGCCATGAATTCACTATGAGAAATGGAAGCACATAGACACAAAGTACTGTTTATATGAAGTAAGGCCTTGCTGTATAATGACCCCAAATATTGGGAAAGGGTTGTATTCATATAGATTATTATTATAGATTACCTTCTTTTTAAACAACAAGTTTCAAACCGAAGTGAACAATAGTTGGCATGAACTTGAGATGCTTTAGATTTCAAAGGAAAAGATGAGTGTCAGGATGAAAAGTTCCAAAGAAAAAAGAAACTACCGGTGGACTTCAAAAATAAACACCTGGAGCTGCTCACAGAAAAATCCATAGAGGTGTGAAGAACAAGTGACATCAACGGCAGTCTCCACAGCGCAAGTGTGAACGTGTCACAATCCACAGACTCACACCGGTCACACTTGCCAGAGGCAAACCTCATATACGCAGCAAGAATCAAAAGGCTAGACAGGAATTCGGCCAAAAATGCAAAGAGAAACCAAAAAGCTTTTAGACAGACGAGACCAGATTTAATCTTTACCAAAGTGATGCAGAGCTAGAAGTGTGGAGAAAGACAAGACCTGCCAATGAACCAAACCATTCCAACATGAAGGATACGAAGACACACATACAACATGTGTGCAGCCAACTTGGTTCATTGCGATGTTTGAAAGTTTTCTCAGAGCATTTGCCAGGACCCTCAAAGCAGTAACACATTTTTGGCCCATTTTCCCAAACATTGTTGAAATGTCGTTGTTTTAATGCTGATGACATGAGACTGTCCTTGAATGGCAAGAATAAACACTTTATGTGAAAAGCTGTCCTACTTAAAAGATGCACTGAACTTCAGTTGTGAGTTCAAGCATCTAGTCAAATGATGTCATAACAATATATGTATAATTTTAAAATGGGGGGGGGGGGGATTTCTTATAAACTTAGCCCCATTTCTGTGAAAGAAGCAGGTGTGGAAAGAACAGCAAAGTGTGAACTGTGTGACGGCACACGGAGTGCTGAGGCATGGTGCTGCCAGCTCAAAGCGCAGCTTACTGTCCCATCATAGCTGGAGTCCAATCTGACAGATAAGCAGCCCTGTCATCCTGTGGCTCCATGTGTTCACTGCTGGTGTGAAGAAAAATGGGATGCGAGAAGCTTATAAGTGCTTTAAGAAAGTGAGCTCCTGTCAGGAAGTTTTCTGGATGGGAACAGCTGGAACATGAAGAAGTAGACGTCATATCTTGTCCCTTAATGACAGCTACTTCCCAGGTTCTCTTGAACATGGAGGCAAAAATTTAGGAAAAGTGATAGGTTGCTTTCCTTTAATTACGGATGATAGCTTAATAGAATAATATTAGATATCATTGTGAAGTCAACAGTTTAAATAAAACAACCTGCCCAAATCACTTGATTTTTCACAAATGTTTTAGACCATGAACGCGCTATAGCTGGGTATCTTAGAAAAATAAATTGCAAATATTTTGTTTTCATGGATTTTAAAGGGAGAAAGTATAACCCATGTTGTTTTCTGTAGTTACAATTAACAGATCCCCTAAACGCCTCACATGCAAGTTTTTGCTAGAGGTTACAATTTACCAATGTTCCGTAAATGCCTCAAAAGCAATGGCTTTACATTATAATTTACTGATGTGCAGTAAACACCTCGCATCTTGTTAGTTGACGCCAGCTTGCTGGCTCCATACTGAGAAGCCTCCTGTTACTGAATTAGTGTGGAGAAAAAAAGTGAAATGCGGTGCTGAATGTAACATTTAAACTGCGGTTGAAAATGAGTGATTTTATCTACGCCCGGGCAGTACGGCTTTTGCTCACTGACATCGATGATATTTACTCAAGCGAAAACGGAACGAAACTGTCGTGTTTTAAAATGAAAATGTGTTGCTATGTGTTGGTATCGAAAAGGCATTTTCGATGCTCGATACTCCCGAAACAATTCCGTTCGCGCTGTCGCCTCACGGCGAGACGATTCTTGGTTAAAAGCTGTTTGTCGTCCGGGGGCCTTCCTGTGGTGAATTTGCATGTTCTCGCTGTGCCTCTGTGGGGGGCCCACCACCCCCCACCCCATGTGACCCTATACAGGATAAAAGCAGGTACAGATAATTGATAGATGTTTTAGACCATGTGCAACTGTTACTGCTGTGAGCTACATTTTAAGCTGCTGTAATTATGCCTTTTACACAGCTATTGCATAAATCACATACAAATTGGTTATAGTGGATTTAATAAAACATCCTCCACCCTGAACAATATAAATCATCTCTTCCAGGGAATCATTTCCAGGGAATATTCCGTTACATTTAACATAATGTACTCTGGAACAATTGACATTTATTGTAACTTTATTGTCAGATTTTTACATTCAGCGACGCACCGTCAAGCTTTAAATCTTAATAAGCTGAATGTAAAAAAAATAAATAAAAAAAAGGATCCTGTACCCCATGTGGTTATAATTAGCAGCCTGACTCCTCGCCCCATAGCCAGGGGCTGTCTGCTGCACCTGTCCCCTGCACTGAACTGGGGCAGCAGATCCCTGACAGGCATACAGAGCAGCTTCTGCACACGATCTGTTGGCACTGCAGCCAGACGTGAGTCAGCAACTGTTTTCTTTTAAGTATCGTACAGCAGAACCTGCCACTGGAAGTCCTCACAAGTTTGATGTTTACCCTCTTGGGAATTAATGACTTCCATGAAACTCACACGTCGTGGTTGGTGCATAGCATCGAGGCTACAGTCCTACTAGTTTCTGCATGTGAACTATTGCTGGTCCTGAATTATTTTTCTTTTCCTGGAAAATGGAAGGCCTTTGAACATGTTAGCATACCACTGCATCCATGTCCAGGCTTCACAGAGCAACACAAGCATACTTTTAGAATTATACACCTGTGTAACATAAATGTACTAGGATGGGCATTTTAAGCAAAAATACAATGCGATAGTCGCTGGAAACATTTATTCTTCAAACACGCTGCCGTCGTTGCACAGAAAGAGAAAGTCACTGACACTATTAAACATTGAAAACTCTAACTTTTGACAAAGCTCGTCTTTGGCTATCGTCTTTGAGATGAGGGCGTTTGCTCTGCACGGTTAACATCAAAACGTACTTCTACGGGTGACAAAGCCAGCCATTGATTGCATTGCATTGATAGACTATATGCTCGGTGTGCACAGCTATGGAAGACTTACGATATGCTGGCTTTGCCCGGTGGAGTTTTCATTGCACCTCATTTTTGTTTCATTCCACACAGAACTTTTTGACGGTTGTCGTAGTCTTTGTACGTTTCTGCTGTAGCATCCAATCACACAGCTCGACACGTTTTACCGAAGCCATGTAGTAACGCGTTCTTCTTCTAATTTTGCCCTTTAATGGCGGTTGGCCTACAGCTTTTTGGTGCATTACCGCCACCTTCTGGTGGTAGTATATAATCACTACAATATACTATAAGTTTAATATTCACTCTGATTTAACTTTGATTTGTGAAATCTAAAAGCTGGTGGGGAAACACAACAATGAAATACAACAAGCTGAAAGCCACTAAAGAATTCCCCTTGGTGTGTCAAACAAAACAAGCTCGCAGTGTCAATATCAATATCAGACCCATATTAAAAAGACGGAAGTGTGATCGCTGTGGTTCGATAAAGCTGGTCTCTCCCGATTTCTGTCTCCATATGTCGGTCTTTCTCCTCCAGAGTCTTGTTATCCCCATCTTTGGTCAGTGGAGGATATCAAAGACATGGTGTGAGACAGAAGAGATCGCCCATTAACCCTGACTTCAAAACAAACTAACAAGCAGCGACCGACTGAGTGAAATCTGAAAGCCTGCCATGCTCAGCGTGTGAACCAAAAAAAAAAAAAAAAAAACATAATGGCAGCAGTCAAGTGACTTATCTTTTAATGAGCCTTGAAGGCATGGAAGCAACACACAACTGCTGCCATTGATTTGAACACCAATGTTGATAATGTAAGAAACAATTACATTGTTTGCTACCTAATAGTCAATGTGATTATAATAAGCAGAAAAAAAGAAGGAAGCCTTGGGGAAGCCATGTCGAGACAGGAACTTTAAAGTGGTTTTCACTCTTCATTAAGTCCAGTTTCTTGAAAAACAAATTTTTAAACTTTTGCTCAAAGTTGGAATAGAAATAGCCACACCTTAATTAAAAGCAGTTGCATCTGATCATCACTGTGTACTGTGATTGTTACGTTCTTGTTATGTGGAAGCCTTGAAGGAAAAGTGCATGCTTGGCCACCAACTAATGAGGATTCAGATAAAAGCTAGAAAAAAAGAATAAAGTGTGTGTTTTTGGAGGCACAGTGTTCATGTGAGTCTGATTTAATAACCACCGTAGATTGTTGCGTGACTGGATATGACTGCATGTGTGTGCGTTGGGTTTTTGACAAATGTATAAATGCGTGTAAAGTTAGAGAAGGCGACAACAGGAAGCAGACAGGGTGAAATTGGCGTCAGGCACAGAGCTGGTCGGCCTCTTGAAGGGCCATTAAAGTGACACAGAAGAAATTGCAGAGACTTGCTGGAATGAATCATTGCTTTCAGACTTTAAACGCTGCGTATTTGCTATTGTCTTCTCCAAGTTTTGTGTTGTTTGCTGTATTTATGCTGGCTGGAAAAAAAATAATTAAAATGCATGGGCCTCGTGTAAGAACATGGATTTTGTCTTTGGCTGGGAGCTTGTCCAGGTATTCCCTATAAGCCTGGTTCAAGGGCTTGCTCCAGGCTACATCACAGCCAAGCTCACAGGCACTTCAGTGCCTCTCGCTGGCCTAGTTGCCGGGAGAAATCTTGCCGCAGGAGTGCCTGCCTGCTCCATGGACATTCTTGGATGGTCTCTGTATGGCTGGCTGCAGGTGTGCAAGCGTCTACGGTTAATAGGTGCTCATGATGAGTGCAATTGCCATCCATGAGTATCCCTGCACAGCTTAAGAGGACGGTGACCTCCAGCTCAGAGACAGACACCGAAAAAGAAATGTCCACATCCGTCTGGTAGTTTCTGTTCTGCCCACAGGTCCAGAAAAAAGATGCAGAGTGCTGCTCATCTTGTATTTTTCATGTCTAAGTATATTTAGTATGCTGCTACAAAAACAAACAAAAGAAGCCCACAAACAGAAAGATTTCAAGCACCAGGAACTTCAATGCTCCCTCTTTGTGCAGTCAGTGAGGATTCATTTTTGGTTTCACCTTCAAATTTAATAGTTTAGACAGAATTGACCTGTGTTTTTCTCTTTCATTGCATTTTGCTGCAGTGATGTTGCCGTGCTCCCAAACCCAAACAATTACTGGCGAGTACAATCTTAGCATCAAAGCTGACAGTGAAGGCAAAAAAAAGAAGAAGCCCACATCGTAACACACCAAGAATGAGCTTTTCCAACTTCTATGGTCAATTTGTTTTAAGTTTTTGATGATAGTAGACAGCATAAAGGGAGTTATTAGTGGTGAAAAATATTTTACAATACCTGCCTGGCATCAACTGTCATGCTCGTTTTGTCACTAACTGGAAAAAGAAAGTGAGTGTCCGGCAGCTTAACAGCACCATTTTTTGGTAGAATCCATGCCAATGAAGTATTTAAACTCTATTCACTCAGGATGTAGAAACTATCACTTGTTTCAGAAATTCTTAATTGAAAGCATCTAATTTGAGTCATGAGCCTGTCGTTTTTATTAGCATCTGTGCTTATCCACTATTTTAGCTCTCATCAGTCTAGATTAACATATTCTTGCTCACACACTCACAGACAGAGTCATTTGATAATTCAAGCATGGATACTTAAAATATTGCAACACAGACACACACACACACACACACACACACACACACACACACACACACACATCGCACTCACGACACAGCATCGCAGCGATTCTCTTCTTAAATCAGCTCATTTGAATGCAAAGCCAGAGTTTTCTTTCCAATTACACACTTGCACTGGAGCAGAGTAAAGCCGGGAAGGGTTTTAGAAATTACAGTTATTAGATTATGACGAGCAAAGTTCAGTTGAAAGGCTTAAGTCTCTCCAACTCTTATGGGAAAGGAAGCGCTCCACACAGCACTCACCGTGCACTTCAACCAGAACCCTGTATAATCCCTGTATAGATCACATGCAAAAGGGGTTAGAATTACTGATTTTTTTAAAATATTTTTTTTTTTAACTGTAAGTGCTTTACCTTAATTGCCACCATAGTGAGATGAAGATGCAAAATATTTTTACACAACACTTTTTTTTTAGGCTGGATAGACGCATGCACCACAGTTGCAAGGTAGGAGCAATTTTTGTTTTAATTATAACCACCTTCAATCAATCCACATGTCACTCTATTTAATACTGCTATGTTCAAAGTACTTTAACATGTCTTTTCCACAGAAAGAAAACATGTTCTCTGAGGAAATACTTTTCCTTGCTGCATCCATAACCCCCCCCCCCGAGCAAACTTCAATTAAAGCAATTGAATTGTACTTCACGTCTCCATTAGGGCCCCACTATTATTTAAACGTAATATTACTTTTTTTTTTCTTTCTTTCTTTTTTAATCTGCACATCGACGGAGATATAGGTATTAATGATTACAATTTCAAATGAACTGGTCACATGATGGTATCAAAATGTAGAAAAATCAGTTCAGTAATTCTTGACAAACTCTGCAGACACACAAAACAAGGTACTGGAGAGAAAATGCAAAGAACTACATCTTTATATCTGCTGTCCAGCGCTGCGATGCATGTCTGCACTCAGAGATCTCAGTGAGCTATCTATGGAAAGCGTTGATTCTTGTGATACGATTGATATGAACCATGTCGAGATATGATTATCACAGCAGGAACAGTAAACACCTTTATCAGACCACCACAGAACAAACAAAGGATTACAGTATTGGTAACTCACCCACAAAGACTCATAGTCCAGCAAAGATCTCGAAAAGTCCAACAAAAACCGGTCTGGTTCAGTCGGCACAGGTTCAGTAGATCCAACCCAGTGAAGTATTTAGTCCAAAACACATTATTTTCTCCATAATACACATGATCCGCTGTTGCATTGTTTCAAATTACCCAGCAGGCGTTTATAATTTTCCACGTCATAACCAACTTGAGTGAGCATGTGTTAGCTATGTGAGGTATAAACTCTGGACACTTCCTGTTTGATTGACATCTGCTTGATTGACACCTCACCTGTAGCTAATAGGAGCTTCTACATCCTGTCGACAGCCGAGGGTGGCCAACCAAAGTCTGTGTTGAACTGAGGAGCATGCCCCTTTCTGTGGTTAACAGATCCACCAACCGGAAGTGACGTTGCTGATGATTGACGCTTCGTGTAGCCAATTAGATTCTGATAATGAGTTTCAGTGGGTGGGTTTTTAGAGGAAACAAAGAACATCAGCATAAAGAGAACTACCTGCCAGCCAGAGCCTTTTGCGTAGCGCATAAAGGCAGATATGAATTTGGTTTTCAGTTTTTTGTGAGTTTTATCATAACGATGCATGATGAACATTAATGGGATTTATCAATGTTGTTGTAAATAGTTTGATGTGTTCTCTTAGATATAAACATGTTTCACCATACCACTTGTTATGTAGGCTATCCAAAGTCTCGAAATGGCTCTTCACCATTCAGTTTACTTTTGGTAATACCTTGAAGAGGCACTTTAGGTGATTATTACTGGAATGTTAAGGGTTTTTAAAGCTATAACACACTTTAATGTAAATAACCACATTGATGCTTTTGCCCAGCAACACACTCTTTTCAAAAAAGCTACTAATGTGCAAGTGTCGTTTATTGGTCAATCTTGATATAGAGCATGTCCATCATGCTGCTATATCCTCATTTAATTGAATATTGTAAATTGTGCAGTGTCGTATACAGTATATGTGCCCTAAAGTTTGGAATGTAGTGAGGTATCACCCATAATGAATGGAGAGAGGAGGTTGTCTGCCTGCAAAATATTCTCTAATAATACTGGATAAAGCATGTGCCCTTATTTGTGTGGTAGGAAAACAAAAAAAACCATGCAGCGTTGATTGCCGCTGGCTGTCTGCGTGTGTGGGTGTTCAGTTTAATGAGCAGTGTTTATATGCAGAACCTCGGGCGAGTCTGTGGGCCCTCAGTTTTCTCCCGTAGAAAGTGCATTTTATTTTCATTTTAAATTCCTGCAACTTCTGCTTTTGGGTTGATAACTTTACTGTCCTCCTGCAGAGTTGATTGGTAGTTATACAAGGAGTTGTCAAGGCCTGCTGGTAGCAACATGTGAAAGAATGGGATTTTGATAACTAAAGTCGGACGAATTAAAAACCTTGTCTGTTTTAGGAAAACAAAATCAAATGCTGCATTGATGTTTCAGTGCCGAAATCTAACCAAAACTTATATTACAAAATTAGAGAATAGCTTAATGAAGCAGAAGTGTTGCCATCAAGTCATGGATGCCATTGCTAAGGGACATTTTGTTGTTTTATTGGGATTAAATTCTCACCGCTGTTATTTTTTCTCCTTCATTTGCTCCTTTATGTCTGTGACAGTTCAAGGTTTGGAGCCAAATGCACAACTCAGTAAAAGTTTAACATCTTTAATGAAGATTACACATTATGTACAGGCAAACAAGAACATGGGAATATCAGGACCCCAGAGTCAAAAAACAAAGTCAAAGTACAAAACGCTGGACCGAGGTGGCACGAAGGACAACAACGATCTGGCACGAGTTAAAGGAGACACAGACTTTAGACACTTGAGGGCGGGAAGATAATTGAACACAGGTAGAAACAATCAGGGAAGACAATCAACACAGTGGGAGGACAAGAGGAACTGAAAAGAGTTGAAATGAGAGTTTCAAGATGAAAAAGGAAGCAGACATGAAAACTGAAAAAAAAACACAGAAAACCAACTGAACCAAGAAGACGAGTTGTGACAATTTATACGCTATTATAGTAGATCATATTTTCTAATATAATGATTTTGGACAGAATTGGTGTTGCCAGACACACAGTTCCTCCTAACAAATAAACTTGGGAATAAAATGTCCCATTTTTCCCATTCCTGGATTTCCATATTTCAGATTTGACCTGTACATTTCTAGCGATACGTTTTGTGTTTCCTCATGAGCTGCACGTTAAAACCTAAACTTCCATGGTAGACTCTACCTGTCTACCTTCCCATCACCTCAGTCTGTAACTCATCCAATCATCCACACAGGTAAACATCCACCACTCTCCCTGCCAACCAACCCGTCCATCCTGCGGCGTAATCTCTGTCCATCCAAACCACCCTCCCGTCCATCATTCATTGCTTTATCTCTTCCAGTTACTGTACTGGAGCGAGCCTGGGGAGAGCTTTTTCTTTCCAGTTTGACAGTCCAAAAGACAATGTGTTCTCGAGGCTGACAGCAAAACTGGTCAGATAGGAGCAGGTAAGTGGCACCCTCTGTTCGTCAGTGGTAGCAGAGAGCGAGCGGCCCCATGCTGAGCCTGTGATCCTTCGGCGGGATCGCTCTCAGCGGTGGCAATCAGACACAGAGTGATTTCAGCCAGAGGACTTCCCGCCGCTCTGCCGCTTTTCTGGTTCTCATCAGGTTTAGCCCCCTCTCTAACTCCGACTCACAAAATCCAGTGGTGATGAACACATGCTCTAACTTGTGGATTAGTCACTCCCTGCACTTAAAACTAACAATCCTGTCAATCACAGATTTACACATGTTCAGCAAAAAGGTATAGCTATGAGGTCAGACAAAAAAAAAGAAGACAAAACACTATTGTGCTTTTTATAAAAAGCCTTATGGCAATTTTGGTCAAGCTCTCCCCTTTGGACAGACAATAATGATACATTTTTATTGTATTTTCAGTCATTATGCTAGATTCAATTAATGTGTTTTATTCTTTTAAAATTCCTTGAAAGCAAGCTTTCTTTTGTTCCTGGCCTAACGCATGTTCATGCACACACGGACTATACAAAGGCAGAACAATGCTGCCAACCTCCGCTACTGATATGTTAATATTGGTTGGAGTTATTATTCAATCTAGAGTTCCATGTTGGTAGTTAAATGTATTGTATGAGACAGAGTTGTAACCAATCTTTTATATTGAGCACTATATGGTCGACACTGCACTGTGTTGTGCCTCCATAAGTTCAACTTTATTGATCTGTGTTGAGTTGAATTATTGATACCGATGACGAAGGTATTAAGCTTCACGCGCAATTGCAGCCATATTTATTTGACATAGAGAGTTAGTGTACCTACAAACATAATAAAGGATTCAAACTTCCAGGAGATTTTACCCCGTGCTACGTTTTCAATTTGAAATCATACTAAACATTAATCCCAGGAGAAGCATCGCTTCCTGAGGTCAGTGTGTTTGTTTTTCACTTCCAGCATATCTGGAATAATCTCAGCCTATTGGGTGATGTCAAATTTCTGAATGGTTTGAATGTGGATGAAAAAAAATAATAATGCAGGAATGAACTATTCCCTTGCAGCCGTGAGTTAAACTCTTACTTCTCATCTCTCATGCTCTTTTCTGTTTGTGCTGAGGCAGGGATTCTGAGTTTCCCCTCTGAGACTTTTCCTCCGGCTATCAGACTATGTAAACATCAGTCTGAAGTGATTAATTATGCCGGGCAGAAAGAGATAGAGAGAAAAGGGGCAGAGGGGAATAAAGGAGGGGAAAAAAAAGAAGACTGGGAGATCATATAGATTAGACTCCTGGGTCTCCTTGACCTGGCTCTCCAGTGGTACCTGCTTGCCTTTACAATAGGAAAAGGTATAAATATTTCAAGCCAAATAGAAGGCAGTATAAACTCGAGCTTTCATCTTTTATTCATCAAAGCCAAGGGGTATACATGCACATTCACCAGTCTGGATGCCTGCAGGGCTGAGTGCTCTGATGGTATATATGTTAGTGCATTTGTGTGTGTGTGTGTGTGTGTGTGCACGCACAACTTTGTATGAAAAATCCTCCTTCCACACAAAGCCAGGTAACATAATCTTAAGCCTTTTGTCTACTCTTTTTCTCCTTTTTTATCCAAGTGTTGGCATCTTTACAGATGCCTGCAGTGGTGATGTGCTGGATGCTGCTGCATGCAATAAAATATGTTGTATATTTCATTGTAGGTGGTTTCTCATTCACGAGTAGAACATGTCTAAAAAAAAAAAAACTGTAAAGATGCTGAGACTGTAGAAGTTTTAGTGGTTTCTAGAAACACTGTTTAAAGGTTGGCTTTATTTTTTTAAAATTTTTTTATGTCAACCAATCAAATGACAAGACTACATTTTTCAACAAAATTGTTAGCCTGTCTGACACTTTCCAACTTCCCTACCATAGACTGCGTACAAAGACTAACGTCACAGGTGATGACGTTACCAATTGGTTTCCATTGGAGCCAAAATGAGGCCTTGAGAATGGCTTGTTTTGTTGTCACTGTCTTTCAGTAGGATGGAGCAGGGAAGTGGTACTTGATACTTGATTGGAGCTCATAGAAATTTTATTAGTAAACTGCTAGTCAGCTTTTTCTGCTAATATTTTTAGGGCTTTATATGCCCACGTTACTCCAGTGAATATTTCTGGCAGCAAAACATTATATAGGGGATTTATTGAAAATACTTTGGTCCAAATTGCAATATTTTGACATTACTGTGAATCTGTTCTGGCACCAGATAATTCATTTCTAAAGATTTTGGTGATCTTCTTACTGATGGCACCAACGTTTTTATTCAGAGCAGCTGTCTTGAAAGGACTGCCATAATTTGGTACACGCATTCATATTTCCCAACAGGATGGATTCAATAACTTCAGTAATAACGTTGGTCTGGTGTCACTATCAGTCAAAGTTTCAATTTGTCCAACGCTCAAGTTTATCACTATGTGAACTTATTCCAGTAACATTACCATCTGTTAATCATCAAACATTTGCATGCAAACATACCTGCTGCACATCAGCCTCTTAGCATTGTCATTCTAAGAATGTAGGAAAGCTTCCATTTGCATTCAACGCAAAGTCCCACTGTGCCTGAATACAGAATCACAGTGTGCTAAATAAAGCCTGACTGTAGACAAATGCAACACAAACTGACTGCACCATAGAATGTCAGATAATTTTGATTCATATCCACCGATGTATGCAGCTCACATCAGGCATGTCATACAGACAGAGGTAGTAGACAATCCAGAATGCCAAACTATCATAAAGTCCAGACTTGGAATTACAGCTGCTTCACTGACAAGAAAGTACTCAGCCCTTCTTAATAATTTTCAACATGACACAAAAAAATGCATCTGTGCATAGGGTGAAATGATGAAAGAAGAAGAAAAGAAAAACCATGGGAAATAGCCTCTCACTAACATCATTTTAAACCACCCATTCTCTGTGTAAAGAGTTTAAATAAATCATCAGAAAAGAAAAAAGCTTCATTCTGCTAATTTCCAGCTGTAAAACTTGCAGCGTGTTCAGAAAGCTGCAATCATAGAAACCAAACCTCTCCACAGCACTTCACTACATCCCCAGAGTCCTGCCTGCACTTATCTGCAACAATAAAAAAAAAAAAAAGGCCATTGGACAACGAACGGAATCACTAACAACCGAGCATCCCCCGCGGGAGAAGATCTGCTCATAGTGGTGGAAGAAGTATTCTTGAGTAAAAGTATTAATACAGCAATGTAAAAATATTATTACAAGTAAGAGTCCGGCATGAAAAAATAAATAACCATCAGCAGCAAAAGTTAGTTTATGAAATACAGGTTTGGTCCCCCTGACTGATATTGTATTATCTATGGCATCATTAGATTGCTAATACTGAAACATCAGTGTGTGAGCAGCAGGTTACTGTTGTATCGGGTGGAGGTCATTTGAACCACTTCATATGGAGTCTTATATACAGGGACACATCTGAGGGGTTTTCAGAGGATTAGTGGGGCAAAAAGAAAGAAAAAAAACTAAGTTCTGACACACATTGTTTTAATATCTTTGTTTGTTTGTGGTATAACTACTTATCGTGAAGTGGGTTCAAAGCCAATAAATAGTTAAGACCAGCATTTTAAATGTCGGCCCTGAAAGTAGGATCATAAGATGCAAATATTTTTGAGAATTGACAGAAAAAAGTTATTGTGAAGGAATTTTCATTCATCATTGTGTCTCCCTGTCTCATTAATCATCAGGTCACTATGTAGTCTTTGGAAACACACATGCTGTAAGATGTAAGGAAGGAGTTCATCATCTATCCTAATATGGTTTAAAAACATAATTCAGATGGTAAGAAACATAGCATCACTTCTTTATACTTAGAAAACAAATATATGAATGCACACAGAAATTATGCTTCCCACACAAAGGAGATACGAATCACTTTACAGTTTACAGAAAATGCTTCAGGTAATTACATTTCATCATTAATAATGTAACTGATCAGAAAAAAATGTGAGAAAGCCGGAGCGACTCCTGAAGAATTGGCCGATAATCCTCATGTATGTGACTGGGAACTATAAAACCCGACATAAAAGCCAACAGGCCTGCCGACAGTGTGTGATTTCACACACACCAGAGATGATCGAGGGTCTTGTTGAAGACATTAAGCATGATTTAAACAATGCTGGTCCAGGTGTGATGGGACCGCGGCATCAAAGGATACCTAAACTATTAAATCAGGGGTTATGGAAGGAGGACAGTTAAGGAATATTTCTTCAGATGAAAGAAAGCAGAATTAGATATTGATCCAGAGGGAGGTTACAACAGGGAATAAGAAATGAAATAGAAAACATGATTCCTCTCCCTCGAGGAGGGACACAAGGGTCAACAGACAGAGGAAAAGAATATAAAAGGAGGAGGAGACGAGAGTTTAACAGTGGAACATCAGGGCGCACAGCATCTACTCAATGACTGCAGATAATGACTCAGTGAATGGGATAAACACTCTTTTATAAAAGCTCTAATTCTCTCCAGAGTCCATTCAGATGCTACAAAAATATAGACATTGAATATGTTCATTGTGCCTTTCGCTTTAAGGATGATAACAACACATTGATGCGGGTTCCTGTTGTGTTGCTCTCAGATTACTGATGTTTTTGATGTACTTTTCTCAGCAAGACTATATATTCAAACCTCAGCAGGAGTTAGCTACAGTGATATTTTAATTAAGGCACTGGTGTGTGGGCTTATGTCTGTTATTTTTTTGTCCTGGTAATAAGAATCAATCTGCTGCAGCTCAGAGAAGAAAACACGATCCAGGTGGAGAACATCACGACGAAGTTCATTTGGAGAACACAATCCACAAAGTTTTAGGTAAAGCTCGGTTGAAGAAGCACAATAGTCTGCAGTATATGAAATATATGCTTGAAGCTGTTCAGACTGAACACAAAGTACATTTCAGAGGTGCAATGGAAGCCAACAAATAGATGCAGAAAATGATGAAAAATAGTGCCCGTATTGTAAAGTGTGCTTGAATTGTACTGAGCTGAACACCATCAACGAGGTCCTTATTGGTGACTGAAATCAGCTGTCAGCTCGGCCCTGTAGTCGGTATCCAGCCAGTCAGACAGAGAGCAGGGGAGCAACGAAGAGATTGTCTCTAGGGTTTAGTCGTGTCAGACGGCACAGCAGAAAATATCAGCCTCCCCTTTATTACTTTCTGTCTGCTGCTCTGAAAGCTTCTCCATCATCGGCTCGCAGAGCATTCAAAGAGATCTAAACAACCTGGCTATTAGATCTAAAGTCATCCACTCTGTAATGTTTTCTAACAGTGTATGTTACATTAAAAATGTATGCATGGTAAATACAGAGAAATAATCAATCATAATCAGCATTATTGAGTTGGTCAAAATGTTCAATAATATAATGTCTCAAATGCTCGAATTACACGTTTTACAGTGCAATAGATACTCTAAAAGATCAAACAAGAGCAGAGGGTTTTTGCAAAATTAGGATTTTAATACAGTATTTATATCTGCAAATTTCTATTATTATTTTTCTTTAGATAAGAAAAAGAACACATGACTTTTTAAAAACTGATATAAATTAGTCATCGGGCCACTATCCGCAAGGTTGAGGTTTTGTCCTTCAATAATTTCTGATTGAATTAACATGAGAAAAACAAATAAATAAAGAACCCAAAAAACAATGTTCAAGCAGAAGCGCATGAATATTGTCTTGTACAGTATGTGCAGTATCTGCACGCCCACCCCCTCTTCCCTTAAGGCAAACAATTCCTTTAACCTTCCCCACAAACACTCTGCATGTTTCTCTGTGTTGTCAGGCAGAGGGTGAGAGTGGGGTTAATGCTATACAAATGAATAGAGGTTGTTGAATATATACAGTTGTAGGGCAGTGTGTGTGTGTGTGTGTGTGTGTGTGTGTGTGTGTGTGTGTGTGTGTGTGTGTGTGTGTGTGTGTGTGTGTGTGTGTGTGTGTGTGTGTGCAGAATCAGCACGGCCTGTCAAGCAGCCTTCCTCATTAGCAGCGACTGAAGCAGACGTGCTCACGCTGCAAGGTGCAGCAGTCAGCCTCAGTCTGTCCACCTTCGGTTCTGCAGCAGGCAGCGCTTACAGTGCATAATACTGCCATTCTGAGAGCACTTTTCTTTTCTTTTTTTTTTTTTTTTATGCTCCCTAAACTTTCAACTTCTGACTGTTGTTAGTGAAATCCCACTTGAAACTGTTCTGCTCCTGTGGGGAAGTTTGTGAAGAAGTGAACGGTGTCGTCTGTATTCAACACTTTAACAGAGACAGAGAAAACTTTGCCCGCTCGGGCTGATGCGGGAGGAAGCACAGCGAGCTTTTAGTCGCTCTCTGTCAGCAGTTTCAATGAGCTCATTGCGTGGGTTCAATGAGTTATCTGTACACAGGAATATGGAACCTCAATGACACAAATATCACAGCTTTCTGCTGAAAGAAGCTCACAGAGCAGAGGGAGAAAAACTTTTTTTTTAACTTTCTACAGCTTTTCTGCACTTTCGCGTAACCATTCATTGTCAATTTTGACTTATTTCGGAAAAGGAAAATAAAATTAGATTTAGCGCAAAAATAGTTGCGGTGGCGGCAAATTAATTTGATTTATTCATTGAAAAAAAATTGCACTCCAAAATTTCCATCTCCTGAAATTAGTTCTTTCTAACTCAGGTATAAATCCTTTTTTTTTTTTTTTTTTTTAAAGCTCATGTTAGCTCATTGCCCTCTTATTTTTTCAACTTTGTAGGCGGTTACAATTAGAAAGGGCTTTACGGAAAAAAGAGGAGCACATTTAAAAAAAATATGAATACAAAGAAATAGTAATATGAAATGTAATAGACACGCCTGTCCACTAAAGCAAAACGTGTTATTCTCACACCGAGACAATCCCAGGCATAGCTACCGCACATTTTGCGGGCGTGTCTATTACATTCAACTCTTTGTAGGAAAACAAAACCGAGTGCGTGGTCTCAAACATGTGGTTAGGGTTAGGAATAAAAAAGACAAAAACACTTTGTCACCTGCTGGATTCGAACATATGACTTAAAATATCCCTCTATACTTGGCCTTAAGATGTTCATGACAGAACAACGGTCACATGACCTTTGTGATGTGCCTATATTTACGTGTGTTATTCTCACGGCTAAAAAGCATAGCTATCTCACGTTTTGCGTTAGTGGACGGGCGTGTCTATTTCACGCTTTGCCGTGATACTGAGCTGCTATATTCTTTGATTTTTTTTGTTTGTGTATCCCACCCGTATTTTGTTGTATATTAGTAACCCCCTCCCTTTCATTCGGGACTCACAACCTATGTTTCAACTCGACATACTGTTTTCCTATAACACACGGAAATGTTCTTTCTTTAAGGAAGGTGCTATTTTAATAATTAATGTAGATAACAAGTTAAGGATAAAAAAAACAACAACTGGCAACTAAACAGTGTTTGTGCAACATTAGAAGCAAATGAAGTTGTGAAATTCTGTCCTCTAGGACCTCTCCAACACTGTTTTTCTTGGATTTCATCTCCTGACCTGCACAGTGTGTCACTCTCTCAATGCTACCCCATCACAACACCCAACATTATGGCATCACCGGTGGACTCCCCAGACAGAGATACCATTTTCGGAGAGAGCGAGGAAGACTGAAAGCAATTTCAGCAGCGGCTCTGCAGTATTTTTCCAAAGAAGGTGAATGAAAAGTTTGGAACACAGAAAATTAAAAACTATCTTTCACATCAAGCACGCGCTTGTCTGGCTGTAAAGACATTTGTCAGCTGCTCATGGAACAGCGATCTGGTAATTTGGTGCTCAATCAAAATTTGAGGCCAGCCTGTCAGGGGCTCCGGAGACCGTGAAGTGTTGGCAAATGTACCCCTTCATGCATGTATGCTGCATTAGTAATGGGAACCAATATTTATGCAGGCTTGTGAGCAACTCCTGACGGAAAAACTGTCTTTTTCAAAGTTTTTGTAAAATGTTGATAAATGGAGTCAAAACACATATCTAAAACATCTCTGAACTATAAAATCTGTTTTCACTATTTTGCATATATACTGTAACAGGTGCTGCTGCTGCTACTTATCCAAATGACTTGTAGTAACCTGCATTTCTACAATTAGCATATACACATGTCTGGCTAATTGTGTTTTGCTCATTCTGTATAATTAGGCTCCCTGTTAATTTAATGTACTTTTTTTTTTTTGTTCATTTTACATCTTCATTATTTTATTCATTACTTGCCATATCAACCTAATGGGGCTGCTCATTATGTTGTTTTATTTAATGTCCTTTAGCAGCTCTTAGAGAGGTAAAGCTCGCAGGTGTAGTCGACCTGAATCTCTGCTAGAGTTTCTCTTCCGTGTCTGCTTGCCTGCCAATATGTCTCTTTCTTTACGTTGGAAACACAGTTTAGGATATGAAAAAATATGTCTTTCTCCTACCAACAGTGCTATGACTAACTATGACATTAAAATGCCCCCCCCCACACCTTTATCAAACCGAGGAGTTTTGGTGCCTAAAAATCAACAGACCTAAATCTCAGACTTGACAGCTTGGAAAGCATTCACAGGAGCCCAGCTTGGAACAGTCACATTGGGTCATTTTGGAAGCAACTGAAAACCTAGTCATCTTATCATTTGGGTAATGACTTGCATCAAACACATCCTTGGTAAACTCCCAGGTGACCTGTGATCATCTCCTCTTACTGCAGGTTTTTCTAAGCAGCATTTAAAGTTACAAAATTCATGTGCAGTCAGCAAGTGTGTGAGATGCTGATAAAGCTCCTGAAAAGCAAGCAAACAGACCTTGTGATATGTTGAAGAAATATGAAAGAAATCTATCCACCCAACTATTTATTCAGCATATAGCAAACTGAAGTTTTCCACCTGAACTTGTTCGCCTGCCTTATATTATTCGATCATTACATTACATTTTATTTAGCTGACGCTTTTATCCAAAGCGACTTACAATAAGTGCATTTCAACCATCAGGGTACAAAACACAGAACAACAAGAATCAAGAAAATACAATTTCTTCAAGAAAGCCAAACTACAAAGTGCTAAAAGTAAGTGCCATTTTAAGCGCTACTAAAGTTCTCCTCGATCAATTGGTGATTTGTTTTGTTTATATAAAAACTATTTCGAAGTGCTCTTCTCGGCAATGTAATCCCATTTTAATTTTAAACCTTAAATTGACAACACAAACAATCATTGAAAAAAATAAGGACCAAAGTCCTTTATTTCTTGCAGTTTCTCCTTCGAGTTTGTTTTCTGTTGTTTAAAATTTGCAGTTTGTAGGTCACACTTTTAACAGTTTTATGTCATGCAAAAACTATTTTAACAAAGACAGACATGAGTGGCCTGAAGAGCTTATTAGAAGAGGTTTTACAAGGTTTAGCTGTCAAAAAGCAGTAAATACGACAACAGTAGGTTGCAGCAAAATCTCCGCAAGTAAAAAAGAAACAAACAAAAAATAAAGGAAATCTAAAACTAAGGTGAACTTTGACATGTACGTTTAAATCAAAAGAAGTGAAGATAAACTAGAACCTGGTTTCTATTGGAGTCAGAATGTGTAAAGTGTGTGTTTTTTGTGTTCTTCAGCTTTCTGTAGTGGCCAGATCAGCACGTATTTACGTAGCTGTCATGTCCTATCTTGGGGACTGCAGGTTTGCTGCAGGGTCTCGCGGAGCTCGTCGGTTGGCACGTGGGCCGCGGCCGTCCTCTGGCTGTCTTTTCGAATGAGATGTACGTGAAATGATTCCTTAAGCGATGCTGACTGTAGCACCTCGCTCATATCTTATCCATGCAAACAGCTGCTCGTTAGCCACAGGGGGATTTCATTCTGACAAAAACAACATGAGGACGGGAGACGTGAGGTGTGAGCCGGAAGAAACGCACCGGCTCAAAAACCCAGTGGAAATGCAGTCTGTATAAAATTGGACACAGAGCACATTCCAAACACTCTCTGGTGGATGTTCGGTATCCCAAGTGCTTTTACAGCAATGTCATTAAGCTGCGTGCATTTTTAACATCTCACCAATGGGCACCAGAAGCTTTAACCTTCATACTAGATGAGGAGGACTCTTAAACATTTCTATGCAACTCCCTAATGTGTAAAATGTATGGTTTAGGACAGAGAAAGAGACGGATATTCAGAATGCAGAGAACATTTCTGTGGTGCCTTTTCTCTATTTAGCTCTGTGTAATATGGAGATTTTTACAGAGTGCGTCTCCACAGACGAGAAGCGACTGGGAATGCATGATGCGTAATCTGTTTAGCAGCAGGTAAAATTGGAATGTTTCCTCTTGGCACCTTCACTCTGGGAGTTTTTATAAAATGAACAAGAAGATTTATTTATTTACTTATTTATTTAATACAGAGGTAGAGATGTCAAGCGGAGATACTGTGCGAGGTGGAAAGGGCAAGAGCATGCTGGGTGTTCTCAAACACACTTTCCCGCAGTTTGGCCCTCTGATTTCATTTTGCAATTTGCATAAAAAAAAAAAAATCTGAGCCCACAGTCATTTTGTTGGATTTGTTGTGATTAACACTTGATGTGGATGTCACTATCTCTGATTTTGAATACATTTACATAAATCAGTTCAAAAATCTGGACCAAAAAAATATGACCTACAAACAATTGTTAAAGAGGAACTGCAGCAGGAAAAGTTTGAAAAGACACTGCTCTGTGTCCGGCATCTTTACTGCATCACTAATGTCAGACATGTCACACACTTTGACTACGTTCAGACTGCAGGAAAACTGGATTGTTTTCTCAAATCAGATCTTTAGGACAGATTGTCCCCACTGGTCTTTGCAAGTAAACAGATTGGATTTGGTGTGTCCAGACGTCACCAACCTATCTGCATAGGTTGCTGCGGTAACGACAGTCTGAACATAGCCTTTGTTACGCATAAGTCTCCAGGTATTTCTTAGCATCTGTGGCAGTGATCCATTTTTAGGTTGTCTACTTGTTAACTGGAGTGCTGGCCTGCCTCTGCCGACTGCTGCTCACAGCTTCAGTCTTTGCAGCCATTATACTCCAGAACTCCTGTTCGAATTAACTCATTCGCTCTGAAGGGGGATCAATCAGCAACCAGTGGGGGAGGTACAGATATAATAAGCCATCCAGTGAGCTGAGGTATCAGAATCAGAGTAGGCTGGAAAAAGAAATGAGATTGTGATTCCCTACTACAGACTGTGGTTGTAAACTCCTACTTGCTCAGATGTAGATGATCTGTGCTGAAGGAGACTCCTTGTCTAAGCAGGTACCAGGTGTGAATATAGCAACTTGGAGCAGGGCTTTGCTGAAATACACCATACATAATACTCTTCTAAAACCCGGGGGTAGATAAAGGTTAAAAGAACTGTAAAGCTGGCAGCTGCTGGCCAGTGGATCTCGACCATGTCCAACGTGCCAAATAGAACAAGCTCTCAGAAATCCCCAGACTGTGAAATTACCATCAGTGAATATGGTTTAGCAATTTAATTCTGTCATTTCCACTCAGTCAAGAAAAAGCACATCTGCTTTCAATATTATTTTCTCTCTGTACCTCCAGAATGGAAGTCCATGTTCCTCCAACTCCAGATTTTTGTACAGGGTTAAACTTCTCATTAACAGAAACGTTGGAAAAGCTGCCTGATCCATTTAGTTGAAACTGACACACTGGCCAGTGTATGTTAAGAAAATATGCATAATTTAGGCAGCAAATTCAATTGAAATTACAGAGGATTCCAATAGCATGGAGATACAATTTAGCAATACTCGACTACTCTCGTAAAAAGCCTTTTGAGTTTGAAACTCAGGAAACATCCTGAAGAAAAACATTGTTTTTTTCAGCAATTAGCAGGTTAAACAGAGTTTTGGCAAGTACGCAAACAAAATGTCTTCCTTGTAAAACATAAAACATCTGCAAAACTAATCTAAAAACCTGCATTTTTAGGTAGTCAGAAAATGTCTGTTTCTTAGCATGTTTCTTCATCAGAAGAATAAACTGTATAAACCCCCCCCCCCCAAAAAAATTAAGAAACATGATTATTCAGCCTGAGTAGAATATTCAAAGTATAATTTCCATTTGTGGAAAAAAAAAAAAAAAGCAGCTGCGGTCATGCCTGGATTCATAATAAGGTACAAGTTCTTGCACCAGTAAATAAATTCTTAAATAAATACTGTTTATAACATCACTGTTGCATCATAAAACAATTCCCCGGAGTCCATCTGTTTGCCCAGTATGCTGCAGTCAGTATTTTGCCAAAGATTCAGCTAAATATGCTAAAACCAGCAAAGCAAATTTGGACCTACGTACCTCCACTCATAAAAGTTGTATTTCCACTGTATTATACACCTCAAATCTAAAGCATGAGACTAAAAAAGAAGAAACCAAAAAGAGGAATAAAAATCCCTGAATGGTGCTTAAGACGAAGCCATCAAGGACAAACGAGCAGGAGTATCGAGTTTCACTGAAGAGAAGGAAATAATTTTTCCCAATCAGTGGGATATGTCTCACCAGAGCACACCGAGCCAGATGGGAAAATTTACATTTATGTTTATTTAATGACTGCATGCACTAAGTCAAGAGAGGGTCAAGAGTATGCAGGTTGTCATTTCATTCAACGGAGCACTCTGAAAATTTTACAAATTAGCATCTTCATCCCTGGAAGAAGCTGTGCTCATCAGTGAGAGCAACTTGTTTGTGTTTGTTTGAAAGGAAAAGCTCTGCACTTGTGATTGCACATTTTATCGACTGCAAGTTTGCCTCTTGTCCTTTTTTTTTTTCTTCTTTGAAGTGGAGTTTCTACTTTAAATGTAAAACATATTTCCTGCAAATTACGGTACTCAGTCACAGCTCAGCAGCAGGTGTGATTTACTTTCCTTTAATCACAGTTTAACAGGTGAAGGCACCGGAGGGTCGTGACCTGCAGAGACCCCCCTTTTGGATATAATGAGGTAACATCTGTGAGCTAGCCGGAGGGTTTCTGTTTTTAGGCCTGACCCCTGGAACCCTGGGATATGATACATCAGCTGACTACACTGAACCCCTGCCAGCCATCTTCATAATAAATGTCTGCAGCTTCCAGCACGGAATAAAATTAACTAAAATTAGGGACCTACAGGCAGTGTCACCTCAACTCACCCATGTAGGAAAAACACTGGGGGAAAATGTGGGTCGTAGCTTTTTTTGTATTTCTAACAACCAAAAAGTGTGTAGGAGGGAAAAATCCACCTGCACTACAATCATTTAAAAGGTGTGGGGTTTACAATCTTATCCAGAGAAGCTGTTAATGAGGGCCTCGTTTAATGATTATTGCTTTGTTTTTTGCTGTATTTCTTAAAGATGTAGTCCATGATACATGGATGAAGTGGTAAAAAATGACCCACTTTGAATTGCTTGGAGCCCAGTGGGCCCTATTACAATTTTATCTGCTGACCAACAGTTTAAAACCTCCATAATATAAAGCAGCAAATCCTCACACATATAAGAGTCTATAAAAAAGCTCATTCAAATGTATCTGGTTCTCTCTATACTCCTGCATGGAGACACTGTTAAAGCTGAGATGAACAATTACTCTGGTGGTTTCATTACAGTTTTTACTTGCACTATAAGTGGTGCTGGATGTGGGAAAGTGGTCAGTACGAGGTGTGATCAAAAAGCTCAGAGACTGTTCCCGTGGGGCGCAAATGGAGGACAGCACACAGAAATGGTAAAGGTGCGGAGGTAATCAATAACTTTAATGAGTAAATGTTCCGAGTGCCTTGAACAATGTCAGCATCTGTGAAACATGCACTTCAGTGACCATTGGTATGTCTGCATTTGTGTTTTCACCATGGACTTGTGCAAGTGAGCGCAAATCAAATGTCGTGTCTATGTCAGCAAATTGTCAAAGGAGATCCTTGAAATGCTACAGAAAGACTACGGCAATGACGCAATGAGCCGGGTGAGGTGTTTTGAGCGACAATCGCATTTCAAGATTGGCAGAACATCATTGTCCAAGACCAAAGAATACGCCTCAGATCAAGAGTGCAACCAGGTGAGTTTCCTTTGACATTCGCAGGTCGTGTACCATAAATTCATCCCACAGGGTCAGACTGTCAACACTGAGTTCTAGTGTGACGTTCTGATGTATCTGAGGGGAAAACTTTCGGTGCAAATGACCTGAACTGTGGTGCAATGGCACTTGGGTTCTCCAACATGACAACATGCCTGATAGCAGCGTGTTTCTCATTTGTAATGACAAAAAATTGAACTTCCCATCCCTGTTACTCACCAAATTTAACTTCCTTTTAACTTCTTTCTGTTTCACAAAATTAAGTTCAAACTGAAGGGTCACTGTTTCGATACTGTGGAGGAGATCCAGTGCGAACCCCAAACAGTGTTTAATGTACTTATAGAGAAGGACTTCTAGTGACCATTCCAAGCACTACACAAGGGGACAACTTCTGAAGGGGACTGGGGCCAGATTTAAATCTGTACTTTGGTTGTTATCGGCGCAGTCTCTAAGCTCTTTGATCACACCTGAAAGAATCTGTATTTTAATAAGAGAAAAAAAAAATCCTAGTGTGTAAATTAAAACTTGTGTGATAAGATAAACTTGGATCAGGATTCAACCTGTGAATATCAACACCAAATGTAATGGAAATCTGGCTGGTTTGTGACGAGATATTATGACTCTGGGCTCATGCCAACGAAGTGAGTGACAGACCAACACTGCGATGCTGGTGAGGGAATAAAACCAAACTTTGTTGGACTGTCACTAAACCTGCAGTTTTCCCACTTGAAAATATTTCCAGATTGTAGATTTCCCAGCACACATTGCTGACTGCAATGCAGAGGAACAAGAAACATTTCTTGTGAAAATTTAAACGATTTTAGTCAGAAAGAAACATCTGTTTATGTCAGCGTACCTTTGGGTTCACTACACAGAAACCGAGAAAGTTTCTTTTCTTATCAGATATGATGTAAAAATCTCAACGGACATGAGTTGAGCTATGTTCGGAGTACCTTTGGTGTTAATACAGTTTTCCAGGGATTTCCTTTTATCTGGAGGTATTGGCAAACTACAAAGCAGAAGACAATGTGCAAGGAATTTAATTTGATCAGCCAGATCCTGAAGCTGCCTCGTCCTATAAATGGAATATTTAATTATATTCCTCAACAGGAGTTCCACTGGGTTCTAATATACATACGGTGCATTGTGTGTAAGATGTTGGAGATGAGCAGGTTCATTTGGAGTGAGCTCAGGTGGAGAACCTCTGGAGATGTACGCGGGGCCTTTGAAAAAGACTTCCTGTCTTTCACTTCACATCACTTAAGGGTGTTCGCACTCAGTATGCATGAATCAATAGTCAAAGACAGCCGGTGATAATGTGTAACACTGATGTGCATGTTGATACAGCCCACCGTGAAACCATTTTAAATGCAAATTTAAATGGTGTTTGTTCTCAAAGATTGTACTTCGTAGCATTGGAACGCTCCGGAATTAAAGGATGATCCAGTTTCTTTGCGTTTCTATGACGATATAGGCAAACTGCTCAAATTATCCTGTTATTTTACCGAAAATAGACAGATTAGTTGTCAGTATTTTAACCTGAATTTAATGTTTCTGCTCCACAGTATAAATTCTTACAGAAAGAAACGTTATCACGACATTTAACGGTGAACGCGGTTCTTCTGTGTTTAAGAGTAGCTGTTGTCTGACAGTCCAAAGAAATCTGACCTCACAGACGGATATTACCGTGGCTTCCTGGAGGCAAATTTCTGTGACACTCGGCAGTTTCAGGTATGCTTTCTAGATTTCATTGTCTGTTATTACTGTGGTCTTGTGAGCCTGAGCAGAGTTGCTGTTCAAAGTTTTGTTCACTGACACACGAGTGACTAACAGCTGTGCCACGTTGCCCAGCAACAGCAAGATACTTGTCAAGGCAAAGAATAAATCAGCGCGATGAGGAGAGACATCACGGTCAAATGTCACTTTTATGCCTTAATATAAAACAGCAGTGCTGCTGGATCACTGGACTGCACTTCGTATAAACCACCACGATGTGGGGAAGGAGGCACCCTGTGTGGAGACAGTTTGCCGATTATGCTGCTCTCTTTCTACAATTCCCAGTTTCACAATGATCCAGTCACAACATGGAACTGCCAAGTGACAATACAACAAACTGCTAGTGAACCTATTTTTGTGTTTTATTTTTGTTACGCCTTTTATCCGTACTGTTAGTCTACCTACTTTACTCTCGCATCCACACATGGGCATACACCAGAGATAAAACTTCTTTTTTTAAACAGGATGAAAATAAAATGTGTGACATCAAAGAGCACAATGTTATTCCATTTTAAAATAGTCATAAATAAAACAATGTTTTTACATTATGCTGCTTTGCAAAGAGGGAAGTAAGGTACACAGAAAGGACGAATTTTCCTTTCACTTTCAAGATGTTATGGTGTCCTGAAGTTGGCTTTGTTTACCATGTTCTCATGAAATGTAATCAATATACACTCTACACAAAGTCTTTAATATCTATTTACAATTTTCTCTTCAATTCATGATGACATTTTAACACCTAATTCACTGGGCAGCACTTTACAAGTTAGCGTTCATACAGTTTTCATTGGTTTTATGATTACTTTTACACATTTATTTATTGTGTGCATTCATTTCAAATGGTCTTGTACTGTTTACATATTAACTGTCTTTATTATCTGCCTGTCAGTCACCTGAGAAGCACTTTGAATCGCACTAACCTAGTACACAAGGTGCTCCATAAAAGAAGTTGTTTTAGTTTAGATTGATTTTCATGGAAACATGATAAACAGACCAATACACCATAATGCCTGAAGTGAAGGCACAACTGGAATTATTAAAATTATAATAACATGTTTTTAATTTACACTGTTTGTCATCACTACCTGGGAACTCAGTTAATGTTTTAAGACTTAAAAGTGAATCGATGATGCTCAAGACTCCAATATTTGGCAGCGCTGAAAGAAATAACCTTAATTTACTCTAAATATTACAGGCAACTCATTTGTCATAATTGTAGAGGTTGTCGATTCTGGATGAGTCTACCTATTCTGCATTCAGTAAAATGTATTTTCTTTGATGGGATTTATTGTGTTTTTCAAATGTTCTCCCAGGTCAAGAATTACAGCGACCGCGGAGGAAGTTATTTAGCTTTGGTGGCATTTCTGTTGGAAATGTCATAGCTACTATGCATTGGGATCCATTGTCCTAATCATGTGCAAGATAATCCTTCTCAAACAAGTCTCCAGTCTCAATATTAGAATGAATGGAAAGGTGGAGAAACAGAAGCCTTTGTTACTGCTCACCCTCCTCGTCTCTTCACCCTGCTCCGACTTATAGAGAGCAGCCGAGTGCTTTGTGCCTCTGGAAGTCTGAGCGTCACTCGTTTCAGTGTGTCTAAATCCCCGGGGTTAATGGGCATCATAGGGTACTGTCGGAGGACGGAGGGGGATCGATAACCTGATAGAAGGCAGCCAAGACAAAACAAGGTGTCCTCCGGCTACGGTGTGGCTGAACTGATTGAACCTGACGTGTTTTATTACAAGTCCTGGCATGCTGCTCTGCAGTTTACCTCCAATTAAGGCCGCTGACCCGTTTACCCTCTCACCTGTACAAGATGAACACGGTGTGTCTGTTCACACTGACTGGACGGTGTGACCTGCATCTAAAAGTAGGAGCTGGTCCTTGCACGCCTCGGACACCAGCGGTCATTAGCCCGTCATCTTCCTCTCGCTATCATTAAATCAGAATTGGAGGCAATCCACACCAGAAGCATTTTGAAAGCCTTTCTAGATTGTTTTAGATGTCGGCCATCAATGCGTCTCACAGAATTTTCTATTTCTACAAATGTGTTGATCCGCAGCAGCTCTTAGAGACACATGTAATGTCAATCAGGGGAAGAGTGAAGCATAATGGCAGCAATTTAGTGCATGCAAATCATCAACATGTTACAGCACATTTTTGACGAACAATTTCAGGCTCACAGTTTTACAGTGATCATTTTGGTTTCATTATGTGTATGTACAGCTGCAGGGGAAATATAAGGACAAAAATAAATAAATAATGAAGCTCTCTCCATTTGCATCTTTATGAAGTGTTCTTGAAAACAACTGTAAGCAACCGTATTTGAAAATAGGCTGGTGATGTTGTGTTGGTTGAAGGGATAGGATGAAAATAAGATGCGAGGAATTTCAAGCCCTAAAAACTGCAGAAAGCAGGGAGAAAAACTTCAATTCTGAATAATCGATTTGTGACGTGTTTGTTATGAGGATTTAATTCCAGTGAAAAGAGAAAGAAACATACAACCAAGCAAACTCTGCGGAAGTGAGACCCACGCATGGTTTACTACCAAATAATGACTTCAAACTATCTATTGTCTGGACAGGTGTCTTGCTTGTTAATGAGTGCACTCCCTGCCTTCCCTACATCATCGTAATTGTTAATGAAAGCTATATAAATGTGACAATATAGTTGCTGTCAAGTTTCGTCGGCACAACATTCTGTTCTGTTATAATCGAGGAAAAAAAAGCTAAATGTTAAAAAATAAGTCAGCGATAAAAACAAAACAATACAAAAGTAATAGTCGTAATAATAGTAAGTCTTCTGACAGTGTGGGAAGTGGTGGTTATTTTAGTTAGTTAATCAGGGTGTTTCAACAGAACTGTCAACTAACTGACTGTTAACTCTGTTATGTTCTGGCACACATCCAATTAAAGTAGTGAAGAGAAGCATAGCTCTGAATTCAGCATTGGTGCTGTCACTGTAACCAACATTTAAAAAAGTTTTGACAAAGTGAGCTAAAATCTCAGTTTAAAAAGACGGTATGTCTGTTTATCACTGCTGGAAGTTAAAGCAGCTATTATAAATTTAAAACCGATTGGTGAAGAGGTGAAGAGTCATCATCCCCATCCATCTGTTTTTCGGCATCTTTTTTTATATATATATATATATATATATATATATATATATATATATATAGAGAGAGAGAGAGAGTGGAAGTCTCTTTCTAAAGAAGGAGAAGGAGAGCTTCAGCTTGTGATGGAGTCATTACATTAGAAGGAGGATGCTTGAATTTGGACAGCTGTCCCTTGCTGTCGGCCAAGCTGTCCGTCAAACAAAAAGATACTCCAGTGCTTCCATCAAAACTACTCAAAAATTAGTGTTGCGACTTAATAGGTAAAGATGTGGGTTCTGAGGTTGAACCAGGTCAGAACCACAGTTTTTTTGGTTTGTATAACATATATTTTATATATATTTTACATATATTTTTTCAGCAACTTTTACTTGAGCTCAGACCTAAATTGAAAATGTCCCTTTACTGCCTGGTAAAAACATAGTACTTCTGGGTCAAAGCTCTGTACTGCAACCAGGGGTTATCACGAGCTGAGGCCCACACATGGTGGAGATGGCTGGGTTTATGTAACAGACCTCACAACTCCTCCGTCGTTTCCCTCTCTGCTTCACCTTTTGTCATGCGATCTATAAATGATTGCATCTAATTTGATAGCAGCATTTCCCCCCCCCCCTTTTCTCTATGCTGATGGACAGATGGACTCACAGATGTATATCCTCAGAGCCAGACAGCGAGTAAATGATGGTGTATGTGTGTTATTGTGGGATGATAATCTTCCTGTCAGCTCCATCCATGTTCACACTCAACAAATCCAAGAGGAAAACTGCTTGCTCGTCTCTCCGTCCATCTGCTTGCGTCCTTGTACTTCATAACACTCTACAAATTTCACCACAGTTTTTCAGTAAAATACTGAAAGAGAGGCTTACGTTGTATGTTGGTCCAGAAACAGAAGTAGCCAAAAATCCCCCACTGGGGCATCCAAATGACATATATAAATATGTGCGAGCTTTGTAATTGGTCAAGAGCTACGCCATAGCGATTAGAGCTTTTTCTGCTTGAAAGGAGGAAGGAAATCAAAGCCGCTTTTTTTCTGATGTGGGAAGAACCAACGGGGGAACGTTTGGGTAACTAGTAAGGCTGTACCCCTGGTCTCTCAAGTGCAAAGCTGAAAGATAAAAGATGTAACCCGAGTGCAAAGTTGTTTTCCAACACACATGCATGCATCTTGGTCAAGGGGCAACCTGTTGTGATGTCACCCATTTGTTGGGCATTGGTGACCATATGTGGATGAGCTGGGAAGGAGCAGGGGTGGACTGAACTGGGAACCCAAAGACTCTGTGCCCGCCCACCTATACCAGCAACCTGACTGCACCTCAGACGTGTCAATCAAACCAGGCACGCCCCCAAACATATGTCTGTTTGAGGCCTTATATATAATTTATGATGGGGATATATTTGAATAGACCACCACAACACTGATTAGAAGGAATGAATTTAGCCAATGACACCATATCGACTTGTGGAAAAAAAATATTTACACAACAATTAATGAGAAGTTGACCCTTTTTGAATGGGAGTCTATTGGAGCCAAAGTTTTTTTGGAGTCAGCCCCAAGTGGCCCTCGGTGGTATTTCACTTTAGGGCACTTCTGCATTGGCTTCACTTTTCAGACCTGGAGTCTATGTCTATTTTTATACACAGTCTATGATCTGAGTCCATCAGGAGAAGCTACAGGGACAGGACTGCAGAGGAAAATCAACATGTGATATCCTCGTTCTGTTCTGATGCCACCCCAAAGATGAACCTAGGTAATAAATGGACGCAATCATCGATGCAAATGTTATTTTTATGCCCTGTTGAACTGGTCAGGTGGGATTTTAATGCCACATTCACACTCTTTAAAATGTCCTTATGCAGATTTGGGTTGAAAGAGAGCCTGAGCGAAGAGGCCTTATGTGGAGAGACGTGGAGGGACTACAGGGGCGGAGGGCTTTGTACATCTCATTTAGGCACTGGTGCTTGATTAATGTGGCCCTTCTTTTCAGAGTGGGTATTCACTGAGAATTCTGATGAGACAATCAGATTTCCTCTGTAACATTATTCCTACTGCACGATGAATGAATGCACTTTATATAGGCCCCATTGTTTTAATGATAGATTGCACACAGCAGCTTGAGAAAATTGAATACATCAGAGATCAAGTTACAAAACATTATGGAAGCTTTGCAAGCTCTGCTCTTTTACAAATATTTTGAAAGTTGGTGACATAATGCTAATATATTTTTTTGGTACCTGAATGCGATTAACCTGCATTAACAAATGTGAAATTTGTTATGATGAACCAACAAAGAATCAAAAGCTTATTTTGCTTCTTCTGAGCTCTAGACTCAGTATGTGGCAGGTAGTTGCTTACAGCATGGACTGCAAAGTTTGTGGCTCAAGAAAGTAGACCATGAAGCTGCTTAAAGGCCAGACGTTTCCCTACACTTTTTTTTGTTTTGTTTTACTAAACTACAGCTAAAAGTGGAGTAAATGTTTAATGCAAAGGACTGATGTTTCAGTACTGGCCCTTGTTATGGGAAACAAATTGATAAAAAAAAAAAAAACTAAAAGTTTGAAAGTTTTCTTAAAACTCCAGAGAAAAGGGAGTGTGTTTTGTTTAATCTAGGTGAAGCAATTTATGGATTACATGACAAGACCTAGCATGTGAAGCAGCAGGTGGCAGAAAGGAATATTCACCCAGTGATTTCTTTCTGCAAAAAGGGAGTTTTTCCTTCTCACTGGCCTTAAAGGAGAGTTTTGACGGGCTAGGACTTGTAGCTTGTTTAATATGAAGTCTACTGACAATCCTAAATATACATAAGGGCATTTTCAGCAGTGAAATAATGTTGACTGATCAAGCCTGTCACAAGACTTCATAGTGAGTTACACTGGTGAAGACAAAAGTCAAGTCAAAAAGCCTAGCACAGGCTTTATTTCAATTTTTGTGCCGGATTTGAAAGCCTCAGCAGCTTTAAAAGGGAGCGACACACCAAATCAATCAGCAGAGGGGCTCCTGTCTTAATGGTAAGCCGGCGATTTGATTAATTAAATGCAGATTTCAGTTGCTCTCTGTCTAATTTTGCAGCCACTGCTGAACAGAACATTTGACACAGGTTTTGAATTTCAAGCTTGTGTCGGGTGTCTTTAGTACATCATAATTTAGCCAGGCACTGTGTGTGTGTGTGTGTGTGTGTGTGTGTGTGTGTGTGTGTGTGTGTGTGTGTGTGTGTGTGTGTGTGTGTGTGTGTGTGTGTGTGTGTGTGTGTGTGTGTGTGTGTGTGTGTGTGTGTGTGTCTTCATAGTTTCTCATCCAATTAAATTTCCCCATCCATCCATTCATTTTTCTTTCAATTATTCAAAGTTAATTGATCAAAGTTTAATAAAAGTTCCCCGTGCTCTTGGAGAAAATGTTAGTAAATGGCTTTGAGTTTTTAGAGCAAACAGATGATGGGAACGGGACGAGTTTCAATTCCCCATTCACTCAATCAAAGCTTGTGAAATGAGGCAGGGTGATGGAACAAGTGGGATGACAGGTTTCCTCGCACAATAGAGGAAGAAACATTTCCTAATTTTCTTGATAACTGCACCTCACAGGGAAAAAGAAAAGTTACTTTTGGGATATGAATAAATAGTATGTGAACTATTTGGACATAACTAATTAAAATAAAAAAGTTTAAAAATACATTTTTAGATTAATTTAGAGGAGAAGGGGATTTATTATGGCGATGTTTTCGTTTAGTTGAATTACTTAGATTAGTTAAAATCATGTATGTCATATTTCCCTGAGATTGACTTCCCTCGAATATTTAATCGAGTGGGTGACAAGCTGTCCTTCTGATTCACATCTCTGTATGCAAGAAGGACATCAACTGCCCCCACACTGTTGTTCTGTGACCTCACGTCAGGACTCTAACTGTTGTCCGTCTCTAATAGAGTCAACACAGCGGGCATCTGTCAGACAGCCTCTGAGCTGTGATGTTGCGTGGGTGGAGAGCTGGGTCAGTGTAATGAGCCGCAAAAGCTGTGACAGTGGGAAAGCACTGTGGATGAATCTTGCATTTATCTCTGTCTGCGACGGGTCACCTGATGACCTTCCAGGGTCAAACGTTGGAATCTCATTGCATAAAAAGACATTTCCAGATCAACGATCACAGGGTGAGTTTATGTCATATTCACCTGCAAACAAGAGACACTCAAGGGGCAGCCTGCAGCCTGAAGATAAAAGCTACAGGAATCCTAGGAACCAAACAATTATTGGGGAACTTCTTCGTCTTGGCGAGATGCTGCGGAGCCAGTAAAGGTGGTTTGGGCATCTGATCGGGATGTCTCTTGGGTACCTTCTTTTGGAGGTATTCCAGGCACGTCGTTCTGGTAAAAGAACTCTGGGTCAACCCTAAACATATCAGAACTATAGACTATGCGATGGTTGATCAAAAAGTTCTTGGGCAGCTAAAAAGTGCGTGTCAAAGTCGGACATTGTCAACGGGGACCCCAAAAATACTTTGGAAAGTCTACGGCGATGAAGCAGTTAGCCAGGTGAGTCGTTTTGAGCGTCATTCGTGTTTCAAGAGTGGCAGAATGTCACTGTCCAAGACCGAAGAAGGCGTATTAGGGTGGGAGCACAAGCAGGTGGGTTGCTGACATTCGTAGGGTTGTGCACCATGAGTTTGTCCTCCAGGGTCAGATTGTCAACACAGAGTTCCACTGTCACGTTCTGAGGCGTCTGAGAGAAAACATTCAGGGAAATCGACCTGAACCGTGGAACGACTGGGTTTTCCGACACAACAATGTGCCCGCTCCCAGCACGTTGAAAAAGCAAGAGTTTCTTGCTTGGAACAACACAATCGGCGCTTCTCATGACCCCTGCTTGGTCGATTTGGCTCTCTGTGACTTTCCCCAAAACTTTGATGTGTGCTCTCTGCTCAAGTTTCCGGTCCATGGTGAAATCACGTATGTTCACGTACCAGTGATCACAGAAACGCATGCAGCTAAGACGTTGATGCTGATCAAGTGACTTAACTTAGAAAAGTTAGAAAAGTTACAACTTCCCCTTGCTCCATGTGGATCACCGTGCTGCGCTCCTTTTGTGCGTGACAGGAACACTCTCTGAAACTCAAATCCCAAAAGTGATTTCCTCTTTAAAACTTCTTTGGTGGTTTCATTTAAATACATTTTTGAGGCCCAAAGAGGTCACAGTGATTTATTCATGCATTACTGTGTTGCGCTTCATTTGATCGCAACAGGAAGACAGTCTCTGAATTTTTTTTTTTTTTTTTTTTTTAATCAGACCCCGTATTTCTCTTTTGGCCTGGGAACGCCTCAGGAGGAGAGAGAAATTATTGCTCTTGAGGCGGATGTCTGGAGTAACTTCGGTAACCTGCTGCCACCAGGACCCAGCCATGGATACCAATATATTTTGTAAAATAAATTTTGGAGTAACATAGTTATTTATTCATCTGAATGTTACATATTCTATGCTAACACGGCATGATGCTGATTCTACATCGCAGCCATGGAGAATAATTGATGTTAATTGGCTGCAGGGTGATTGCATATTTTGTTGGACACAACTGTGTATGCACACAGAAATAACCCCAGCTGGATCTCATCCACAGTCACGTGCGACTCCTATAACATTTTTGACCTCTCCTTCTTTGCATGGCCTTCAGGGCCACACACACACACACACACACACACACACACACTGCACAGCATCCACTTTTACTACAGAATGCTGCATACAGTGCAGAGCAAGGAGCAAGAGGATATGAGGTTGCATCATTATCCCTGAAGGCATGTTCTGCTGCAGAGTCTTTGGGGTTTTCTACTCAGTCATAATCTGCTGCTGCTGCTGCAGGGCTTTCTGACTGTCATAAAAAAAAAAAAAAAAGAGAGAACTTACTTTCTTCTGTACTCATTTCTTTGCTGGGGAAGACAAGCAGAAGCCTTTTGGTCTCAAGCAATATATATATTTATATATACTGTACTTTTTTCTTCCACTACACATACTGTCCTTGTTAGTATGAGCTATTCTGTTTTGTGTTTATCTGACAGATCACTGAACAATGTGTTAACACATCTTTTCATGATGGTCGGCTTGGATGGAGACACAAAGAAAAAGAGGAATCCATTGAAGGCATTATGCCAAAGCTTTGGTTTGAAAGCCTTGGTTTGAAAGCTTTGGTTAACCAATTGTATTTGTTGTTTGTCACCAAAGTCAACTTTGTAACGTGCGTAAAGGTTTAACGGCTAATTACTGCCTCGTGAATCCAGTTTATTGATATTCTTATCCTTTTTCAAAGTTACTCTTTGTGTCCAAGGTCCAAACAGAGACACCTTTCAGGCCTACATTGTACCTAGCAATAAAAAAGATGTCTATATCTAATCCGTGTTCAGTGCTGTGGGTTAAGAACCATCAATTCTTATCCAAGTATTGCTGAAGGTTTCCATGGTAACAAATGCATATTTTTACTAGCAGTCCAGATTTCCAGGGAAGAGGTGGTATTTAAAAAGAAAGGATGATTGACAGCACTGTCTCACAGTTTATTGCCTTTGACTGTTAAATGTCATTGATGTAAGGTTGCTTGGTTTTCTGTGTTCAAATTGTGATTCAAATGAAATTAGTTGCATGATATTATTTTAAACAAGGGGGAAAAAAATGAGCATACACGTGATATTTCATTTTATGGTGTTTGTCCACGTGTTACAGTATTTCAGTACTCCCAGATTTGATGTCATATTTCTGGATCCGGATCCACCAGAATGTGAGGGATCCAAATAACTCGACCTGAAAAACAAGGAGCTTTTCCTCATATATTATTTATTCACTCTATCTGAGCCCGTAGCTTCTTTTCAAGTTTAGTAAAAACTGGCAGGCTGTGCTTACGTTCAGCTCCAGTCTATTATTTATGCAAGATAATCGTCAGCGTGCATGAGTGAGTGAGTCTAAGGGGGTGGGGACTGTCAAAACAATACAATAGGCCGGGACTGTAACGAGCCGTATAAGAGCCTGAATGTGTACGTCTACGGTTCAGATCTCAAACCACATTTTACGCATTCATGTGTGTGTGTGTGTTGTGTGTTTGGCCTCATTCAGCCACAGACATTATATTCAAAAGAATATTGTTCTAGGCAGAGAGACATACAGTTTATATGAGAATGTCACACCACCTCCTGCTTTAAATAAAGGAGGTTTATTCATTAAAGCCCAGATTTAAGTCCAGTGAGAGGTTCCAGTGTTTGACTGTTTCACTGGCAGTAACGTGTAAAGAACTGTTCAACGAGGAAAAAGTCCTGAAATCACAAAAACTAAAAAAAGTATTATGATCAGAGTTATTATGCAGAGATTGATGCAGAAATAATATTTTTACAACTGATGCTCTTCGAAATTGAATTTTTTTTAAAAAAATGTAGTTTTTCCTGTAAGTTTTTTCTTTTCCTCATTTCATGTGAATAAATTAATCACTAAATGACTTAGACCTCTTTGGGCAACAACAAGTTATTTAAAACAAAACAACCCAAGAACTGTAAAGAGGGTTTCACTTTTTTGATTTGACGTTCAGAGACTGTTCCTGTTATGCACACAGAGCACAGCATAGAGGAAGGGAAAAGCAATGACTATTGTGAATAAGTACACCGAGTTATGTCGCTTGATCAACATCAGCACCTGGGCTACATGCCTGTTTGTGTCCACGGGTACGCATGCATTTGCGATTTCATCATGCACCTAAACCTCGAGCAGAGATTACACATCAAATACTTTGCCAAACTCTGGAAATCTGCAATGGAGACCGTGGAAATGCTTCAAAGAGACTACAACAACAAAGTTGAGGCAGGCGAGGTGATTTGAGTGGCATTCGTGTTTCAAGAAGGGCAGAACGTCACTGTCCAAACCTGAAGAGGTCACGTCGGGTCAGGAACACAAACGGGTGGGTTTTCTTTGGACAAACACGTGGTTTTACACCATGAACTCGTCTCCCAGGGTCAGACTGTCAACACTGAGTTCTACTGCGATGTTCTGAGAGGTCTACGGGAAAACATTCGGGGCAAACAACCTGGACTGTGGCTCAATGGCAAGTCGGTTTTCCAACATGTTAAAAAAAATGCCAGTTCCTCAGCCACATAAACACAATTACAATTTTAGCTGTGTGTTGTGTACTGCGGGTCTTGTCGTTATCCAGGTGCAAGTGAAAGGAGCAAGTTTTATTTTTATGTGGGTTGTCAGCAGCACATAAACTGACGTTAACTGTGACACATCAAAGTCAACTGCTTGCCAACTAAAGGCCACTCACATCCTTTCTGTCCAATCCATCATAACTGATGTTTCCCGGTGTGCACTGTATTATTTGTGTGACTGAGAGCGTCGTCATGATGTACTTGTTTCTTCTGACTCGCTTTTGGACCATAAAATCTGAGAAACTATATCGGCAAATCCAGTGCTACTGCCTGAAAAGGAGGCACTTATTAATAATAATGAACTCCATGGTTTATCTCTGAATCCACCATATTGTGAACCATATGGTCACCACTTAATCCATCAGCCTTTACACAAAAATCACATTAACCTGAGTAATCTGAGGGTTACTCAAATAACTTGAGGCTATTCCCTCTCAATAAAGTGTTGGACGACAATGAATCTTGGTAGGCATAATGTCAAGATTTCAAATGATATTAACCCTGCCCAAAAATTCAAATAAAGACGTCAAGCCCTTCATTTCTGAGAAAGAGAGAAGGAGAGAGCGCGAGATATTAAGATTTTTTTTTTCTTCAGAGAATTAAAATTTAATAGTGTGGAAGAAATTACACTTTTGCAAAAGAAGCATAATAATAAACAGACTGAAAGAATTAGAATTTTAAGGCCCGTGTCACATCTGACAAGTGCAGACATGACTGAATTCAGACAGAAACATTAGAAGCTCGTGGATGTTCCTCTTCAAAGTCTTCCCTTCTATTAAGACCACCGCGTCGGTCTTAAGGTATTCTTTTTTAACTGAAACTCAGCAGCGGTTTCCTCCATCTGTGCTTCTGCATTGCTTGACAGAACAGAGAAAGCCGACAGACAGGAGGGGGACGGCACCTGCAGAGGTGTAAAATAAAAACTGGCGGTGTGATGGCAGTTCTCCTCCAGAAACTGAACAAAGGTTTTTTGTTGTTGTTTTTTTTCTATTCGTTTTTTAGCATGCTTCACCCTATTTTCTTCGTATGTATTAATCATATCTAAGTATACTATCAATCGTCATTGGCCTGAAAACTGAGTGATACATATTTGGTCCTATTTTAAGCCGTAGTGTTGTAAAAACTTTGGGCCCTGGGACGGTAGACCTTTTTCATGGCAGACATTTTGACTTGTCATTGTAGGGAGCATTTGATGAATTTCGCATGTGCAAAAGGCGTAAAATAGACACTCTTTTCGACCAAAGCAAAACGTGAGATAGCCACACTTTGGCATGACTAGGTGTGAAAGTTACACGTTTTCCTGTAGTGGACAAAAATGAAACCTACTGCATGCCGAGAGCCATGTGATTTACAGGAAAATTATTTGTTTTGCTAAAACATGGTTGCGGTTCGTGACAAAACTACATGGTTGGAGTTAGGACACAAATGGGAAATGTGGTTTTGGGAACATTTTCATTGTGTAATGCATGTAGATTGCATGTGAAAACTTTTCCACATTATCCACGAGTCATACATGCGACCACGTGTCGCATGTAGAAAACATGGGAAACTCAGGAGGTTTTTTTTCTGTCAGGGGGTGCATCATGCCTGTCTCAGAAAAAAAAAGCCAACAACCACCTGACAAACATATATTCATGGTGCTGTCAGTATTATTGTGCAAAATAATTAGTTGAGTTAAAAGGGCAGAAACTAATGAACTGTTTGGTAAAAACTTTATTATAATAGCATTGTATTTTGTGGCTGTGTATCATAAAACAATGATGACATTCTTTCTCTGAGGAAAAAAGAAACCTCACTGATTTCATGCTCTTACTTTGTAGTGCTTTGTAATCACGCACATTCTTTCTAGCGATTCTTAGGTGTGTGACAAACACTGACACAAATAAAGATTGATCATGTTTACAAGAGAGACCCGACAACACTTTGATTTACAAAGTGACTTTAATAGTGAATAATGTCTTGAGATTCCTGCCTTGCTCAAGAACACTCGAATAGAATCAAGTTACAGTAATGATCTCTCGCCGGGCTGATTCCTCACTCAGCGTCCTGACAGCTTTTGGAGAAGCAACACTGATGTGAGAATCCATCTGAAATTCATGAGGACTACAGCTAATATTTAATATTTCAGAGTGTAAAAACAGAAGACAGCTTGGGCTGCGAGCTGTTTGTTTATTTGTAAACACTTACTGTACAGTTTATGGAAAGAAAAGCCTCGATGTGACAGATTATTAAAAAGCTGTCAGGCTGTCATGAGGTATCTACTTGCACCTATTAGGGCATCTATTTTTCATCACAGAGTGGCTCACCAAACACTCCAAAATGTACAATTTTTCTCTACAACAATGCATTAGATACAACCCAAAAAAAACAAGTTCCCTTCACGTGTTGTTGCGGTTTCTCTTGGGAAATTTAACTTTCATCAGCCACAGTTTCTCTCCTTCCTGAAATAGATTTCAGTCCATTACTGCAGCAAGTGGAACAGAGGAAATTGCACCAACTTTTTTTGCAGAAAGTCATTTGATGTAAATGCAGTTATTGACACCATAGGACCCCATGAGTATTGTCAAGTGGAGCGACCCCAGTCGTCCGGCAGAGCTCGGCCAAACCAAACTTGATGTCAGCGTGTGGTCACAAACGGTCAAATTCCATTTGTGGCCCGGGTAATGTCGCGCTAATGAACAGACCCAATTTCCACCAAATTAAAATTCATTTGCATGAGACTTAAGTGCATCTGGCGGATACATTTCCATAAGCCCGACAGGGCTTAGGGGCAGCACTTGAGGCGTTACTGTGCTTGTAATAACTGAATTAAATTTTTATTAGAAGCAGCTAATTTCAAGTGAAGGAAATTACTCTGACAAGTCGGATGGTTTTTGGGACACTGAACAGAGGCGAGGCAGGCGTTTCAGAGAGGCTTTTCACTCGCCATGCTCCTTTATGTGACAGATTCATGCTGCTGAGCACAGAGTTTCTCAAGGTTACTGTGTGTGTGTGTGTGTGTGTGTGTGTGTGTGTGTGTGTGTGTGTGTGTGTGTGTGTGTGTGTGTGTGTGTGTGTGTGTGTGTGTGTGGTTTTTTAGTATTTGGTATGATGTCTGCTACACAAACTGCTCCATCCATCCATTTTCTTCCGCTTATCTGGGATCGGGTCACGGTGGCAGCAGGCCAAGCAAGTTGGCCAGGACCTCCCTCTCCTCTCCAACAGTTTCCAGCTGATCCTGGGGGACCCCGAGGCGTTCCCAGGCCAGATGGGATATATAAACCCTCCAGCGTGTTCTGGGTCTTCCCCGGGGTTTCCTGCCAGTTGGGCGTGCCCGGAAAACCTCCAGTGTGAGGCGCCCAGGAGGCATCCTGATCAGATGCCCGAACCACCTCAGCTGACTCCTTTCAACGCGGAGGAGTAGCGGCTCTACTCCGAGTTCCCTCCTGATGTCCGAGCTCCTTACCCGATCTTTAAAGCTGAGCCCGGCCACCCTATGGAGGAAACTCATTTCAGCCACTTGTTGCCGCAATTTCGTTCTTTCAGTCACGACCCAGAGCTGGTGACCATCAATGAGGGTCGGAACGTAGATGGACCGGTAAATGGAAAGCTACGTCTTTTGGCTCAGCTCCCTTTTCACCAACACGGTCCGGTGTAGCGCCTGTTGTACTGCTGCAGCCGCACCGATCTGCCTGTCAATCTCCCGCTCCATCCTACCCTCACTCGTGAACAAGACCCAGAGATACTTAAACTCCTTCGCTTGGGGCAGGCACTCCGCCCCCACCTGGAGAGAGTAATCCACCGGTTTCCGGCAGAGCACCATGGCCCCAGATTTGGAGGTGCTAACCCTCATCCCCGCTGCTTCACACTCGTCTGCAAACCGCCCCAGTGAATGCTGGAGGTCATAGTCTGAAGAGGCCAACAGGACCACATCATCTGCAAACAGCAGAGAAGTGATCCAGAGACCACCAAACTATTGGTTTACGTTCTCCTCCCCCCGGTTGTGCCTAGATATCCCGTCCATGAAGGTCACAAACAGGATCGGTAACAAAGGACAGCCCTGGCGGAGGCCAACACCCACCAGAAACAAGTCTGACAATGCAGAGAATACGAACACAGATCCTACTGCAGTTGCATAGAGACTGAATCGCCCACTGGAACGGCTCCGGCACTCCGTACTCCCGCAGCACCCCCCACAAAAAACCCCGAGGGACCCGGTCGAAAGCTTTCTCCAAGTCCACAAAGCACATGTAGACTGGATGGGAAAACTCCCGGCACCCCTCCAGTAGTCTTGCGAGGGTGAAGAGCTGGTCCACGTTTCCACGACCAGGACGGAATCCGCACTGCTCGTCTTGAATCCGAGGTTCGACAAACGGTCGGAGCCTCCTTTCCAGCACTCTGGCATAAGCTTTGCCCTGGAGGCTGAGTAGTGTGTTACCCCGATAGTTGAAGCACACTCTCCGGTCCCCCTTTTTGAAAATGGGAACCACCACCCCGATCTGCCAGTCCATGGGTACCGACCCTATGCTACATTGAAGAGGCGTGTCAGCCAAGACAGCCCAGC
Source organism: Brachyistius frenatus (assembly GCF_029030835.1). Classification (NCBI taxonomy): domain Eukaryota; kingdom Metazoa; phylum Chordata; class Actinopteri; family Embiotocidae; genus Brachyistius; species Brachyistius frenatus. The sequence continues at coordinate 1,271,751 of NW_027210604.1, forward strand.
AAGGTCCAGCGCCTTCAGATCTCATCCACCCCCGGTGTCTTGCCACCGAGGAGCTTTTTGATTACCTCCGCCAGGGATATGAGTTAGCAACTAGATAGCTAATGAAGGGTAGCGTTTTGCAGTTAAATAGTGAGTTTTTTTCTCAGCAGTTGATGAAATTCTGATTTGTATAGTTAAATCAAACCTAAGACCACATGTACTATTCAACATCCTTTCTGTCTTTATTCTTTTTTTCTTTCTCTCCTGTTGTCAATGACAGAGATAAGACATCAACATCGATCATCATTTTCTAACGTAATATATTTGGATTGTTTGCTCACTTTCTACATGTCAGAGGTTTTTTGAGGTGCGGCGTCAGAATGAAGAGCGTGTGCTGAAGAAAAGCTTTTGTTTGTTGACATTTGTTTTCCCTCGTGGAGATTTCTCTTGGATAAGAGCCCAGCGGATGAGTTCTCTGAAAACACCTCTGCTCACGGGGCGTTCCTTGTGAATGGGTTTCTGAATAAAGCAACACGCTGAATGTATTCTCTTCTGTGTTATTGTTTTAAGGGCCAGACAATATAAAGAAGCCATTACAGAAGATCAATCGGTCAGTCCATCCTCGCCCAAATCCATTTGATATTGTGAGGCATGATTGCCCCCCTCCCACCAAAAAAAAATAAAATACAAATAAAATCTTGCTGGTTTATAAAGCACTGAATGGTGCCAGGGCCAAACAGGCCTTTCAGGTGGACTGAGACAGGACGACTTTACTGCCTCAGGGTCAAAACAACAACTCGGGCAACAACAAAGGCATACAACTTTTCTGCTTGCCACTGCCTTTTATTGAGTCAATTTTGGGGACATTCTATACCAAAAGTTTGCTCTTTTGTAGGGTGTATTAAGAATTGCCGTATTTGACTTGGACTCTGGTCTTTTGTTTCTATATTGTTCCCAGACTGCAAGTGTTTCATGTAAAATTAATTGCTACAATTTGGCTTTAAGTGCCCTGCCCAATTCATCATGTCCCAAAGCATATATCAAAAGAAAATTAAGACAATAAATCTGTTCTGTGATCTCTTGGCATTTCTCAGATCCGTCCTTTATAGATTGTCTGTATGGTCTTTTTTCTGAAAGGAGGAATTACCATACTTTGGGATATTCTTTCATTTTTCTGTGATTTATTCCATTGTTAGAGGAATGAGAACCTCTGCGCTTTGAGGACCTGATATGAAATAAGTAATTACCGCCGGTCGATGGATGAGGACGTGGGCCGAGCACGAGAGTCAGTGTCTGCAGAGTGGCCGAGAGGAGGTTATTGAGCAACTGAGGTTTGAGAAAATCAATGTGTGGGTAGATCACAATCGACCCGGTGCTGCCGCGGTCACAGAATGTAAAAATGTCACCAAGGAGATTCAGGGATCAATAAAAATATATCGGGAATTTCAAGATGAATTTCTAAATGAACTGGGAGGAAGTGTGCCAAGGCTGAATGGAGAGCGTTATAAGCAGAGGACACAACGTCACATTTTGATGAAGAAAAAAAGAATGAATCACTGTTAAAAAAAACATATTTTAGAAAAAGCATGGACACAGTTGAAAAAACAACAACAGATTGCTTATTCTCTCCAATTCCTGTGGCTATGTGTGCTACTAAAAGCATCATCATCGTAATTGTATGGGGACTGTCAATTTGGGAAATGCAAGAAATTTCCAACTTAAGTTGACAAGATGGATTTGAGCGTCAACGGGTACACACACAGTACATTACACCACTTGATCACAAAAATACCTCCTGGAGTGCAGTGAACATCAGAGTGGAGATATATAACAGGGAGGGATGGTGAATTTTTTGTCAGTTGTCATCATCCTATCAGACGAACCCCTCGAGCATTCAGATAAATGACTCAAATTTAGGATTGAGCACACCGCATGCCACGAGGTGGGACTTTAAGCAAGATGAAATGGAATTAAAATGATAGGCCATCTCGGGAGTGCAAAAAGAAAAGTGTTTCCTTTTCAGCCTTCTGGCTTTCAAGTGAGCACTTCTGTATGATCTTAGAAACCCAGCCTTCACATCCGTCTCAGCTCCACTGTGCGTATATGTCAGTTCAGGGAAGAATTCTGCTGCTTTTTTTTTGCTTTTTTCTCTTTGTGGATTGGCCTAATTTTGCAGATGTCATTGCACACTGTGCTGAGAGGATTCAGAGCCCAGAGTCAAAAGTTATTCTCAATCTACCCCCTTCAGTAGTGCAAGAGTTTAATGTATCCTGCTTTATATTTAAAGCAATAACATTATATGAACTAAATACTAATGTTTGTAGTTATTGCTAAACAAGAATAGCCTCGAGACTGCAATGGTATTTGCATCTCACAATATTAGACAGAACAATATTTCTTATGGTCTTGAAGGTGGTGCTTTAGGAAGTCATTCAAAACATGAAGCTTCGTCCTCCGGGACGATGATTTTATCAATGATGTGCACAACACGGTAGTCAAAGCAAAAGTGAGCTTTACTCAACAACTACAGATAAACCAGCAAACGGAACAAGTAAAAACCCAGGAAGAGGCAAAAGTAAACCACGAGGAAACAAACCAGCAATCTGACAACTGAAAGGCACAGAGGCAGAGCTAAATCCACGAACGGCTGAAAGGGTAACGAAACACATGGCGGGAAAACTGAAGTTCACAACATATGGGTTTTTTACATCTGTTGTGTGGGGTGATATACCCGATTTTGGTGGATAAATGCCAGCTGGCATGCACATCAGAGACATCCATTGACCGAGCCAGCTTCCAGTTTAGTCCAATGCTAAATTGAACGGAGATAAAATAATTCAATCCTCTGACTCTTCTCGACTTTCCGCAAGTTATCAAATAAATCAAATTCTGACTGCTGGGTTTTTAGATGCCTTTTATTTAATTTATCCACCATTTATGAACAACTGAGACACTGTTTTACAGCCACAAACGTAGTAGTGATGGAGGAGGCTACTTTCTATAATCATACCCTTACTGACAAAAGTTATGTGCTGCAGGTTTAAGACTTGATAAATGCATATTTTATGACAACTTGCTGGAACATGTAGATCCTGAAAATAGCACACACAGGTCACTCTCTTTTGTCTTCTGCGAGTGTGAAGCTGCTTACCTGCCCCAGTGTCATTAAGTATCCTAAAGGCTCTCTGCTCCTACAGATGGGATGTTGTCACCCTCTTATCCCATTTGTTCTCTTGTCTTTGTGCATATTGTGCCACTCTGCAGAGGAACTGAAAATGGAAACAGGCTTTGATTCTCCACTATCAGGCAGATGCTTTCACGCTGGATCTCTTCTGCGAGCTCCCTGATTCTCTCTTGCACGGCAGCGGTGCCAGTTGCCGACTTGTTTTAGCCTACAGACAATTGTTTTTCCCTGGATGAAGTCAGATTAAACGCATGATGATTAAAATGTCAACTCAGTAATGTGATAGAAACAATAGTCAATTCCTTAGAACTGTATATATACTTTAATTGTATCTTGCAGGTTTGTTTACAGAACAAAGTAGGGGGGGGGGGGGTTACCACTGCCAAAGAGCTCTGGCCTTTATCTGCTTTGATTTGTCACATGAATGCTGGACATGTTTTGTCCATTGTCAATCAGACATGTAATAGACAAACATCTCTGTGAATAAAAACAGCAGTTCAGCTTCAGAGATGTGTGTTTCCAAATTCCAATCATGTAAAAATGCCAGCATTAGTAGCTTCCTTCTAAAATTGTCCATCCTGCAATCTGCCAGAACAACAGAGGACACTATTTCAAGGATTTTTGACCAAGTGCAGTGTGTAATTTGTTGTGTGCCATGGCACAAACCAACCAACCGAATCAACGCTGAATCTACCCAGACTCCTGCTTACCAAAGGACGAAGCTGTATAACGTGGCAGCATTTGTTGTTTGTCACTGGTCAAAGTGGTTCTTTTGGCTCATAAGTGGAGAATGAAAAACAGAACATAAAACAACTGCGTTATTTTTTGCCGCACTGAAAATACCTACAGAATGTTTTGTAGATACCGGCCAGAAGGAACAACAAAATAAATCTTTCAGGAAAGATTATTGTTATTATCAATATTACAGCTCTGAATTATTAAGTTGCAACTTGAATAAATCATCCGTTGTGCTTGTTGCTGCATATTTCAGTCCATTTACTACAAATCTTTCTGCTGTCATCACTGCTGACGATCTCTCTGTCCCTCTGTGAAATCTGGGGTGACACTTCACTTCTGTTCACTAAGAAAATCAACTTGCAGCAACTTGAAACTAACTTGCGACAGATAATCCATCACAGTGGACACCATGCCACCTTTGCTTTTCTGCAAAATCGCATGGTTGTGCTGTGCAAGTACTTTACATCAGTATTAAATGCTCGCGATCAAAAAGAGCAGGTGGACGACAGCCTGGAATTTTAAAACGGGTCGAGACTCAGCAAAATAGCAGTGTCTGTCTATTCTCCAGTGTTTTCAGACTTAGCTTGTTTCATGTAATGCGTTCTAATTCCCGATGCGCCAAATAATTCAGTTACCAGGGTGTCAAGTACTGATGTTTTATCAAAGCCGTTTGTGTCTCAAATAGGCGTACAAGGTGCCATGCGCCTTGGCCCCTCGGCGTCTCGTGGATGCACAAGGTCTTCTACAACAATGTGCGTTACGTGTAGGGAACCAAAACTAGATAGTTTAGGTTAAATGTGTCACATTCACTGTTTGGTTACGGCTAGGCACAAAAACTACTTGGTTAGGATTCAGAAAGGATCATGGTTCGGGTAACTTAAAAGAAATCCACGTAGACTTTCCCTTGATCAGCGGTGTCCCAGCTGAAAGTCCTGCGTTTGTTTCTTCCAGCCACCCATGACTTCCTCTCTCCACGGACTTCACCCCCTTTGTACTTTGTCGCATTACCTTTTTTGACCCAACTTGTCATGGTGCATAACACATAAGGTGCCCTATACGTATGTCGTAGACATCAAAGTGCATCTTGTGCGTCTCTCTTTGATACCAACGGCTGTGACTGAACAGCAGTATTCAGACGCCCTAGGAACAAGAACTTCCTGTTTGGTGTGGACGTAGTCTGAAATAAGTTTATTTGTAGTAAATAAGACTGGTTGTGAAAAAACACCAGTATGAACCTTTTATGTAAAGTAAACTCTAAACTCAGATTTTCGTCACATTTTTATGACGCTCTCTCAGCTGAAGAGTCATTGAAGAGCAGTTCGGTTCGTTTGCGAGAGAGCTGGTGTTGGACGTGTGCCTGGCGCAGGCGACCTGAACGGGAACCGAGCATACTGTCTAAATCTGTTCAAAGACGGAGGTGACAGCGGCAGCATGTGTCACCAACAACTGGCAAGTAACTGACTGCAGCACAATGAAGTGTAATTTCTGCTCGTCGCTGTCAAAATGCTGCAACTTATTCTGCAGTTCACCAGGTTGTGATTTACTTGCCCAGCAGGCTGAATGGGTTTATGTAAATACGACCACAGGCATTTGACTAAGTGACTGAGCCTCAGAAAGACTGAGTGGAGCTTTAAAAAAAGTTTGAAATTTTAAATCACACTTCCTTACCCGCCAGAAGGATGATGATACAAATATGCAAGATGGAAGGATTAGGTGGAAATATAACACTCTTAACTTGACCATATAATGTCAAAATCAAACTTCAAATGCTAGTACTGATGACTGTTCCTTGGATAGATGAACATGGATTCAGCATTAAAACAATGCGAGACACTATGCATATGTAAAAGAAGGACGCATTAGGTTAAAAAGCTAATAGGTTTTTAAAAAGCTAACATAAGCTTGAGTTCGGAGTTAGCATCTGCTGTCTGGCTGTCAGTTAGTGTCACTTGTAATATTAAACTGAATATGTGTAATTTCCAAGCAATTTGCTTTAATTTGGCAGCAATATGACGTTTTACATAATCTAAAAATCTCCTTAGAGAATAGACCCAATCTAACTTTTTAAATCAGCCAGGCGTGTTAAAGGATTTGACCTGAAAACTTCCACCCGTTTCCCGGTGACCTGCGCCAGCCATTGCGACACTCTCAGGCCCCGATTTTCCGTTTACGTGTGACAACGGGGGCCATTTATATCTGCAAAAGCCCCGTGGGGAAGAAGGTTAGCTGTAATTATTCATCTATGAGCGGGGCAGGTCTGTCACGCTTCTCCCGGCTCCCAGGACCGAGCAAATCAAGAAGCAAAGGAGGAGAGTTTGGATATTAGTCACGCTGTGAGGAAGCGTCTCCCCAGAGAGAAATACTGCACTTTTTCCAGAGGTTATTGCAAGTTTCATTCAAAGACTCTTTAAGCGATTAATACTTCCATTAGCCTGTTTAATACAAATGTAATAAAATGCTTTTCATCCTGACCTATTTCTGCAAACATATTATCCAGATATGAAAGACACTAAAGAAGCGAAAATTATTTTATTCTTCAGTCGGGGCAGGATTCAATTAGAATTTTTTTGTTACAGGTTTTTGTCTCCAGCTCGCATCTTTTCATTTCATGCTGTGTGATATTCATATCTCACATCATCAAAAGAGAGTGGGGGCAATTTGCAGGGTCATAATATGATGTCGGCGAAGGAGGAGCTGGATGTGTTAGAAATAGAATTTAGATGACGCCGGGGCTCTTCCTTTTTGTAAAATTGACTCGACACAGTGCATTACACACGCAGCTCCCCAAGTCAGTAATTGTGAAGATTACCTGCCATTCACTTTGAGTTTTTCTATATCTATTTAGAGCTCGAGATGTCAAAGTTTCAATCGCTCAATTTTCTTTTCTTCAAATCGACATTCATATAGATGATAAACTGAATGAAATCAAAAATGCGCGCCAACCTCTCGGTTCAACCAATTTCACTTGAGAGCGGCACGATCAACGAGCATATCTGCCGTCATTTTGTAAAGCTGGAATTAACTGTGCGGAAAAAGCGACTGTTGTGAATTTCAGTTATTATTAAAACACATGCAGTCACTCTGACGTATAACGCAAGACAGAGAACTTATTCAGATGGCATTTCCCTAAATATGTATTTTCTCTTTTTTTTTTTTTTCACAAGTCAACTCAATCGAGGATATTTGTTTAGTTCTGTAGCTTGAAATTCTGCCATCACATGCCGGCTGAGATGTGGTCAGTAAACATATTATAGCTCAACAGAGGAAGGAGGACCCAAATGCACAAAACTGAGTCAGGTTGAAGTGAACAGAAAACAAAAAGACGCAGAACTCCTAAAACAACAAAGGCTTCCCCACAAACCCCGAAAACTTGAGATGCAGCAACCAGATACTGTGGCAGACTGGGAGTAGATATGTGGAGCGGGCTGATTACAGAGTGGCTGCAGGTGGGGCAGATTGGGGGAGTGGAGGCAGGTGAGGTGGGCGTGGTAGGTGAGGTGGGCGTGACAGGTGAGGTGGGGGTGGCAGGCAGGAGACCGGCCATGGAGAGACACTAAATTAAATAACTGGAAAACAAAAAGACCAAAACTAGGAAAAACATGGATGTTTTCTGTATATTTAAATCTATATTGCCGACTCGTGTTTTAAGTCTGTATTCACATTGTGAAAGTGACAAAATATAACATGATACAGACTAAATGTGCTCGAGTTTTGGATTGTCGTTGCACAATAATGTCCAACAAAGTTTTACTATGAACCGTTTAATCTTTAAAAAAAAAACCCTCTTTTGCTTGGTAGGGTATGTTTGTATAATTATTAAAACTGTTCACTATAAAAATCAGACCACAGAAAAATACATTTCAAACAGTATGTTTAACAAACTAATGTTACTCTACTGGTATGTTATTTTATTAAAGTTTGTCCTGAAACTTTTACCAGTCATTGTATGGAGCCATGTTTATGTTTGTTCAGCAATTCTTCCAAAGTAATTTCCCTACTTCTGTTTTATGACCCATATTTTTCCACCCTTATTACATGCAAAAAGACGAAGGTTAGAGCAATTTCTGCAGCAACTTCTACTGTTTGTTTGTTCGACCTTGGTGGCATTAAACAACCAATAAGTTCTCTGGAGCCATACGAGGGAATTGGATTTGCCACTGAGGTTGATGACTCACTCTGTCAATAAAAAAGTGAAAGTGGCAAATTAACTTTGGGCTTCGGCATCTGCTGTCCTTTGTGGGGAAATGTTAGCTTGCTGGGCAGGTTTCATCCCCGGACCGAGCAGAGATGATGAGTTTGTGTGATCTCGGTTTTATCAGATTTCCAATAAGCTCTGCACTCACATATTGTACAGGTGATGAAACAAGCGCCCGAGTGGTCAAACACGTGCAGCTGTAGCAGCCACACAGCGAATATACTGTTATGGTCATTTGTAAAATATCATTTTAACTGGATGTGTCTTTTTGTATGTGTCAATAAAGAAATCTTTGTTTCATATTGTCGCTGCCTAAAAACGTCTAAAAGGAGAAAGAAATGAAGGCTACGAGGGGAAATCCAAAATGTCAAAGATTGCATGCAGTGATTTGTCAGAGAACTCGAACAAAATGTTTTGGTGCCCCGCTTCCCACACCTCCCTGTTTTTTTTTTTTTTTACATTCAGTTAAATAGATGTTCATTGTGTCATGTGTTCTTCTTGATTTACATTCCAGTTGTTGACACCTGCGACTGATGTTCATTCCTTTTTGATGATGAACGTATGGTTGCCGGGATTACGGCAAATAGACGTTTAATTTCATCAGCTGTTTTGAGACAGATTCTCCTTTTTGCCTTTACTATTCTGTGTGGTTCAGCATCCATATAGAGTATATTTCAATGTGTTATCCAGGCACCATGAAATATCACATACCTAAAAGTTGTTGAGATATTTCAAGTCTTTCACCGACAATAAAGCAATGCAAAGAGCAGAGCAAAACATGTAGTGTACTTGAGTAAAAGTTACACTTTTTAATGCACAGGCGTAAAAACGGCTTTGTTTTTTTCAGTTTGCTCAAGGTTTATTCCCTCAGAACATTCTCTGATTTCGTGAAAATGTTCTGGATATTTAATTCAGGCTTCGAAGAATTTCATGTTACCTGAAAATAAGAAGATACCACAAAATACATCTTTAAATGAAGTCGGACAAAACTGAAGTCATTTTGTTGCTTTATTATGTAGTACAAAAAATACTTCCACTCTCAATATGAGTTTTTGCAAAAAATGTGTTCTTGCAATTCATCTATTGTGCAGCAATAAATGTTCAAAATAGTTCTGTCCTTTTTTTTTTTTTTTTTTTTTTAATTTCCCTCCTTTTCATAGCTTTCAAAAAGTGTCTGTCGCCATGCAACCATGAATGAAAACATGGCAACAATCACAAAAAGAGAAGATTGAAAAGGCCTCATATCGTCCATTAAATCCAGCAGTCGGCCTTTGAAAGATTTATACTGGCAGTGAAAGAAAGGTGCATCTTTGCAAACTTGTGCCTCTTGTAAATTTTGGAGGTTCAAACTTCAGTTTGTTTCTGGGTTTCCACTGGGCAATCAGGTATCACTGTGGTTCTCCCAAACCTGCAGATGGACAGAATACAATCAGTAAATCAAACGTTTAAAAGGAAAACAACAATTTTTAGCAGTATTTTTAAGAGAGCATTTCAGCGTGATGATCTTTTACCTCTTCCCTCATCACAAGCCTGTGCTGTATTATTGGATTCTGGGTTTTGTTGCATGTGGTCCGACCAGCTCTTCAGCTCTTCAGCTCTCCAGCTCTCAGCCAGCGTACTGGATCAGTGCTGTACCACGGGGAAAGTTTGCGAAGCTGCCCGTTATTGACTTGGAGCTTCCATTCTTATCTGGACAACAGAGAAACAGAAGCACAACTAACAGCTTGCAGTAACTCAGTGTTTTGCTTCGTTAGACAAACCAACAGGGTGATCGTTAAGAAAGTTTAAAGAATGAAGCTCGCGTTGTTCTATTTTTCACATTGTAAAGAAATCCCCTTAAAAAAGGCCAAAGCAAACAATGGATTATTCAGTGTTCAGTGTTATTCATGTTCAATTCCCTGTCAAGTCCAGTGGTTCCAGCTGCAGATGTAATTATCTAAATTATCTGAAGATCCCATATTGTAATTTTGATTTACATATCTTATTTGAATATAAAGCAAGTCCATGTAAATACTGTGAAAGTGTCAAAACGCTCAGTCCACAGAGAAATGCACGGCCTGTAATCAGAAACTGTCCTGTTTGAACATCTACAAGTTTGTGATGTCACAAACTCACGCTCATGTCATATGTCTGTCTTCAGCTTGACCAACTGCCCAATCTTTTATGTAAAAAAACAACAACATTGAGCTGTCAATCTGTTGCAGAGCTAGCAAGCTACAAGAGCAAATAAGACCTGTGGTTGGCCTGGTGGTGTCTCACTCAGAAAAGAGTCGGCCAATCAGAAGAGAGGATCACTGATACCAGTGCACCTTACAGACACAAAAAAGCCTGTTCTTGGTTGCGGAGATGTAAAACTATATTGAGATGGTTTTAGGCGCTAAAAAAAAACCCACAAAGATGTCTTCTTATAGATATAAAGACTGCAAATAAAATACTGGAAAAGTGTAAAATATGGGACCTTTAAAGATGAATCACAAACAAACTTAATTTAGCAAAGAATCAGTGCATTTTCTTTTCCTAACAAAGACACGTAACAAAAAAAAGGATCGTATGACTCACATGAACAAAGGTTATCATTGTTTCATGATCTTTTCTTCGGAAGACGCTTCATCTCACTGTTTATTGACCTCAGTTGGTGCCCCGGTTGAAGTGCTCCAGCACGGTGGCGTTGGTTCTCTCGAACAGCCACTGCTGGCTGAGAGAGGACGGGTCACACGAGTTCATGAAGACCCGCCGCTCGCTCGGACTGCTGTCGATGCAGCTGTTACTGACGGGGTGATACAGACTCTTATCCTGGAGGATGAAGAGAGTGATATGGAGAGCAGTCATGCTCATATACAGTATATTTCCTTCTTGACTTAATTTAGGGGGGCATTTTTGCCGAAAAATAAAATACACTTTTCATTATTTTCTCACAAATCATTACAAATTTAACTGCACTAGTGAGATAAATTAAAGCTTTTCATGCAGTAATATAGTTTGTGAGGGATCAGCCCATTAATATATTGCTGGCTGCAGAGTGCCACATTTTCCTACTACTAATAAAAGTTTAAAAGTCACAATGATGTTTTTGGAGAAGCATACAGGGTGCAGAATTTTCTGATATTTTTATGACATTTTGAATTTGAAATGAATGCCTTCAGGGGCAAAGTCATGAGGTCAAGATTCATTTGTGCCAACAATCTATTTAAAAATTCCTCCTTGACTCTCGGACTTGATTAATATTGAAGGAGCAAAATCTATTTGCTGTTTTTTTGTTTTTTTTTGCGTGGTAATAAAGTGTATTCATTTTTTCTTTTCTCATTCTGATCCAAAAGGAACCCGATGTTGGCAGGGACATGGAGTCCTTGCATAAACAGGTCCTGGATGTTTTCTTCTGTTTGATTTGATAACAAACATGTAGCACATTTGAACACTGCTTCATCGACATATCGTAAATAAAATGAAGTGTATCCAAGGATATGTTTTCTGTTTTCAATCAAGGCCTTAGTAAACTTTTTCTTTTTTTTTTGTGCATTATTTATAACGATGCTTAGTGCAACCTTGCTGATAGCTTTGAGTCAAAGAAAACGCTGAGCAGAAAGAGCACCTTTGAAGCCACTGGCTGATTTGTGAAAATGTATGACTTTAGCCCCCACAGTTGTAGAGTCAAAGGAGACACTGTGGCATACTTCTGTCCCACAGATCTGACTTGAAGACCTTGAGCTGAATGGGATGAATGTGACACACACACACTGTATCAATTTATACCAGGACTGTCACATTTTTGTACAAATAAAATCGTTGTATTAATAAGTTGGAAGATTAGAATCCTATTAAGAAAATTCTACATGTATGTAGTGGCTACAAGGAGAGAAGAAGAGTAACGTCTGCTGTTTATGCCTCCTATAGACATTAACAGATGACCACAACAATGCTAAAAACAATTTCCTAATGGATCTGAAATGCTCAGCTCACCAAAGAAATCATATGGGCAGCACGGCTGCAAGGCTGAAAAATAGGACGCATTAATGAATACCACCGCTCTCTACAAGCAGCCTCCATTTTCCTCCCTCATACCTTTCTGTAGCGCCACAGCTGGTTCCCTTTCATGCCGTGACAGTCGTACAGGGTGACGGGGCTGCTGTGGGAGACCGCATCAAAGCAGACCTTCCTCGTGTGTATGGGGTCACCTACTCGAATATCCTCCCTCCAACCAAATGTTAGCACCTGCAGATAGTAGATCTCAGCGATAACCAACATTGGATTGTTTTTCTCCTCCGCTGCGGTGAATTAATTTTTTTTTTTTTTCTGTTAAAGGGATTCTTTGCCATGTTTGTCTCATTAGAATGACGCTAATGACAATAATGTGGTTTGTATGTTGTACAGACAGTAAAGGCGATGACGCAAACGTGATCCTGACTCAACCAAACTTATCATTTAATGCGTAGCATGCGCATATGACGATGTAAATTTGGTGGGTCGGAGAAGAAAAACAGGAAGAAACCTCTGACAGTGGGAAGGAAAAACTCCCTTTTAATGGGAAGGAAAAGCTCCCTTTTAACAGGAAGAAACCTCCGACAGTAGGAAGGAAAAACTCTGTTTTAACAGGAAGAAACCTCCGACAGAACCAGGCTTAGAGGTGGACGACCTTCTGCTTCTACTGGTTGGGGTGAAGGGAGAGCAGAGAGAGAAAAGAACAGCAGAGCACTCCACTACGGCAAAAGGCTGCGGCCTATTTTGGCCAAAACCTCACGCCACAAGAAAAGTCTCTTCCCAACTGCAGCAAACCTCATCAACAAGGTCCAAGACTCAAACTGACATAAACTCTATCCCATTCATAGACACGACACATGACATCGACGTGAAATCTATCATTTTAAGTAGGACATCTGTGAACTTGTGACATCAAACACGTCTTTGTCACATTAACGCAATTATGAGTATTCTTTGTATTATTACATATCACACATACTGTTTATACTAAAGGTCATTTGCGTATTTTTGCGTCCATTTTTTATTCTGAAATCTTATTAATCATAATTTTTCTCACTTAGTATAGTGCTTTTTTTTGGTTTTTGGCTGATATGCACCACTAACACCAAGACAAATTTCTTTGTATGTAAAAACGTACTTGGCAATAGATCCGAGTCTGTTCATGCAAATACAGCCTGAAGGTAAGGAGAGCAGCTCGAAGCTTAAGAAAGTGTAATGAATGACCCTCACCTGCCCGTGACTCCAGCCCACCTCGCCCCTCCCTTTCACACAGTTTTCCAGGCGGATGGGGCTCCCCGACACAAAATGTTTGATCTCCATGCACATGCCGCTACCCATGTTCCGTATCTAGACAACAAAAATACACACGTAGAAACCCACGGACATTGTGTCAGGAAGACGGGGATTGTTCTGCACAAAATAATCCTATTATGTATTTTCTCTTAGTAGGGGCACATGTTAATCAACACACAAATAAATGATTCAGAAGTGTTCTGCGTAGTCATTTGTAGCCAGGTGGAGTACATTTTTTTCGACATGAAATTTTTTTCTGAAATTACATAAAAGCAGTATAGATTCTGGCATTAAGCCACGGAAAATGTGCAATATCTGCATTTCAATGACCTGAGTTTGCGTACATTAATGATGATGTGCTCAGAGATTTTGGTCATGGTGGATGCACTCATTTTAACCTGTTGTTTCGGGAACTAGAGTTGGCGACAGAGCCTTTAGGGCTTTAAAAAAGTTTCCCAGAGAATATGTAGGGAATTAGAAAACCGCTGACATTTCAAACAAAGGCTTAAAAAAAGACACTGTTTTTACTTTTTTTTTTTAACTGGTTTTAGCTGAGGAACAGACTTTTTACATTTTTTTTGTACTCATTTCCCCCTTCCTTTATATTTTAATCCTCTTTTATATCTCAGATTTTTGTCTTAATTTCTGGACTATGAATAGTGGAGGTTGAGGACTGATCAAACTTTAAATAAATGTTTGAGTGCTGACACGTGGTGGGTGTTCCTCATCTTATCATTGGACAACCTCACTCTCCCACGTATCCGTCAGTAAGGTGTTCATTAGAGGATATACAGTTCATCTCTGAAATTATGAAATGTGATGTGAAAATATAATTTGATTTACATGTGTGTTCAATAATTACAAATGCGCGAGTTTTTAAGGATTCTTCAATCTTCAAAGAGAGCTTTTTTTGTTGCATATTCTAAAGAGGGCAAATTGTGCTCTGTTCGTTTATTATTAGTCTCCGTAACCAGATCTATCTCCACCACGCTGTGCCGGAGTTGGAGGATGGCCTGCTGCACCCGTATATCATTCTGGTATGGAGGGCAAAATGCTCTGGCTTGTTTAAATTTCTTCAAACCAATAACAATTGTCTTGGGTGACTGTGCAAAATGGTGTCGAGGGGGGAAATTGTTTTTGGTTAAACATGTGCATGGGTGCAGCCCTGGCATTAAAACGGCGAAATCCCCACAAAAGACAGAAAAGGAGCAACCAGGCCTGACTTATTGCATGATCTAAATCTTTGTCAAAACTTGTCATTTTCACCGTGTTGGTTGCAGCTTGGAGGTTGATACGACAGGATAACACAGTTTGTGGAAAAAGAGGAGAATGTTGCCTGACAATAGTCAGCCAATCGCAGGATAATACCAACACTCTACATCTGGTGAGTCAGACTAGTTCATCATTCCCCACAGTAGTTTCAAAACTTAATCCAGCTCTTACCTCTCCCCATGCAGCAGCAGGAGGCTCCACCGGTGGGTAGTGTTTGGGCAGATCCCAGGCCACCTCGCTCATGAACCACTTGAAGCTCTTGCAGTTGAGTCGGTTCCTGAGCTCCTTCTGCAACGTCATGTCTCCCGCCGACAGGTGGCGGTACTCGGGTCGCCGCTGGTAGACGTATTCGCCGTATTCGTCCATCCAAACCTCGGCCACGCGCTTTAAATTCTGAAGGCCAATCAAAAAAAAATCAGACTCAGTTGGATAGATTCAATTGCAAAACAACCTGCAACTCTGAGCAGGCCTGGATTGTTTATGGGTCTCTTGCAGATAAGCACAAAGGGCCCTCATTTCGTACCAGAGCAAAACTGGCTTCAGCAGGAATCCAAGCGTATTTGCATTTTGAAACAGTGTTTTTTTTCCAAGTTTGCTTCAAGTCGCTATTTCAACATGAACCGAGATGGGCGGAACGACACAACAAGGGATGTGTCAGTAAAGATACGTTCATGTACTAAAATTTTGGTGCCATTTTTGAGGTGAAATCACACTTGCGACTCCACCAGCTGAAACCAGGTCTAAGTGCAACGCAGCCAAGCAAGGGATATTTACAATTTACACATGACACCGTAAACCATTTGATAAATTATCAGAAAGTAAACTATGCACACTCAAAGATCCCGATGCAGTTAATTTACTTATACAACCACATCAGGGGAGTTTTGAGCACATTGGTTTTAATCTGTTGTTAATCGATGATTCTTGCTCTTCCTCTTAATTTTATGAAACCACATTTCACTGTTTTGTGAACATGTTCAGATTGTCTGCCAGTAGAACTGTAGAGTGGTCTCAACGAACATGCAGACGAGGGCATTGATGTCTTTACTCTGTCCTGAATTTACTGAACACAACAACAGAACGTTACTACAGTTGTAGAAACTATTCACCAATGAAATCCAGTTGGAGATACCTGACCTGAAGTTGACTTTCATTCAGTTTCAGTTAGTATTCCTTCAATAAAAATAAAAATAAAAAAACTTCCAAGAATGTTAAACATGAAGACGAACAGCCCTGAGAATGAAACGGTAATTTGATTTTGTGCAGGAACACCACTGAGTTCATTGTAAGTAACTTTATGTAAGTATTCTCCTTCATCTGCAGGGCCAGGCCAATTCAGAGCCATCAGCATTCTGCTGACACCCAGTTTAACGACTGTTGGTCAAAATAAAAATAAATAAATAAAAAAGACAGTAACTTTCAGTTGCATACTTAGACAAACTGAGCCAAGTTCCAGGCTGCTGCAGAGGCATACATAATGAATGGTGTTGGGCAACACCTCAAATGATTTAGCACTTTTAGACAATTTCCCATTCTGTGTAGGTACTTGGTAGAAAACAAGGAACAAAGAGACTTAAGCCCATTCTTCACAGCAGAACCTGCAAAGGCTATAAGTGGCAGATAGTGGATGCAGTGTATACTGCTGCTTCTTGTCTGGTGGTCTTTTGTTGGTGAACGCTGAGCCAACTGTAAAGTACTGTGTGCATTCAGAAAAAAAGAGCACTTAGAGGACACAGTGAACAAAAAACACTGCCATTTGTTATCCCGCACCACTTAAAGTCAAGTGTGTAATTGTACAGCGTATGTGTTCCCATGTGTACAGGGGACATGTATGTTTATTTTGTGTACTTAAGCTTAATGAGGCAAAGATTTATTCACTCTCGGGAGCCGATGCATTTAGTTTCACTGTTCAGTGCATTTTGGGGACAAAGACGTTTTCCACCCTTTACCACCATAACGTCTTAATATTTCCAGAGTTAAAAATAGATTTGGTTTCATATCAAAGTCCATTTTATTGCTGCACAGAGCCAAATGTGCTGTTTTTGTAAACTGTAACTTTAATGCTGAATAGCCCTGTGGGTAAAAAGTTAACAACAATTTTGCTGAAAAAGATATTTTAAATTAGAAATTTTAAGCATATTTCATTTCATTTAACGTTTAATCAAGAAACCTTACAGATAACAGACCTGGAAACTAAAAGGTGAAATAAAGAGAAAATACTATTATAAATTAACTATTATACACACGAGACTACAGTTTATAAAGGAGCTTTGATGTCTGTACGCTGCATTAGTCATCTAATACCTCTAAATCATTTGACAACACTCTTGTCTGGATTTAACTTTTTGCTCTGAATCTTTAATGAACAAAAAACACAATATTGTGATGTATTATTGAATTTTACGATGCAGTGTTTTAGAGCAAGGACCTAAACCCTTTTTTTTTTTTTTTTTTTAATGTAACCTCAATGTTTTGGCTTACATAAAACATTAGATCTGAATGGATACGGACACACATATCCAGCATGTTTTGGGGAGCCAGACTATCAATCTTTCAGATTAGTTCCACTCACAATAAAATGCAATCCATTATTTTATTGTGCCTCAGACTTGGTTCTGTTACAGAAGTGTTTGACAGCAGTGTGCTGACACTGAACCTTTGTATTATACTCATACAGTATATAACAAAATCTGTGACTGATCTGCTGCATTGCATTTTGACATGAACCGTGGAGGGCACACAGCGAGAAGAATTACCTTCGCCAAGCTGATCCCACCGGGGACCTTGTAGGGGACGTACTTCCTATAGATGTGTCCTACCCTGGAGCAAGGGATGTCCTCCATCCGACCACCACACATCCACACCTTCAGAGAAACACAAAGAGAGACAGACAGGGAACTTTCATCAGACGAATCTGTGTTGCGTTCAGAAGCTTTGTCCATTTTTAAGATTCAAAGACAAAGAGTTGTGAGGAGGAAAAGGAAGGTGAAGGAAGGGGATGATGAAAGAGATGAGGAGTGAGAGTATGACAGGCTTATGAATCCTGGGGGATTAAGAGGAGAGAGGGGTGGTAATAAAGATGAGATGGCAGCTTGGAGCAAGAAGAGGAGACAGCAAAACCACATTATGACAAGATGGCGACTTCAGCTGAGCAGGAGGGTCAGATGAGAAAACGACTGAAGTGCTGAGTTCACAGCAACTTTCTGGAGTGAAACATCCTGAAATAAAAAAATAAAAAAACATGGAAGAGTTAGGAGTATATTTTCTAACTTGAACTACAGCTTGTGTTCAGGGATACTATTTAGAGGAGTCATTTTTTGGTGTTCATTCGCTGGGTGATGAGGATCATGATTCAACACTTCTCCCGGTGTTTACTGTGCAGCTTTGTTGCCATTTCCCAGCATGCCTTAGTTATTTCAACGTAGCTTTTGATAATAAAGCAACCAAATTAAATCCAAGTGATGGGCCAAAATTATATTTACTTTTGTTAAAACAGATCGTTTTAGAACATTTCGAGTGTCAAATAATACATACTTTTAAATGCTGACCGGTGACACTATGAAAGAGTTCACATTAAAAACCAACTTAATGTAAAAGTTGAATTGTATTCTTCATAGGAGTAGTGTTTTAACTCCCACTAGAGTTAAGGTTAACACCTGAAATGGGTTAAAAGATCAACTTCTAGAAGCGTGTAGTCGATGGTCTCACATGTACACTGTGATTTGAACTCAGAGTTTATTCCAAAGACTAGAATTTGCTGTGCTGTACATTATTTATGTTATGACAGTGTTGAAACTTCATTGGTATTAGAAAAACATGAAAATGCAGACTGCAATTGCTTTTTAGGAAAACGAAGCAAACAGAATGCCTTGTTTAAAAAAACAAAAAACAAAAAAACAACAACTTTAAAATGATTCAGTTATTTGAATGTTTTAAAGACACTGATGTGTTTGTCTTAAGCAACAAACCTTCTTGAACATCTTTATAGCATTAATCCTCACTACAATAAAGACAGCTGTCATTATTCTATACTTGGCTTGCGTGTTGAAAATAAACCATGAGAAAGAAAGGGAGGCTGTGAAGAGGATGAGGAAGAAAGAAAGGAAGACTTAAAGACGGCAGGCAAAATGGAAAAGGGGGTTTTGTTTTTTGAGACAATAGCAAAATGAAAAGGGTGGAAATGAAAAGCTGGATTAAAACCTGAAAACAAACAAGGGAAGTATGAAGAGCGAAAGACGTGCAGGGCTTCTGTTCCTGCAGAGAAGAGCCTGTTGTAAATATTATGTATGCCGTTTGAAGGTTAGAGGCCCGCTGAAGCTGCTGGGAGTTTGTGAACACAGACAGGAGTAATAGATCATCAAATATAAATGTTTTACATATCAGGTCATATGCACATACAACGCAGACTTCACCAGGGGCCTCTGTCCACCTGCTATGACCTGACTTCAGGCTGAGTGCAGTGGAGTCTCGGGATTACAGTTACGATGCATGAGGTATTTCACAGTGAATTTCTGAGACGTGTATTTGGGGTCCTCTAACCAAAGAAGTGAACAACATTGGAGAATATATATATATATATACATATATATATATATATCAAAAAAGAAGGAGGCAGATGCACCACAAACCTGGATTTGTGGGTAATTTGAGGGAGAATGAAGTAGGGGTGGGCAATATATTGGTATTATATCGATATTGTGATATGAAACTAGATCATAGACTGTATATAGAAGTGGACACAGCTTCCAGGTCTGAAAAGTAAGTGCAGACGTGACCTAAACTGCAATACCTCTGAGTGCCACTAGGGGTTGGCTCCAGAAAGGCTCTGGCTCCATAGACTCGCATTCAACTTCAATCCTGAACTACAAAGTCAATTCATTTTTTTCACACGTCATAATGGTGTTGTTATCGAATGTCACTCCCTCTCATTAGTTTTCTGGTGGTCCATCTGAAAATAATCCCGTCATTAATTAGATATTAGGCCAAGGTGGCGACATCCAAAATGCCGAACTTGAGAGTACAAGCACATCCCTGCTCCCAAGAGGATGAACCCATTTGGAGTCATTTAAATTATGTGAAAATGCTTTTCCATTCAACAATGTAATATTGTTTAATATTTAATTACATTTAATATTGGAGGGGCTGTTATCCGTGTATTAGCTGTTTTGTGCTGTTTTGAATTCTCTGTGACACTTCAATGAATTATGGATGCATTGACTTTCTGTTCTCGTATTTAAAATATTACACTGGCAACCTGGTGGGCAATATTTCAAACTCTGACAGTCATTTAGAATGAATTGTGCTGCACAAGACAAAGGAGCTAGATTGTGCTATTTAGTGAAGAAATCAAAGATTGAAACGTTTGAAATAAAATGTTTATTTGTCACCTCTACAAAAAGGATGCCAACACATAAACTCGTTAAAACGTATCAGCTGTCAAAACTCTAGTTAATTACTCTTCTCTTGCATTTGAATGGACTCACTTGGATTGAGTTTTGTAAACTGTTAAAAAAGCTGTGTGCCACATGTGAAGATTTTCAGCTGACATTCGACTGTTAAAACATCAAAGCATGACCAAAATTGTCGTCACGACCCCGTGTTGACATCATCGTCACTGCAGTGCAACTCGAGTCTCTCCGTCCCGCTGCAGACGAAGACGCTCCACCACCAGCCGAGATCAACAGCTCAGCTGGTGGGGAGAAACTGCAGAACCACAGAACTCACTCCGGCTGCATAAATAAAACATGTTGCTGCGAGACAAAAAAAAAAAAAAAAAAAAAAATCCAGCATTGACTTAAAGTGCAACAAAAACTCAAGCAGTCTCTGTCGGTGTACTATAATAAATAAAACATACTTGCATAGAGTCTGATTTGCCGCTGCCTTTCAGTGGCCCCGGTCATGTGGTTTGCGTCCACCACATGAATAATGATGAACTAAAGGCTCGTAGCAATGCATGTAAAGTCAGGACAAATCAGGAAGTTAATGCTTCAAGAATAGCGAGTCCCCACACTGATCAGAGCGGACTGACCCGGAGGTTCTTTTCTACCACAGGGTTTACGCTCTACTTGGGTCGACACCTGGACCAGAGGGCAATACAGAAAGTTTGTATTAAGCAAGGGGAAAACAAAAATAGTTAGCATGGTGTTGCCATGGAAACAAACACGTGCACTCGGATTTTATCAACCACACCGCAGGCCGTTATAGGAACGTTCGTGTTAGTCGCCTACTACGCATCTAGAAATTCTGACTGCTACGGCCATGAATAAAAAAAGATGATGTCATTTATGTTTTAATGTATGCTTTTAGAAGAGTTTTACTCTGCCAACTGTTTGACAACTTTTACTCTGAATAAATATTTCGGCTGCATCTATGGAGGTTTAATGATTTCTGCCTCCAGGGCTAGGGTCTCTGTGAAATGTTTGCATAACTGAAACTCTGACTGTTGGTGCTTTTAGTTTTCCGTGTCTCCGGCAGTTTTATACCCGACACGTATCCTCTCTCCTCCCCGCCCTGCGTGTCGGGTCATGTTGCTCCTGTGCTCCGTGAGCCTTGTATGTTCTGACATTATCGCACTGTGTGAGCTGGAAATGCTCCGTGTTCCCATAACAGCGCCACCAGGATGGAGCTTTAGATTAACTGTGCCAGTGAATAAAGTAATTGTGTTCTGCATGCGAGCGGGGCTCTGGCTGTCTGTGGGAGCAGCAGTTTGGTTGTACGGATTAGTATGAGAGCCTGTTAATCTTCTCACCTCAGGAGACCGGCTGTCTGCTCTATATCAGCTAATGGGGATCTTAATAAAAAGGAAACCAAATTGAATATCTGAGGGTATAAAGTCGATTTAAAGAGGCACAGCAAGGCATGTGCTGATAGCAACATTTTAATAATATGATAATCTTGACCAAAATAATAACCTTGGCGTGGGATATTATCTCAGTAATTACTTAAATAAGATGAAAAGCTTCAAAACAGTCTTGAAACATAAGAGCTTTTCTCGCCAGGTTCAGCCCCGGGTTGTGGATGGCTTTAGTCAAGGCCTATCCTTCATTTCATACTCTTAGCTTTAAGTGTAAGAAATCCTCACCCTTAGCTCGGAGTTTAGAAACGCTGCTCACGACGATCCTTCACATTTTAGAGCTAAAGTGGGGTTATACAGTGGACCAGATGTAGATAACGCTGGTGTAATCAGGAAACAATCAGTCCTTCAGGATCAGATTTTGCAGTTTTTATCTTTCAAGATGGCCATGAGGAAAAGTTATGGAGCTAAATGCGCTAAAGGTTCAGTCAGGAAGACTACATTTACATCTCATACGTCCTCAATTTACTCCCTCCCACTTCTCTAATCACATGACCATGGGCGTTTCGGAGTAAACCAATCCAACTTCACTGCAATCTCAATCAGCCAATCGTTCCTTTGCTGTCAAAGTTTAAATCTGTTAAATCTCACCCCAACCAGTTGAGGCAGATGGCCGCCCACACCTGAGCCTGCTTCAGTCAAGGTTTCTTCCTGTAAAATGGAGTTTTTTTCTTCCCACTGTTTGAGGTTTCTCTTCCTGTAAAAGGGAGTTTTTTTTTTTTTTTTCCTGCTGGAGGTTTTTATTCCTGTTTAAAAGGGTGTTTTTCTTCCAGCTTGGTCATGTGGGAATTGGTAATTGTTTAGTTTTTTTCCTCTATAATGTACACAATTTTTTAATTTTATTTAATTCCATTACCAACACCACCACCAGTATCTAGACCCCAAGGGGCCGGGAGGGGTTTCTGTACTACACTCTACCTCATCCCCTTTCAATATCATGACGTCACAGCGGGGTCTAATCACCAAATACTCTCACATCCCTCATGCTTCTCGTGGATGTCAATAAAATGTTGTATCTGTTTACTGAAATTGAGTCTCTCCTGATTGAACTACTCTCATGTCACTAACACAGGGAGGCTACAAGTGCTTGCTTGAGCTAAATCTTAATCAGGAGTGTTTGTGTTTTTGTGTCCATATTTCTCTACTTCCTCCACTGTGAACACAGAAATGTCTAAAAGTGAAATGGAAAAAACTCCCACTTGGTCAACAACCCTGACACTGAACAATAGCTAGAATTAAATAAGTCTTACCTCAGTTTTTAATGCTGTCTGAGCTTGTTAAGATGTGGCTGAAGAGGGAGATTCGAATAAAATCTGGGCTCTCAAAGACAGAACAAAAACACTTCCCTCTTCTTTTTTTTGGGGGGGAAACATATAAAGTCAGACACAGAGCTTTCATTAGAGGTGTCCCTGAACCCAAATGAAAGGAGGATTACATAATTTCTTGGCAACAACCTTCATTTCCAAGAGAACATTTTTCATTATGCTCACGTGTGCTATCATGAGGTAATTCCAAAGGTGGCAGACTGGCTGGTTACAGAACCATGAGTACAACAGAGTATAAGCCAGAAATCTCATGTGCCTTTGAACACTTTGATTATTGACTAAAATTGCACACAAAAAACAACAACATATATAGGCATTTTTACCTTGAATGAGATCTCATACTGTTCTCCTCCCCAGATCTCTAGACCGGTGTCATATCCTCCCAGTTCCCAGAACCACTTCCTGTCCACAGCAAACAGCCCACCTGCCATCACCGGTGACCTGGAAGACACAATGCAACGCACATTCACTTGCTTGCAGTGCATTTTGTGCAACATCTTTACTCAAAACTGTTACATATATACTGTACATAAGGAGCAGCAGCATTACTTTTCTAATGGTCTAGGTGATGTGTTTCAAGTGAATGGCTCATCATGAAACTCTGAAGAGGCTGATAACGACCCAAACATTTAAATCAAGTGTGCTGGAGCGGGGAGACATTAAGAACATGCAGGGCAGCGGGTCCACAGGAACAAGGCTGGGAGACACTGCTACAGAGCGCCTGCGTGATATAAAGGAGAAAACAACTGCTCCATTGTAGATGAACGGAACGCTTTGACGGCTGAAACATGGAAAAAACTTTCAGCATAGCTATTAAATGAACTGTTTGACTCCATGCTCAGATATTGTTCAAGCAGTTCTGTAAGCCAAAGATGACAAACTAAGTATAAAAAAAACTGTAGCTGAAACCTTTAGTAAAGCCACTATTTGGTATTCAAACACCTTTTTGTCTTCATTTTCCACTGTGTATCTTTTTTTTTTTTTTTTTTTTTCATATAAATTCAAGCAAGCTTATTTTTCTGGAATATTTTTCTTGACAAGAGAGCCTATATTTCTTTTAAAATAAATGATGTTTAGAATGGCTAGTGTGATAAATGCTTTTTTGGACCCCGCTTGGAATCCGCTTCCGTCCTCCACGAAGGACAAACACACTTTTTAAAGCCCACAAGACGTGTTAAAAACTCAAAATATCAGAGGAAGAAAACAATCCAGAGGAATGCAGACAGCAAGAAGTCAGAGTGCATGTATTTCTGGTGGTGGCATTTCTCACCAGATAATGAAGATGCTCTGCTCAGAGCAGAAGCAATTAACCCACTACAGAGCAGTGTGGCTTGTGTCTGCTGTGACAAGCTCCATGCTGCTGAGTGCAGGGCTTGTTAGCTGCTGTGCGGCTGCTGTACTTGATTGTTGCTGCTGCAAACCCGAGGCAGAGAAATTGGGGCAGCAGGTGCAGACACATAAACACAAGGTTTTGTCAGGTTTCCTTGTGAGATACTTCACCAACTAGATCCGATCCCTAACCCCCGGGTCTCTCCGCTGCAAGCCTTTAACTGAATCCCCATTATTGCAGCACTGATCTTGACGATCAATCAACCCTGCAGCAGATCTCTATTTTTTTTTTTTTTTTTTCATCTTTCTATCCCCGGGATGCAATGTGGTCCTCTTCGGAGCAGAAATATCACAACACACACACACACACACACACACACACACACACACACACACACACACACACACACACACACACACACACACACACACACACACACACACACTGGCAACGTAGAGCGGGTTGTCATAGTTACGATCTTTTCATCAGGTACAGAATCACAGGCAGGGAGCCAGCAGGTAGTCCGCTCTCGCCAAAGTTGTCCCTGGGGAGGATCAATTAAAGGCAAACAGGGGCAGCTACTGTACTGTCAGCAGTGAGCAACACTCCAGGGCTTCCCACGCCTCCTGAGCAGTGAGCACAGACATGAGTCCCGCAGTGGGAAACAGCCAGGTTTCTGCACTTTTCTTCTTCCAAAGGGTGAAAACAATTAAATGACTCTCGCAGCGATTACATAAAACCTCTGAACTTCTCTGCAACACTCTTTTAGCTCATGTCTTTTAACACTTTTAGCACAATTACTCTGGACGCACCGTGTGGTGTTTGTGTTTAACACTCACAAAGGTCGTTTACACGACTTCATTTTTCACAATTAAGATATAAACAATTTGCAGAGATGAAAACATTTGATTTTGCCGTGCCCTCTGTAGAGCAACGCTATCTGATGGAACTCAAAATCACCACTCACAGCTGCACAATATGCACTCGTGATGGAGTGGCTTTTTGGCTGTTTGCGGCTACATGAAATTAACATAATTTCCAATTTATTGTCTCAATGATACTGATGTTCTGTCGTCCATATCTGGCGATAAGAGAAAAATGCTCAGGATGGGGGAAGAGGAGGAACGCGCTGCAGTGTTGGAGAGATGCTCACCACAGTAAAAATGTGGGAAATAGTTGCACACTTGAAGCCACAATTTAAGAATAATTTCAGTGAATCATTCATCATGGCCACACATGAGATAATAATGCACAAAATTATGAGAATATTTGACGATTGCACCTAAACTGTATGTAACTGTTTAACATGTCCTTGAGCTGTGTCTCAAAAAAAGCGTACTTCCCTTAGTACACTCACATGCAGTACTCTCACATGTTAGTACACTTACTTAGTACGGTGACGCTTACATTTAACAAGAGTCTGAAATTGCACACTGCCGTTCTGCACTTCCCAGAAATAATCGTAACATTTGAATTGCATCACCCGCCATCATATCTGCTTGCTTTCATCATTTTACCCAGAAATTCCTCCGTCTCCGCTACGTAGCTCTAACAGCAACCGCTAATGCTCAAAAAGTGTCCAGTCTTTCGAACTCAATTCATGGGACGTTTTAAGTACGCCACCTGGGTACTTACAATACACTGCAATGTTTCCATACTTGACAGCGTGAACGCACTTATGCACTCAAAATAGTGAGTGTTAGTACGTAACTATAGAGAGGCACAGCACTTGATTCCGAATCTTTGGGCATTACAGCATCGACTCTCCGAGTTTTGGGCTTTCAACCAGATTTTGAAAACCTGCTCCTACTAATGTTGGGTAATGATGCCTGGCTTGCAGTAGGAATTCCACTTCGTCCCAGAATTGTTGGGTTTCTCTCTGCAATAAAGTAAAATCTTGACACTACTATGAAAAATGCTCTGAGATGACAAATGTTATGATTTGTGCTGTTTTTAATTCTCTGTGACACACTTCAATGAATTATGGATGCATTGACTTTCTGTTCTCGTATTTAAAATATTACACTGGCAACCTGGTGGGCAACTAGAGTTCAATATTTCAAACTCTGAAAGTCAATTAGAATGAAACATGCTGCACAAGACAAAGGAGCTAGATTGTGCTATTTAGTGAAGAAATCAAAGGAATACTGTATATAAAACTGAATTGAATTTCTATGCCATTATTAGAGCATACATTTTATGAACACACTTAAAGCCTAATACATAATCATTGTTTTACATATAGTTCATTTAAAGAACATAAACTTGAAGCCTAAAAACGTGCTTTTTGTCCAAAATAAATGAAACATGATTCAGCTGGCGTGGACGGTTGTATCAATTAGAGTTTAATCAAATCTGTTTGATCAGAGAAGGCGGACAGAGTGTTTTTGGCAAAAAAACAGCTGCAGTCAGATTAGACAACATGTTGCCTGGAACAATAACCCATTGCTCTGAAGAATTGGTCCAAATCTGTATCAGTGTAAATCGGAGCTCAAAGGATGAGTTTGAAACACTGCAGGGAAAGGGACTTAATTACCGCTGAGACAAAGTGAATCACAGAAATAGATGAAGCTTGAAAAATTTCAGCTTTTGTACGTTTGGTTAATTATAAAAGCTCTTCTTGCACTGACGAAATACAGAACTTTGTGCAGCCTCGATTACCCTCAAATTATGTTTTTGTCTATTGCGTATGGAGGAAATCAGATTTGAATACTTTGTCGTCCAGAAGAATCACAAGACAAACAAACATCCCTCCTCCCTTAACACACTGGACATGAGGCACACAAGGAGCGATGCCCGCTGGAACATTTTGTTTACTTCATTAAAAAGGATGAAATGTGCATGTTGCTCTTGGTATTTAGCCTCACAAACGAGCATCAACCAAAAGTTGTCCTGAACGGACAGAATAATTAAACACTTTTTTAATTTGGTTAATGGAGCATTTTGACAAGAGAAACAAATAAACATTACCATCAAGACAAAGTGCAATGTGTGATGTCATTGGACAGAAGCTTTTAAAAGATCAGCTTGACTGAAGGAGATATTGCGAAATAAAAGCCTGCTGGAGAAAAGAAACTCAAATGGACTTTAAAATCGGTCATTTTCTTCTGCTAAAACCAACAAAAACAACAACAATGCTGCTACTGCCCTGTCAAATTTAAACCAGCCAAACTTGACAATGGAAAGAAGCCGCGTGAATGTTGAGTTTCACTTCATTGTTTAGACACTCAGCGAAGTGTGTTGTTACTCACTCGAAAGGTTCACTGGGATTGTCCCTCTGCATCTCCGGGGGGATGGGGATCCGTTTGTAGTACATCTCCCAGTCGAAGGCCCCCCGCATGGCGTCGCCCGCCTGTGTGTCGTAGCCGAAGTTGTCGTGGTCGATGACGTCGATCATCGGACAAACGATGGTTTTCCTGTTCTGGGCGATTCGGTCTGAGAGACAAAGAGGTTGGGTAAAAAAAAAAAAACTTTAAAATCTACAGCTTTTCAATGAAAAAAATCACAGCAAAAACATTTCATTGTTAGAGGACTTATTCTTGTGTTTGTGTATTGTACGTGCGTGTCCAGGATGAATGAAAATACAAATGTGTGTGTGTGTGTGTGTGTTTGTCTGTATGTTTTTCCACTGAGCTCTCGATGTGTCAGACTCCGATTGTCCATCAGTAAAAGAAAGTTGCTGGTTTGTTGACGCGGGTCATGATGTGAAAAAAAGGCTAAAGAGGGATGAGCTGATGTAACAGGTCCTGCTGTCATCTCCACTGCTCACAGTAGCTCTTCAAAGTGGTATCGGGATATTTCAGAGAACTGCTGCACCAATTTCTGCCTTAATACCACAAACACAAGACCATAGAGTCGTTCAAAGTTTCCAGAACAATAATCACAGCAAAAACTGAATCTGTGAGCAATTGGTGGGCAAAGCTCGGCTAAAGCTTTACTAATTATTATTCTTTTTGTATTTTGTATTTTTACAGCAAATAACCGCAAGTTTGGTGTGACCATATCAACATTCATCAGGTTCATACAAGTGATTCTCCTCCTCTTTTACCCATCCGTGATCTATATTCCATTGAATTCAAACTTTATTGTCATTTGTCATTTGAAACAGTCGTCACACAGCAACCACACTCACAAACGCACGATACGAAAATAAAAACACAGCATGAAGAACAAGAAGGACAAATGAGAGACCAATGTACAACAGTGCATTAGTGGATAGATGTGCTTTATCCCGAACAGGGTCACGGCCCAGCTGACTTTGGCCGAAAGCGGGTTACACCGTGGAGAGGTTGCCGGTACATCACAGGGCCAACGCAGTAGACAGACAAAAACAGACGACGGTGCATTTTACAATCACCAATGAACCTAACATGCATGTTTTGTTTTGGACGGTGGGAGGAAGCCGGAGTACCCGGAAAGACCTCCCCGCAGGCACGGGGAGAACGTGCAAACTTGCCCCCAGTTAAGTTTCGAACCAAGCTCGTTATTTTTTTCACAGCCTCCGTACCTTCTTTCCCCATTATTAATATTCAAGGCTTCGCAGTGGGGCTGTAATAAACATGACTCCTTGTTTATGTTATGCACCGACGGATACACGTCCTGTTCCCACACAATGTGTAAACAGCTTGACAGAAAGGCAACACGGGTCATAAGGTTCGCTGTGGAATGGTTGCGAGTGGGACGGCGGCGTGCTGCGAAACAGAGCTGAACACGGAGCCCTTAATGGAAAAAAGGGTAATTGAGAAAGTGAGATTCTGTTGGTGAGCAAGTCCATCAGCCAGAGGATGAGGCACTCAGTCTCACAGCAGGGGTGGCGTGTGTGTGTGTGTGTGTGTGTGTGTGTGTGTGTGTGTGTGTGTGTGTGTGTGTGTGTGTGTGTGTGTGTGTGTGTGTGTGTGTGTGTGTGTGTGTGTGTGTGTGTGTGTGTGTGTGTGTGTGTGTGTGATTCAATGTTTGAGAGTGACTGGTTAGAGAAAGCAATTTGGCAGGAGTGTCAAGACTTTTGTGTGCATCAGTGTAACCTTGAGTGAAAAAGAAAAAAAAAAAGTTCTCAAAGACAATTTTCAAAGTGAAAACATTTTAGAAATAAATTGAGACTTTATGGGAAAAATAGGATTTTTTTTTTTTTTCCTAAATTAGAGATATTTTGAAAAGTGTCATTTGTGGACTCCTTTTTGGCATCCGAGGACATTTTCTTTACGATGTTCAGTAGCCTGTGTGTGTGTGTGTTTTGTGTTCCTCACCCAGCAGAGGAGGCAGCCAGTTGACGTTGGCCTCACAGTGGGAGTCCAGGAAGGTGATAACTTCTCCCTTGGCCGCGGCGGCTCCCAGCAGACGAGTCCTGATAAGCCCCTCCCTCTTCTTCGTCCTCAGGATGCGAACTTTGGGCATCCGCGTCATGTACTCCTCCAGCGCCACCTTCAAGTGATCTGCACAGAGGGACAAGGAGGGTTTGAGGAGGAAATGCAGGAATAGAGTGAGATCGTTTTCCCCATGTTTAATGCTGTCATAACCTATAATGCCATTTTCTTTGTTTCCTAGAATACCTTTTCTCATTTTGATCCAGAACCAAATCAAAATCAATATAAATGATGTTGGACAAAATCACCAGTCCTTTTTTTGTGTAAAAAAAAAAAAAAATAGTCCATACTCTGAAGCAAAAATGAGGATTTGACTTAGTTTGACTGAGTCATATTAAGAGGGAATTTTCAAAAGTTTCAGTCTCTTTCAAGATAAAAAAAAAAAAAAAAAAAATCCTCTTTTTTGCAAACAGTATTTCATCTGTATATCTTTGATTTTTTTTTTTTTTTTTTAAAGAGAAATAAGTGAACCCTTTGAAGTTATCCCACGTAATAAGAAACTAGGAAACAACTGCCTTTATCCACAATTCAAGGAACTTTATCTGTGTTTGAGCTTGAGAGGGACATTTGAAATCCAGTTGTATTTGCCGCATCTGTTGGAGGTTAAATTACTGCTGTCACTGCAGCACCGTGTCATAGACTGCCAACCCGTATCCTCGACTCTTGCCCGTTCATGCTGGCAACTGGGACAGAATCCAGCGCTCCGCAATCCCACACAAGATAAGCAGTTTAAACGGTGGATGGTTTGTTGGCGGGTTGGTTTCTGCAGGAGCTGCGAAGGACAGTTTAAGGATAGAAAAGTTTTTTAAACAACTAAAATTGT
This sequence comes from Brachyistius frenatus, assembly GCF_029030835.1. Taxonomy (NCBI): domain Eukaryota; kingdom Metazoa; phylum Chordata; class Actinopteri; family Embiotocidae; genus Brachyistius; species Brachyistius frenatus. The sequence continues at coordinate 1,302,078 of NW_027210604.1, forward strand.
GAAGTTCTCTCACTCCGTGTACTTCGCAAACCGCTGTCAAAAATTTAAAGGAGTAAAAAAACAAACAAAAAAACCACACAAAAAAACGGTCTGTTCTCTGCTTCAGTTTTCTGCCTCTGGGATTTTGACATTTTCAATGCAGACATTAAAACCACAGGAGCAATGAATCAGACTGACAAACTGCAGGCATGTCTTGTTTTACTTATGGAGGACAAACGTCTGCAAATATGAGTGAAATTTCTGCCGGGGGAAGAGTGAATCAAAGTCAATAGAAAGAAGCTTGAGTCTCATGGCTGCGTCTTCTTTTGGAACAGTTTGTCTGCTTCTGTGTGTTACAGATATCTGATCATCTTTACAACAATTACCAGCTCTTGTAGAATAATACTCTTCAGTCTGAAATTATCACAGTAAACTGGTCATCTGCAATGAATGCAGCGCACCTCATTCTAGCCAAACTGTAACAAGCACACACAAAAAAGTTGGACCACAATATAATAAAGGAAAACTAAGGGCCGCTTTGAACAGTTTGCATCTATCGCCGCACATTTAAGTACCAGTATTCATAGAAACTGGTTGGTTTCAAAATCTCCCTGAAGAGCAAAGTTATCTGATTTTAAATGTGATTGAAGAATTTTCCATGTCATATTTTACTGCTGATTAAAAGCCTATAAATCTTAATAAAAAAAAAACAAATGCAGCTTAAAATGTCTAACAATGCCATTTTTTTATTTGTCTTTGTAGGTTGCATGGGCACTTTTCTTTGCATGACATTAGATACAACAAATAACTACACCACTACAAATTTAGATGAACAAAAAGGAATAAAATCCTCGATAATTGACCTCGCTCTCCGAAAATTATCATCAATTCCACCAAGTCACGAATCAAAAGTTGTGTTTTTTTGACAGTATTGCTGTGCATCTAACGTGGATGTCCTTGTGAAATCAGTGCACACCTACTTTGTCTCTGTTGCAGCCTCTCTCCACGTTATTTTTTTCTTGGAACGGGATGTGAAAGATTAGGGATTAGTTATTTTTTTCCCGTTAAACACATTTTCTTGAAAGATAAGAGCACAAGACCTGAGTGCTCTCAGCGGTTTGAATGGAAAAACAAAAAACACTCTTGAAGCAGTCAAAACATGACATATGATTTTGACAGCTTCTTTACAAACAGCTACAATGCCCCGTCTACAGGAGCGGAGCGATAGAGACTATAAGAGATGCTGAAATGTTGACCTTTCCACTTCATCCTTTGAAAATGTTGTTTACTTTCACGCCAAACTGCAGATCTAACTGAGCTGACTTTGACAGCTCCGAAAGGCTGTGTTTTAATGCACATCTGCTGCAGCAGGAGAAAAAAGTAACGGTAATTGGTTTTACTTTTTGATTTTGTGGGGAAGGGAAGGGAGAGTCGAAAGACCTGCTTAACAATGGTAAAAAAATTACAAGATAAAGTGATGAAAGGTAGTTATTCATTCTCCTTAATATCCTTTCTACCCTTCGTTGTTTCTGTTTCTTCTTTCTCTCATAAAGCAGTAGGAATAAAACTGAATTTTTTTTTTTTGTGTGTGTGTCTCAAGGAGACATAGAGCGCCTTTAGGAACAAAGCAGAATCACATTTATAAGTACACCAGGGACGATGTGACAGTTATCATTCATTTTGACCTCAATATTTCTCTCGACTGCTACAGCTTATAAGACAACTTGCAAGTTTTTTTTGTTTTTTGTTCTTTTTATGAAAACTTTTTTTTTTTTTCTCAGATCATATGTGGCGTTTTCTCTTCTGCGGTTTGGCGGTGCCTACATGCCTTCCACTAGATATTACATTTTCAAGGTGGTTGATCAGAGGTGTAGCATGTTGGTTTGAACATGCACACCAACACGTACGCCAATATTTGCCCCCATCCATCCATCCATCCATCCGTATATCCGCATCTCACTGCACCACTGTGTTCCCTTCATGCTTTGGATGACACAAACAGGAGGTCAAATTGGATTTTAATCACTTTATACCTCGCCGACGTCCCGTATTGTTCTAATACTTTGGCTATTCTGCAACTTTAAGTGTCAAAGCTGCATTCACTACTAAAAAAAAAAAAAAAAAAAAATCCTCTTTAGAGAACTACTAACTTGATTACCTTTAATGCTGAAGTCTAAATTTGATTAGTACTTTTTTTTTATAGAGTTCTAAACAGCTTTATGAAAGTTTATCCTGAAGGTACATCAAAAGAAAAACTGCTTTAAAGCTGGATGTATTGCTGAATTTGTGGGAGATTTGCATTCTGGCTTGATTCAATTGTGCAAAAATGCATAAACAAGGCTGATTTGTGAGGACATGCAGAGTGTATAAAGCTACCGGATTTCTTTCTCATTTAGTTCAGATGTTTGACTCAGCAGAGTTACAAAACCCCGTTGTTAGTGTCCACTGTGCGGCATGAGGATGCGGGTTTAGTGTTGGACACTGAAACACGACCTCAATCTATCATTCAGTTCTGCAAATAACCACCAATCACCTCAGCTTAGTCCCTCCAACCTGAGTGTTTATGATGCTTTTTAAAGCCACCAATCCTTTTTCAAAATATTTTTCTGATCACTCCATCACAAACTAATCCCAAAACAAACCCCTCCTTCAACGCCTTCGCTGAATTTGTGCAAGATAGTGTGTCTTTGTTTGGCCTTTTCCAGATTACGCCTGAACCCTGCGAAAGTCAGCCGTCTTTATTTTCAGCTGCTGCGTCTATTGTGTCGCACACCATCCGGACCCGCACGCCGTGAAACGTGACATTGAGGCAAGGGCGGGAGGGCTCCGCAAGGTCAGCGTGAAACTGTGAGGAAAAAGCACACCGTCCTCATCGCGTGCTCCCGCGATAAATTACGCCGTCAAAAACCGACCATGCCGGGGCCGACTGTGGCGGCTTTATGAACACTCGCCTCGCCACAAAGTGACGCTGACATCATCCGCGTAATGACAGGAAGCCAGGCAAAATTAATCAAAGAACATTCGCCCCTCGTGTGAAGAGAGCTCGTATGGGGAGAGGTGAGGGAGAGAGATCGTAGCATTTAATTATGATTGGATAATTTTCCCCCGAATATATTGGAATATAGCTCATACTGTTTACCGAAAGCATGGAGGCAATTAATCACTCTAATGAGAACGAGCTGATGTCGGCAAACACATTAGTCTTTATTAGGACGTGAAGCGGGGGAGACTGCGGGGCTGAGGCGGCGTGGATGTTGGGGTCATTTACCAGGGATGAGTCGCTCGTCACACACGGTTGGTGGTCGGAATCAGGGCTATTTATTCAGAGCCGACTGGACGCCACCCGGACCCCTGCGGTCCCATCCATCCCTTTCCGTTTGTCCACCACCCACGAGTCCGTCACTCACTCGAATCTCGCGTTGGCAGTCCCCGAGCTGCCCGACCTTCTTTCGTCTCCTCATAATCAAACGTGAGCTTGTCGTTAGCAGTTTAAAAAAGGAACGGCACTCGGCCTGATGCTCTTTTTACGGTGTCATGGTGCATTTAAAATGTCATTGGTGAAATGCTCATGAGATTGTAGCTTACCACACGAAGTGACTGGAATTAAGTCACTTTAGGTCTGCATTACAAGCATCTCAACAGCAAAATGCCCTTCCATATATATTAGTTGTTATTAATGTTCAAAAAGTTGTGACATACGTCAAATCAAATATTAGCTGGTAAATAAAAACAAAAATATATCATATAGGTACTGAATTGGACTGTATTTGTTTGCTATAAAGACTAATTTTGTTCAGGAAACTTATGACAGGTCCACTCACGATTTCCCCAGATTTTATTTACGATAGTTTTCTGATCTGTGGGTAAGGTTTGGGGAAAGTAAGAGAAAGATCACCTCCATGGTTTAAAATAATCCAACGCAAACTGCTAGTTAAAGATGGCATGAAAATCTTGTTGTCAGGTGTACAACAGTTATCAACTCTGACCTCCACCTTAAATGCTTTAGTTGGGCTGTAAAGGAGTAGAGCTAATATAGTGTAATATAATATAATATCGGAACATATCGTATCGTATCATATCAAGGATTCGTTTTTTTGCCGGTTTTGCTGTATTTATTGGGGTCCAAATATTTTTTCAATTGTTTCTCACTAATTCACGTGTTTTAAATACAAGGACTAACCATAAACAAGTCAAATTTATGGTTTAATCTAATATGTAACTAAATATTCTGGGCTGAAAACAGAAGCTCAAAAAGCTCCTGAGTTTTGTGGACATAAGAACACAAATAAACTTCCATTATATAATGTTGTAATTTTGCAAATTTTATGTCCAGGAGTTACAGAACAGGTCTAAAAAAAAAAATGTATAAAATGCTTTAAACTACATTAACTCTCTGAGGGGATGAGAACTATTCTGGTTTAAAAGTGAATTTCCGGCATGAGGTAAACTCAAACTCGCACAATGTGTGCGCACACGTGTTTATACCACAAATAACATCCTCCCTAATGGATTTAAAAAAAAAAAAAAAAAAATCAATTAGTGTTGAATCACAGTGGATCCAACGAGGCGCATTGAGTCCTGTTTTCAGGGTGGTGGATTAATCCCCAGATGCTCTGGCACACCACCAAAGACTGGAGCTGCTTATTTATTCCCTCAGCAAAATATTCCAACGGCCTTGTGAACTCCATTACACTCTGTCAATTTTCTCCCTGCGCATGCTTGAATTTTTGCTGCCATCATTAAATAAATGATTCTCCGGGGAGTGACTGAGCATATTGCAGGTCAGTGTTTGCCGTGCCGTTAGGAACAGGAAACACGGGTAGGGTTAGCGACATACATGACAAACAAAGGATGGCATCGCTGCCAGGGTTTGACTGATCTGTCTGTAATCTCGTATTCTGTTTTATTCAGCGGCCTATTCCCAACCCAAAGAAAACAAGCCACTGTTTTTGTTTTCTTTCTGAGAGCCAGAGTATAGTCTGATAAATTGCCTTAAGTGATTTCACTTGAGTCAGCATTCGGTCGGGGCTGAAGACTATAAGTTTGAAAATGAGAAGAAAAACAAATCTGGGGGGGATGTTGTGTTGGAAAATACCGAGCTTGTTCCGAGTTATAACTGAATAATGGCCAGAAGAGTGTTTTAGCCGAACATTTCAATGTCACAGTGAAGTTGACCTTTTTTGATATAAAATGTAATCACATCATATTTGATCATTTTTGACATTTGTGTGAGATTTTGGCATAATTAAGAGTAACCGCCACTAATGTGCTTCGTGCGGTCACAGTGACCTTTGACCACCAAAATTGTATCAGTTCATCCTCGGGAACAAGGGAACTGTTGCGCCATATTTAAAGAAAATCTCTGAACGGATATGGGGCCGAGTAGCCAGGTTCTGCCAGACTATCCGTCACTGGTTCAGTGTCCTGCTCTAATTGTTGTCTAGATGTGCTGCTTGTATTAGTGTTTGCTCTAATGCCCCGCCCCCCCCCCAAAAAAAACGTGCCGCTCCCATTAAAAACTTCTTAAAAAAGATGCTGTGCTCAAGAAAAAATGCGTTGGTGGACACGAACCCTAAGAAGTTGCAGTGGTGGCCGGTTTGATCGCATGCTGATTGGTTAAAATGAACCTGAGGTGTGGCAGGGATTCCCCTATGGAGTGTGTCCAAGACCCATATGATCGCACTGTGAAGTGTAAATGTGGAGGGAAATGAAAGACAAGTCCAGAGAAAATAAATCATGCAAAACAAAACAAAAAAGACAAAAATAGGATTGCATGTGTGAAGGCTTGCTAAGCTTGAGGCCCTAATGGCCTGAGGGAGCAAGCAGTCAGACTGTATTCTCCACCTCTAAGAGGTTTCCACTGATTTCTTCGAACATCTGCTGAACAACTGTACTGTGAGACCTACATGGGAAGTGTCACACTCCATAATATTGAAGTTGCTGACCTTAATAATCTCTGAATTGTAGCCCTGCTTTGAGCTGAAGCTCCATTATAGAGCTAGTTTTTAGCTGGGGTGAGGTTGAGTGCGCGTTGGTTGAGACCAGCGGAGAGAATTGAATCCATGTTTGCTGATTTTCACACACAAAAAAACAACAACAAACAATTCTTTGAATAAATATGCACGAGCAAAACTGGGGGAAAAGAACACAAATGCGAAATAAATCCTTTTGTTTAGGGGTCTCCAACTTTTTTTCCTCTGAGAGCTACTTTGACAAAATGAAAGTGTCCGAGAGCTACTCGTGTTTAGTACGATTTATTCACATAGCTAAGCTCCACCCAAACTAGCTGAATAAGTGTTATCTTATGTGAACGATGACAAATTGATATTCTTCACGCGCATTTTGTATCACAACAGCTTAAATTCAACAGATTCTGAAAATGAACAAATGTCGCATCGTAATATATATCGCGTCAACATACCGTAAGTACACACTCAAACTATGGCAGTGAGGCATTGAACCAGCAATCTGTGTGACTTTTATCTGATTAAAGTACTTTTACTTTTATCTGTTTACATTTTGGAAATAGACTATTTCAACACCTGGACACCATGTAATGGAAATGTCCAAAACGATTGTCCTTTTTGTTTCGGAGCTTCTTAAAGGTAACCTGCCTCCTGACTGGATTATTTTAACAAAACCTGTCTGAAGACCTTTTCTTACTTCAAGTTTTCCAGCATCTGTTTTTTAGAAGCGTCTTTCAACTTCAACAACACCAACTTTTCGAAAAATGTAAATAATCATGATATTATAAAGCAAATATAATTCCTGACTATCACTACACAGAAATGTAGATGTTGGATAATGAAGGAAACAACACGAATTCTAATCTTACCAAACTTGTTTATGAAACATTCAGCTGCTTTTTAAATTGATTTCAATAAAAACGACACTTTATTTACAGGAAAAAAAAATGTGAACGTATTGCTCACATTTTGGATTTTAGCTATACTTTCATAAAGTGGACAGCACATAATATAGCACAGCAGCAAAGGTATAGGGAGCTGTGAGACGATGAATGTCGGCTCAGAGAAGTGAATACGCTAAGTGGTTTTTAAATGAAGCTCGAGACTCGTTTTCCTCGGTTATGACTTAATGCAAAGGGCCAATAAATACATCACCAAAGCTACAGTGGAGGCCATTTATTTTGTCCTCGCACAGTAAACATGACTCATCTGGTCCTCTCCTCTTCAGAAAGACGTTTGAATCGATCAGCTCCCACTGATGGCTCTACATCTCTAAATGGCAACACTCAATTAGTTGCTTTTGTCCTCTGTCGTCTGTCTCCCTCTCAGTCTCCCTCTTCATATCACTCGCTCCCTCATCTCTTCGTCACACTTCACTGAGCACCATTACCTCATTATCTCCATACACCCTCAGCCACATACACAAACACACACACACAACACACACACACACACACACACACACCGCTGACTTGAATGAATAAACATGCCGAACTTTGTCGAGTCTTTCTGCATTGCCGCCTCTCTCTCTCCCGTCATACTTGCCTGTCCCACGAATCATCTCCTATCGCCTCATCACCGCCGCTTCCTCTCCCCACTGCTCCATCATGCAGATGGTGGGGCTGCTAGTGTTGATAAGAGCAGCTCTACACTGCTGTCAGCGGCTTTCTCAGGCAGCCCAAAGCAACTAAATCAATCATGAAAGTGTCCCCAAAATTGAAACACAGGTCAGACGGGTCAGTCGGTCTGTCAGTCTATCACAAACACTCCGCAGCAGGATTTTCTATCTTGACAAGTACTGTCCGGATTATTATGAAATCTACTGTGAATAATCTCAGCCCACAGAGGGTGACTTCTCTTTCTCTTTGATCATTCAACAAAATGTGATGACAGAAACTATCTCCAGAGGCTCAATCCTGATGTTTTTGATGCCTTCATCAGATTTCCTTAAGAGTCACCATCAAGCCTGTTCATATACAATTTAAAAAATTTACTATATGTATTACTATGAAACGAAATTAGCATTTTCAGGCTCCCCAAAGGATGAATTCTGAACATTTTAGACAGTATGAGCGCTCCTTTAGCATGTAACTTGAGTTAAACTGTCAATTGTCTCATAATCTAATAGGAATACTTCAGTGAGATTGATTGAACACATCCATGATGCACGAAGGATGGACCCTTTGATTTCAGACGGGACATAAGAGTTTCTCTGAGGCTCTCAGAAATATGATCATTTTGGCCTTGAAGAGGAGCATAGCTCGATAGTGATTTTTAGTATTTAAAAAAAATAAATCTGAAGAGGCTTTGAGCCTGAGATGGGCTTGTTTGTTGTTCTGTGTACTGTTTAATAGCTTGCAATATGAATGGAAAATCTAGAAAAAAAAAAATGCTAAAGAAGGACGTCACCAGAGAGCCTCCAAATACAGTCGAAATAAAAATAAAATAGAGGGAACTACTACTAAAAGAATAGGGTTATAAAATAATATATTTTTAAAACTAAATCCACATGGACACAACACAAGAAACTCAATTTTGATGCCCCTTAAATCCTAAAACAAAGATAAATACAGACACTCACAGGAAAAATTGTCTGACAAATCTGACAAAAACACCTCAGCACTCAGACTCCATTACTGTCATTTTTTCCCCCTCTTATGTTGGATTCACACTGTGGTATAAAAAAAAAAAAAAAAAACAGCATTAAACAGCATCAGTGTCTGTCTTGATGTAGTCATTCCAAAAGAAAGACAGTGTTTTTTTTGTTTTGTTTACTGCTTTAGCCTTTACCAGAAGAGCAAATATGGTCAGGTGCAAAAAAAAAACAAACAAACATGTTTGTAGCTTCATTGCACGAGCATATGAAATTGGCAGAACTGTTCTCTGGCAGAGGGTCATTTTCCTTCAGAATAGTAGGAACATCTGTCTCTGGTGTATTTCAGCACAATTAAAAACAGCACCCTTGTGGTCGGCTCGACGATGGCTGCAGGTTGGAGGCTCTACTGAAACCTGCTGAGAGTCCTGCTGAGAGTCCTGCTGAGAGTCCTGCTGTGTGACCACAAAAGTCGCTCCGCATAAGAGCAGTACGCAGGCCACTTCTTATTGGAAATGAAGCATCGCAGCCATTTGCTCAACTGATCCCATCAGGGAGCAGAAAGTGGGAAAATAATTGGACGATCAATCTGCGAATGGCAGGTTTCCATCAGAGTGTAGCTGGTGGTGCAGCACGCTAGTGCGGCTCGGCTGAATAAATACAGCCTGTGATTACATAACACGAGTCTTTTTCATCCCGAATAAAAATCAATGCTATTGACAAATGCGACAAAAGTATTTACATGTGAGCGGAACAAAATAACAGAACAAGTAGGTCTGTTTACAGTCTCTGTAGTGGGTAAACAAACAAGTACTTTCATCCACACATTCCATCATGGTCAGGGAATCAGTATTGAACATTTGGCACTGCTAATAGTTCTGCTGCTACACTACAATGAAGCAACTCTTTGATCAGAGCATAGTACAGTTGAAGTTAAAAAAAAAAAAAAAAAAAAGGGAAGATTCCCTCAGCACGTGCTAAGAGTCCTTCAAACCAAAATGGCTTCCAGTGTAAAACAAGGTTCTCGTGGTGGGAAGACGTGTTCATGGAACAGTGAGAAGCAATAACCTTCGAAAGCAGTCATTCCAAGTTGCGTCACTTGATCAACATCAGCAGCACACTGTGATTTCACTAAAAGCATGATATTTTTTGTGTCAGACTTGTGGTGCCGACCCTCGAAATCCTTCAGGAAGTCCACGGCAATGAGGCAAAGCGAGGTGTTGTTTCAAGAGGGGCCGAACGTCACTGTCCAAGACTGAAGAAAGCACATCAGGTCAGAAGCAACCAGGTGGGTTTTCTATGACGTTCGCAGGGTTTTGCACCATGAATTCGTCCCCCAGGGTCAGACTGTCAAGTTCTACTCTGACGTTCTGAGTCGTCTCAGGAAAAAAAACATTCGATGCAAATAGCCTGAACTGCGGCGCCATGGCAACAGGGCTCTCCAACATGACGTGATTGCTTACAACGTGTTGAAAACGCACAGGTTATGCACCTGCAACAACACAATCGTCGCTCCTCACCACAACTACTTGCTAATCTTAACTCCCTGCAACTTCTTTGCGTTGCCCATAATGCAAGTTGAAGCTGACGGGTTGCTGGGTCTACACCGCGGAGGAACATCCGGCGTAAATCCCGGACGGTGCGTGACACGCTTACAGAGTGGGACGACCACTTGCAGTCCAGTGCTTGACTTTGCTGCACAAGGCGACTACTTTGAAAGGGATTGTGGGTAGATTTAAATGAAGTTGTTATAGGTGGAGTCTGTTAACTTTTTAAACACATCTTGTATGAAAACCTTCCCCAAAGTTTGAGTAGTTTAAAATAGTTAGGGGGGGGGGGATACATGAATGACAAAACAGTACTAGAGAAAGTGTCTTCCAAGATAAACTTGTTACATTTACTGAAGTAGGTAAGCATACACAAAGTACTGACAGAATATTAATAGTTTTAAAATGGTGTCTATATATGGGATTTTTATTCTGACAAATCTGTTTTCTGATTACAATGGGCAACTCAATTTGAGCTTTTTTTTTGGAGCATATATGACTTTTTACTCTGAATTTCAATCCATTTTTTTTTCTTTTTTTCTATCTGGCATGGTTTTTAGATGGCAGATATATATATATATTACTCATTTACAAATAGGGATCTCGGTATACTTAAAACATGTACAAGCTTATTTCTAAAATGCTCAAGTGTATGATTCAAATTTATGTTTGGACTCAAGAACATCAACTGATCTCTCCAGCAGTAGTCTGTACAGACGGGTTGCACTTTGCTTATAACCAATTTTCCATGTCAGTATGCTAAAACAAGGATCTTATGAGTGACATGCATATTCAGATTCAGTGTGAAAAAATTACTTTAAAAACGTACTTTTTGCATGGAACAAAATTTCTGTTAACTAGCTTTATTATTAATATTCAGATGTGAGAGTTTTTCTGAGTGGGAGAAAGCGAAACAAAACAACAAAGACTTACGACACAGGCTTCGTTTTTCACACCGAACACTCTGCAGCTCCATAGTTTTCAGGGAAAAGTCGTGACTTGATTCAACACAACAGCAAACTGACTACTTGGCAACTCAGCTTTCCCCTTTGAATCCCCGCTGTGAAATGGCCAACGGAGATGAATGAATAATACCTTTCACTGCATCATTAAATCCTGTCAGAATCCTGAACAAAGTTTTTTCCAGCCACAACTTACTCTACTGGTGCTGTTTATGTGCCAGCAGACTCCGGGGGGTGGTCACACTGGCCGGCTGCCAGGTGTAAAGGTGTGAAGGTAGACAGATCTCACCCACTGCTACGCCTCCCAACAATGGCTTCTCTCAGTTTTTTGTTTTTCTAAATAAGCACAAAACTATCCAAGTGAGTAATCGTGGGAGACAAAACCTTGGATATGATAATGTGGTGAGGATTTGTCCAAGAAAGAAATAACTTATCAGTGCAATGAAATGCTACAAGATCTCCCAAGATAGAAACATAATTTCACCAAAACAATTAAACGTAATTTCTGTTATTTTTTTTCACATTCTGCTATTCTGGTTATGAAAAGAATTTGGTTTTGATTGAATATTTTTAAGGCTATTTACTCATGTTGATAATATTTAGCCAGGACAACAATGTTTCTCTACTCTTAATGTATGACTACTAAAACCATGATTCTTCCTCCAGCTGCAGTATTGCTGAATACAACTATTTCATTGTCACGTGTTGGACAGTTTAGACGCAGCGCTACAATCAGCCGCACTCAATTACCACTAATTGGTCAGATCAAGTTGCTGGAATATTAAAGTCTATTCTTGTCTTTGTTGTTCAAAGAGCTGGTTATGTTCTCTAATTGCAAGCTTTGTTAATTCATCTCAGATGTAAACCTCCTTTCTGAGTGTGTTTCAATGCCTCTCTAATCTTTAATGTTTAGTTCATGGTTTTGAATCTATGCATTTTAGATGGAATTTATAATTCAGCAGTTATATTTGACAGGTCTATCGCACTACAGTATACATTATGTCTTACAAATGTGTTAATTTACCCAATTTGAAGTCCAATTCAAGCCAACATTTTTTACACTCAGTATTTGTTGATGACACAAACTCTCTGTGAAATTAGTTACTCTGAAGATAGAAATTAACCCTAATTCTGTGGCTCTTCAACGGCGTTATGGGCATACAAACCAAGATTCTGGCAGCGCAATGTATTCAAAAAGGGCTTTGGTTTTACTGTCTGAAATGACGGAATTTTGGTGGAAGAATCCTTTAAATCATTGAACAAACAAAAAGTCAAGGGCAGTGGGGATCAGGAGCAGAGGTGAGGTTTGACAATATGAGCGCTGAGTCCCACTACAGTCAATGTTGGTGGAACTATGCGAGTCAGATTTAAGAGATTTGTTGATCTGATCCAGGAGAAGCTGACACTTGATGCTCCAACAGGCACACCGTATATACAGCTTAAATCCAGTACGTGCAGCATCCCCGCTCCTCGCCTCCCATAGTTTTCTCCTGTTTTCCCTGAGGTGGTGAAGACGGAGGCAACTTTCTGTTCTTTTTCTGTTTCGGCATGTGGCAAGTTACAGCTACTTTCGCTGCCCTGTCTGGCCATAAATCCGTGAAATGACTTGGGCTCCGCCAGCAGCGTTCATCGCTCATGCTCGACCGCAAACGCTAAGCTGCAGCAGACATATTCAACCATTTACTTAGTGTGACCATCTTTACACAGCATAGGGGAAACTGTGGGAATCTCTATTTTGTAATCAATGCAGCGGAGATGGACAATGTTGAAATAATCATATAGCAATTCTGACTCAGGATCTCAGCTTATAGTCTGATGTTATTAGGTTTGTGGTTACGGCCGAGGTTAACCTTTTTAAAAGTCTAACCATGTATGATGGTTGTACTAGCTGATGGTCAAAAAGAACAAAAACCATCAACACAAGAAGGACCCAAGTCTGAAGAAGGCATTCAGACAGCTGGGAATTGGACAAGTTCTCATCTAGGAACACCCAACGTCCGAGTTGAGAGCGTTCAAGAACTGACAAACAAAACAGCCGCAAGAAATTGTGATCTATCTCTGCAGTCAAAACACAGAAAAGTGACTGAAAAAAACTCATCGTCATCCATATACACAAACACAATGCAGCTCAGGAGGTCAATATTATTTGTACACAGCATTTAATGAACTAGTTAAAAGGTAAGCTAGGCTGACCCAGTCTGGCTAGTTTTCCATGTTTTCGGAGCAAGTACATTTCTTCCTTTAAAAAATAATAGAAAAAAAACAAAAACATCTCCCAGGGATATTCCCAGTGTGACAGGTATTCCAGTGTACTTTCCCACTAGGAGGCTGTAACTTTCCCACTTTCCAGTTGCTCATGAACGCATCAGTTAGTGGTAACCTTATGTTTCACCATGAGTCTTCACAGCATAATGGAATCCATCTATTTTTTTGAAAATTCACACCATTTGTTTTGCATTTTTCCACAGCCATCACACCACAATAACATCACATCCAATAATGCTATATTAATATATTTAACATGAAGTGGATTTACATCTAAAATTATACCACTGCTTAGAGCTTAGTAGTGTATCTGTAAAGTAGTAAGGCAAAGAAATGATGGGGAAGACGAGAGTCCAAACGAGGAGAATATAAGAGCGTCGTTGTCAGCTTTGTTCGCAAAAACATGCTCACTGTCTGCAGCCGAGTGTCACAGTTGAGCTGCCGGCAGTAAATCTGAGCTGACTGCTGGTCAGATGTGGTAACGGTGTGAGGGAGAGAGAGGCAGGGATAAACCCAGGGGCAGCCAGTGAAAGAGTGGGAGTCACTCTCCCCTGACATTGTGAACTGGCCTCAACTCAAATCTTAAAAAAAAGAAAAAAAAAAGAAAATGTAAAACCCTCAAGGAAAGAAAACTGAGTGATGATTTACTCCGTATCAAGGCTAAAGCACCGCGGCATACAGTAGGAGGAGGACGTGTGCTTTAGTGCAAAATCTGCCATAGGGTGAAAATTAAGAGAATAAAGAGAGAATAAAAAAAGCTGCCTCGTGATGTTTCCTCTGCCATTTGACAGCGGGGGGTTATTTCACTGAAACCTTTCTTTCAGCCGAAGGCAGTTAAGTTTGGGAAATTTGAAAGAGTGAAATGGTACTTTCCTTCACCTTTCCAATTCTGATAGCACAAAATAATGTCCGGTCCTACTTTTTTTTTTTTACTTAAAAAAAGTTGCCTGAGAACCTTAAGTACCAAAGAAAGGAAATGTCACCTAAAAGATTTGCCCTTGTGGGATTAATAAAGTATCTATCTATCTATCTATCTATCTATCTATCTATCTATCTATCTATCTATCTATCTATCTATCTATCTATCTATCTATCTATCTATCTATCTATCTATCTATCTATCTATCTATCTATCTATCTATCTATCTATCTATCTATCTATCAGATAGGAGAAGAAAAGGATACAAGTCAAACATGATTATCTGTACAAACTGTTTAATTTGCTGCTTTCTGCGCTGAACTAAACCATAAACCTCCATCATGCTTATCGAGCGTCATTAGCATTGCCCACGATATTTACGAATGAATGTCGGGTCGGTGGTGGGGAGAAAATTCAAAAGGTGTCTATGACAAAATAGACTTCCACTCTTTTTCCAACCGGGAACGAGTCACAGGTGTGAATATATGGATGGTTTGACGAATGAGAGGGCAAGTGATTTACCCCCACAGCCAATTTCCCCGCCGCACCTCTGGAGCTCTTGTTGCTATGGTAGCTCTCCAACATCAGTGGCACCTGACAAAGAGTATTCATCACCTGCAGCTGGCTGTGAAACAGATGGCAGCCAACCCTGGAGTTAGTACACAACTCCTGAGGGCTGCTCGCGGGGTTTGATTTTATTCTTTAGGAATCTGTTAATTGGAGGATGGTGACAGACTGTTGAGTGATTATGTCAACAGACCAGGGGCCATTGGGATGTTGTGTACAGCGGTATGTTTAGGGATTAAACTGGTGACAACAAAATATGGCCTTTAATGTCGGCATTATAGACACGTGTATTAAATTTGATTTCTTTAAAAGGTGTTATTGTTAAGAATATCTGGATTAGCTGTTACAAACAGAGCGACTGTGGAGGGGTTCAGAGAGAGACAAATGACATCCATTGATTATATATTGGCTGATAATATATGTTCAATACAATCCATAGAAATGTACTCAAAAGGCTGTTTTACAGTTGACATATAAAGCTGTATCTACTCTCTGGTGTAGAAACTGTGGTGATGTTGTTTCAAAAATCTCTCCTGTACTTCAGTTTATTGTTATTTTGTCAGCTGACATTCTGTATAAAATGATAACAATAAATCGCCAATCAGCTAATATCAGATAATGCCCAATAACATCAGCCAACCAAGCTTTAATTTCCATTGTCGATTGTTTTTGGCAATGTAACATCTCAAAACTGACTAATAGTTGAAATACCAAACATATTTCGTTTACCATTATATAAAACAGACAAAAGCAGCAAATTCTCCCATTTGACGAGCTGGAAACAGGCTTATGCTTGTGAAATTACTTGCATTTACTTTTACTAAATGCAAATTGGTAATTAGTATCATTCTGTTAGCTATTTAATCGCTAAATCAGTGGGTTCTGTCAGGCCCAGTTTCATGCACTGCGGTGGATATGTTGTGAAATAATAAAAGGCGCATATGGTTCTCCCTAAATCTCCAATTATTAAATTTCATGATGGACGCTACACATCTCTGACATTTAGATTTGAAATAGCCGCTGAAGGTCCTGCATTAATAAAAAAACTGGAGGTCATTTCTACATATCTACCTTCCAAGAAGTGTAATCTCACTCACCTCACAGGCAAATTTCACAGCATTTAAAAAAAAAAAAAAAAAAAAAAAAATCAGTTTCCACATGATTTAATTTGCCTCAGGATGACGGTTACAAGCAGCTCTGCTGCATAATGAAATAATGAAGTGTTGGAAATGGAACAGGGCATTAGTATGACTGAAGACTGGAACTGCTGCTCAGCAGAGAGGCAAAAGAACCGATTGAGAGGGTTTCTTAGCGCGCGTGTGTGTGTGTGTGTGTGTGTGTGTGTGTGTGTGTGTGTGTGTGTGTGTGTGTGTGTGTGTGTGTGTGTGTGTGTGTGTGTGTGTGTGTGTGTGTGTGTGTTCTACCTTTTGTCAGGGTGTGTTGGGCTGTCAATGACTCACGCAGATTGTTTCTGTTTTGTGAATGACAATTAGATCCCGAGCTGCTCATGTAATAATCGTCGTCGTTATTTGAGCTGTAAATAAAAAGGAGGCGCTCTCAAAGCTGCAAAAAAGAGGATGTGTGCCTTCATGTCTGTATTCATGTCTTTAAGTCATGCTTGTGGTTAATTCAACAATTAGCTAAATTGGCTTTATTAAGCTGTTTTAATAAGCGAGGCGCAGCTGGTAACATGCTAACTTACAATTTTGATTTTTGAGGTCCGTATTTTGATGCATTTTGAGTTAAATTGTTAAACTGGATTTTAATTTTGTCTAAATATCAAAATTGCACCACTGTTCAGAGTTCAACTGTTTTACTCATCCAACTTTATTCCATGTGAGAATGAGGTCAACGTCCGTTGCTCCCACTCAAACAATTACCGAAGCATAAATACTCAAACTGTAATTTTATTATCAAAGCTGACCTCTGACTCAGTGATGCAAATATTAAAACATGAACATGGCTATCCACCTGTTTATTATTTATTTTTTTAAATCACCCAGGTTGGATGATCTTTCCCAGGTGATTTGGTAAAAAAAAAACGTTAACATTTTAATGAACTGAATACTAAACTGAACTTGAGATGCACTGAACCTGGGAGATAGAACCAAAACGGATATGAGACCGGGCCCAACCGCTCCCACAAGTGTTTTCATTTATTTGGGCTGATTGCACTTCTTTGAACGGCGAACCTGGCCAATGATATGCTGGGTAGTGTGATGCTAACAGATTTTTTTTTTTTGTGTGCTAATTATAATCATGAGTGCAATTTTTACCACTAAAAAGGCCCAAAAAAAAAGCTAGAAAGGGAGTCGTTAAGGAGATGTCAATCAAACAATCTGTGCACACACGTGAGAAAAGGTCTAATCAATCAAGCAAGCCTCTGTTTTATGTGTGTGCGCGCGTGTGTTGCATTTCCTAACAAAAAACAAAAACGGGTGGTTCGTCTTTTGAGTTTGTATTTGTCGTGTGTTTTGCAGATTTCTCGTCTCCATGTGCATCAAGTGCATAAAAATCAATTTTCCTTATTTTGAAAAGACTGCGTTAACACCCTGAACCCCCCACCCCACCCCCCACCCCCAACACTGACTTCGAAAAACATTCTCAAAGGAGTAAATCTCATCATCATGTTTGAAAGCGGGGACGCGACTTATTTACGCACATCATCCATTCATCTTCCTCCCTCACACATTCTTGCAGAAAATTATTCCTCAGCTCGGTAAGTGAATACGTGAGCCTGAAATTAAGCAGCGGCCTGCGAGTCTGAACCACACTTCACACTGAATCAGGTTTTTCTCTCCTCCTCCATTATGCACTCGCTCCCTCATTCATCATGTTCAAAGCCGAGCATCAATCTGTGGTACTCTGCGCAGGAACTGTGCGGGACCATTCTCTCCGACTTCGTAACACGAGTCGCTCGACCAGAGACCAGAACTGATTGAAGTGCACTTCGTCTGTGTGTCTCTTAAAGCCTTAATTACAGCCGGAGTCATTTCTTATCAAATGACAGCGGCGGTTAGAGGGAGCGTCAGAGCAGACGATCTGCAGAGGTTAAATCCCCTCCCCGCGGCTGGCTAATGTTTTCCCATCAATCCTGACAACAGGGGGGCCCAGACCCATCCCAGGTTCCTGCCTATTTTCGCACAACACACTTGTCCGTCACTTCCCACCCGTAGGGAGGTTGTGAGGAGACGGGAGCACCGAAGTTTCCAGTTTTCTTTGTCTGAATCCTGATGCAAAAGTTTACTTTATTGGAAGTTTGTCACGGAGCGGTGAAGAGCCAAACAAGGACTTACAAGAGGAAGTCACATGATTGGGAGGTATTTTTGTTTGTTTTTTTAATTGGGCTGAGTGGTACATAACTTTTTTTTTTTTTTAAATCCCTTTGTGGAAAAATTATCTGAGGAATATTTTTTTACTGTATAACAGACAAATACATTCGAATATGATTGTTTTGCATTTGCTAAACAAAGGAAAAAGACATTCTACTCAACACACATATATATATATATGTATATACACATACATATATATGTACGTATGTATGTGTATATACACATATAAATGTGTGTGTATGTATGTATGTGTATATACATATGTGTGTTGAGTATATATATATATATATTTTCTGTACACATCTGTCAGGAAAGCAACGTTTTTTTCTCCAAGTGAGGAAATAAAGTTTTCAGTTTTCTGGATCCAGTTAGAATTCATATTTGCGAGTTTGAAGATCCGAAGCAAATGCGTCATTCAAGAGAGCCAAGAGCAACAAATGGGATGGTCCAATTTGACATAATTACATTTAGGACCTAATAATTGATTCACAAAATCAATTTGAAGCCTCATTATGATCAGTGACCATTAGTGCTTTCAAAGTTACTGCATCACGCGTCAACACAAACTAAACACTTCCTGTATTACTTCAAATTAAAAGCGCTCAAGCATTTAATTAAACAGAATGAATTAGGGAACACAGGTCTAATTAACCAAGTAATTGAAAACACCAATGTGGTTGTTCAGAGCCTTAACGTTTTGGGAAAGATTGTGAAAGTTGTGTTCAACTGCTAAGATGTTGTTTTCATGCGAACATAACTTGTAATCTGTTCATGCAACAGAAACATTGTGCTCATTTCTAATGTGCTTCCATGTGCACTTGGTAATGACAACTTTAAAACTTTAGAATACTTTTTATATATATATATATATATTTTTTTTTTACTTTGATTATTCAGCTCCTCTGGTTTCTTATGCTGCAACCCAACTCTGCTCTGTGGATAACTGCTGCCACGGTTGCAACCACAAAAAAAATGTGTGTTGCATTATTTATGAGAACGTCGTTGTTTTTTTTTTTATTTTGGAAATAATACACACGAAAAACTACATTGCTGCCAAACAAATCTCCAAACAAAAACGATGTGATTTTGAATGTTGAGTTTCGTGCCATCTGTTGTAACCTCAAAGGCTCCACAAACTACTTAACATGCGCACATATTTTTTTTTTTTTTTAAAGTAACAAGGCTTTTAATTAAGCGTCCAGTAGCTTTTAAAATTTCGATGACTCCAGCACAAGTTTTGGCAGTTTTGGTTTCCGCTCGGCTTGGCAGCAGCAGCGGGAGGGTCTTGTCCCGGAGCTGTGATGGGTGTTAAACCTCTAAATGAGTCTGAGGCAGCGGAACGTCTCATTACCGTGGAGACGAGAGGTAAACACATCCTTCAACGAGGGACCGTGACAGAGTGCACTAATTAACAAGGAGTTAAACACTTTCTTAAGAGGCCTGATGAAGGGAGAGTGAGAGATGCAATAACACACGCACACGCGTGCACGCACGCACACACACACACACACACGCACACACGCGTACACAAACCTACATGTCCTCAGTGTGTTTATTATGTCGGATATCTCTTCAAAAACTTGTTTTAGTGGAACATTTTGGCAATATTAACTCTCGCAAAGAGCAATCCAGCCTTAAAAACAGCTCATGTTAGTGTCTCCGTAGAGGACACTTGGCAACGTGTACCACTCTCTTCAACACATGTGGGTCCTCGGCAGCTGTTTGGAGCAAACACGTCCTTAGTATTGTTGCATGGTTGCAGAATAATGTCCTCTTATACTTAACCTTCCATCCGACATTCATAATCTTCAGTATAAACCATGTTTTCCAAGCTTTGGGAGTTTGCAGAGGCAGGAAAATCTGATTTTTTTTTTTTTTCTCCAATCGGATCTTTAGGACACACTGTCCACGCTGTTATTTGTGAGTGAATAGATCGGATTTAGTGCGTTTGGGCATCACCAGGCTCTCTGCGTGGGTTGCTGTGGTAACGACGTACACGGTTTATTTTGGGCTCTACGGCGCAAAAATGTACACTTTCAGCAGAGATTCTGTCTCTCCAGCCCAACAGTCCCCTGATTGATCAGGTTTCCAGCAAGTTGGGCTGCTCTTTTGTGGATGTTTCCCGTGTTATAATCTCACCGTACCTTTGTCGCTGAAGTCGTCGACCAGGATGACCTCGGCGATGAGCTGTGGAGGAGAGCGGTTGAGCACGCTGTGGACCGTCCTCAGCAGCGACGACCAGCCCTCGTTGTGGAACGGGATGATGATGCTGGTGTTGGGCAGCTTCTCTGCATACAGCTTCTGTTTACATCTACACACACGCGCAAACAAAATAAATATATATATTTTTTAAAAACAGCACTTCATATAGTTCTGTTTTTTTCTGTCTTTGTTTTTTTTGTTTGTTCCTTCTCCAGGAAGGACAGGACCATCTCATTCACACCCCTCATTCAGCGAGCAGCTGTTCTTCTGTCGCCCACCTGCCTCTTCAGCAGATCTAAGGTCAATTTAATTCAATTCAATTCAATTCAATTGTATTTCTATAGCGCCACATCACAACACAGGTTATTTCATGGCACTTAACATTAAAGTCCTTACAGCAGAACCAGGCTCAGAGGTGGGCGGAGCATTTGCCTCGACAGGTCGGGGTTGAGCGGAGAGCAGAGAGGGAAAAGGACAGCAGAGAGATCCAAGACGTGAACTGTTCACTGCGGTCACTGAGGTGATACACAGATTCAGCGCTTCAATGGATGTGTTTGAGAGCGGCTAGTGGACAGCAGCTCTACTCAGTTCGGCGAAATGCAGGTGCAATCTTCTCTGAAGCTTCTGAAGATTCAATCCAGTGACAATCGTAGAGAGAGGACAAATTCCAAGGACTGTTTTTCATTTCTTATATGGCCTATATACAGAGGTTTAGAGCACATTGTCTCCTGACCTGTTCCTCAATATAATATATAAGAATATTGTAGTGATCATATGTTTCAGAAAAATGACATTTTCTACTTAACGGTAAAGTGTAAGACTGCATGAGAACAATCATCTGTCAAAAAAAGCAATCCCTAAAAGCAATCTGTGTTCCTGGCTAGAAATCTGGGAAGAAAGAAGTTCCCCAAAGTCTTGTTACTGGACACATGAAATCCAGAGATTGATTTTGGACACAGAGATTAAACAGCTTTCAGTGGTTCATCTTTGCATGTCAGAGGCCTAAATCCATATACTTACAATTTAAAAAGAAAAAGCTGCAGGAGTCTCACAACAGATAGTATTTGTCTTTGGATTAATAAATTAGTCTCTAGTTACTCAGTGAAATGAATAAAAAGGCACACAAATGACCTGACAAAGTATCTGCAGTGATTAAATTGGGTCTATGACAACGACAGTTTGACCTTTTACGATGCGAAGACCTTCAGACGTGCCGACGAGTTCCTCCCGCCTCAGAGGCGAGCTCTATAATTTCATTATTTGCAGCACATGCAGCGGTTATCAGCTGCCAACATGCGCTCCGGTGACGGGTCGCAGCGATCACCTCGTAAATTACCATCACGGCGAGCGGCCGGGACCCCTCCTGAGGCGCTAATCGCCGGGGGAGAGTTAACGGTCCTGCTCTCGAAGGGTAGGAAAAAGTGTGTAGTGAACTGTGTCAGTCGATCAATGTCCGTGTTGAACATCGGCCTGCGTGTTACTCATTCAAATATGAACACTGGAAGACAGGCGGGCGGAGTGATAGACAGGCGGCCCAGCCGGTGAATCTTAACAAACCTTGTGGGGTGGGGGTGGGGGTGGGGGTGGGGGTTGGAGGTGAGTAAGTGAGCGTGTGCTTCAATTAAATCTTGTCAGCGTGCAGAAATCGAATGTGTCAGTCGCAGGTTCTGAGACCGGCTGCCTCGGAGGCAACCGACGACCTGCCAATCACCTGAGAGGCAGACGCAGACCAGGTGGAGGTGGGGAGGGTGGGTGGGGGGGGGGGATCGGATTGGACGCAGGGGAGTGATGAGTGATGAGTGATGCATTGATGGCATTCAGGGGGGGGGGCAACATCAGTCCTCAACAGCCTTCCTTCTTTAAGAACATTTATATGCTGATCATTTCATTACAACCACGTTAAAACAAGATTGTGTTTTTGTAAGCACTTGACGTTTACGTTGTTTTTTCTGTTGTCCTCAACCTTAACCGGACCTGAAACACGGCAAATAAGAAGAAAACTGAACGCGAGTGTGAGTCGATGTCATTTCTAAACCCGTTCACCCTGATTTCAGACTAGTCATCCATCTGTCTGAGGTGTTCGCTGACTCACTCCCAGTGTGCGCAGGGACAAGTCTTGCCCACGATGAACTAAAACGTACAAGACTTGAGTGTTTACCCGCTTAAAATCCTGGAATTTTTGGAAAAACAACTTTTTTTTCTCCTTTGCCGGGCAGGTTTTGCTTTGCTGCACAGTATTCAGAGACTCAGTCGAAAGGTCTTGACACTGTGTTCCAGATGTTGTACTCGTGTACTAACACTCACTATTTTGAGTGCATTCATTCACCACTGTCCAGTACAGAGACATGCAGAGCACTACAAGTACCAGGATGATGCTCTCAAAACAAGACAGGAGAACAGGTCTGAAACTGGTCTGCCACACTTTCCACCCTAAACGATCACCATCTTGTCTACCTACAGGAATGGGGGCGGGGCCACCGACATAAAGAATATTCTAATTAAAGGCGTCCAAGGAATGCTGCAGATGTTCCTGAACTGCTGGACAGAAGAATCAGTGTGTTTATTGAGTGTGTTAAAGGGCACAAAAAAATTTCTGGGTAAAATAATTAAAGCTGCAGATATTTTGGCGGGTGGTGCGTTCACCAGAACAGCAGTGTGCGATTTGAAACAACACTACATTATCAACACACAAGTAAGAGTCCTAACATGGAAGAGCATTATTTATTTTTTTAGTGTAGAGAATGTAGGGAAGTGTGTCAGCATTGGACTTCAGAAACAGCTGTCACATGCATTTATAAGCACCATCAATTAAAACACCACCTTTCCTTCCACTTAGTCACACCACAAAGCTGCCTGAGAACTACACTGCTGATATATATAAGAAACTCGCTCCATGTGGCTGAATGTTTAGAGATGTTGCCGGTGTTCTTAGTACCCACACAGACAGGTCATTGCAAGAGATGTGTTAGGTGAAGGAAGCCCTGCTTTTATAAACACAGATAAAAAAAAAAAAAAAGAACCAGTCCTCCGAGGTGGAAATCGACAGAAAGGAAGCGTTCAGAGCTGTTTTCCACATGAAAGAGGAGGGCAGGTCAAGTGTCAGTGGAAAGTTCTCCTCCAGCAAAAGAAAAGCTCTGATTAAAGGGCTTTTCACAATGAAATCTGAGATTGAAAGGAGCACACAGTTCACAGGAGTCTGGACAGGTTCGAGTTCCTTGAGGAGAAATTAGATTTTTTTTTTTTCTTTTTTCATTATTTCCTGATGCAGCACAGTAATCCTTGACAAATGCTACACAAACATCCTCTCCAAGACCTGCTGTTCCCATAGAGATGAATCAATTCGAGGTACTTGTGGAAGGTTTACCGAATGATATCAACATGTTGAGAATAAAGCGCACCACCTGATTCTGATGTCATCAGCCAGTTAAATGGCTGTTATAAGTTGTCATTACTCCCATAATTAAGCTTCAGCAAACTACACCTACTATATGACCTTTAGTGGCCGTAGTAATTATGAAGGGAGCAAAGGAGGAAGTTAGTTCAGGTTAAGTGGCAACCCAGAGTGTTGCATCGACTCTGGCATTTTGTCCGTCGCCATTTTGGGTTGTTGTTTTTTTGGAGCCAGAAGTGACCATATTTGGACGAGATGGGGAGGAGCAACTGAGTGAATCAAACCAGGCATCGCCCCAAATGTACAGCTCTTCGAGGCCTAACATCTCAATAATTACATGATTATTTTTGGAAAGGAAATAGTTAATGACACCATAATGACTTTTGGAAATTATTCATGAACTCATAAGAGAAGCTGACGCTTCTTGAATGCGAGTCTCAGTGGAGGAAACCTCCAGAGACTTTCAGTTGGTTTTTTTTTCAGACCCGGAGAATACTATACCATTTTTATCTTCAGTCTGTGGATGAGGTGGTATAAAGCGTGAGAAGGTCCACGTAGGAAGTAGTTCGGGGAGGGAGTAACTTTGCAAGTAACTGCAAAGTATCAAGTAAAACGTTGACATATTTCACATATCGTCGCGTACTTATTTTAAACTAAACGTCAACCACGTGTTTATTGTTGTTACCGTGACGATGAAGGTGCCGTACGCCTGTCTCTGGTGCTCTCCGACAGTTATCTACTGTATTTGGTTTAGCCGAGTAGAACGGCTCTGCACGCCGCCGTGTCAACGGTCCCAATGACAGCAGATAACAGCCGTCTGATGGGCCGGTGACGTACGAAGCAGGTGAGCCGTCAATGCCTAGATATTACACCTGTCATAATCAATGCTAAGCATGAACGCTAATATAACAGACTTAATTGCCGAGCCCTTTCGGATGCAAAGGCTTTCTAAAGATTACAAACAAACAGTTCACTGGTGTTACTGCTACGAGTATTTAAAAAAATGTTTTCCTCGTCTCGGTTTCGAATTCTCATAAGCTTTATTACAGAACTGATGGAAGAAGCCCAAAAACTGCTGCACGAGTGCACCTGTTGGTTCATCATTGTGAGTAGTGCACACATTAAAATCCTGCTGGCTCGCTCGCTTTTTTTTTTTTTTTTTTTTTTTTTCCCAAGGACTAGAAAATGACAAAACTAAATTTGAATGGAGAGGATGAGACTTCAGCAGTAAACTAAAACATTCAATATTAACTGTGCACAGAAAATTAGTTATTTTGCTTTGGAGCGCATTCATTTAGCCAGAAGCTCAAAAACACATACACACACACACACACACACACACACACACACACACACACACACACACACACACACACACACACACACACCAACGCAACTCACACGCAGGACTCACTTTTCATGCCGGATGTCGGGAAGCGAGCGGTTGAGGGAGATCCGGTCGCTGACGTAGATGTTGAAGCCGTTTTCCCTGTAGGCCTGGTCGACCTGGTCGGTTTCCGTGAGAGGGAACGGTTTCCCCTGTTCACCGTTACCTATCAAACAAACATACACAATTTGCTCACCACGGTGTGCGTACACTCACACACACACACACACACACACACACACACACACACACACACACACACACACACACACACACACACACACACACACGTAAACAGTAGAGCTGAAATCAACCTTTCTACCTTTAAGACCTCTCGACTGCAGGAGACAGGTGTGGGGATTTTGGCAAATAAATTACAGTATTATGGTTATGTTAGATTTACAAGAATTTGTCCACCTTTTTTTTGTTCGGAGGTATTTAATTTACTGGACGAAACAAAACCAAACAAGAGTAAGAGTTAAACGATAAGTATAACACATTCAAAGCAGCTGGAAAAAAGCTGGAAAAAATGATCTAAATAAGAACAATTTTACTAATTTAAGTAAGAACACCCGTGCAAACACAACAAATCAAAACAATTCCTATGTAAATGTGATGAATACTGCGTATGGTCACAAAAATAGAATTCTTCATGCACTTCAAATGCACTAAGCTTGCGAGTAGTTTCACAGACTGTCTGGAATGAAAGGATTTGATGCACAAAGCTTTAATATACCACAGACATTTAAGTGTAATTAATTGTGGAGAATCAGCATTCGGATTTTTTTTTAAATAACTGGACGCTGGTTATTCTGATTTATGGTGTTGGCGCTGTGGTCGATCGTGGATCATTTAAATTTGAGGCCATTGAACTTAAAGCCCCGGCCCGCAAGCTGAAATGAATGATGGAGCACATCGCAGACATTTATTCAGTATTGATTTGGGTCTTGAAGGCAAAACGAGACTCGAACTTATGTAATTGTTCCATAAGTTTATCCTTTTTGTTGTTGTTGTTATTTATTTTATTTTTTACTGTTTTTGGTTCATTATTCCTGTTCGTGTGTGTCACCCCTGGACATGACAAGCAGTAAGTAGCCAAGCTAGTTTATTCTGACGAACAGTCCTAAGGCCAAGATATTTAAAATCATATTTAAAAAAAAACTAAACGGTGAATTTGAGGAAGTTTATCAAGCTGTCGCTTGACTGACACTAATGACTTTTCAGTTGATTGAGTAATTAATGAGCAAATCGTTTCAGCTCTAGACTGAGACGCTCAATATAAAACACAATATACAGCAGATATATACTATATATATATATATATATTCGGCACTTTGCTCAGATGATTGAAAGGCACACATGCGTGTGTACCTAATCACGTTCTCGCAACCATTTCTAACACACAAACATCGTGAAGCTTAAGCTCATCTCAGGAGAGTGCATCAAATTACATTGTGCTGCGTGTTTCATTAGCCACTCATCAATGCACTCCACACACACACACACACACGCACACGCACACACACACACACGGAGGCTCTACAGTCAGAAGAGAGCATCAAATTAAAGTGAGCTGCCTTGTCCCATTAGGCAGAAATGATCTGTCCACATTCCTGAAGGTAATAACTGGGGAAAATAACTCCTCACTTTAATGGCTCATTTTGGAGATAAACTCTTCTCCTTAACCGCCGTACTTGTCCCTGCATAACAAACTTTTGACATAGATCAGTGAAATTAAGATTTCAAGCCCTCCTCGAGCAAATCTGAAGCCAGAGAAATAAAATCTCAAAGTTTAGACGCTCACAGGTCTCGCTCGTGTTTTCGCCGGGCGGTGCACACTTCTTTTTTTTTTTTGCTCGCTCAGCACATGTTTCACGTGATTATGATTCACAGTTTGACACCACGCGCGGTGCATATTTAACAGATAATACAGAGAAGTGATCCGTCATCCCTTGAACGTGCCGCCATTTTGGTCTTTATGGGTACATAAAAGATGATTTATCCTTTTTTTTGTCCGTAAACACTTTTTTTTTCAGATTTAAGGCAGCTCAATGACATCACCCGCACTTAGCAATGTGATGCTGTGCTTTTCTTGAGGAAGACCCTTTTAACTCATCTCACTTCCACGTGTTTCACTTTTCAATCACATGATGATGAAAATGTGTTTTTGACTCATTTCAGCTTTGGAATTTACTATCAGCTTTCTCAGCAGCAAAATAGTTATATTCATTCACCATTAGTGGTGCATGTGACTGAATTCTAACCTTAGAGAATGGATGTTTGTTAACCAAATGCACCTTGAGAGTAACTGAATGCTTTCTTTCTCCCATAGTTTGTGCTTACTGTTTTGTTGACTCCCCTCCTCGTGTAGTTTCTGTGTTTTTAAATAACCTGTGTTGTGATTTGCTGTTGAATTAAACGTGTTACTTTTTAATGCACACAGGCTTATACTTTTACTTTCTTTTGGCTTTGTATCTGCCAGGAGTTTGTTCCCCTGCAAGCTGTGGAAGTACATCAACTGTGAGACACCTATCAGCGTCTATGGAGAAAATGAATGGCGCATTTACTCCTGGAACCAGGTGTGCCTGAAACAGCTCCCCTTCACTTCGCAGCTTCATGGTCTCTCCATACGTTTCTCTGCATGATGCTTGAACAAACCCCAAACTATTGATTGTGTCCACAACTGTATGATCGTTTAAAGTCTCAAATCACTTGGTACTCTCATACAAATGCAGGTCATTTACCAGCTAGGTTTGTCCTAATACCACATAAAAGCCAATTCCAGCCGTTACATCTTTAACCGAAAGAAAAAGCAGCGTCCTGCTCACGGCCTGAGGAAGAATCGATGCTTATTGTAGAAGATTAACCGTGTTTAATTATGAACTCAGAACAGTACCCGCAGCATTGATTCGAACGGGTTTCTGAAAAAGAGAGAGAGAAATCCATTTGGAGGGAATTAAGAAAAAGAAAAAAAAAAAGAAAAAGACAATTGAATTGTAGCGCTGGAGTGTGTGTACGTGTGTGGCCTCGAGGGAAAAGAGAGCAGATGTTCTCAGCAAACATGCCCGAACAAAAACGGCAGCATCAGCAAAAAGTTAGGACCTACCGATGCGAGTGGCATCTCTCCTCATCGCCGCGTAGTCGTGCCAGTCTGTTCGCCGCACACCGTCGGGTCCCACCTGAGCGACCTTACGCATGTGGTTCAACCCCTGCAGGAGCACAGAAAATATAGATGACGTTAAAGACTCCCGTCACGTCCTTCCTGCTGATCTGAATTTAGCCATTCGTCATTTTTTTTTAATAACACAATGTTCGACAAAAGCTTAGTCACTTCACTCCCAAAAAAAATTCTTCATCTTTAAATGCATTCAAAGAAAATACGATCGATATGGGAAGCATATGCTGCTAAAGACCGTGGAGGACGCTATGCTTTCAAATGTGTGATGAGTTATCTTGACATTTTTCCATAAAAAACGAATTCTTTCATCTAAATACGGTCGGATTTCAAGAGAAAAAAAAAGGAACAACGACAGGATCATCTTTATCTTTGGCATTTAGCAGTAAAAAAAAAAAAAAAAAAAAAAAAAAAACCGGTGCAGTAATGTGCTTGAATACAAGCTGCAATTCGTTCTTTTTTTCCCCCCAAACACACACATTTGTAGGAAGAAATCAAACTTCCATCTTTCTCCTGGCTTTCAGCCAAAAGCAGCATGAGTTTTATCTTTCTTCCTGAAATGTGCTGCTGACAGCTGAGGCGTTTACACAGAGAGAGAGAAAAAAAAGTCTGCTTTTTATTTGTATGACACGTAGAAAATAGCACTCAGTTTCATAGCCATTACACACACACACACACACACACACACACACACACACACACACACACACACACACACACACACACACACACACACACACACACACACACACACACACACACCCTCATCACCATAAGCTATTATTCTCTCCTCAGCATTATAATGCAAAAGAAAGCCATTTAGAAATTCTCTCCGCTTTAGAAAATGACTTTCAGTGTCTCAAGATATTATAGGATCACAGCACAATGGTAAATTAATTAGCTCCATGGGAGGATGCAATTAGTGAAATGTTGTTAATACAAACGACACGTCTGACTGCATGGGATGCTATTAACCAGGCTGTTAGCTGATACCGCGGCGAAGTCAAACCAACCGCCATGACGAGCGACGGGCGCGCGTGTCTTCATGTGAGCGGAAACCAGCTGTTCTCCATAGTTGGATTGTTGTTGTCTTTTGTCTGTTTACTTCCACGTCTGCCCGACTTCGACAGAGACAGCCAGGCCAATCAGCCGCGGTGGTAAAGATACTGTACAAAACAACAATAAATCCCCGCGTCACTACGTTAGATACATTTCCGACGAACGCGTCATTACAAGCTGCTGGATGTCAAGCGAACGCAAGCGACAATTCAGTTTCACAAAGCGAGAACAACAAGCGTGTAATCACCGCGGATAATTTGTTCTGACGATGGCTTTGGGTTAAAAAAAAAAAAAAACTCCCGCAACGATAAAGAGAGAAACATTTCATGCCCTCGGTTGTCACAGTTCATCCTCGTTGTTCGGTTTTGTCTCTTTGTCTTATCTGTCCATTTCAGTCTGTTCTCGTTGTTTTGTTGGATTTCTTGTTTCCCCTCATTTGGTTTCGTCCTTAAAAGTTTTCACGTCGGTTATTTTGGTACTCACGACGTGTCTCGTTTTAGTTGTCCCGCTTGTGTCTAATAATCTCCCTTCCTCCCGTGTCAGATCATCGCCGTGTTCTCGTTGCATCCTGGCTCGTCCTTCTGGAGTTTTCCCTCCAGAATTGTGAGTTTTTATGTTCCGACTTTTGCCTCGCTTGCGGACCTTCCTTTGATTTTTTTTTTTCTTGCATGTAACTCTATTTTTCATTACAGTTCGATAAAGTATGATGAAAATAAAGTTACAGGCAAAACAAACAAAAAAAAACAAAGAAAAACAAACAATGAAAAGTTTGGGACAGACTCTTCTGACAGGAGTCAAAACACCACAACCATCTACTTGCTGTGAACCAGCATCCTTTTTGAAATAACTGACCTCTAATTATTCTGATTGATGCTATTTGTGTTGTTGTTATTTATGGGTAATTTATATTATGAGGAGGTCGTAAGCGGCCAACTCCGCCATCCTGCAAGCCGAAGTGAAAGATGGAGCACATCACAGGCGTTTATCCAGCATTGATTTGGGTCTGCAGAGCAAGACATTACTCTCAATTATCTAACATTTCACTTCATTCTTCTTCTTTTTTTTTTTTTTTTCCCTTTGGTTCATATTTCCTCTAAGTGTGTCACACCAGGACTTGAGTAAGAGTCCATCTGTGTCTTTCTAACTAAAAGGAAGCGACACGGTGCTGCCCCATTTCCTTTTGATTAAAATTTCAGCACACGTCACAGTGATATTCCACTGGGGCTGTCTGCTCTAACTAGACCTTGAAAAACAAGACAAGGAGAACGAAAAACTATTGCATTCTCAGTGTCGGGGAGTATTTTGGTGTGACTTTCCTTAGGTGCTATCTGGCAGGTGTTTGTGTGTCTGGGCACGGGCTGAGGAAAAACAGCAAACGAGAGATGTGGGTGAGAAACAGATTGAGATACGCCGAATGCTGCCGAGAAAAGAAGACAGAAAGGCATGGGAAAGAAAAAAAAAAAATGTTTAGTCTTTTTCTTCCAGCTCCATCCCTCTGACTTTCTCAACACACACACACACACACACACACACAAGCAGCAGATGTAGAGGATCTTGCATAGAACAAACAGCCAAGGGAATTTAACTCCCAGAAAAGCTGTCGTAATCACTCAACACTAATATGCAGGAAATGTAACCGGACACCACATTAACCCAGCGCTCAAGTGGAACATCCATTTCCTTCTCACTGTAGAGGCGCTTTCATTTTCATTCAATTCATTTCACTTCAGTCGAATTCAGTTCTGTTCAGTTTAAATTCACTGTCTCCCTAAATGATACCAGTGGCGCCATGCACCCCCCCCACCCCCTCCCCCACCAAACAACAGCCCCACCCCAAAAAAGAGATCTTTAGTTTGTACACAACACCCAGAATTTAAATCAAAACATGAAGAGATTCAAGATGGTCAAAAGACAGGAAAAAAAAAAAAATCGAACAATGAATTCTCTCACGTCACACGATGCCTCACCTGCTGCTAAGTCTCTAAACGCAACCTCCAGAGTTGCCTGACCCTTTATCATCCACTTCAATGCTTGAAAAAGATGAAGTTCAGCTGAAAAGGCAGCTGGGATTGGATTTAAAATAACAGTGAATGTACACTGCTGGGCACCCTTTTTTTTTATATATATATTGTCAAACACGTCACCAACACCGACCTCATAAAAGCTGGTATAAGTAGCATTGTACAGAAAAGCAAAACACAGTAAACACAGCCATCGTTATTCTGCTCTGTGTGTTTTCTCTGCCTCCCTGCTGTGTGCGCTGCTGCTTCCATTTCTAATGGTCATTATCACGGGGATCAGGCTTCACACACACACACACACACACATTATATCACATCATCATTCAAGGTACAGCATGAAGAAGCAAACGGAGTCACAAGAGTTACACCAAAAGCAATGCAGCCAGTGGATTATTTCTGTCAACTGATCATTAACTAATTACAAAGCACTGTGTCTGATAAGTGCAAGACCAAAACGTAAATTCATATTTTATCACGCAAAACATTCATCTTACAGTGGAGAGAGGAAGAGAAAGCGGGAGAGATAGAAGTGACCAATTTCACCTGCATGACTGATCTCTAAACACTAATGTAGCCTTTTAATGGTATATTAATTTATTCTTCTAATGTTTGCTGCTAACAAAGTATCTGTCCCTGGGCAGGGATAAACAACACCGCTTTGAAGTGTTTTTATGGTGTGCACATGTGTGTGCGTGTGTGTCTGTGTGAGACAGATTGCCAAGACACGAAACAAGAAACTCAGCACCACGGACAGAGACACAGTTACCAAGGTTCAAACAAGGACCTGGGTTTGAGTGATTCAATCAGCACCACGGACAGAGACACAGTTACCAAGACACAAACAAGAAACTGGGGTTGACTGGCTCAATCAGCACCACGGACAGAGACACAGTTACCAAGACACAAACAAGAAACTGGGGTTGACTGGCTCAATCAGCACCACGGACAGAGACAGACCGAGGACTGATAGTCTAGACAGACAAAAATATCCACTTCCAGTCCAGAATTGACTTCCTTGACTTCCATGTGCAGTGGAAAGTAGGCTTTTATTTACTCTGTCAAATTGAAGACCAATGTGACAACAAAGACAGAGGCTTTGAAGTGGTAAGTCTCTCACTCATAAACTAGATGTATGCTAGCTCTAAAATGGAAACTTGGTGTCGCAACAGTAACTACAGAAGGCATTGCTGAGGGAACACTTGGTTTCACAGGCAGATGGAAGATACAATGGACTGCGTCTTTTTCAACTGTTCTCTACTTTGGACTTAATGTTGCCTCGATTATTTCCTTTTATTGTTCCACTTTGGTACAATATAATGAACATGGTATGTCGAAAATGACAAGAAATTCTACCTTTTATCATGTATTTATTATTCTAAACATTTGGTGCTTTCTGCCAGTGCTGTCTGAAAATGTCCGACATGTCTCACGTGACCAGACCTAAAAGGTCTTAAACGGTTGAAAAAAAAACTCATATCACAAAGAAATGGAAATGCAATGCTAACCTCTTAAGTGTCACTTTTTCTGCAAAGACTCATCATTCATTGTGCTGGTCGTTTTTCTTCCTCAGTTGATGTATTATGGTACAAGGGAGACAGAATAAGTGACAGCAAAATCAGAACAAAATGCCAGTGACCCTCTGAGGTTTCGCTTGGACTTTCTAAACTTTATGTTAAAACACAGGAGCAAAACTTAAAACATTTGCAAAAGGTTACAATGTCAAGGTTATCATCAATGATGATAGTTCTTGCTGTACAACCTCCGAACGCTTTCTGTCCTCTTTGGAAGCAACCTTGTGGATCTTTTCTGAATAAATCCCACTTGAGCATGGTTTGCTCTTAGTATGACAATTACTTTATCAATATGTATTTCAGGCTGTTATGTTGTATGACTGCAGTGAGCAGCACTCCTAGGAGTAAAACCAAGCTGTCAAAAATGTATTATGAATATTTAAATTGGCGACAAGAGGGTTTCTTGGCAGAAATTAACATTAATTATAACACTTATAATTGTTTATTTGAATTTACAAAAGCGTGGAACTAGCACACGTCTGCTGGTGT
The DNA here is from genome assembly GCF_029030835.1 of Brachyistius frenatus. Classification (NCBI taxonomy): domain Eukaryota; kingdom Metazoa; phylum Chordata; class Actinopteri; family Embiotocidae; genus Brachyistius; species Brachyistius frenatus. Next base: position 1,335,506 of record NW_027210604.1, read on the forward strand.
TTACAATATAAGCAACTGTTAGCTTCTAGGCAGAGAACTGTCGAGAATGAGCTTCCATCTGAGCAGCTCAGCTCTACAAACATTTGTCTTGTATGTGTGAGAAATAGCATTATTAAAGCTTGATATGAGCCATAATTTTATGTGTTCAGACAATTCACACTTGTGGGTTGCCACATATCATCTGTCGAAGCACATATCATTTTGGTCAGAGTGAAAATATATTCACATTTATTGGATTGATTCAATTTAAATTTGGTGCGGACACTTCTCTGATAATCAATAATCTACCTGTCCATCACATCAGTTCATGACACATTTTCACAACTTATATTGGAAAATTGGAACTGGATTTCAGTTTTAAAGCTTTAAATTTTGATTTCTGGCCATCTTTCTCAAACACTAGAATTGGAAGGTAAAAACAAATTATCGCATGAAAAGAGCAGGTTTTTCAATAGCATCTGGCCATTTGACAGGTACTGTACATTATATGGAAGGTAGTCTTGCAATACAGAGAATAACAACTGATGTGACTCTGCAGTTATCATGCAATTTGCTGTAATATCATACCTGACTAACTGTGAGATTCCCAGGTGCATTGTACCTGTAGGGAATCCAGAAATCCTATCTGTGCAAAACATGTTGTCCTCTGCAAATAAACTCAGGAATACTTCCATGACATTTTCTGAGCATGTTTATGTTCAACTGAAGTCAAACTTTTGATTTTAGGAGCAGCATGCCGTCTCCAGCGGCACCACCCTCAGGAGATACGCGTCTTTCTTTTTTTTCACAAGGGAGTGATAAATAACTAACAATAACAAACACAATAGTCTCAAAGCTGTTAGATTTGGATTTCATATTCAATCATATGAAACACTACTAAGCTTTATGATGCCTTTTAATGGCAGATGGCTTGAAGTCACCATCACCACCACCATTGTTGGTATTTTGTTAAGCAACAACTCAGTTTTAAACTAAGAAGAAGACTGAATGAGGAACGACTGCTATCGGGCTGCCTTTGTGTGGCGTGCAGAGAAAAAGCTGCTACTACCAGCAGAGCAGTCAGTCTGATAAGAACAAAGCCGGCCATTCATTCTCTGAGGAGGACCAATCAGACCACGTTGGGTCAATTCCTCCCTTGTCTGTTTCCTCTCCTCCCGCTGAAAGTCGACAGAAGCTTGAAGTAAGAAGAGAAAGTTTTTTGGTTTTTTTTTTTTTCTCCTTCCTGTTTTGTCAGATCAGAGACCCCCGAGAGACATAATTACCTGCCTTTTCTGTTTCACCTCACCTCCTGCTCCTCCTTCCCCATCTTCAGCCACTTCACAGACAAGTCAGTCATTGCTGGAGGCTCAGAATCCCCCCTGTTCCCTCTTGTGGAACACAAAACTTTTGTGTGCACTAACTGACCTACTCCTACCCCAGTTTAGTGGAAGGCCAGGTTAGAGGAACACTAAAAAGTCCAGTGACTGCCCATTCACAAGATTGACTAAAATGCTGTGTCACCGTATATAAAATATATGTTTTCACTGACAAAAACGACAAGCACACAGCCCTGACATATCATATCCTCCTATTCTTAAGTTCCAGCTAACATGTTCGCAAATAAGTTCCTGCTAACACGTCCAGCAACATCGTAATCCTGCATGAGTCATTGGAGACATTGTCGAAAACCAGAAAAAAAAATCTGTTTTAACTTCCTACTATTTCAAGGGGGTGGGGGTGGGGGGGGCAGACTCTGCTCCGGCTGGAGAAACCCTGTTGTGACAAACATGCAAATCCCTCCAGGCGTCTGCTCAGTCTCATCCGAGCTAGACACGAGCTTGAGGCGGAGGACCTCCAGGCAGAGGCCCCTTGCAGCGAGGCACTCCAAACACCCCTCAATGAGGGACGCTCAGCTAGGCCGCCGCTCAGTCCATTATCTCCCAAAAGGAGTCATTATCCAGAGTCATGCTGAGACTGAGAGAGCAGGCAGAGGACCAGAGAGAGACCCGGACTCGAGTCCTCCGCCTCTCAGACTTCCTGCTCAGATATTGATGGATTATGATCTGAACGCTGGTCTTACAATACGGTCTTACAATATGTTCGGGCTGCCCGCCATTTCTATGAGACAAAAGAAGGTGGATACAGATCAAGGCTCCCGCTTCATTTTCATTTCAAAGTAGAGATCAAAGATGAAGAAGAAAATTGTGGGATGAATTTGACAAATATGCATGTTTACATGCCTCATTTTTGTTGATGTTTTTCCAGTTGCATGAAAAGCAATGAAAGGCCATCACGGTGAGCTCTTAATGTAACTGCTTTCTTTAAAAAAAAAAAAAAAAAAAAAAAAAGGTGCTTCACTTTCCGGCTCTGCTGCTCCACAGAAAGCTTAACCCTCCTGTTGTCCCTGGGTCAAAATGACCCGCAGCTGTGTTCAACCAAGTTCTATTTTATTTCCATATTTTTTGGGGATCATTGGTGACAAGGAGGCTGTGAGGGTTTCTTTAAAGAATGATGACCAATGATCCCAAAAAAATATAAAAATATAGAAATAAAATAGAACTTGGTTGAACACAGCTGCGGGTCATTTTGACCCGAGGACAACAGGAGGGTTAAATTGTCCAGAGAATGTACTCTGATACTCGTGTGACTAAACAGACACAAATTCCTGCAGCCAGGTGTCTTAAATCTGGTGAAATCCTGAAGCTTTCTGAATCAGACCTTCAATTACCACAGACATGTTTCCAGTGCGCAGGTTTTGCATCCGCTCTGATTTGCATGTACACACATATAGTAAACAAACAACAACAGCATAAAAAAATAAAAAAAAAAAAAAAACTAAGAGGCAGGTGTACCCTAGAGGGTATCCACTAAGATGACAGATATTCCCCTCACTTGTGCTCTTGCACAAATAAAAAAAAAAAGAAAGGATACACTTAACAAACATGAAGCAACTGCAGACAAACAGCTAAAAGCAGTTCTGCTATCACCTACGAGCAGCCGAGTGCAGCGTCTCCCAAACAGCTTAAAGGATATTATTATTGAAGAACTGTTGGCAGATACAGCTGGCAAACAACTGAGAAATCTGAACTGCAACCGCTATTAATGCTACTGAACACGTTGATGTGCGCGCGCGCTCCGGCTAAAACAGCTTGCTTTGTTTTCAAGAACCGACTTCAAAGCTCTCATCCCTCCCGCTGTACTCACCATGAAACTCTAAGCGAGGTCAAGGTGTTTTAGCAAAAACTCTGAAGGTACATTCACAGATAACTTCCTCCCTCTTTAATATGAGGCTCTAGATGCACTCCTCCTTTTACCACCATAAATTAATCCATCAAAGTCTATCCGATGGAGCCACATGAGACCCTGGTGTGTCGTGTCTCAGCGGTATACCGTGGTATTAAAATGGATGGTTATCGTACTGTGCACGTGTGCAAAAATGCAATGAGCGGAGATGCTCACCTCTGCGTTGTGACTCTCCTTTTTCTCCTCGACTGCCTGTCAGACTCGGCGACGGGCACCACACACGCACGTGCATCAGAGAATACGAAACCGATCGTACCTTCGTCTCCACACCCGAAAAAAAGGGATTTAAAAACAAAGCTGGACGACTTAATACACGTCATAAATGAACATAAATGGAGTTGTCCTCGAGGACGGATATCCATTTTCTAAATAATGTGGACGCAGAGAGTCTCCAAAGGAGGAAACACATCAAACATCTTCAAGAATCCTCACATCCCGGCTCCCGACTCCATCTTTTCCGGGTTTCTGACGTCTTTGTCTGTGAGTGGAATGTAAAGAGGGCTGCGGCCAAGCCGTCACACACCTAATAATACACACGATAATGATTTAGAGCGCTTCTGACAGCACTTAAAACAATGTAACTGATAATAAAAAATCATCATCATCATAATAGTAGCGAAATATCATATACAGTGGTACCGTCATACCGTGATACATTTCTGAGATGGTTATCATAACCGTGAAAAACCCATACCCACATCCACTTTACGAGATTAGTTTCCTGCCTATTTACCACCGACGGGCGTCATCGGTACTAAAATTCGGCCAAATAAATTGTCCCTGCAGAAAAACAAGTACGACACTGTGGACCTTTACATTAAATTCGATCAATAATTCAAATAAAATTCCACTCGGTTTCATTGTACCGGGTTTAATTTGAAGGCGTCCATTTCAAACAGCACAAAAGAAAAACAATGGTCATTTACAGCTGTGTTGGCACTGCTGGGATCGCAGCTTCCGCTGGCTCCGGTCCAAACCCACACGAGCTGTTCAAATAAGCTCCATTATTATTAGAACGTCTGAGGGAGAGGAGGGAAAGGGAAGAACGGCACGGGAATACTGTACGGTGGCCGCTGACTGAGACGCTGTGCTGCCAGCTCAATGGATCACAAAGTCCACGGAAGGAGGAGGTCAGGTTTATGGACGGGTCGACAAAACATCCCACTGTTTCCCGTTTCATACGGATAGTCAACGGAGGTCAATGCAGTACCTGACCCTTAATCAAGTAATACGTTTTCCCAAACCATAATCTTTCTCTAAATTTGACCAATTTGGGGTTTTTTCTTCCTAAATTTAACAGTCATTTTTTTTTTTCCTGCTGTGTGTTTTTCTGAAGGGCAGGGAAACCTCTATTTTCCTGTCAGAGTTGTTTTGGTTTTGGGAATAATTATGAGTTTTTAAGCTGGACAATTGCGTGTTCGGGTGCGAGGACTCGACGCTTGACGTCATATGATGCAGAGTTGCGCAGGTTTTGTGCCCTCTTTCAGCGATAAAGGCCTCAGCACGTCGTCTTTTTGTCTTTAAGAGCTACAGATGAAGCTCTAAGTCACATGACCAGCAGCAGCAATAGCAGCAGCAGTCTCCCTCTCGCTGCGTGAATGTCCTTTTGTCAGCAGATCCTTGACTATTGATGCGTGACTTCTCTCCGTTTGTTGTTTTTAAAACTCGGCTCTTTTCAACACGGGGCCACCACACTAAAATGGACAGACACCTCATCGTCCTCCCAGCATCCCTTCGTACTGTACATCGATGCCATCTGAAGCAGACTCTAGCCTGCTCTGCTGAGTCCCGCTGTGGTTTTGTTGAGCTAGAAGCAGTACGCTCCTTCCCTCCACTACAGCGATCAATGCTCAGTAGGGTTAAGAAGAGCACATCCATCGGCTTAACAAAAAGAGCCATCGATGAGCTGCTGAGAGGCAGTTAGCCACACCAGTGAGTGCTATTCTCAAGGCCTTTTTATTTTTTTCCCAATACGAGGGAGCGAAAGCACTTTTTTTGCTTTGGCACTTTTTAACAGCAACACGTGTGTTTTAAACAAAAACAAAAAAAAGTTGTTCTCCCCCCCCCCCAGAAGGCAACACCCCTTGTCAATCTGTTTAGTGATTGGTCGGATCGGATTGGACAGTAAAAAGAGCTGTTTCAGTTCATGCTCGTCTACTTTTTGGTTGGCATAACTTGGAGCCGTGCAGCGTACTTGCTATAAATCCAAACTAACTGCAGCTCCGTATGAGCCTGGTGCCAACCAGACCCGATTTCCCTCCGTGGATACGAGTCTGTTCGCCCTCCATAGAGAGTTGTTTACAGTCTTTCCATCCTACCAGGCGCAGACCTCGGGTACATTTTAACCAATCAGCATGCGCCGAAACAGGCCGACACTCTGCCACCGTCGCAACGACCTCCAGCCCGTGTCCAGCAAAGTGTTTTTTTTTCTTGAGTACCGCATATTTTTGAAATTGTTTTAATGAACGCCAGCAGCCAGACGAGATGCTGAGCGTTTATTCTGCGCTGAACGCTGAACGTTCGATCACCGAGAGTTGAAAAATAACAACGCTCGTCACTGTCACCAGCCGTCCAATCACAGTGAAGCAGGGGCGGGACAAACGCGGCCAACCGCCAACACAGGTCGCCGATTGGCTGTGCAAACGCTGATACAGGCCGAGTTGCCAGACTGCACTCGCAGCGAAGAAAACTGAAGCTGTGAGCGACAGCCGGCGCTCCACGTAAGAGTGAGAAACAATTGCAAATTCCTCGAGCTGCTATGCTTCAGGCCAAACTGCTGTTATCAGGATATGAAAAAGTGCAACCAAATGAATCCGAACGAGGACACTGCAGAAGAAAATCTTTCTTGTCCTCCTCCCTGGGTAAATAAATCTTTATTAAAAAAAAAAGTAAAAAAAAACTATGTGTATGCGTGTTGTTCATTTATATTCCGTTTTATTTGATACATCAGCGGTAGATATTGTGCACGAACGAGATTGCAGCTCATCCTGTCTGTATTTAATCCGCTCTGATCTTATTCTGATGGTTTAAGCACTGTGTTGTCTACAAGTGAAGCGGACAGAAACCAACAAGGGGGAAGGAAATATCAGTTACAAATGTCTCTAACAAGACTTATGTGGGAAAAGGCTGAATGGGATTAGGGTATTGATTTTTATCTACTTCAGTGAAGCCATAACGGCCCACGGGGAGCTCTCAAAACACACACATATTGTTCCTTCCTGTTCCCCTCATTCGTCTTTTGTTCCACTTGTCTTTTGCCATTAAAAGTTTACAGGAAAGGAACAGATGAAAGGACGAATGCTCACAGGCAGTTTGTAACAGCGTAGAGGAGGCGCTGTGTTATTAGCGGCTGCAACAAGACAAATGTTAGCGGTGGCTAATGATAGACTGCCAGCCCAGCCAGTGTGTTTCCCTGCTTTCCACTCAGCGAGCGCCCTTAGCACCGAAGATGCCGAAATAATGGCCCTTCAACGCCGAGTAGGAGTGAACTGGCTTCCTAATTCACACCGCCCAAGTCCCGCGGCTCAAAAGGTTTTCCTACCTCCGATACATAGAACTTTACGTCTTTATAACAGCAGGGAAAACGAGCAGATGCCTCCCATCAGCCAAACCCCCAGTTCAACGGTAATTAAATGCACAATTAACACACATTGCACTGCACCGACCCTCCAAAGTATTTCTTACCTCTCGCACAACAAGCAACCCTACAACCATCTTGAGTCGTCTGATGATGTAAACGCTTCTGCTTTTCCATCTGTCCCTTCAATCCCACATGACAAGAACGCAACAGAAGTGGGTAAATTGACAGATTTGATGCGAAGAAATGCAAAATGTTCTCCCAGGATGATTAAGAGTGACAAAATGTCTGACGGCTCCTTTACAGAGTCAGCCGATTTGAATATTACGAACCTCTGTCATAAAGGGATTCTAAACGCCTGAGGACACGCATAAAAATGAAAGGCTAAAATAAAGTCACGGCAGTACTGATATTCACAGCTTGTAGATGGGAATAACTTCCTGTCGCTTCCTATCACATTTCTTTAGGGATAACAAACTATCTAACAATTTCATTCCAGATTTTTTTTTTTTTTTTTCAATATAATGAAGCGGAGACAAACAGATAAGCATAAAAAATGTTTTAAAAAAAAGATCTACCCTTCTCCATTGAGTAAAACAGCAGGCAGTAAGTCCGTCAGTCAGTAGATGATCAATGTTAATCACTCGCTCTCATCTTCTCTGTTGAAACAGTGGGAATGGAGCTAAGAAATCGATGCGGGAATCAATAAGAGGAAAAGTCAGGATGGGGAAGGCTGACGCCGGTGAATGGAATAACATCATATACATTAATACTGGCTGGTAATGCATGAATTTGCACATAAATCATGCTGAAAGTGGTGGATTCATTTCGGGCTGTTGAATCTTAATGCCTCAGAGACAGTGAAACAACACGCCTTCATCAGTTGGAGTTCATTTTGGGAGGGAAAACAACCGTTTCAGGCTTTAATTGTAAATTAAACTTGAAACGGACAGGCTTTTTTTTCTTTAGTATTTTACGGTTGCAGCAAGACATCGAGCGTAAATACCGCTGAAAACAATGGATTTTACTGCGTAAATCTGTATCTATTGAGGTATTAGCGTTCAACAGAAAATGAACTCGTCTCAGCAAATACAATGCGTTGATTGGAGTACCGAACGATTGTCAGCAATGTGAAGATTTGCTGCTTTCCTTAAACTGTGTTTGTAGGCGGCCCTCTATGATCTAACAGCCCCTGGTGGTGGCTGTTCTTTATCATTCTTGATATGTCATGTACTAACAGATCAGTTCATCCTAACATGAATCAGCGATATAAATAACCAGTGGCGGCCCGAGTTGTTCCCCATGGCAAGAAACAGCCACAGACCACATGCTGAAGGATGTGTAATTTCAATGGAAGCCAGATCCCTAAATGAAGCTGTTGCTTATCACAGAGGGGGAAAAAAAAAACATAATTGAATTCCATGTACTGAATGCAGTGCAATGCAACAGCAGCAAATCAGAGGGGAGTCAATAACCGGACAGCACGTGACTTTACAAATGATTTTACTGGACATGATCGAAGTTCTTGACATCTATTAGGGTCTGCTGGAAATTTCACTTTCGCTGATTTAATTGTCTACAGAATGCTATCCTACATTCAATAAAGCATGAGAGTGTCATACGGCGTCGCCTTATTGAAAATGTTCATGTTTTTTTTTTCGCCGCAGCTTTTTTTTTTGTATTAAAAGTCTCTTCTGCCTTCATTGTAGTGTCCTGAAGTCTTGGCACTGTCCATGGTGCTGATTCTACACCCTTTAGACACAGTCGGCTGGTGGAAAATGTTGCCTCTCAGACATTCTCAACCGATTTAAAGTGATTCCTTTGATGATTACTGTCACTTCTGAAGTACCATATATGAGCGTGCTCTTTGTTTGAGATCATCCGTTTTTAAGAAGAGCCTTAAAGCCATATTTCAACATTAAATTGAAAAAAATAAAGACTCAGGAATTTTTTTTTTTTTTTTTTTTTCTCAATACCGTCTGACTAATTACGCGCATCGTAACCGCGCTTCCTCCCTTACCTGTATCGGGGGGATGCCGCCCGGTCCGTCCACCGTGTCGGGCGAGTTGTCGAACACTCGGTCCCTGTACAAAGACCACAGTCCGACGTTGGGGAGGAAAAGAAGAGCCGCTATGAGCAGCCCGGCGAACTGCAGCAGCCTCTTCTCCTTCCGCCTCATCTCTCCGGCAGGAAAGCGAGCGAAGCAGCGGCGGTGCTAAACTGGCGAGTGCCGAGGCGTTGCTTCTCCAAGCGGAGACAACTTTCACTGACTGAAGGGAGAACGGACGCTTTTAAAGCTGGTTGGAGTACCGTAACAGACGAAACATCCGGTTGTGATTTTCAGAATAAAAGCACAGGCGTTGCCGGTCGCTTTGACTTTTGTCGATCAAAGTTGATAATAAGTCACGACATATTTTGTATGTCCTCTGGAAAAGCAGACTCTCTGAATGTAGCATCATTTTTTTTTTTTTTCAGATTTCCCAGTGATATGTTTATGGTAATAGCTATTATCAATGCAAATTTAAGCATTCAAATATGTATTTTTTTGTTTAATTGTGGTACAATAAGCAGAGCTAAATTCATGCTGACTTTCGGAAGATATCATAAATGTGCACACTGCACAATAAAAGAGGATACAAAATAAAAGTTGGCAGGTTGAGATAAAATCTCTTGCCTCAAAATGCCAACGGTGTAAAGTACATTTACTCAAGTATAATTTTGAGGAACTTGTACTTTCCTTAAATGTTTTCATTTGATGCTACTTTACACTTCCACTCCACAACATTTCAGATGGAAAAATCGTACTTTCTTCTCCACTACACATATTTGACAGCTTTAGTTATTTTCCAGATTAAAATTTGACCCGATAGATAACATAACAAGCTTTCAAAATGCAACACATTGTTAAGGTGTGTAGTCAGGATCACATTTCAGATGTCTTGAGTTGTTAACAGCTCCAACAAATAGTAATTATTCACTCTCAACTTTTGTATCAACAAATAATCCAATTTCCAAAGTCCAAATACTGAAAACAGACTGTATCAGAACTTGATTTCTTTCTTTTATTTCCCAGTAATCATCTGACGACCCATCAAATCTATAAAACTGTAAATGAAGTAGTTCAACCTAGCTCCACCTTTGGCAGCTACAACAGTAACATGCTGCTAACACACAGACTTTTAAGGATTAATAATCGTATGACGTTTAATACCAGTCAAACCAGTACTGTTACTTGAATACTTGAACAACTGGTGTACGACTTGTCATGCAGAACTATAATTGGAATGGAAAATCTTTACATTGCTGAAGTGATGCTTTTATTTATAGAAAATGATCTGAATAATTGTCTACCACTGAAAGAAGGTATATTTAAATCTGAAGTTGACGGATAACTGTTGGGCTGGGCTGATGGCAAAGTCAGTCAAATTACACAACGTGATCTCAGTGTGGATTTACACTGTGGGAAGTCACACAGAAAAATTCTACCTTGCAATTTGGAAGAACCCAAATTACCTTTTAGTTTATTCTGCAAAGCTTTCAATCTTTTTAAATCTCCACTTCTTTGGCTCCACTATGGAATTGAAAAGTGTTTAAATATTATCTTTCTATTTGTTTGTCAGTTTTTTTTTTTTTTTATATAACATTATTCTGGCCATAAGGGATTGACACTAGGAAATGTATTGTACTACAGTTTGACCAGTTTAGTATTCTACTCCTTCAGCATCACTCCAACACTGTCATGATTCCATTACGGTAGGATTGGGGCTTTTGTTTTGAAAGGCTAAATTAGCTATCTTCCTGTGGTTTCCTGATCCTCTGTCAAGCTTGATGCAGTTTATAAAACGCAAATCAGTGGGTTAATCCAGTGGATCACGTGTGACAATACTTGCTCTTATATCAGAGCACCTCCCACCTTAAAACAAACAAAAAAGTGCAACTTAACAGCTACAAATCTTGATTTTGCTGACCTCTACAGGTGCACCTGTGATGTACAGGTGCATTGCAGGGCTGTTACATGACTGCTTTTTGTGGTTAAAGGTGCAACAGAGCACAATTTTGAAGAAACCCAGCAGTGAGGTCAAACATACAGTAAACACAGCCTTCCAGACTTCTGTTAAGGTAAGGGAAACCACAGACCAAAAGTGACAAGAGGGTTTGTTTCTACTGAACGCTGCTTTCCAATAGGTCTCACTTTCCTCATCCCAGTGTCTCTTTGTATTACTTTCTTCCTTATGTGCCTCAACAGAAAGCAAAGATGCAACTGAACAGTAACTAAGATAATTATTGATGTTTCCATGTGGAAAATTCTGTTACATTTCCTGCCAACCTTCCTCTCCTTCCTTCTTTCCGCTCTCTCTCTAAAGATTTGTTTTCATTCTCAAGGCCACAGTTGCACACAAAGACAGACAATATAATTACTGATGCATTGTCACTTTCTCCTCACTTTATACTTAATTAACACTACTGACGATGAAGTCTGGACTCATAATGAGAGATTTCACCAGAGATATATCCAGCTGAAAAGCGGGCAGAAGGCTGAGCAGGTGTCTGACTAACACTGAATTACAAATTACTCGCAGCCCCGCGGCAGCACCCTTGAGCAAGTAACTTCATCGTTGATCACGTCCACCGGGACGAAGCATGCTCTTCTGGCCTTTCTTTAACAATTAACCTGCATGACCACGTGTTTTGGTCTGCTCAACGTGATATACCGGCATATCAAATCCTCTTTTCTCAGAAATTATTTTTTTGTCGTTTGGCCCCATCAGATGTGAAGGGCCCCCAAGGGGTGTCGGTACGATACATTTAACTACTCGGCTAAAAGTATTAATTCCTAATAACAAAATTGCTACGTTTGCTGTAAACTAAAATTTAATTACAGGCTTCTTACTGGACAGATCGTTCCCTCCGCCCACCACGATGGCACTGCTGTTCACTTGAGGGTAGATTAGCGTTTTTAAAGTAATTACGAGGCACTTCAGGATACACAAGCACAGTCAGGAGCATATCTCGTGCTTTCTATAGTCGTGGATTGCGTTTAAAGGAATCTGCATTTTTTTAGTTCCTGACAACATTTGGTCTATTTTGGGCATCATTTTATCCATGAAGTCAACTGCCAAGTGCAATGTTAACTGAATAATTTGCACACAATATACAACATGGGAAATGTATGATTCTACATTGAACACAGAGATTGATTTTTACATTCAAGTTTTGCAAGATTGCAGATGGTGATTGAACAAAGCAATGGAAGATAAAAGAAACTATTTAAAACGTATTTATTGAATATATCCTAATTTTCTGTTGCAATTTTACAGAAAGTGAATACAAATATATAATATTGCTGCATGGTACTTCGTTGTGGACCACAATGATCACTGCTGCGATTTAAACAGTATTTCCCCCATGTTTAGTGCCTAGTATTGTTTTTTTTAGTGCTGAAAATTGTTTCTTTTATTACTCATTGTACATACAGGTGATCTTTTCAAATGAACTTTTGTAATTCATTGTGTGCATTTATGTAAATGTATTAACAGGTTATGCTCAAACTCCCATATATCCGCACTTTAAAATGTGTCTTACAAAATATGTTTTCTTATTTTATCTTTTTAGCTCCTCCAGAAAGAGTCTTGATGAAATCTTTCTGTTTATTTGACCTGTTGCAGCAGATTTCACAGCTCAGTTCATTGACAGAATGACGCTCCAGTAATTGCTTATCAGGAAAGTCATGGCCCAGCCCTCTCTGAATGGGCTCTGCTAATGGCTTTCAGCCAGGAAGAGTCAATCAGTGACCTGCCATCAGGGGATAATAATACTGGCATTTCCTCTGCTTTGATGCTCTCCGAATTACCTTGATTTTTTTCCAACCTCTTTAAAATCCACACTGAGACTGTGACACGAGCAGGAGGGGTTATAAAGCCTAAATCCTCACCACATTCTGAGGTTGCAAGGTTCATCCATAATTCATACAGGAAGACGCAGAACAGATTGAATTGTCACAACTCTGGCTGGTACAGATGGAGAGAACGAGGGAGGAATGAGCTATTCTCCTTTTCGGAGCAGGAATAGAAAGAGCGGGATTAGCAGGGGCCAAAGACTCCAACACATCTTGGGTTCAAGTCCACTCTGTTTAACAATGTGGCTAATCTTCAGTTAACCCCCACTCACTCTTTCCACGCTGTATATGCATGCCTGTCAAATTTGAGGGGTTAGAGGAGATTAGAGTGATGCTTCACTGGTTTAGAAATGAGGATTTTTCTTCATCGTGTGTGTCAGAAGTTAAAGGAAAGAGGCAAATCAGCTGCCATTCGAAACAATAACGTATCATTGGGAAGCCTTGAGGTCAAGAGGTGGTCTCAATTTTCTTTGGTCTAAGTTGACAGCCAGTCTATGAAGCCAAATGGCTGAAACTACACTTGGAAAAGTGAATATATGTCAATCAAAAAGCAAAAAACTGCCACTCACTTTTGAACTTGGCAAGTAAACAGAATTAGACCTGATGGCCGTACAGTGTTTGTTCGCCCACTCATCTCACTGAGAGGCTTTGGTGCCTGTAGGACAATTACATGTGAGTACAAAACAAAGCAAAAAATATCCCAAACTGCAGAGCAACAAAGCTGTAATTGGCCACAGTGCCATTATTTTTGTTGGGCACCAACCCTGGCCCAAAACAACCAAACACAAATGCATACTCGCAAATATACGCATATTTAGCCTATGCTGCTAACTCTCCGTTGGCTGAGGAGCGTCTTGCAAAAAAAAAAAAAAATAGATGTCACAACATCAGCGCAAGTCATCAGAAATGACAGGAGGCAAGGTCATTGGACAAACAAAATTAACATTTCCCAGCAGGCCTTCTTCCTTGGTAACCTTTGACCAAAAAGCAACATTTATTAGGCCTAAGTCATGGATGGAAATAATACCCTATTTGCTGATGAAGCATTGAAAAATGTCCATAAAAACAAATAAAGATAGAGTCTGTTATGTGTTATACACAAGTTGGGAACGTGGTATGTAGAACTTATTACAAACCATTACCTTTCCCGACATGTTGTTGAATTGCTACTCTCAAGGCTGAGTGAAAAGATCTGAGCACAATAGAAGATGCCCGAAGATTAACACATTGTCCCCTGATATCTTGTGAGCACTGCGCTGGTTGTGCCGTTGATAGTTAAGCCATCAATTTCCAGCGCAAACATCAGCATTTTTGACACATTACCTTTTGATGTATTCACACATGCAGATACAAGGACGCAAATGGTCTCTTGACTGTCGTGACCTTGAGCTCGCAGTTATTCTTGTGGTGAGCCATTATTTACATCCGCAACCATGAAGTAGTTTACTTTCTGACAGTTTGTATGCATTGTTTTTATTATCCAAGCCGCTGTAGTTCGTTCAAAGGTCACCCGAGAAAAGTGGAGAAGCTTGTGCAGAGAATTTGCATTCCCTCCATTTAAAAAAAAAAAAAAAAAAAAAAAAGAGTTGGATAGTAAACAACAGAGTGCTTCTGTCTTCAGGTGGACTCAAACTGAAAGAAATTGGAGTACGACTTTAAGAGTACTTTAAAATAAAGTTAACTTTTCCGAGGTTGGAGAATGTGACGTTTGATTCTTAAGCCCCATTAGGAACAAGTTAACTTTAAGGGGAAGGAGGTTGGAATAAAATCTTCCCTGTCGGCCCCAGAAATGTAACTTGTTCATCTGCATGTAAGTTCAAACTTAACAAAATTCTGTGGTCTGTCAAAAGACTTTCCACAGGAAAATTGCGCAACTTCTCATGCTCGTCATTTTTTATTTGATTCAGTTATGAATCATCCTCCATGAACAGGAAGACAACAAGGCACCGGAGGAGATGAACGCGAATGCCTCATCCTTTTTCGCGTTTTCTTCCGTTGTCATATTGGTTCCCAAATAGGCTTGTATTTTGGTGTTAACGTGTTTCCGTCTATCACACTGGCAAAAAGCATTTCCCACTTCATCCGTTTTCACACAAAAGCCAAATTTCACACTGAGCTAGTGAAATGCAGAAGGAAAGAAGACCTTCTTGTGTGGAAAAAGAAAACTCAGAGTTTCACTCCGGATGGGATTTAAATTACAAGAGAACAAGCGAGTTATCTGAAAATCAGCAGGCAAATTGTTACTGGGGAGGTGATAAAAAAAATATGAGCTGTGGCCTGGATTAAAATCACTGATCAGGTAATATCAACATCCATTACATTGGGGCTAATCATTGGTATGACATGTGTTACAGTGTAATTAGTGTGCAGAAGCTCCTCTCCCAATGGCGTGTATGACCATTGGAAGAAATCAATAATTATTTTGTGGTCTGGCCACTGCAAAAATACAAAACACAAAAACTGTTTACATGGTCATAACGTGCCAATACAGCCAGTTTCCTACAATAGCTGCGTGTGTAACACCTTCTAAAACACACTGTTTCAAATGATGGAAATTGCCTCTTGTGCCACGCACAAACAATGTTGTGTTTCTGGCTTTCGAAGTGACAACGCTGTCTTTACTCGAGCTAAACTGTGATTAGCTGAGCATTACTGCAGACGTTGTTCTCCAGGAGACAAAAACAGATAAATGTGGGCAATTATTTCAGCTCCAGCAGCTATAGCAAACCATCTCACCTTTTATGTAAGTGAGAAACTGAAATTCTACCTGGGGAGAAATTAAGGAAGATTATTTCTCTCCCTCTCTATCTTTCTCTACCGCTTGTAAAATAAAAAGACTGCGGTGCATGCTATCTGTGGGGATTTGATAACGGTGTTGATCAATACAAGGGACTCAAAAACTGCTTTTCCAGGTGGTGAGTCATCTGATTACCCACCCCAGCGTCCAGCCTGAAAACCTATGCTGTAGACAGCTATTCGAAACAAAGTTTACTTAGACTGAGATAAATAGCTTGATTGATTATGTAAAACCTGTGGGTCATGACCTTTCTGGCTTTTGACCCTTAAAAAAAAAACAAAAACAATGTCTACTTCTCACCTGATATTCTACAGTATGTCCAGGTTGTCTACACAGTTTAGCCAAACACAAATTAATATGGGAACAATGATGATTACATGAAAGTACTTCCAGGAAAGAACGACAGACATGAAATGGATGGTGTGTGAAAAGCGTCGGTATAGGAAAACGATAGTAAAGTTACAATCTGATATGTCAGATTAGAAGGATCGGGTATCGGGTAAAGGATATGGATCCTCAAAAGACATCGAAGCACCTATGGGTGGCACGAAAACTGACACGGTTTCCCATCAAGTTATTCATTCACTCTGATATCAGTCATTCATGAGATAACGTTTTGGTTATTGTCGCAACCTGCTCACGTTGCAAGGTTATGT
This sequence comes from Brachyistius frenatus, assembly GCF_029030835.1. Taxonomy (NCBI): domain Eukaryota; kingdom Metazoa; phylum Chordata; class Actinopteri; family Embiotocidae; genus Brachyistius; species Brachyistius frenatus. Next base: position 1,351,714 of record NW_027210604.1, read on the forward strand.
TTTCCTTGTTTTGACATTTTTCAGTCCAATCACTTCTTGTTTTATTTTTGTAACTCACATCTCTTGCCTTGACTTCCTCCCTTTGTGTGTTATCCCGCTGTGATCACCTGCCCTGCCCTGATTAGTTCCCCCTTTGTCTAAATCTCTCTCCTCCCCTTATGCATGTTCCTTGCCCTCTGTGCCAGTAGCTTTTTGTAATCAGTGCTAAGCGCAGATGTTCTCTGGTCTGCTTTGTGATTTTTGTCTCAGCCTGCTACTGTGGATTTGCTTGCCTGCTTTGTTTGTACTCGTACAGAAGTGCCCTCAGTAAAGATTTACTGCTTTTATTCGCTGTTTGAGTTGTCCTTTTGGGTCCAGTCTGTTCTACTCAACAGTGTTGCAGTCATTTCTGACCTGCCACTTCCCAAATTAGTTCCCCTGCTTACTGTCTATACCAGCGGCTCACCACTCACCATTTGTCAGATTTTCTTTGAGTACTTCGCCAAAGTTTTCTAGCAATCCAAACACTGTCTCTTATTCGGCTCCGTTGACCCTGCCTACCTCATCTTTCTACCTCATCTTCCAGCCTCGTTTGTGTACTTTGTGAGAAACTTTGAGGTTCCATATACAGTATTTGCCTGTTTATGTGTCGTGTTTTTGGATAAAAAATTTCTGAGCCACACTATGTCATCCCCGCTACCACAACGACATAGATAAGGAGGATAGATTACACAAACAAATCAAAACTTAAGAACAACATTCACAGAAGAATAAAAGGAACAGGTGGCGAAACTTTCCAGAAGGATATTGAGCCCGATCCAAGACTGAACAGAACAGCAACTATAATCATTTAATTGTTAGTTTGTTTTCAAGCAAAGGTGCCAAACGTTCCACAGCTTCTCATTTGTGAAGCATTTCCTTGTTTTATGCAATGGCTTACTACTGCATTTCGAATGTCTTTGGGTTTTCAACATTGATGAGAGAAAAAAAAAACAACAACTGCACCACGTCAGGCGTTTGTAGCGATTCGTTTTCCTTTTTTGTATTTTTTTTTTAACCTGGAAACTAATTCCAAAAAAAATGTGCAATGCAATGTTTTGCATTTCTGGCTAATCCATCGTTTTCAAATGATAAGTATGATGTAAAAACTGGCCAAACAAATATGGTGAGAATGAGAAAAAATAACAGTTTTGGAGTTTTTAATAAAAAAAAAAAAAAATAAATAAATTAAAAAAAACAAGTCAGCAGAATGCTCTACAGGTTGATAATTACTGGATCTTTGTATGTCTTACGGCACACACTGTCGTGTTTAATGACTGTCAGTGACTCTATTGGAAATGTCATACAACTGCTGGTGGGAAGCATATTCAAAGGAAAGAAAAAGAAGGCACTAATCACTAATATTGCGCATACGGCTAGAAAAACATCTGGCATAATGAAACTCGCACGCTGCTATTGCTTTCTTTCTACTCGTGATAAAGAAGCTGGAAGGAACACTACATCCACAATTTATGTGTGAAAGTGCCCTTTCTTAATGCCATGAAAGGTCAAGAAGTGATAATTCACAGGAGAAATTACAGTTGCACACGGCAAGACTGAGAAAAATTATATCAGCCATAACCAGTATGCTGAGTGGAAGAGTGGAACTGAAGCGGAATTGTTTTATGGTTCCATTTTACCATTCTCATCGGATGCTTTCTATATAATTGCTCAGATTTTCTGGCTAAATCTGTACAGTGCGGCAATCTATCATGTGGGCAAGCTCAGGAAGGTGTAGGAAGAAGATTCATCCCACAGAGGAAGACATGTTTCAGAACAATTACTGGAAGTCTTGACCACAAACAATATGGAGAGATTTCAATCAGCTTTCCAACAGCAATACAGAACAAAGGCCGCCCTCGTGAGAGTTATCAGTGACATCTTGCTGAAGGTCGATGCAGGGGAATTGTCAATGCTGGTGGCTCAGAGCATTATTACTGAAATGTAAAGAACATGGGTTGGTGTTACTGTTCTCCTCATATTTTTCTAACAGAAAATGTATGGTGCCTGCTGATGGCTGATGGATGATGAAGTGCTGTCTAGGTATAGGGAACCTGAGAAAGTCCAGTTGCCTGGCGGATAACATTTTGAAAAAGCCAAACCAAACAGTTACCATGCAGGAATCCTTTCGTGTTGACAATAATGGAGTCTGTGCACTATATGTAAAAAAAAAATATTGTGCACTATAAGTATCCCCTCAGACTAATGGTGTAACTGGCAGAGAAGAAAGATTTGTTTTCTACATTCCCAGGGCTGCTCTTGTACCAATGTCTTCTTTGAATCTGTCTTCTCTGGTCTCACAGAACTTCTATCTCTTACATTACATTAACTCTCTCTGTATCTGTTTATTTACCCTCACTGCTTCTTCCTTCCTTGGAGGTATCACAGCTCGTGCTTGGAGGTCACATTTCCAAAATGACTTCTGTTGTCGCCTGGCAGCTCGTCAAGGACAAAATCCCAGCAATGGGACAATAGATAGGCCCCATTATCCTAGTGGACCGTCTACCGTAACCATTTCACCAACTGCTGTTGCCCCTTATTGGTTTCATGTTGCTCTCTAGTGTGTCACTTTTGCCCCCCCAAGCCATTTTTAATGAGTTTCTCTGTTTGTTTAATGATGCAAAATTGCCAAGCTCAGGCAGATTTGTTGTTTCCTTTAGTGTGTATTTTAGAAGTCTTTTTTTTTTGTCCCTTTCTCTTGCTCTCCAAAGAATACTCTAACAAAAATGCAATGAAAAAATATAATAAATGATACCTTTTTTTCTCATTATGTTTTGTCCTTGGTTTTTAATGTAAAAGTTAGAAGCTGGAGTAGGTAAATCAAGAGGTTTTATGATGATGCTCCTGCATCCTGCTGACAATTATTATCATTTTTTTAAAACAGAGCAAAAGGGAATAAACTCCCTTATTTCCTGCTCAGCATGCATGTATGTACCTGCAGGTTGTCTTTGTTAGAAATCCTCTCTGTTTTTTGTTTCCTTCTCTGTCTCTACAAATAAAAATACACCTCGTTCTTGATGAAGGAAGAGATTTTACTTCCCCCTCCTGTGTTTTTATAGCCCATCCTGGGAGTTAATGAGACTCGTAAAGAAGGTGATGAGAGACTGACAGAAATGAAAAGTGCAAACAAGCTTAAACAAGGCAGCAGAAGCTAATTATGCAACTGTCTCCTGGGCTATGATTCTCCATCTGATTGAACCCGTTAAAGGAAATCTGTGTCTGCATCGTGTCGGCATTGCTACTGGCAGCATGAGTTCATAACCAACCGGTTTTCTTGTGTTATTAGGAATCACTTCTGACCATATTAAAGGCTGAGCTCTCGCAAATGCAACGCTTACAATATGTACTATTTACATATTTATGTGTGTGCGATATAGAGCATATACATGAACACATTACCATACAGTATGTTATGAGCCATACTTGAGACTATAATTTTAATATCAACTACAATATAGAGGGGAAATTACGGAATTCTGGCCAGAAAAAAAAAATGCTGGCAAAATTGAATACAATTTTTGTATTACTATTTCAGTTTATTTAAATACATTTAAGTTTATTTCCCTATGAACTTAAATTTATAGTTCAATTTAAGTTTAACTATAATTTTCTTCTTGCATCCCAAAGCTCACATAGCTAATATCAGAAACTTAAAAAAAAAAAACATTGAAATGTTATCACAAAACATATCAATTAAAATATTAAATGAAAATGTTATTTTGGGAGCATCATAAAAATCTAAATATTAGCAACATTTAGGTAATCTCAAGATGATGGTCCTAAAACAAAAATCAGTAACCGTACCTACATCCTTTGCCGTGTTTGAATTTGTCTGCCAGCGATAACTACGGTCTTTGAATACTGTCTTAGGATCTGCTCCATCCCTCACAGTGATGCACGGGCTGGGAGATAAGAGCATCAATGCTGCCATCAAGCAGATGCTTCTTTTACAATGGTGTCTTTTCACTGAAACATCCTCACAACTACATGTTCCCAGTAACACTGAGAGATTTTCCTGCTTTTAACGTCACAGTGAAGGCACCGCTGTAAGTATCGCTTCCATTGCGGGGGGCCCCGAGTGTCACCTTTGACCTTTGACAGCACTGGACCTCGAGTTTGATGTGAGATGTCATTCACATCAAACTCCTCCAAATTCCTCCATTAAGGAACAAAAGTGAAAGTATATGCATCCAACGACGCGAGCCTCGGGTCACTTTGCAGCTAATGTTTCTCTCTGTTGTTTGTTATCTAAAACATTGAACCCCCTTCGGCCACTAATCGTAATTTTCTAAATTACAACCATGTAAAAAAACGCGCAGTATTATCCAACCCGCGACCTGGATGCTTTGATCTTTCTCCGTTTGTCCGTCTATCTCTCTGCCGCTCTTTGTCCATCTCCATCTCGTCTGTTTGTGTCTGCCCGATGCGTCATCCACCTCTCCGAGTGATGATCATACCCCGCCAGCCGAATATGTTTATTTCCTCACACTCCAAACACACAAAGCCTCACAAAGCCTCCTTCTCTTCATGTACACAAAGCCATCCACGCTTCCACTCATTTTCTAACTTATTTTCTCCCCCACTGCCGTCTCTCAATGCTTTCATCAGCTTCTAAGCAAACAGTGGCCTTAATGAGCTTGGCAGATAGTGCTGCCAATTTATCTGCTAGAGGACTGCAAATTTCCCTATGATGGAGAGATGGAAGCAGTTATAATGGTTTATAGTGAGTTGACCTTCAAAGACAATAAGTGCCTCAGACAAAGGACCAGACTGTTTTGAACATTTATCCCAGTGAGTAGAAATTGCCGTGACTTTTTCCCAAAACAGAGCATACATTTGCAGAAGTAATGCTCTCTATACTTTGTCGTAGACTTTTTTTTTGTTTCTTTTTAAATATGGGACCTAGATGATCAGTTAAGTAAGGTATTTTCTTTTCTTTTTGGTAAACAGATCTAGCCTGGTGCGAACAAGACCCAATTTCCCCTGTGAATATAAGTCTGGCCGTTTGCAGTCCTTCCATCCAATTCAGTGGAGACCTTCAGTTAACTTTAACCAATCAGCATGCGCCGAACCCGGCCGACACTGCCACCGCCGCAACTACCAGGGGTTGTGTCCACCACAGCGTTTTTTTGCTGAGTACAGCGTGTTTTTTTTAAAAATTGTTTTAATGAACGTCAGCAGCCTGACAAGTTGCTCAGCATTTTTTTCTGCATGGAGCGCTGAACGTTCGGCGATTTTTTTTTTCTGGTCAGCGAGAGTTTAAAAATATTAACGCAGCACTTGTCGCTGTCAGCAGCCGGCCAATCACAGTGAAAGAGGAGCGGGACAAATGCAGTTAACCACCGACAGCTGTCGCTGATTGGTCCACCCTTCAGAGTGGCTGTGCAAACGCTAATACGAGCCAAGTTCATGTTCACAGCGAGGAAAACTGAAGCTGTGAGTGACAGTCAGCGCAGGCGGGCTAAAACGGATCCCCAAGAATTGTCGTTAGCAGTGTAATGCGCCTTGAAGGCGGATTAATACTTTTGCGTTTTATCTATACACCTTTGATCCCCAAACTCCACACAAATGAACAAATGCTGTTTGAGTGAAATCTTTAGCGGTCAGTTTCTTCCCCTTTAGGATGCCTACATAAATCATCACAGATTAGGATGTCAGCTACATTGTAAAAACATTTCCTTAGAGTGAGGCCGTTTTACCCAAAGACATGCTAATGTATTCCTACTATTAAAATATGCAAACACCAGTCTTATGGCTTCTTTTTTTTTTTTTTTATGCCTAGAAAAAAAGACCAAGAAGAAGAAGAAAAAAAAAGAGCCTTCTGAGTCATATAGTCTAAATGTAGGAGAGAGCACGGACTGGGGGGATAAAAAAAAAAGATGAGAAAAAAGATCATACAAGCACACTTCAGTGCTTTCTTGCTCTAGTCTCCCTACAAATGCCTTGTCTTCGTAATTGAATAGACGTACTAGATATTTCAAGTCAAAGAGAATCGAGTGTTTTCAGCTTGAGCTTCTATCTGTTATTCATGAAAGTCAAATAATGCAGGACCTCATCCAACGCTCACAATGTCCACAGGGCCAAATGCTGGGACAGCAGTTATGTTTTCAGCCATCTGTAATGCAAATTCTTAAACCAACTTTTCAAAAAGTTGTAAATGCATTACTGCAACAAAAAAAGTTCTTTCCTGCTGCTTTATTTTCAAGCTTGGATCAAGATAAGACAAATACGTCACATAAAAGCTATCAAATAAATGCAATGGTTGTTTTTCTTATTAGAGGATTGTGGTTAAGAAATGTGAAATGATGCCATTTGTCAGAAATCAGGATGAGATTAAGTCATTTGTTGGGTGTGTTTATCTTTTCTCCATATGTAACACATTTTTCGCACAGAATCCCCGAGATAAATCTTCAACAGTTAATCCATAACATTCTGGCCCACTTTGTCTTTGTACTTCTTCTATTTTAAAAGGAGCTGTGTGTAGATTTGGAGGCATCTGGCATTGAGGTTGCAGGCAGCAACCGACTGAACACTCACTGTCTCCTTTCAAGTGTAGAAGGGAATCTTCAGTGACCAGTGTTTGGTTTGTCCCTTCTGGGCTACTGTAAAAACATGGTGGGGAAACATGGTGCCCTCCATAGCAGAGGACCCGCTCTCTATGTAGAAATGAAGGGCTCATTTTAAGGTAATGAAAACATAAAGATTCATGTTATATAATAAAAACATAATTAGTAATATCATATTTCATTTATCTGCCAAAAGATCTTCCCAAATCCTACAAACTGGTCCTTTAAAGGGACCTTTAGCTGTTGGACAAATAACGGCAATGTAGCGTCTTGGGAGAATTGACGCAGTATAATGGAAGTTTTTCCTAGAAGGAAGCCGGATAAGTGGATGATTTGACAAACTGGGGGGGTTCGCTTCCTGTTTCCCATCATTACAGCTTTTTTTTTTTTTTTTTTTTTTAAACTGCACTTGCCGTTGCCATGACGATGAAGGTTGCATAACTTTAGGAACTTTAACACACACCATAGTTTGAGTCATCATTTTTAGCCAAACCCTTATTTTTCCCTAAACAAGTATTTTTGTGACTAAACCAAAAAGGTGACGCTAATTTCGGAAACGCTCCCGTGGTTCACATTTGAGGCTCGGAACAATTCACTTAAATGATCGTATGAGGACTTGTTGGGGAACTGGGTGCTCTTGACTACAGCCAAATAAGAAAACTGACTTGCTGGACATTTGAGACTCCTTGCAATTCGGTGTTAATCAGTTAATTTGCAAACTAACAAATGCTTTTGCTTTTTACTCCGTTTATACAGACTGTACATTTGCTTCAGTACCAGATCTTGAAGCTGCAGAGCTGTTGGTGAATTATTAAACCATTATTCATCACCTGTCCTGGCTGCAGGTGAGGAAACCAGGAGAAATCACTGTGGATTAACAAAGGTCAAATAGAGTATCTGCCCCACAGTGAGTCTGCAATATTTAACGTGGTGTCTCGGCTTCTTCTACTGCTGCTTGGGAGAGATTTTCATATTGTTGCACTTTCAATTCACAAGTGTCCAACTTCATTTTAAAACCTGGAGCGGCTTTGATTTACAGTGCAGGTGTTTGGTGTGTGTGTGTGTGGCTGCTTTTGTTTCACAGCCGTCAGGTTTTTTTGACATAACAGCTGGGACATAGGGCAGCGGAGGTTTTAAATGACAGACGGATGTGTACGTGACGTGAACCCTCGCTGGGCGGATGAAAGTGACGGCAACGAGCTTCCAGGCTCGGAGAGAGACGTTTAGAAAATAGATATATAGGAGACTGAACTGCGATCAACTCCCTGCTTCATTGACGTGATAAAACTGGTGTATTACTTTTTTAAGCTGACATATTTATTTACTTAAAGTGATTTTCTGATGCTTGATTGAAATATAATGAATTATCCAATTCAAACCTGCAATCAATTCAGTTTTCCAGTGACTATCGCTGTGTTTGTAAAGAAATGACAATTTAAGTATGCACGCGTCATCTTTACAGATTCTCCTAAATCCTCTTTTTCTTTCTGATTGAGCCTGGGAACGACGCTCACACTGTGGATGTTCAGCTTCTTCTCTTTTTTTTTGCATTTACCGGCTCCAGATCGTCGTCTGCACGAGAGCACATTAAGGAGAGATATGAACTGCTCAAGTGTGGAGAGATATGGTCAGAATGAATTCATGAATAAGGGAAGTCTCCCATTCCAGTCTTCCTCTTTCTGCCTTTATTTCCCTTGAGACTTTTTTCTTCATGAAAGATGAGCAAAGTGATCGTTTCCGTATTGATTGAGAAAGAACGATTTACAGATCGCTGCTTTAACTGCTTATTCCGGCAACTTTCATGTGCGAGTGGAGAACAGGCTAAAAGGAGTTTCATTCTACCGACTCAGGACTCCTCGCAGCTCTAAGAGATATTATCAACGCATGCATTTTCACAATACTTTGTATATTTGTAATCCTCTATATTTACCTCTGATGTAAACGTAAATCTGAATACATGTGTTTATACTGTGGCAAAAGATCTACGTACGTGGGTGTGTACCCATCCATATACATCTGTGTGGGTGCATATTAAAGTGAGTTTCTCGCTTCAGTGGTGCCATCTGCGCTGTGACATTTGAGGGAAACCACTGCTTTGAACAATGAAGATCCAGTTTTTTTAGGATGGGAAGGGAAGGGAAGGGAAGGGAAGGGAAGGGAAGGGAAGGGAAGGGAAGGGAAGGGAAGGGAAGGGAAGGGAAGGGAAGGGAAGGGAAGGGAAGGGAAGGGAATCTTTTATCTGACATCAATCATTTTTACTGGTAAGATATCATGGACTATGTTATGAATAAAATTATTATATTTGTGAAATAAGTCTGACGACACACAATTATCAATATTCATAAAACAGAAATGCGCGCTTAAATCTAAAATTAATGGACTCAGAGACACCAACAAGTTACTCTCAAAAAGTGAAAGACTGAAAGCCAAACTAACAATCACAAGAAAGTCGACTTATTTGATGGATGAAACATGGAGTGACAAAATAAGAAAATGCGAGAAGAGAATAAGAGTTTCTGAGGCGATAGCGAGTCTTTGTAGCGTCCGGTCTGCCCTCAGTCCGACTTTTGGAGTTTCGTTTTTATGTTTTACTTTTTTCCTGCCCTGCCGTTAGTTAGTAAGTAAGTGGCTTTTTGTAAAACTGATCGTAAAATGTAATTGTATGAGCCCAGGAGCTGATCGACGAAAAAATAAATAAAATGCTTAGCTCAGCTTTTTAGCAATAGAATAACCAGCCTAAATGACAGGCACACAGAGAGGACCCGTAAAGAGACAGACCGGGTCGGCAGAAACTTTTTGGACGGCCACTGGTCCACAGAGACACAGTGGCTCCATGGGATTTGTTCCCGTACGCCAGATGGTCAGTACATCTCTGACGTTATATAATTAGCTGCCTTCATAAGGTATCCCTACATAGCCACCGTCAGCATTAACAGGTTTTTACTTTCTGGTTCAAAGGAAATGTTAGAAGTTAATTTACTCATCAAGAGCTGTCTCCAAAATTCTTGCTTTGCTTCTGCTTCAGAGTTCCAGCTGACATTGCATTTACCGTTTCAGTCATTATAACAAAAGGTTACAATACACCATTTCCTCTTCCTCTCATGTTAGACTAAGGGCAGCCCAGATGCTACAGTGACTCACGATCGCCCCTTGAGGCCAAGGGTGGTATTACAAGACGGAATCGACTGGGGCTAGCTGCTTAGCATGATAAGTTCAGGAGACATCTCTGCAACACGATACATAGATGTCAACGCTGCTATTTCTTCACATCATGTAGATAATTTGACTTAATTTTCAAAAATATTACAAACTAAAAATGTTACATACCGTACCTTTAAGGCAGCTTTAAATGATCTTAACACACTTTCTGTTCAGTAGGACACATTACATTTAAACATAAATCCAGAAACCTGAACAAATGGGATCCTTATGGACTTGTGTTCTCCCCTCACATGCTCGCCCAATTCATTACACAGTACACAGGAAAGATTTTTTCTCAAGCCAGTCGGCAATCAACTTATTGATAATACAGTAGATTATTGGACCTGATTAATGAGCTGCTCTGATACAGTGCGTCCTCCGTCCTAACTCATGGCAGTTTAGCCTCTTGCTGAGCTGTATTGACAGCCCGGACAAAGGAGCTTTCACTGTCAGTCCACAGTATATCAAGGCATCTGACCGAGACCAGGCAGAAATCAAGTAATTGATAATAAATTAGACTGCTAGATGATTCAGCTTTGGCCTCCATCCATTACAACAGAGCGGCCGATGTGTTGAGACTGCACCGGGGCAGATTCACGAGGGTATTGATTGCGAAGGCGAGCCAACACTTTGGAGATAATATTTTACGAGCGGGGATGTGCATACGAAGAAAGTTCATCTTTGATGTTCTTTCTCCTGCTGTCAAGAAGTGTGTGAGCAAAGGAGACAATAATTCAGGTTCATTGTACATATTTCTTAAAATAAAAATGACTTCTACGTTGCAGAAACACAATACCATGTCATATCTTTCCTTGAAATATAAGGCCAAAGCAAGCAGCCGGTTGCCGTAGCTCAGCACAAACATAGGAAATGGGGAACCAGCCAGCCTGTCTCCGTCCAAAGTGAACATAATCAGTAACTTCCCGGAGTCTGTGGTGGTTGCCAGGCAAACTTTAGTGACTTTTAGAAGCGCTTTCGGCTGATTTTTGTTATCTTTAGAATAGAAGATGCTCAGAGAGGGCGGCCATTAGTCACATGATCACAAACCAGCTGTAATTTTTAAATATGTGTCTTTAAGTAGCAATTTTCAAGGGACTGTAAAGAAACAAAGGAAGCGACTTCGAACCGAGACTTGGAGAGCACTGCATTACTTTGACTGAACAACGTGGAGCTGCTCAAAATGACAGATGGGCCAACCATAAAAGGCACTCGTACTTCCACAGCTGTGCCCTCTTCAGTAAAACACACACAAAAAAAAGAAACCTTCGTTGGAGGAGTAGGAGAGCGACAGAAGTCCACAAAGATGGGATGGCAGGTTTTAAACTGACCATGAAATCTTTTTGGTGTCAAAGTGTACTGTACCTACTTCCTGTTCCGGTACGCTCTCTCAGATTGACTTGATTCCTGATGACAGTTGGATTTGTTTCGGACTCCCTTTACAGATTTGTCAATTACTAATAAATGTTAAACTATTTTCAAATTCCATTGTGTCTGTTTTGTGTACACGTCTACCTTCTTTTATGGGTTTTAGTGCCAGATTTCTGACAAAGTGCGTGTGCATAGATGCTTCACTTTGCCCTGTTAGACCTGTGTGTTTTGTTCTATTGCATGTTAGTCTCAATGTACATATTATACTGCATGTGTTTGTCACACTATGTATCCTCTGGCCAAGGCCTGCAGGTGCTGCTGCTCTGTACAGTATCCGCATGTGTGTGTTTCCTGATGTGTGTAAACCTGGCTGGGTTGTGCGCTGTGATAAAGGGCCAGCTGCCACCTCCATTCTCTGCCATATGGAGCCAAACCAAGGCATGTCCTGGACAGAAAGATTAGAGAGTAAAAAGCAGACGCCAGAGCGAGAAAAGAGACACAAGCGGAGCAGCCTACAAACACTAAAGAGAGAAAGAAGTAAAAGTGTAGGGGTAATAGACAGACAGTGATTGGGACGGTGTTGCATCAGCAAAACTGCATTTAGAGTATATAATTATGCATCAATATGGAGGCTGTAAATAACAGGCTTCTCTCCAGAGTCCTGGATTTATGCAAATGTGTATTTGATACATGTAAGGCTGCAACATGCAGAGGAGTCAACATAATTAATTTTGAGAGCGGAGCACACTGACATGAAAAAAAATTAGACCAGATCACTGAAAAAAATGAGTTCATTTTGTGTGATTACGGGTCCCTGAATGCAGAACTAACGAGATTTACTAACTCTGACTTAACAATTTGAAGCTATTAAAAATGCTTTTAAAAATGTTATGTTTGCTCGGTTAGCAAACTTGCTTGTCTCCTGACAAATTTGGACATCGTAGCCTTACAGCTTCCAACTTTGCCATGGAACACCATTTACCTTGAATATAAAATGTAAAAAAAAAAGCATAAATATTCAAATTATGTGTCCCTTATATGGTGATTTGTTTTAGTGAGCCGCTACCATGGAAGTAGCCGTTGCTATCCAGGTAATACTAACCAATGGTTGCCAATTGGAAGGTGCAACATGCTTATATTATATATTATCCCCACACATTAACATAATCCTCTTTGTTCACCAGCTTTTGTTGTAGCTCAGATCAATACTGTTGCAATAGATCTGCAGTGACATGCAGCAACTGATGGCTGCACTCTCAGTCAGGAGTGCGCATCTACTAGCACGACGAACATTTCAATGTAAACTGTTGGCGAAATGCTGCATTCAGGTGGGTTTGTTGTTATCAACGTTCCAAGAGTTTAATTGAACTTCCGAGCGATAATATGTCGCTTTAAACATTCTTCCCATAGCTCATTGTCCGAATGCCTAAGTGACTTTAACATTCAGACTTTCTCTAAGGGTCATTAAAGCCCGTGATGCACGTGATGATCCTTTCAAGAAGTTCCCTCACAGTTTGTTTATTTCTTCTTCTCTGTTTGACATAGATGCACTACGGAGCATAATGAGGTCAACAAAGTCACCAAATTTCTGCAAGTAGTGCATTTAAATATTCGCGCCCTTTTGGTTTGATTAGAATTCTTTTGTCTTTTAACTTCAGCTTTGTCGAACATCTCCCATGACGTTAGCAAATGAAGGGCGCTTCTTTTCTTTCAAGCCTTCAACCTGCATTTTTGTAACATATACAATATGGTATAGATAGGTCATTAGTGCCCTATGGGTGGGAGACATGAGGACTCTTGTTGCCATGGATACAGCTCACTGTTACAACAGCACACTCAAAAATAAAACATGACCACGTGTGAGATTTACACAGCGTTTGGTCGGCCACTTGAAAAGTTTGAAAATGTGCTGTACATCGAGAGAGGTGGTAGAAGGCATGCAGGATGCACAGGCAGATTAATCACAGTTAATTGTTTGGGTTTATAAGCCTACTGATTTCTTCCTTTATTCTATATTGAAGTACAACGTAGCAGTGAATTGCGATTTCTGTTCTACCCTTATGCGTTTTATCCTTATAAAGGAGCTCATATTATTACTTAATGGCACTTTTTCAGACCGTTTTTATGACATTGAACATCTAAATTGGTTCCATCTTATTTTATGTTGTGTTCAAGGCATTTGTAAGACGAGAATCTGGACATAATGCTGCACTAGGACACTAAGTGGGGCTGGAATTCATCGACATGCTTCTGCTTTGTCATTCTTTCTGACATTGCTCTGTATTACACAGTGTGTGAAATTCCTCTTTTTTTTAGTCTACAATGAGACTTGAGTTTGAAGGTCCATCTGTTTACTTGTCTTCCAGCAAACACTTCTGTGACAACATTTACACATCCCTTTATCATAATCCAAGGACGAAGTATTTGCCAATATTGAAAACAGCTGCGAGGGAATAAACCTGAGTCCAGACTGAGTCTTAGATTTTCAACAATAAAAAATAAAATCCATCCAGTCCAGTTAAAAAAGTAAACTGTTGGAGATGTTTGCTAGATCAGTCACCAAATCAACTTTATGGCATCTGGGAAAAAAAAGAAATCCCCGCAGAGGTTTGGGCAAAAGTTCAGCAGCAGTTCTGCAAGGCTTGTAGTAAATTCACCGAACTCTGGCAGGCAAGGGCTACATCTGTCCAATAGTTTATTATTCATTACATATTTTTGGAACGAAAAAACTGGCCTGTAAATGTTATAAGCTAGTGGGTTCACTTTTTCTGAGTTTTATGTTTACATTGGCCTTCGATCCACAGATTCGCTGGCAGTCAACAAGTACTTGGCTGAGCTGTGGCGGTTCAGAGCCAAGCAAAAGATTTGTTTGTCAGACACACACAACAACAAAAAAATACATTATTTTTGTTTTATTGTTTCATTTTGCAATATGGCAATGGCAGCACATTACGCCAGAAAGCATTACTGTAATTGGACCCTCATGGAGAGATGTATGAGTGGGCATGTATCTTTGTTTGGTCACCACTATAATGGAATGGACATATCTTTTTAGAGTCATCAGATTGCAGTGTTTAAGTGGCTGCTGTAAGCTGCCATGTAAAGAGGTTTATTCAACTGATGGACACAAAAGCAATGTACTGCTGAGTATTCAGTTTCCTCATTTCATTGTGGGCTTTGCCTCTGATTGGTAGATCCATAATAAGATGCCAGAATGAGCTGTTTGTTGTTGTTGTGTTTACTATAATTCAATTTTTCCTTTTTCTCTGAGTCAATACGTTGGATATCAGTTTGTTATCGTCATAGTAAAATCAGTTCTCTTTTGTTCATGAGGGCTTTATGTTACAACTTGTCCAGTTTAATAGACTTAATATACTGAGTCATCACATTGAAACGTGATTCTCATAATATATTTTCTAAACACCTTTCCATCTGAATTTCAATATGAACCTAAAAATCTGCTTAGTCTCAAGTTTTCTTTCTGCAATCTGCTGACATTAGCACTGTAATATACACGCCGCAAAATATATGGAACCATTTAGAAAGTTTCTATTTAAAATAATCAAAGGGAGAGATTAAATTTAACCACCAAACAGATCTGGGTCCGGGGGGAAAACACTCAATTCATTTTAACATTACAGCACATTACTATGGACCCACGGGGTGACCTTAATTCCCATTTGCAATTCAGAGATAAAACTCTGTGCCTTTTCATAGAGAGGATACAGAATGACCTTCATTACTCAGCAAACCTCTTTAGGAACCACAGAATAACCTTCCTTCGACAGTAAAACCCATCTGATGGAACTCAATTCTTTTAAAGCAGTACGAGGCTCAGTCGTGGACCCATAGGACGACCTTCACTTCACATTAAAACTCTGCAGGCCGGCCGAGACAAATCTACCACCTTTAAAAAAACAGAAAGAAAAAAGAACAACTAGCCAGTCTGAGCAAAACAGAACAAAAGTGCTTTCTGTGTGGGGTGTAACCTCTCTCCAAAATGTCGCGCATGCATCTTTCATGCTGTGTCACACGCAACAGTATGTGGCAAAGATTAGGTCTGTTCCATCTATACAAAGGCTACAAGTGGTGAATATGTATGAGTGCAAGGCCAGAGTGAGCATGAGTGTCCGTGTTCGGAATTTACTTTTATAACAGAGCACTTTTTGTGTATTAAAATATATACAATGTATAAATTGAGCATTTTCAAAAACACGAGGATTTTATCCAACATTTCTTTCAAAGACTTTTTGCTGAAGTGATAAGAAGTGAGGTTTCTGTTTTGCTGCTGGCATTATCATCCCAGCACTTTCTCTTCATTTATTTTTGCTTTGCTGGCTCATTAAATTATTTTCTTTTAATAGGGATTTCCTCAGTTTTTGAGAGTTTATGAATAAACAACAATCCAACAACTGTCTGTTATGAATGTGATCACGGTAAGGTTACAGTTAACTGAAAACATTGATAACATTTTAGGTCTGTATTTTGGCCAAAGTTGCATCTCTGAGATGACTCTGAATATTCTGAAATCCGGTACAGCCAAGTATATAATCCACCAAATAAAGACCTGCTCGTGTGGGGAAAAAAGTTGGGAGGATTAGATAAAGAAGGTATAAGTTTCTTTGTCAAATGTAGGGAGAAATATCAGCTGGAAGACGCCTGATTCTCAGACATTTCCTGTCTGCAGACATGTCTAGAAGCATGGATGTAAGTGACCGAGTTGTTAAATAAGTACATCAGGTGACAGAATATAAAGAGTGACAAAGTCCACGTGGAGAAGAGGTCAGGTATGATTGGATAGATCAAACGCAGGACTTTAGACTGCGGCAAAGATCAATTTAAAACTTACGTAATTAATGTTACTTATCTAATTAACGGATTCTTTAAACCCAATCTGTATTATTTTCCGAAACCTAACTAGGTGGTTTTGGTACCTAAACCTAAGTTAATTTACGCGTGTGTCTGAGACGACAGCGGGCTTTGCCAAAACGACAGTATTTGACGCCCTGTCAGGAGACATGGACTGTCCAATCACTGGACTGGAAAAAGAAAAGACCAAGAAAAACTAGGCATCTCACAGTTTTATAGCCAATATTGTGAAACTATGTTTTGTGCAATTACACTTTGTGATGTGGGACTGTGTTGGAAATTTTATATTTAGTATTAAAGAATTTATAACAAATTTACTTCCGGGGGGTTCAAGGCTGGGTTACCTATATACAAGAAAACAGAGCAGGATTACTGAGATTCACCCAAAAAAAAAAGTAGCAGAAGTAAACAGAGAAAATACTTTCTTCTGTAGTAAATTGACTATCGACTGTGAAATTCCCTTTACCCATGATTGAGAGGTCTTGGATGGAAAGTCTTGCAGGCAGAAAATAATTAGAAATGTATTTTTGATTTTTAAGCACACCGTCTTTCATACAATAAGTTAAACACACAAAAAGTCATCAACTGGAGAACAAAAGGTTTTTGTTTTGTTTTTCCCAAGGAGATATCCTTGGCTCGATTCCAAGGAGAAGGTGAAGATGGGACCATTTTAGTAGGCCAGGACTATTTCGGGTTATGGAAATGGTGAGAACAATGTTTCTCCAATTTTTCATCTGACTAACAGATGGAGAGGAGGGACATGGGGGCAGAGAGAGGGAGAGTTAAAGAGGAGGATTGGGGGTGGAAAGAAGAGAAATAGAGGGCACTGGAGCACATCCAGCATGTATCATACTCAACAGCAAAGGGTTGGTTACAGAGTGGGAGGGAAGGGGGCTTCGGGTTCACCGCTACGAGCCTTTCTGCTCAGCACAGTGTGGATGTAGGTTCAGTGAGAGGAAAAATACAATCAGTAGGGTCGTTAGGTGAAAAGATAGACTAAAGAGCATCCTTTTTCTAGCTGAGCATATACATCTTCTTTATATGGTGTGGAGGAGAGGTAAGAGAAGCAAGTCATCTACCGTGGAAATATTGTATGACCTTCTCAGTCACCTTTGAGTCCTGAAAACATAAAAATAATTGAGTTGTTTTTAAGGAGAGAATGCTTCAGCAAGAAGGAGAGCCCCCCTGCCAAAAAAAGGTTTTCATCATGCATGAAAGTAGTTTCAATAGAGTCATGAGGAGAAACTTTTTGGTCCTTTAAACTCCTTCAAAACCAAACATTTTAGGAAATGTTGGATGGTGTGGACAAAGTGCATTTTAGATAGCCTTTTGTTCTTTAAAGAGTTTAACCAAGTCCACCAAATCTACATATTTCTTTTTTAGCCTAACGTGGAATGTGACAACATGCATTTGTTTTTAGCCTCTTTTTTTTTTTTTTAACACTAATTTATTTGGTTTTATAGCACATTTCCTTAAAGTTTTACTAGAAAAAAAAATAGCTCTAGGAGCAGAGATACCCCCACAAAAATAGTCCAAACGTGCAAAATGGATGGTTCCCTGGAAGTTATAAATATTTCAATGCTGTGATTTATTGTACGGATATTTAGAGATGGTAAAAAGTGCGCAAGAGATAAAACTCATGCTCTTGTTTCAGCTGAATTGTTCCCATGTTTTAAGGAAAGGCTTTAGGTGAACGAATTAACCAGAGCAACACGTGAAAATAAACCAAATCAAAGATTTAATAAAGGATGTAGATGACTGAATTGATTGGTTTCATTCATAAATCCTTTACTGATGGCATTTATTTGATTCAAAATTACTTGAAGGTGGATATATGAAGTCAACAGCCACATCAACTTTCTGAGTGGAAAAAAGTTAGCTTGGCTTGAAATACTAAATTTAAAGTAAATGGTTGCTGACCTTTAAAAAGTGTCATTATGTACATTATAAATTGTTAGCTACATGTGGGCTTGCTGTCAAAATTGGAGGGAAAAAAACTGTTTGTACCATTTCCCAGTCACTAAGGCAGTACAGCAGTTAGCTTGGGTCTCTTGGCAACACTTGTCCTTAAATGAGTCATGCGGTATGCTATTAGAACCTCTCAACCTGAGACCCGAAGATTAGACTAAAATAAATTTGCAGCATACAGCAGCAGTATCATCATATAGTTCATATTTTCTTGTGCAAAAAGTGAAGAGACTTAACACAGTGTGCACTCAACAGTAGGGCGATGTGTACTTGTTATTTAGGTTACCCAGATTCTTTCTTTTGGGATAACTGACTGGTCAGAGAAAATATAAACTTTTCTCTTATTTACACATTTAAAATGAATATTTTTAAAAACAAATCTTGAACACAAACTATTGCATGAAGAAAAGCATAAAGAAAATGACACCATATCATTTGTAAATAGTATAAAAAAAAAGAAAAAAAAGTGCAAAAGGACTATTTTGCAATGATGGGAAATACAAATGTACTGAGCAAACTGAGGATGAACAGGAAGACAGAAAAAATATTAAAAAATGCGATAAGGCGATGGGTGGGATCTAATAGCACAGCTGGGAAGTTAGAAAGGGGACAATGAAATTAAGAGGAAGATAAGGGAATATTTAAGTACTGAGGGAAACACGTGCTCAGCTGCAGCAGACAACATTTCATTTTGATCATTTGGATTTCCGTTTACTTCGTTGTGAATCTTGTCTCTCTGTATGCTCACGTGTCAGTTATGTTTCATTTGTAGCTCTTACACCACTTTTGCCGAATTGTTTCGTGCTGAACTCTTGTCTTCTCAGCTGGAAAACAAACTCAGAGGATGATGAAATGCTCTCGAGCGGCGTTAACAGGCAGTGGCGGTGTTATTTTTCTAAAGGATGTTGGATTGTGTTACAGATGCCATCTGTCAATTATATATGTGCAATTAAGCAGCAGAGCTCAACAGGTTTGACACAACTGTGTGGTTGTTGTTGTATTTTTGTATACTGATGAAGTGAAGCGAGTCTGTCACACTTATCTACTTGCTTTCAGTTTAGTTTTAAATCATGGTTATTTTTCAGAAACAGAATATCACCATAATATGATATGAAGATGGAAATATGCTCGAACTACACATTGATTTCCACGTCAAGTACAACAAAGCAACCTTTGGGTGCTGCAATCTTTTTCCTTGACCCTCCCATGACCTCTAACCCTCTTGACTGTTGTAATAGTGCTGTGAAAATAATATAATATATTTCTGGTCATGCAAACAGATGAGGGGGAGGATAGAAAACTCTGTGAATTGAGACAACCATGCATTCATAGAGTGAAATGCACCGACCGTGAACCATGCATGAAAGGCTTCGGCTTCACACGTATGATTACATCGTGAATTCTGAGGTAGTTGCTGATTAAAAGAGAATCATATGAGGAAAACAAAGGTTTTTGCTAATTACTTTTCCATTGTACAGTACTACAGCAACGTCACAAAAATACTTAACTTCTGCATTAAAAATATATGTTAATTGGGATTGGGTAAACAGTTGTTATTGTCACAAACGCTTCTAGTGAAAAGGTTGTTTTGCATTTATTATATTGTATACATACAATATATTGATATTGCAAACAGTGTAATTACTCTATATAGTGTATAGATACTGCTAATGTTTATTTTCTAAGAGGAAACGAATGTGAAACAAGCAGTGCTGTAATGGAAAACCAGCCACTATGACAATCAATACAGAGCACAGCTAAAGTTAATTTGTTAAATAAAATAATTCCATTGGTGACTGCGTACTAAAATCATTTTTTAAATAAATACTTATTTCTTTTTTTTTTTTTAATCTTCTGTAATAGTGGCTTGTTTAAAATCAATCAGTCTATCATCATGTGTTTTGTAAAATCTGCAGTGTTTAATAATTAAAGCCAATTCTTACTCATCAATAAAATAGACACATCATAACCTGCTGTTGAATCCTTATTACCGTTAAAAATGTATAATATACAAAATTTGTATTGCACAAATTGCACAGTTCTCTCGTACACACATTAATTAACACACTTTTTTCCCTATTCAGAGCTCACACACAGTGAGCTGCTGTCATTTGGAGGCTGGAACCACAAAAAAAAAAAAAAAAATCCATTAACAGAAGTGTAAAAACTTTCAAGAATGCTTTCGTAATGCAGGATGCTTCCAGAGTAAATGCATGCTCTCAGTGAATCCGAGTCAATGACCAAATTGATTTATAAACCTAAAAGTTTAGTTAGATGGTAACCAAATTATTTAACCACATAAGATTTTTTTGTTGTTTTGTTTTTATTTTTTGAGACATGCAGTGAGTGAAAGATTGTGGGTTATTTTTTTCAGTCACTGTGGGTGTGTGATAAACAACCGTCTAACCTTTTCAACAATTCTATCTGAACAGCGTCAGCAGCTGTGGCTCAGCTGGTTTACCTGCCACGCTTTCTATTTTTCATGACATTATTCTCTGCAATCATGTGGAAACAATCAACAAACATGCCAGTGCTTCTCTGGTGTTAGCACGGCACGTATTTTTAACAGTAGAACTTACGTTGTTTTCTCATAATGTATCACAAATCTGTTGCTTTTATTTGAGGCTGAATGAAAGGTTACTTTTAGAAGCAGACAAGAAAAATTGATTGGCCTTCATCATCTCCTGACGGGGAATAACCGAAAGCATTTGAATTAACTGCATCACTGCCTGGTTCCAAGTTTCCAAATACAAACAATTAGAGTTCATTGATATCCCTCTGTCCTTCCTGCTGGACATTTCCCATCAGTACTCTGCAGCAGCTCCCCATGGCGCTAGACTTATTGTATTTGTTTTCACCTTAACAGCCCTCGTTTCCTTTGTTTACTTACTATATTTCTCTCCTTTTTCAAGTATGGATGCTGTTGAGTTGAGAGGAACAAAATTCAGTTCTGAGAAGAATGCCGAATAAATAAATCTTTTCTTTGAATATCATCACATAGAAAGCCTGCAGCTGCCATTGTCGAGTTTTTTTTTTGTAGTGTCATCTAAGGCAGTATAACTAAAGGCCAATTGTGTGTCCTCGTGTCTGCAAAGGTCCGTGTGAGATACAAGTTCACGAGCATCTACACAGATCCTGGGGTGTCACCAAGTGACCCAAAATTTTTGATTGTGACAACATTGCAGGATGCCAGAAAAGTAAAGTGGACGTTCAGTTTGTGTTCTGCGTGAATGGCAAGTTATATGTACAGTACTGCAGTTCCTTAGTACTGCTCTTGAATTAACGGTTGCACACGCAGTTTTCTTTTTATCTATTACTTCACGTTGTCCAACCAAACACTCCAAAGAAGCTCTTCTTATTGTTGGGATTTTGCAATTATAATAATTTGCATTCATGAAAAGTGTGTGCACACCCCCGAGACTGCAGCTGTTCACAGATGTGACGGCGGAAACCATTAATTGGCCTTTTTTGTGCATGTTTAACAATAATTGCACATGTTAATGTGGGAAAAACACTTCAACGAATTCCAGGGAAGCTATAATTTATTTGTGCAGGCACTTGGCATTGATTGACAGGTTAAGATTTTTTTTTTCCCTACCTGAAAAAGAATAATAATAGATTATAAAAAAAAAATTTTTTCCTTTTGAGCTTGACTAAATTTTGAGTTTTCTTGAATTTATCTGTAGCAAGTTCCAAAAGGAGCAAGATCTTCTGCATAATGAAAACCCTGAGACGACCCGAGACTCTCTGGGGTTTCAGTCTGGCGCAGAGATACTAATTGGTCGCTGTCTATCTCTTTCTCTCTCCCTCCATTAGTGTGTGTGGGATCATAAAGTGCTCCTTTACAATGGATTTGGAAAAAGCCGGAGCTCATGATGCTGCTTTCAGATAGACAGACAGACAGACGGATGGTTCACGTGGGGGAGGGAAAGAGCGGTACAAATTGCCAGATGCAAGCTGTGACTCTGACTACATGGGTGCAGGTGCTAAAAATGGGAATTTATACGTGATTTTTTTTTTTTTTTTTTTTTTGGTGAGGGCACTCAGTGGTATTGCCGCTTTAGGCACTTCCGCATCGGCCTCATTTTTCAGACCCAGAATCTAGGCCCATTTTAAACATAGTCTATCATCAGAACACAAGAAATCTATCAGCAGCAGCGATGGACTCTCGCTCATAGCAATGGTTCGCTGCTGTTGGGTGATGGTGCGCTTAAAAAAATGACGATAATAAGACCCTTCATATTGAGGCTTTTGGGCTTCTAACTCTTCGGACCCCCCAGGCAATTCATTGATGACCCTGTCATGTATCTTCAAATCTCAAATGAAGTCTAGGCCTCAAACATACGGGGTTTAATGTTGTAATCAGGTCATGAGGGGGCTTCCTTCTAGCTGCACACATCCATTACATCCATTTCTTTTTTGATGGACAGTCTGTGAAGCTCTGTAGTTTCACTGTAGCTGGGCTTGTGCCATCGCTGGAGTTACTAGATCAAAGCCGATCTGCATGTATATCACTGACTGATGTTAGAAAGTGCTTTGGGTCCCCCGAGCAACTGGCAGCTTTGTTTCGGCAACCGGCTGCAAGGCGATTGCAATCAATTTCCACGCCCTTGTGAACAAGAAGCACTGCTTTCTATTCAACACATCACATGTCCACGTGTTGATTTAACTTTCTTTCATCTTTTTCATACTGCAATCACAGTGGTTTCACGGTGCATAATGGAACACAGATGGCAAACTCGGTTGATAATTTAGATGGAAAAGCAACAAAATCAGCATACGTCTCAAGTTATTGATTCTGTACGATTTGAAGCAGGGACCATTTGTTATCGGAAAGAGCTTTAATCTCAGCAAATTCTCAACGTGAGAAATGATAGTGTTGATTCAGGCTGCATATTTGCTGCGTGTTATTACATTAGCCATGCATAAGCGAATTGTGTAAACAGTCTCCTCAGCTTTGCAGTCTTGGATGGTCCATTTATTTGCAAGATGCAGCTTTACAGCAAACCGTCTTTGCCATAATGACATTCCCAGTGTGTCCTGTGCTCCTTCTGACACTCCCTCTTCCCTACATTTTTCTATTTGTTGCCATCTTGTGTTTACTTCTCTTTGTTATTGTGCTAGAAGCCTGTGCAGCAGATGCTCCACTCTAAATACTATGATGTGTAACACTGTTGGCATACAAGGGGGGAAAAAAATGAAAATGAATTTTGAGATTTTGTTAATGATTCCCAAACACTTGTTAAGAGCGTTGAGGATCACTAAACCCTTCTGTTACCTTCCCTCAATGCTAGCGACTCTTCACTCTTCTGAATACAGCTGACTAATACATGTGGTTGTTGGCTGAAATCTGTGCCAAAACATCAAATCAGCATTTTGAGCTCAATGTTTAATTTGTTATCTAAAATGCTGGAGTACCGAGTCAAATTAATTCAAATCTGCAACTGTAGGCAGCAAACTGTGGTTTTCCTTTTAATTTGAGTATTGGAGATGTCCACTGCCAAATTTTCTACAAATATTTCTGCATGTAGAACAACTGTCAAAAAGGCAAATAATTAGGGCACAGGCTTTAACCGTGTTCCTGAAAAATTAACAATTTGGAGAAGGATTTCATGACCGAGCTATTAATTCAGCTCTTTGTTCTTTAAACTTAAATGACAAAATATTTTTGTCATTTAAGTTTTTTCACAGCCCACTGAAATACATATCCAACAAAGATTGTGAAGAAAGGCACATATGCACTTGTAGCAATACAAACATCCTAACATTGCATATAGATTTTTACATTGAGACATACACTACTCCACATACTGTGTATTTGGTGCATTGACAGCTGATCCACAGCACATATTTTTAGATGGGATTGAGTATCTGGGCTTCATCTTACAAAGTCTTACAAACCATGTGACCATATACTGTAAGTAATTTGTTCCAAGCCTTGAATACAACCCAAGTATTGTTTCCTAGATTTTCGCCCCTGTTTAGGTTTAGACATACGTGGGATGGATCAATAAATTCCAAGATTGCTCCTTTTGCATGTGAACGATGCACAGCACCATGACATGCACGGAGCAGGAGAAAGGTATAACCCTACTGAGAAAGTGTTACAAATTGCATCACTTGTTAAAAATGAGCACCCGAGTTACGCATTTTTTTTGTGAGCGCTGGTACGGGTGCGCTTTGTAAAAATCCACTAGTTAGATTTAGGGAAAGATAATGCTTTGGGTTAAAATTATGACTTGAACCATGTTTTTTTGTTTTTTTCAACCTTGGGCTTTGAACACTGTTTAGCCCACCGGTTAATATTAATGAATATTTGTTTGCCTCAGAGAAGCTTCAAACAAATATTTCAAAAGGGTAGCTTGTTAGAAATATACAGGTTTGTTTTCGGTGTGCCTACAACACACTTCCAAGTAAACTAAATCCACTGAGACGAGAGGCATTTCAGTAGCACAAGGGTCTGATCTGAATCCACACAGCTACCTAAAAGCCTGCATCTGAAGCTCAAATGTGACTAACAAGGCTTTCAGAAAAAAAATAGGAGGTAATTTACTGGTAGAGGTCTACGTGAATGTTGCATGCTCCCTCGTTATTTTTTTCCCCTGCCTCTTTCATCAAATTGTAGTTAAATGGCATCTCTCGTGACTTCCAAATGTATTATGAGATGCAGGCGCTAATCAGTGTTGATAATAAATTGTAATGTCAACCACTTAATATGCTGATATATTCCCGAAAATGCCCTGGGATAATAGAGAGAGCCTTGCGTGTTCTTGCCAAAGATTGCTTGAAAAGTCACATTAATTACCAGCAATAAATCTGGCTCATAACTTTGAGAATGCCCTTGTTCGCTTTGTCGTACAAGGATCAGTGATCTCACTATGTTTTCTGATTTTGTACCAGCACAGGTATTACAGGATCAGCATAATGATAATCACTTTATTAATGCCAGAGTTATGTGGTTTGGAATACCTAAATCATTCAATCAGAAAGGTGACAGCCCGAGGTGTTAAAGCAAAACTACAGGATTCTAGGTTTAGGATGAGGGAACAAATTACTTAATGTAATGTATGAATGAACTCATGTGGAAAGCAAATGACGTTTACCAAAATGGAAAGGTTTATTCTCTTAGAACCATGACTATGCTTGGTAAATTTCATGAAAAGCTGCCCAATTATTTGATATCCCCAATGTGAAAAAGAAAATGTTGAGCCTTATGGTGATGAACAAAAGATGATCCAGCAAAACTACTGGATTCATCAATGATTCACCAAGTCCTGTGTTGACCTGAATTTGTAGGGGGCTACATTGATGCCTCATTGCTGTCAGAAACTGAGTTCAAAATGACAAGTTGAAACAGATTCTGGTCATTTGAAATGTATTTAATCTTTTTTTTTTTGCCTTTTTTACCCCCGTGTAAACTTTTGCAACTCAGCCAACTGTAGAACCTTGTTATGCCTCTGCACCAGTGACAGGACATTTCTTCACATTGGCAGAAACGTTAATTTGGACTCAAAGATCAACTGGTTAGAATTTGGTGACCAAAAGTCACTGTGACTTAACATCTGTGCCATTCTTGTGAATGTAATATCTGCAACTTGACTGGTTGTTGGAGGCATTCTACCGCCGGGCCATAATTCTAGTTTTATTCGAGTCAGCAATATTAGTTCCAGAAATTTTCTAAATTTAAGTAAAAAGATGTGCATAGAAATGTCCTTAGTACCTTGTAAAGGGAATGGGATGGTAATTTTAAAACAGTGAGGGCTGTTTAAATGTTTAGAACGCTATAAGACATGCACATACTGTACCACAGCAGAAACAGAGGTTGGTTCTATAAAAAATAATTTGTGCACACAAATAAACAATTTATCAAATATGACATAATAAATAACAGGGAAAACATCAAAAATATCTACGTATCTTTGCCTTTGAACAAAGCTGCATTAAATATGTCCTATAGATTGCTCAAAGCCAAACTACATAATCAAACTGACACTACCATTTGACTGCCACTGTTCAGTTACGAAGGAGCACTCAATCTCATTAAGTACAAATGAAAAATTGTGTCCAAATGTTTTTCTTTTACTTTTGATTACCTGCCGGTCTCTGTGCAATCACTTCAAAGTGAAATATTTTGTTTTTCTAATCAAGCCTTGGCAGACAAGCCAAAAAAAGTTAAGCTCTGGCCAGCACTGCCAGAATCAAGTTTCCGTTTCCCTCTGCAAGAGAAAAAGAATAAAGGATACCATCTTTTACCATTAACGTAAAGGAATGATGTGTTTTGGTTTGAAAAATAATGTTGACAGTCCATGCAACACAATGATGGTTTGATTACAACCTGCACATGTGTGCACTGTGGTGATATAAAATGCATGTCATTGTCCCCTGGCGGTTTTGTGGTTCATCCTGCAACACATTTGTATCAAATAAAGAGATTATAGAAATCTCCTTCAAGCATGCAGCCACTTAACCCACATACACCTGACAGGAGGAGCTTTTTTATTACATGTATTCAATGTTACAACCAGCCTTGACATACATCTCCACTCAAGATCAAATGTAATGTTGCATAACATACTATTTGTAGAAATATCATATTCCATAAATATTACATTCTATTAATAAAATACAAAAGAGAGTAGGAAGCTTATCTACAATAAAAACCAAATTGATGCCAACAGCAAAAACAAAACAGATTTTTAGTATTCATGAACATAGAATAAAATGATGTGTATTTGGACATTCAGTATTCTTTTTCATTGGCAGAAAGACCATTAGACTACAAGCGTTGTGTTACTTACTATACTAACTGATTGCCAAGTGGCTCCACAAGAGAATACTAAATCACAGTGCCATTCATCACGAATGCATAGCTGAGTTGGTTTACATCCCCAGAATCAATCATCTAAATGGGGCCATGAAAGCATAGAGTGTGCTATTAAATGAGTTGTATCGGCAGCGAGGCTCACGGTTCACCTCAGAGTGTAATCAGCATCACTGCTGGAAGGGTGAAAAACACAAGTTTTCAAACTACAAGGTGGAACGATCAAACTTTTTCACACCGGTAATATAATGGTTAGAAGTGAATAACAAGTGCACCAAGAAACCTTTACAAATCCATTACAAATCAGATCAATGAATTGATCAGAACAACAGCTAGACCAAAGTAACGATGATTCATAAGGTGGTCTTCATGACAGCATGTTTGTCACTGCTCTAGTCGGAATTACAATCCCTGTCGGGACCTCATGGTACGTCACATGGATGCTGTGTATTTTGCCAAAAGACATTTCAAGCAAAAGTAGTATTCGATATTCACTGGGAACTACTTGATTATTACTCAAAGACGTGATTCAATCTAATCTCACAACGCCACACAGTTTACAGAAGACTGATTGAAAAACATTCGTCTTCTCGAATTTGTCGTCCAATGATGGTTGTCAAACTGCTTTTTGGTGCATTGCCGCCACCCTGCAGAAATAATAAACAATTACTAGTAGGCACCAGTAAAAAGAACCTAAATAAGAAAATAAGATGGTCGCAAAAACTATTCCATTTTTTTTCGCTCTTAATGACTATTCAAAAATTCACAGATCACAATTTACAAACATACTTTTCTCACTATGCAAGAAGGGGCCGAGAAGCACAGCAACATGCAAAAGGTAGGGAAGACGCAAACATCTGGTTGCTGGGAAAAACAGATGGAAAGAACGTAGGTTTCAAAATATCGTATTGATTAGCTTTGCACATTTTTCACGTGGAAGAAAGGACACACACAATGCATTTTGGTAAAACATACAAATGTATGTGAAATGTAATTAGAAAGTTGTTTACAACAAAACTCCATAAGGGTACCTTCCTTGCAACCACTAGTGTGTCTTTTCTGTCAGCAGACAACGATTTTAGCAGGATAGATATATCAATCTCTGCTGATTAGTAACTGACAACACAGCAACCTCTACCCCAGACAGAAAAAGGTAATAATATCTAAGTGAGTGATGACAGGAAAACAAAGCTCACTCAAATTATTAGGCAGATTTTTTTTTTTTTTTGGAACATACTGGCACACAGATGGTCAAGCAGAGAAGTGGATTATGCTGCTTGACGAGCTTAGGTACTTTTGGGGTATTTTTGTGAGACGGATAAGCAATTTAGCAAATGTTAGGTAGGTAGGTAGGTAGGTATATACTTTATTAATCCCCGAGGGGAAATTTTTAGCTAATTTTTAGCTACACAAACTAACATTTGCAGCTAACATTCCTCAATTATCTTGCTGGTGAGCGGGCCCAAAATGAAATTAGCTCTTAAATCTGGAGTGCCTGCATGCAAACGGGTCGTGAGCCAGAAATTTGCAGGTGACATATTAGTAGGATTCATGATGCTGTCATAATAGCATTATTTCAAACAACATAAATGCGACACTCAATGTCAGAGCTGTTTCTGCACAGAGCTTGTCTTCTAGGAATTTATTAACGAGGCGTAGCTGGTACAAAGTAGAGCACAGCGCAGTTGTTTCCCTCCAGCACCACCGTAAAGTACAAAGCAGCCGGCAGGTCAGATCAGCCAGGTAATAATTTGTTCGGAGGCCTGAAGCAGCTGTTCTACATGATGCCCTTCCACTGCAGCAACAAACAGCTCCTTCCTATAACTGGACAGAGCTCCTCAACTACACAAATGGAGTCTGTTTGTGAAGGTACGTGTGTATTCAGGATTTGATTCACTTCTAGCTGTATCATTCTACATATTACAATGTGAGGATAGCATTTCTTTTTTTATTTGAAAAAGAACAAACAGTAGTGCGTGTGTGCGTGTGCGTGTGCGTGTGTGGTGGGAGATCAACCAAAACCAGTCAAGTAAAATAAAGTGTCCGCCTGTTGCAGTGAAACTGAGGTGATTGAATCTGGCATGCTTTATTATGAGTCACAGCACTTTGCTCTTCACTTCAACACCAATTAGGACCTCTCACCTTTTCAGCCTTGACCTCTACAGGACAAAATGTCTCTCTCTGTGCACGCTGATGAAACCTGAATCTGGACTGGACTGACATCAATCCCAATACTGGGCCCCTCAAGGCTGACACATCATGTTCCTGGTATGAGGCTGTTAGGCCGCCCTGACCTTAGCCTCCAGTTTGTTGGCTCTCTATCTCCAGACGTCCAAGTCTGTATCTTCCAGTAGACAAGCTGTGTACTGTAAACATAAGCTGTAAATCCGAACAGCAGGTAGATGCCAGTTCAGTATAGTTTAAATCCTGCAGAGAAGTGCTGTTGCTATTTTTTGGGGAAATAATAAACTATTGCCTTAAAATAATAAGTGCACTAACAAAACACTGATGATACTAATAACAAAAACATGAGGAATTCAATAATGGAAAAGATGTGAGGCCCACAATGGACAAAAAAAATGTGTTTCCATAAAGCAGCTTGAAATACATCAGTATTTGTTTCCATGTCTTTGCTTCAGTTTGTCTGTTTTGTGCCGTAAATTAATCCTAATTTGAACAAAGTATGCTGGTTGTCAACAAAAAATCAAATCAACAATTTTGATAACCATGTAAATATTTTATGCCAAATATTCACTGCTCGCAGACTTTCAATGATTCAATGGTATCAATTTTGGACTGTTAATGGGACAAGTGCTCTGAAATTGACTAAAGTTTTGTAAACTTGTAATTGCCAATTTTTCCTTTATTTATTTTCTGATTCAAAATATAAAAATAATGGAAATGCAGCCTAACTTAAAAGTTTCTAATTCATCATATTATAGCTTTCTTCTTCATCACCTCCTGTGTTAATCAATAGCCAGCCCTCAGAATGTGATACAGCTCTAGGTCCAACTTAACGAGCTCATCAGGTCCAGGTCAAATCCATCTGGGTCCTCAGATGATCATCAGCTCCAGCAATAAACTGCTTTAGTCGCCAGAGGTCGTTTCCATAGTTATTTTTAACCACCAGAAGTGTCTATACTCCATTGGGGTGAATTCATATGCTGTCTACTACCTCATTTCGAGAAATTCAATGGACGAGTTGCCAAAAGTATTTCTTCGCTGACTTCTACAATCCATTAAGTTATGACTAAATCTGCGTTGTGAAAGAAAAGTTGAAAAGAAGCCTTGAATGGTTGAAATAACTTCATAATTTTTTTTTACAAAGATGAAGACAGTGAATGTCACATACAGTCGTTCAAGGATGAATTACTCCTGTCTTCATATCCCAAACTTCATCCTACAAATTTCATGGGAATCTAAATTCTCTCCTTATGTTCTAGCACCTTTCCTTCCTCTAGTGACATCATCACACATCGCAAACACCGGCATCTGCCATGAGAAACTTCCGTGACTTCCTGATGGATCTTCCAGAGCTGAGACGGTTATGGTTTAATTAATGATGAAAGGCATGTCTGTAAAAGGCAGAGGTTGCCTGTGATGCGGCATCTGGAGGAAAGCAGTGTGGGGAAAAACCTGCAGCTTTGTCATCTTGATCTCTGGAGTCTCTTTGCCTCTGCACCGCACTGCACTCTCAACCATCCATCATTGTTCTGAGCGCCATGTGTTCGTCTGGCTTTGTTTTACTCTCCTGTTGATTTGGGTGTTGATGATGAAAACATAACGGTCCTACTTTGCTTCTACAAATGCCATGAAACATGTGTGCTGATGCATGTGATAAGGAGTGGATGTATTTATTGTGCGTTCGTGTGCAATGGGAAAAGGCGACACATAGGAGCGAAGGCGTGTATTTCTCGACATATGGTGCCGAAGCAAACAAAAGCTTGGGGGTCATATGACTTCCTGCAGGTGCTGCTCACTGTTGAAGTGCCTGGGATACTCCAGATGCCATTTCAGTTCTGCTGATATTTATTCTGAACTTGAAGTGGATGGGATACTTAAATTCAACCCTGAGATAAGGCTTTTCCAAAGATACATATATTTCCATGGACCTACGGGGAGAAGGATGTTACGTGTAACTGTAGGTCAAAGATGCCTGCAGAGGTGCTCAGCTGCACATCTCACAAATCTCCACAACCTCCAATGCAGACCTGCGTGTCCTGCAAGCTGATTGGTTGAATTAACGCCAGTCAGCAGATGTTAAAAAAAAAAAAAAAAAAAAAAAAAAAACGTAAGCACACCAAATGCAAATACAAAAAACCCTGCTGTGGTAACATACTGCATCTGAGCAACGCCCCTTGGATACTCACCTGGAGGCACACCAGAGAAGTATAATTACAATTCAAAAGGCTGCGTGAGCAATATCTGCCCTACTGCAACCCTCTTTTTTTTTTCCCAACATGGCCTTGACTCTACCCATGCACATGTCCTCTCAGAAATCATTCAGCAGACTATTATGCTCCATTGCTATGCTGATGATACTCCGCTCTATTTGTCCCCCGGACAACCTGTCTTGTTACATATCTCAGCTCAATCTGGTGATTCCAACCAGTCCTTCTATTCAGCACAGTACTTGTATCGAGTTCGACCTCTCCTTGTTCTCACCAACAAAGTCCGTAAGAAAATCGACATCCTGATTCATGACCAACAAACGTTACGTCCAACATCTGGCATTCTGTCAACATCAGAAAGATCAAGTCTTATCTGACTTAGCCTGACTCTCAATTCCTTGTACAAGAACCCGTCATAACACTCTGCTGGCTTAACCCAAAGACTTGCTCTAAACATTACAACGTGTCTTCTGAGGTACAGAGAGGGTGTGAACTGTGAGCTGCATTGAACACAACACGTCTTGCTACAATTTGGCCAATTGCAATTATTGTCATTGTCAGATTTGCAGCAAAAAGGTGGCAGTCGAAGGTGTAATTTATATGTTCCAATGTTCAATGCCAATAAATGTATCTTATTCTTTATGAGGTGTGTGTATTATGAACATATGATTGGGCTTACAGAAAAAATAATTCATCTCCATTATTTGTAAGGCAATTAACTGTCAAGTACAATGTCATGTTTATGACAGTCCTAGGTGAGGTAATGACAATTTTGATTATATCATTTTTCATTCATCTAACAGAGGCATCTCAGGTTTTCAGGTTGATTGTATGATTACGAAGGTCGACACAGGTTTTCTATGTGAGGCTTGTGGTGCATTGTAGCTCATGCAAAATTAAATATTTCTAGGAGGATAATGGCTACACCGAGAACACTTGTCTCACCTTGTAAAGAAGAGGTAGGCGTGACAGAGAGCCTGTCAGAGGCATTTTTCAACGTGCAAATGTTTCCCACGTCCATGACTGTTTAAATAAAAGCAAACTGTAACATCAAAAGATTTTGTCCTTGTTAAGAGTCTGGTTCCGTTCACCACGGCCAAACTTCTGTTTAAATTGACACATCTGCTGTGGATCTAAAATGAAATGCCACACGTTCTGATCAAAGGAGAATTCAACCACTTTGATTAAGTCAGAGCCACACAAGACATACCTGTAATCCTTTCATCAGCCGGTTACACACACCCCTTTGAAACACAAGCTCTATTGGGGACTTTATACTTGATTTATGAAGAGCTTCAGTTTACATATTTGCAGTTACAAAAAAAATCTATGGAGGGCACAGAAGCTCATTACTGCCATTTTTATTAGCGTTGACATCTAGACAACAGTGGACAAGGTAAGGGCTCCTTGAGGAACCACTTAATTCCAACATAATGATGAATAGATCCATTTTCATGAGGAAGGAAGTATTAGAACAAAGAATGTCTTAAAGTGACAGAAGAGAATTGTTCTCTCCAGTCCTGTCATTGGTGGTTTTCCTTCATTTTTTCAAATTGTATGTGTACAAGTCCTGAGCGTCATTTCCCAAAGTTAAAGCGGTTTACTATGAGCTATCTTGGCTGTTCTTTTTATAGGCCTGGCCAAACAGAAACAAGGCTAAGACAGGAGAATTGCCTTCAAAAAGAAACAATGAAACGGTGTTTTTGACATGGGAGCAAATGCACAACACGCCTGGTTTCAAAATGATTCATGGAACAACAACACTGTTGCTCAGTGATGGAAAATAACATTGCCTTGTTCTCTTTTAAAAAAAACAGAATGGATATTGTTTTATCTGAATTTGAATTTCACACTAGGACGTAATTTTGTAAAAAAATAAATTTAAAAAAAAGTTCCATTGTTTGTAAGCTTATGGGGCTCCACAGAACGTAGTGGGAGATACAGCCCCTTCCAGGGGAGTCACTGCTGTCAGCCGTACTTATTGTGGCAAGTAGATAAACTCGTGCCGGTCGACAGGAGGAGCTAGTGTAGGCACAAACTTCTAAAATCCACAAAGGCTTAACACCAAACAGCTGTTATTACATAGTTAAGTAATAGCTGTCATGACCACTGGTGCCAGCGACGATACCTTCACAGACTGTAAGCATCTATCAAAAACAACATGTGTTCTCATTTGACTGCAAAAACAGATCTGAAATGCCAAATCAAGGCAAATCAACTGTGGAACAAAATAAATCAGCTTCAGCAGAAAGTTGTATTCACACGGTTCACACAAGATTTTTCGCCAAGGCAGAAAATTAAAAACTAGAAGCTGTGAAAATAACATTTGTGGCACAGAAACAGGAATTTGCTGATACTGTTTTCACTCAAAAAGCACTAACAAATCCCAAAAACGTTTAATCCGCTTCATCCAGCTCGGATCCCTTTAGCCAAAAACATAACTAAATTATCAAATGATCAACAAAAAATGTTAGTCTAGTAATTTTGTTTCAACACTTCTCTGCTCCTGAGGTCAACTTTTTAGAGAAACAGACAGACTTATTTAGCTTGCAATTGGTGCGTCAGTGGGACATGTCATGGCTGCATCTCAATCCAGGTGTCACCACTGTGGATAACACAAAATTTTAAAAAAGCAGACAAGGAAAGGATTGATAAACTGATAAAAAATAAATAAATAAAAAATTTTTTTTAAAAAGTGCCATGTGAACATCGTATCAGTATTCAGAACACAAACCTCCCCTCAAAGTGCATTCATAAATATGTTATGAGCGGGCCTGCTGCAACCATACGGTCCGGCAGTGATGGATATTCAGGGTGAAGGGGTTCTTGTGAGAGCAGCATGTAAAGGATGACTGGGCCAGAGTTAGTAACGCACCATTAACTGACTCCTCAGGATGCCCACAGACTGGGAAGAGAAGGAAACCCGGCCGGTCAGGAAATCAATATGAAGCACATCAGTATGTGAGTCGGTGAGAGAGGGAGGGGACGCGTTTGCCGTATTAGGATCACTTTAAACACAGTGTGCAGCAAACACAGCGCTGGTCTGGTAAGTTTGGCTGCACATGTTGACACGAGGCGGAAAGACAAAAGGGCCTTCAATACTGCATGAAAACAGACAGGCTGTATGTCCATATCACATCAACAGATCCATGTACATACGATTCTGCGGCGTTCTTTTATAATTTAAAGGTTCTGCGCTTGTATCTTAAATCTTGCAGCAAAACAAATATGAGTCACTTCAATGGTTCAATAATTGACATTTGTTTCTAAATTAGGAAACTACAGTGTTTATAGGAAAACTAATACAACACCTCAAGGAAAAATACTTTTTAAAATGGTAAATGACCACAAAAGTGCAAAGGAATATTAGTTTTTTTGTTTTGTTTTTGAAGTATACATTTTCACACAAATATAAATCACTGATAATTGTTTAAGCTTTTCTCTCCTGAATCCTCAAAGTTGTAGCTGAGAAGAATCAAACACAACAAACTGAATAGTGGGTGTTTCTGTGTCTCCATAGTTTTCCTTTCAGAAAGTACAAACTTCCATAATGGAGGCACAAAATTTCTTCCATTTTGGTATCTTTAACTAAAGTAACTCCTGATCTGTGTTCTGGTGGTCTTTATAAAATTACATCATCAATTACATATTAGCCCATGCCTGAAGTGCAGTCAGATTTCCTGTTTACGTTGGTGGGCATAGTGTCCTTAGGTTTTCAGTCAGATCCACCACTTGCTCCACCCCAGCTCGTCTAAATATGGTCACATCTACTTCCAAAAAAACCCCAAAGTTAGCAACACAAAAAATGCCAGGCTGGAGGTTTCAAAACTGTGGTTCACAAACCAATCAGTTGACGTCATGTTGGGAGACAGAGCCGGTCAACTAGATGAGATTTCACCACATGAACACGACATGACACGATTTATTTAGTTTTGGCACGAACTCCATGCGGGAAAGCGTCTGAGCCTGGGTCGCATGCTGTGATTCGATGGATGGGAAGGAGTGGGAGGCAGGAGGACAGAGGAGAGGGAGGACCAGACAGAAAAGTCTGAATGAACCTGACTCAGTTTCATTGTTGCCTTCCAATAATTGAGTTGTTCTGTTCATACAGCCAGAAGGCATGCTTTCCGTTTGCTTTGAGTAGGTTTTGATGACTAGTTTAGCAAGTATTACTTCAACAACAGATGTAAATATTGTACCAAATCAGGTGAAATTGTGATTTAATTACATTCTCCACAGAGTCTGTTTGTATTATTAAGTCTGTTTACTTCATGACATAAAGGGAAGCCTACTTTATTTGATCATTTCCAAATAGGACACAGCTGTTGAAATCACCATGTTTATGTTCTTTCACTGACTTTACGAGAGAGTACGACAGTCACACTGAATAAAAAGGTTGGCAGTAAGATGTCTTGGAGAATGGAGAATATTATCATGCGAGAACCATTATCAAAGCTGGAAGAAGTATTCAGATCCTTTCCACAAGGAAAAATATCAATACAATGATGTAAAAATACTTCATCACAAGTAAAAATCCTGAATAAAAAAATCCCACTTCAGTAAGAGTTCATCAGTGTTTGCAGCAAAATGTAGTTTAAGTATAAAACGAAAGTAAACAAAAGGACTGGTTTGGTCAATTTTTGATCAAGACCTCAACTACTGTGGAAATGAGCACTAAAGCTACACCATAGCCTCTTGCCACAAACTTATAAATTCATTTTAACAACACAAGAAAGGCGCTTGTGGTGTTATCATGATATTTGGACATAAAGTGCCTTCCTGTGGGAACAGGTTTTGCATTCGGACTTCAAATGAAGCCCTAAATGAAATTCAGTGCTGTCAAAACCAGCTTGTTCAGGTGGCGTTGAACCAACGAGCGCGTGGTTTCTTGAGGTATTCATTAAAAGAATATTGTCAGAGTGGAAACTAAAACTCTAAAATACCTGCTATTGCCACCTGAAATGGGGCGTTCATGTCGTTTCTCACAAAATCATCCTTTCATCGAAAGTAAAAATGGTCTTTGAAGTCATTATATCTGAATTTCCGCGTACACATTACATAGTGGCTGAGTTTTTAAAAACGCTTCTAAAAATCACGTGGATAGGTGTTTCTTTTAAAACTGCTGAACTCCTCTATCACGAGCAGACAGGCCTTCACAGCTTGAGCCCTCACGTATTGTCTCTCCATTAAAGAAGCGTACTCAGACTCCAAATTGGTTTTACTATCTCAGCAGCTCAGTCGTCTGTTAATGATATTTAAACCTGTGGTGTGAAGACACCAGAGAGCTACAGCACAGTTTTTTTTGTTTCTTGTGAAGTATCATAGGAGGTGGAGGTCAAAAGAATTGTGTGTGTGTGTGTGTGTGTGTGTGTGTGTGTGTGTGTGTGTGTGTGTGTGTGTGTGTGTGTGTGTGTGTGTGTGTGTGTGTGTGTGTGTGTGTGTGTGTGTGTGTGTGTGAAACTGTCTGCTGTTTACGGGTGGGTGGTTTTGCTTAAGATTTTGTTTACACAAGCTGCTGCTCCCATGTGGTGTTTCTTCTTGTATAAAAGCTTCCTGAAAAACTCAGTGTTAAAAGTGCTGCCAAATGAGAAAAACAACACACACACACACACACACACACACACACACACACACACACACACACACACACACACACACACACACACACACACACACACACACACACACTGACAGCGTTTGTCTGCGGCGCTGATCGGCTGCAGGGCTGAAAACGATAAAACAAAGCCATTAACAGCGGATGAGATGGTCACTCCATCCTCGCCAAGATCCATTTGAGGGTGCGATTTTTCATATTCAGGAAGGCAATGGAGGTCTGAGTCAGATTAGAATCTCAAAGAAAAGTAATATCCTAGCAGTCACCAATCCAACATGCAATATGGAAGAAAAATTGTCTGATGTTTTTAGCTACACAAGCGAATAGTTCTTTTCAACATGATTCCTGTAAATCAATTCGGGCCACTGCCTTGTAAATTAATTGACACTAACAGAGAAACTCCCAGGTTTCCAATACAGTTTGACAAGAAATAAGACGTTACATAAATTGTCAATGTCATACAAGAGCAGCCACTCAGGGAAGCTTAATGAGAACATCAGAGAAATAAACCCAAGGCTGTAGATGGTGGAGAAATGAGGCATTAAAATGATAGGACGTCTCGTGGGTATGAAGAGGAAAAGACAGCTTTCTTTTAGCTGTCTGAGTAACATGAAGACACCCTCTTTTATAAGTTATCAGTTTTAAAACTGAACCTTCATATCCTTCTCATCTGCAGCCATTTTTCCTGCAGGAGTCCACTCAAATAGTCCTGCCATGAAAGGAGAAAGCAGCCAACTCCTTTCTTTAAAAGTTTTAGAATTTTTCTTTAGAGCAAACTTTGGCAGAAAATTGATGTTTCATGGGGGAAGAGCAAGACTTGTGTTATCGTCCGTTAGCTTGAGTATTTCAGTATTTTACGCCACTGTCAACCATTTTCCAAAGCAAGACCATCAAAAAGTACATACAAACACATGGGGCTCTATTTTAAAGTTGTACTGTAAAATGGAGGTTTTTTTTTCCTCATACTCTGAGCCAGATATGTCCACTGCAGTACCACTTGCTTACAACAAACTTTCCATCTTTTCCGTTTTCATTTTTACAAAAAGATTGGTAAAAACATAATTGTCAGCCTGATTTATGTCACATACATGCTAACTTTAAGAAATTTACAGATGCAAAAAAAGGTGTAGTGAAATGAACTCTTAAATGTGTATTTCAGATGTTCCCTTTCCATTAGTCTCAAAGAAGACATGTTATGGAAGTAAAATAGCCCAAAATCGCAAAATTGACCAGTGCGTGAAAAAGATGTTTTGCCTGCAGTGTCAGAGTTATCAGTTTAAATATTTAGCGTAAGATCTTTTGCAGTCAATGACTGACTATGGTCATTGTTTGACCCGCAGGCATCGGCAGACACTTGGTATGTTTCCTGTTGTTGCTCTGTCAGACTTGTACTACAGGATTATCTCAATTTCATAAATATCTATTAATATTACAGGATCTCTTCGCCTTCAGCCTGGTCTGCAGCTGTGAAACACATGATCAGTTAGACTCGAGAAAGTTCCACTGTTTGCCTTGTCTGTATGTTAATTCCCCAGTTGTATTGCCCTACAGTTAAGGGACTGTGTATGAAAAAAGCCTCGACGCACTAAACGGTTTATCCACTATTGATGTGAACAACCGGAAATCCAACGTGAAAATCAGCACTTTAACCCCACATCCGTCGTTTATTTTCAAATCCAATACGCAGCAGTTCAGCGACCAAACAATAAAACGCGATAACACTCCTAAAACTTCACTGACTTTATTGCTCCACGGCCTCCTTAAAGCCTGCTCAAACCGTGGGACAACACAAGCGCAAATTTCTGTTTGCCTACACACACAATCATGCACGGTAAACATGCTTGCAGTGTGTCGTGTATTTGAAGATTGAGCACAGACTGTATAATTGACTTGCCAGTTGCCATGACCTAAATATGAAGGAATGGTATTGCCATGCAGCTCATATGGAGCCCGTGTTGGCAAGCCTTAAATTTATGCTCTGTAGCCTGGGACTGCCTCTGAAGGCTTGGCTAAGACTGATTTATGTAAATTTAACCAGAGCTAAAATCCTCCCATTTGAACGGAGGCTTGAATAGTAACTCGCAGTCATTACAG
Organism: Brachyistius frenatus; assembly: GCF_029030835.1. NCBI lineage: Eukaryota > Metazoa > Chordata > Actinopteri > Embiotocidae > Brachyistius > Brachyistius frenatus. The sequence goes on from NW_027210604.1 coordinate 1,390,624, forward strand.
TAATGTCATGCAGTCGGTTCCAGAGTCTTATTTCACACGGGAGCAAATCCCACCTGTCTGGAAAAAGATGGTGGAAGAAGATGGTCAATAAATATTTCATAAGTTTCATTATTGCATATTTATAGTGTGTCTGCCACTCAATAAATCTGCCCGAGTCTGCGCCCAGAAACAATCTTTAACCCAACAGCCACAAAGTCGAGCCGTGCGGCACGGGGAAGGCCGAGTCAGCTAATTTACCTGTCCTGCCAAGTGAAGCCCACACAGCCGTTACAGCCGGCGTAATGACTACAAGGGCAGAGTGTTGTTAGCTGATCTACTGCGCTGTGAAGTTTGTCTTTGAAAGTATCAGGACATGGCATGTGCAAGAGAAAAAAAAAGAGCCACAGCAAATTAGGCACTTTGTAAATGACTATGAGTTTGGGTTTCTATCTTCATGATGTGAGTGTCTAACAGCTCAGCGGGAGAGCGTGGAAAACAAATGATAGGACATTCTAAACCTGGGGCTTCAAATGAAAGACTGTCACACCCCACAGAACACATTAATAATCATCGGAAAATGTGTTAGAACCAAAGGAATCAAATTAAAGTCACACTTTGGGTATTCCGTCTCTCCTTTATTTTATTTTTAAGTCTGCTTTTTGCGTTTTATTTTGAAGTTGTGCCCTGTCTTTGCGTTTTAGTTTCCTGCCTTTGAGGTTTATCACCCATTGTCATCTCTTCCCGACTGCTTTACCGCCTCTCCGCTCACCTGTTTCCAAATTACCATCAGCCTCCTCTGTTTCCATACCTCCCGTTCTCCTTCCCTATTTGCAACACTGGTAAAAAAGAAACCCGGGAAAAACCAAACCAAAGAAGCCAGAAAACCAAAAGTATAAGAAAAAACAAACTGCATAAATGGAGAATAAAGTTTCCACTGAAAAATGAATAATGAGTTAATTACTTGAGTATTAGTTTCTTACTTTTTACAAAACTTCCAAGAAAGTAATTAGGAAATTAAAGCCCATTAAAATAAAGCATTGGTGAATTGTCCTTCAGTTCTATCCTTAAGTCCACAAGGTTTTACATCAAAGAAGGAAATTGCTTTGGAAATAACCACTCGGACCAACCCAGAAGTTTTCACAGTGATTTCCCCTGTAAAACAGTCTTATGGTGCAGTGGTTGCAAATCCCCACATTAGACTGACCGACAACTCCCTCAAAGCTTAATGGACACACAATAAGTCCGACTGACTTCTTCAAGAGCACAATCTCTCAGTACGACCTTCGTTTGGCTGACGTCGTCACTCGCCACTTTCCCTGCAGATGTTTTAGCTCTGTGCGGTATGAATCTGTCAAAAGATGCAAGGAGCCGTCAGAAGATGTGACCCCGACACCTTCACCTCGGTCCCCAATGAGCTGCCGGGATGTTGCCACAGCCATTATTTCCCATTAGTCCTTGACAGCTGGACCATTTGTAGCAGCAAGACCTTGCAGAGAACCGGGTCAGCTACCTGTTCCTTTGTTAGAACGTGTGCTGGGCTCCAGCGCCAGGTTTTGACCCCGCCTCAAACCTCCCCGTGTGCGTATTTTTGTTGGAGGTTATCTGGACATAAGGACATTTGAGTTTAAAACCTACTTTTACTGTTAATAGGTTGCTTTGACTGAATGTTGTAAAGAATAAACTTCAGGATATTCAAACCAAATAATAACTAATAAAAACTAACCTTATAGTTACAAAATGCTTTTCACGCAGGAGAAAAAGACGTGAAAAAGATGCAACAGAAAAGGCAATGACAAGAATAAACGCTCTATTCTAACAGTCGAAAGTACATCCGGGGCGTGTCCGAATTTACGTTTTGCTCATTTTATGCTGGTTATTTTGAGTGTAAATTAAGGCTCACGGTTCGACTGGTTGTACTTAATCTTATAATTAGTCTGTTTTAGGTGCAACATGAAATGGTTTTGGCATAACCAGAGCCTGGTAGTAATGTGCTGTTCTCCTCCCTTTGTTGTTTAATAGTGCTGGCAAAAAAGCTTTTAGGTGAATTACCGCCACCTTCTGGTGGTAGCAGTGTGTCAAGGGGAATAAGTCAACACGATAGTCACATAAACTATTGGATTTACTTTTAGCATGACTTCTTGAAAATGTTTAAATCCTGACCTTTCACTACTGAGCACCATCCAACACCTTTTGGATGAACTACAACATTGACCTCAGTTCAGTACTCATGTAATCAGCCTTATCTTTTAAGCATTCGTGGCCCACCTCACAATTGCCTATTAGAGATAGATTTAGACGTGCAAGCCTCCTAAAGCTGCTGGGATAAAAGTAAAGCAGAGATATAAAGCGTTGAGCCTTTGCTCGCCCCTCAGTGCACAAGCAGCTTTGAGAGGTCTAAATGTTCTGAACCCACCAGCATGATTCACTCATGTAAGTATGCATAATCAGATGCACACTACAGTCTGTCTCCCTTTTCTTTTCCTCAAAAACACACACAAAAAAACCAAAAAAAACAACAAGCGTCCATCCTTTTTAGCCCAATCAATTCATTTAGTGTACCTCGCTGACACCAGAGCCCGCCGGAAATATACTATCCTTAAAATCCCCCCCCTCCCCCTCTCCTTTAAACGTCTGCTTTGACTCAGCATGATGAATGATCGGTCGGGCCAATCAATTCTATTTAGATAAGCTCGCCTCCAGAGAGGACAAGAAAAGGAAGAAGGATGGATTTTTTTGAGTTATTCAACACAGAGGCCCAAGGTTATTGTCATCTGGGATGCTCGCCAGCCTGATATTTCACAGGTAGGGCAGACTTGAAAGCTGTATTCCCTGAGATTAAGCGCTAGGAAAATATTATACACAAAAAAAACCATTGTACAGGATGAGCTTGATGAATCCCCAGTGCACATTTGCTCACAAAGATGGAAAATGCAAGAACAAGGTGATTTGTAAATATGTAAAAAAAAAAAAAAAGACGTGAAATAATTAAGTACAGCCTATGGAAATTGTCCATGGGAAAAAAAAAGTACTGACAGATAAAGGGAGTATACTTGAACAACACAAGAAAATTGGGGTTTTTCAGTCATTTACTTCACAACAATAACAATAGAAGTCATTTTCTTTGGTGGTAAAAGTTTGCGCATCCTTTACCTCAGAAGCCAGACCCACTGTTTTGTGTAAAATTCCGTCCGTTACTGAGGCCAAACATCTCAATCGTAGCACTACTGGTTTTTTTTTTTTGGAGAGCAAAGGCTTTTTCTCGGTACACCTCCTGTGCGGGACACATTTTCAGAATCTCTTTCTTTTTGCATCAAACTGGATCCATCTGGCCAGATCTGCTGGGGCAGCCAGTCCCAGAAAAAAAAAAAAGGCAAATGTTTAAACAGTTGTGGATGAATTTTTTTTTTTTTTTTTAGGATTTTATTTGAAATATTTTGGGAATCTTTTGTCAGACTTAACCTTTTTTTTTTTTTAAGGTCCTAAAGAGCTGTGTAGATACTGGCAAGATGGTGCTGCACTTCCCCTGCCAAGAAAATACCAGACTCTAAACGTCAGAGGTTAAAATAAGACACCTGTGACGCTCTAAAGCTGGCTCTCAAGCTAGAGAAAAAAATAGGGACAATTTTTTTTTTTTGTCTGATGCGCCACTCCTCACAATCGTGGGGGCGTTTCTGAGTTGGGAACCAATCATGTGCCGAAAGGATCTTTTCGTCTTCGGGGTTTATAGACATGACCTTATTTTAATGACTATATCGGAGTCTTTCCAATTTTGAATTATAAATTACAATCATTTTTATTATTGAGGAAAGGGAGGGAGGGCTTATGGAGCTGAAACCCACAATGGCCAATGAGAGCAAACAGACCGAGACACTTCAACAAGACCTTCAAGTCCAGAACACAGTACAATTAAAGGACATCTCCATGGCAGTGGAAGGTCGGAGAATGTATAAAAATGACGACATTTCTAATAATTATAGGTTTCCCTCTTCCCTGCACCCGTGTACAAATAACTTGCACTAGCTCTCTTTGAGACAAACAATACAACTTTTTTCAAACTCACCTCCAGCTTACTGCAAAATGGGTCATTTTCACTATATCTGTCATCTCTGGCATTATTTTATCCATCGTATTTTGTTTTTTTTGGTGAAAAATTTTGCAGCGCAGGTGCAAACATTTGCCGACGACGGTTAGTTTTTCTCTGAATTCACGTTTAAGCGCGCGAGACGCCGTGAGATCGCAAGTACCCGGATTCTTCTTCTTCTTCTTCGATGTTTATTGGTGGTTAACAAAACAGCTAAGAGGAGCGTTACCGCCACCAACTGGACCGGAGGGTGAAAAAATATGTAATTTGGTATATCACTGCATGCTGGATTTGGACCGTTATGATGTCACAGAGTAAAGGGGGTGCATACATGCTTTAAACATTCATGATTCTGCTCATTCTTTGTAAATTCTCAGGGAAATCCCCCAAAATGTCTAAATAATTTACACATTTTGAAGTTGAACTAAGCACCATATTAAGTAAATTTGAAATTGAATAAATACAGTCGGATCAATTTAAGTCTTTTCCACTCCGTTTTTATATTCTTCGATTAAGTGACAATCCAGTGATAGAAAATCGACTGTATATATTACTGTGCATTTTCGAGCTTTCCACAGATGTACAGAAATGTGTCTTAAGTTCCTTTAAACTGGCAGAGAGAGCAACAAGTACAACATCTTTCCAAACCATATGCGAGACAGCGAAATATGGGACTCAAAGACTCACTTCACCCATGAGTTCTGACCATTTGACTCTCAGCAGTAAATCTCAGCCTGTTCATATCAAGTCTTCGTCGACATCTGTTCATGCACAACATCCCCATTCAGGAGTGTTGCAGGCAGAGACTGCAGCAGTGAATTTGGAGCTTAAAATACAGACATCTTTAACCCAACAGCTCCACTGTGTGGCTCGGGAGCACTGTTACCTGTCGGGGCAGAAATACATACCAGGGCACACAGTTACTGAGAAAATCGAAGGCAAAGTTCACTTTTTTCACATTTTGACATTGAAATTTCCTAATTTAAAATATTCATTAAAAATAATCCGTAATAGCTGGTAAAAAAAAAAAACTTTGACTGGATTCCCGTTCAGGAGAATCTCGACTATGACCCTGAGTAATATCAAAAGTTTGACTTTTTTTCATATTTTCGACATGACTTCTTTCATGCTATAATGCAACTTTTTTGTTCTTATTTTGGACAATATGCTGTAGTACGACTTTTTTCCCATGTTTTGGACGAGATACTACAGTGGATAGGAATTTAAAGGCAAATTAATGTTTTTATTGTCAAAAAGTGTTTTGTCTGTCATTTGAACATGAATAAAACAAAATCTTGAATAGGTGGCGTTAAACATTGAGAGGATTCCTGTTAAAGTCCCTCCTGACTATGACCCTACTTTATATCAAGAGTTTATACCTTACAGTTACTGAGAAAATCGAAGGCAAAGTTCACTTTTTTCACATTTTGACATCAAAATTTCCTCATTTAAAATATTCATTAAAAATAATCCGTAATAGCTGGCGAAAAACTTTGACTCAGGAGAATCTCGACTATGACCCCGAGTAATATCAAAAGTTTGAATTTGTTTCATATTTCATATTTTATTTATTTATTTGATTTAAAATATTGTATTTTATTATTTATTTTTATTTATTATATTTTTCATATTTCATATTTTCGACAAAAAGTACGACTTTTTTCATGTTTTGGACGACATGCTACAATGCGACTTTTTTGTTCTTATTTTGGACAAAATGCTATAGTATGACTTTTTTCCTATGCAAGATTTTGATTCTTTATTTATTGTCAGTTATAGGATTTGTTTTTCTTTAATGTGGCCAGAAAAAACCCAGTTGCTTTCCATCCATCAGCATCACTTTTGAACCCATTTCCCTCAGGAAAAGCACACAGTACAGATACAAGAGCAAGCTACAAAATAGTACCGGAATTACCATATTTTTTCCAAGTTTCACAACTACATCAGTTTACACAGCTTATATAAAGCCGTTTCCTTGAATATTCTTCTGAGACACAATAGACATGTTTCTCGACATCTTTTGGCTTCTAACCACATTTTTAGGGTCTGAAAACTCTGAAAATATTAAGTTCATAGAAATCATTAAACATTTCTGACATCTGGTTTCCATTTATATTGTAATAAAATAAATACATCAATTCTATTTTAATGCTTTTTAGCAAATCTGCTGTTGGGTACGTGTGCGCTCATATTTATACATATTTTTATACATACGTAAAAAGAGTGAAACATAAATAAAACTCTGAGCAAAATAAATTGCAGACTTGCACTAAATGAGTCACTATTAATCTTCCATACTGACTCTAACAGACATGCTGTTAGAAGTGACTGTCTGGATGCTAAATGTCCCTTTAAATCCAAAAGATCAACTTTATGATAAAAAAAAAAAAAAAAAAAAAAAAAATCAGATCCAGACTAGTGTTGGCGTAAACACACCAAAATGAGACAGATTATACCTGCATGTTTATGAGCACAAGGTTTCAGACATTTTCCCATCATGGACGACATGTTTTGGAGCTCAAATGTAAAAGTAATCATATTGATATTGCACTTACGCTGCAAACTCCAAGCTAAAAGTAGCAGGTAGATTGCAGTTGAGTGCACAACTTTTTCCAAATTCCCCAGTAATAGTATTTAAAAAATATATATATATATTCACTTCTTTTGTTGAAACAAAAACTAACATGTAATCAACTGCTGTGCTGATTGACAAAAACCCGCATAAACAAACACGGAGTCGGCAATCAAGTGCGACAGAGATGACTTCCATTGCCACCACTTCCCCCTGTGAGTTTCAAGTGATTGACAGGAAGCCCCGGCATGCAAAACAATCAGCACGATGAAAAAAATGTGTCATCGGGGCATTTTGTTCTGAGGAAGCTGACTGACAGTCAAAGGAAACAAATGACACGTGAAGGAGGATAATGAGCTCTTACTATAAATCTGCTGCTGCGTCGGCTGCGTGCAGAAAAACTCAAAAAGGATGGGAAGTTGAAAGGAAACCCGTCACGCAAACAGGAAGAACAGAGTATCTTCCAGAGACGAAAGGAAATCAAACTCTGAGCTCAGCAGTCCTTATTTGAACTTGCACAGTGTTAGCAGGTTTATCTTTCAATGTTTTGCGGGACAGCGTGCTGGCCGACGGATCTGAGACGCGTTTCGTAGAACTGCAAAGTCCCTGATTTGAATTGGAATCTGATTCTTTGCGGGATCAAAGGATTTGTGCCTGATGGTAAAGTTGGACCTGCTGCGCTTCCTTTCAACATCACTGGAGAAGTAAAAGTCAGTGCACGTGTGGGACTCCTTGTGAGAGAAAATGTTTCAAGCGGGAAAGAAAATTCGACGTGAACATAACATGTCACCTTTAAATAAAGCGATCGTTGTTGTGTGTAGTTTTTTTTTGTTTTTTTACGTGATTTGGAGAAAGAATTCAAAAAGAACAGGACGAAATGAGCCAAATCACCGTAACAACGGATCCAATATTCTCTCAATCTTTAATTTACAGTTTGACGCATTTCAGTTTCGAAGTGTGCTGCTGGTGGGACTCGCACCGAGTCCGGTTACATGTCGCTTTCGTAAGACACGCTTGTTCTTGAGCCCGGCGCGAGCGCATCGAGGCACGCCTCCGACTCCTCGCCGTCCGTCTTCTCGCGGACTGTGTGCACCGACACCTTCACGTCAACGCCGCCGCCGCCGCCGCCGGTCGCTTGTTTTTCGCTCGACAGCAGTGCCTGACACGCTCCCCCCTCCGCCTCCCCCCCGTCGGGGCGGGGCGGGCCGACGACCTGCCTGTTCCCCGACGCCGCCGGGCCCCCGCCTTCCGCGGCCTCCTCTCCGAACGCGCGGCAGGTGAGGATGCGCGGCGGCAGAGGCACGCTGCGCGCCAGCTCCTCCATGTGCCGGGCGAACTCCATGGTCTTGTACTGCGTGACCTTGGCGAGCTCCAGCGTCTTGGCCGAGGTGACGATGGGGATGCGCTTGGCGACCTCCAGCGCCTTCTGCAGCTTCTCGGCGCCCTCGGTGCGGAAGAAGTCGTTGATGGCGCGCTCCGTCTTCTTGAGGTGGCTGCCGACCATGCACAGGCGCGCCGCGTTGAGGATCATGGTGACGGCGAAGGTCACCAGGCACACGATGACGTAGTACAGGCCGAGGCCGCTGTCGGTGTGGGCGACGCGCAGGGTGACCGTGTGGTTCGCGGCCGCCGCGCCGGCGCCGCCGGAGGCCACGCAGGTGTAGCGGCCGCGGTCCTCGAAGGAGACCGCGGTGATGTTCAGGACGCCCCTCTCTTGAACCTGCCACTTTCCGCCTGCGGGGAAAACGCGCGCGCGCAACAACGGAGTTTTAGTTTCACCGAAAAACTTCAGCGACGGGAGGAGATTTCTTTTTTTAATTTTTTTTTTTTACGTTTGGAGCAGAAAACCTTCAGCAACTCCTCAATCAGCCCGTTTGTTGTGCAGCTTCAAATCCATTTACACGAGATAACAGACCCGGTTAGTGTTCATCACATTTCAATTTGGCTTTAATGTCATTTGAATTCTTCCGTGGACACTCGCACAAACCTCAACCTGATGAGATGAAAGTGGTTTGTGCATCAGATTAAACAAATAAAAACTGAATTGATTTGCGTCGTTATTGCGTTGACTGGCATCCCGGCGGAGTTTAATGATAATGGTCAGTGGGAAAAGAGAGAGATGATGACATAAATGACGGACAGCAGCTTTTTTTTTTGACACCGAAAAGCTGAACACTGTCAAAACTTTTGATTTCAAATTACATTCTTGTGTCATTTGAAGCATTGAGTGCGTGAATTGTAAAGTTAAACTTGTACAAGTACGTACTGTGTGACCAAACTATTTATAAAATAGCAAAATAGCAGTTTGATGTTGTAAGGATAGTTGTTGTTGTTGTTTTTTGTCTTGTGGTGTGTTGTTTTCAACTCCCCGATAAGCACGGTTGCGGTGCTGCAGTTCGGTGTGTGTGAAATGATGTGATCGGTGAAATTGAATTACACACGACATATGTTAAGAGTGACTAAATAAAGCCTCAGACGTATTATTCCTTAACGCAAAGACAGTAAAGATGGATGACGAGGCGAACGACAGCAGTTGAAAAGACAAAACTGAGCTTATTTCCATAGTATAACTTATTTTTGGACTAAATTAAATGTAATGGTAATTGAATAACTAAATAAGGGACAAACACATTGTGTTGACATGTGTTTTTTTTTTGTTTGTTGTAAACTTCAGATATACACTCATTAAGCAAAGTTATGTGACCACCGACACCATTTCTCTCCCTCTTTCGATTCTCTCAATTATTTAGTTGCCTCGACCTTCGCATACAGTAAAACAAACAAACTCCATGCGGCTCACAAACAAACTTCTCGGCACTTGGTTACCTGCGTCCCGCCCCAGCAGCAGTCCTTTGGAGTTGTACCACTTGACGTCACCGAGGCCGCCGGTCACGTTGCACTCGATGAGCACGCCGGTTCCCTCCTTCACCACGATGTCCCCGCCGGAGGGGACGCCGGCCGGCCGAGCGGGGGACGCCGCCTCTGGCCCGCCGTGAGCCGCGCGGCCTCCGAGCAGCAGAACGGCGACGAGCAGGTGCGACAGGCGGCGCTTCTGAGGCGAACCCATGTTGAAAGGAGATCCAGCTGCAGCTCACATGCAGACGAGACAAACCTGCAAAACAGGAAGAGTCAACGGTCGTCGCTCCGGTTACAACACAGCACTGCAAACACTTACCTTTTCTTTGCGTGTGCGTGTGTGCGTCTTCAAAAACATACTCCTTTCCACATTTAATAATTTGGTATCTACTGCAGTCTCTCACACAGACATCAATCCTAAGAGCAGTTTTATGCATTCATGTACAGTTAAATGTAGATATCTTGAGTTTAAATTAAACAAATAATAAAAACAAGATTTTCAGTCTTGGAAATTTAAGGTTGTATCTGCTTTTCTTTTCCCTCCTTATCATAAATATTAAACTACACTAGTACTATATAACGTATTAACTGCATGGACTTTTAACAGACTTGTCTTCATTATACATTTGTTTCTCTTACAAAAAAAAAAAAAATCCTGCTGTTGGTTTATAGAGCACTGAATGGTTTCAGGCCAAAATACATTTCTGATCTGCTGCGACCTCATGAACCATCCAGACCCTGTCAGGTCTTCTGGGACGAGTCTCTCCTTTCTGTCCCCAGAGTCAGAACTAAACATGGAGAAGCAGCGTTCGGTTTTTTTTTTTTTTTTCTGCTCCACATATCTGGAACAAACTCCCGGAAAGCTGCAGCTCTGCTGACGCTCTCAGCTGCTTCAAATCAAGATTGAAGACTTTTCTATTCGCTGCTGCCTTCAATTGAACCAGAATCAAGGATGTTGAAATCATTTCCTGCATTTTACTGCAACTTTTATTCTATTTTTTTTTTTAGCTTGTTTAATGTTTTAAGGACTGCTTTTAAATGTTATTAATTGTTTTTAAATGTCCTTTTCTTTTCCCCTTATGCTTTTAATAGTTTTACGCGAAGCACTCTGAATTGCCTTGTTGTTGAAATGTGCTCTACAAATAAACTTGCCTTACACTATTTAGCTGAAGTGATGCCCTGTAAAAGCAGTGGTAAGTTTTTTTGTTTTAGTAAAATGAATGGAGATAATTGCTCTTTGAGTTACAGCACGATGTCCAGCCAGAACAGTGAAGCCAGCTGGCACATTTACGGTGACGCTGATTTGAGTGCACTGAACTGACCCTGGAAGAAGAAGAAATACTTCTTCATTTCAAGAAGATTATTAAACCACCGAACAGACGAGTCACCGTCGAAGACGAGGCGACCGAAACCACAAATCAACAAAACAAAAAAATAATGTCCTTTCAACCATTTACCTTCAAACGTTTGTGGAAAGAAACCGCAATCCGTTTGACCCGCTCGCTTCCTGGTGCAGGTGAATGGAGTGGGCGTGGCTTGCAGTCAATTCTCGGTGGCAGGTACGGGACTTCACTATAGTTATACACAAATATCTGTTCATTTATTTATTTATTAGGCTACTTCATGCGAAACAACGGCCAAACAAAGACAGTGCCGTAGCAACAAAAAAAAAATAAAAAAAAATAGAGACTTTTGTTTAAAATAAAAAAAATGGTAAGACAGACACGCAATCGTTTTACATATTTATAAGAACAAATATTGTGATGTTAAAATACAAAACGAAATGTAATGCATTTTTTTTTTGGATCCTATAATACATGTGATTATTTAACAACGTTATGCTATTGGATTTAAGTCGTTGTGAATAATTAAACTAATAATTTGTATTTGTATTTTGATGTGAATAAATTGTAATGGCATTTAACTATTCAGTTCAAAAATAAAGATCTTTATTTTTCGAAACAGTTGTGTCCACGTTTTTTTTTTTACGGGAATTGTTTTATGATTTTATTTTGACGTATCCGGAAGTCCTGTCTTTTTTTTTTCATCAAGCTACCTAACGGAAGCGAGAGACAGACCGGTAGTAGGACTGTTACATTTCAAAATTAAACCAAACTTTTTTTTGTTTTTTTTTTCCCTCACGTAAATTGCAGTAATATCGAACAAAATAACCTAACTTTTCACGAGCGTGCGGTTGATTAAGCAAAAACATAGGAGCTTTAATATGTACACCCTATTCAGATTACGAGATATAAGCATTCATATTTTTAAACATAATTGTTTTTTTTTTTTTTAAACCTCAATAAACTCAGAAGACTTTTATTCTGAAGAAACGTGCCGGAAGTCATACTTGCTCCGTGACGCTGACTGTCGGACGGTTATATGACGTGGCTAATCCGACATGGACAAAACGAGCCCAGGAAACCTGAATCCTTAAAAGTGTTTACTGGAAAACTACGTGACATTCAACGTGTCGACACCGAAGGCGCGAACCGAAATATATATTTAATATTTAATATTTTAAAAAAAATAAAAAAAATAGACCGGTGTTATCCATAATTTTAGGGAAAGAAACCGATAGCGGACCACTAACTGCTAGCATCACGACTTTGACAGCTGAGCAACGGTAAGTTCGTAACAAAGAAGGAAACGACGCTGATTTATTTCCCCGATTAAATAGTTCAGTTAGTAAAACAGCATTCAGTGGAGGAAGACAGCGGTCGGTCCTTCGGGCCGATAGTTATTAAAGACGCGGTGTCACTGTTGGTTCCTATAGCAACAATAACAATAGGTCGCATACAGCGACACGACACGTTAAAACTACAATAACAGAATGATTACTAATTATTTAAATGCATATTTGACCTACCCATCTGTATCTGCAGGTTATTCAGCTTCTTTTCGTTTGTTCGTTTTGGGGATTTTTTTTTTTTTTTTTTTATATATACACAAGACTTTCTGCATGCAACTATTTATTATTAGTGATGTATTCAGTTCTTTCTGTTTTGTTTGTTTTTGTTTGTTTGTTTGTTTTAACCAAGGGAACTCCTTTAACCTCTCGCTGCACGGCTGCAAAAAGTGGCCTGTGATTTGTTGAAATGCGCACTTGGAAGTTGTGACATCAAAGTCTTCAATCTATTCCACATAGACTCAGATGTGTATCTCTACCCGAACCCTTCAGCATTCGTAGCTTTTGTTGTTGTTGTTGTTTTTTTTTTTCCTTTTCTTCATTTTGCAGGCATGAACTGAGACATTTGACAAAAGATGTCAGACAGCGAAGCTTCTCGCGCAGCGGCCGGGGGTTCAGAGGCCGCGCCGGAGGACGCCTCTCCCGGCGAAACGCCCGACAACTCGACAGACGTGGCCCCGACGAGGAAGGCCAGGAGGAGACCGGAGGCCGAACCCGCGGCCGTAGCGGAAGACGCGCCGAAAGTGGAGGAGGAGGAGGAGCAGCAGCAGCAGCAGCAGCAGCCGGCAAAGGTAGTCATGACATAACGACGGCTCACACCAGAGAAGATTCGCAATCGGTGGCGCACACTCTTCTGTGGGCGGGAAAGTCAAACTACCTGTCTGGTCGACCACCTTCCACGAGGGCCTTTTATCCCGCGTTGCGTAGTTGTTAATGTGGTGACAACAGGTTTTTAAACAAGGTGACGTTTCTGTCGACGCTGGTGATAAGTTTTGTCTTTACCTCCTCCTCCTCCTCCTCCCGTCCTCCCCTCGCAGGCACCCGGTGAGTCGGCTGTGGCTCAGGGTGGTTGGGGATACTGGGGCAGCTGGGGCAAATCCATCTTATCCACAGCAACGGCGACTGTGGCCACCGTGGGTGAGTATCCACCTCCTCACCCGGCCGTCACCCGGTTTTTGTGTTTCAAAGCTTCGCCGTAACCTTTTCCTGTCTTCATCACCGTCAAAACGTCTTCACTCGGCGTGCTTCTCGTCTCGCGTCTGTCCAGGCCAGGGACTCACGCAGGTGATAGAGAAGGCTGAGACGTCGCTGGGAATCCCCAGTCCGACCGAACTGTCCGCTCGGGCGGAGGAGGAGCAGAAACAGCAGGGTGAGGCCTCACGTGGTGTGCTGTGAATATGAAGAGCGTCACGTGTTTTTTTTATTTTTTATTTTTTTTTTTTTAAATTATATCTTTTGAGGAAAACCTGTAACGGTGCGTACGTCGTTGGATTCTTCACCCGCAGGTGAGGGCAGCAGTGAAACGGACGAAGCGGAGGCAGGGGGATCATCAGCGGTGGGAAGTGCGATGGGAATGCTGTCATCGCTCAGTAGCGTCGTCCAGAGCACCGTAAGACAAAAGTCCAAGAGCAGAAAGTACACGAACGCTCGGTATTCTGGGATCGGTGTTTTGGCTCGATTCCCAAACCGGTTTCAGCCAACATTTGAACACTTCCCATACAGCGTCGATTATCCGCCTGAAACAAAACTTCCTCGCAGAGCAAGACGGTGATAACGGGCGGTCTGGATGCCCTGGAGTTCATCGGGAAGAAGACGATGGACGTCATAGCCGAAGGTGATCCCGGCTTTAGGAAGACCAAAGGGCTGATGATCAGGAACTCCACTCTGTCTCAGGTGGGCAAATATACTAAGGAAACGAGCTAAAACGAAGGTAATCTTGGTGGGTCCGAGGGAAGCGTGAGGACGGAATACCAATATTAACACTTCCCAGGCTGGTTTTCTTTTGCCGCAGCTCCGACCGTCTCACGTGTCGCTCCGCGTGTCTCTCAGGTGTTGCGGGAGGCGAAGGAGCGAGAGGAGATGCAGACGGCAGAGAAGGAGTCGTCGGATTCGGAGAGGAAAGTGGTCGCTCACTACGGGATGCTGTTTGATGAATTTCAGGGTCTGTCGCACCTCGAAGCTCTGGAGATTCTGTCCCGGGAGAGCGAATCTAAGGTTCCCGTTTCAAATATCACACCCGCTGCAGTTAAATAAAACACGCCGAGAGACGTTGGTTTTTCGCGTCTCACCGTGCGAGTGGAATGTGTGCGTCGTAGGTGAAGTCGGTGCTGACCACGCTGTCAGGGGACGAGTTAACTCGGCTCAAAGAGGAGCTGGAACACATCAAGGACTCTTTCTCCCTGGTGGAGTTTGACGACGAGGAAGTTGACGAAAAGAAAGGTGACGTCGAGTGTTTTAAGCGTAATCGCCGCGCCATGAACTTCATCTCAAGTAAACGATTCTCAATTTCTAACTTCCCAGATGAAGATGGCTCAGAGTTTGAACGGGAGTTGACGGAAGCCATGGAGGGTCTCAGTGTGTCGGCGACAGCTGAGAAACTCAGCAAGGTACGAGTGACACGTCTCTGTGCTCGTTTTTTTTTTGTTTTGTTCAGGTGTTATTTTCTGGAGGACAAAAAAAAACCCGGTGGCAACTTTTGAGGCGTGGCGGTGGAAACGCGCTGGTTTGGGTGTTGCTTTGCCGCCTCCAGACATGGCTAAAAAAAATAAATAATGGCAGAGCAACTCGCTGTCTTTGATCGGAATAGGAAGCAGAATAATGATTATAAGCGCAGCAGCAAATCCACCAAGACATGGCTAAAAAAAAGATAATTTAAAAAGATGGAGGGTTGTGGGACGGCCTGGTCAAAATCCAGATTTGAATCACGCAAGAAAACCCGCAAACATCTTGCAACTGAGGGAATTTTCGCCCGCAAGCGGTCCAAAAAAAAAAAATGTCAGCAAGCCTACGTCAGAAGACGGTGAACGATGATGCAAAACTAGAAGTTATTTCAGTTAAAGGCGGAAAGACTCGTTTCTGATGCCAAAAGGTGTGTACTTACTTTTTTTTTTTTTTTTTTAAATTAATGAGCTATCTGTTAATATCTTGTGATCTGTAACCTCCGACAGGCCTGTAAGAGCGCCTGCAGCCACGTCACGGTCATGACCCGACCAGAGACGGAAGAAGAGGGCGAGGAGGCCGCAGAGAAAACACACTCTGTGGAGGTGCGTTGATATTAACCATAATCAGTATTTAACATTACAAAAGAAATTTGCCAGTGTGTGGTAGAAAAAAAAAAAAGCAAAATTGCACGTGTGTGTGTGTGTGTGTGTGTGTGTGTGTGTGTGTGTGTGTGTTTGTGTTGAATCTTGTCAGGAGGTTCACGCTGCAGCTATCAGCAGCCTCGCCGAGCTGACGGCGCGATCCATCGAGCTTTTCCACAAACTGGCCGAGATGGTCCTCTTCTCCCAGGGCAGCGCGGACGCCGGCGGCCTGTCGCAGTAAGTTGGCGCGTCGAGTTTTGTGTTTGAAACTCGCACTTTCACAGATGCTCTGACTGGAATTTTTTGTTGTTGTTGTTGTTTTCACGTTGTCTGTCGTCAGGTTAACGGTCGTCCTGTGTAAAGAAATCTCGCTGCTCTCCAAGAAGTTCACCTCCTGCTTAGCGACGGCCGGGGTGAGTCCGATGACTCCCACGTAGTTCTGTGTGACAGCAGGGTTTCAAAATGAGATGTTTTTTTTTTTTTTTTCTTTACCTGGTTTTAACGTGAAAGCGGAACAGATCATTAATACGTGATGTTTATCCACTCGGAAACCTTTGCCGAAGGGATTTTTGCAGGCGTCTTTATGTAACTCTAAATTGAACTATTAAAAGTAGCATTTTATTTTACTTTACAGTGCTCTTGTTCACCTAAACGCCACGTCGCATATTTTTCCGTTTTTAGGTCGTCCAAAATGCCGAACTGTTCCTTTTAAAACGGAATTTTTTTCAACTCAGCTTGTAAATTTGAGTTTTTCACAAGAAGCAGGTTGATGTAACTCTGACTAGAGCTGATATCTGCGGTTGAGCGCTCAGCGAGAGAGACAACATATTATCACAAATAGTGATGTCATTTGAAATGAATTTAGATTGCAAGCATTTTATCATCCTGAACTCACTTCATCCTTCTCTTTGTTTCCATCCACCATTTTCCCACCTCCCTATCATGTCAGACTTTAATATACGTGTTTGTCTTTGCAACGTTTTCATGTCGCTGCGTGTTGCATCACGCTGACAGCCGCTTGTAATTTGATCCGAATGTTCTGATACGCAGGCAAACGAGAAGGGAGAAGTCCTCAACCCGCTGATAACAGGCGTCTTCTTAGAGGTTTGTCTCATATCGCCGCAGACACACACACACACACACACACACACACACACACACACACACTGTGTGATTAAAGCTGCTTCACAACATGCCAGGTTTTATCACAATACTTGTTACGGATGTGTAGTTGTTTTATTCTGGACGTGACGGGTTTCTAGTACGTTTTTCACGTGGTATCCCACAGGGGTGAATTCGCGGACCTTACAAACTGCGTGCTGATGCGTTTTCTGAATCCCACGCAGGCGTCCAACAGTGCGTCTTACATCCAGGACGCTTTCCAGCTCCTCATGCCCATACTGGAGATCTCTCACATCCAGAGTAGAGCTGAACCCGCAGAGCAGTGAGCGGCCGTCGTCGCCTCTGCCCGCCGCCACGCTGGGGACTCAGCGGAGGACTGACACGTCTGCAAAGCTTTCTTTGAGAACCGCCCGCGTCAAGCTTTTACTCTGTCTGGGTTTTCAGCTCAAGAAGAAATCGACTTCCGGGAGAAGAAAGGTGTCAAAACAGTGTCAAGTTTTTTTGTGCGTTGCCGGGTTTTTTTTTTTTTTAACTGTAAAAGCAAAAGTAAAGGGACTCGTAGAAGTACAGAAGAAGAAGATGTGGATCTACCAGCTGTAGTCGAAAGAGGAGCACAAATGGATTTATAATGAACAGGGAGCAACACGTAGTTATTCTTCCGACTCGGAACAAGAACACGACTTTTCTTTTTTGTATCCACCGTTAGATTTAACTCAAAAAGGTTCAAATCTGCCTCAAAGAACACTTGCGTCAATAATGTCACGCAGGGTAGAAACACTAGTGGTTATTTGTCAAAGAAAAAAAAAAAACTAAGATGAATTGATAATTCATCTTTCCTGAAACACAGAATACTTCAGATTTGGTTTTCTATGCATTTCTTAAACTATGCCTTTTAACATATTACTGATCCTGGAGCAGTTGGGGCTTCAGTGTGTGTTTGTTCAAACGGTAGACACCGACCTGAAATGAACAGACACCACCGAGACTTCAAACGTGCAACAAAGATGGTTTAAAACCAGTTACGGTGATGCCAGAATCGTTCAAATCAGCCCAGCTCATCCACATAGCTCAGATCTCGACTTCCACAGTGAAATTAATGAACTGTTTAGTTGTGCAGTCTTTCCTATTCTGCCCAGATTTTCATCCGTGCTTCCTTATTATCTTATCTGCTAGAATAGCTGGTACCTTGCGCAAAAATCCTCTGTCGCATCCCTGTTCCAATCTAATAAATAAATAGCAATGCACAGCAGTGTACCACAAACCAACTGCTTCTTTCCGTTTTTCTACTTCTGACCTTTTCATCCTTTCCAACAAGTGACAAAAGTCACACGAGTGAAGTAAACCAACATGCAGATTGTAAATGTCTGCTTCTTTTTAGTGAAATTTAACTTCAGGTGTATATCTGACAGAAGTTTCCTTCTGCCTCGATGATTATGAAATGCTAACAGCTGTGTGCTGTGGGCATGTAAAGTTATCTTTTTTGGAGCAATATAGAGCAAATACATCACACGTACGTCAGGTATTTGAGATGTTTTACGAATAAATGTGCTTTATTAGACGTGTGTGTGATTTGCGTGTTTTGGGTTTAATTTACAGACTTAGTCCTATTTAGTGTGTTTATAAAAAGGGCACGTTTATGAATATAAAACCATTCAGACTCAAGGCAACTAAAGTGCTTTACAAAGGCATAGAAATACATTAAAGTAAGATATCGAGAAGAAATTAAAATTGCACATGAACATAGTGTGTATATGGTTGTTGGGATACATACTGTGACAAACTTGAAGTTGAAGGGGAGCAACTCCTACTGCTTGCAATTTGCTTGGACTCCGATTATATTTATTTTTCAGTTTGTTTCTTGGTCCAGTGTGAACTGCATTTACCGGGATCGTTTCTAAAAAAAAAATAATAATAAAAAAAAAAATAGTAACAGTAAAGATGGAAGAAATATTCAGATTATATACTTAAGTAAAAGTAGTAAACAGCATTTAAATAACACATTTGCCTCTGAAATGTAGTGAAGTAGAACAATTAAGAAATTACATATAAATGAGCTCCAGTTCAAAAATAAAATAGATCTAATGTAGTTTTTAAGTATGTCATTTTTCAATTAGTTGAGCAGTAAAATAAATTCAACTCATTATTTAAGTGGCAGAAATTGTTAGGTCAAATAAATATATATTTAAAATTAAAAAAAAAAAAAAGAAAAGTCATTATAAACTCCAACGGTAGGTGGCGGTGAGCACATTTGAAGATCCGCCGACAAAAGAAGCGGGAGCAGGAAGTAAGCGAAGAAGAAGAGACGACGACGACAGAGGCGCTATCAACTAGCTCGACAGGCTACGTCGAGAAAATTATCAGGTAAACCTGTCTTCTTTTTTTTTTAAATTATTACTATTATTCCTTTCACAGGAAACACTGCGGCCCGTTTGAAGGCTCGCGTATCCGCAGCGAGGAGCCCCAGACGTGAGAAAAGCGGAGCTGGTTTAATTTTCTATTTGCTCTTTTGATGCGAGCTTTCCAAACTGGAAGGTTAGCTTCTAAACGTTAGCCATTCGTGCTAAGCGTGCCGCCAATGCTTTTTTTTTTTTTTTTTTTTAGTTCCTCGTTTTGCAGCGTCGTTAAGTTTTCTATTAAATATTAAATCAAACTGTTCTTCCTAAAAACAACAACAACAACAACTGAGCTATTCTAAGTTTTTAACTTCCAGCGTGGTGCACTTGTCCTACCTGGTGACGGAGCTTTTTGTTATCGACGCGCGCGACGCTGTAAACAACCACTTAAGTAAGTTAACGTTAGTTCGTCGCGGTGTCATGGCAACACGAGTTGGTTTAATTTGATATAGAAAAATATATATAATTTTTTTTTTTTTTTTTCTCAAGGCGATAAAGCAAACGGGGAGTTTTGACGTCTTCTAATAATAATAATAATAATTATTATTATTATTATTTCAACGTCTTCGGGGATGTGTTGTTATTGCAGAGTGTACCTAATAAACTGGCAACCGAGTGAAGCACAGAGATGTGCACATTACATGTTAAATTGTTCTTACTGCAGTGTTTGTATATATATATACATATATATATATATATATATATTTTAAAGTGTGTTTAAAAAGCATGTAAAGCCCTTTGTGCTCTTGCAAGGTCGTAATGGACGTGTGGTTTTATTCATTATTTATTATCAGTCCTGTTTTTGTTTTGCAGTAATCACAGTAGTGCAACTTTTCTTTAAACTCCTGCTGTTCAGACTTTGTTTTTTTTTTTTTTTTTTATGGCCGTCGCTGCATCTCTTCTCACTTGTTACGTTTTCACCTTTTTCGTTGTTTGGTTCAAAAATAATATTAAACTTTACTGGCGTAGCACCTTTTTAACACAAGAAACGCAGCTCAAAGTGCTTCGCGGCAAGATAAGTGCACGCAGTGTTTCACATAAAGAACAAGATATAAAGGAACATATATAAAAAAAATATATATATATAGAAAAGAAATGAGATGCATGAGAACGGATAAAAATGCATAAGATTAAACACAAAAAGAGTTCAAATATAAAATAAGCAATATGCATTTTAAAGGCGCCGTAGTTCAAAGTACAAGAGAGCTTCAGGAGTAACTAGTTAAAGGCTAATAAGTATTATAATAATAACAATAATACTGAGTTTTAGATGCATTCTCTAATGTCTACTTTTCGTCCTCGTCCAGAGTTGTCCTGTTTTTCATTGCACTGCCCCCTCATCGCCCCCCCTCCCGCCTCCCCCCATCACGAGCGCTGCAGGATTGTCGGGGTTCGAGCTCTCCACCTGACCCGCCATCATGCCGGCCGCACTTACAGATTCCAGTCAGATAATCTGTGAGGTCTGGGCGAGCAACGTGGAGGAAGAAATGAGGAAGATTCGGCAGATTATTCAAAGCTATAATTACATTGCTATGGTAAGAGACACCCCCCCCCGAAGCATCTCGATGTTAAGCGAGCGCCGATCACCGTGGTCTTAACGACTTCTTTTGCCGTCAATGTTCAGGACACAGAATTCCCGGGGGTGGTCGTCCGACCGATAGGCGAGTTTCGCAGCACCGTGGACTACCAGTACCAGCTGCTGAGGTGCAACGTCGACCTCCTGAAGATCATCCAGCTCGGCCTCACGTTCATGAACGAGGACGGCGACTATCCGCCCGGCACGACGACGTGGCAGTTCAACTTCAAGTTCAACCTAACGTGAGTGGACTCTTGACCCGAAGCACAAACCGCGACGTTCCTTTTGTACCTGAACGTTTGCGTGCCGCGTCTCCGCTTCAGCTCCTTTCGCAAGGTTGTTACTACATCGTGAAACGGGTATTTTGATATCGGAAGACTTTTAAACCTCATTTATTTTTCCATTTGTTGTTGAATTACACTGTTCATCGTAAAACGGTTATCGGCGGTCAAGCTTCATGATTGCACTGCCCCCCCCCCCCCCTCTCCCTCCTCCACCCTCACAGAGAAGACATGTACTCACAAGACTCCATAGACCTGCTCCAGAACTCCGGCCTCCAGTTTAAAAAGCACGAAGAAGAGGGAATCGAGACGCTCTACTTCGCCGAGCTCCTCATGACGTCCGGTCTGGTGCTGTGTGAAAACGTCAAGTGGCTCTCCTTCCACAGGTCCGTCGTTTGTTGCATCGCTCCTCAGTTTGGAAACTTTTTTTCTTTAGTTTTCCTTCTTGCAAGAAAAAAGTATTTAATAAACATTTGCATTGCTACATATTAAAAAAACCACAGAATTAATATCAGCACATCCTCGTTTAGGAAAACATAGCTTCAACGTCAAGCCGTTGTTACTGCTCATCTGAAGCTCAGCGGTATCCAACCCTCCTGATCTTTGTTCCTCAGCGGCTACGACTTCGGCTACTTGGTGAAGCTCCTGACGGACGCGCGGCTTCCCGAGGAGGAGCACGACTTCTTTCAGATCCTCAACTTGTTTTTCCCAGCAATCTACGACGTCAAGTACTTAATGAAGAGCTGCAAGAACCTCAAGGTATCGTAGCCTGAATGCTCGGCGTTTCATTGTACGGCGACGACGTTTTGTCGAATCGAATTACATCGAGGCTTAATGGTGCGACCTGTGCAGGGAGGGCTCCAGGAAGTGGCGGACCAGCTGGAGCTGAAGAGGATCGGGCGGCAACACCAGGCCGGATCAGACTCGCTGCTCACTGGCATGGCTTTCTTCAGGATGAAAGAGGTACAGTTAACACTCGTGTGCACCAGTCTGATCTTTTTAAAATGCGTCGTTTGGGATGAGCAAAAAAAAAAACTCCTCTCCATTTTCAGTCCACTTTTCTTACTAAAAAAAGTAAGTTGAAGTCCTGCTCATCTCAGTGAAACGTGTGTGTATGTATATGTATATATATATATTATTTTTTATTTTTTTGTATGCGTGTTCAGCTATTCTTCGAAGACAACATCGACGACGCAAAGTATTGTGGGAGATTGTACGGCCTGGGCTCGGGCTCCACCCAACCGCAGAACGGCATCTCCAGCTCGGGCCAGGAGGAGACGAACAACAAGCACTGACCGAGCAACTCGAACCTCCTCCAAGTGAAACACACACTTGTTTTAAACCCCAACCAGCAGACACCCCCCCCCCCGCCCCCGCCCCCGCCTCAAACACTCGATCCCTGAACAAGACTTAAAACTCAATACATTTCTTGAAGCCTCCCTCCTGAGTGACTTGTAAAATGAACTCGCAGTGACAGCGGACCCTTCACTCGCTCACTCGTTTCCTTTTAAGTCGCTTTTTACCGAGTATATGGCCATGTATTCAGAACACTTTTAAAAAAAACAAAACAAGTCTTTTTTTCTTTTCTTTTTTTTTACAGCGTTAGTGACCCCTCCCTCCCCCCTTTACAGCATGGGACCAGCTCCTGTATCATACTGTGATTTTAGACCAAACGTTGACAGACTCTTCAGTTCAGATTCTACCTTCTGATCAGCAGGACTCCTCTTGTTGCAGGGATTTTTTTCTTTCTTTCTTTTTTTTTTTTTTTTTTTTTTTTTTTTTTTAAGTTAATGCTGGAAGGGCCTGTAAATTAAAATGTATAATTTTGATGAAAATAAAAATGTTTTAGCTCTTTTTCCACTTCCAGAAACTTTTAACAGCGGGCGTCAAAAGTGTGTAACTGTGCTTGGTTATGCATGTTTCAATGGGCAAACTACTGTCATTGTGTACATTCACCCACCAAACCAAACTGTCCACGGTCAGGTTTACAATGTTGTTTTTACATTCGATATTGTTTTAAACAGTTGTACATTAAATTGTTTTGTATTTTCAATGTAACCTTTAAGTATTTGATCTTTTCTTTTGCGAAGTAGCCAAAATTTACGGTTGACAGGGTTCGTTTCTGTAGATTTTTGTTCGTATAGATGCATTTCAAAGGAAAAGTTTACCGGAAAAGCTGGAAAGCCGTCCACAAAACGTAAAGCGGACGGTTTGAAAGAAATCAATGTAGAGGTGCAACTCCAGCAGAAAGAATTTTTACAAATTGGGCTTTTTTTTTTTTTCAGTTTCTCAAATGTGACAAATGTTGTTTCCCCCCCCCCCCCCCGTTTTGTAACATTTCAATTTGACCGTTTCTGTTTTGAAATGTTGGTCGGACAAAAGAAAAGAAATTTGAGGACAAATAATTGTCTCGTCGGTAAAATGTTGTCCAGAGCCGCCGGTGAAATTCGAATCCGTCGTACCGAAGATATTCAAACTGAAATGTTGTAAAACGGCAGCGAATTATCACACGGAGACGGAAGCAGAATACGAAATGATCAATTTAACAAAATAGCTCGAAGAGAACAAATAACACCGTTTGATTGTCCACTACAAAAACTTCATTTCTCACAGATTACAGAGATGATACACAGAACACGCTGGGCAGCCTGCAGCGGAGTTACATTTAAATAATGAAGCAGAACTGGAGCAGGAGACGGTGAAACTTTAACCAGGATGACGGCAACTTTGGGTTTTTTTTTTTTTTTTTTTTACCCTCGCACCTAAAATTTCTAGTAAAAATGTCTTTTAAAAAAAAAGGCTATTTTCTTCCACAGAACGATCATTTTAACAGCAGCACTCGTCAGATCTAACATACAGTATGAGATGTGATGTTACTGTGGCACCAACCTGCCACACGCAGCGTCTTCATCACCGATCAGTAGATGTCACCCGAACCTCCCTTTGAGCGAGATACTCCAGCTGGAAATCAGTCGAACCTCCTTCAGGCACGTTTGGACATCGAATCAAATTGACACCGGACGTCGCATCGCTTTGAAGTTTAAAGTTGTTTTTTTTGTTGTTTTTTTGTTTGTTTTTATTCGACCGACGGCTGTACAGGCGAAGTGATTATTTCAGTCTACCAAAAAAAAATATATATATATAAAAAAAAAAAAACCATTCAGGAGAGGAGTCGCCGGGAGGCTTTCAGGACGGAGGGGCTGCTGGTTCCGTATTTGTGGAGCAGGTCTTTGGCCTCTTGTTGGAGGGAACCGGAGGGAGACGCCGAGGACTTGCCGAGGTGCAGGAGGACCAGGCTACATTCAACAACATCCGGGTGAGGATACATCTGAAACACACAAGGCCATAGTAGTCGGGTGGCGCCAATGGCTTCTGTTGACGAGACTCGACCAGATGAGGCTCGAGTCTTATTTCAGTTGAACATACAAATAGAGAAGTCACTGAATCCGTGCAGGTAAAGAGGGTGAATGGATTGAAAAACGATGGTGTCTAGATTTAAAAAAATATATATATATATATATTCTCTCCAAATATCGGACTTGATATCTGGTTGACTAGTTCAAACTGGATGTGATCTCTTTCGGGTAATGAAATGTGATGGATGCTAACGATGATAACTTTTTTTTTCCCCTGAAAGGACGCATTTACAACTGTTTGTTCTCTTGAGCATAACTTGCTTCTAATCATTTTCCTCAACGCGAGGTCATTTGAAGCCCCCCCCGGGGGGGCGATGCGTTGTCGTGTGGAGAGTTGTACCTTGATGGTGTTGGGCAGGTCAGCCAGTTCTTTCTGATACGTGGTCATCTTGGCGGACAAAGACATCAGAGTCTCCTGGTCCTCAGTGCTGAGGGGGGAAGAAATGCAGTTGGCTGAATGCTAACAGTGACCGTGCTAAACGTGCTGAGGCTAAAGGGAAAGTCGTGAGCCGTGCCGGTATGATCCGAACTCGAACATCACTCATTTTTAAATTGGACAACTAAGTCGATAACCAATAACCGCCCTCACCTTTTCCCGGCATCGGCCGAGTCTCGTTTGTCCGACGTCTCCCCGGCGGCGGGAGTGGCCGAGGGGCCGTCGTCCCGTTTCTCCCCAGGCTCGGGCTGCCCTCCCTGGACTCGGCTGTGCTGCAGCACCATGGTGGCCAGCCGCTCCTGGATCTCCCTCACGGACCTGTGGGTGAGCTGATAGGCAGCGTGAGCCTCGGACAGCAGGAGCGACGCGTCGAAGTCCAGCTCGTGGAGCCTGCCGGCCACCGGGCAGACGCTCCCTCCCGACCCCGACGGTCCTCCGTTCGGCGCCCGGTCCTTCGCCTCGTCCTCGGCCGCCGGGGGGGACGGTCCGTTCTGGGTCGGCTGGCCGCCCGCCGAGCTCCTCCACCAGCGTTCGTACAGGCGGTGGTAATGGACGAACGCCTGCAGACTGCTGGCGGCGGCTTTGGCTTCTTCTTCGGCGGGGTGGAGGGTTTTGGGGTGTTTCGTGGAACAGACACTGACGTCACCTGACCCGACGAAGAGAGGAAGAGAAATAAATACAGGTGGAGCTTTAATAACTGTAGTTACAGCTCAGAAAATATTATTGGTGCAAATATTGATTGTCTTTATTGATTCATTTTTATTTTATTGCTATTAATGAGTTGTTTAGTTGTAAAAAAAAAAATTAGGTGATGTCTGAGAAATGGGACAGAGCCCAAAGATATTCACTTTGAAGTGATATAAAACAGAAAATTCAACAAAACGTTGGTCCAATTTCTTGAAAAACGGCATCCGAGTTCTTAAGTTGCAGTTTCCTCCAAAAGTTCAGTTCAGTTAAATAACTCCTCGATTACAAACTATCACACCAGCCATCACCGCAGGGTGTCACCAAATCAACTCCAACAGAAATCCTCAAGGTCTTTAAATATATATTTTTTTCTTTTACACTTGACACTTAGATACTGCCTGTATATTTCATTACATTATTTATTCTGACTGCATTTAAGATGGAAATGGTAAAAAAAAAAGAAAAAAAAACCGAAGAGCCGGTTTCATTAGAAAAGCAGACGTACCGTCAGGGAACAGCAGCCTGCAGAGTTCTGCAGAAACCCAGAAGTGTCCGGCGTCTCTCGGCCAGGCCGCCGCCTGCCACAGCTCCTTCGTCAGCTGTCCGTCATCGTCCAGCAACCAGCTGAGCACGGCGCGGGTCAGGTGGAGGGAAGAGTACAGCAGGACCTGGAGATGGAGAGACAACCGGACGGACAGAGTCAAAAGACAAAAAAAAAAAAAAAAAAACACGTCTTCAGGCGGTGTCCCTGAAGAAAAGACTCCGGTTCCGTTTAGGTCATTTGGATCGGCACCTGTCTGAGGGGAATGTTGGCGCTGGGCGTCGGGCTCTCGGCGGACTTCAGCTCCTGCAGGAGCGCCCGGACGCCGCGGTGTCCCGCCGACTCGCGGGAAACGCCGAACCGCTCCTCCCAAACGTCTCTCGCGTGGTCCAGGATGCGACGTCTCCCCGGCGGCGCCCACGGGTGACCGGAGACGCAGGGAGCCGGGGGGATGACGTCCTGCAGCATCGCGGCCAGCAGCTCGGCGACGCAGAGGTGCAGCCTGTGGACCTGCGGAGGGAGTCGAAGCAGCCGGGTTCAAGTCTTTTTATGCCGTTGTTGACCGCGCGTGAACGACCGCGACCGTTTCGATGTTTAAAACCCAGTCGTGCACTGACCAGCAGGCGGTCCTGCGAGTCGAGGACTTCGTCCGCTCCGACCCAGTCCTGAGCGGCCGCCAGGTCTTTAGCGCAGCGCAGCGCCAGCGACTGAGCCAGAGCCGCCTCCCCCGAGATCCTGGCGAGGCCGGCCGCCGCCCTCAGCGACGGCACGTCGTTCTTCCTGGCGATCACTTTGGCCGCGTCGAAGCTGGCGCCGGCAGCGAGGTGACTGGGGGACGGGGTCAAATGAACAAGATTTCGACGGGACACCGAAAGCTGGTTTAGCCGGGAAAGGAAACGGAAGAAGACAAAAAAAAAGAAAAAAAAAAAAGGCAGAGCTGTGTACGAATATTTCCCGGATCCTGTCAGTTCTCACCATTTAGCAGCTGCGGAGAAATGTCCGTCTTTCTCCAGCATGGCGGCCCAACAGGTGTACAGCTCCTTCAGCGCGGGTTCGTCCGCTGGCAGCCTGGCTTTGACCAGAGCTATGGCCTCCCTGACATAAAACACACACACACACACACACACACACTGTTCTGTTAACGCATGAACAAACATCACCTGGAAACAGAAGCCCTCAGCGACATTTCAAGTCGTGTACTCAGTCTTTGAAGTATAAATGTTGGAAGTTTTTTTAATTTTTTTTGTTTTTTTCAAAAAATGCTGCAAAGTCCTTCAGAAGGAAATCCACGCGTGTCTATTAAAAAAAAAAAAAAGAAAGACGAGCACCTGTAGAGCTTGTGAGAGCGCAGCAGGTCGACGGCCTCGTACACTTTGTTGATTGACAGCAGGTGGGACGCTGCCTTCAGGTACTGCTCCTGCAGACAGAGCTGCTTGACGAAGGCCTCCGCCGCCCGGCTCCACGCCTCGAACCCGGCTGAGAGAGGGAGCAAAGGGAGCCAGAAGAGGTTCGCGTTAAATTCGTCTCTTTCCGGTCGAGCTGGTTTCGTGCCGGAGCCCGGTTTAAATTCCAACGGGCATCCACATTCGGGTGGTTTACCCATGGGAGCGACGGAGAGCAGGTGGTCGTTCAGCTCCCCTCGCTCCGTGGCGAGCTGCAGCGCCCCCTGCAGGTCTCCGCTCCACAGCCGCAGGTACACGACCGAGTCGTAGTGGCCCGCCTCCACGTGGCCCTCCTCTGAAAAGGCAACGCGGACACAGCAGGGGTTAACCGCGCCGCGGAGAACACCTGAAGAAACTCCTCCAGCTGAAGCTCCTTCCAGGAGCTGAACACTAACTACTGATAAAATAATAATAATAAAAAAAACAACAACATTTCTACTGTCACAGTGTTGATTCAAGAAAAAAAAAAAAAAAAAAAAACTACACACCTTCTGCCTCAAACATGTGGTACAGAGCCTGTCTGTCAGCGAACAGGCCCAGATGGATGTGGTCTCCTCGGCCCGGGACGCAGCCTGCAGGGGGCGCTGGAACACGCACGCGCACATGCACGCACACACACACACACACACACACACACACTTTCTTATAAGCCCTCGTTTTACTTGTAAATGAGGTGTAGACATAAATGAGCCAAACAGGAAACGTCAAAATAAAATCTCCAGTTGGTCAATATTTTTGCTTAAATTATTGACTTGAAGTGATTTGCTCCGTTCTCAGAAAGTTAACCTTCATATTTTACAACAATTCCTTGTCACGTTAGCAGCGACACTCTGTTACATCACCACCCCCCCCCCCTCCCCCGATGGAAGAATGCGTGAATGTTACACATGAAAACACATTTAGCCGACTCGCGGGTCTCACCGTCGTCGTGTCTGACGGACGCCAGAGTGATGCAGTCCCGCAGCAGCTCCTCTTTGGGCCGGTGGTCCATGGAGGTGCTGAGGGGCAGCATGGAACGAGGCTTCTTCTTCTTCAGCACGGTGGAGTCTGGCTTTTCTTTACTCTTTACAGCAGCGGAGGATTTTCTTTGCATCTCAAAAGTGGCTGAAAAAAACAACACAAAATCTATTTTATGGCTTGAAACCACGGGAAGCGGATCTCCTTCTGAAATCTGCTGCTTTGCGCTCCGCTACCTGGCGGCGGCGTCGCCGGGCCGCTCGTCGCCGGGCCGCTCGTCGTCGCGCCGACGACTCCCTCCCTCTCGTCTTCCCCGGACAGCTCCTGTCGCGTCGCCGCTTTCGCGCCCCCCGTAGCCGGCTCTCCGTTCGCCTCCGGCGACGCGGACCCTCCGCCTCCCGTCGCCTTCTTGTTGCCCTTCTTCTGCTTGGGGTTGGTCTTCTTCTTCTCCCTCAGGTCCACCATCTTCTTCCCTGAGAGGACGAGCACGCGTTACACACCGGCCCGGCTGCACCCGGAAGGCAGGAGTGTCACGGTGCTCTCGAGAGACAGACGGATCACCTTTGGGGGGCTTCGTGAACTCCTGTTTGGAGATGTTCCACTCCTGCACGGTGAAGTCCTTCCCGCCGGTCCAGATCACGTCGGGGTCGACGGGCGACCAGTCCACGCACAGCAGGTAACCGGCGTGGCCTCGGTAGTTCGAGACGGCCGCCTCCTCCAGCACGTCCCACACCTAAACGCACCGAAACTGGTTCAGCAACGTCCCCGGCCCCCTCCCTCCCCCCGGCCCAGAGCAGACGCACCCCGGTGAATCCCGTCCATAAAGAAGAACTCCCAACAAAACCCAAACTCAAAAACAAACCCGACGCACTGACCTGGGCCGTGCCGTCGTACGAGGCGGTGACCAGCCGGGCGCTGTGGTGTGGACTCCAGGCCATGCCGGTGATTTTAGCCGTGTGACCGCACAACCTGCGGTACGGCTCCGTCAGCACGGCGGGGCTGTCCGGGGGCGCCTCTGCACAGAAGCACGACACTGATGCCGACACCGACCAAACCCAGCAAATGTTCCACGTCTGAGACGCGACCCCGAAGTAACGGCCGGGGATCGCGGACGTGGTGTGATTTTTCTCGCTGAGCGAGAACGCTCTGCTTTTCTTTACGTTCGTTGCGGCGACATTTTGTGTAGGAGAAGTAAAAGTGAATCAGCTGCTTGTCAGATGAAACACGACTTCTGTCAAAGTCAGTAGCTGCTGGCGTTTAATGAGTTCTAAAATCCAGATACGTTTTAAAAGCCGTTTATGCTCAAACGTACATTTCTGACCGTCTTAACGACGCCGCGAGTCACAAAACTAACATTTGAATTCTTGGCTGTTTTTGTTGTTGTTGGTTTTTTTTTAGATAGAAACGGTATTCTGTAAGATTCTCAGTCTACCGGAGTCTTTCTGCTGTGGCAAAAAAAAAAAAAGAGCAAGGAAATGATGAGTCTATTTCTGGATTAAAAAAAAAAATAAAAACTAGCTCCTTACCTCGTATCATTTCAACTTTGAGGTTAAGAAAGCCCCTTGGATTTATTAAGATGAATTTGAATTTGATTTGACTTCAGCTCCTAAATGAGGTTATTCTAACTTGAAGCATTCTTGCTAAAAAAAAAAAAAAAAAAAATCCTTACAACCAACTACAATCTTAAGCTCTCATAAATAATGTTTGTTGGGAAACTGGGTGGATAAAACGGAGGACTCCTCCCACCTATGACGGAGCGGAGGTCGTGCACGTAGACGACGGCGTTGCAGGAGCCCGAGGCCAGCAGACAGTGCAGCTCGGGGGGGGAGCCGTGGTCGTGGTGCCACCGCAGCGTGTTGATGATCTTGTGGTGCTGCTGGATGCTGCACAGCAGCTTCAGACTGGGGGCCTGAAACACGTCGATACACCTGCGGCGGAGAGCGACGGGTCGGACATTAGCGAGAGAAGAAGCGCAGGGATCCTCGATAATACAGAATATGATGCAACAGTTCACACACAACCAAATCCATTAATCTGCCGACTCCACAGTCAGTGGACAGTTGCCCCCCCCCCATCCTCCTCCTCCTCTTCCTCCAGGACTACCACAGCCTGACGGTGTGTTATTACGTGGGTCACGCCCCGACTCTTCACTCACCCGTCCTCGTTGCCGATGGCAACCACTTTCCCATCTGGCTTCCAGCTGAGGTCGGTGTGAGGAGACAGCTTGTGCTGTTGGGAAGCAAAGCGCACCTTCATGACACATTCAAATCAGCCCGATTCACATTCAGCAGCAAGCGGGAAACAAACCGTCGGCAGCGGCTCACCAAGATTTCCGATGAAGCTGTGAACCGATCCGTGTGAATTTCCCGGGTGCGTTTGTCGGCTTTTATCGCCGCCGACATGCGACTCTGGTTCCTCAAAAGGGTTTCTAAAGACTCTGTGCTGTTGCTTTAATATCACGCCGTGTGGTTCACACACACCAAAAAGCATGTATTTAACTTACAATGACGCGATGCAGACTGCAGGTTAAATGACCTGTTCGATTACATCATCATCACCATCATCATGACCACATGAAGACTCCTCCCACCTTGATGTTGTTGGTGTCTTTGATGAGCTTGTCGATGTCCGACGCCTCTCCGCTCAGCTTCGATGGATCGTGCTGCAGGATGACGCCTTCGCCGGCGCAGCTGTACAGGCTGTAGGTCGGCTTCCCTCCTGCTGCACCTGAACGCCACACACACACACACACACACACACACACACACACACACACACACACACACACACACACACACACACACACACACAAAGCTCATCCTGGTTAACTTTGACTGGCGTGTATATGCAGCTCTGTAACAGTAGATTTGACACTTCAGGGATTTTTTTTTTATGAGTATTTACGCACAATTAAGCTTCCTCTAAATTTGTACTGACAACTGTAACTTGAACCTTTGGAACACGTCGTACTCTGGACATCCAGCGGAAAACACACACACACACACACACACACACGCTTTAACATGTAACATTTTAAAGATCCTCAGTGACACCTCTCCTTGCAAAAGATGCTGTATCTATGACAACTGCGGTTCACATCCTTCTGTGTTATGTATAAAAGGAGCTGCTGGTCTAAAACGCTCGGCTTACTTTGAGCACCAAGTATGTCGAGGACTCAAATGTAAAGAAGAAACAAGGGGTGGGGGGGGGGGGGACGGTCATGAGAAGCAGAGGAAGCAGCTGGTCCCGATTCACTCTGCACACCGACTGGAAATCACCGTGACGATCTGAACCAATCAGAGCTCCGGGAACAGAGCTTGGACCGCCGCCACGGCTGCAGTTGAAACAAATTAGCGGCTCCTTTTGTTCGTTTAGGAAACCATCAGCGGATCGTTGGCACGGCAACAATTACGTTTTTACGGCTTCGGAAAGGAGTGAGCGATGCGCTAATCAAGATGTCATCTGCCGCCAGCTGGTAGAATTAAACTTCCTACGTCTTGATTTCCCCGCGAGCTGCTGAAAGTGAAGCGGCGGTGAGCGGTGAGTGTTTTCTCGGCTCATTCAATTACGGAGTCGATTATAAAACGGGCGCGCGGAGATGTTTGGGCTTTTTTTTTTTTTTTTTTTTTTTTTTTTTTTGCTAACTCGCTGCTTTTTCGACGTTGACGTTTTTTTTTTTGTCGATGTTGTTTTTTTTGCTGGGTCAGAGCGTTTCGGAGTAAACAGCAGCAGTTTGCTCAGAGTTCATTAGGAAACTTACCGAATGACATCGGGGGAACTGGGGGTCCCCAGGCCAATGTGTACACTGTTTTCCGGTGATAGGAGCTCGATATGTGAGGAGGCCTGAGAGGAGATGAAGCAGAACAAATGCCCCGTCAGGGACAGGTGACGTGGCCAGCGGCGGGGAAAATGCAGTTCAGGGAGTCTTGAGGGATTATGGGAAGAATCCACAAAGCTCCCAGCGGGGAAAAAAAAACAAGGTTAGCTTTAATGACTTTCAGTAAAGTTCCCAAAGTCAAAGTGCAACTGAAAAATCTCAACAATCATTTCTGTTTTGCTTTAAAAAAAAAAAAAAAAGATATTTGACATTATTTTAAAGGAGGATTTTTCTTGTAAATAAACACAAGTTATGATTACTTCCGTGTATTTCTGAAGTCTAACATTTTTTTTTTCATAAAACAATAGAACAGGCATGTATTTACCGATTCACGTTTGCATATAATACTTTTTCCTCACTGCTTTTGTTGGCTACTGTCAATCAGCATGAAACAAGCAGCAGAGGAGTGTGAATTTTATGAATTTCATGTGCAACACCACCAACAAATAGAAGCTGATGTGGACTAGAGGTTGTTTAATCAGCCTCAAAACAAAAGAACAGCATCAGATCTGTACACTGTAGTAGATTTAAAAAAAATGCTGTTATACGCAGTAGGTTAAAAACATGAAGGTGGAGCGATGCACCACTGGAACAGTTAACATTACTTACTTGTTTGAAAAGACTTCGTAGATACCAACTTTCCCATCATCTGTTCCGAAAGACAAGGATCCTTCTTTTGTCGGGTGCCAGGCCAGCTGCAAATAACGACAAGTTGCTCAGTGCGTTTTATCTGGAGAGCTTCCTTTGTGCCATCTGAGAGTTTTCTGGGGGGAGTAAAAGCTAAATGCCTGATATGTTTCAGCCTCTCTCATCGGACTCAGACATGACAGAAGTTTGGAGATTAAAGTCAAATTTAATCGATGTGGAAACTGATATACTGTATATACTGTGTATTTTATAT
The DNA here is from genome assembly GCF_029030835.1 of Brachyistius frenatus. NCBI lineage: Eukaryota > Metazoa > Chordata > Actinopteri > Embiotocidae > Brachyistius > Brachyistius frenatus. The sequence continues at coordinate 1,423,732 of NW_027210604.1, forward strand.
TTAATTTTTTTTAATTAATTTTTTTACTGCTATTTTATTGCTTTTTATTATTCTATTATTATCTTATTGCTTCCTGTATGCTGCTGTAGCGAAAAATTTCCCCCTTGGGGATTAATAAAGTAACTACCTAACCTAACCTAACCAAACCAAACCTAACCTAACTTACAGCCCGGGTTACAGCAAAATCACAAATGTCTCCTGAATGCTTTGGCTGCAAGTGACCAACGGGAGAGTTTGTGTTCTTATCATTAGCTTAGATGGAGAATTTATTAAAATGCAGACATTAGGCAGAAATTATTTCATGAATACAATCTTTATACGTTTTGTTTGAAATTATAATCCAAAGAAAGTTTGTCTTTAAAAAAGCAGAAAAGTGTCTTTTTGTGTGTGTGTGTGTTTTGTCTTTTACCCCACTGCTCTGAGAACAAAACACTAAGAGCATAAGACACAGATTTAAATATGGAAGACATCTAATTGGAGGTATATAGCGGGTTACGTACCGTTAGATATCTATAGCTTAACTACACATTAATGCTCGGAAAAACGACCAAACAAATCAAAGTTAGTTCATTTTGCTGTGAAAAACGTTCTCACCGCTGTGACCTTGGACTTGATGCCCTGCCAGAAGGTCCTGGTGTCGTACTGGTTCTGAGTGGTCAGCGTGTTCCACACCCGGATCATGCTGTCGCCGACGCCCAGCGCCAGACACCCGGTGCCCACGGGGGAGAAGGTCAGGGCGTAGACGAAGCCGCCGAGGGTGGGCAGAGTCCAGCAGCACTCCAGAGAGGCCAGGTCCCAGCACTTCATCTGGAAACATGAGCACACAAATACAACATATAACTGCTTTGCAAAACTTTACTCATTGTTTTTTTTTTTTATACAGATTAATAAATCAAAACATTTGTCATCTTTGTTTTAGCTAAGCTAAGCGGCTGCTGGCTGGAGCTTCATATCTCCTGAAAAGTCATGAAAGTGTAATATTGAACCTCAAACTATTTCTTTGGGCTCCTAATCGATGGGACATCTACAAAACAAATTCCAAAAGGTTTTGCTCTGCAGAGTTTAGCGTTGCCAACAGGGTTGCTTTGTTTGACCGCCAATTAAAAACATGAATTCAAAATGTGGTCATTCAACCAAAATACCCTTTTTGACCAAGCAGAGGCGTTCTGTGTTTGAAATATATCCCACAGTGAATGACCGGGCTCCTAATTTCGGTAACTGAACCTCAGAAATCTCGAACGAGCGGCGGGTGATTCCAAGCCGAGCGGAACACCGAACCTCTCCGTTACGGGGCGGCCCACAGAGAGAGGAGACCCACCTCTCGGTCCATGGAGGTGCTGACGAGCAGCTCTTTGCCGTCCGGCAGCTGAACGGAACTCATGTTGAAGACGATCCGACTGTGGTTCTGACTGTCTGAAGAGGTGCCGAACAGAGTCCACCTCTGCTTCCCGGCCCGGCTCAGGTCCCACATCACCAACTCACCGCTGAGGACACGCACAAAAAAAATACAACACAAGCACGCAGCTCATTAAAGCACATCGAGGTAAACTGGTTCTGCACCTCTGTGTGTGTGTGTGTGTGTGTGTGTGTGTGTGTGTGTGTGTGTGTGTGTGTGTGTGTGTGTGTGTGTGTGTGTGTGTGTGTGTGTGTGTGTGTGTGTGTGTGTTTATTATCATTATCAACGCAAGTTCCCGGAACAAATACAGATGGACAGATTAAACTATAACTTTAACCGAAGTGTGAGCTGATGGACAACATGTCCTTCATACATTTTAATAGCTTTGTTACGTTATGTATTTAGTTTTGTTTATTGTTGACATTTTTCCAGGAGACACTCGAGAAATAAATGTCCAGCTAAAAAAAAAAAAAAGCTCTAAAAAGGAATTACAGTCTCTCCTTCAACTCTATAATAAAAATAATAATAATAATAATAATAATCTTACATTGACTCTCTTTGCAAACAATGAGACAATGTCATGAGTCATAAATACAGAAAAACACCATCAGCTTCCGTCTCTGTGGAGAAAACATCTGCTATTCAAGAAAACAATGTAAAAAAACAAAACAACAACGTGTATTTGTTTTGGAAAATGATTGAAACTACAGAACAATCTGATGCCATCATAAAAAAAAAAAAAAATTGATTCAGCACTGCTGACGTGTGCTCAGCTGCTATCATGTTCCCCGATTGAGACGATGTGTGCGTACCTGAAGCAGCTGGACACGAGCTGCGTCGCTCGTCCCTTCGGCCAGTGCACGTTGAGCCAGAGTCTCTCTTTGACTCCGGGGTCGACGGCGGAGCCTCTTCTCTTGACGTAGGGCAGCTTCAGAGTCATCACACCTGCGAGGGGACGCGGGGAGGATTTACAAAACGGAAGAACCAATATGGCGCCGGCCGATTCCGAAGACCTTTTTTTAATCTTTTTTTTTGATGATTAATGCTGGGCTGCCCTCACCTTTTCCCTTCGCTGTGCTCCAGATCCTCACCGTCTGGTCTTTGCTCCCAGACGCGAGATAGCAGCCCTTCTCCTCTCCAGCCGACACTCCGTTAGTTGCTGAGGAGTGAACGCGACATCTTATATTCCCGACGAAACTTTTGTTCAATTCGTGCAAAATTCAACACTTAAGGAAGAAACCGGCTGCTGCTGCGTTGAGGAATTCCCTGCAACAGAACCGTGGACGCCGGCTGAACGCTGCTACCTTCGCTGTCCTCGGGTCTGGTGTGGAGGGCGTCCTCATTGGCCAGCGGCGCCCACGCCAGCGAGTGGATCTCGTCGTCGTGTCCACGGAGACGGTGCATCACCTCGCCTTTCCTGCTCACGTCGATCAGCACGATCATCCCGTCTTTGTAGCTGCAGTACGACAGTGCAGTCACTATTACCGATATCTGTACGCCACTTCTGTATTGATGGTAAAGCTTTAGTTGGACTGAATGTCTTCTGCTTTTTCCAGATTTGGACAAATTTTCATTTAAAAAAAAAAAAAAAAATGTCTATAAGAGTGCATCAGAGGAGGGTGTGAATTTATTTATACAGTTTAGTATAAAAAAAAACAAAAAACAAAAACAAGTGTAGGTAGAAATAAGCATTAGTTTGGCTTTGGGTGGTTTTAACTTGAGCCTGACAGACATATGGCTGATATGAAAACACATTATCCAGAATATAATGCTGAAAAAGATGCATTGGGTAAATTTGAAATGATTGTCTTTGTTTTTAAAAATCATTTGTGATTAAATTTTCCATTGTTTTACTCCCTAATATTGATATTCAGGCTCTGGCCATAACTGCAGATTCTTTATGTTTTGACAATAAATCAATAAAACCACATACATACCACAGATGACTTATATTACAAGCGCCAAGTAAAATCCAATTGAATGCTTAGCATTCATCAACCGCATTACATTGGATAAATAAGGTTGGAATGTATTTACAGCGGTGTTCTCTGTTGTTTCTTACCCGACAGCCACACAGTTCCAGATGTGCGGCGAGCAGCTGAGGCAGAAGATGGTCCTGGGCTCAGGGAAGAAGCTGGCGGTGTCTCCCGTGTGGTACCAGTGACAGACCACCACGCCTTTCTCATCGCCCGACACCACCAGGTTTTTGTCCACGGGGGACCAGTGCACCGCCGAGACGGGGCTCTGCGTGGACGAAACGGTTTGGTTTCTTTCCGTTTGCATGGCTTTTTCTACATTCACAGAAAATCCTAAACACCTGATTGTGAGTATCTTGACCTGTAATCGTTAAATTAGGGTATGACGCATTAGAAACAGTGACTAAATGCATTAAGTATGCCTGATTGTTTTGCGCTTTATTTGTGTTATATAAAATAAAAAAACTTGAAAAAAAGATCTGTCATTATTTTGGTTTGAATCTCAAACCAAATCACTTTCTCAGTCTGCGGCTTTTCATTTTTCACTTTAAAACCACACAACAATTATCGCCTGACGGCATAATTTGAAGCACATAATGGAGCGTAAACGAGCAGCACGCCCTCTGACATGGCAAAATGATCTGAAATTCCCTGAGAGAGAGAGAGAGAGAGAGAGAGAGAGAGAGAGAGAGAGAGAGAGAGAGAGAGAGAGAGAGAGAGAGAGAGAGAGAGAGAGAGTCACTGAGCTGCTGCAGAAATCTGTTGTGCTGTTTGTCCTCCTGCAGCATAAAAAAATATATATATATATATCCTGTCAGGCTCACTTTCGCTCTCCAGACCGGGTCAACGGTCCACAATCTCATCACGACAGCACAGATTTGTGAAAACAAAAATGTGTGACAGTGCAGCCGACGGACAAGCTGCTTTCCTCCTACCCCCTGCAGAGCTGACAGCCGCCTGCAGGGGGCGTCAGCGTGATGCCTTGTGTTTATGTTGCGGCGGGATAACAGAACATGGGCCTGTTCCACAAAACCTAAATCAGGGACGAAGCCGGGATTTTCCAGGTATCCTGGTTTAATTAAGCCTCGGTTCGGTTTCACAAAAGCACGTAAGTTACCATGGAGATTTATTCTGGTGAAACTAGCCCGGTCCAGACCGGACTAACAGCCAGTTTGAATTCATCCTGGTGCCTTTCAGTCTGTTTACTCTGATCTGAAACCAGTTTCTTACAGTTATTCCCCGTCAAAGGGAGGTTTTTTGCTATTAAATAGATAATAATAGAAGTTTCGCTTTATAAAGACTGCTGTTTATATTATTACTTGGGGTTTGACTCATATTTTAGTGCAGTTACTGAGGTCATTAGAAACAGACAATAGAGTTGCGCAGGTGTTTTGAATAGTATCTGTCGCTCCGTTAGAAGCACCGTTTGGCTTCGAAACAATAATCTCGCATCTTCGTTATCTTCCCACAGGCGTATGTGCTACATTAAGGAGGATTTCTTACCAATAACTCCTTGAATTATACAAGTATGACAGTTTTAGTTCAGATCTGTGCTCGGTAAATGTTGATTTTTACGGAAACAACACGTCGAGTCAGCCCACTGCCGTCTGACACACCTGTTGAGCTCCTTCATTAAAGCAGCCGTGTTTTCTTTATTTACATATTTTGTCCCTTTTCCTCCTCGTACGTTTTCATTAAAAGCTGATTCTCGCTGTGATTGCGAGCACATTTCTCCATCAGTGAATCTGCGATCGACCTCGTGGTCTTTTGAAGACGGACGTGAACGCGCACTTATCCGGATTAATCCCACCTGGCGTAAACTGGCCGCACCTGATCAGCCGGACTTGGTAATTGTGAAACACACGAAGCGGGGATGAACGGACCGGGCTCGGTCAAGCCTGGCTTTTCTCTCTTATCCTGGATATCTTAAATCTGCTTTCGTGAAACGGGCCCCGCGGGCAGTTGACACTCACCTGATGAGCTGCATGCTCCCGTATTAGGATTTTGCTTTCCGAGTCCCAGAAGCGAATGCTGCCGTCACCGGAGGAGCTGACGCAGATGTGACTCTGCCCTGCGTGCTGACAGAAGGAAAAGCCCGACACCAGGTCCTTATGGCCCACCAGCTCGCCTGAAACGCACACACAAAGAGGTATACATCTCTGATGTTACTAGTAGAGATACCGGTCATTGATGAGTACCACAGGAGTCAATTTTGCATTAAAAAAAAATAAAAATAAATTAACTTTCAGAGTATAAAGATAACTAATGGTGCAGTGCATTGTAGGACTTGTAGGATCCGGTGTTTGTGGAGATTCAGTCATACCGGGAGTCAAAATATCTTCAACTGGACTGCATTGATTTCGGCCACTATTTTATTAAAAAAAAAAAAGAATAAGAGGCCTAATGTCCCATCTGAAGAAGCTTCATTCTGATCAGTGGGACGAATTTGTGCAGAAGAAAGGAAAATAGGTGCACCTCAGCATCACCACGTGTTTCAGGGAGGAAATGAACCCAGCCAGATGTTGTTATATTGGGTTTCTTTTTCAACTGGATCTCACCTGAAATGATTTGGTCCACACACGTGACTTTTACCTGCGTTTAAAACCAATTTTTTTTTGGGGGGGGGGGGGGGGCTGCAGGCACTTAAAGACGAATGGCTGTGTGTGTGTGTGTGTGTGTGTGTGCGTGTGATGGCCAGCGGTGCCAGCAGACTCACCTACGACCCTGCAGGAGGACGCGGACACGTCAATCAAGTAGATGATGTATTTGGCTCCGACTCCCAGTAAACCGCTGCTACTGACGTCACTGCAGCGCGAGCAGTACCAGTTGGGAGACGCGGGAAGCGACCTTTCGTGCATGGCGCCTCTGTCGGTTTAAATATAGAGATATAGAGATATTTTAAAGTGAGAAAACCAAATCCAAACTTCTCACATGTTACCCGGACTGTCGTAGCGACAACACTTAACGGCCGTACGGGCAGCGTGGTGTCGTGCCGGTTTTCGAGTACGGGAAGCCAGAAGGGTAAAAAAAACCGCGCCGAGTTTTTTTTGTTGTTTTTTTTTCCCCTTTTTTTTAAATCCACAACTTGATAACAACAAATTGTAGGATTTCTATTAAGACCGCGTATAAATCACGACGAAACTAATGAGACGTACGGGTGGCGAAGACGACAAAATGTGCAGAATAAATGTACGTGTACGTGACTGCCGTAAAGCGAAACACAGCAGTGTCGTAAAAAAAAAACATTCAACATGGCGGTGGCGATGGCAGGACGCGGTGAGGACAAAAACGAAGCTTTATTATCCACAAATTTGCCCATTTTATGACATTAACATTGTCTGCTACCTGTGCTTTTTTTTTTTTAAACTTGTTTTCAGGTATCGCTTTCATCAGGAATATATCAGGGGTGTTACATCACAGGTAAGCTGTCTTTTATTTTTTATTTTTTTTTTTTTGCAGAAGGACAAATCAACTTTCAATTCGGTCACCGTTTTATTTTAAAGTGAAGAATGTTTCAACAGAATATTCAGCAAAACAAATCAAATATTAACAAATCAGATTTTTTTTAAAAAATACAAAAATAAAAACCATCCGTGTAAAAGTACTCCGTTACATTAATTTTTTTCCTTAAAATAATAAATAAATAAAATAACACATCAGATGGCCAAGCAGTGGATTTTACACTTGAAATGATCCCATATTAAAAAGTCCAAAAACTGAAAACATATTTTGTGTACGAGAACTTTGGTCACATATGTACCCGCGCTTTTTGATTATGCAGTGATTTATTTTTTATTTATTTTATTTTTTTTGCATGTCTGAGCACATCTTTTAACTATTCTCTTTCCCTCTACGTCTCTCCAGGTTACAAGTTGCTGCTGGCGGCGCTCAGCAGCTCTCCTGTCTCCACACCGGCACTTCACTGGAATCAAAACACTGGGAGAGGAGGAACAAGCGAGTTTATCCGCCTCAGACTCCCGACGAGGCTCGCAGACCGGCGGTGAGTTGAGTTTTTGTTTTTAAATTTTGTGCCCGTTAATAATGCCGAGCGAGATCGATCGTCTCGCGACTCCCGTCACGGCGTCGGAGTCGACTCTTTGTCTTTTGCAAAATGTCGGAACGCGTTGTCGTTTTCTTTCCGCAGGAGATCTATCACAGCAGGAGGCAGATTAAATACAGCAAAGACAAGATGTGGTACCTGGCCAAAATGGTGAGACCTACATCAACGTCGCATCTGATATCGGCTGCATCGCATCAGTCAACCATAACTTGCACCACTCGCAGTTGATGAAAGCATCTTTTATCTGTATGTCCTTGTTGTCTTCCTCTCTGTGTGTTATAATTCAGATCAGCATGGCAGAAAATGGCATTCAGTGTTTTTCTACTATTAAAAATAACAAACTGTTTATCAGTACAAACCTGTGAATACTCATTAATGTGAAACTTATCTGCTGAATGCAGCTGGGTTTTTTTTCCTCCCCTGTCGTCGTTTTACTGACTCGCCGTGTTCAAAGCCGACTTGAGTCTGGTGCTGCAGTTGCGATGTTTGTTTTCTCGTTTCATCTCGTTTGTTTTGTGTCTCTCCACGCAGATCCAGGGGATGAGCGTTGACCAGGCCGTCGCACAGCTGGAGTTCAACGACAAGAAAGGGGCAAAAATCATGAAAGAGGTTTGTAGCTGCATGTTTTACCCCCTCGAAAGTAAATCAAAGTAAATCAAAATCCCTGTATGGAAAAAAAAAAAAAAAAAAAAAAAAAAGATTTCAGATTTTCACTACTCATGTTTTTTTTTTCATTGATTTTTTTTTTTTTTTTTTTTTTGCTCACGCTTCATTTAATCTTTATCCTCCTCTTAAAAAAATAAACATAAAAAAAAAAATCTGTACAAGAAGCAGATGTACGAACTGGTTTGCTTGTTTGTTTCAGGTTCTTCTTGAAGCTCAAGAGATGGCGGTCAAGAATCACAATGTAGAGTACAAATCCAACCTGTATGTCGGTGAGTGTCTGCAGCACTGAAACCTTTCACCATGTAAACAGCTGCACATTAGGACCACAACAACGCCTCGAGTTGGATGGTTACAAACGACTTGTTTAATGTGTGTCTCAACACAAAGCGGGTAACGTAACAAAGCAGGCAAACCTTTTAAATGGAGTTAATAACTGCTTTAAAAATCAAAGCTCTGCTATTCAAGGTCGCAGAATCACTTAAATATGTAAACTATAGAAGTTTCTTCATCGACTTTTAAAACTTGTAAATGAAAAACCTTTGCCTCCTTAAAACTACTTGGGAATCTGGTATTAGTCATCACATGCTGTCAGCCACTGCAAGAAATGAATTTTAAAAGTGGGGAAAATGACCTTTAGTAAAAGGGGAAGCAGGTAATGACAGGTCCTTTTTTTGTATTTTTTGTATTTAATTTATTATTATTTTTTTAAAAGCTGTAGATCTCTGCCGTGCAGAGTGAGCAATTCATATTACAAATAAGCATAAACTATATCGTTGTTATTTTGACCTGTTTTTACTCAAGGCCACCGCTGTATATGAAATGAGTTCCTCTGACCTTTATCGATCTCATCTTCTCTTTTCATCACACACACACACCGTCCCCCTCTCGTCTCCGCTCCTGCAGCCGAGTCCTACTCCGGCAAAGGGAAGTACCTGAAGCGGATCCGATACCACGGCAAGGGGATGTTCGGCATCATGGACAAAGTTTACTGCCACTTCTTCGTCAAGCTGGTGGAGGGCTCGCCGCCCAAAGTAGAGCAGAAGACGAGCTTCGACCAGGCCAAAGAGTACGTCCAGAACCTGAAGAACAGAACCATCACCCACAGCCTGTAGACCCGACCTCGGATAAAACATTTTACATGCGTGTGTATATCGTGCGATATTTGTAAATTAATAAACGAGTGAATGGGTAACGACATCTTGTTCTCTTTTTTTGAGAATACTGCTTGCGCCTCAGTTATGCAGTATTAAGTATTCATAGAAAGAAGGGTCTCATTCTGATATAAAAACTGTAAATGTATATGTAATATCACGTAAAAAGGTGGTGAATTTCTAATACAGGCTTGGCACTTTTGGAATTGTCCTCATCACCATCTCAAGATTAACTTTAGTTGAATGGTTGCAGGGGCACAGCTTCACCTCTTGAACCTTTGGAGTTCTGGATACATTTCAGTGAAATCGAGTCAGGCTAATAGTTGTTTTTGTTTGTTTGCATCACTGCTGGTTTCCAAAAGCTGAGAACATTAAACATCAACGAAGGATAATAAATAAGTCCTGAGGTTTAAAATGAGCATTATAGCGTTTATAGCATCAAAATAAGAATATTATTTTGTGTATTTTTCTAATATACCGTATATATCTGTGGTCACACTCCGGTCTTTCCATCTGTTTGCGGTCTCTCTTCCATTGACTCGGAAACGAGGCAGAAATGCCCCCCCCCAAAAAAAAACAAGAAATAAAATGAGGAGTAGAGGTTAAAGTCGGCTGCTGGTAGAGGAAACCGATTAATAAACAGAATTTAATATCACAAACACACGCGCAGCATGAAAGGGATCGCAAACCAAATTAAGGTCGGCTTTGTTCTTCTTGTTTGCACCACAACTAATGTACAAATGCCTGTTTACGAGACAGCAGCAGCTGAAAATAAGAAACTAAAACTGCACTTTTCGGAAGTATAGATATTACTTCAGATTAAATATTGGTTATAACCAATGATGTATTTAGCAATTATTCCAAAGCATCTTCCACAATGTAATGTGTCTCTGCAGTGGCCATTAAGGATCCCAACAGGCTGCTCAGATGATTCAAGAGGTCTTTCAAACTCTTAAAAGTTTGTGACGAGGCGTAAAAGTGAAATATTTTGACTTTGATCTTTCACTATATTCCAGAATTTCACTTGCATCAGTTTGATGAACAGTGTGTGTCACAAACGGCTGTAAAATGACTCATTAAAATTGCAGCTTCCCTCTGGTTTCCCAGCGTGCCTCTCCTCCCACCGCAGCCCCCCGCGAGCAAGTCGCTTAAACACCAGACGAACACGCCGGGGTGAAATCAAACGTCCCGCTGCACCGCCGGGACGAAAGGAATCTCGTTGTTTTGTCCCACGCGGCCCGAGCGCAAATAGAGTCCTGAGTGGCGTGCGCCCGTCATACTGTCAGAAGCGTCGCCGTTGTTGGGTTGGGATGACAGCAGTCACCGGGACTCCTCCCCCGGGCACAAACCTGTCAGCTTCACTGTTCTTCATCCCTTTCGGTTGGACCGCGGCGGTGCGAGAGATGCCGGCCCGCAGACGACCTCGGAGCGGCTTCGGCGCCTTCGTAACACCAAGCAGCTGAAAGTGAGCCGCTTGGCTAAGAGGCCCTCAATATGGAGAAAAAAAAAAAAGGAAGAAAATGAGATTTCATACTGCGGGAAACATACTCGTCTGGTTTCTTTTCATTCATTTTTAATGTCTCCCATTATCTTTGGAGTGTTTGCATATTTATCTCATTTAGTTTGCTGCTTTTTTTCAGTTCGTCATCTTTGCTTTCTTTTCTAAAACTCCTACGGAATGTAATTACGTTTGCCTAATGTGACGTCTTTTATGTCCTCATCTATTCCTTATTTGCTTTCTCTCTTGAATTTCCCATCATTATTGTCTGCTATTTCTGCTAAATTGAATTTCGAGGAGAAGAAAAGATCCTAAGGAGAACAAACTCACGGGGAGACATGAAAACATGTCCTCGTTGGGATTTTGTGTTTTCTAAAGGTCGCCGTGTCTCAGCGTATAGTCGAGGCCCACGGCTTTGGTCTCCGCTGTTCCTAATTGGCCTTTAGTTTCCCGCTCCTGATGTGAGTGATCTGGTTTGTGTATCTGCCCGTCACCACATCCCTCCGAAGCCCTCGTCGGCTCTGAGCAGCTTTGAGTGCATTTTCAAATAAAATGCCATTTGCTGGCCCCAATTTCAGCAGACATGTGCCCCCAATCTCAGGTTGGAGGCCGCCTCGGTCCCACAGCACAAAACAAGCAGCAAGTTCTGAAAAGAGCAAAAGGCTTCATCGTCTTCCTTCTTTTTCTCCTTCATCTCTCTCTCTCTCTCGCTGCTCAACTTTACCACCTGACGGACTCTTTTTCTGTCTGACCACGAACACATGCAGAAAAACATTTATGGGGATATTACATATTTACAGTTGCATAGAACAAAAAGACCTTTTAACATATAACAAATTTAAAAATGATCTGCTATTGTGACCGAGATTTGTTGTGAGCTGAACATCTTCCAGCATAGAAATAAATCTGTCACTGGTTCTCTGGTGAACAAACTCTGTAACGACAACACTGTTTTTGATCTCAAATTTAGCTTTGACATTTCTGTGCTGAGAGGTCTTCTTGTAGGCCAACATATGCAACAATACAGGCATGTCTGTGATGAGCAAATGTCTACAGATGATATTGGCCATGCTGATGCATTCATATATACTGTAGATGCTGTGAAGAAGCTTTAAATTCTAAAACCTGGATGCGTCACACACATCTTGCATGGAGGATCGACACAACGACCAAAGTTTCAAGGTGGACACCCAAAATCCATGTCACCAATTCAGTATCTGACCACGTGTGAAATATGGTCTCACTATCCCCTCCTGTTCCTGAGATTTGGCCTTGAATAATGAACCGAAAAGTGTTTTTGTAAAACATCGTGATATCACAGTGAAGTTGACCTTTGACCTTTTGGATATAAAATGTCATGACTTCATCATTTTATCTAGTAGACATTGGTGTGAATGTTTTTTTTGTTTTTGTGTGTGTGTGTAATAAGCACATGAAGTCACGTGTTTTCTGAGGTCACAATGACCTTTGGCCCCCAAAATCTATTCAGTTCCTCCTCGAGTCCAAGTAAACGTTTGTGCCAAATACACGATTTGAGACACAGCCGAGTTCTCTTTGGAGGTAGGCGTGGGTTCAAGTGTGGAGGTGGAAGAAGCTATTGAGTGGACTTGCTATATAAATGACTATATCCAAAAGGTAACTTCATGCTTAAAGGGCAGATCCACGAATTCTACAAATCAAAGTCTGTCAGTATGCAGGATTATTGGATACGCCCGCCGCCTGTGAGTGTCTGCAAGACAGAATTCCATCGGAGATAATAACACAACAAGGCACAGGTGCTTCCTCCTGTAGCCACCACATGCACACCTGGTGTAGGAACATGCAAGAGTAACACCACACAAATTTCCAGAATCCAAATATCTTTTTTTCCAAAGTGTCTGTTGTGGTAAAACATAAATTGTCCTCCACTGGGCTTTTCAGAAGGCACATAAATAAAAGATAAAAAAAAAAAAAGAGAAACTATGCTCCTTTCCAGCTATGTCACCCCCCCCTCCCCACCTCCCCGCCATCGTCTCTCTTTGGAGATGCTACGGCGGAGTTCAATCGTTACATGAAGTGAATTATGTATTGTCTCTTTCCAAGCATGAGCTCATCCTGCAACAAGACAAGAAAAAAAACACAAAAAAACGCGCTGCCAGCGTCGGGATTTAACTGCAGGAAAGATTCAAATAGTCTGGAGTTCATTATTCATGACGGGTGAAATTGTGCATTGAAAATACTCTGTACACAAGGCTCCTGCGCCGCGCCACCTCGCACACATACACACACCTTGATGAAAGCACGGGATGCCATGACGCTTCCTTTCATTTGTTCTTAACGTCGGTTGTCGGTCAACGTGCCGGGCGGCCCAGCGGAGGCGCGGATTGAGAAACAAATAGAAATCAGAAGCCAGTTGTGCGGGGAGGGCCTCAGGGTGTTATTCATTTCCTTTTAACTTTTCCATTTTATGTTTTTTTTTCTTTTCTTTTTTGTCTCCACTCCCCCCCCCCCCCCGCCCCACCCCCAGTGTCTCTCTGTTATGTGCAGAGAGCGACAGCCGCAAAATGGTGTTAGCTCCCAAATGAAATCATCGGCACAAACACCACAGAGCGGCCTGCCCGCTGGCCGGCGCTGGATGCTTTGCCCTTGAGAAACAAATCCAGACACAAAACACTTTGTTAGCTCTCTGGACATTCTCCAATGAAGCTGCATTCACCTCCCTTTTTCCCCTGAACAAAAAAAAAAAAGAAAAAAAAAGGCTCTCAGTCTTTATCTCTGTGACAGGGACATATCTCTTTTTAAAAGTGGAGAAAGTAGCAGACACAGGGGGACTTCAGAGCTTTGTCTGCTGCGGTGTTGCAGCTTATTTGTTTTTGGAACTGACAAAAGGGAGAATTTTTAACACGCACTGCTCATTTTTTAAACATAAAGGATGCTCGCCTTAAAATCTTATGATCTTTTGAGCGTTAGATAAAGGCTGAAAATGAACATCGTGTGTGGTCACCTTGGATTTCTTTTAGCTTCTGTTGACTTCACAGACACTTAGAACACTTCTCCGCTGTTCATCTGTACATCCATCCATCCATCCATCCATTTTGCTGCTCTTTATTTGGGTTGCTGTGGTAAAGTATTCAGTACACTTCAAATGAATAGCAAATTGCACTCTGTCTAATGCATTTTGTATGATCAAAGGGATCCAAGGTTACAGGCTCCCTCGCTGCAGCTCATCAGGAGTCATTTGTTGCACCAGTGATGTTCCTCCTCACCTGGTGGTAATCAGCTTGCCTGGGAGGTTATATAAGGAGGTTGGGTTGGTGCTCAGCTTTGTGTGTCTCGAGAGGGTCAACACCTTCAGTTGGCTGGCTGGTTTGTGGTGTGTTTGAAGTGGTGATGTTTTTTTTTTTTTCATTATTCTGCTGGTGTGCATTGTTGCCACCTTAAGCTGCCTTATATTCATATTCTGCCGCCCTTCCCAGTGACTCCTAGCTTTGATTTTGTTTTTCTAGGTCCAATTCGCTTTTGTTTGTTTTTTAATCACTGTGATAAGACTTCCTGGGCTTCTTGTTAGTTTCCCAACAAGCAACCCATGTTTACCAGGTTTTATGTTTTTTTGGGGGGAACGTAAATGCAAATTTTGGGAAAAAAAAAAATTCATACTTGTTTTGAATGACCCCAAATCAAAGACGAGGCTTTACGTTTGCTGTCACAGAAAGAAGTTAGATGTACAAATTGCAACAACGCCGCACTCTTTTGGACATCACCTCCTCCAGGGCGGTCATAGGGTCGTACAACCAAAAGGTAAAAAAAAAAACCAAAAACTTTGAATGTTCGAACACTGCCATCTTTAACATCTCCCAACCCCCACCCCACCATCCAACCAAGTGCTTTATATTAAATGGTCTTTTCTTAAAATAACAATGATTGTCAGCCTACCATTGACTCCAATTCCTTCTTGGTGTTCCCGGGCCAGATAGAATACAATTTTATTTCTATTCCAATAATAATTTCTTCCTTCGTTATACATCTACGTTTCACATTCTCCCGATGAGGTAGGCACCTGCACAGACGGCATCCATCCCTCCATCCGGAGTCTAATCCTGGTCTGAATCACATCACGAAGTCTGCATGGAACGTATAATCTAGTCACTCACTCGGAATCGGTGCGCAGTGCGAACAAATGAACTGCAGCGTCACAAAATAAGAAGCAGCCATATTTACGGTGGGCGTCTTCCCCGGAAAGAACGTCCCTCCACTGAGACTGACTGTAGTCGCCCCTTAGCTTTTTTTTTTTACAGGAAGACAGTGATTTATTGTTGCAGCTAAAGAGTGTCTGAATGTAATTACAAAAAAGATCCCCCTTATTAATCGGTTAGAGTTTACACTTCCTTTAAAATAAGATAAAGACAAGAGACTACTGAGAGCAGAAACAAAAATAATGAAGCTTTATTGATCACTGTTGGGAAATTACTTTGATGCTGCAGCAAAAGCAACGGAAGTAACAGCATTTTAGAGGTCGGAGCCAGATGGTAAGGGGTGTTTTGGGTGAAAATTTAGATTATGAGGAGGTTGGTGATTACAGTTCACTTCACTTTTTCATGTAAAATCTATTCATGGCCTTCTGAAGTGCTTCTAGGCCTAAGATGTTCACATTAATAGGACATGATATTTGAATTAGAAAGCATTAATGTTAACATCAGTGATTTCCATGAAGGCTTTCATGACCCACCACAGAGTGAAACGCTTGGTGATGTGTGTCCTCCTGCATGCTCCTTGCACTGGGTGTCACTGTTGCATCACATCTGAGTCCTGCTGCATGTCAAGATGCTTCAGCAGTTCAAAAGCCCCGAGAGTCACGCTTCACAGGATGCAGAGGACGACTTCCCTTAACATGTCTCCTCCGACGGATCACATCCCGCACGAAACCACAGACACACAAACCAATCTGACACAATCCTGCTGGGTATGTGCGCCGCATGTCTTTCAATTCATCAAGATGAATTTCAATATTTCAATTCGTCACGCATGATGCAGCTCTCAGCACAGAGCGGTGTAGTGCAGGGATGGGAAGGGAAAAAAAAAAGTACTATTAAAGACTGTTACAGTAAAATTGACTTTTTGTAATGCTGGTACTGTGCGTCTGCATTCCAATATTTCATTACGGCGGTACAATAGTTAATCAAAAAAATCCAGGCACACAGCCGTGAATGACAAGCACCGCTGCATTTTGCACTGATGCCAAAACCCCACAGTGATTCCTCTCCACACAAATCCTCCTCAAGCTGAATCAAAGTGCATTTTGCAGAGTGAGAAAGCTACAAAGTAGAAAAGAATTTAAAAAAAAACAACTAAGACGACAAACAAGTTTGAAGCAGTTGTTCCACTTCACCACCATCAGGGTTACTTCCCATTGCTCAAATCAGTAATCAGTAATGTTTAGCTTTAGAAACCTTTTGGGTGATGGTGACAGACTCATACCCTGTGTCCCAAATCGCATACTATTTCTTTTTACTTCTAGTACGTACTGCAGCTGCCCTTCCAAAGTATGTACTGTTGCATGTAGCATACATACAATTGGGACATACTGCTTCATCATGAAAATGCATCTTGAACTTTGACCCCTCTTGGTCATATCCGTCGTGAACTGCCGCGCAACATTTGAAGTAAAAAGAAGGATGGTGTGATTTGGAACGAGTATGATTCCTTTTAATGACTCTTCTCCTCCGTCTTCTTTTTGCGGGCGGAGCATCAGCGACACCAACTCTCTCGACGGCTCGGTCAATGTGACGTGTCTTCCGCTGCAGAGGATTGTGGCTCAGAAGAACCAGAGGAGCGTGCTTGGCCTGGATACTGCAAAGTACGACCGGATGTCGTAGGACATCGTGATATTTTCGCATACTATGTATTGATCATGCTAGATCTTTTTCTGGTATAGTAAAAAGTATGATGGTATGGATACTGGAACGCAGGGATACCTTTGGGTTTTTGCACTTCAGCCGAACTTTTGATAACTGATGGTCATCCCCTGCTGTCCTTATTAAATTAAAATATGAAAGTTGAGGTACTTTGTCGACGTGTCAGTTTTCTAACAAATATTTGAGAATATTGATTTCGTTCCGTCAGGATTGTCATTTGTTTACGTTTGGAAATGTGAGGATAGGATCGTTTTAGAAAACTGATATAGGGGTATAATAATGCTCACAAGGCAACAACAGAAAATGGCAAATATGCTATATTTAAAAAAAATTCATACTGTAATGAATAGTGAATTATTGAGGACACTGGCAAAAAGTACAGTTCTGATCAAAATAGCATGTTTGTTTCACTCCTTCCTCCCACCAGAGGTGCTCTGTGCCCGTAGTCTCCTGCTGGCCACACCCACCTCACCTGCTCCCAGCTGCCCAATCAGCCCACCTGTTCTCACTCAGCTAATCAACCTCTCAGTGTCAATCTCCCCCTCGTTTCCAGTTAAATCAAAATTAGACGCCCCCTCCTGCCAATCAGAGTTGAGTGTTCTCTGTGGTCATCAAATCACCTCTTTAAACGTGATGCATGGAGTCTCTCTGCGAGCTAATTCTTCTCTAAATTTCACTCCGTTTACAGCGGGTTTTTTTTTTTTTTTTTGCTGCACCTTCTCTGACACTTGAGTTAGAACCAAAGTCAAAGGAGCTCACATTTGTTTCTCGCCGTTGCCGCCGGGAAAGTCACCTGCAGCTCGACGACGCTGGATATCAGACGCTCTTCGGTCATAAAACGGCCCATAAACACAGAAACAATCAAGAGAGGACCCGGCAGGTGTGTGTCTCGGAGTGTATTGTGTGTGTGTGTGTGTGTGTGTGTGTGTGTGTGTGTGTGTGTGTGTGTGTGTGTGTGATGGCCAAGTGGAACATAATAGCCCACCTCCCTGCCTGAAATTTACTAAAGCTAAACGTTAACTCTGTGCTGAGCCAAACCTTCTTTATTAACAAGGAACATTGCACCTCTATCCAGTTAATGAAATATTGATTTGGAAATTGTATTGTAAGACGATGGAAAGCTTTTAAAGCGCTTAGTGCCTTTGCTTAGAGCCAACTTCATCAATTATTATGTTTTAATGGTATTATTTGAAAATGCTCCTGAGGCAGAGAGCAGTTTTCCCCGGGCTTGGCGTGCACTGTGTCCGTGATTAGCGTCATATTTCCGTACCGAGAGGGAACTTGGGGGGGGAGGGGGCCCCCGAATGGCTGCATGTTTTTTTAATGAAAGATGTTGGCATCAAACTGAGTTTCATAATGACAACGACAGTGGGACATTGCTGATTTAATGATGTGTTTGTTCCTATTCCAGTTGAGCTGTTAAAAGGGGAGATAAAAAAAAAAAAAATAATAACAATAAAAAAAAAAAAAAAGAATTAGAATTAGTCACATTTCCAAATGTAGTTCACAATCAGCGATTCTGTATAATGGGATTGTGTGTCCCGGGTGTCCAAGCTGGGCCAATTTTGAGAACCTCATGAATCAAAAATAAAAACAAATTGGAATGGGTCTGCACTGTAGAATCCATCTGTACAGTACAGATAACAAACCAAAATCCAAACAAAATGGAATCCACTCGGTGCCTGAATTTGGTTACTTTAGTATCTTTGTTGGGCAGCAGGCGTTGGTGAACCTCAGCACTCAAAATGTGTGATAAAACTAACCATCACTGCAGTGAATAAAAAAAAACCCTAACAAAACCAAGTGTAAATGTTCACTCTATTGTATAAATGAGTGAGAAAATAGCCACAAAAAAAACACATTCTGGTTCGTACAACTGTAAATTTGGGTGAAAGGACCCTTTAAACTGACCTAAATGCATTTTAACTTTCTGCTGCATTGAACTGCAATATTTCACAATAAAAAAAGGTGTCAATCAGACCTGTAAACAAACGATGATATATCGCACACAAGCAACGAGCGGTCCAATAGCTACCTTCACGAGCACCTGCGAGCATGGATTAAGTATTTTATGTTTTAATCCACCAAGATGTTTGGTAGATTAAAACTGCCTCATGGCCTGGATTGATGTGAGAACCGGTGATGAACCCTCTCCCTCGCCGCTGAGAGTTTATTCCTGCTTCTATCAGCTACTGTGAATCATCAAAACTCTGCGCAATGAATGTGAAAAAAAAAAAAAAAAAAATCGATTTGGACACCAAAATACAACAATCCTTTACAGTCGGTGAATATGTGCGTTTGTTCATGACTGCAAAGAGTGTTCCTTCAACCAACTTACAAAAGCATTTCGAGCTGTTTTTTGGGCAAAATGTTTGAGATACTGTCTCTGAAATGTCTGCCTCTAATCTGCTAACATGGAGGTCAAATAAACATGAGAAATTGAACACTTCTTTGAGTGAGTGACATGGACGTAAAATAGATTTTCATTTTTTTCACCTACTCCAAAAACGTTGCACTTAACACAATCAAAGCAGGTACATATTAGCTGGAGACCAGAGTTTTATTCAACGGTCGTGTTTTGGCAACTCGAGGCCGCAGTGTGCGAATCAGCCGGAGGTCATCATGGTTTATTACACACAGTCCATCAGATCCGCTTCCATTCAGCCCATCTGTAACACACATCCAGACTAATCAGGCCCACGGACGGCTCCTCTCACACTTAGCTCCGCTCAAGCCGGCGCTTCACGCGTTTGAAATGCAAAACAGCGTTCACACTCCCGTGCTCTCCATCCAGCCTGTGTTTCCACTCCATGCTCCTCCATTTATTACCCACCGCAAATACACAGCGAGCTTTAATCAAATTTGGGCCACACAGAGCTTTTCATTTCTGCGTATCATGCCACGGCATTACTAAGGACGGGGACGCAAACAGGAGTAAACATTGGCATTGAATACATGTCGACGTGTGAGGTGGCAGCGATGTTGTTTTTGCATAAGCTCCAAAGAAAAGCCACGACAAATTCTGAGGTCAGCTGCTATAAAGGTTTTGGTGAAAACTGGACCAAGATGTTCCAAGTCTGTTTATGAATTTTTTTTTAAAATTTATTGTATATATCATTCTGTGCACATCTTGTTTTATCCATCAGGTGACATGTCAGGGACCATGTATGCATTGCTCCATTGCAGGATTGGCACCTGCTCAACCGTGTCGTTTTCTCATAGACAGTTTCTTTTATTTCACTTTCTGAAAACCTCAAACATGTTCAATCCAATGCAGATGAGTATCCATTTCTGTGGTGGATGGTACAATTGAACACACTCATTATTTAGCAAAGACAGAGGTTTGTAAACTGATGTTTTGAAGACTCGAATTCAGCATCTTGCTATTTTGGAGGCAGAAGTGACCAGATTTGGACGAGCAATCTGACTCGATCTGATTGGGAGCCAGAGCACAGTATGTCCACCCGTCTATAGCGGAAACTTGACTGCACCACAGGCCTGTCAATCAAACAGACATGCCCCCGCCCCAAACATACCGCTGAATATTAAAGACCTAATATTTAATTAATAATGATATTATTTTCAGATGAACTGCGAGAAAACTAATAAGAAAGAGGGACTTCATGACGGACGATGAATGGGAGTCTATGGAGTCAGAGCCTTTTTTGGATCCAAACCCCCAGTGGCCCTCGGTGGTATTGCAGTTTACATCCGCATTGGCCTCATTTTTAAGACCTAGAAGCTACGAACACTTTTATATACAGTCTGTGGTTCCAGTGTATAAGATCAGATGGTGATTTGTTACTTACTGTCCAAAGCATTACTCAGAATAATTACAGGAAGACAATGTTTTAATTGTGTTTGAGACACAGAGCTACAAAATGAACCTTACCTCCAAGAGGTCAAATATGAACATTACAATCATGTAAGACGCATGCTATACTGAGATATGCACCACCAACAAGCTTTTGAAATGAACTGGTTAACAGACTATTGATCAGCTTCACAAACAGCATCTCGCTGAATTTTGATGCATCATTCCTTCATTCCAACATTTCAATCGGTGTAATTGATCTTCACATAGCAGTCATACAAAGGTTTCGTAACCATGTCTGAGTCATGACGATGTTCTGGCATAAACTTTACATTCAAACTGATTATGTTTCCGTTTTGTTCATTTTGTTTTTTAGTCTGAAAACAAAGTTGCACGGAAAGAGACGTGCTTGACGTTTTAGTTGGAACTGAAGCATCTGCTGATGAATTTAAAGACGCTCCAATATCTGAGACTGCAACAACTCAAACTCACACGAGTCTTTTCACACTATCAGCGTTTGCCTCGTGTTTTTTTTTTTTTTTTTCCTGCATTGAATTTTCCATCAACCCAGATGATAACTGCTGTGTGTTTCTCAGCACCTGACTCAGTCTGAATGCATTTGAGTACGTTCTCCGCTGCCTTCATCGGTGCCGAGACATTCGGCGGAACAGCTGCAAATTCTCACTCAAGATGCCAACTCCGACAACTTTCTCGAACTCTGCAGTGTGTGTGTGTGTGTGTGTGTGTGTGTGTATGTGTGTGTTCACCAACAGGACCACCAATGATCCACTGGATGTACACGAGGGCCCCGATACAGGACCAGATGTTGTTGTTGTGTTGCCGCTGCAGAGTCGCTCACATTTTCATTAATCATTATCCCAACACCTCTTCTCCTCTCCTCTTAAACAATCGAGCATATGGGCTGCCTTGTCTACCACCGTGCGCGCAAAAGAAAAAAGAAAAATGTGGCGCACGGCCCGTAGTTCATCAAGGTCCCACATGATGAAACAGCCTGAGCTGCTGATCTCCCTCTAATTTAATGATAACTATCACCTGTTCTCCTAGAGCATCGCCACACTCTAGATGGTTTGTGAGTAATTGGTCTGTGCCTTTTGCTTGATTAATTTGATTGCTACATTTTTCACTGTCCCCTCTCTGGTGATTGCTGTGGCACTACAGGTGCCGGGTTTCATTAATTACAACCCTAATTGGTTTGGAAATGTCGCATGCAGGTTTGTTTTGGGGAGGAGGGTGAAGTTTGTGGTTTTGTAGTGAGCCGCGAAAACCACGCAGAACCAATTCGTTTTCGTTTCTCCTTCCTTTTTTAAAAAGATAAATGAATCTCATCGTTTTTAGCAGATTGTGGAGAAGATTCCGGGAGGCATCGGACGTCAAGGAGAACGAGCTGCCGGGAGCGTTGGAGAGGCGATACACACTCGTACGTCCTGTGATGTGTTTGATGAATTATCAAAAGACTGATATATGACAAACTGGAATTACCGTCTCGCAGTTGTACGGCTTCGCTAAGTCAGTCAAGTGGCAGTTTACATTCATGTCTCTCATGATTTACCCTGTATAATAAAAGTTGTAGCCATGACAGTATACGATGCTTCTAGTGTGGAAGATATAGATTATAAAGTATGTCAGTACATTTGGTCCTCCTTCTTGCTTAATTGTGTAAAATGTAACAATAATAGGTTACTTAATAATAAAACTTTGGTCTCTGTGATGAATTACCTGTGTACATCAAAGAAACTCAGGGAATGAATTACAAAAAATGGTTTTGTGGAAAAAAGACATCAAACTGATAAAACCAGCAACTTCATCCTTTATTTGCTGGAACAAAAAAATATAATTTTTATATTTTTTACCCATTCTAAATATACATTAGTTAATCTGTCACAGTAGTCCAAAAAACTCAGCACAAAAAAAAATAATCAAAGTTTCTCTGTTATTTCTAAAGAGAGGGATTAAATGTTCTAACAGGAAGTGTGACAGCATGGGCATTGTTTACTTGAAAATGTCAGTGAAAGGGGGATACAGAGCCATGAAGGAGTCATTCTTCCCTCCTTAGTCTCAATTAAGTCTTCAAAGAGTCTGGACTCACTGATGGTAAAAAAAAAATGATCAGCAGCTGTCTTGTTTTGGTGTCAGAGATTTTTTTTTTTTTTTTTTTTTTTTAAGCTTCATCTCCCGTTTGATGTAGCAGTTCCCCAACTAGGCAAACATCCCAGATTCGAACCAGAGACTCCGTGGATACACGAGGATGCTGTCATGCTGTAATTACATGGTAATTTGTCTATTTCTTTTTCCCTACTGTGAAGTGGCTCATTGGTAGATCTGAAGGCAACGGTTCCCATCAGAGGGTTGAGGGGTTATGTAATGATTAACAAGATAGGACAGAAAAGGAAAAACAACATTTTTGCTCCAGAAAAAGACCCTTCCTCATATTTTTACATAATGTGTTGGTTTAACGTCTGACTTTTTTTTTTTTTTGGACTGAAGAAGAACTGTTGTGACCCCCTTTATTGTGACCTCAATTTTCTCAGGAACACTCAAGGAATGTCTTAAAATTTGGCACAAAGATTCACTTGGACTCAAGGATAAACTGATTACATTTTGGTGGTCAAAGGTCAATGTGACCCTACATCCTTCTCAACCGTCCATCCCATTCTTGTAAATGTGATATCTCAGGAACGTCTCAAAGGAGTGTCTTCAAATTTGGCACAAAGGTTCACTTAGACTTGCACTTGGACTGATAACATTTTCAAGATCAAAGTTCAAGGTACTTGAGACTTGACTTCTGTCTCATTAATGTGAACGCAACATCTCACAAACGCCCTGAGGGAATTTCTTCAAATTTGGCACAAACATTCACTGGGATACAAGGATACACTAAATAGCAACGATGGTCAAAGTTCACTCTTACCTCACGTTCGTTCCATTCTTGTGATCACGTTGTTTTAACTCAGGAATAGAAGGAGATATCGTGACCATATTTTACATGGTTGGATGCCGAATTGTCCACCTTGAAACTGTAATGATTTGCTGTTGGCTTGAAGAGGTCTGGCCAAGCATCAATACATCCAAGGATTTCCTTCACTCCATATATTAAATGAGTCTGGACAGACGTGAATGTCAACTGCAACTTGTCTGGTTGGCGGATGCATAAAACCGAGATGCAGTAGTATAGTTTGCAGGGGATTTTGGCCTCCTGAACAGATCCCAGAAGTAGGCAGCTGGCTACGGTAAAAATGAACAGTTTTTAAATTTTGTAAATGAACCATGCTGCTTTAATTGTGCAACAAAAACCAAGGGATTAGCAAATGTCAGCACACTCTAACACATTTTGCTCAACGGTGTGACATAGGTGGCGTTTTGGCTTAATTTGCAAATGTATCAAAAGTGAAAATTATTCCATATGTGAAGTCATGCGTGTATGAAAATGTCAGACTCAGTTTTCTCCCTCTGTTGGAGCTCTGTTAGCCTTAATGTTGGTGGTCAAACTGTCTTTTTCTTTATTTTCCTCTCGTTCTATTAAGCACCTTTTTATAACTGCCGTTTTGGAAAGGGGTGCATATAGATTTTACTATATAAATAGTTCACTTGCTGCTTATATAAACAGTCTCCGCTCTCGCCTGCAGTGGAGATATTCACAACAAATTACTATTTCATGGACATGGCAGATTCCCAAGCCTTATTTCGCCCTACAAGCTGAGAAGACATACTAAGAACAACAACAATGAAAAATATCCAATTACATCCATGTACATTGTAAAATGTTGGAGAAAGATATCTGAAAACTAAATAAAGCTAAAACTCTTCTCATTTGTGTGCACAAACCCTTTAAAAAAAAAAAAAAAATCATTCTGTCCATTGCTATCATAATGAAAAAAGGAGTACTTACGAAGAGGCAGCGATGTAACTGCAAACGGCACACAGAACAACTGAACCATCGAATTTGACCGGGCAGTGTTGGTCACATAATCCCTTTCTGCCGTCGGTCGAATGAAGCAGAAATGATGGTTACTGAGCCACGATGAGGTCAACCCGGACATGGACACAAGCCACGTTCCAGACCTGTGCTGTTTATTGTAAAAACACACCGATGACCGCCTGTAAAATTCGGGAGACTTTCGGAGGCTCAGATTGAGATTGATTTTTCTGACACACTCTTGACGATGATCAACATGTAAGATGTACGGCGCCGACAGGCTCATAAACACCAGAGCTTAGCTTGTATTGGTTATATGGGGTACTGTTTACTCCGGGGTGTTTTTTAAATGTCAAACCTTGAGAGCGATAAAGGTTTATGTGTGGTTTCATAGCCGGGCAGTATTTTGCTCTGTCATTATTTGAGCAGGCATGTGCAGCATCTCAACGAGGGAGTTTAGGTCATCTGAGTCTGTTTACAGGTATCTCTGTCCTCCACAGCCTCAGTCTGCCCTTGTGCTTCTCTCTCCTCCGAGTTTGCCTGAGTATATCTTCGTTCCCCTTCTTTTCATGTCTCCATAATTTCCTCTCATCTTACCCGGCATTGGAGTGCCGAACCAAGAGTGCACATTTATTCAGTGATTCATTTGAGCTTGATATGCAGCGGAGTATTCCATATCGATTCCAATACACGGAGAAAGGTCTGTAAATTAACTGGAAGAGAAACGTCTTGCTGTGTTACAGCAACACAAACAAACTAGCACCCATTGTGATGGTGGCAGAAATCTCAAAACCGAGGTTAATTGGACACTTTACCTTAAAAAAAAAAAAAAAAAAAAATCAACCTGCAAATGAAATTATTTCAGCGCCATATTCCTTTGAGCTATTTTTAAAGCAACTGATAATTATACATTTGATTGGTTGTACTGCAACTTTTAAAAAAATTTTTTTTAAATTATGAAACACAAAACAAAACATCTCCACAAAACATATCACAAATTTGCCCAACAGAGACAAATGCAGTAAAACGATTTACAACAAACCGTAGCAGGTACACGGCAAGGTTAGCATACACTGCCCTCTATTGACCTAAAATATGCGCAACAATCTGCCAGCGTAGTAACGCTTATGAGCCACTTGGATGAGATGTTCCAAATGTGCATGCGTGTTCGTTCGGGTGTGTGAGAAAGAGAAGCTCAGACTCAGACTAACATTGTAAGTAATGGATGCCGTCCCGTCTTGTTAACTTGCCACCCCCTCTCTTCGCCCTCTTGTTGCAGAGAGACCGCAAGGGCAGCGGTGTTGTGTAATTGAATATGTTACTCTTGACTCATCGATCTTTCATCTGACTGAAGCCGACCACGGCTCTGAAATATCAGTAGCCGAATTGCGCTGTGTAACGATAAATCACATTGTATTGATACATACTCCCATTGGGCCAACTTCTATTCAAAAACAATCACCTATTGGTCTTTTACTTGAGTTAAAATCTTTTACAAAACATTTTCCTCTACATTCTGGGCTCTCATTCACATGGAAACGCTGTTAGAGATTTTTTTTCCAAAAGCCTTCTAAGAACAACATTTTTTAAAAACTCTTTTTTTTTTTTTCCTTCGCACATGCCCATTTTTTGCTTTGCGTAACGAGCGCGCACCTGAAAAATACAACAACAACAACAACAACAACGGTGTTTAAATGGCGTTTTCATTACGTTTGGTTCGCAATTATGAGTTTTCAACTAACCAGTCCCATTTCAGGACTTCTTACGATTTGATATAATTTTTGATGACTGAAGTTTAGGAGTCGTTGTGATACTGCAGAATCCCCTGATGTTTCCCTGAAGTTTCTGCATGACGGAGAAGGGTCCAAACACGAAAGGTGCCTGAAACTTTTTCCAAGTTCACAAGCTGTTACGTTCTTCCTTGGAAAGGAATTGCTGTGATTAATCTGACATCAGTTTGCACTCATCAAGTGGTTAAAAAAAAAAAAAAAGACTTAAAAGATTTCAACTCTTTGTTACCAGATGTCAAATATGGGACAGTGACAGCTGCTGTTGTTTTTCTTTATTTTTTGAAACTGCCACCATCTGTGGAAACCCCTAAGCACAGACCGATGCACCCTTTCCCCACAGTCTAAATTGGATGGCCAGGGACTGATTCATTTGAGAGCTCTGAAATAGAGCTCTGAGCAGCTACCGAAACCTTCACTCCTCATCTGCACCACACACACACACACTCACAGGTGTAGACATACACACTCGACCTGTACGGCATCTTAACTCCCCCTTAATCATGTAATGCTCTTTGTGTCTAGACACCTGGATCCTGTGCAGGCTGATCTCGATCTCGATAATGGATCTTTTGCTCTCCAACACTTGACCCTCAGTGTTTAATCTGTGTGTATGTGCAAACGGTCATTTGTCTGGCATGACCTGCACTGTCAACTCACCCATTCTCAGGAGGGGAGAGGGCAAGTATTTTACTCTCACACACATGCACACACTCACACACACACACACACACACACAGAGTCACTGTACAGGAGCAGCCATTGTTCCACACTCAGCTGATTCAACCGCGCTGCTGCTGCAACAAGGCAGCATCATTATTTTTTTTAATTTTTTTTTTCTACTATTTTCATCCACCACAGGGAATGGACAGTAACAGTATTTTAAAACAGTAACGTTATTAGTTAGTTTGAACAATTGCATTGCAATTGCTGTCAGTCCTAATTTATCTTAATGCCAAACCTTTCATGTTGTTTATGCCTTGCTCACGATTCCCTGTATCAGAAGTGAGTTCAACGAAGGCACTGTGTCGGGAAACATTAGTGTGTTTGCTGAGTTGGGGTTAGAGCAGGGAAACTTTTAAAGTAACCACTCTTCATTTCCAATATTTTTCATTTCTTACAGAAATACGATACGCCTCAGTGTTTCCTGTGAAATCAGGTATTGCTGATACCACAATACTTCGCAACTACAATAAATACAGTCCAAACTTTTGTATTCGGACCAGTTACTCGCCCAATAATCCGAAACCCAAATTTACTTTGATTATACATGGGTCTAGCCACGCTCTGTTTAGAATTGTTTGTTAATCGTGAAGCTATTTGAGCAGCCTTTAGCCAATCAGAATTGACTAGCATTTACCGTATGCTGTGCAGCAAAACTTTTCCACCGCTGCCGCTGTTGGAACTACAACGTCATCACACTTAGACACCTTACTCGCCGCTGATTGGTCCAATCGTCAGAGAGGCTATTACTCTATGCGAACAAGTGTTACAATAATGGTAGACTCATGTACAATGTAAAAGCGAGAAAAGTATCTGACCAGGCTGCATTTATTTTACTGCAATCAGAGCAAAGTATTTTCCTTTTTTTTTTTTTTTTAAGTGGTTAGAAAAGGTAAAACGCTGCATGCTTTCCTTTGAGTATGAATAGAAGCAATTAGTGTCCGTAGATCTGAAAACATAGAAAAAAAAAGGCCTGGTAATCTCTTGTTGTTAACAGCTTGAATTGATGTTTTCTCCCCGACTCTGTGAATACTTGGTATTTTTTTCCCCCCCTCTGTATATCTTTAGCAGCCATTATCTTGTTTTCAGCTGAAAGACACTTTGTGTCGTACCGACCGAAGCCATTATATTCCCTCCTTACTTTGTGTTTTCTGTTGCGTGCAGCCGTTAGGGTGCCTGTTTGTTGGTTTGAAAAAAAAACGCAGATACTCCTCGACGGTTGAAAAGGACGTTCTGGGGAGCTGGTTTTTATTCCTGACTTTCCCCGTTGAATCCACAAGCGACCGGCAATCAAAATCAGCTCCCAGACAGCAACGAACCATCACCCCATTGATTTCTTTTTTTTTTTTGTCTGTCCTTCTGTGAAGCCGCTCCTGTCCCACACAGTCTAAGCAGCGTTGGCACCTCCGGTCTCCGCCTCACTGCGGCGGGAGCCTCCGTGGAGCCTGCTGGACTCCGGCCTGTCACAAGCTGTTTAGGAGGAGGCGGATGGCGCCAGCCTTTAATCAGCTTCAGGGTCTCCATCGCGCAGCTCTCAGCCGCCGACACGCCGATACAGACAATCCAATCACCCACAATGCCCGTCAAAAGACGAAGGGCTGGTGCTACAGCCGATTTCTCTGGTTCTTCTCTTTCTCAGATGCTCCTGGTAATAAATCTGTGGAGAATAATTAAACATGAAGACAACTGATGGGTTTGGAGGGGAGCATCTATTTCCATATCTGTCAATTAATCTATAAGTGTTATTTATTCAGATGGTGTTTGTGTAAACCACTGCAAGTTGTCTGACCCTTTTAACAACCATGCAAATCAAACCAAAAGTTAAAATAGATGTTAATTAATGAATGAATAAAAATCAGTATAGAGGTATTTTAAAGACTTCTCTTTGTCAGCAATCAACAGGATGTATATGAATTTATGCTATCGGTAGAGCTCAAAACCCCGTTGACCAGATTGTCAGCTAGCAGTCCGAAAAGTGTTTTTTATTCCACTTGGAGTATATTCAAGGTACAAACCCAAAAGTGCTTTAACAGAAGAACTTGTGAGTCCACTGAAGACTCCAGCAGTCAATAAATCTCCTTGGTGATCACGTAGAAATCAAAGCAGTGGACTGTCTTCTGCTACAGTCCCATTCCTCTATGGTCATGCTCTGATTAACCTTCTTTAGTCGAGGAAGAAAAACTGTAAAAGATAAACCTACCCTCATTAGGGTTACGGTCGGGGTTAACGTTAACGTTTCACTTTTCTAATTTTCGATGTTATCTGAGCCTCTCATCATAATGCTGCCATTCAGTTTGTGCAGTTACCCCAACTTTGTTTTAAACACCCTTGGAGGATCAATGTCCAAGGGTTGATGCACAGTAATGTTTCTTGATGGTTCAGCAGCCAAATCTCAGAGTGAGTTGGAGCCAAAGTTTTGCTCAGAGTTTTAATTAAGAGAAAAAATATACTTGTACACACACAAACTTGATTCCCGTCTCTCAGGAACTTGAGACACATACAGATCCGGCACAGGTGGTCTGCTGCTCCGAGCCAATTTGGAGGAAATCAATTAGAAAATAAGAATTTATCTCCAGAGGCTGTTATAAATTAGTGTGATGCATCATTGGCAGAGATATATAGGAAGTGCATCACAGCAAGGCATGTGAACTTGTGCGGCCTACACAAATATTGCGGGCGTCCGGGGGCGGGGGGTCAATACGAGATCATCCTTTTAAACGTGAAAGATGGCGTAGCGGTCAAGGTGTAGTCATGTTGCTTTCAGTAACCCGGCAACAAAGGTGCTCTGTAATTTGAATTCACACCAGACACCAAGTTTTCCTGCTGTCTACCTGTCCTTGTCTCATGATGTGATGTTTTAAATAAAGTTGCAGCTTAAAAGAAGCAAAATTGTGAGCAATATGAAATGATTAAAATCGGCCATAAATGCTTCCTTAGGAACGTAAACGATCATCCATCTTTGAGATCTTTGTACAATGGCGTAAGGCTGTGTCATCACTGCGGACAACATACTTCTACTCTTTATCTACCAATCATTAGGAGGTACCGTGAAGTGAATGCTGTAATTATAACTTTCTGGAGTTGCAAATCCTTCCTCATATAGTGGTACTTAAAAGTTTGTGAACCCTTTTCAAGGTTCTAGATTTCTGGATGAGTATGACTTAAAACATCATCCTAAAGGAGTCCTAAAATCAGAAAGACAACCCAAGTAAAGACAATGAGATGGACAAATGTTTGGTTATTGACTTATTGAGGGGAATGATCTAAAAGTATGTGAACCTCCAGGATTTGCTGCTAAATTGAAAACACCTGACTCAAATGTCAGCTTCAATCAATGAGATGATAATCAGGTGTGTGGGTGCCCTGTTTTGTTTAAAGAACAGGGATCAAAGAATCGGCAGTGTTTTATTTAAGAAACAACATACCGACAGTACTAGATATTTCATACAAAATGTAATTGAATATTTACATGAACATTTCTTTCATTCTCATTTTGCTATACCACAGAAAACACCCCCTTTCGGTCTCAAGGTTACGGTGGCGTTCAGGCCTGTTGTTTCATAAATCAGGGGATAATGTAATTGTCTGAGATCGAGTCAGGGGGGGCGATTAATTCACCCTCCAGCAGCACTTAAGGTGACATTACTAACACTCCAAATGTATTATTTCAATCAGAGGACTCTCTTCTCGTTGAAAACTGGATGAAATAATGGAAGGATGCAAGAAAAAACAACTTGTTTCTTCCTCCTCGTCTCTACTCTTTCCTTTTCTGGTTTCCTCTGGGTCTCTGATGAAATTCGCTTTCCTTTACTCTTTCCTCCTGTCTCTTTCCCCTTATCCTCTTTATCTCTGGCACACTCAGCAAACACTTTAAAGTGCCTCTCTGTGGCCTGCAAAATGCCATAACGTGCTCCTGATTATACACGATGGTACCACATGGAAAATAATATAGAACCACTTCACACCTCCATTACTTGTTTCCGCCTCAGCGACTCTGCCTGAAAAATTACTATGCAATTAAAGCAGGGATTTTTTTTCCCCACAGCTGCCTGAAAAGTTTGGAGATAACAGCTGTAATCCAGGACAAACAAGTGCATTGTCTTTTTTATTGCAGGTCTTACTTAAAGTAACATTTCTTCATGCGTTCCCACTAAACTCGAGGCATATTTTTGAGGCAACGCAGTCAATTTGAGGATTAATTTCAAATTGGGACACGCAAGCACCTGTTTTCAGTGTCAGCTGATTAAATCATGAATGCACACTTGTTTTTATTGTCTGACAACAAAAACATGAAAAAAAAATATAAGTCACAGCATCAACAGTCTTGCAACGACCCTCTGAGCAGCCCTAACCCTGCAGGAGTCTGGTGGGCGGAGTCTGGCCGTCATGGAAATTCAGCTCACCTGCTCAACTGTAGAAGGTGGTGGCAATCAGCCGGTCCCCCTGGTTTGGGTTTTGTTTCCTTTGCACTGAGGTTTATTTCGCTTTTTAGTTTTGTAAAAAATAAACTTCTTTTCAGTTACAACTCATGTGTGGTCTCTCCTTTTTTTTTTTGTCCAGCCTTGAGTTGGATTGTGGCAGTCAGGAGTTAAGTCTGAGGGAGCTCAAACACCATTCACACCAAAATAAGAAAGCCAACCACTTCACACATAGCTGAACAACATACATATTTAAAGGGACAATAAACAATGCTGTAGTCTTCATGTAGTAAGTCCCATTTGCTCCGCTTTTGCTTTTAGTTGCGACAACATACCTTTGTATTTGTTTGCCTGTGATAAGATGTGGAAACATTAAGTGCACAAACTGTTACAAAATGGTCTAAAGGAAACGTTGAAATAAATAATAAATAATTATAACATTATTTATTTTTTGATAGCACTTTTAATAAGTCACTCTAACATAATGGCTATATTCACTGGCATATTAGCTTACAATTAAAAACGGCAACATAATATCCACATTTTTATAATTGCACAGCCTGATGTAAACATAGTTAAAGGTGATTAGGATAAAATAAATAAAATCCTCCCTCTCTCTTCCCTTATTTTCCTTGTTTGCTCTCTCTCTACAGATTGCAGCTCCCCACGGCTCTCTATTTGAATTAAGCAATTTAACTGATTACAATTACACACTGTCAAGGGCTCTTATATCACTTTGATTGAATAACAATTTTAATTCAATAACAACCCTTTACCCATTTCCCTCCATTTTATACAATATGGCAGGAGTCAGTTGCAATTTTTCTAACTCCACTTTCATATAAGTTATTTTTCTCTACTTTAAACCATGGCAAACTTTTTTCCTTTTTTTTTTTTGTCTAGCTGGAAGTCAAGTCCACAGGAAAAATGCTTCCTCTCAGTTTTAGCCATGGCTGATCATAATAACGCTTACGATGATCCATCATGAAAGGGCAGCGTTCCCCTGCAGATATAGTATTATCTGAGTGACATTTGCACACTCATGCTCCCCATTTTGCTTCCAGTTTCCAGCTCTCACTCACAATTATCTTTATCATCATTTATTTAGACAGAATCTCAGAGGAAAATAAATTTAATTTAGCCACTGCCATGTGCTTTCTACTGCTTACAGTGGGGACCCAAGTACCTCAACAGGCAAAAGCACCTTTTAGAGACTTTATTACGTAAATGTTGTATTTATGAATAAGCAACCCATAGGAGTCAAAAAGACCTTAATAGGAAGGATCTCTAACCATTTCCTTAACAGTCTGAAAAAAGTGCTGTCAACAGTAAATGCTCCACATAAGGGTGTCAAGTGCAGTCGGACATATTCAATATTTAATGTTCTAACTTTACACTGTTTAATTATAAAATTGAAGCAAAATTTAATGACCATTTCTTATTCATAAACAAAATAAAATCAGTTTAACACAGTTGAAAAAAACGATGAATTAGACTATTTAAGTTGTTATAGAGGTTCTTTTTAAGTCAGATGAATGTTTTTCTCACTGGGTTTCATCGCTAAATGTTTAACTTTAATTAATGTCATCCACTTAAACTTTGAATATCTTGTGAAATAGTAATTAAATAAGAAGTACCGCCAGATATATTTTTAAGCTCTTGAACTAATACAATATAAATGAGGAATTTGATGAGTAAAAAAATCTCTTCCGAGAAGCGAAGATGAGTTTCCCATACACTCTGGATTTTTTTCAGGACTCTTTTTACAAGAGACACATGACAGTAGAAAAAAAAAACAAAAAACAAAACGTCAAGTGTAAATAATAAGATTAATGAGGGCTGGATTAGTTTCAATGTGCTGGAATTGTGTCTGCTGAGTCACTGTCATGCCTTACAAAGACAATTACTGTTGGACATAGACATACATTTCCAGGTCTGCATTGACTTTGTGTCTAGATTCGTATTTCATGACTCACCAGCGCCTGAAGCTAAACTTCAGCGAGGAGCTCCAAGGCCTGGCCGTGATTTCAGAGCTAGAAGCACAAACTTTTTTCCTCCTCTGTCCCAAACCAAATATCTGAGAACAGAATGTGTTTCGGTCCAGTTTTGATGACATTGACCTTTTCTCCCTGGCTGTGCCCTGAACTCAGACCTGCATTTCAGATGAGCTCATATATATTCAGCTGAATCTCATTAACCGATCCTGATGCTCTGGAGATCGTTGACTCAGCCAGAGTACCCCCCCCCAACACACACACACACACACACACACACACACACACACACACACACACACACACACACACACACACACACACACACACACACACACACACACACACACACACACACACTCCCAATCAGCACCAGACTGACCACTGAAATAACAAGGCTGAAAGTCCAAGCCATCCTTGTGGCCCTTACTGAGTGCAGTGTTTGGTACACCTCAAAGTACAATGGTGTTGAAACTACATTATGTATGATTTTGCTGGTCTTAGTGTTAATTTTTTTATGATATATATTTTTTTTTTTTTAATGAAAAAGGGTTATTAAAGGTTTTCTTGTAAGCATTATCCTACAATGAGTTGTATGGCAAACTGCCTTGTTGAATATTAAATTCTCATGAACGACCATTGAATCATTCGATTTTGATTGCGCCGGAGTTGAAGTTGTGGCCTGACTGTGGTGCACAGGAAAAGGTCAAGAAGGTCACCAAAGATAGACTGTCTTTCTCCAAATAACAACCCCATTGTGTTTTGTGCAAGCAGTTTGTAACAGTTTGAAGTGAAGTGAACTTTATCGGTCCTAATGACAATCTGATGTCTCAGAAAAGTGAAGCAGGTCAGATAACGCCTGTAGGGATGTGTTTTTTTTCCATGTTAGGAGGAGGCGGGTTTGGTTGGATGGGGACTTGCTTGCATGAGGCTGCTGTTTGCTTCCTGTTTCCAACAACGAGTCAGGACAGTTTAAAAACAAAAAAAAATCGTGCTTACTGTTGGCATGATGACAGGTCGCATTAACTTGAAGAAAGTAGTAACTTAGACGCACAACTTGGTTCATAGGTTCGCTATCACTTTAATCCAAACTTATCTTTCCCTAACTCTAACCAAGTGGTTGGGTCATATTTGAGGGCAAGAAGTAAGGACCAGTATGGTCATATGGTTCGGAGGACTTGTTGAACCAAAAACCTTCTGAGGACCGTGAGGATTTAATAATTTAAATCAGGGCTTTAGTCTTTGCAACACCTTGTAATGGTTTCCTGCTCGGTGGAATGATGGTTCAGCCTTGATTGGGATTCACCTACTAGCCAAATTCACAGAAATCTGGCCAACAAGTGGTTTGATTCACATCACTATCATTCCATTATACTGCTAGTAATCTTAAAAAACGAATTGATTTAAGTCATTCAGAGTATTCTTAACTTTAAAATCCTCTAATACCCCATTTGAGACCAACATAGTGGCATGGGTCGAACCATCTATGTGAATGGTTCTACGCGGGTCACTTATGTCTGCAGCGAGATATTATTAATATGTCCTCACAAAAATCGCTAAGTAGTTATTATGTACTAGTTATTAGTACAATGTTCTTGAAATGTAATAAAAAGTACCTTCTCTCTCCACATCTTAAAGGGAAGCCTTGAGAATCCATAGAGGACATCCACGAGGATATTATCTAAAAATCAATGACTCGTTTCTTTCGAGTGGAGATGAAAGGATACAATCTCAGCGGATGCTGACAGCGAGAGGCAACGTGACCTCTGAGCCTCTGAGTCCACTCTTCAATTAATAGTCAGGTAAATATGATATTATGGCCCAAGGCAGCCGCTCACTTGCACCTGAGCAAGAAACCTGGGTTGCCTGCGGCAGCAGTGAGTTTTTTTGTATTTGTTGTTGACACTCGTGAAGATTTTGGTCGTCTTTCAGTTGCAAAGTTTTGTCCTCTCGGTGTTCTTGCTCTCTCTCCAGCTGTTTCTCCTTCCCTCATTGTGTCGCTTCTCTTTCTTCTTCACATCTGCCCTTTCTCCTCCTCAGTCTTTGTTTGGCTTTTCAATTAAGGCTTTGTTTGGGTTACCAGGAGCAGACTTTTCTATGGAAAACTGTGGCATCACATTACTAGATGGAATATACAAACAGGACTACTTCTACATTTTAAAAGACTGTAAAGTAGAAATAAAAAATTATTGTTAGGAACAGCAGTTTTCCTAAATGTGTGGGATTCAAAGTGAAAAGATGCCTGTATCCTACTGTTGTATGCAGTCATTGTACAAGGATGTGTGGACAATGGACCTGTGACAAAGGCAGTGGAGTTACAGGCATAAAAAAATAATATCCTCCGCTGCAGAGCCCGGTGAATGTGTTGCTCAGATAGAAGCCTCCGACCTCATATAATTGGCACGCCATTCCAGACTGTCACACGACGATCAACGACCTTAATGCTGCTTGATGACACACTAATCCGGATGATAGTGCTAAGCTGCTATATAGGCATCATCTGCTCACCATGAAGCTACCGGACATTTTCCATTTTCTCAGCAAGGAGGCACAGACTCCGAAATTTGATTCAGTGCCGAGCTTTGAGCTCGACTATCCTACCACGGAGCCAGGTAGAGTGAATGTTCTCATCTACCTGCTCTACTGACACTACTGTGTGTGTGTGTGTGTGTGTGTGTGTGTGTGTGTGTGTGTGTGTGTGTGTGTGTGTGTGTGTGTGTGTGTGTGTGTGTGTATTTATAATGTGTTGTGAATGTAGTTCCCTGACTGGATCACTAGTCAATTCATGGACTGGAAACCATTTTCAGATTTAAAGATGCTGACTTAAATGTTTCACCAGCACGGATTCTATTAGGTCTGCAGGGCTTGTTTATGGTTTGCGTGCATATTTACTTGTAAGCAGATGCAACGACTTGGTTCAAAGCAGCAAACATTTACATAGAGCGCAAAAAAGTAAAATCCTTTTTGACCTGTATAAATTTGGTTTACTGGAAGTGAACAAGGATCAGCTTTGTGACGGTCCATTCGCTGGCTGCAGTCACGCTGCTGAACCCATTTCCTTCTATTGTCTGATTTCATCAGTTTTTTGTTTTGTTTCGTCACTTACTGGCGAACACACTTTTTAACAGCTTTCAGTGGAGTTCTGATTAGTTTTGCTTGTCACAATTTCGGTTTAAAAAAATATATATATTTTTTTACACCTTTTGAGGTGGTGAGAAATTGTGTGAGTGACATCCACAAAGGAATGTTAGACTTGAACTGTGGGTGCTGCGTTTATATGGAACGATCAGGTTCATCACTGCAAGCAGTTCACTTACACGTTAAAAGAAATGACCTCAACCAATCCATTGTTTTCTTAAAAATATTGATTACAGCTGCTTTGATGATAATTAAAAAGCAACGCTTGTAAAACATTCAAAGTAATGCAGAAAATGTGCATTTGCTGAATTATTATTATTTTTTTTTTTAAATACGGTGATTACAGCCTCAATCAAGGCACATTGTTTGTAGAAATTGTAAATGACCACCAAGCCGAGATTACCAGTAACTTATTGCATCAAGAGGTCGACTTTGTTATGACAGACCTGCTCATTATTCCTCATTAAATGTTCGTATTCTTATGTGCGTGTTTGTGTGTGCCTGTCGCCTTACCTGCCAGGGCCCGATGGCATATATCTGGACAGGTGTGTGTGTGTGTGTGTGTGTGTGTGTGTGTGTGTGTGTGTGTGTGTGTGTGTGTGTGTGTGTGTGTGTGTGTGTGTGTGTGTGTGTGTGTGTGTGTGTGTGTGTGTGTGTGTTCAGCTGACTGCCTGTAAGCAGGTGCTCAGGTGTCCTTGGTTTGAACTTGACACTCGCCTCATGAATCAATCTCCACTCCAGGGTTATCTGGCAGTAGTGTGTGCGTGTGTGTGTGTGTGTGTGTGTGTGTGTGTGTGTGTGTGTGTGTGTGTGTGTGTGTGTGTGTGTGTGTGTGTGTGTGTGTGTGTGTGTGTGTGTGTGTGTGTGTAAGAGGCAGGGTTAAGACTAGCCACGAAGGTATTAACTTCTGATTGATTCATTTGGCTCTAATCCACCTCGCAGTGGAAGGTGCAGCTTGCCTTTCTCCTTTTCGAAACATTATTTACTCAACACGCCTCAGAAGTGGAAGTGAAGGTGTTCACAAATTCTCCTGCAATTTTAGTTCCTCTTGACTTTATTTCTGCTTTTACTG
This sequence comes from Brachyistius frenatus, assembly GCF_029030835.1. Taxonomy (NCBI): domain Eukaryota; kingdom Metazoa; phylum Chordata; class Actinopteri; family Embiotocidae; genus Brachyistius; species Brachyistius frenatus. The sequence goes on from NW_027210604.1 coordinate 1,461,250, forward strand.
TGTTTCTTTTCTGGTAAATGTTGCTGGAATCTGTCACATTGATTGCAAAATTTCCGGATAAACCTTTGTAGAATAACAATTATAACTTTTTGCTGGGCACAAAAAGTTCCAAACATTTTCTTTCTGCAGATTTCTAAAGTGACGACTGGTGTGGTGGAAAATTCCGGTTGTATTTTTCTGAATTTGTTCTTACTCAGAGCAATTAGTGAGCGAGACTTAGGAAGAGAGAGAGAGAGAGAGAGAGAGAGAAGGTGACAACAGCAATTATGATAAATTATCTGGTGTTCATGTGTGCATACATTACATTTAATTTGTGCAACAGTCTGCACACGTTTTCTCTTGTCATGTTCAGGAAGCTGTGGGCGTAGGCATGAATAGAGGCCACTGGCCCACACACCATATTTCATCTTAGAACTAGTTGTTTTTAACCTGATTTTAACACCCACGCACTTTTGAGATGTTGTCATTTCTTATCAAGAATGAAAAATGATGTTAGTTGGTTTCCACTGTCCTTTCAGTACCTTACGATTGGTAAGAGGATGAGGCGAGGCTCACAAACACTAGGTTGTGCTGCGGTACACGCCTCCTGGAATTCGGCCAATCAAGATGAATCAGGACTTTTTCAAAAAGTGTGAATCAGGGAAAGCTACTCTTGTGTAGTCCCGGAATTAAAAACAACAACAACAACAACAACAAAAAAGAAATGACCATCATTTGTCTCCTTTAATAATAGCGCAGTCATATGCCCTAAAAGTAATAATGTATTTTGGCATGTTTTAACCACATAAATTGCGAATGTAGAATTTACATCATTAAGCAACTGGTGTGCTCGTGTACTGTGTTTCTCTTTGCATTTATATCTGCTGACTTAATCTTACCCCTATAAATTGTGTTGTGATTAAATCAAATTTGAATGAAATGGGTTATTTTTCCTTTTTTTTTTTTTTTCAAATGAAAGTTCGTAATTACTCATTAACTTCCTGGTAAGTGTTTCTGAACGCACATCATTAACATTTTCCCAGTTACTTTCCTGCAGCTTGACTGGCAGTATCATACGAACCGTACCCCACTCGCTGCTCTCCAGGATGCGAGGCAATTAAAGAACAGTATTTCTCCCGCTCATAAAGTAGGTCGCGGCTAATTGCATTTGACGATGAAGTGTGGGAACATAGTGAGGCGGAAATTACATGCAAGGTCTGTTGCAACAGATGGATTAATAAACATTAAGACAAAATGCCTGTGGAGTTTGTCTTTGGATGTCTTGTTGACAGCACGGATTGCATGTTTATTTAGCATTTGAGAAATTAAAAAGCCATACAATGATTTCCAGAATGTACAGTGATGTTTACTTTGTATGCTGTAGAAAATACACTGCAGTAAAGGTGATTCTTCTCCCTGGTGGATTAAGACCAACAAGCTCAGTTGCTGTCACTTTAATTTCCTCTTGAACAAGACATATTACATTATGGAGTGATTGGAAAGTTAATAATGTGTATTGTTGTTACTCTTTAATTGAGTTATAAAGAAATCTTCTTTTATGAATATCCTCGACGAGACACCAGATCTGTGATCTCAGATTACATGCTATAGCTATTTTTTTTTTCCTCTCATGGATGTATTTTAATCTTCTACTTACATGTTTTATTCAATCACGTAGAATTCTTAATTTGTGTTTCAGTCTGTTGTTTACAGCTCTCAGATGGCTGTTTAAAACTTAGTTTAAAATAATTAGAAACTGAATTTATTCGCAAAGAAGCAAAACAATATTGATTAAAGCTGGAAAGTTTTCAGTGAATAAATACAGAATTTCACAGCCACTTGCTGTAGAATCTGACTTACTTTGACAAGGAGGTCATACTGGTCCTATGAAAAATGGGACAGCAATGCAGAAACTCTCCCTGTGAGAAGTTTGAATATGTTTAACAATTAAAGCTGGTTAGACAAAAGATATTCCATTTAAATTGCTTCCATAAACTTGTCTGACATTATATGTGATTAGTTTAATCTAACTAATCATTGCAGTCATTAGTCATTGAAATAAAAATCAGTTTCCCTAATTGTTCATGTAATTAATTTAGATGCTCTTCATCATGTTGATATTGGGTTTGCCTCTTTCTCATTTCCAGACATATTTTATGATAGGTGGCGGTTGTACCACTGCTGCCTGTCCTCTAACTGTCCCATGTTATTGTCCAACATGATGGAGGGAAAGCGATGTCTAACAGCAGGTGGCTACGCCGCTCGATTACCGTGTCTTTGACCCGGAGAACAAAAAGACAGTTCTTTTCCCGGCAGCATTTTCCACGTCCCTCTACAGCACACAGAGTTCTGAAAGAGGCAAACGCTGAAAGACATCAGAGACACGCTTTATAGAGAGGCTTTGCCAAGGTCCACTTTGAATCGCTTGCTCACAGCTGATGAGTCATGACTCATTGTCTCGGTTGGGTGCGAGTTACAAAACTACACACAAACATCCACGATAGCACGGGAGGGGTTCAGGGAAACCGTTTCATCAACCTAAAACATCAATAACAGTGCCAGACGTTGGTGTCACTCTTTCACTCCTTCAGGTCATCTTTCACGGAACATTCATTTTAATCCGATGTTTAAACATCATCCTTGGAAAAAAAATTCATCTTAAAAGAAACAAGTGGTAGTGGCAGAAAATACGACCCTGTAAATAAAACGGTCTTACATAGATATAATTCAATTGTTTGTTGTTATTATAATAATTAGTCTCGTTCATATGTCTACAAAAGCCTTTCTCTAACTTGAATTAATTCAACTTCGAAATGAAACACGACACTGATAAGGGCAGAACTGCATAGATCGCACGTTTTTAATTAGCGGGTAAAACCGATTTCTAAGGTAGAGATTACTCTTTAAATTATTCTCTTGGCTGCTTCCTAGAAGTGAACACATAGAAGTATATGTTCATGTCAAAATTCAGACTGACTCAAGAAATATTCAAGGTGTGATCAAAAAGGTCCCAGACTGCACTTATTCTTACAAGCTAAAACCGTACATGATTTAAAATTGGGCGCAGTTCCCTTCAAAGTAGTCCCGTTGTCCAAGAATAACACTACACGCGCTTTGAACGCTCCCTGGAAGTCACGTTGTCAGCACCAACTGCAATTCACGTTGAAAACATTTTTATTTTTTAGGTCGTCACGCTTTCTAGTTTGTTTCTGACCACTCTCTGTGCATTTCAAAACCCATACTACCATACTATGCAGAAGGCAAGAAAAAGATTGAGTGTGTCCCAATATATAGTATGTGAAATGTAGTATGGCAAAAATACCAGGATTTTGTCGTATTTTGCTGGCCAGCATGCTTCTCTGGCTGTTCTGACCCACAATCCTCTGCACAGCGGAAGATACGTCCTGGTTGTGGGTGGAGGGGAATCTTTCTCTTGTGCCAATGCCGTGAGTGTATGTTTGTAGTGCAACAAGTCAGCACAAGACAGAGCCCTGCCAAAAATGTTGATGCTGTGTTTCCTCTTCTTCTCGTATATCTCAAAAAGTCATTCAGCAAGTATTTTTTTTTTATTAGTGGCCACAACCCAAATTCCTTCGTCAGTGAGTCCATGCATTCATCTCTCCAACTCTACCTACAGCCGCTCTGACTAAGCTGCTGAGGCTTTTGATGGTTTTCACTGCACATACTGAATTTCATGGGTTAACACTCCTCTATGCATAGAAGGAACTCAATATCTTTTTGGCTTACGAAACCTCCTCAAAGTTTATAAACTTAAAAAAAAAAAAAAAAAAAAAAAAAGGAAGACAATAAAAGATAGGAAAAAAAAAAAAAGGAAAAAGAAAGAAATGTCACCTACCTCGACGGAGCTCTGGGTGGTTGGCTGTGATGTTCAAAGAGGCTAAAGAACTCTGGTCTTGAGTGAATGTTAAGAGTTGGAAGTTGGAAAAAAAAAACCAACGTTGTGGTTTTCTGCGTGGCCTTCGGTCACATCCCGTTCTTCACAGAGGAGAGTCTCATTAGTTTGGTGTCTGGGTGGATCCAACACTCCCTCACTCAGTGACTTTTTCTCTTTTAGTTGTCACACTGCCTCAGTCGCTTAAGTCAGTGTGTCTTTAAATATCCTGACCTTTTCGGGATCGCCTTCATGTACAGTTACTTTGCACTTTATTTTCTGCGGGGAATTTTATACCCTTTTTGCATCATGGTTATTCATTCAGTGCATCAGACAACAATGTAACATATTGTGAAATATTACAATTTGATTCTTAGACATGTTGCAGGTAGCTCAGGTGATGAAATGGTGTTTGCACAGCAACAGTGTCAGACCGACGTAAATGTACTAGGTTTCCATTGGTCTAAAATCTTTTTAATGACAGGACGCCTTTCAAAACTGACTGCAGCAACTGTCTCAGCTGGGCTTGAGATGTATGCTGACATATTCGATTTTATCTGACATTGTAGCGCAGAGGGGGGAAAAAAAAGCCTTCCGATTTTTTTAACAACACTGTTTTTGCTCAGGTACCACCTACATGACGATCTTTATGCCCCACGTCAGGTAAAAATGTTGGCGTAGAAAAGTTGGTTGTCCATTTGAATTCATCCAACAACGTGGTTTTCTTGTGTGCAGTGAGCATTATAGACTCACTACAGGGTTACAGATTGTTTATTGTCTACTCAAATGAAAGCAATAATAATCAAATGCATATTCAATTAATAGCACATAACCTCTATCCTAGAAAAATAAATGCAAAAAAAAAAAAATATATATATATACTCTGCTCCTCATCCCACTTCAAACTCCTACTGCATTTCCTGTTCCCTGTGGCCTGTGGTACTCTCTTCCCCTCCGCCTGCAATGCAGCGGAGATGAAGGTGGATCAGGGCAGCAAAGAGCACACCAGAGGCCAACACTGGGGCTTCTCACAGACAGATCCCTCATTCGTCCTGACAAGCCTGGCAGCCTGAGAGGCAGCGCAAACAGCCTGTTCACACGCCTCATATTACACCCCTCAGCGGCACCGAGCGCACACACAAAAAAACACAAACAGGTATCACGGAATGTCAAAGATGTGCACCCACTTTTTTTTTTACACAGGGAACATCGGCTTCTCTCAGCACCACCTGCTTCACATTTTGTAGACCAGTATGAACCCCAGCTGCCAACTGGTAGCAGCTTCACTAAGAGTTGGCGGATAAATTAATTGCCCCTGGGTTCCTTAACAGTTGCGGAGATACTTCTTATTCATTTTATTTACTTCCATTTTCTCAAACACTCTAGGAATTCAAAATGGTAAGCAACCATTGAATCAAATATCCCAAGAGAAGAGCTCAGGAAACCCAAGGGGGCCTCGAGTGACTGGACTTGAGTAGAACAAAGTCTACATAGGAATTTTTTTTTTCTTTTATTTACAGGAATCTTGCATCCTGTCCTCTTATATCGGATCAATGTCAGATACATTTATCATGTACGTTTGATAGAAAAGGTGCATTTGAAATGTGTGATGCAAACAACCTTTTTAGCCATAATTAAAATGTTGCAAGGTTCCCGTTAATATATTAAAGTCAAAAAGTAGACATATTCTGCAGGAGACTGCTCGTGAAATACAAATATTAGTCTTGATTGCTGAAGGTATTTACTCAACTGAAAATAAGAGACCTTGTGCATTAATTGTGAATAACATTCCTGATAAGAAATGCACCTTAAGGATCCACTGAGGTGAAATTTAATCAACAAAGTGACCATCAAAAGAGCACCGTCGTGACTAATCAAATTAAACCTCACCTCAGCAGCTCCGTTAAACGTACTGTGGTGGAGGCAGATTTTCATCAGGACTAAATAGGGCCACATTTGTTATTTGTTTCAATACTGATCAACATAATGTTCGTAAATTTCACAGCTTTTGCATGTCACCTATATGTGTGAATAACAGTATATTGTCATTAGTAAGAAAGGTGTGATGTTGTCCACACTGTCGCAAAATGCCCAAGGGTAAAGGTCAGATTAGACAGTTGTGTGTGTGTGTGTGTGTGTGTGTGTGTGTGTGTGTGTGTGTGTGTGTGTGTGTGTGTGTGTGTGTGTGTGTGTGTGTGTGTATTTGTGTGAACAATGTACCTGAATTCTATACCTGAAATTTATCCTGCTTCCTACCAACACTCAATGCTGACTAGTTTTTAAACCATAAAGTTGTCTTTATCTAAATTAAACAGCAGTTGTTGCCTTAAACTTAGACATTAATCATTCGGATGAAAATAATGTAAATGTTGTTGTTTTTAAAGAGCTTACTGGTAAAAAGGGAGGCCCAGTCTTGCATAAAGCCCCCTGATTTAAAAAACAAAAACAAAAACAAAAAAAACCAAGTATCGTCAATGTGCTAAAAATAAATTTGGGATGTGACTGTACATGGCACTTTGGTAAACAAGGTTCGCTAAAGGTCAAAACTATAAAACTCAACACGTACAAGCGGACAGACTTACAGTCTGCACAGTATGTACACATCTTAATGAGTGTATGCATGGCAAAGGGTTGTAAGATGCTTTACACACACACACACACACACACACACACACACACACACACACACACACACACACACACACACACACACACACACACACACACACACACACACACACCTGTCAGTTGACTTCTCATGCTCTGTTTCATCTGTTTCTTTGCTGGAGGGTCTCAGGAAACCCACAGTGTTGCTGTTCGCTGCGTCTAAATCAACTGAAGCGTTGACCTTGTGCAGAGGCATTGTGGGAAATAAGGGCATCACCGCTGCCAGATGAAAAACCTTCCTCTGTCAAACAGTCAATGGGCATATTACACACTTTGTTCTCTTCATATATGAAGGCCGTTGCTCACGCAGAGACACACAGCTGGCGGTTGGGCATGCCTGTCAATTCTGGGGTCAAACCTTCGGTGGTTTGATGAAGGTTCTCGAACCGCACGTCTTCCATTTGTTCTTTTAACTCTTCCTTTTTGTTTTTTGGTCCTCTTCACTTCATTCAAGACTGAGGAGTGTTCATGAGTCTTACAAACTTCTTTGTCGTATGTGACAGGAACAACGTAACTTTGAAAAAAAGTGTTAACTACACGTGATTGGAGTAAAGCATTGTTTGGGATACCAATTAAAAAGTGTGTCGACCCACTTCTTGTTCAGTATAAAGAATAGATAAGCTCTTTAGATTCACTGGCACTCTGTAATTTGCATCGCTAGACAACTATGAATAATACATCCCATCACTGCATTTGAATTATTTAAAATAACATTGATTGATCTTCAGGCTGTTGCATCATCTGTGTCATCGTCGATCTGCAGACAAGTAAACGTGGAGGAAACATGCAGAATCTCGCTACCGTGTTGCATAATTTATGTTACATCGCATTAAATAATGAAAAGATAAGGGTGTTTTTTAATCTTACACTGAGGTTGACCTTTTACATCTACATTTTCATCACTTCAGCAGTTTAGGGATTTTGTCATTATCAATGTATTACCAAAATCTACGCAGTACATCCTCAAGTCCAAGTGAATGGTTGTGCCAAATTTAAAGAAAATCCCTTGAGGTGGTTTGAAGACTTTGCCTTCACGAGAATCGGGACAGACAACACGAAAACAAAATGCCTCAGGCCACGGCTAGCTGGAGGTGTCATGTTTCCCATGATGATACACAAATACATTTCCTCCCTTCAGTGCTGTGACTCTCCTCCTCCCTGACCCCCCCCCCCACATGATTTTGTTTCCTGGAAGAACCTAGAACGACACCTCTTGCAGAGATCGAAATTTTCCGCATATTGAGGTTAACACAAGTTCTTTCATTGGATGTTGCAAAAGAAATCTGTTTTTAGGTACTTCCAGTGAGATCAGACAACCTTAGATAAACATAAACTATCCTGTCAATTAAAGTAAAAAAAAAACAACAAAAAAAACATTTGGCTTCTGGCGGTTCTTAATTTTCCAACTCTGGTTTTAAAAAGTTAGTATTTATGCCTTAGAGATTTGGGAAATAACTTTAATCATGAGAGACTCTAATAGCTTCTAATAGAAAAGCAGTCACTGCAAGTTAAGACTAATTTCATGGTGTGATAACAACATCATTTTGCATGCATTATGTGTCTTATTCCTGAAGTGAAAACTTACTGAAAAGCGTCTACTTGTATTATGTTTAATTTCCCCAGTCATGGAGTTTTTATTTTGTACTTTTACAAGAAGAGTGAGAGGAAAACTAGGCAGACATTATAACAGTGGGAATAATCCTGTCCTTTTACATTTTGCAATGCTGAAGTTGACCTTTTTAATTCAAAGATAAACATGCCTTCATAAAGAAACAAATCCAATAACTCTTTACTGTTTACATTGTAACTTATTAAAGAAATGTTATGAAAACCCATGAGAGAACTACTGCAGTGTTATATGTTGTATGTGCCTATTCAGCCATTTAATACAACCCATGTGGTTTCAGATTTTCAACAAAGACTATTTAATTAAATCTAATATTTTGAGATGAAAAAAGGTGCGACGGAAAAAAACTGGATGAATAAATGTTTCTGGAAAACCATTCTTCATTTTCATACACTCAACACTTACTTTCATATTTTGTCCTAAGGAACAAAAACAGAAAGCAAATGAACAAGGGGGCCTCATCTGTTGGCATTCTTGGATTTACAGTCATTGAGTTTTTAGTACTCCCAAGAATTAAGATGTTTGGGTTTGTCACTTCAAATGTCTTACACATTCCAGCAATTTGATCCATTGTTGAATATTTTATCCAGACATGTATTAAGACATTAAAAACAGTTACATTTTATTGTTAAAGATTTCATCTACTACTTTTATTATGAATTCCAAAGTTAATGAATATGGAAATATTTAATTTCTAAAGTTTAACTGCCAGACACAAGATGTCTCCTTCTTCAATGCAAGTCCAATTTGACTTGACATTGCAGGAAGTTTAATTTACCGTGGGGGATTAAATATCAGTATGTTTTACCTAGAAACAAATTAGTCACTTTTTTTTGTTTTTTTTGGAGACTTGTCAATTGTACTCTCTTTGGGTATTTCATGTAATTTTTCATGGTTATTCATATCAACTCAACTTAATGCTGTCTCTCTCCTCAAAAGGTGTACATGAAATCATCCCTTAGAGAATGTTTCATCTGAACCACGTGCATTTAACGAATTCTCTTCTGCTCTGCAGCAGAAGCAATCCTTTTGAATAAGCACCCTTTTTGCCAACGACACTTTTTCAATTGAATTTTTATGGGCCCCCACATTGCTTAAGTAAATTAGTATGATCTTTGAGTATTGGGAGGTATTTGACACTTCGGTCTCTGCATATGTCTCTCATTTAATACCCACAGTCAAACTGCCTACTCGACAGGCCCGGGCGTGAACTTTAAAGTCACCCCAATATTGCAACTCGGGGAAAAAAATCCATGTCAACCAGGAGAGAGGGAAAGAAAGGAAGACAGAGTGTAGAGGAAAGAGATAGAGACAGCGAAAGAGTCCCAGCGTGTCAAACCTAAATACTATTATACTTGTTATAATTCATTATTATTTCAATGACAGGGGTCTTGGTCTGAAGGTGACTTCATTACATTACAGGTTATTGCCTCATATATCAAACTTGGGTTGCCCTAATTTTTAGGCAGCAGAAGTGTCTGGCTGACTGTGAAATTGACTGCTCTCCATCACAGAGTAATTAGATTAGCCTGCTGGTTATGTATAAAACAAGAGCAGACAGCGCTAGCTGCTCTCCTGAGGCTGCCGGCAGGGACGAGGGCGGCGAGATGGTGTTGAGAACGCACAGGTGTGCTGTACAGGCTGATGTGCATGGGTCTGTGCAGTATCACATTTGAGGGCCAATTTCAACAATAAACTTGCTAATTTTGGACAAATTAGAGTCTGAGATTTGTCAAATCAAAGTTTTTGATCATGTCAGTCCATTAACATTTTTTCTTACAACCTTGAGACAGGGCATTCAAGAGGCATTTAATGTTTTTCATTCAAATGTGAAAGGAAATGGAAGTAGCTGTGTGAGGAATGAAAAAAAAAGGAGATTACTGACCTGTGGAGGGGAAATATTTTGAGGCCTAATATAAAATTCTTTATGGAATTATTTTCTGATGGACCGCCACAAAACGAATGAAAAAGAGTGAATGTAGCAAATGACACCATAATGACTTGTGGAAAAAATTAATTGACTTTGTACGTCATCAGAGAGGTAAAATGTGAGTCTATGGGAAAGGAGGCAAATAGAAACCTGCCCCCCAGTGGCCCTCAGTGTTATTGCACTGTACACTTCCCCATTGGTTGTACTTTTCAGAACCGGAAGCGACGTCCATTTCTATAAACACTCTATGATACTGACACATGACGATATCATATTGCCATCACAGGATGTTATTAAGTCACTTCTGCACTACACTGTAGTTTGAACATTAATTATGATGTTTGCCTCTTACAATTAATAAATAATGGCTGAATCACAGGCTCAGAATGTCAATAGATACCAGTTAATGCCACGGTCAATATACAGAAAGAGTGCAGCTCTATAAAAACAGGCCCAGTCATTGTTCGCAAAAAAGAAAAGAAAAAGAAACCACCCTTTTCATCCTATTTATTTTGTTATCTTTTATTACTTAAACCCTTTCATGTCTTAATTAAGCCCCCTCCATAAGCCTTTCTAATCAGTTGTATTTTGAATTATTTGACTTTGCATTTGCAGATATAATCATTTTATACACAAAGTTTAAATTACTTTTGTACAGAAACTTTCCTCGACCATATTTCCCCTGAGGAAAGCCATGCCATAGGTTCGCCAGCTCTGTGGTTCAAGCACAAATTTGTGTATGTGTGTGTCTATGAAATGAGTGTGTTGACGTGTGTGCTTACGAGGTTTGTTTTCACAAGGAACTTACATTAGGTGCAACGCTAGCTGTAACTAGCTCATGGATTTTGCTGAGATTGCTGCATAATTCAGGCTCGCCGCCTTTGTTCAGCACCACCCATAAAAACAAACGTCGTTAACCTGCTATGTTTCCACTCTCTGCTGATAGAGACATCTTATTTGTAGTGTTTACATGATGTAGATGTCTGTGTTTGGTCATTAATTTTTCAGCAGAATGTCTAAGCTCTCTGGTACAGCCTTGATCCACCATGCTTCATCGAACTGTCTGTCTTAAAGCCAGAGGGTTAACGGAGTCAATGGCCGCCCTGCAATACTGAAACAGCATTTCTGAGGATTCATATGTCTCCCAGGTTGTGAAATATACCGTATGCGCATGTGGTTGAAAGATAAAATGAAACATTGTTAATCTCCACAGCAAAATTATGTTAATGCTGAAACCAGAAAGCGAGAAAATCATGAATTTGTGAAGACTATAACATACTGACAGGCAACCGCAACAACGATCCCTTATAGTGATTATCATTGCATCAACATTTCAAACCACTTTAACCCGTTAAATGAAAGTAAGATCAAAGCTGAAGGTTACTGCGGTTTTCAAAGGGGAACGTTTCGACTTGTCATTGCAGCTCAAGAAAAGTGGAGGTGTGAATAATAACAGGTGACTCAGCTGTAACATTAATGAAATGTAACGAGGAAAAATAAAGATCGGCACCGTGGACCCTACACACCTGATTAAAATGAAGTCCTCATTACTGTTATTAATTTAAACCCATGTTGTTGTTTTTTGTTGTTTGTTTTGTTTTAATGCCAAAATGTCTGTTGTGAAATGAACCCTTTTTTTTTTTTTTTTTTTCACTCTGTAATCAGCCTACCCAGAATATTTACTCCACCACATGGTTACCTGATCATAAGTTTCCATCCATTGGACCTTGAGGCTTCTGTTTCGTTATCAGTATCTCGTCAATTTTTGACCCTGCCTGGTCTTTGGACTCCCTGTGCATTCATCCTCTAATAACTACATTTGGGCCATTTCCCTCTGAGCCACTAACATTTGCTGCATTATATGAACATACTGCTTTGGAAGAAACATTACCCTTGAATATCAATTGCAAATTAGTTGCATGTGAATGTAGTTTGCGGGAGACGGGGCAATCAGAAACCACAATAACTCCTTGGACAACGTTTTACCGTGTAGTTAACTGGATTTTAATTGTTTCACATCAGTTAAAAGCTCAGTCGTGTTAAAACATGCGATCAGTTCATGCACCCCACCTTACAGAGACAAATGAGTGTGATTTGAACTGTGTGTGTGTGTGTGTGTGTGTGTGTGTGTGTGTGTGTGTGTGTGTGTTTGTGGCCGTCTGCCAGAGTTGATCTTTTATAGGTCAAAAGGCTGTTTGTAGTAAATGGAGCTTTTTCTGGATGAAAAGACAGCGGCGTTGTGGGGAAACGTATTGATGAGAAAACCAATGGAACTATTCATCCTCCCTGATTCATTGGTACACACATCAAATTTGGAAAGCCTCACTGCTGAAAGGTTCACAAAGCCCTTTTTTTTTTTAACGATTTTGGATCCCTCCATCCCCCCCCCCCACACACACACGTTAAAATTAGAATAAAGCTTTTATTACAAAAGTATGCCGCTTTTTTAATATTAAAGTCCATTATTGAATATCTAAGGGATGCCATTATTCTATCGTTCCATTTCCTCAACCAAACAATCAAAACAACTCAGGACCCACCCAGCCCACCCAGCTCAGGACCACGCTGGAGACCAAGTTGGATCAGAGAGTCCCACGACTGCACCTGTTGTGTGCGAATGGTGCACAGTACCGTGACGCGCACAGAGACGCTAGAACCTTCACGACTAAGTACTCAGGGTTCCGTCGCTTGATCAGAATCGGCATCCGAGTCACGCGTGGTTTAGTGAGCGGCGATCCAGGTGCATCTGCGATTTCTCCACTAACATGACCGGAAGGCGCACCTCAAATCAGCAACGGAGACAACTGACATGTTTCAGGAAGCCTCTGGCGATGAAGTAGTGGACCTGGAGAGGTGTTTTGAGTGACACTCGCACTACCGAGGGGTGAAACATGACAGTCCAAGGCCGAAAAAGGCGCATCAGGTCAGGCGCACAAGCAAGGTCATTTTTTATTTGACATTCGTGGGGCCGTGCACCGTGAAATCTGACTGTCAAACACGAGTTCTACTCTGATGTTCTGAGGAAACATTCGGCGCAAACAACCTGAACTGTGTTGCAGTGGCACTTGGTTTTCTCCAACACGACAATGTTCCAAGCTCCTTGCGCATTGAAAACACAAGTTTCCCGCCCACAGCAACACAATTGTTGCTCCCCACCACTCCTACTCCCTACACTTTAGCTCCCTGCTACTTATTTCTTCCCCAAAACTGCGTCCCAAACTTTGATTGTGTGCCGTCTGCTCAAGCTTCAGGTGCGAGAAGAAAGAGTGATCACAAAAACGTGTGTAACTCAGCGGGTGGCGTTGATTAAGTGATGAAACTTGGAATACTTACTCACAAAGGTTACTGCTTCCACCCGCTCCACGCACGTCAAAGTGATGTTCACTGTTCGCGCGGAACCGAGGCAGTCGCAGAACTTTCTGTTCCACCTTCGAAGTTAGAAGTTAAATTGCCAGTGAATTGTTCGGTGACCTTCTATCATTTTTTTTTTCTTCCTTTTCAGTATATCCCTTTACATTTCCTTTTTGGTTCCTGTACCTCACTATCTTCTTCTGTTTGGGCTTTTCCCTTTTCCGTTTTCCTTGCCTTATTTCCTCTTTTGGTTTTGGAAAAAGAGCGACGGAAGGCAAAAAGGGATGAATGGAAGGATGTACAGGTGGAAGCATAGAAAAAGACCAACAGCTGGTCTGCGTCAGGAAGACCAGGCGATGAGTGAGGAGTTAGTCGAGGCAGCACAGCATGATGGGAAGGAGATGCTTATATTTTTTCCATTCTATTTAGGGGTGATTTCAAATGACACCTTCTGTCTCACACCTGCATTTAAGAAAAAGACAAGGACGATGATAATTAGCTTGAAGAAAACTTTAATTTCCAGAAAACAATTTTTTCTTCATTTTGTTTGACTTTAGTATTCAACGTACATATAAGATCTATTTGAAACTGATTACTATGCTAGTTGATCATAGAAATGTCGTTAACTGAAATTATTTTAAAACTACAGGAAGCTAAAAAAAAAAACTTTTCGGATTCTATGCAGAAAATTGCCTGAAGGAAGAACAGTTAACTCAGTCTGTTATCAGTTTATTCTTACTGGGAGAGATAGAAAACAAAACAAGTAGAGGCAGAAAAAAGTAAAAAGGCAGGACATGAAGCCAAGGGAAAAAAAGAAAGTGGTGAATGTAAATGAAATATTACATTTCTGTCTAGTTTTTCTTTTACCCATGACATTTATGCTCCCAGCTGTCCCTTTTCTTGTGTGTCATCAGATTGTAGTGGATGTGAAATATTTCAAAGGTCTCTGGTCAGTTCGCTCCACTTACTCTCTGTCTCAGTGGTGAAATTAGTAAGACAGCGAAGGTTTCAGCATGATTTAACTCGAGGCCAGTGGAAGCTCAAGTGGGTCCTCGTAACTTAACGATCTATAAAAGCAAGCTATGAACTTTTGAAGTGGCGAACGGAGAATTGACAGCTGAGTTGGCCAGAGGCATTAACTAACTAAGATGCCATTTTATAATGTTATCAAGTGTATAAATCTAAGGGAAGTACTTCAAGTTTATTTAAACTGTCATTATAAGCAGTGAGAAATTCCAAGAAAATCCAGAAAATCATTTCCAGTTTTTTTTTTTTTTTTTTTTTTAAATATACAAGTGTTCTGGCAAGTGTGGGGCTAAAACCAGAGCAATGAAAGAGGAGACTCTTTAAGGATCACTCATGTTCAAGTTGAGGATCACTTAGCAGACAAAGAACTTAAGTTACCTCTTAGTAGTTTTGCATGTCACACTTAAGAATATAGTCGTTGGAGTAGAGCACGATACAATAAATAGTAGGTTACAGTTTCTACAGTGAAGGGAAACATGTTCATGTTTTATCACCGTGGACAGATTCTCTGTTATTTTACCTTTATTTTGTGTTGACAAAGCAATATTTTTCTTGGATTAACATGTAATTATGGCCGCTGTTGCTGTTACAAGGACATTCCTGTGTTAAGTGCCCTGAGATGACTTTTGTGAATTGGTGCTGCATCACAAAAATGTGTTATTAATACAACATTTTAAAAATCTTTATCATATCAGTTGGACAGTGAATAGACAATTACATAATGCTTATGCCTGACATTGCCAGCTAAAGCACTTGCTAGTATTTAAACAAACCCAATGCTACTGACGGTAAGAGGCAACAAATTACTTTTAAAAGCTGCACTGATTGTTTGTTTTGACAATTGGAGGCAGCAGAAGATCGTGAGATTCGTGTGAATATAAAAAAAAAATACAACAAAGAAAACACCGGCTTGTGCAGCCGACCTGATGCATTTCAATCCGTTGCAGATTTCCGGAGTTTGACAGAAATTTCTCTCTGCTCCAGTTTCAGGTCCATAGTAAAGTCGCAGATGTGCACGTACCCGTGTTCACAAACGTGTGTGACGGAGGTTCTGATGTTGATCAAGTGATGTCACTGCGTCCCCCTGCTCCGTGCATATTACCGTGCTGCGCTCAGAACTTTTTGATTGCACCCACTCCATCTAAAGACACAAAATGAAAACAAAACAATACATTTATCTTCAAATCTAAATTAGACATTTTATGCAGTAAGGAGCTGGTTAAAGAAGCGCAGTGTGTTTGCGTAATTACAGTGCCATTGTAATTTATCAAAAAGGAACAACTAGTGTCACCAGACATCAGTCTCTTTTCATGGGTATATCCTCCCACTCACTGCCTTTTTAAAAATTATTTGATGATGAATTACAACAATTACTTGCAGCCCAAAAAAAAAACCACGTGTTATTGATGGTGGATGCTTGCAGGAGCAAAACAAAGCTAAAATTAAAAAAAAAGAGTAGAGCTTCTCTCTTGTATTCACGAGTGCTGTTTTATCAGAAAGCAAGACAGATAAAGGCCCAACATTAAAGCCCGGTGAAAGAAAATTGTTTCTATATATACACTTCTCCCCCAAGCGAGCAAATAAAACTAAATAAGCACAAAAGTATATCTGAAGAAACTCTAAAATAGGACCTTTTGTGTTTGCAGTTTTAGAGGTGAGTGGGAAGCGGTGCAATGCGGCTTTTAGTCAGTTATCAAAAGGTCATACGTTCAGCGATATCAAGGGCTTCCATCAGCTTTTACCTTGACAATCTCTTCAATTTCTTGATGGAATTCAGTTGGCAAAGCTCTATTGTAAAATGTAGACACCTCTGAAACTTCACTTGTGCAATAAAACCTGTCATCAATCCTCCATATATGGACTATGTCCATCCATCTATTTCTCAGTGCTTATAATTCAGTCTAAAATAGTTAGATGGAATAATTCTGACCATTAACTTGAGTAAAAATTGTAAAACCACAATGCTCCATTACATTCTATTAAATGCTGATAGACAGCTGAAAAATAAAATCCGTAACTAGTAGGGACCAAAATCAGAGCTAAAAGAAAGTGCATACCGGACTTGCATTTTCCAAGAGGCCGGAAACATAACTCCAAATGAATAATAATATTGCTCGTAACTGCTGGATGTGTGAATAAGTAAATGTAGTTCACGCTAATGTGAACACGTTGTGTTCATAACCATAAACTGTAAATTATATTAGACGTCTCTGGATGTGAAAAGTGAAATCAAAGTGCCTTAAAGTGCAATACCTCTGGGGGCCACTAGGGGCTGGCTTAAAAAAAAAAAAAAAAAAAAAAAAAACTCTGGCTCCAATGGACTCCCATTCAAAAGGCATTAACTTCTCTCATGGAATACAAAGTTAACAACAGTTAATTGAACTTTAAATCTGAATAGAACAAAGCACACAGCGATACACACAGGGAGCAATTTGGTGTTCGTTATCTCGCTCAAGGACGCTCTGACATGTGGGAGCAGCTGTACCACATGACTCGCAGACACTCCACAACAACACCATCAAAACACCGTGGCCTGTCTCTCGAGGCTTCTCAGTTATGACAGGAATTAGAAAGTTTCACTTTTTAGCAAGCGCTGTATAAATAACAACAAATTCTGTCATAATTTCTAGAGCTTGTGCTGAGCAGTATGTTAATTTTGTTTTTAGTCTTAAAGGCAAGTGTTGCACAAAAGAGAAGTTCAGGGAACTAGAATCATGATCACTGAGATGTACCACAAAGTCATCTTTTTCCATCTTATTTACTCTTAAAGACTTAAAGTACAGCAGCTCTTTTTTTTTCTCTCTCTGAACTGAGCACATTATTTACATACCGCATGCTCCAATCAGGTAATACGATAGTCTGCCTGCCTGTCTATCCTGTCTACATGTTCTACTTCTGTGCTGTTGTAGGTGATCATCAGGATGATTTGAAGCACCTGGGACTGGTGTTTTCACAGTAGATATCCTCAAGCTTCATTCCAGTGCCAATCTTTGACAAAAACAACACAGTTTATTTCCTGAGGCCTTTTTGTTTCCATAATTTTGGAACCAAAAAAGTTGGGAAGCCATTGACCATGATGATTGCCTATTCCTAATTTTAGTTTGAAACTAATTTAGCTCACTTGTGTGCTTCTGTTTTATGAGAGAATCCCAAACAAGTGTTTTTCTCTCCGGCACATCAGAGCACATTTGCATGATTTTGAATCTTCTCCACATCACACCACAGGGCTTTTGTTTTTGAAGAATTAGTTCACAATTAGTGGCATACTGTTGCGTCTCCAGTGTGTGAATCCTAATGTGTGAATGGTGCACATGAAAAAGGAGAAGGGATCTTCCTGGTTTTTGACACCCTGCAGCATCTTTCCCTCTTCACCACTTCATACTGGAAGCTCCGTTAAAAATACATTTTCTGATTCTGTATTTTCTCCCTGTGACATCACCAGGAGAAGAAAATGCCACTCACAGCTTCTTTTCCTCTGTCTCATTTTCTCTCTTTGCATCCTTTCCTCTCACCCTTTTTCACGGAGACAGCGCAGCCGGCGTTAGGTGATAAAAAGTGGGCAGAGGGATGGAGGAAGGAGGGGGAAAAAACAAAAGGGATGTAGACATGGAGGGCGGACGAATGCGAGACAGGCAGATATGAGGGGCATGAGGAGGATGTAACAGATACAAATCTGTTAGAGTTGAAGAGGGGTTGGGAGGAAGCTGACAATTTTCGGCATGAATTGGCTTGGCTCATCATCGCTGTCGGGGGAAATGTGTCAGTAACATTGTGCGTGTGCATGTGTGTGTGATATGATAAACATTTGCTGCTGCTACTGCTTCCAGCCTTTCCCCATTACCCCCCCCCCCTCCCCTCACCTCTCCAACCCTCAGGCTACCGGCAGTTTCTCTTTTTGAATAGTACCGTGTAAAGTGAACTCGCACACCATGTATTTGTGATTACATCAGGTTTCTTCCCCCGGCACTGGGCTTCTCCTAAAAAGGAGGACGAGATTTCATGAATTTGTCAGCGTCTTTTGAGGATGTCATCCAGGTTCGGCTGGCGGAGGAACAGGCTGTGGGAGGGTGTTTATTCTTCTTCCTATGTTCTTGGTTTGTTTAAACCAAGGCGGGGGTTGAATCTGTATTATTGCCTTTTCATAGACAGCCATAATAAGTTATCTTCATGCGTGAATAAATATGGCCAGTGCAGAACAATTGGACAGCCAAAAATGTGTTCTTTGCTATGTTGTTCCATTGACCAATGGGACAGCAGAGCACCCTTCTGTGCACATCTGTAAGTGTTGGAAATCAGAGGAATGGTGTTTTATTTCAATTCAATCAACCATTTGTCACCATCAAGTCCAAATTAATCCTACCTTACGAGTGTGACAACATCATCTGCACACATACATCCTTAAAAACTTCATTACATACATAAACGTTCATTGTTGGTCCTTTCAGATTGAACAGTGAAGTTGTCCTTTGGCTGCAACCAAGCTGATATTTAGTTATGAAATAACAAAGTAAACAAACTAAATTCAATTGTATACATAGTTCACGTCAATTACACATGACTTTTGTTAGTTTTAAATTTCAAAATATTTTCAGGCCGCATATTTTAGCTGCATGTGACTTCCTTAATTGGTATACAGTGTAGAAGCACCTCGATCACATCAAACATGTGGTATTGTGCACTTCTGCTGTAAGAAGCCAGCCACAAACTCTTCTTTGCTTTTCTATAAACCTCTTTGGGCTTTGTTCTGCTGAGTAAAACATGTCAGGTTTATCATGAGTAACCACACAAATCAGTGACCAAGCTGCTGTCTGTGTGACCTGGTTTCTGACCTTTGACCTCAGTTGTTAAAGAGAGTAAATTTGTGTGTGGCGCCTCTTCTTCGGTATGTCAAATGTGCTTTACCTAAAAATAGCAAAGTCAATTCTAATGGAAACCTTCTGCAACACAACATACCTGCTGTGGCACTGAAGGAGGAAACATAAATCTACTTTAACATTTACATGTTGAACTAATTCTGGCATTTCACCGGAATTGCTTTGAAAGTTTAAAAATTTTATTTTGGTGACTAATAGGTTGAAATTTGCAATGCAATGTTGTTGCACTTTGTCTTTGTTTTTATCTCTCAAGAAATAAATGGAAAAGAAATCTCTGTGAACTTAAAAAACAAACTGTAAAAGTCTCAACACATTACCTCCATTACATTCACCCGAAGGCCCACGATTCTCCTTCTTTGATCATATAAAACCACTTTTGTATCCCCTTCAGCCAGCATCTCCTGCCTGCCTCCCTTAAATAGGTTAAAGGAGGTGAGACAAATCCCTTAAGTTAAAAGCTCTTCACATACCATTTTTTAACTCCACCATTTATACAGATTCTGCCTGGCCTCGCAGAGCTGGAATTGAAAGTATATAAGAATAAATAACCATTTGCAGATTTGTTTTCGGCGGGGTAAACACATCCCGTCAGCAGAAATCCTGACCCCTCGATGGCCTCAAAGTGTGCAGCAAAGCTATTTCACTTTACACAAAAACCGCATCAGCCTAGGCTTCCACATGTACACTCGCGCCCTGGCGCACCCAGACTGTAAAAACTCAGACGTACATGGTCTTGACAGAATGAAAACCACCGTGGGTGCGTTCACCCACAAAATCCCAGACTCCAAGACATAAACACTCTCATTTGGGCTCCAGCATTAAGTCGAGGCAGCGTTAAAGCTACCAGACAACAGATAAACACAAGCAAATTAAAAGCGAGAGCCCCTCACTGATACTAAATACTCCATAAACCTCTGTGAGCAACCTCTAACGTCTTCAATGATTATATGGCAGTCAGACTTAAAAACAAGAGGGGGCGGTGGCAGAGCGAGCACGGAGAGGGAGAGAGAGATAGGGAAACAGTGGGAACAAAATTTGCAAGGTTTTGGGCGGAGAAAAAAACAAAAGAAAGTGGGATTATTAAAGACAGCGATGAAGTGAAAGTGAAGTAAGAAAGACAGATCAAAATGAGGAGAGACAACCGAAGAAAATGAACCCTTCTGTGGAGAAGACAGACGTAGATTTTCAACCAGCTCTTCTTCTACCACTCTGGGCTGTTTGGATGAGATGCGTCATTCTGGCAGCGAATCTTTGAGCTCCCCATCTAATCTGTGCCCTTTCCAAACCAGACAAATCTTTTCAGAAAACAAACAGTCCAATATATATCTGTACTTTGACCGTTAGATATTGCATCAATGTTTACCTTTCTGACATCGGATAGAGAAACCTTCTTTGAATTAGCAGATTATTAGTTTTGACATATACATTGTGAAAAACTTTATCTACATATCTACATACAAGTTTAAACGTCCGTTAATTTGCGACCTTCTCTCTCTCAGGTGACCTTCAACATCTCGGAAATAATCCACCTGTCTCTCATTGACAAAAAGTTGCATGTTGTGTGCAGTCAAAACCTATTTTTGTCCACTCCTTTTCCACCAGGTTATTCGCTTCCTTCTTATCCTGGTCACATGCCCCCCCACCGCTTATGTAATGTCAGTACGTAAAAGCAGTACGTGTGAGCTGGAGCTACTCGGTATCACAGGGCAGGGTGATCCCGCGGCCCACGACATTTACCCGCGGGCACAAAATGTGTAACTGTCACGCCTAGACATGCAAAGGCGTGTCTATTTCACATTTTGCCGCAGCGGACCCGGCGTGTCTATTTCACGCTGTGCCATGATACTGGGCTGGGGATTAATATGGGTGTATGGGAGTTTGTATGGGAACAAAATGAGGCGTGACTTGTATATCGCATCTCAAATGAACTCACTTAACTGGTAAAGCTGAGGCTTAACTATTAAAGCGACTGAAACTTTGTGCAGAGAGTAGCACTATAAAACCCTGTAAGCAAACATTTTATGTGCCCCCGAATCCCTACACCAACACCAACACCACCACCACCACCACTTCTTCCCCCTGCAGAGTTGTTTCCTTTCTGATCTATCATAGCGAAGGTGGGGCCGCAATAGATCACGAGCCTTGAGGACAACATGCTGGCTTCTGACGCCGCCTGTCAAGAGAGGAGATGAAAGATCAGAGATGGTCTTGTCTGATTCATCATCACCATCATCCCACCACCAGCCCCCCCCCCCCGCCCCCTCGCCCACCCCACAACACCCCACCTCATCCTTCTGCCTGACCTGCTCATTAACATCCTGGTTGGATCACAGATGGCCTCACTCGCCCTGGGTAGCAGCTTTCTCTCTTCCTCTTTTGCTCTCTTGTTCACATTTCTCTCTGTCACCGGTTCGCACCGGTTTCCCTTTTCTTTCTTCATCCCTCCGCCCCACATTCATTTTAGATCATCTTCTGCTAGATTTTTCACCCATGCCTGATCGCCACCCGTCCCCCTTTTTCTTCTCCACTCCCTCTCATCTTTCTCGTTTTTCTCTCCTCTGCCTGTCTCTGTCCTCTGCTGCCTCTCTCACCTTGAGTCATCTTGTTAACGGTCTCATCCCTTCATCATACCTGTCTTCTTCTGCTTCACTCACCTTTCACACCTCTCACTTTTTTGTCTAACCCCTTCATTGCCTTGTTCTCCATCCATCTCATTTTCCCAGGCCTCCGTTGCCTCGCCCCAGTCCTGACACGGTCATTAACCATTCCTCAACCCGACATCCTCCTCACAGCAATCTTTAAAACTCTCACATCTACAAATATGACATGGACACAGTCTCTGGTATAGTTAATTAAGGATGAGACTTTTGGTTTTGGCATGTTTTTTTAGTTTTTTTTTTTAATCAATATTAACAATTCCAATAAACATACTTAAACTGACTAATCCCGCTAAGAAGTAATATTATAAAAGTATTATTTTTCTAATTTTGTAGCCACGGCCTGAATCAAAGTGACTATATTTGGACAAGCTGTAGAAGAGCAAGGTGGATATAACTAGGAACCCAAAAACACGATGCCCTGCCCCCTGCACTGGCAACCTGACTGTACCCTAGTCATGTCAATCAAACCAGGCACAAGTCCATAAACATACCTCTCCTTGTGGCCGAATATTGAATTAATTATGGAATTATTTCCAGAAAAATCACCAGAAAACTGATTAGAAGGAGTGAATATACCTAATGACACCATTATGACTTGTAGGAAAAATGTATTGACTATTTTATGAGAGAGGTTTTTGGGGGCTTCTGTTGGAGCCGGAGTTTTTGTTGGAGCCAGCCCCTGGTGGTCCTCAGTGGTATTGCACTTTAAGGCACTGCTGCATTGGCTTCACTTTTTTAAACTCTGAGACTATATCCGTTTATATACAGCGTATGGCAAACATTCTATTTGAAAACATTGTCCATTTCCTTCCTTTTGCTTCCTGTCTTAATTATCAAAATACTGCAGTTTATAGATGCATCATTTAAAGTTGACAGCAACAACATATCTCCAAACTAAAAGTGATGAGTAATCATTTTAAAGCGAGCACTGAAACTACTGACTGAAAACTTTGGGTTCCAATTGATAAATCACTGCCCTGCAGTACTGTATGTTAGGGATATCATCTAGCATTGTATAAGAACTCAGTGGGGTGTGTTTGCCAGCTGCAGCAGTGAGAGAACATTAGGTTTGATTTTTTTTTGGATTTTATACACTTTATTAATCCCCGAGGGGAAATGTCTTCACTACAGCAGGGGGGACTCTCAGGGGGGAGATGCTGCAGCAGGCTGCCACTAGCGCAGCGCCAGGTAACCTGACCTGAGGTGCATGTTTTTGGATGATGGGAGGAAGCCGGAGAACCCGGAGAGAACCCACACAAGCACAGGGAGAACATGCAAACTCCGCACAGAAAGGCCCAGGACCGGATTCGAACCCCGAACCTTTTTTGCTGTGAGGTGACAGTGCTAACCACTGCACCACCGTGCCGCCGGTTATAATAACAAAAGGATCAGCGTCTGTACCAACACAACACAGCCAATACTAATCACTTGGGATATGTCCTAATTGTCTCTGACATCCATTGAACAGATCAAACCTGCTTATAATCACTTTACATTGCAAAATTTAGACATCCACGCCTGAATGTGAAAATATCAAATTATATACACTTATTACAATTATAACAGTCTCAAATCTAATTTCCAATGTAACTTTATATCTACCAAACATGGGTATAATAACATGTTTGTTGAATGCAAAATTGCTTCAACTGATGTGGAAATGAATCCAACCAATAATTTTGTTTGTATTCAGCAAACAGTACCATCAGGGAGGCATCTGATCGCTGCCAAATTCTTTGTCCAGCATGACAACAAATCCCAAACAGACAGCCATAGAGTCATAGAGAGCAATCTGCAGCCACAGGAAGAACAAGGTGCCCAGTAGCACACACACACACACACACACACACACACACACACACACACACACACACACACACACACACACACACACACACACACACACACACACACACACACACACACACACACACACACACACACAGCCCCTATCTAAATACCGAGTCAGTCTGTGATGCGTTAAGAGACAGGAGACAATGAAACAGCTTTAATCCACAAAATATCCAAGCACGTGTATCTATTGGAGAACTGCTGCAGCCTTAAAAGCAAAGGGTGGTTGTAAGAAATATCAATTTGATTTTATGAATTTTGTAGATCCTTTTAGTGCCTAAAGCTTTTACAAAGCACTGTACATGTTGACATTTTTACATATGCTCTGCACACTGTCGGTGTGCTATTGAAATAATCTTTACATTGACTATATTTGGTAAATAAAGTGATTTTGCTGTTTGGAAAGTCATGGAAAATGCTGACAAGCTCTGTATTTCGAAAAAAAAAAAAAAAATCAAAGGGAAGATTATTACCTCTCCTCTGTTCTCACCTCCACACATTCTGGCTCTTCAAATCTTATCCACTCTTCTGTAATTTCCTCTCCTCTCATCATCTCCCATCACCTATCCTCATCTCAGTGACCCCTTCTCCTCTCCTTTCTTTTAATTTCCTCTCCTCTCCTCTCCCTCCCGCTCTTCATCTCTGTTATCAACTCTTCATTTAGTGTCCTATAACTTCACTCGTTCCCCTCTTCTGTATGTCTCTCTTACTGCTGTCCTCCCTCGACGTGCCCACTGTCTCTTGTCTCCATCTGCACAGTGAAGGAGACATAGTCAACTTTTCTCTGATAGAATGTT
Source organism: Brachyistius frenatus (assembly GCF_029030835.1). Classification (NCBI taxonomy): domain Eukaryota; kingdom Metazoa; phylum Chordata; class Actinopteri; family Embiotocidae; genus Brachyistius; species Brachyistius frenatus. The sequence goes on from NW_027210604.1 coordinate 1,485,904, forward strand.
TTTTTTGTTTTATATATAATGTGTCGCTTGTATGGGAATGATTTTCTTTTTTTTACCCTGAAATCAACATCACACAGTAGTATACTAGCCAAGGCAGAAGGCTGCTGATACTGGATCTGCTTGGCTGAAGCTGCTAAATATTGTGTTTGTGCAATTAGCTGCTTGCTGTTGCATTTCATGTGAACTGTTACTCTCGATTAGGACTAAAGTGACACACCTGAATCAGATCCTATATTGGGTGTTTAGTATTTACAAAGTGTTTTAACCAGGTAGCAACCCATCATGATGTGAAACATTGGTGTGCAAACTGCCATTTTGAATCCTTGTGTCTGGCATTTCAGCACTCACCATCTTTTTTTTTTTTTTTTTAAAAAACAGAAATGACCATATTTGGATGAGCTGGTGAGGATTGAAGGGCTGCTCAGACTGAGAACTCGAGGACACTACGCCCCACCCACCTATACTGGCAACATGACTGTACCTTAGGATTGGTAATAAAACCAGGCACGCCCCCAAACATAGCTCTCTTTGGGGCCTAACGTCTAAATAATTATGACATTATTTTCAGAAAGACCAGCTGATCTGAAGGAGCGAATAGCCAATGACACCATAATATGTTGTGGAAAAATGTATTGACTGAGGCTTTCTGAATGGGAGTCTGTTGGAGCAAGAAGTTTTTAAAAATATTTTTTTAGCCAGCCCCTTGTGGCAATCAGTGGTATTGCCGGTGAATATGTCCATCGTTACAGAAGTGAGATGGACAGTGAAAGAGTTTCATACGGAAGATTGAAGTTTGCATTCCTTTTCAGACTTTTGACAGATTTATGTGTTTTTATTAACAATAGTCATGATAATTTCTAACATTGACATTTTCTCTGGAGAATGGGTTGAGTAATACATAAGTGAATATAAACACGACAAGAAATTCCAAAGTTAGTAAGTCCTCATGTTGAAACTACCTGCAACCTGAACTTGTTAACTGTGTGAATAAATCATGTACACAACTTGCATCAGCCTCAATGTTTTTCTGTTAGACGCATTGGTGATGCTCAGCGCTGCAAACCCATCTGAGCCATCAGAAAGGACTACCCTTTGGACCATGGACTTTTTTTTTTAAGCGAAATGAACTGTAGCCGCAGAACAAAATATAGATTTTGGTGGAAACTAGTCATACGAGATGGCTGCACTGAGAATGGTACCTGGCCAAAGCCAACAAGATGTCAAATGAGGCTAGAGTAGATAATTCAGATTTGAAGCACAAGCCTTATACCCTTTAGTTTCTGTCCCGCTAGTATTCTCCTACAGAGCTTTTCACCAATCGTTCTAAAAGGTTGAAACTTGCTTACAACTTGCTTTCTCTATGTGCATGGCTGTTCTTTTTGCATTTTACCTTTTTTTTTAACTCACCTGTCTGACTTTCCTCCCACTTCTTTTCTGCAAGGTTTTCACAACTGTCTGCATACGATGAACACGTCTACTACTTGACTTAAATATGAAACCTGAAAGGCGACCAGAGAAGAAACGAGTTTAAAAAATATATATATATATACCAAGTTTTAAAAAAAAAGATAAAAGTATCAAGACACAGACAATCAGCTCTGCATGTAGCTATTACCACATCATTTTCTTTCCACATCAAGCAGCACGTCTACATGATTTTGAGTCCATATTGCCTGCAAATTGAAACATTTAAGAGCCATAAAAATATGATATGAAAGGGGAAAAAAGCCCTCCAGGAGTTTCTCTTTTTCACTGAGGATAAATCATGAAGGACATTTTTTTTTTTTACTAATCTCAAACTTCAGACACAATACATGACTGTGCCTTGGAACCCAGTAACCAGGCAGACAGCTTAAAGTTTACTTTTAAGGGTGCAATGTGCATAACATTATGTCACCACTATTTATTCCCACAGCCAGGAGTCTCCAGAGTGTGTCCTCAGAAACAGTGCCTAAGCAGCTAATGTATAAATTAGAACGAACAGGAGCCAGTGGATGAGCCACGATAGGCACCCTGCTCTGGGTTATTTTTCATTCTATTTCAAATTTAGTTTTTTCTCCGTCACTCTGTTGGTATATTTCTCCAACCCCTGCTCTGCTTCCCTCGCCTCTCCTCCTGCTGCGACCATATCTTCCATTTCGGTGTTGCAAAGGTGATTTACATTTTTGCCAGTGATGCAACACATGGGCATTTTCAGCAAGAAAGGTAGATATTCTCTTTACAGTTTATGTTTGTGTTTCTTCAAGAGAACATAAACACAAGTGAAATGGTTACTTAAGAGTCTTTGCTGTTCATGTCAATGCACTTTAGATGGAATTAAACTTTTTGCTCAACACCAGCCAGAATATTTGCTGCTGTCATCTCAGCTCTGAAAAACTCAGAGAATGTCCTGTAATTTTTTTTTTAATTATTACTGTTAAAGGTATAAATAATGTACAAAACAAAAAAACACATTTAAAATGTTGTATATGTATTTTGTTGTGTTTAGGACAAAAAAATAAAAAATAAATGCTGTAGCCATCGGACAGCCTATCACTTTACACTTATGCCACTGTAGTTCCTCTTGCATTGGAAAAGTAACTATGCTGAAATAGGAGTTCTAGGAACTCTCATCATTCTCAGTTCCTGCAGTGCAAACACACTAAATAGGGGGTACTTCCTCCAACAGTTCTTAGAACTGTGAAAAAGTTCAGCACCAAAACATTTGAATGAGACCAACTTGAAGAAGAATAATTACACTGTAAAAGTATACAACTTTAAGAATCTCTGCAGGGAAATTAAGTATTGTCTGGGCAATCCATCTGCTTTGAGTAAGAGCTTTTTTTTTTTTTTTTTTTTTAGCTCTGAGATGGGAACCTTGTGGAAAACGACATATAAAGTGAGATGTGAGTCAATTGAAAGCATGACTGAAATGTCTGAGCTGTTTAATCCACACCAACTCTGCCCTCCATTTAACCGTCTCTGAGAAACTGACTGTCAGCAACTCCCGAGGTGCTGAGAGGGCAGCGGCCAGTCAAACTGCCTTCATAGGTTGACTGATATTGGAAATTACTGCATGAAAATAGCTTTCAAGCTAGCTGCATGAGGATTATATCGGAAGGAATTCTAGCATTGCATGTATTCCTTTTTATTTACTTGTGAGGTGTTATGGACATTGCGGCCTGTAAGGGGCGCTAATTGTGTTCTTATCACGAGGCAACCAACAGTGCCGTCACCCATTGGTTTGTGAACTGCTGTGGGGAGGAGCGAGTGATGGATCTGATTGATCTAATTGGGAACCCGAGGACACTATGCCTCGGGTGCCCCCCAAAAATACCACTTTTCTAGGCCTAATATCTAATTAATAAAATGATTATTTTCACATGGACCACCAGCAAACTAATGCGAAAGAGTGACTTTAGTGAATGACACCATAACGACTTGAAGAAAACAATTACTGACTTTGTAATTAATGAGAGAAGTTGAATGGGAGTCTATGGAGCCAGAGCCTATTTTGGAGGCAACTTCTAGTGGCCATCAGTGGTATTGCATTGTAAGGCATTTTCGCTGACTGCCCTGCTCCTGTAATGCCCATATGACATAAACAAAACTAATCAAGTGCAAAACAGTGAAGTGGAAAAAACAGAACTGAACTAATTTTTGAGGTCACTGTTTTAATCACAGTTATATTCAGTTCTCTGGCTCTCCAGCAGTGATCTGAGGAGTCTGTCACAGTGAATAAGGAGACAGACCATGCCGATAAAATGGCTCAGGGTTATACTGGACGGTGGAGTAGGAATCTATTGCCAGTAACATCAAATGTCGATAGTAGCTGTATTATGTTTTATTGTCACAGGAAGGAAAAAGAAAACTCCTTTGATATTTAAAGAGCTTGATGATGTTTTGAAAAGTATGATGATGATGCTGATAATGTGATATCTGAGCTTTTGTACAGGAATGAATGCTCTGAAACCAAAGCACTGCACTCACAGTTTCTCATTAACGGGATGTGGGATGAGCACACGTGATTATTTCCACACAATAATCAAACGTTCAGAGGCATCTTTTATCAGTCATTTCATTGTGCCAGTCTTGATTGAGTCCCAGTCACATTGACATGACCCCAATATAATGAATCAGAAGCACGGCACTACTTCAGAATCATAACTCTTGGCAAAGTGGAAAGTATTAATAATCTTTTAGGCTAAAATGACAATAAAAACAAATAAATAAAAACAATGGTGACATAAGTTAATTTTAATTTCTCCACTTTGTTACAGCCCAACAAAAAGCTGACACACTTAACATCATGGAGCCGACCATCATCTGCTAGTTTGACAAATATATTTACGCCTTACATTTTTTTTCAACAAACTTTAAACCTTAAAGTTTCACATGTATTCATATAACAGTAAAACAAGGTATAGAAATTGGGCCATATGTATCTAAAGACAAATCAAAACCTCCATCTCAATCCATAACCAAACCTCAGCCCCATTTGATTGAGTGATTTTAACATTACAAGGGTACAGGTTTAATCTAAAGCTTATACACTTATGCCTGTGATGGTTTACACCCAGTAATTAAAAAAAACATTTAACTACTGTCAAGCGGGAATTGCAGCTGTGTTTTTGGTCTTCGCAGAGGTCCAAAAGTGTCACCTTAGACTGCTGCATTAGCTCTGCCTTCCTTATCTGTTGGAACAACAATTGCTGGATGATGGAAAACCAAGTAACAACCTTCACAGCTAAAATAATGAAGACAACGCGGAAGTGCAAAAAAACTGCAGTTCTTTGAATGGCCACTTGAGGATAGCTTCACAAGCAAGTCAATCCTCATAGACCCCCATGTTGGCGAGCGATCTGCAAGTTTCGGAAACAGGCTTCATACGACTTGAGTTTTGTTAATTAGTCCAGAATTTGAGTTTGATTGCATTACAGAAAGAATTAAAGATTCGAATTTTGCAAACTCAAAAGATATCAGCGTTACAATGTTTGATGGACGGGAGGATGAGTTCAGGGCAGTAGTGGAGGACTTTGTGGAGTGGGCGGGAAGAAATCACCTGCTCCTGAACGTAGCCAAGACCAGAGATATGGTGGTCGACTTCAGGAGGAAGACGACGGCTCCACAACCGCTGAGAGTTCTGGGAGAGGAGGTGGACATGGTGGAGGAGTACAAGTACCTGGGTGTGTCCATCGACAACAGACTGAACTGGAAGACCAACATCAACGCTGTCTACAAGAAGGGGATGAGTCGACTCTTTTTCTTGAGGAAACCCCGATCCTTCAATGTGTGCAGCGAGATGTTGGAGGTGTTCTACCAGTCTGTTGTGGCCAGTGCATTGTACTTCGCTGTGGTCTGCTGGGGGAGCAGCATTGGAGCCGGTGACACCAACAGACTTAACAAACTGGGTAAGAAGGCCGGCTCCATCACCGGCTACAATCTGGATAGTCTGGAAAAGGTGGTGGAGAGGAGGACGCTGAACAAACTATTATCCATATTGGATAATCCTGACCACCCTCTCCACCACCTGCTGCAGGGACAGCGGAGCACTTTCTCCAAAAGACTCCTCCAGCTCCGCTGTCACAAGGACGGATACAGGAGATCATTCCTGCCGACCGCAATAAGACTGTACAATAACTCACCTCTGGCAAAATCCATCACATAACAATAACACTGTTGTCTGTGTTTCTTGGTTGTTTGTATATAATATATATATAGATATATACTGTACTGTATATACTGTGCATTTTATATTTTTTACTGCTATTTACTGCTATTTTATTGCTTTTCTATTATTCTATTATTATCTTATTGCTTCCTGTATGCTGCTGTAGCGAAAAAATTTTCCCCTCGGGGATTAATAAAGTAACTACCTAACCTAACCTAACCTACAAGAACAACATCCTGCCAGCTATGTGGGCTACTGTTTGTTTGTACTATCGAACTGATTTAATTTCATATTCACATTTTAAACACGGAAGAAACCATACTTTCTTAGGCTCAGACAAAAAGCCACTTGCATTGGTTTGCAGCTGCTAGTAAATATTTTCTCTGTGTTAATTTTGATTTTAAGCCTCTCAGTGATGGAAGTCAAGTGACTTTTTTCTTTAACAGAAATGTCTTGTTTACAGAACCTGTAACTCGGCAATGACTAAAATATGATCCACAACAACAACTTTAATTACAGAGGAGCAGGGCACACATTTTATTATGTACTTTTTGCCGCAATATTAATTCCAGTCTAAATGCAACTTCACAGGAGCCTGAATCCAGTTAATTACCAAGACAATTTATTTTGCAGAATTTACACTCACATAGACTTAGGAAACCACTGACGACGACCATACGGTTTTTTTCCACACTGCATTTGCGTCAGTGAGTTCTCTAGGTTGTGTGTCAGAAGATATTTGTAAAATTTAATTTTTCTCAACTTTCCAATATCATGCAGTTGAGCATAAGCCATTAGCATGCGTTATTTAAGTTCCCTTCACCGTAAAATGCAACCTGTTGAATTTCCAATGCTTAAGTCCATATGTTTGAATAGTGGGTTTAACGTATCTGTTTCCTGGTGGTGCTCTGTGCTAAGTGCGCACTGCACAAACAAAACTGCCGATAAAGTGACACTGCCAACTTCCTGTTGCCTGTAAATCAAAAAAACTTTTCCCAACATCTGGAGTCGCATGCAAATAACGTGATCAATATTCTGCACAGCACGCCACGTGTGCCTGAACAACACCTTGCAGGATAATCAATACCCCCTGCCCCCGCCCAAACTCCTAAAGAAATCCTCTGATTCCACTTTCTCTGCCAAATAAAAAACTCGGTAAATAAAACTTTGTGAGAAGCTGTGGCAATGTTTCTTTCTCAAATGACAGATGGGATGCTCAGCTCAGAGACCTTGTATTGCTTTGGTTAATTATGGTGGCTTACATTATATTGTACATATAAAACTCTCAAAAGCACGGATGCTGCTCTTCCCAGCAGCACAAATAGCTGACGGATGCATATGGTCTGATCACAGGGGAGTTATTCACTGACTCACTTTTTTTAAAAATGTTTTTTTTTTTTTTGCTCGGGCCGTCGTGATGTATGCAGGGTGGATCTTTCTCTCTGTGTAGCCAGCTGGAAATTCTGCACAGAATTGATGGAAAATCTTGGAAAGCTGCAAAAGTCACGTTATGTAAGAATATAAGATCCTTTTACACCCAATATGATAAAGTGTCCTCAGTAGTCAATTGATCTACATTAAAGTATTAAAGTATTAATCAGTTGACTAAGCCTTTCTCAGAACTGTAGACTAAAGACTTGGAATGAAGTCAAAAAATGAATTCCTGAGTCCTGACTTGGACTGTCGGCTCACTTAATACTTACCTGACTGTCATTTTAATGGTGAGTACTCAAGCATGTGCTTATTTAAGAAGACCAACCATGTGTTTTTGCGAAAAGTAACATTTTCCTGTAAATCGCATGATGCTAAGCGTGCAGTAGGTTTCATGTTTGTCCACTGCAGGAAAACGTGTAACTTTTACGCCTCGACGGCACAAAGCGTGGCTATCTCACGTTTTGCTGTAGTGGACCAGCATGTCTGTTTCACATTTTGCCGTGATAATTTTTGCGCAATAGTGATGTCCCTGAGAGTCTTTTTAGATAATCTAGCTAGACTTTGCTAGATTACACCTGGTCTGATGATCAGATCGCTCATGTGACCTTTCGAACTTTGATTTTATGATAGCAATGCATTCCCATGTCTCAACAGTTTGTTTGTTGCCATAACTGACATAACTGACTGAAATGATGGGCAAAGGCACAAAACTAAAACCCATGTTGAAACAAAACTATGATTTTACTACTTTAAAGCACTTTAACTTCCATCACCTAAACAACTCTTGAGACTTTGACCACTAATAATGAATACATAATAATCTTTGTAACTACAAAGGTCATAAACTGTAAGCACAGGGAAAGCACTGGAGCAGCTGTAGTCCTTTTTAAAGAGGCTTCATTCTCGCCTCCTCTGCTCCTGCCACAACCATAGTGTCATAAGGCCTTCAATTCCCATTTACAGCCCACAAGGCCGGGATAAATGCCTGCCAGAGGTGCCAGTGTGTGTCTACATGTATGTGTGTGTGTGCAATGTCCCTGTTTGTGCGCTTCTGTTTTATGCTTCATGCAAGTGACACCCTGCATCATGTGAACAAAAAAGGTGATTGCTTGATAATAAAATGGCGTGTGTCTCACTGTATGACTGTCATCATTATTCTCAAAACACACACACACACACACACACACACACACACACACACACACACACACACACACACACACACACACACACACACACACACACACACACACACACACACACACACACACACACACACACACACACACACACACACACACACACGCGGCAGCTGCAGAAGCTGCGTGGGTGTGACATCAACACACCGCAGGTAGTGACAGGGTAAAAGGTGAGAGCAGGGTGACATCAGTGACGGCTGACAGGACAAGCTGAAGATCTGCTGTCACTGGGGAGGGTTGGAAGAACAAGTTGACAAATACACAGGGAAGAGTGGGAACACAGCTGTAGTGACAAAAGGTACAACAAATGTGTCCTCTGTTGTTTGACAATAAAGTGTCAGCACAACGGAGAGGAGAACAAAAACAAACATATAAGGACAAGAGGAAAGGATGAAGAGATGGAAGGATGAGTGACAGGAGGATGGAGAAAGGAAGAAGTCAAAAGGTGGATTGATGGGTGATGGAGGGGTGGATAAAGACCATAGATATGGACAGGTGCAAAGAGATGTGGGGGTGAAAAGAAATGGGTGAAAGGGAGAAAGAAATAAGGACGGAAGAATGTGGGAATAGAAAAGCTCCCATGTTGTTTTTCCTAACCCCAACCATGTGCTTATTTAGTAACCCCAACCATGTGTTTTAGCTAAATGTTTCATTTTCCTGTAAATGACATGGCTGTAGGCAAGCAGTAAGTTTCATTTTCGTCCAGTATAGAAAAGCGTGTAACTTTCACGTCTTAACATGGCCAAAGCGTGGCTATTTCACGTTTTGCTGTCGCGGACCAGCATGTCTATTTTACATTTCGCCGTGATACCGGGTTGCAACGAAAAGATAATGCAGTGAGAGTCAGATGAGGGAATGATATGACATACAAGGATGCGACATACAGAAATGCAGAACAGCCCCGATAGAGATGGGCGACAGATGGAAAAATGAACCGACAGACAGATGGAGGAATGTAAAGATGGGTAAGTGGACAGCAGTAAGGAGATGGAATTACCCCCCTTCCGCCATCTATCTCTCGAGCACTCATCTTCCCATCTCTGCATCTGTCGTGAGAAAGCTCCACTCCCACTGGACTCAACATCTGTCTGCTCGCTGAGTGAGACGCCGGCTGAGGAAAAAAAAAAAAAAAAAAAAAATCTTCCCTTCTGTGATGTACTATACGTTCAGATTAATTACAGAATACACACCAGTGAGACGTGACATAATCTGTATTCACAAGACAGACAGCGGCCGCCCCTCCACCTCCCCGCACGCTCGGTGGGATCGCAGTGGGCGCAGCAGAGATTTGTCACCCCGGTCGAGGCCCGGAGCTTAATGTTCCGGCTAAACTGTTACAGAATAGATGTTGACACAAAAGTGGCAGGTTCAGAAAACTGACATGACCGCAAGGATTTGGTGGAGGGATGCCGGAGGACCGCCGTAAGTAAATGTGACGTGGCGTCATACATCAGAAAAACACGGTGACACGGCAGAGAGACTGTCGGGGGGGGAAAGGAAGAGAGAAGAGTGACACTTCTCTATCTGTCTTTGGATTCTCCTTCTCCTGTCACATTCACACCTTCGTTGTCTCCCTCCGCACACAGACTGCATAATGCCCTCCAACTTCAAAGTTGTTTTCTCAGTTTCCCTGTCACATCCTCTCTGTTGTGTTCTCTCGCTCTCTCAGGTGTTTCTGATCCGTGATGAGTGGATGGCCATGACCACTTAACCTATTTAATGGAGGTTGGAGTAGAAATTCAAAAGACAAAAAGACAATTTGTTTTCAGTTGTTTGTCTCATTGTAGTTTGTCTGTCCTGGTTAGTTCAGTGGGGGAAGCTCTGGGTCTGACAGCCCATTGTGGAGCTGGCCCATACTCTCCCCCCCGGTTTTTGTTCTTTTGAGACAATTTAAAAAAAAATTAAAAATTAAAAAGTCCCTTTTGCATTTTTAGTCCTTGAGCATGGCCATGTATTAATGGTGAAGCTTGTTTATTCGTGGTGTACTGGGAGGTGTGTCCTTGCCATAACAGCTCAATTTTTCAGCTTTTTTTATTTAATTTTTTTATTTGGAGATGTCAAATGGTAACGATGGTTTTGCACTGGTACTGGTAAAGCGACGTATTCTGATGGAACTGTAAGCAGTGCTGGTAGCAGTAGCACTCCTGCTCCTAATTGTAGGAGTAGTACTAGAGGTAGAGGCAGAAATGTTAGCAATGAAGTTAATTTTAAGAAAGGCCCTACAGCTGTGGTACTTTCACAGGTGTTTTCACTTATGCTTCCTGTTTATTTCAATCTCTGAGGTTTTATCAACGCTGTCTCCAGCACTAATAAACTAATAAACCCATTGTACACCAAGTGTGGCACAGTGGTGCAGTGGTTAGCACGGTCGCCTCACAGCGAAAAGGTCCAGGGTTTGAATCCGGGCCTGGGCCTTTCTGTGTGGAGTTTGCATGTTCTCCCTGTGCCTGCATCTCTCCGGGTACTCCGGCTTCCTCCCACCATCCAAAAGCATGCACCTCAGGTTAATTGGTGGTTCTAAAAATTGCCCTCAGGTGTGAATGAGAGTGTGAATGGTCTTTGTCTCCGTCTGTCTCTATGTGTTGGCCCAGTGATGGACTGGTGACCCGTCCAGGGCGTACCCTGCCCTCGCTCTAAGTGAGCTGGGTTAGGCTCCAGCCTCCCCCCGTGACCCTGTTCAGGATAAAGCGGGTATACATAATGGATGGACACCAAGTGCCACTCAACCACATACAGACTATATTAGTGATGATACTTAGGTTGGATGAGGCAGTGAATCCCTCAATAGCTTAGAGTTGGTGGAGACCAAACCAAGAGCTAAAAGGAGAGAATGTTTTATTTCTCTGAGTGGGAAGCCAGAAACATAACACTAAAGGAATGAAGGTTTTAAGAAACTGTGTAAAATCTTTAGTATCATCAAAAGTTTAATGGAGAAAAAGCTATTTCTAACAGTCAAAATCCAAAGTATATCTACAAAGTTCCTTCTAGGATCAAAATAAAACTCTGAAAAGCCAAGTAATATAGTGTGAATGTGAAGACTCATGGCATGAAGGTGATAAGTTATGTTAAGTCATATGTACCCCCCAGACTCTAAAGCCAACTCTTCTACTTTATAAAGATAATTAGTATATTCCATTCTACTGACATGTAAAGCAGACAGGGAGAATTACATTCACATGAAGAGTCAATAAAAAAATAAAATTTATGTTGAAGAGGATACTTTAAAATAATAAAATAAATTTTCAAAAAAACAACATAACATATAACAGACAGCCAGACGAGCCTGCTTTAAATCCTCCATGATAAGGCTTAAGAGCCCAGGTAAATGAGAAAGGGGAGTTCATTAAATGCATCATGCTTATTGTGTGTGTGTGTGTGTGTGTGTGTGTGTGTGTGTGTGTGTGTGTGTGTGTGTGTGTGTGTGTGTGTGTGTGTGTGTGTGTGTGTGTGTGTGTGTGTGTGTGTGTGTGTGTGTGTGTGTGTGTGTGTGTACTGGATGTGTACAATAGTGTAATATGGTCCTCATCTGCAACAAGGCCGAGCAGTAATTGGGTCCTAGTGACTCTCAAGAAAATTTAATAAGAGCAAGGAAAAGATTAGGGGGAAAAAAACTGTTTAGGCACATTAGAGAATAAAAAAGACGAGCAGAAAGTGACAGCGAGGGAGATGGAGAGAGGATGAAGGAAAGGAGAGACAGCCACATTCAGAGGGAGAATGACAATGGTTTGAGGAAGATTATATCCACACAGCGAAGAAAGGGAGGGTGGAAATAAAATTGATTTAACAAGATACACCGTGTTCATGTGATTGTACTGTAGGTGTGTCTTCTTATTCCAGTTACTCTCCAACTTGCTGGATCCCCTCCATAACTGCCCTCCTCTGTTGTTTGCATGCTACATTTCCAGATATTTTCCATTCAATTGCATTTCCTCCCTTTTTTATTTTTTTCCTTTCTTGTGACAGAAAAGTCCCCCACCATTCTCTTGTTTTTGCATTTCTAGCTGTCCTTGACTAGTTGGCTAATTAGATTTCCAGTAATTACCTGCTTCATTGCATTGTAATAGTCTCTCTTATTGTTCAGGGGGAAAAAAAAAGAAAAGAAAATCACCACACAGTGCAGGTATAATGGGAGAAATAACTCATAAATTCTGACTTGTTATTTTGTTTTGCGGCTCGCCCAAAATGTCAAATCCGTGGCAGACTTTCAGGCAAAACAAAACTGTTGGTATGAAACAGAAGTCAAACTGTGTCTCCTAGAAATCACTGTCATAAAAATAATCAGCAACAGCAAATATGTTTTGAAGTAAATAAAGTCAGACAAGATTGTGTTTTCTGTGAAAATATTGAATAAATGTCGTTGAACTTACTTACTAAGTTGCAAATATGTTGACACTAAACGTATCAGTATCAATGTTCACGAACAACATATTCTTATTTCTACCACAATATTTATTCTTGCAGTAAAATATCCAATTGTATTGACTCCATAATTATTAAACTTCATTCTGGGGATTTGGTTGAGGACAGGAGAAGATTGTGGCCTCGTTTATCACTGAAAATAATAGAACTCTGGCTATAAAACCTCCATCTGACTGCAATGAAGCTTGTAAATTCCTTCCTTCCTTCATTCAAAAAACAGTTTATGCCTATGGTAAAACAATAAATGAAAGTAATTGGAGATACAAGTCAAATGCTTTGTTGACCCATCCATCCACCCCTGCTTCGTCCCGACATGGTTTTGTAGTGCTAATAACAATATCACGCTACTTCTGCCTCTGTTCCTGACCGACAGTAGTCATTACTTACATGGCATCTGGAGGTCCTATATGAACATAGGTTAATTAAGGTAAGTGGCTAATTCATAGTCACAGTCTGGCTACGCCCGCCTCTTGCTCACAGGCACACAGGCAGGGGAAACCATCCCAGTTCTACGTGATGACAGACGACGTGTTGTCAGATAACTGTCGTTGAGAGCTTTGCGAAATGCGAGCAAGTTGACCGAAAAAAAAAAAAAAAAAAAATGCTCGCGTGTATATCATGTTTGTGCAATCTGTTTCCAAACCACTAATGTGCTATGTTTGTGTGCCCAGACTGGTAACATGATGCAGCAAAGAACTTGTTCCCTTTAAGTGGGGCATGGATCAAATTTTAATTTCTCTGACAGTGAAGCCAAGCACTTATTTCTGCTCTTGGACTGCTCTGCTTGTGTGTCTGTCTCCTTGCCTACATGCCCTCATGTTTGTAGTAAACATCTTAAGTCTCAGTTTTAAATTTGTTTTCAAAATTGACTGAATTCTCAATATTTTGCCCAAATATACTTTGGTTCCCCCCCCAATCTGCTACGACGTATTTTCAAAGTCGACTAAATGTAACTAAATGTAACAGTTCATTACAGCACAGAAGTAAATCAAACGTTTTTCTTTCTCTGTGAGAGAGAGAAAAAAAAACACACTTCACTGCATCTCTCTTTTCTTTACGTCTGTATCCTCCCGACTCACAGTGTTTATATTTTCTTCACTCGGCGGTGCTGTTGCAGGGAAACAGATGACATGCATTGTGTGTGTCTGACTGCCACTTGAACAAACACTGCTGCCGCCACTGTGTGTGTGTGTGTGTGTGTGTGTGTGTGTGTGTGTGTGTGTGTGTGTGTGTGTGTGTGTGTGTGTGTGTGTGTGTGTGTGTGTGTGTGTGTGTGTGTGTGTGTGCTCATAAATTGGCACTCAGGGTGTCAGCACTCTGGCACTGAAATGGACTCTTCATGAATTCAGAAGCTTACCAGAGCCGCTGTTCATTTATTCAGAGCATCTTACTGAGAGGAGGTAAGAGGAAGTTGGAGGAGAGTAACAAACATTGAAGTGCTAAGCAAGTGTTGATTATAGTTAGCAAATAAATGTGATATTGTCTAAAGCGCCAAGATCACAGCCTGACCTGCATACATTACATTTAGAAGCCCTGTGCCTGACTGACATAATCTTTATATCTATTAGCTTTGTTTCATCTGCTTGGGTGGGACTAGCTGTACCCTTATTATTCTTATTAGTACCTCACATACAGTGATTCTCTACCTTTTCCGCCTGTGTGAACATAGGTGGATAGTCATAGTAATTCAAAAATACCTGCCATATCTTTAAATGTGGAAACTGTGGACATTTGCAGCTGAAACAGATTTCAAGCTGCGTGTCAAAGCATCAATCAGTATTGACATTCAGTAAAAATATTCATGGGTAAGCTGCCATTTTTGGACAATTACTTCCTTGCTTTTGCACCAAGAGACAGATGAGAAGAGCAATATCAATGTAATGTCTGTGTTTAATACATAGATCTCTGATGTTTAGCGTCGCTATACCGCTAGCTCCTTAAAAAGTCATCTTATTTCCAGCAACTCCAACGTTTACTAAATATCTTTTATTACGCCTGCAAGGATAGCATTTGCAGTTCTTTGATAATGTTAACATTTAACAACTTCATGCATTTGTCCAACTATTCAATATATCAATGCACATCCATTGCAAGCACACCAGCTTTTATTAAGAAAAAACACATCATCATTATAATCTGTATTCCTTCAAGTAATGTCGATGAGATTACCAATCTGTTTGAAATAGAGTTCTCTATTGTCTCGCATATCTGTCCAACTCAGAACATCAAATATGCAACGGAGTGGAGAGATAGTCTCTTCACTCAGACAACCACGGTTACATATGGCCACAAAGAAGGTTGTATTTTTTTGCTTGTAATTTTGTCAACAAGCAGAGAAAAATGTCAATTTAACACAGTTTTATATGATTATGCCAAGCAGGTATCTGTATTGTGAGCGCATGACTTCAGAGATGCAACCTGCAGCCACAGGTGTGAACTTACCATGAAAAAAAATTATAAATCACAGCTGTTAAAATGCACCTTTTGATGGCGCTTCGCCAGATGTTTTTCTTCAGCTTTCTTTGTGCTGAGCTCAGTTAAACACTCCACATAAAACAAAGTGGAAATTTATTTTATTCCATTCTCGTCTCTAAAAAGCATTAATAATCTCATAATCTCTTCACAACACATCCTGATTTCTTCCATGTAGCTATAAAAGCTATACAGAGAACAGTGTACTTGACAATTTATTTGCCAAATGGAGGGTGAAACATTTTTGATGATGTGTTGCAATTGGAATTCATTGTCTACTTTTGTGAATCAACTAACTGCAGTCATCCGATAAGAAGCTACAAACTTTTTTCCCTCGAGATCTTTGGTGGTGCAGTTCTTTAAAAAAAAAAAAACATGCAGTGGGTGTAGTTTTTCCTTGTATGGCTGGAAGGAGATACAGTTAAAACTCAGCCTGAAACTGCTACCTTTCTGTCCGGCGTGTCCTAATTGGTGTTACAGACGTCCCCTGCTTTTCACCCGGCTCCTATTCTTTGTTCTCATCTTTGCCTCTTTGCCTTTGTACTCCTTCTCTCTTACCGAAGAAACAGGTCACCATATGTGGCAGCAGTAAGGCCAAGTCTGGCTCCTCATCCATTAATCAGAGCTACATTTACTCACATACTTAATACAGTCTGCCAAATGCACACAGGAACATAATGTGAGTAAATATTTAAATAGCCCACCGTATGTCAATTTGTGCCAGTGTCTCCTCCATTGAACTGTGGATGTGAACAACTTGTAGGTGTCTCGGAAAATCAAATATGCAAACAGGTGAGGAGATGAAAAGCTGTTCCTTCCTCTGCGGGGGAAACAAAGGAGCTGCTGAACAGTTAGTGGAGGAAGCACATAAAGCCTTTAATAGAGAGGAAGCCTCAACAAAACAACTGTCCATTACCGGTAAAAATTCCTGCATACAAAATAATATTTAAACATCAGAACAGTAATATTACCAGCAAAATACATGGGCCACCTTATTAGGTACACCTTTTTAACTGCTTGTTAAAGCAAATATCTAATCAGGAAGCCACGTGGTAGAAACTGCATTTAAGCATTTAGGGATGGGCAAGTGGATTCAAACAAGCAACAAAACAGGGAAGAAAGGGGATTTAAGTGACTTTGCATGAAACATGGCTGGTGATGTACAATCACAACGTTTTCCCTTGCAGACACAATTTGTGTTGTGGTTTTCCAGGAAGATATTCTTGGTGTGGCGGGGATTATTATTCGTTCAGAGTTTCATATTTCACCGGTAATCCTAAGAGTCATGCAATTATTAAAATGATAAAAAAATGTATGCCATTTAAAAAATATGACATGTACATCCACAGATGAAATGGATTATAGATGGTGTGTTGGAGTTTCTCTCGCCCTCCATACCTCACGCAGCTTGAGGTTATCCGGTTGTCAAACAGCCATTTCGATAAATGTGTTGAGATTCACAGCGATCCTTCCTGCTGGGAAAATGCTGCTGTAATCCCTTCGACATGTTAAACATCCAATAAAATGCTGACCTTTTTAGGAGTAACTGATTGCTTGACATTTGCAGTGACGAGTAAAGTTGTGCTACCGCTCCTGTTACGGGGCCAAATGTAAAGGAAAAATCAATGTCACCCATACGAGGGGCAGCAGGTAGCAAACCTTGTGGCTCGGCAGTTAAAAGCAGACACACTCTGACATTCTGGGCGAATATAAAGAGGGAAAAATAAGCATAATTGGATAGGAGCGATGTCAGGGTCGTTTTGGGCACGCAAGCAATTTATATACGACCACAGATATGGAGATCAGTACAGTCAAATTCAAAAATAATATAATCAACGCGTATTCCATGAAATAAATACTTTTATATTGGCACAAGAAAATATTTAAACAAAAAGTGACCAAGTAATACAAATTATAGCAGAAGATGTAGTTTTCAAACCTCTCAATCTGTTATCCCTGTGTAGCTCTGTTAAGATTGGAGTCCCCCAAAAGTCCTGACTCAGCACCATTCACATTTTCAGCCAACAAGTCCTCCAACCGATGCAAGAAACAAAACAAACAACAGTTTGCAGTATTTTTTGGTGGAAGGACTTCCCAGCAGGTGATGTTAAGTCACTACCTGCTGTCCTCTAAAGTCCAGACTGAAATAAAATGTATTTTAACATGCTGCAATGTTTCATGGAAGGTTTCTCCTCAAGCAGGTTCCTTTCAACAATACACCCACTTCATAACTGCTGCATGTCGCTGCCTGATAGATCAAAGTGGCTCAAAGGGGAGAAGATGTAAAAAAAGAAAATAAAGATTGAGGCCCCGAAGATTCCTTTGTTCATAGAAAAAATGAATGAAAAACATCTCCTCCTCTCACAGGCATCGACTTTGACCAGCTGGGTGCTACACTGGATTTAAATAGCCATGGGTGGACAGTATCCACAGAAAAAAAATAAATAAATGTAATGTAATGTCTGCATCTAAAATAACCACAAAATATAAATTTATCTGTAAAAAACAAGTGTTATCAAAGAAGTAAAAACATACACAGCTGACATTGACATCATCAAGTTTTCCAACCTAAACAGGTAGTTGTGTCTCTGCGTCTGCAGAGTTTTCCTGAAAAGGACTTCTTGGGGCTTTCCTTCCCAAAATTCCTCCCAAAATCCACTCGGCTATGAGATTTCCAAAATGCACACGTGGACCAGCTCCTGCCTGGCGGGAGGCTGCCATCCCCCGGGGTGAGGAAGAAAAGGTTTGCCTCGCATCGACACATCACAACAGCTGTTGCTGTCGACCTTTGGGCCTTGATCAAACAGGCCTGCTTTGTCTGGTGTTAATATCAAATGATGAACATTCAGCTCCCGCACTGCCCTTTATTTTTGCTGCCAAACAGACAGCAGGAGGCACATCAGCTGGCCCCGATTGGTATTCACAGACGCTTGTATAAATGATTATGAGGCTACTGAATGCAGTTGGACAGTAAAGACAAGGGAGGCTGCTTGATTCCCTGTTTCTTTTCTGTCCTTTCCAGTATCTTAAAAAAAAAAAAAAAAAAATGCGTCTTTAAATGTATCCAAACTTCTTCAAGTCAAACTCTATGCTTGATGTACTTCACATTTTAATTAATTAGCTTATTTTCAGATGATTTCTGAAATGTGTTTTTCTTTCCTTCGAAGCAGGAAATCTTGCCTTTTTATGCCTCTGTGACGGCAATAGCAACTGCTGGAGGAATTTAGTTTTTTGGTGATCCGTCCATCTTATTATAATGACGCGATATCTCAAGACCACCTTGATGGAATTTCTTGAAATTTGGCAGAAACATTCCTTTGGACTCAAGGATTCACTGCATATATTTTGAGGGGCTAAAGGTCAAATAGTGACCACATCCTCCTATTGTCAAGAACGCAATATCTGATAAATGCCTTGAGGGAATTTCTTCAGAATTGGCATTTACATTTACTTTGAGTCAAGGATGAAATGATACAATTTTGATGGCCAAAGTTCAAAGTTACCTCGTATGTCCTATTTTAGTGAGCATGATGCTATAACCACTGAAAAGAAGATGAGATTGTGACCACATTTCACCTTTAGTCGGATACTGAATTGTTGACACTGATATTGGGTGTGGCCCTTAAAACTGAGTTTAAAATTTTTTTTTGCATAGATAATCTGTTCTTTCAGTTGAAAAATGTGTGTGAAATATTGACGTTTTAGAATTTTTCAGGGTACTTTTAATTTCTGATACAGCAAAAGGAATGTAGGACAATAACAAAATGTCTATTCATGCCTGATAAAACCACTACCGTTTGGTTTCCAAAGTCATTTCAGTGAA
The DNA here is from genome assembly GCF_029030835.1 of Brachyistius frenatus. Taxonomy (NCBI): domain Eukaryota; kingdom Metazoa; phylum Chordata; class Actinopteri; family Embiotocidae; genus Brachyistius; species Brachyistius frenatus. The sequence goes on from NW_027210604.1 coordinate 1,504,901, forward strand.
TATGTATGAATACATCCATAAACAGATGCATCACTTACTTGGACATAACGTTCTTAATCCATAAACATTTAATTAATTTGTCAAATACGGTGTTGTCACTGTATGCCCTGATTAAATACAGTTACACTGAGTTCCATCACCTCCTACATGAAGAGTAAACAGTGTTTCGGCATCTCCACAGCGTTTGCAGGGAGGTGATTATTATGAGCAATGCGAGAGCAAAAGCGATCAGGCATCTTGGAGATTGATTAAAACGGAAAATGCCTCTCCTGCAAAGGATTTCACATGGAACAAGACAAACAATCAATGAAAAAGGAATAATTCACACCGTGTGGACATGCTGGCACACACACATACGCACATATACATTCTGGGACTCTTCTGTTTCCCGTCGGTCAGATTAAACTGAGGCAACCACAGTTTAGTGCTCTCCAGCTGATCAATATCTCCTTCCGGTCAATCATGAGAGGAAAACAAAACCAGCAGTCACACTCAAAGATTGTAAGTGCCACATTTTCTATTTTAGTGTGAGTGGTTGCTTGAACTGGAAAAAAGCTCTCTTTTTTTTGTTTTTGTTTTTTTTACTGCCACACACACTTCTCCGTGTGCAGCTACCCTTTGTGTAACACCTTTCCAACCCAGGAGATGTGTTCTTGCTGTATTTAATGAGAGACGTTAAGGCAACCCCTTTATATGAATGTTCAATGCTGTGGGACAAACTCACCCTGTTTTCCTTGAATAAACAAATTAACATAATTTTCATGTTAACAAGTAAATAGGTTTGCCAGAAAGCTGGATAAAACCAAAGAAGCTCGCACTCCCTCCTGCTGAGCACGATTTTACTCCAAATACTAGTCGAAGAAATTTACATCCCAGTTTCAATAATGAGTTCTGCAAAACCCGGTGGTTTGTCTTTTTTTTTTTTTCTCTCTAGTAGAAGGCATCCGGATTTACTTTTAATGCCTTGAGATTTTGCACAGGCGGCAGAAAAGACTTTTCCAAGCAGGAAGAAAATGTTTAATCTGACAGCATATGAAGTAGGTTTCTCAGGTTTTTTACTATCAAAATGTGTCTGCAGCTCACATACTGTGCACATAACACATACAAAATATGTGGTGGATGGAAGGAATGAGCAGAAGCTGTCCCTAGTTTTGGGGTTTCACTTTGAAAAGTGAACCATGAATTTTATCTTTAGAATCTGTCATTTGTAAGATTTATAGTTTTTTTTTTTTTTTTTTTAACATAAGAAAAATAAGTATTACTTTTTGCCATTGGGGAAATTATGACATCAAATGTGTTTATTTGATATTTGTTAATAAATGTCACGTGTAATTCAGGTTCATACTTTCTGATTTAACACACAACTCACAAAAGACAGACCAGTAATCACAGTCAAAGTTTTGTTGTTATTGCAACATGGTTATTGTACAAAGCATGCGCCACTCTTTTGTGGTTTTGTGAATGGACAGATGAGGAATTCTGTTGACATTTTTGAAGGGTCCATACGTTTTTGGAATTTGCAGCACCTCTTTCTTTTTCTCCAGCAGCTGAAAGCCAAAATGTATGGCATTCTTAGTTGGAAATTTGGACTGGAAAATAACCTGTACATTTCTAGGAGCAGGGCTGAGCCAGTCCTAATTTCTCTTGGGACCGATAATTGGATGTATTTTGAGCTTTATTGAAGAGCTCTCAGTGATTCAGGTAGAATCAAACTGGAATGTATTTTGAAGTTGCAACAACAGCACCATCAAAAAATGATATATAACAAATATCATCATCTGCCTATATGTGTGACTGTCTGCACGTGGGTCCATTTATATCTGCCCAGTGCAGAACATTCAAGGTGTATCATGGAGATACTCTGCCAGGTACTTTACCCGCTGCTCTCTCTCTCTCTCTCTCTCTCTCTCTCTCTCTCTCTCTCTTTGTATTTCTGTCTGTGTGAGAGCCTGTGTGTGTGTGTCTGTGTCTCGCTATGTATGATGGTAAACAAAGACCACGTGCCTTCTTTTGAGGTTACAAGTCATCACTTGTTGGGCTTAAAAAATTCAATACTGATGGCCATTATCAAAGAGAAACTCAGGCTCTGGAAGCGGAAACTTTATTCTATTTACAGTTTTTTGGTGTTTTTTAAAAAAAAAACACACAGAAAGGCTGAATTTTAGGCCCCGACTGAGCCATATCAATACGATCATAAACGTATAGCCAAAAGCAGGGTGACTCCCTGCACTTTAACGTAGCTGATGTCACAGTTAGCCATGTTCCACTTATTTAAGTTTTTTTCCTCTGTTCAGAGGTCTTCATCACTGCAGCTGATGATCATCTCCTGATATGATTCGATGTCACTTTCTCTGCATTTAACATTAATTTGAATTTCCTCTTACAGCGCTCTTCCTTATCGTCTCTGCTTCGGCATTAAAAATCCACTTAAGTTCAGAGTCCTTTACTCTCTTTTCATTATGAGATAGCACACTTTGCTCTCCTGCTTTCATCACCTCACAGTTCCATTAGTATGTGCTCCTCGCTCGGTTCTTCATGCACGCTTCATTAGAAGACATAATGTGTGCAGTCCTCTTTTCCAGAGGGAACATGTAGGTATGCATGTGCAACATCCACATATCTGTGGTACATATGTGTAACGTATTCATGAATGTGTGTGTGTGTGTGTGTGTGTGCGTGCGTGTGCGTGTGCGTGTGCGTGTGTGTGTGTGTGTCCAAATCGGTCCATGTGTGAGCCGGGCTGCCTCAGATCCATCACAGTCTTTTTGCAGATTAGAAATCCAAGTCATTACTGGGTCCGAATTTCTTTCATGTCAGTCACCATTAAGAGGAAATGTGTTGTCTGTAAGTAATTCCACAGCCCAAAATGAATTTCAGAATTGTGTTATGTATTACAGCTAAACCAGAATGAGAGCTGCCATAGATTTATATTTTGCACTGTGCATCCATTTTAGACTAAACTCATTACATAAACTTCATCACTCAACATCCTTATGTACAGTTCAAGAGTTCTGGGGCATGGGAGGTTTATCTGAATACACACCGAAGCTTTAACTTGTAAAAGAACTTTGGACAATTTTGTTTTAAACTTTCATTTTAAAACATTTAGCTTAGCAAGAGTTTCTTTTCATTAATTACATTTCAGGAAGAAAAGGGCATTAGCTTGAGTTCACTCACTGTGTGAAAGTGTCATCATTTTAGTCTAAAACGGCTTTTAGGAGCATCATCCCTCGCTTCAGTTTTCCTCTGAGTACCTGGCGGCAACTGCCACAGTTTTATTTTCAAATATTAATGAGACATCTCAATTTGGGACAACGTTCTTTGAAAGTGGCAGTGCTGAATCATCATGTAAAACAAAAAAAAACTCTGATTGTCGCAGGTTTGGTGAATTATTAAGTGACCTTTCTGTAACGAAACAGGTGATGCATAATATCTCTGGCAGGCAAAACACATCCCCAATTCATGCTTTGTGTTGTGCTTTTCTTTGCAATTTAAAATAGAGACTCTAGCATGAATATATATGATTTAATTTCCTTTCAGTACAGATAGTCAAATATTTTATCATTAGGACAAATTGCTGGATGGCTTGGAGATGCACACACTGTATGAATTCCCTCCTTGTGGTGGGTTTCAACATTTAATATGATCAGTTCAGCTTCTTGTACACATCTTTTTTTCATTTCTAAGTGGATTTAATTCAAAGTGTCAACAGGAACAACATCTTTTACCTGGATTCAACTGTACAGCCTGCAGAAGAAGGTCAGCCTTTTTTTTTTTTTTTTTGTTAAAGATTGAGGTTAGAGTTAAACTGTTATTTCTCAGAGGATGAGCATGAGCTCTGCAGTGGCTCAGTTAAACCTGACAAATTTTAACTGGAAAGAGGGAACTTCATGTTCTATTCACACAACAAATAGTCATAATAGGCGTAAGGGCCAAAAACTTTCACACTGAAACCAGATAAAAGTTTCATCATTTAAAAAAAAATTGGTCCATATATTTTCAAGTAATCATTAGTCATATCAATGTCATTGATGTCTGCAGAGAGTCAGGCAACTCAGCCAAAGAGAAGCCACAGTATTTTATTTTAAAGCCCCGACACACTGATCAGACATCTTCTCAAGGCAGACTATGCTTAATTGACAGCTCTCTCATTAAACTCTTGGTTACGACTGTTGGGGCAGGATAAAGTACACCATTACCATTGTTATTCATTCTCAGAGTTTGATGATATCATTCCCAGAAAATCTCCACTGCAACCTTACTAAAGGTCTATTTATCCGGAGTGACTGAAAACACAAGCGTTGATGGGCAGGGCTAACACAGCTTGCTGGATATTTTCATATCCTGCATGTGCATCTTCTGGGTGAAAGTCCAGGGTTTTATCCATCCAAGAACCCTTCCTCTTTACACCAGATTTACAGGGAAAGGTCCATGTGCAGTCTTGAAGGATACGGGACACCCTTTTAACTCCATAACACACCAATAAGACTATTAACCCTAACCTCTGCGAAGTGGGTGTGTCTTCTAGTACTGGATGTCCGTAGATGTACTTCTTGAATTTTTCCCTCTTTAGCTATACTTTGTCACTTGACTTCTTCCTATGCTCCCGTCATAACTGCTACGGCCACTAAAGGTTGAGGAGACAAACATTGGTCGTTTTAACCCCCTTAAACAATTGACCTGTGTCGTCATTTTTCTGGTGAGATGGGGTTGCATCAAAGACAAAGTCAATAAGTACTTTATCCCCACAGAGTTATCTAGCCAGTCTATCCAAACTCCAATAGGCTCATGAATGCCACAGTTATGAAAACTGATTTAGTCAACTTTCTTCCTTCATATACTCTTTGGCTCCTTTCACTTATATTTAACATGGCCAATACGCTCATTCCTACCGCTAGAGAGAACCTCTACTTCCATTTTTTTTTTTCCAACAGTTAGATTTCTCAGGGTTCCTGTCAGTGAAGGTTTTTAATCTGGTTTCTGTCTTACTCAGGAAGTCTCCTCATCTGACATAATGACATGCCAGGGAAGAGTAACACAAGGCCAAAGTCACTCCAGACATGAATTGTGGTTAAAGGAAGAGAGGAAGAGCGGCTGCAGGATGATTAATTTGACAGAACCCATCTCCTTTCCTTCGCTGGCGCTCAGAGCAGCAATAATATATTATACAGTATGTGCCTGTCTTCGTGTCTGTTAAATTAAAACAAAAATAATTGGTTGGTTTTTTTTACATTGAGGTGATAACAAACTGAAAAACCTACCATAATGAAAAGCATAAGATGCTGTGTTACTTTTTTTTATTTTTTTATTAGGGGGATGAAAAGTTAAACTATTGAGATAAAACTAATTTTACAACAATGAAATGAAATTGCCTGGAGTCATTTTTCAAAGACAAGTAGATTTTAAGCTTGCGTCCCTTGCCGTTTCTGCTAAATTACATTCCACATCTGCCCCAACACTTGACAGGATCAATGTTGGATATTCCACAACTACACTTTTAAGAGTCAGGAATCAAACAGCGGGCCATGGTGGTCCTTGTATTTGAATTTTCATATCAAATTAACTGCTCCGGTGGAACGCCGACCTTCGGTCTGTGCGTGGATCGAAGCTTCCCTTGATTCGTCTCTCCTGCCGGGAGCCCTGCGGGACCTCGGCATGTTAAACATAGCTGGGTTCGCGCAGGAATAAAGGCTAAGGTTAGCTTTGATGACACATTTCATTTCTCCCTGCAGCAGTCAGCACTTTGAGAGCTGGAGGGAAAATGAATTGTGGCACGTGTTGCTCACGCTGCTTGAGCCGAAACGACAGCTCTGTCTCATTTATCACAAGAGCCTCAGCTAGAAGTGCTGAACTCTCCACGGGCAGATGAATAAACTATACAAAGATAACCCCATTTTGTCTTTGCTTTGTTTGAACATTAAGCATTCAGCACGTATATACAGGAGTAGCTTTCTGTGGGGAGACTTCAGCTTTAAATATAAAGTTGATATTTGTTAGTCGAGTACAACCAATAAATTGAAAACCAATTTCATTCCATAGGTAGCCTGCAGCCTCTAGAACCGGGGTCTCCAACCTTTTTCCCTCTGAGAGCTACTTTGACAAAATGACACTGTAACATATATTCACATAGCTGAGCTCCACCAAACCAGCTGAATAAGCTTTTTATATGTGAACTACAACAAATTTATACTCAACTCACTGTGAGTTACTGGTTGAACACTCCTGCTGTAGAAGAAATGGCTGTGTAACTCTTATCATGAACCCTTCCCTTGGACTCAGGATCTGGTAGATTGGAAATCTTGTTCAACCAATTATCCAGTTCCATTGGTGTACCTGCTGTGGTTGACCACATATGTTGTTTGCCTCTTGTCTTTGCCCATTATTTACTCTGGTAAGCACACAACATCTAGTATATAGTGGCCAATGCCGATTGAGTAAAAGCTTCTCCAATAGTTTAGGATGCAATGACAAAATAATTGTCAATGGGGCATTGCCAAACCCATACATTCACATTTTCCATTTGGGTCTGGTAATATTAGGCAAGAGAAGCACCTATTTGAGCGGCAGTTTTCTGGAAGATCCATGGAAAAGCCAGTTTCAACTATACCAGCAAACCAAAACCAAACAAATGTATGGTGCTTGTCCCGTATGATGTTTGCTGTTGTAAGCCTGTCCAGCAAAAAAATCGGTCTGACATTTCTGCCTCCAACTCAAAACAATGGAAGTGAAATTTTCAACAGACCCCAGAAGTTTTAATATTGGGATTTAGCTCTTTTTCAAAAGTATTGGTTTATGTGTAGCAAATCTGCATATCCTCCAAATTGCATACTCTGTATTTGGGATGTGAAATGTTTTCAGATTCTGTCTGGCAGTGGTGTGTAGAGATATTTTGATGAGCAGCAGCTAAATATTTAAAAAAAAAAAAAAAAAAGGGCATCCACCCTCCATTACCCATGGCACTGTCACCTCTCACATGCATGCTCTATACCTGGAAGAAAATCCAAAATAAATTCTGTGGTCAAGCTGAATGTGAGCTCACGTTTGCTGCCTTATTTCCTAACAACAGCTACAGAATGTATTAGCACACAACACTCATCAAGCCAGAGGGGCAACATTAACATTAAAGACTGAAGTATGGTAAGACAAACACAAAGGTGACTAAATATTGCTGTTGAAGAAAATTATAATAATGGTGAACTAATAATAAATAAATAGTGGTCTGCGGTTTGGTCCATTGCTTGAATTTAGTGTTAAAACAGACTAATCACGTTCCGCTGAAGAATCACAATAATAAAGTACAAATTCCATGCAGCAGTAATGCAAAATGAGGGGAGCTCGATACACTGGTTCCAACCGCAACTGTCAGCTAACAAGCTCGGGGTCAGTTCAGCTGCAAACCCTGGACAGCAGTTTGATAAGTGCAGAATCTAAAATCAGCTCCTGGCTTTTTAAATGAACTGGGCATACATAATGTCCCATTGTGTGTGAGAGCATGTGTCTCTGTGATCTGATTCAACTCATTATCACTAAAACAAAGAAGAAGTTTGCATCTGTATGCATGTAATGGTATATTCACCCCGAGGATATCTGAAATCATTAGGTTACAATATTGCCGTCATCGTGTGTCTGACTCGGTGTTCAAAGGGCAGATTGAGGTTGAGCAGGCTCAGCAACAGAGGCACTGGTGTGCTGGTTGGTGCACGCAAACGCGGGATGTGATGAATGGGGTTTACCAGGCCAGAAGACAAGGGCTGCAGCCAGTGGCACAAGATGCGGAACATGGATTTATCTACAGCAACAGAAAAATCAATTGAATTTCACTCGTGTGTGTGTGTGTGTGTGTGTGTGTGTGTGTGTGTGTGTGTGTGTGTGTGTGTGTGTGTGTGTGTGTGTGTGTGTGTGTGTGTGTGTGTGTGTGTGTGTGTTTGTGGTGCGAGACAGACAAAGAGGAGAAACTGTGGTTAAAGTCATAACAAAAGTCATCTCAAACCCAACTTTATATCCAGCACCAAGACTCTGATCATAAGAATCGGACCTGCAGGAGCCAAATTTGTATTTTCATATTTGTATTTGGATCGTCATTGACCTACTTAAAGCTCCAGATGGGTGGGATGCACACTGTGCAGAAACACAGATGATATCATTGTGAATCTCCCTGTCACATAAGGGGAAGGGTGACCAAACAGGCCAAGCTCCTAAAAAAGCACAAGTGCAATCTGTGTGACCTTTGGGTCACATTGAAGAATCATTGTGCGTCTTTACAATCAGACAATCAGGAGGGAAAACTTCAGTGAAGCTTTTAAATCCACTGTTCTTCACGCATGGTGGATAGTGTGTTACTTTTGAGACCATTACATTAGTTTGAATCACATTTAATTCATGAATACCATAATCTGCTGGGTGCTGAACTTCCATACGTTGCTAGCTAGTTCATATCTATCGGTGTCTTTATGTGAGGCATTTAGCAATCTTCTGTAAAATGTACTGCGATAAAATATTGCTCTAACTGTGAAAATTGAATTTGGAATTTGCGTTTCCACTCAGAGCATTAAAGGATAAGTATCTCCTCCCGAAACAGAGTGGAGTCTCTGTTGTTATCACAGTGGCCTAGAATCATTTCCTGTAGCGCAATTTATTACGGCAAAGCTGAAAAACCCACTGACTAAAAACACTGAGCAGTCCGACCAGTAGGTTGTGCTGTGAATTTAAAGTGTTGTCTATTATGTTGAGCAGATTTTGCTCAATGACATGGGGGCACTCGAGCAAAAACAGCAGGCACACCTTTTAAAAAAGCTTACAAAGCAACAGCCTGCATGCCTGTTTTAAATAACAGCAATCCATGTAATGTTTTACCCTTTTTTTTTTCCCCCCCCCCCAATAGAATCTCCATAACAGCTGGTAATAACTGCTGAGGATGTTATTTTGAAGACTTTCTTCTTGGGATCCCGGTAAAGTATTATTCTGAGCAATTATTTGTGGTAATTAGGTCAGGAGGAGGCATCAGTGTGCCGAGGGGGAATCAAGGCCCTCGGCGACCCTGCTGGGGGGAAACATTGACTCACGGCTCATTATTCACAGCGCTGTAGAAAATTGGCAATGAAATAAAACACAGCCATCATGTGTAATGTGTCATCACTTCGTCTTACCTAAACCAAATAAATGTTGGCTAGGGCTGGTACATCTGTCACTCTTCTTAGCTTCTTCAGCAGTTATCTTTCCGCTTTAAAGCAGCACTGACTAACTCAAATCCCAGTAGCATTGTGGGTAATACTTTCAATTAAGGGAATCCTATTTACTGGTTATTAGGCGATATGTATTAGTAAAGTATGAGTCATTAACTATGGCTTTTCTCTCAGTAGTCTCCTATGTAATACCTATTAGTGCAAGGCTACAAATCTGCTGGTTTAATTAGCATGTTGTGCTCTGTAAAGTGTTCCTAATGTATATGAGTTGTAAAGCAAGACTAAATTACTGATAGCTAAAACGCCAAGTGCCCCAAATGGAGGAAGAGTAATTAAGATTATGGTTCCCATCTGAAGTGAATTCCTGCTTATAGCTAGCTTCATTACACTACACTTCAACTTCCACATCTCTTCAACAGAAGCTAGTCTTGTAGAAGCATTAAAATGCAGACATGCAGTACATTAATATATAAATGCAAAAAATTAAAACTCTTAAAATACCAAATAAAGAACACAAAAAAGGCAGGAACAGATAAAAATGTTTATAACTTGAAAATGTGCTAATAACTTAATACATATTTTATTTTTGACCAGGGTAAATGGGTCAAAACCATGTCTAATCAGCTAAAATGTATTTTTTTTTTTTTACCATCATCAGTTCAAAATTATTATATTTTCATGAATAACAAATTCAATCTATGTGCAGATTGTGCAGACTTGAATTATTCACAGAAGATTTTTTTTTTTTTTTTTTTGCTGAACTTACTTACTCTCCTTTCTCATCAACTGGTCCTCATAGCAAAATTAAACTCTATTTTCAAAACATTGGTTTATGTCTATCACACCTGCATATCCTCCAAATTGCATACTCTGTATTCGGGATGTGAAATGTCTTCAGATTCTGCCTGGCAGTGGTGTGTGGAGATATTTTGATGAGCAGCAGCTAAATATTTGAAAACAAGAAAAAGAAGGGCATCCACCCTCCATGGTTACCCATAGCACCGTCATCTCTCACATGCATGCTTTGTACCTGGAAGAAAATCCAAAATAAATAGAAAGAATGTATATAAAAAGGGATGTGAAGACTCAACGGTTGGCGCCAGATGGGATCAACTGGAAGGACGCACGCTCCTAAACTGTACGCTTCTGTGTTTGATTGATCTTTTCACTATGTCTTTATTATTGTTACCATGACGATGAAGGTCTGGTAAACCTGTCGCCGGTAGTCTTCAACGGTCAAGTGACCTATTCTGTTGTTTAGGTGTTAGGATGTGTTGGTCCTATAGAGGGATTGCAAAACAATATCAACATATTGAGTTGTTTCTGTATGAGGATGTGTTGAGCAATGCTTTGTGCAGTTTGTAAAGCATAATACAATTCTGAAAGAAATGTGTTGATAAGATGGAAAGTCATGGTAAAATAGGCAAACAGGCGGACACAGCCACGTTTTGTTTTGGGTTTTTTGGTTTTTTTTTCTTTTGCAACAAGCTTGATCAACTATTCCACTGAAAAACATGAACCAGAATACAAATTTGCCCCCCCAAAAAGTTATATATCAGAAGAAAAGAAACTATTTTGACCTTGGGATGTGCACAACCAAGTCACTGTTTAACCTTTCCCTTTGAAGGTGCTTGTACTTACACACAAAGACCAGAATAAATCAATGCCCCATTGCAGTGTTCACCCACACTGCAGGCAGGAAGACTGTCAACTTACTGAGATATAATATGCTGAATATAATGTGTTAATATAAATATTTAACATTGGTTTAAAAGGTAAAAGGCATCATGGGATGATTTAAAGTGACGCATCAGTCTGTAAGCAGCAAGTTACTGTTGTATATCCATAAACACAAAGTAACATTCCTTGCTCTTTCTTGTGTGTGTTCTATAATTAATTCAATGTAGAGTTAATCACAGAATTCTGGACTCTGTGCAGAATGTAACTATGATTAAATTTGATGTTACGTCAAAAGGATTTTTCTTGACAACACTTCATTGCATAGACGAGCAGCTAACATCGTTGGAGAAGTCAAATGCGCGTTGTTTCACTGGATACACGCACCTTGTCACGATGAATACTTCTTGAGCGAATAAGCCGAGAAGGAGGGATGCGAATTTGGATGCACGTTGTGTTTGTCGAGCTCTGAGGACTTAATAATGGTTCTGTATGTGGTCTACTTCATATGATGTTATTAAGTTTTTTTTTTTTTTTGCATTCGGTATCTGAAAAGAGGTCGTCAAATATTTGTGTGTAAAAGAAATGTTCAAAATGATAAAAAGGCAAGTAAAGCGTAGCTTCTTCATTAAATGGCTCTGAACAAGATGTTGTAGTCAAATATTTGGCCTTTTTCACAGCAGTAAACATGTACATAAAATATGCAGTACGTGTGTGTAGGAGCAAAATGAGTCACGTCATTACATACCAACATTTTTTTAAACAAATTACATAATATTTATACGATGCTATGTAGGCGCTGACCTCTTTTATTACATATTTTGAACGAGCAGTATTTTCACATTTTTCATATTCATGAGTTTATGAGTCACTTTTCGCCTCCTAAACTACAGTGCAGGAATTTTCAAATCTACAAGTTGTTTATCGTGCCAGCAGCTCCAACACCAACTCAAATTTCCATCAGCTTCAGCCTTGTGGGTGGCTCATATGGAAATCTCCTTTGTTTTCCTTTTGTTTGCCCCTGCCGGGCTTCCGCCTGCAAAGAGAAACATGGCTTCGGGGCATCAAGCAGCTCTGGCAGCTTAATAATTCATGGTTTGTCAATGTGAATCATGGCACACTCCCCTGCCGCAATCACTGAGATCATTTGCTCAGCAAACCCTGCTAAACGCCTCTGCCATTTGTCACAACAGTAATTAAAAGTTTCACATTGATCCAGCCACCTGTGGTTGATACATCTGACCTGAAACAAAGTGGAAAACATACAGGTGGCACTGCCAGAGGCTGACATGTTGTGTGGAGTAAACAGTAAGCTCTATTCAGATGAGTTTAATGTTGGAGGACAGCGTAAACATTTGACACTGCATATTTCTTTTATTAGATCCAACAATTTTACAATATCGAAATATTTATTGGCAGCTTTTCAGAAGACTGTTTACATGAAAGACTTGTTTTGTTTTGAGCGTGCAGAGATGCAGAAGTTTAGGTTCTGCTTGGACAGGATTATGTCTCAGTTGTCTAAGTCTCAGTTTTCAGTATGTACGTACACTTGTAAGTTTGAGTGCATAAGCACGTGCACACTGACAAGTGTGGCAACATGCTGTGCACAAAAAGTACCTTGATGTTGCACCCATAACTATCAAAAAGATGAGTGCGAAACACTGGATACTTCTCACCCTCCACAGTCAGCATCTTAGCAAAGAAGGGGTGGGACTACTGACCTATTTCCAAACTGTTGTAAGTTGTACACATCTACAAAAAAAAAATTGCTTTTCACTGAAGTATTAAGGCCAAAAAAAGGAGAAAGATAAAAAAAATAAAATAAAAAAAAAAAGATTTTGCAATTCAAGAACAAACTGGAATCGAGAATAATTCATGCATTCAGGATGTAGGTGTGCTAACAAGCTTGTAAATGAAAGTATGCAACATGAGACACATGCTGTGTTCCAAATTGCTTACTTTCCTACTAACACTTACTACTTTGAGGTTATGAGTGCATTCACACAGTCACTTTCGGGTAGCTTTTGGGTCTGAAAAGTGAGACCATACCAGTGTAATGCCAATGAGGCTGCGAGGAGTTGGCTCCAAAAACGCTCTGGCTTCATCGACTCCCACTTAACTTCTCTCGTGAAAGTTTTTTCCAAAATGAATTACGTTGTCATTTGCTTAAGTCACTGGGTGACTGGGTAAATATTTTAATCAATAAATATATATTATTATTTTTGGGGGTGTGTAGGCAAAGGCAAACTACAGAAATAAAAATATGCTCTGTGAAATGTAAGTTGTGAGACTGTGGGAGACAAATATGACTGAAACACTTGCTGTGTGTAGGCGTGCCAAGATTGCAGCCTGTCCCAAATAAAAGATGACAGCCATGACAGAAATGTGATGACATTTTTGATTATCAATTCAAAATGATGAGCCTGGAACACAATGTAAGACGCATCAGCCTGCTTCAAAATTCGGAAGAGTCCAAATTTACATGAAATGCACTGGCAAAAGCAAACATTGTAAATGCATGAAGGCGTACACATATATGTAGACACAAAATTTGCATATGCTGAGAAAATAACTGTTTTGGCAACTTGGCTTTCTTTTTGGTGCATGTCAAAACATTAGTTGCATTAATTGATGCATGACATTGCGTGGCTTTCTACTCAATTTACACTGTAAGCTTACAGTTCACCAAATTTGTGTTGTACAGTATGACAAAAATTGCAACCAAAACTTTATTAGACTCCTGTCACACAGTGTGATATGCAGCGAACCTGTAAGATTGCTCTTATTCCACAGAGTTTGGGGCCTTTCATCATTCACTGTCAACGCTGACAGTCATTTAGCTGTAAACTCTGGGTCTGGACCAAAGAGGAAAATGTTTGATTTTATCTTCTTGTTCTGGTTCTTGTGGAGGAAATTATTCCATTTTAAACTGTAATTGATGTCTAAATAAATAATCACATTACTGAATTATATTAACATTTGAAATGTCGCAGTCGTGCATTTTCTTATCAGTGCTGCGTTTACATGAAGGAGGTTTCTCGTACTTCAGAAGCTTTCAGCAATTAATGTGGAACTCATTCCGACAATTATTCAGTTGGAAAAAAAATGCAATGACAAACTATCTAAGAGATAGTCTCCAGCCATCTTCACAGGGACTCATCAACTCAAATGTATCTGTGTAGCCCGATATCAGAGTGACATCTCAACGGGCTTTTCTCACAAAAGTGAAAGAAAATGACAAAATGCTCCTGAAAATTGAGGTCAGTCCTTTGACAACCAAACTCTTTTGAGGTTTGTTAGGGAGCGAGAATGTAATGAGGAAACAATGCCAAAACACAAGGATTTATGGGTAAAGGGAGACAGACGCTGACATCTGACAGCCAACAGCTCCTAATGAACAACCTGAACTGAAGCAGGCTGTACTGATGCACATATCCACATAATTCTTCATGTGTTTCCCAATTGTTACAGACTTGAGACAGAAGGGCAATTACAGCAACGAGCACAGACAACAAAAATAATTCTTCTGGTGTCCAACAACTTGCTAACATTGTGACATTTGCCTTGTCACTTGCCCAGTTTTCTTGTTTTTTTCCATCTGTCTGCTTCGTGTGTCATTGGCATCAGAAATTCAATCCCCGGCTCTAATGGCAAATACAGAATAACAACAGCACAGCAAAGGGAAAAGAAAATGAAGTACTTTTTCTCAGTCTTTTAGTCCAAATACTTTTATACCACAGTTTCCGGAACTCTACAGTAAATGTTTGTTTTTCATGAATCTTTTTTTCTCTCTTTTCCCTCTCAAGAATCTATCCCAATCCAATTTATTTTATTTTTTTCCCCAAAACTTCCCTCTCCAGTTATTTCTGAATACCATTCTTGGCTCTTGACTTCGGAGGAAACCGAGCGCTCAGTTGGTACATATGCGGAGGAGCTGCCAGTGCTCCATTAATTATATGGCAGGGTGTGAGTTGGCGGCGAAAAAAGATCAACAAATTATGTTTAAAAAAAGACTTGACACATACACACACACACACACACACAAACATTAACTCACGGTGGATAAAACAGAAAGGCAGCTTGCTTGCTTCACTGTTTCGATACTCCCTCAACTGTCGATTCAGCTGGGGCTGTTTGGGAGCTAATTGGCAACAGTTTTAAATCCACAGTAGGAAGATCAAACTTTAGTAGCCAGTTTGAAGAACATCTATGATTGTTGTTAGCAGATGGAAAAAGCGTTACAATTAAATTTTTCCCGGTCGGGTTTTTACAGGTTGGGGATCGAGCCTTTCGGCCACCGTGGCGGTCCAAGCTAGAGGTGGCCATGGTCTTACCTGCAGGCCTTATTACAAACTATTTCACTCTAAATACTCAACTTAATGCTCAGCAATATCATAGGACACTCATTCATAGTCAAAGATTTCTATTTTTGACTAAAAAAGTTCAATTATTGGGGTCATTAATTAGGTTAATTTGGAGCAAATTAAATTGAAATTGGTACCTAAATTAATTCAGACCTGTTGGAAGCTACCACCTCATTAAACAGCACAATAGAAAAAAAAATTGTGACGCGTTTTTTTTTTTTTTTAATCACAAACATTATTAAAATTAAAATAAAATTATTCGGTAGTGCAGTTTATTTGATTTCATCGTTCCCGCGATACACCAGTCACAATTGCTCCTCGTGGAGCAAATCTTAAAAAAAGGCACACAGCAGTATTTCCTTCCTAATACAATTCAAGAATACAGTACAGCTTGATCATGAGTTTAAAATAAAAACTAATGATAAAGGACAAGAGATGTTAATCCGTTGAGTTGACGATGAGTTCTGCTAAGCAAATGTATCTTTCATAAACAGGTAGAATACACAGAATTACAAACTGATGTGTGTAGCGGTGTAAGTGATCACGCTGTGGGTGTCGTTTGCACAATATTTAATCAAGCTGAACACTGCATGGTTGTGTAATCTCGCTGCGCTCTGTTGCAGCACTTCTGTAATCAGAGGCTGCAGATTTATTAATATATTTGTCCCGCTGCCTGCCCTGGCTGAAGGGATTTAATGAACTGAAGCATCAAGATAGGATTACCAACGGAGCAAAGTGGGCAACTTCCCAGGAGCCCCAAAAAGCCCAAGTCTTACGTAATTTGATTTGGGTCTGGAATATTTGATGAATCACCACAAAAAGTACAATATCGATTTTGTTTTGACTCTGAATCGAAGTGTAGTTTTTAAGACCAAATGTTTTTGTTCTAATTAGGCTCATTTATGATATGCTTGTGTTTTAACTTGTCTTTTCACTGTCAGAAAAATCTGAACTACTGTATGTAGGCGCCGCTTGCATTGGTTGTTGCACCACCACCAAACAATTACATACATCCCATTTTAAATAAAGACCACAAACCCGTTTTTTGCTGACAATACCAGTGTGTTGCATTTTTTGCTTTAGTAATGGATACCTTCCGTGGCCCATACATGTTCGGATTTTAAACATCCACGGGTTTTAATGCATCCACATCACCCCCAATCAAATTATCCACCCAATCATCAAGTTATTTTGGAATTAGAGTCACTCTGTCTCTCTATTTACCCTCTGGTTTTACAGCCTCAGTGGTTATTTCAAAGACGGGGATACTAAATGCCCTTAATTTAATTTGCCCCTCAGGCGTAAAATTATGTTGTTATTGCCAGCAATGTAGACGCGCACCATATATGACAGCTGATGTCAATGGTCATTACCACTGGAAGCTTATGGAGCCGTCAACGTCTGCACTCTGCATTGCAACCGTAAATAGCATCGGTACAAGATGGTCGACACACTTAATGACCCACAGATGAACAGAATGGACTCACAGATGAGATATTTGTTGCTCAATCTATAGTTTCATACTCCAGTTTTTAAGTTTTTCTTTTTTCAACTCTTCCTTTTTTGTCATGTTTGCTTCAGGGCAGCCTTAAAGCTTCCTATTTCTCTTCAATATCATATTCTCTTTTATATTTTCTATATGGGCTAACTGTAATGGTATCATACAGTTTCAAAAGATGTTTTTAACTCCTGTTGTGTCAATGTCAATGGCATCACGCCCTAATATCACGTTTAACCTTAGCTTTGGGCATCACTTGTTTGCCCATCTGTTCTGAAAAGATACCCCTCCTTCTTGGGGAAGTGAAGTTGGTTGATAGATCTCTATTTTATAATTAAATCAATAAGGCTAAGAAGGACATGGCGTTAGACTGTGCAGTGAGTAAGAGTGCAGTGTTATATAATCACTTTCCTTATGTTCTACAGAGACGGTATATTCGAAGTTACATGTGGAAGGGCAGACAGATAAGTTTAGATTCATGTCGGGAGGCAGCTTAAAGGCTCCTTTGTCCCACGGTGTGCCAATTTATGAGAGCATAATCAAACTCCCACTTCATAAGAGTACAACATGCTGTCTGTGTATTGCTTTTGAGTTTTCAAAAGCAAACCCACTCAATGAGACCTTCATCGCTTAATCTCTTTATTACAGTTTATCACATTTTATCACTGGGCAAGTGGTGGGTGTGGTTAGAATTAGGGTAACACAATTGTGTGTTTGTGTGTATGCCATGATTTAACCTTTTTAAGGGAACTAAAGTCAGTTCACACAAAGTTAATGGTTTGGTTTTACGTGTATAAATAGGACAAATTGACACATTCGGAACAAATCAGCACTGACTTGCTGTCAGTGATGGGTCACTCACCTCAGTGTCAACAGTTAAAGTCGGGATGCATCCCTACTCCAAGGCCACCACACGCACCAAATCCTCAGTTTTTCAAAGCAATGACAGCAATGCAAATCTGAGTGTGCCCACTTTCAGGTTCACCTTCGCATGGCTGGTTTAGACATTAAAACAAAACTGGGAATTAGCTCAGAACTTGATTGCATCATGTTCTTGCCTTACTGAAGGTGGACTGGAAGTCTGTTAGTAAAATGTTCTGTAATCTTATCTGACCGATAAGAGAGAAGAAAGCCTGGTTACTACATTCATTTTATAACTACATATTATAACAACCTGTTTACATCGTCAAATATTGCAGTTTTGTCACAGTCTGCTGGTTTCTCATACTCTACATACGCATCATGGTTTAGGTATCAAAACCATGTGGTTAGGTTTCGGAAAGGATCATGGTTTGGGTTAAATGTGACACAATTGGAGTCAGGTGTACACATTAAAACAACTTGATTAGGGTTGCTATGAAAAGATGACAGTTTGGGTTAAAAAAACAAAAACATTTTCCAATAGTAATGATGTATGTCAAGAAAATTGCTTTACTTACGTCATCCAAGTTAAAAACCCAACCTCTTCCATCCCATCTCTGACACCAATGCCTTTGACAAAATGACAGTATTTGGCACCCTGAGAATGAGAACAGGCTGTTTGCTACAACTTGGCTTTTATTTTATAACTCTGGCCATGAGCAATGTGGATACATTATCATAATACTGAGAGAATTGATGGGCTGTGCTACAAATATAAAAACTCAAGATGTAATAAAAAAAAACTGGTTTTCTTTAAACTTCCTTTAAACATTTGTCTGGAGGAAAAGTACCTATGTGGTCTAAACGCTGTAAACACGGATAAAATTAATCGTCTATTAATCGATGGAATGGCTTCCATTTTTGGATTCATGCAATAATGGCAGTCGTAAAACACTTGAGCACAGCGGGATGGGAAACGGTCCACAGAGTGCCACGGATTAGGGTGTTGCACCGTCAACACACAACACAGTCCTGTTGCTGTAGCTGTACTCTACACACCTGCACAAGGTATTTATTTCTTGTGTCAAGGTTCAGGCTCCAAAATATAATAGAGTACATGTCATACAAACTTCTTTCTTACTATGTGTCTGTCTGTAACCGGTTGCATGTAATCTTTCCTCTTCAGGTATTCTAGTTTCAGCTCTAATTTCACATTTAGCTGCATTGTGCGTTAAGAGGCTTGCCTGTGTGCATACAACCGGGGCCTTCTGGCTGAAAAACCTGCCGCTGCAATCAGTCAGATAACATTGTCCATGTTCATTAATTAAAGATATAAATTTACTCCCTGGCGTGCTTGCTGTTCTCCCCTGCCAGGAGTAGCTTCCCTCTCTCACTGTCAAAAATTATAAATAATTTTGGCAATAAGGGCAGAGTAAAGGGGGAGGATAAATTAATTAATGGTGAAAAAGTCTTTCCAAAACTTAGATGTTTTAAAAGTATCTCAAAGAAGTGCCTTAAAAATTGACGTTCATCAATTTCGGAGGAAGATGGAGTCCCTTGGAAAGAGGGGAGAACACTTAAGGACATTTTCTTCATCGCTGAGTAACAGTGTTTCTTTGTAGATTGTCACTAAATGTTTAAAGCAGTTAGAAATTAAAGAAAAGTAATCAATACTTAATAAACCAGAATTACTGAAATTACGGCCTGTTTCCTTTTAAGCAAAACAGATGGGAGTTACTGCTGTTGCTCAGGGCATAGAAACACAACATTTCTCTTTAACGTCTTTATAAAGTGTTGTAAACAGCTCAAAGACGTGTTTGGTATCGCTCCGGAACAAATTCCAATTACCTCAAAGGAGTTCATCCACTGATCTTAGGGTATATCAGCCTCACAAGCCATCCTGCTCTTAATTTACCCAAAATGCTGAGCCAACCCAAACAGCACTGCCTTTAACTAATGACTGGACTATAAGTTAATGAGGAGGAAAGGAAATTGAATTAGAGCCGGCGTCTGGAAGCGCTGCAGTTGCTAAATCGTTAAGCTGTGATATCTTCACTGCCATAAAAACAGGAATTTAAGCAGGTTTTTGCCTTGTTCTCAACTTACTTGTGGGAGTTTGGCCAAATGACGTTTAGTGATTTTCTTTAGGCTGCTGTCTGAAGGTAGACAGGATTAAGTAGAACAATCTGACCTGACTTTTAGAAAATTGTTTAAATCTGAAAACTATGAAATATGACCAAATGTTGAAGTTAATAATGGTATTTTTTGTTTTACTAATGTCAATTTGGGGGTTAAAGGTGAGATGACAACTTCTGCTCAGGGATTTGAAAAGGTCTAATGCTGTGCTTATTGATGACTGTTGACCTGGATGAAATACAGTAAACACCCCAACAGACCTCGTGACTGTGATTCTAGACACCTCTGATTCCACCCGAAGCGCCAGACTGCATTTCACAAGTGTTCTAAAAGCAGCTTTCTTCTCTGCTTCACTAAAAGTACGTGCCTAGTCCATTTTTGATGGAAGCCACATCAAGCTGCAGAGAAGAGATCAGTCATGCAGAAAGTCTTACAAAGGAACAGCCTTGAGAATCCAGTCCGTTTTCAAAATAAAACACCCCTTGCAGATACCTCCTCATATATACCATTGCCACATCAATGTCTAATCCCCTGGTTCTTTCAATTACGAGTAGAATTGTAACTGCAAAAGTAATCACAAAAGGCAAAACCATTTAACATTGCAACCTACTTTTCCAAGTTGCACGGAGCAGGAAAAAAAGGTATAACCCGAATGAGTAATTTGTATAAATTTCGTTGTTTGATCATCATCAGTTCCTGAGTTAGTGTTCTGGGTGCGTCTGACATTTCTCTCTGGACATGACCAGAGAGCGCACATCAATTTTTTTATTGAACCCTGGAAATCGGCAACAGAGACCCTTACAATGCTTCAGGGGGGCTGTGACAATGAAGCAATGAGTCAGTAGAGGTGTTTTGAGTGATATTTGCGTTTCCAAGGGTCGGCATATGACTGTCCGAAACCGAAACGGCGCATCAGGTCTGAGGCGCAACCAGGTGGGTTTCCTTTGACATTTGCGGGGCTGTGAGCCGTGAATTTGTCCTCTAGGGCCAGACTGTCAATACGGAGCTCCACTATGTCGTTCTGTGGCTTATGAAGAAAAAAGTTGCGTGCAAATGACCCGAACTGTAACGCGATGACATGTAGGTTCTCCAACATGACAGTGCGCCAGGTCACAGCGTAAAGAAAACGCACGAGTTTCTCGCCCAACAACACAATCGTCGTTCCCCACCGTTCCTACTCACCGAATTTGGTTCTTTCAG
This sequence comes from Brachyistius frenatus, assembly GCF_029030835.1. Classification (NCBI taxonomy): domain Eukaryota; kingdom Metazoa; phylum Chordata; class Actinopteri; family Embiotocidae; genus Brachyistius; species Brachyistius frenatus. Next base: position 1,525,819 of record NW_027210604.1, read on the forward strand.
TTCCCTGAAAATCTGTCACAAACTTGATGTGCAATCTCTGCTCAACTTTCAGGTGCGTAAACCGTCGCACCACTGCTCATAAAAACGTGTGTAACTCAGGGACGGCTAATTATAGAGCAAAGGAATTTGTACCAGTTCTTCATTGGGGTTACACCTTTCTCCTGCTCCGTGCACGTCACAGTACTGTGCTCCGTGCACACACTCGAGCAACAGTTTTGGAACTTATTGATCTACCCTCGTGTATCAACAACCAGTTCCATGTCTATTTTATTGTTAATATAATTCAAATTTATTGGAAAGTAAAGACGAGGTTGGGTTTATTTTTGGAAAGTGCTTTTCCAGAAGTACCACTGGTACAACAGCTCAGGGATGGAAGCTTTTATAACTGTGTATAAGTTGCAGCAGAACAGTTCTTTCCCTACTGTTCTTTCTGTTTTGTAGCAAGAAAGTAGCAACTTAAGACAAGCCTGTTTATTAAGCGTTGAATGATTCTTCTGCTCTCTGAGTGAGATAAGCAGATGCAAGAGTGTTCAGCAGCACTAGTTGGATTTAGAGTCACAGACAGCTGCAATTAGAATGATAGCGCCAGGCCATATGCTATTTTATGTCCCGTCCGTACCTCTGCGGGACTCTGCTCGTCCGCATGGATTGGTAAAACCTTTAAAGTGAGCTGAAGTGCTAACACCAGTCTCGCTGCCTGACGCTTCTCGAGGATGCTTCTCCCCCTGCTCTCTGAAAATATGGCCAGGAGCCACAAGTGATGTCTGGAAATGAATAATACAGTGTGTATGGACTCCACAGAGGGTGAGCGAGGACACGTGCTTGAGCTGAGTTTTGGATTTCTTGACAGGCTACGACTCGGGCATTTGCATAACACCCTGCAGGGTCTTCTCTCAGCTGGCACATGCTGCTCAGGGGTCCTCTCTCTTATATAGTTTTTTTCTTCCTTTATTTTTTTTCCCATCAGTTTGAAGTGTGCTTTATTATTCATTTGTTCCAGCCTCACTTTTATTGCTAATTTGTCTTCTCCGCTTCAGACATAATAATGTCCATAAACTGGGTTACATGGATTTGCCCAACAGGGCAAAGGATTGACTTCATGGGCAAAAGCAAAGGTCTGTTTTTATTCCAGCCAGTTCACCAGGTACTTGTGTTCCCTCTGTCAGACAAAAAGAGCTCAAGAGATTGACGAAAATGGTGGTAGAAAATGTTGTTTTATGTTGTTATTTAAAAGGTTGGTTGTTACAATTATCTACTGAACTTTATTCAATTGAAACCTATCATATGACTGAAATGTGCAAATACTTAATTGATACTTAAACACTTCACATTCTAGAACATAGTAAGTGTTTTATTGTAAATGAATTGCAGTTGAAAATGGATGGTTTAAAGAAAAATCTGTGTTTGACACATCCCCTTAAATACCAGTTTTACATTAAGAAAGAATATTGATGATGTGAAAGTTATTGCTTTGAACACCCGAAACGCGCAAATACAAATAAACATAAACATAAAGTGTTTTAGAGTAAAAAAAAAATATTTCATTGTAAGCTACAAATACTTCATTGCAAACAGATACGAAACACTAATTTAGATAGACAGTGTGCAGTGACAGCTCCGAGTAATGAAGCACACACTGTACTTTAAACCACTCAATACGAACAGGTGCAGCGATTAGTGAATAGGCTACACCGGTGTGTACACATGACATGCTACAAACAATACTTTCATAATATAGATTGCAAATAAGAAATGCAATGTGAAACTTGTCACAACTAATCTGCACATGTTGTAAGATAATTATCTATCCACTATATTAACATGTTTTAAAATGCACGCCGTGAGTTCTAATTGGAGGTATAATATAACAGCTGTAGCAAAGCCAACATTATATTTGGCTGGCTAAAGTATAATTTGATATCCATGTGCTAACTTTTGTTATATTGCCACAAAGTTATGATTTATTGCTAAATCTGCAGCACTAAAACAATTCATCATTTCCCCTCAATGCACCTCATGCAAGTCCAGCTCAACATTCCCCATTTTATTCATCTGGACCATCTGGTCACTTCTGTCTCCAAAAATCATTTGGCTTTACGTGGAATCCAGTACAAACATTCTTTTTCCTTCCAAGGTTGAGATCTTGTAAAAAATGAATTGATGTTTGAGTCAAACAAATCTGTCCTCCATTTCTCTTAGAAAAAGCCACAAACCCAAAGACAGCAGTTACTCTGCCTGAGTCGACTACTGCTCAGATTGCACTAATGAGAATGATAAAAAAAAAAAAGAAGAAGTTTTGTTTCAACAAGGAAGGTGTCAGTAGAACGTTCGATATGTCACAGTAGGAAGAGCACAGGTTAAATTGCTAAACATAATTTAATGGGGTTTCCATATAGCTGCAACACTTTCAAGGTCCTGGTATTGCGCATTGGCCTTAATATGCATTTGAATTGCATGGAAATAGTTCCCATTGTCGTTTGGTGTTGGCAGTTTGATGCATATCCTGCCTCCACTGGTACCTGCTGCTTCCAGGGAATAGCCATATGCTCACCCTCTGACGTCCAACACTGACAAACTCTCTCGCTTTTTCCCATCCACTCAGTTTTCCTATATAACTGAAATGACTGCCTCCATTATGAATGGAACCATTACAAACTAAAATAGTGTTAAAGTCTCACTTGTGTACTGTGTGACAAAGTTTAGCTTGCTTTTCTATCTACTGGACTTGACTGCTTCTGATGCCAACTCTCGCACAGACTCGCTGCGCACAACACTTCCAATATATGCTAAACTGCAGCGCGCGCAGAGACAAATATTGACCAGAACGCTTGGGAGCTCATGTTAAAGTGCTTTCACACATGCACTGGACTTATCCAAACATTACCCAGAGGAGCTATTAGTGAGAATGCAAACGTCCAAATCAGTTGGACCAGACATTTAACAGAGTTTACCCTGCCAGCTCCCCTGTACAAAGGCAGCGTGATGTCCGATAGAGCCCATGTGTGAGTAGAGCAGGTCGCTATCCGGAGAATACACAGCGAGAGAAAGGGGCATGTCGATGATGTTTCTATTATGCAAGTGGAGCTAAACCAAAAGAATGCAAACATCTGAGGGTGAAAGGAAAGCGCCATTTACGCGAAGATGCCAAAGAAAATGTCTAACTGGAGAGTTAGAAACCGTCGGACAAAGAAGAATAGACAAAGAATAAAGACTTTATGACTGAAAACAAAAAAAATGATTTCTGTAATGTACTTTTTGCGTCATGTCCAAGCGGCAACCAACACTGACGTCACCCATTGGATTGTGAGCTACCGGTTTTGGCCGTCGCCATCTTGCTGGACCACATTTGGGCGAGCTGGTGGGGACCGGCTGACCGGCTGAGCCCGCTCACCAATAGCGGAAACCTGACTGCACGACAGGCCTGTCAATCAAACTGACCCCCTTCTCTTCAACTGACCAATGGAATGAGGATTTGTTGGTGACTGTGCACTATAAAAGCTCTAAGAGCTCTTCTATCCGAAACTTTTAGATAGTTTTTCTATATTATGCTGATAGACACAAAATAATGTCACTGCAACAACAGGAGTTGTTTCGTGCTTTTCTCTAAGTCCAGGCAGTTCTTCCCACGACACTGTCGACACATTTCAATCACTGGTTCATTACTTTCTTACTATGTTAGGACTTGGGTAGATTACATGATTTTTCTTCTATTGTGCAAAACAATCTGAACATGAATGTTGATCATGGTTCAGTTTACTTTTTAAATGTTCTATAAAAAAAAACGATTGTGGAACAGAAAAAAAACATATTCTTGAATATACAGACACCCTTATGCCATCAGCGTTACGTTGAAATGATCATGAATAAGCATGCGTAGCATGGTGTAATAGCATGTATTGCAAACACATCTGTAAGCTTTATCTATCTGGATGTAATGCTTGTTATTTCTCATTTCAGACCAGGAGGTGTCCATGATTCTCGAGCAAACAGAATAAAGCCCCTTTAAGGCTCTGCCTTTGTAATTTCTGCGTATACATGTTCTTCAGTATCATCACATCACATGAAGATCAATTAATAATATAAATCCAAAGCATAAGTGTCTGCTTTAAGCCAAACCTTTAATGTGTGTCTTTGAAAATATGCAATGTAAACACAACGCATCCAAACTGGCCTTTAGAAACACAGCAAGGGTTCGGTTGTGGTCTTTCCTAAAGAAAGTAGGTCTCAAGAGGAGTTTTTTTTTTACATTGTTGGAAAGGAAATATTATTATTGTTTGTTTTTGTTGTTGTTGTTGTCTTTCTCACCTATGTTTTTGTGGTTCTGTGTGGTGCGGTTGTTCTAAGAGTTAGCCCACAAGTCTGAGGCCACGGTACTCTCCCAGAAAACGGTGGATTGCTTGACTTGAAGTTCAAGTACGTTGGTGTACTGAGGATTGGACAGGTAGACCGATGCAGCGTCGGTAGTGATGTGGCCCTTGTCCAAGAACAGATGCGTTGAAAAGGCAGCTGAGTCTGATAGTCAGTCTGCCATCCAAGGCTCTCATGCTATTGTGATTTTGTGACTGAAGGAAATAAGCTCATCGATACAAGCAGATATAAATCTCTGCATCGAAAGGAGTCAGTAAAGACGGGTCGAGCATCAGATTCGGATGCCTCCTGGACGCCTCGCTTTAGAGTCGTTTCTCTTCTTGCATGTCCAGCCGCGAAGAGACGCGAACACGTGTCATGCTGGCAGCATGAGATTTGTAATATAGTCCTCCAAGTGCCATGCTACATCACGGCATACTCTGTGCTGTGTTTATTGCTTTCTGTCAAGAAAATGTGATTTCTCTCAAAGCTGTTTTGCTGCTCTCTCACCACTTTGTGTGTCTGTCCCGTTTGACTGTCTTTACACTCGCCCCTCTGCACGATGATGGATGTGGCTTTGCGAATCATGAGCTGTCCCTCATCCGCTGGGGAGAACCCCACTCCCGGTTTTCCGTCTGCTCTCCCCCTCGTTCTCTCCTTTCCCCTTCTCCGTCTACATTTTGTTCCCCCTCTGTTTCTCCTTCACATCTCCTCTCGCCTCTGTTTGATAATGGATGTCGCCTCATCAGCTTCTGCTATCTAAAAGGGGGCTCTCGGGCCCTGTGATGCCAGAGGACCCAGAGGACAGCGGCCAAGCCAAACCTTCCCAACGAGGTGCTCATTAAACTCATCATGGGAAACTAATGAGGATGAATTTGGAGCCAGGATGTGGTTCAGCACCGAGGGAGTGCTGGGCTTCTCTCAAAGTGTCTGTTCATCTGTTATACCCAGATTATAGAAACTGGGTTTTTTTTTGTTTGTACTGTTTGGCTTTAGCCTTGTTCTCTTTCAATTCCCCTTTTAAAAAGATCCCCAAAAAATACGTACATGATATGAGAGTACATGGTGCATCACAAATGTTTTTTCCGATGACTTTTCTCTGGCCTCTGGTTGGCACACAGCTCTATTTCTCTTTTTCTCACTGTTTCAGGTTGGCCCCGCCCCCCTGTGTGTTTGCATCAGCCACAGCTGAGCTTCATATGATAATCAGTGGAGTTGAATATGAACCCACAGAACCAATGCTGCTCTTCATTTGGCCACTGAGCCGTGTGCTGCTGTTGTCCAGCTCTATGCCTGGGACAGAAGTGATTTAGTTCAACTCTTGGTAGCTTTAAAGAAGCTTTGAATGGGATCTCTGCCATTTGTTTTGCTTTCCATTGTCCCATTTTGTGGCTAGCCAAGGAGCTATAGTAACGTCCTTTGTTTGTTTCTGTTGGCCAATTATTTTTGGGGACCTTGAAGTATATCTGCTTCCACTTCTACGCTTTTTGTTGCTTTGTTGCTGTTAAACACCGTTTGTAAAACATTTTTTTTATTGTAATTTTGTAAAGGTTTTCAGCAGCTCTTTCTTGGCATTTTAGTTTCCTTTTGCAGCAAAGTTTTTGGGTCGATATGTTTTAGTAACTCCGTGTGTTTCCCTAGATGTCAAATTGTGGTCGTAACATTCAATATGGAGGTGGACATAATGTGACCACCTTTTATATTTCTGAGGTTTTGAGGCAATTATAGTTGCTCACAGGTGCATCCTGAGCAGAGTAAAACACAGTGAGGTATAAAATTAGGTGATTTCATTTATGGTTTGGAGAACCTCGCCTTTTGAAATGCTGCATTTTGACTTGAGCAATTAACTCTCAGATGCATGTCTGGAAGCCATCAGTACTTTCCCAATAAAATTATACAAAAACAACAACAACAACAACAACAACAAAAATCATTTCTGCTTCACAGTTATAATGTATCAACTATACATACTGTACTTGAATGGGAATGTTTTTGCTTTAATTTGGGGATTTTTAACACTAGTTCCATTTTAATTAAACTTAATTTAGTTACAGTTCATACAAATCACTCCAGGAAACATCCAATATTCAAAACATCATGTTCCGTCTCAATGTGGTAACTGAGTGAGACCTATAGACTTTTTAGATAATGAAAGGCATCAAATATTTTGCAAGCTACAAAAATAAAAGGTCAATATAAATTCACATTTTGCAATTCCTGATTTCTGAAGTAATAAAAAAAGCAAATCTTCTATTTTTTTTTTTTTTTTCTGAAGATGGGAAGATGTGTCTATTTGATAGAGGACATTTTGATTTGTGTATAGAGTAAGATCTGATTTCAGTAAGGGCCCTGGGTTGCATGTTGGGGTCACTACAATTAAATGGAACAGGGCCATTACCAACTTTTTTTTAGTTACACCTATGAGACACCATCTATTATACTGATCTGTAGCTCATATCTTACAAATTATGTTTCTTTATAGCAATACAACAGTCATAGTTTAAGTCTTTGCTGGCTGCTGCTTATAAATTTGTTTTCATCTCCAATAACAGATACCAGAAATAGAGTATTTTTTTCAAATTCTGCTCTAAAACATTGTGTTATGTTGCACTGTACAGTAACCCTTCTCACTATATGATCTCTTACAGTCTCTCAGACTCTTGCATTTGTGTTACCGCTCACTTCTGCTTCATATTGAGCGCACTTCATGGCTCCTGATCCTCCGGCCTCATCCGACTTTAACCGTACAGGAACTAACCCTCTGTATGCAGAAGGCTGTGAGAGTGGTTGTAGCAATACATTATATGCATGAACGATATATGCTTTTTAAAATATTCAGTAAGGGAGGCTCTCCACTGCATGTGCAAGTACTCTGAATAAGGTAGGTAGGTAGGTAGGTAGGTAGGTATATACTTTATTAATCCCCGAGGGGAAATTTTTTCGCCACAACAGCATACATACAGGAGCAATAATAGAAACAATAGAATAAAATAATAATAGAATAGAATAATATAATAGAAAAGCAATAAAATAAAAAATATAAATATAAAATATAAAATGCACAGTACATACAGTATATATACAGTACATTAAATATCTATATATATTATATACAACAAACCAATAAACACAGTCAACATATATATATATATATATATACATACGGTACAGTATATATCTATATATATAATATACATATAATATACATATAATATACAAGCAAGAAACCAAGAAACACAGTCAACAGTGTTATTGTACTGTGATGGATTTTGCCAGAGGTGAGTTATTGTAAAGTCTTATGGCAGTGGGCAGGAATGATCTCCTGTATCTGTCCTTGTGACAGCGGAGCTGGAGGAACCTTTTAGAGAAAGTGCTCCGCTGTCCCTGCAGCAGGTGGTTGAGAGGGTGGACAGGATTATCCAAGATGGACAATAGTTTGTTCAGCGTCCTCCTCTCCACCACCTTTTCCAGACTATCTAGTTTGTAGCCGATGATGGAGCCGGCCTTCTTAACCAGCTTGTTGAGTTTGTTGGTGTCACCGGCTCCAATGCTGCTCCCCCAGCAGACCCCAGCGAAGTACAAAGCACTGGCCACAACAGACTGGTAGAACATCTCCAACATCATGCTGCACACATTGAAGGATCGAAGTTTCCTCAGAAAAAAGAGTCGACTCATCACCTTCTTGTAGACAGCATTGATGTTGGTCTTCCATTTCAGTCTGTTGTCGATGGACACACCCAGGTACTTGTACTCCTCAACCATGTCCACCACCTCTCCCAGAACTCTCAGCGGTTGTGGAGCCGTCGCCTTCCTCCTGAAGTCGACCACCATCTCTCTGGTCTTGGCCACGTTCAGGAGCAGGTGGTTTCTTCCCGTCCACTCCACAAAGTCCTCCACTACTGCCCTGTACTCATCCTCCCGTCCGTCTCTTATACATCCGACCACTGCAGAGTCATCAGAGAACTTCTGCAGATGGCAGGACTCTGAGTTGTACTGGAAGTCAGTTGTGTATAAGGTGAACAGAAAGGGAGACAGAACAGTTCCCTGAGGAGCTCCAGTACCACTGACCACCGTATCAGACAGCACACTGCCCAGACGGACAAACTGTGGTCTGCCTGTCAGGTAGTCAGTGATCCAGGAGACGGTGGGCGCATCCACCCCCACCACCCGCAGCTTCTCACTCAGCAGCAGTGGTTGGATGGTGTTGAATGCACTGGAGAAATCAAAGAAAGTGATTCTCACAGAGTCACCGGTTCCATCCAGGTGAGACTGAGCTCGTTGCAGCAGGTAGATGATGGCGTCGTCCACTCCCACACGAGGCTGGTACGCAAATTGCAGAGGGTCCAGAGAAGATTTCACCAGCGGCCTGAGGTGGGCCAAGACCAGCCTCTCCAGCACCTTCATCACATGAGATGTGAGGGCAACCGGACGGTAGTCGTTGAGGCCAGATGGAGTCTTCTTCTTGGGGACAGGAACCAGGCAGGACGTCTTCCACATAACCTCTTCTATAAAAAAAATTAAAAAAAAGATGAGTACATCAAAGCAAGTTATAATTAAAAACATTACTAGGACAGGTTTGCTATTTTTTTCAATGCATTTACAGCCGCAACTTTATAAATGCACAACACAACATTCAAAATGAATTTGACTTGAACGAAGTGTACAGATGATTCAGGAGTGTGTCTCTGGCTTCTTACCTTCCGTTTTAAAAGTGCTTTTCTTCATTACTTTGTGTAATTTGGATTCACAATGGTCCAGAGACTATCAACCCGTCTGTGTCATTTAATTATAGGTGTATGAAATGAGAGTTTTTTCCTCCCGTACTCCTTTTAATGTTTTCTGGAATTGATAAGAGAGAAGAAGCTCATCACATTACACTGCAGAAGTGTGATCCTCCTTTGTTGCAGCTCACTCACGCTAATGGGCCTCATCAGCGTCGCAGGCAGATACTCGACTATTAGCCAAGAAGAGGCATAAGTCGTAATGGGAAACACCGAGATGGAGGATGGGGCCGAGGAAGAGGAAGGTGGTAAGTAAAGGAGGAAGAGGGAGGAGGAAGTGACAAAAAAAATGGGAAACAGAAAAGAAAGAAAAAAATGCATCATGCAAGAGTAATCTACTTATATGAAAGTCAAACTGTGCTTGCATGCTACAGACAACAAGCGCTGCACTGCTCAAATGTTTTCGGTAGAAGTCAAGCTCAAGATGATCCTTTTTTTTTTTCTGCTCATGATAATTTTTTGTCGCAAGAAATGAGGTTTTGTAATCCACATCTATGATTTTTGATCATTCATTCATCCATTCATTCAACCAGTCATCCACACACCTCCTACTAACATCCGATCCACTATTCATGTATTCTCCCGACTTTACTGTTTTGTTCACATTCCAATTCATCCATCAAATATCATCCCTGAATTCAACCACTCGGCATCATGAGGTGCAAACAAAAAGTTAATAGACTGCGCCTCTAACAACCAAAAAAAACACACCTGATTTAACTCCGGTCGCCGTCAGTTTGCGCTAAACATTTCCCCTCAGATGTCTCAGCAAAAGTCAGTTTTGACAAAAGTCAATTTTGACAATCTGAGCCTGTGTGCAGAATTCCCCCGTGCACAACCCAGCCAATATAAAAAAAATAAATAAACAAAAAAAAAACCCACCAGCATTCTCTTGGGTACACGCCTGACCCAACACACATTCTGCGGTCGTAGACAGCGACGCTTTGCTGCTCTCAAAGAACAAACGCCACTTAAATCACTTCACTCGCCTCATTTCTTCTTTGCTGGAGGCATTCTGTAGCATTTCAAGGGTCTCAATGTCCAGTTTTGCGTGTGTAATGCAGGCGCTGCTGAACAGCCAACGTAACTTGCAATACTTACTCATGAAAGTTCTTCTTTTTTTTTTTTTTTCCTCTGTGCTTCCTTTAAGGTGCTGTGCTCCATTCGTGTGCATCTTTTTGATCTATCTTTCCGTCTGCTGATCTATACCTTCATCCACCTCTTCGTCTTTGATATACTGTGAACAAAAGAGTCGACCTGAAGGTCCAAAAGTCTATTGATGGTGACATGGCGCCATCCATAATGTATTTTTTCCTTAAGTAGCCCTGTCTAGCAGACTTCAGAATTTGAAATAGTTGCATCCACACAGCAAACATAGGCAGGCGCACACACACACACACACACACACACACACACACACACACACACACACACACACACACACACACACACACACACACACACACACACACACACACACACACACACACACACACACACACACACACACACACACACACACAGTCTGAGAAATCTCTGTGATTCCGATCCATTGTGGATTTCAGGTCCAGTCTCTGAACACAGTGGGGCTCTGATTTAGCTACATGAGATGCTACAATAACAAGGGGACAAACTCTGCTGCTGATTTTCAAGTAGGCACCCTGAATGGACACACACATGGCACACACACACACACACACACACACACACACACACACACACACACACACACACACACACACACTCTCCCTGCACATCCAAGATCTGATAAAACGGCTTGAGAGATAATAATCACGCAGCCACACATGCACAAGTATTTGCTCTCAGGTGGTGTTTTTAGCCTTTCTTGTTCGGCGCTCACCTACATCAGGGAGGTCAGCGGCTGAGGGCGGTGCAACCTGAAAAACAGATGCAGGTTGTGCTCCAAAATCTCAAGTAGCTGATTTCAGCAAATACTCAACATGAATCATTTTGCATTCCCCGCTTCTGTTTTTTTGTTTGGAGCTGTGTGTGCACGACATAACTGTAAAAAACAACAACTTTGAAGAAGATTTCTTCTGAGTCTTTGAGAGAAACGGGTCACAGATGCAGCATCATGCTCTATTTTAGATGTAATACATCTTGTTTTTGCATGTTTAATTCTCACGCTACGTTCCCACTGCTTGTTTGCTGTTTAATTTGGCATCCAGCTGCCGGGCTCGAGTCCCAAATGAATTTAGAACACTTGCATACGCACTCATCCAATATATGTTAGTGTTTGTATGTTAAATGTATATTTTCATCTTTTGGTGTCATTTTTACATGGTAAAACACCATATACATATAAATATAACAAGCAAACATCTTTTTAAATTATATGTATGACTTCATGTCATTTTATCTGTGCATCCACCCTGTATTTAAAAAAAAAGTCACTGTGACTGACAGCAAAGAATGCCAATACCAAGATAAACAGGCAGAACACGACACATTCGATGTATAATTAAGTGGGAAAACAAAACTTTCATTTTAAATTCTAATCAAATGTTCTCATAAAATGTGGGTTGCGTCAGTGCCAGCTGATGTGGGTGTTCTTTATATTACACTTAAGTGATTACAGACATTTGAAAAGAAAAATGTTATATCACTTTGTCTTATTCAGGCCCCTGTGTGTTTATATGCTGCTTAACAACACACAAAGGAGGGGGGGGGGCTGAATGTAAGTTATCGATTTCCTCCTGCTGCTAAGCTTGCTTCGGTCGACCACTGAAGACGTATGTTGAGGAAGGACAAAACCACCTATCGTCTGGAGGCGATGGAACTGCCATATGTTCTCCAGAGCTGCAAGCAGATGTTTAAAAATTCAGGGGTGCAGGGGTAGGGAGGGGGGGGGAGGCTGCTGTAAAACTAAGTGGAAGCAAATTAGCACAAATTAACAACAGGACATTGATTTTTAGCTCTTAAAGGTTAATGTGCTTTGCGACTCTTCTGTCTGAGAAACTGTCCGGGGAGAGGAGGAGGCCGGGAGAGAGCGAGCCGGAGGTGGAAGACTGAAATAAAAGGCACTGTTCTTTTACATCCCCTGAAAGAAGAGAAACTGTGTAAAAGATAGATGGAAGGCGAAATAATTAGAATAATCATTTAAAAGAATTGAGGCGATCTAGAATTTTTTTAATACACCAAAAAACAGACAGAAAGCAGAAGAGGGGAACGAGTCTGAAACTTCTCTCCCAGTTGTGCATCATTCCCTTAGTATAAGAGCGGTGCTTGATTTATGAACCAGGAGGTCCCGGAGGGTAAAGGGGGGGGGAAGAGAAGAAGTCACAGGAAGCATAAAAATACCCACACTGCCTGGCGCACGTTGCACAGCATCTACATGCGAGCTGCCATCACAAACGAAACATTATTTATTTACATTTGATCAGCAGAGCATTTATAATAATCACTCATAATCAGCGGGGGGGGGGGAGCTGCGTACAAACAGCTGTTTATAGCTTGCAGCTCTGTCTCTCTCTCTACAGACTTGGGAAGAGAGAGATGGGGAATAACATGGATAAGAGTCCAAAATAAACCGTTGCAATGCAAATCTTTTTGTTGACCTGATTCAGTCGTTTCCTCAACTGCCCAACTGGCAGCAAGTATGACTCAGCCCATCTGTATGCAGCTATTAATGTGGCCCCCCCCCCACCAATAGCGGAAACCTGACTGCACCACAGGCCTGTCAATGAAACAGACACGCCCCGATCAACACGACTTTTTGAGGCTTATTTTCGAATTAAGGAGGGATTATTTTCGGATGGACCGCCAGAAAAGGCGACTTTAGCTAACAAAACCAAAATAACTTGTTGAAAAAATGGATTGAGATTTCATGAGAGAAATTGAATGAGAGTCTATGGAGCCAACCTCTAGTGGCACTCTGTGGTGTTGCAGCTTTAGGCACTTCTACACGGGCCTCGTTTTTCAAAAACCAGAAGCTACGTGGACGTTTATATACAGTCTATGAGTAAATCCCGCAAAACTATTAAGAATTTCTGAATACAGTCAAGGATCAACACGGACTGTGCACAGAAAAAGACACAGTGTCAGCGTTCGTAGTAAAGTGTCGATGAGGTGGTCGTTTCTTCACCTAATGGTTGAGTGAACAGTCAACCAACGAACAACCAGACACTCACACAATGGCGGGTCAGGACAGTCCTTATCAGCAGCTTTGCACATGGTTGAGACTCACACTGACGCAGAAAACGTGCGCACACACACACACACACACACACACAATTTTACTCAGGTGTACACTAAAAAAGCCACATCGATTACTAACACACGCTGCTGCATAAATGTGTACATAAATATGAGTACACAGACACACCTGACACAAAAACTGGGTGTTGTTTGTATTTTTAAGAATGTTCATCACATGCACTTCATAGTGCGTCTTTTTGTGCAAACACCCGTGTGTGCGTGTGTGTTGTTCCTGTCTGGATTTTTTTTTTTTAGAGAGTAAAAAGCTATCATTTATATTCATGCCCTTTGCCTCAGGAAAGAGAGAGCAGCACATTTTGTATTTGACACTAATGCACATAAGACACGGACCCATTTTATAAATAATGATTCATCCTTAAGGCATTTCGTTTCCCTCTTCTATAGATTTCCCATGAGTTTTACAATTTCTGTTTTTACCCTTTCTCAATAAGTAAAATACATTTACATTAACTTCCTGTTTGCAAGTTTAACATAGTAGATTTTGTTCTTAAAAAATGACTCCATAGAATTGGCAAGAGACAAATTATTCCCTTACATTAATATTTCTGTTTCAGGAGCCCAAATAAAAAAAAGAAAACCCAGAAAATCCAGACAACAGTTGGAGAAAGTCAATGTTTTATTAAAAAGGCAAATTTCAACGTGTTTTATTAGATTTACTGTAGTACAGAATAAATACAATTCATTTTGCTGTATTTGTAGATGGTTGGTTACGTGAATGAGAGGCAATGACGAACATGCATGCGCAGGTTTTTGCAAATAGACCAAACTTATTTTGACTGGCCACAAAAAAATAAATGAATACGTTTCATTTTGTTTATCACTTAGGAATCCTCTGCAGATGATTGATGTGGAAAGCCTTTCAATGAACACAAAACATGGTCCTTTTCCATTTCTCTGAAAAGTGAAAAAACAAACAAAAAAAAACAAAAAAACCAGCCTAACTAGTTTGCTGTCTTCCCAAACCTTTTCTACCTCGTCACCTGCTATCTGGCCAATCAGGGAGGGACTGTGGGATTATAACCACTTTGACCTAGATGGCATCAATCTCCCCTAGTCAGGTCTTGTCTAATCGAGTTAGGCCCTCTGCTCAGCTCTGATCTAGTTAGGCTCTCCTTGGCTCTATTTCTCTGTCCCCTGAGCTAAGAAGGCAACTGGCGGAAGACTTTTTTTTGTTAAAAGCTTCAGCAGCTTGGAATAATTTACCTGTTGATATTTGATCAATTTCTTAATTTGGTATGTTTAAGCCTCTCCTTTCACTGTTTACATCTTCTCTCCATACTTAATGTTACTTGTTGGATTTGATGATCCACTCATATTATTGGGTACTTTTACCACCATGTAGTTGTGATGTTCAAAATGTTTTCTATAATTGATGCCGGCCTTTCTTTGTTTGTCCTACGTTGTCATGATTATAATTGTGTTTCTCTTATTTTTTTAATTTGGTCGCTCCCCTGTTATGGAGTGATCATGTTATTTGTTGGGACCTACATCTCAAGTGTTTATCCTCAAACTATTAATGAAGTTGATACACAATTAAAAAAATGTAATTGCTTTGGAAGAGACTAACATTAAGACAGGAAAATTTCCACATAGAAATTTCAAACACTTTCTTCTTGAAGGATCAGGCAGGTCGTTGAAATCCGAGTCCCCCAACAGAAAACCTGTTTGAGCAGAGAGATTGGATACAAATGGACATGAATTTGTCAAACATCACAGGTTCACGTCTTATATAAATGTTGAGCAGGTGAGAGAGATGAATGTGCACCTTCCTCTCGGCATATATACTAACGCTAACTCATGGAAATTACAGGCTACATGACACATTCATAAAAATGCTGTGTGCAAACCGCAGCCAATGCAACACCAAACCAAATGAGTGGGACACACTGCACCGTGCAGGTTATAGTGGCCAGAGGAGGCTCTGAACCACTTCAGTAACTGCCTCGGCTGTTCACAGTATTTTTACTACAGCTTTAATGAAAAAGTGCAGCCGTGTAAGACTTCCAATTAGGCAATTAAAAACTCATCTATTTATTTGGTCTCAAACTTGCTACATTTCTTATTCCATTTTTTTACCTACTTTTATTTTACTTAAAAAAG
The DNA here is from genome assembly GCF_029030835.1 of Brachyistius frenatus. Taxonomy (NCBI): domain Eukaryota; kingdom Metazoa; phylum Chordata; class Actinopteri; family Embiotocidae; genus Brachyistius; species Brachyistius frenatus. The sequence goes on from NW_027210604.1 coordinate 1,541,286, forward strand.
TCCAACAGACATATAATGCTAAGGGCTCATTATTCAATGGGATCCTTTTCAGTCTGTTCTTTAATTCTAAATACTATTCTAAGACATTTCAAAAGCATAAATTTAAATAGAGTGTGAAGCTAAAACCTTTTTTTCTGCAAATGAACTTTAAGTATAGTTCTTAAATGCATTTAGTGGAGTAAAATGTACAGTATTTATAAAGTAGAAAAGGTTTTTAAAATATTAAAGTAAAGTACTTCAAAGCAATCCTGAACTCAACCACTTTCTGCATATTGCATACGCATTTATTGGTAATAGAAAATGAAATAAAGTAAGATTTTTAACCACGCTTTTTTGGGGTTTTGTTTTGAAGCAGCACTCAGGTATTACAATTAATCCGTGAGAGTGTTTTATTGATATCCTGTATGTAGCTCATTTGACAAGATGAAGTCTGTCAGAGGAGTGCTGCTCCAGAGGAGGTTGGGACACGGCAGAGCGGCCACATATTTACTGCGGATCCTGATGCAGCTCCGTGATGAAGAGATCAGCCGGGGAGGGCGGCGATCCTCCTGAGCAGGTGACCTTTCCACCGGACACAACGAGCTCCAGCGTCCTCACGTCTCTCCATATCGCCCCCATTTCTCTCTAAGTGACACTGACATTTGTACACGGCAGTATGTTGACCCGCTGGGATCCGATCACCCGCCTAAACATGAGTGGAAAACTTCCGCAGCAGAAGTTTCACTCTCCACTTTTTTGTTTAATTTTGTATCTTCTTTAGCAGTCTTTTTAAGTTTTTGGTTCAAAGAAAAGTTAGTATTTACTGTTTCATTTCAAAGCAAGACACTCGTGAGGCTGTTGTGACGGACGTTGCTTTGAGTTAAAAGCCAAGACGTACTCATAACGGCGACTGAACAGTTCTCATGATCGTCATCTTAGTTCAGATGTTACTTAATATGTTAAATTAACGTGATGATGCTAACATTTGCTAATTAGTAATCATTTGCACAGATAAACATGGCTGATGGGGTTATCCTTAGTTTTGCACTTATGTGTGCTTTTGTAAATATTGAGCAAATTTAAACTTTGATAATGACTCAGGACAAAAAGTTAAAGCCCCCCCAAAAAGTAACATTTGCTGAAGAGTGGAAACAGCGGCCTCTGTGGCCACAAATATAAATTACATAATTTTGGTACATGATTGCGTATGCAGGAAGCGATAAACATGATATTAACAGCTCTCGAGGCCACCGTAGCTACACCTTTACTCACAGAATACGGGGTTATGTACATAACCAAGTTTGGAAGTAAAGCCAGTGAGGCGCTCCAGTTAAACCAGTGCTTTACCTACTGTGATACTTCAAAATGGCTTCTGTGTGAAAAGACACAGTGACATCAGTTACCTTCTCATACAATTTTACTAAATCTGTTAAAAGTTTAAATACATTTTGTGGTACTCCTAACTTTGTATATACATTGTGTGTTCTGTTTTTATTGACTTTTTGACTGCTGCTCAAATACAAGCAGCAATATTCTGAGGAAAAATATCACACCAATATAAAACCAGTATTTTAAAACTATTGACCTCGTATGCAATGGCAGCAGGTAACAAAGAGACCACTGTTTTCCTGTGGTCTAATTTCATTGTTCGACACTGACGAGATAACATAATTATTTCAGTGACACAGGAATGTTTCCACAATAGCTGCAGCTGAAAAAAAACCCCACAATTTATGCATCTGCCCTGTGTCTCGGAGTCAAACAAATATTACAAAACAAAACCTTTTGCTTCCCTGAAGTTAATAAAAAATAAATTGGTAAATTGAGTATTCTGTTTAATGTCTTGCATCTGAAAATATTGCAAGCTGTGAGCAGCATTTTGTCTGGCTTTTTGTAACATCTTAAAATAGACACTGGCTTTGTAGCAGAAACTACAAAAACCCACAGTAACATTTCCCGGCTATTGCCTGCTTTATAAAAAAAATAAAAAATTGCACTCCATGTTGACATGACATCAAGGAAGGGCATACTTCCCTCTTATTTTTCCACTGGGGGAGGCAGCAACACCTCATGAATATTAAAGTGAACTGTGTCAGGGAACAGAAGAGGAACAACTTCTCTGATGCAATCCAACTGCATTTCCTGTCCAAATTCATGAAACACTTGAAAAATAAAATCAATCGTAAAATGATTTATTTATGTATTCATTTGTTACCCATTACATACACTCATATACATATTTGAATTCTTATCCATCACACAATAGAATATTTCTGATTTGGTTTCCAAATCTATTCTGAGCAGCATGATATATAATAAACTACATACAGCTATACGGTGTGCCTTAACGTAAAGATGTTCACAACTTTTCAGCTAATGAACAAATTAAGTTACGTCATGCACACATGTTTTGACCAATCAGAACTGTCTCTCAGCTCTCAGGGATTTCTATTTTAACTCCCAGGAAGTGATGGAAATTTTTTTTTCACCGTCTGTATAAATATGCAAAAGTTGATATTTGAAAAATTTTGCAAACTCTGTCAGTGGTGGATAAGTACCTAATCAACATGCAACTCATCATTTCCCTGTTTTCCTATTCAAAACATACCCTTTCCTCGATCTTTCCACCTCATCACATTTGGAGTCAAACCTTACTTGTTGAGCCTGCAGCTTGACATTAAAGATTATGGCACAAGTGCAGCTAATTTTTTTTATTTTTTTTTATTTTATATTCACTACTTTTGAAAGACCCATCGTCTAAAGACCAATGTGCCCGGGTGTATTGACAGGCTGACCTTCGGTTCTGCAGATAATGAGAGTGAAAACCAAGTAAACAGCTTTCTGCTTTTCTCTTCTCCCAGAGAGACTCCACTCTGTTTGAGCAGAGAGAGGAGGAGGAGGAGGAGGAGGAGGAGGATGAGGAGGAGGAGGAGGAGGCGGAAGGAGAGTACGGCTGCTAAAAATCTCTGCTCCACTCAGCTCATTACCGAAGAAGCTGGGAGGCGGAGGGAAAAAACATTTTGGAAAGAGATACGTACAGAGAGACAGGCCAAGACTTTGGAGGAAAAAAAAGAAGTGAAAGAATAGCATGTTTCTCTGCCACCTCATCTTCCTCTCTTCCCTCCATTCCTTTTCCCACTTAGCAGAGATCTAAAACAATGAGATCTTTGAAAGTGGGAGAATTACATGAAGCTGTCCTCTGTTGTTATGTTGGGGGATTTTTCTCCGAGCAAACATAGTGAGGTGAGCAGGAAGGACGGAGCTCGCCTGGGGAGATTAAAATCTGTGACTAAGGGGCTCCATTTTGCCGAGAGCTGTCATATCTGTTTACTGGTTAGCACCGTGGTGAGCGGCTGGGGACGCCAGTTTAGGCCAGACGCCGCGGAGGAACTCTCTTTCTCACTTGTGTTTTCCTCCCCTAATGCTTATCAGCCCGTCACGATACTGGTAGAGGAGTGTTTAGTTCGTAGACCAAGTTAACTCACTCAAATCACAACTGCTATCCACCTTCTTAATATAACAATATTAAAGGTACTGCAAATTATTTAAACATCACCGAAGCAGAGACAGACACCTTTACTGGACTGCAGACATTTGCTTTTAAAGAAATGTGTTTCCTTTAAGACAGAAACAAAACATAAAATAACAATACATGATGGGATTGTTTTTAAATGGACCGTCAGAAAATTAAAAAGAAGCAAATGACACCAACAAGATTTGTTGACTTTGTACTTCATGAGTGAAGATGAATGGGAGCCTATGAAGCCAGAGGCCTTTTGGAGCCAACCCCCAGTGGCCCTCGGTGGGTTAAAGGCAGTTAAAGGCACTTCTGCTTTGGTCTCATTCTACAGACCCGGAAGCTACTGTACATCCACTTTTATATAGGCTTGTCAACAGAGCTCCCACAGGATGTTGTGTTCCCCAGATTGATATGGCACAGAGTAGGGTCATGACAGATGGTCCTACATTTCCCCATATTTACATATGTGCTCTTTCAGGCTCCTATGTCCCCTAGTTTTGAATATATGCTTTCTCCAGATCCTATTTTCATCAGATATGGCGCATGATGAGAACATGACAGTTCAATGTTTCCAGTGTTTCCCATTTCTACACATACACTCTCCCAGGGACCTGTGGTCCAAGAATCTAATTCCCAGCTCTACATAGCACAAAATGGGAACCTGAAAACAGATGTTCCCCAGCTCTGTATTCACTTGATGTTATGGGCTATGGTGTGTCAGAGTTAGGGAAAGGGTTAGGATTGAACTGGGGAATTTAGGACCCTGGGAACATAGGAGTCTGTGCTCCATTACACAACATGTTATGGAAAATGTGTTTACTGCCATCACGCTCTTGGAGAATGTATTCGTGGAATGTTCAACAAATAAATAGCAGTGTGATCTAGGTTGCTGATACGTTTCTGAGTTCAGTTCTAGTGAGCCTCTACTATCCTTTATATTTGGGATAGATGTGTGATAACTGCCTATTCAATAGCCTGATAACAGTCCAACCGGGTGTCTTTCTACTGTAGCAGGGGAAGCAAAAGTAGGCAGTTGGATGATGGCTCTATTCCAGGAGCTATTGCAATGCACTGCAGCGAATTCTAAGTAAAATGCCTGAAGAATCAGCAAAAGAATTTCAAAATAAAAGTTTGTTTTAATTATCTAATTTAATGCAAATAATCCCAAAAGGTAGAACAGAGTTACATAATCAAAGGTTTCCCAGTAATACTTTTCATCTATGTCCTTCTCTTTTATTTGTGTTCTTTCTGGGATATCAGGTGGGTGGCAACAATATGTTATGATATGATGTAATAATATGATGCTACGTGGATGCTGTCAGAAAGAGGACAAACCGAAAGCACAACCCAATTGCTCATCATTGTTGTTGACAGTTAAACAACAATTGGTTTATTTGGTTTGGTTTTGGGCTTTTCATTTTTGCTGGGAATTCCATACAGGTTTTTCAATGCGTGAATTGAAAAGGGCCATATATCAAAGTTCATGACTGCTCTTTTGCCCAGTGTATGCTGGGATAGGAGCCCTGAGTGGGAATAAAGCACACTGACAAAACCATGTACCAAATAGATGGACGTGACTGTTCCAGAATTTTTATTCTGCAGGGTTTTTTTTTTCTTCAACCAGCTTAGAGGTGATTGACAGCAGCAATCACACTTACACAGCCTAAATGCTGTTTGCTGAAATTAAACCGAGATGGTACATACTGCTGCATGTTCCGTTTAGCTGCCACTGCCTCGGGGGAGAGAGGAAAAACATATGATTTTTCACCAGTGCTTCTTAAATGATGAAGCGCGCAATCTGTACAGAAACTACCGGTGTCCTCGCATCAGATCAGATTAAATTGTCCATCTAATTGGGGCACCATGGCTCCTCTTTAAGAGGAAGAGGAATCAGCACTTCAGGATACGAGCACATTATGACACACTGAGGGAGAAAGAAAACTTGGTCGACCAAAAAAAGAGATGGTTTACAATGAGGGAGAGAGAGAGAGAGAGTAGGAGGGAAAAGGTATGATACAGATGTAAAAACACGAAAGGAAAACTAAATGAGCTGCTTGGTGCTGGAGAACTAAAGAGCATGCTGGACATAAACTCACTCCTCTCTTGGAGGATAATCAACTGCTACACCTCTGCACGGTCAGCTATTCCTGCATCATTAGATATTGGCATGTGCCAAAACACAGTCATATTAATTAACCTCTTTAATTTAGCCCCAGTCGTTACTGTGAGCCTGTCAATGCAGCTAATCAATGCGTGCATAATTACGTCAAAGAGATACAGCTCGCTGAAACAGTAGAGTCCACTCTGCCTCTAGCTGGTCACAGCTCTAGTCATGCTCCAGATTAATATTCATAATTCCTCGTATGTTTCCCACAGGACTGTGTTTTGTTAGGGGAGTCAATAATCATCGAATGAGAGGTGATAGTCGGGGTTAATTGCTCAAACAAAAGGTCAAATCAGTTATTGACAGAGTCTGCGGAGGGTGAAGAGCAGGAGTCGCGATGCTGAGGAAGAAGATTTGTGACCCGGTGGGCTCCGAATGGGAGGCACAAGCAAGGTCCGCTCAGCCTGAGAAAATGTGTACTGAGGGTTTATTAGTTGCATGATTTAGATTGCCTCAGTAAAATGATGCAATGCAATGATTATGTTTGAAGTGTTTTGTCATTTGTTTTACCAGATTGAGAGAACCTGTAACAATGTGTACATGTATGCTCTCCCAAGGAAAACATACAATTTAACACAAGAATCAGCTTTTCATGTTTCTTCTGACTTCTGTATTGACAATAACAAAGATCTTATTCCCTCAGTTTATTCCCACGAGTCCTCGACCTCGCTGCCTTTTCTCTCATTACAGTGTAAGAGATAACTCTAGTTATGCAAAACGTAATTGTGCAGCTTGTCCTAATATGTTTTTAATGGCTGGTGATTCTCATCCAAATAATGAGTCCCGTATTTACCCGCAGATGTGAATACATTACATTATATTTCAATGAAAATCAAAAAACATTTTAAGCCACTTTAAATTATTAGGGGAATTTTCTTCTTCTTTTTTGGTGAACAGAGTTACGTTTTTATGGGTCCAATTAATAACAGGAGAGGAACATTAAGTACAACTAACTATATCTTACCATGATGATGATGATAATGATGTTGGCCGTGGTCAGAAATGCAACATGCTTAAACTAGAACATTTCCTTGATATTTGAAGTTAAATTTGGCCGGGAAATATAGTAAAAACAAAAATGGAAATAATGCGCAGCAGAAGTTATAATTATGATATTAAGTTCAATATAATAATGACAAAAGCAGCTTCAAGTTGAGCATTGTTTGAAACCACTAATTTATCATGATCTTACGATTGTGTAAAGATTTATTACTGCCCCCGAGTGTGACAAGTGTGCAGCCCGTTGTCTCTTCAATGTGCAACAGCTGAGAAGTCTACAATTACTTTGTTAATCGCAACATATGGATTCGCTGTTTTTTGTCTTGAAGATGTTTCACCCACTTATCCCAGCGGCTTCATCAGCGCTGCTATTCATCAGTAGAAATGATGAACCCTCTTGGGGTGAGTGGTGATGAGAGTCTCTTCAAAATTTTGCAGCAGAGGTTTAGAAACCATCCCACAAACTCACACATGTGCTCAACCACCTGTCATGCCTCTGCGTCCCAACTCGATTGTTATTAACAGAGCCATTAGCCTCGATTTCAACATCGGGATATACTGCTTTGAAACAAGCATTCAATGTGACTGATTGTTCAGTCATCCCGATCCTGACATGTTTCATTTCATATTCACTTTCCTTATTACAGTAGATGATAATACAGCAATAGCTGTGTCTTCCCAGAAGGTTAACATTTTATTTCATAATAAATTTTGTGATGCTAATGGGGGACCAGTGATGGTCTTTACTTCAGATGAGAGAGCCAACCTTTTTAATCAAACCTGACGTAAATTTTATCATGGCTCCAAGCCATAGTCCAGGTCTGAAAACTAAAACTATGAAGGTGAGGATTTCCTTTATGTAGCATAGCACTACAGAAGCAAGTATCCAAATCAGGCACGAAAGGATTCATAAAAAAAAAAACTCTGTCGGCAGTGATTTGATTCCTTAGTAGCTCGTGAGGACATGGTGGCGGTATCCACTCCTCAGTGCATAAGGAAGCCTTTGATGTGTCTCAGCTGAGTCAGTATAGAACAGGTGTCATGGTTTGTCCCCGCTGGAAAATGAAAACTAATACACACAGTTAGTGAAGCTACATCAAAGAAAAGTACAGAACTTAAAATGCTGAAGGTGTGTGGAGTTAGTCCTCACTTCATTTTCACATTTACATTTCATCATTTATATCCAGTGGGACTTCCACCGAGTGGAGCAGTGAAATAAGGTGAACTTCCTTAATCAGCAACAGAACAGGCATCAGATTTAAGGTCAAATGCTGTTTTTCTACCAAAAAAAAAAAAAAAGTAGACAGGGGTGCTGAAGAAAAGGTTGTTTACAGATGACAGCCTACGTTATTTTACAGTTTGTTTTTGATTGTTTTATATCTAAAGTTCTGCAGAGCAGAGTTTTCAAACTTTTGGAGGGTTCGTGACCCTCCTCATGTCATCAGCTGTACAATATCTTTAGATTTATTTTTTTCAATAGCAGTCTTTCAACAGGACTTCTTACAGGATGTGACAGTGAATTGTGATTTACAACAAGCTGCCACTGAGGATTTCTGTTCCCTGTGACTAATGTGTTAATTAATTACTCCCCCGCGAATCACGCAGATAAAAAGAGAGCGAAGGAGGCAGCGTGAAAAATGGAGAGATGGAGTGAGAGAAGAAAGCCGGAAGGGAGAGGTCATTGAGATGCTATGTGGCTGTAGAGTCAGCTGCCCATCATAATTCAAAATGTTCCACTGTTCAGTCTCAAAGGCAGCGCTGTTTAATTTGTCGGCAGTGTAATTTCTCATATGGGTTGGTCAATGGCTGCTTATCGTGGCAGCATTACCATGAAATGGGCTCTGCTAATTGAAAGTCGAGGAGGACGGTTGTCAAACTACGTCATGTCCATCGTGGAGACAGAGAGCTGTGTCGGGTGAAATCAAAATTGCCGCTGAAGATCCAATTTCTGTACATTTTATATTTAAATAATGATGTCTTGAAGAGATTAACCACAATAGAAGATGTACCCATAATGGCAAAAAGGACATTCCTTGTGAATCTAGTTTTCCTACTAATTGGGATTTACAGGGTCCGAAATTAAAATGAATATGAGATGAATTCCAGTTTCTGTATAGCGTGTTGAGCTGAACCACTGACTTTATATAAAGTGCCTTACAGTGCAATACCAATGGGGGCCACTAGGGGCTGGCTAAAAATAATAAAAAAATAAAAATAAAAAAACGTTCAGTCCATTAGACATCCATTAAAAACTGACCTTGTCGAGAATAAAAGCATGTATAGATAACAGATTGACGGATGAGGTTAAAAGTCTGGCCTTACTGACACTATACTGATATTTCTGTGCAGATGGAGAAAAGCAGGATGCAGAAATATTCTGAAATGTAGGAAATCGCATCTGAAGACATCTGAGTTCAAAGTGAATTAACGAGATTTTGCTAAAGATTTGCTGTCATGTTAACAGAGCGTGCGTCTGACAAACATAGTTAGCTGCACATGCAGCATCTGGTTCATCAAACCAAATGTAATCACTGTGCTCGAGGGACAACATATTGAAGTCTTCCCTTTTTCGACATGAGCTATTAATTGCATGAATGACACAGATGCACGCACAAATACATAAATGTACACATGGATGCATACATACTGTCGGTGCCATAGAAACACACACACAGTCCCACATCCTGCATCCCACCATATGGTGGTTTATGTATGTGGCCATGCATCTGTTCGGACTGAGGGATTCCAAGCATCTGGCGGTGGTGACGTTTGCTTGAGGACTTCCCTAACTGGATTCTCTAAATGGCATGACGGAGGATTGATCACACCACCCAACAGTTTCAGCCGTCCTCGTGACTCCATTCATCTCTCAATTATCGCTGTCTTTCTGCCAGATCACACGTTCAAACGTTTTCTATCAAATCTAATGAGTCGAAAGTAAACCTGCCATCTGGTACTTCCTTTAACACTTTGCTCAAGTCAGGGCTGATTGGCAGTGTGTGTTCTAAAAAAAACTTTCTTCCACAAAAACAAGAGATTCTTGAAGTTTGTGAACAAGTATGAGCTCTGTCTATTTTGAGGAATACTTTGGGTATTTCCTTTCTCTTTAATTTAGCAAGATATGTTTGACATGTTTTGGAAAAGAAAATTTCATTAAACAGATTTTGTTTCTTGTTTTTTTTTCTTACAATTCTGTTTTCTGCTCGTGGCTTTGATTTTGCAAGAACAAAATGCTTAAAAAAAAAAAAAAAAAAAAGATTTTGGGATAGTGAGCCGTTGTGAGGCACAGCACTGTTATTCTCGTTCTCTCGCTGCTGCTACTAACTCCTGCTTCGTCAACACATAAACACACACAGGCTAACGTGCTAACGGGCTGAGACAGCTGTCCGAAGTGACTTATTGTTTATTGTGGCAGTTTGTTGCGCACTTTGTCCGATTTTGTTTCGACTCTCGTCCCAAAATGAATTCGCATCCGCCCCGAGCCCAGTTATGTCAGTCCCGGGATGACGGGATGTCACAAGCACTGCAGCCTTAGCAAAAAAAAAAAAAAAAAACAACACAAAAAAGAAATGTCACACTGTAGCCTCCAAACTTCATGACAAGTCCAAACGTGGCAAGAGTAACACTGTTTGCTGTGAAAATTAACAGACAAATTCACCAAGATGAAGGGCAGATGTCACATAGCATACCAGATCAAAGTTCCCACAAATGGCCCGTAGTATTGCCACGTAAATGATTAAAACTACACAATCCAATAAAGTTGATGCTAGCCTATATCGACGTGAAGAACAATCACATAGTAAAGACCTGTAATTTGCGATCTGACTGATTGCAAAGCGACGAGTTTGCAGATATGTAAGAGCAGAGATTCTTTTCACTACGACCATGAGAGGAGATCTTTTGGAAATAATCTAACTCCGTCACTAATTTATAATGAGTCCACGACATTGCACCGAAAAAAAAAAGAGAACGTTTTAATTCAAAATATGCTGTTGGAGTGTAACGTCAGCACAGTGTTCGTAAAATATTAACGTTGACATAAAATCCACGTGAAAAATGTTTGTATTTCTCAGTGAAACTTGCTAAAACTCACAACAATGGTGCATTTAAGGTGCTGTATATTTTATCAATACAACGGACATATGTGTGTGGGTGACTGCGTTTGTCACGATGTCCTCGTTCTGACAGGTCCTGGGTTACAAAAGGGGCAATTCCTTCACTGTGTGCTCTCATGTGTTTGCATGCATGCGAGCGCTGTGAACCCAACCTCTGGAGACGAACAAACGTACAAACAAGGCCGCACAAACTAGTGAATCACCTTGACCTCTCAACCGCACACACACAAACACGCCGACTGAGGGAAACACTTACTTGTCTTTGTCCGAAGGTCAGCAGCAGGTGAAGGTGGACAGATTAATAACCGCCGGATGGCTGCGTATGAGGACGGACAGATAAATGAACGGGAGGTGGCCGCAGTCGGACCAACGGACGGACCGATCCCCCCTCCCCTCCGTGGCTGCCAGGGTGTCATTGATCAGCCCTCTGCTCCATGCTGCATTTTTAATTGCTTGGTGGGAAAACAAATTAGACGAGGCTGCGGGGCTCCGGGAGCGCAGAGGTGAAGCCGTGCCGCCATCACTCAGGGTCCTCATCAAAGGCCGTCGATAGCCGTTGAGGCCCCAGGATTGGAGATCTGACGGAAAGAAGAAGAAGAAGAAGAAGAAAAAAAAAAAGTCCTGTCATTACGTGTCTCCAGTGATTTACACGATTTGGATTTACAGAGGAAGACGGATGGAAATAAGCTCTTTTTATTTGAGAGACAAAGAAATGCAGTTCGTTATCCTCCTATGTTTTATGATTAATGGTTCTTTGGGTTAAATGCAATTATTGTTGATGACAGACTTTTGGATACTGCTGATAAAGAGAGATTTAACCTTATTTACTTTTGGTCACTTTTTGTAAATTTATAAATTATACAGGAGTCGCATAAAAAAAAGCCGGTGATTTTGCATTTTCTGTTCTATTTTCACTTGACTAAACAATGGTATGCATTTGGATAGTAAAGCTTTATAAATAGAAATGAAGAAGCTAAAGGTTTATCCAGATTGTCAAACCACTTTATTCTGGGCTAAAAGTAAAGCTATGAATACATGGAAAGTTGGTACTAACTTCCTTTTTTTTTTTTAATGCAGAAAAATTATTTAAAGTTTAGTTTTACCATATTCACAAAGTGACATATTTATTATTGGGAATAACACCACAAGGGGCTGTTTTCACTTCATCACACGACGCTATGCTAATACACCATGGTAAAAAAAACAAAAAAAAAAACACCTAGTACAAAGCAACAAGGTGGGATTGTACAGTACCCCACCCGATGAAAATTGCAAATCGCGGCAAGTGTGAAAAATCGGTCACCAAAATAGAAATGTGCCAGAAAAAGCGTTGCGTCTGCGTCACGCTGGGAACGAAAATAGGGCCCAAGTGAGTCAAAGTGATCCTTGTCTTATCTTCCAAATACACCTTTAAGGAGGCGTGACGCCATTGCTTTGTGTACTAAACATGATGTCTTCTAAAAAAAAAAAAAAAAAAAGGCAATTTGCCATCACACAGACATTCAGAAACCCAGCTACTTCACCTGAGTGTGCCTCATTTTCATTCACGAAAGCGTAACTCATCACCGCAGTCTCATGATGTCTGCGTCAATCCCTGATGGGGACACGCTCGCATCGCTGCCACTTGTTTGTCTCAAACAAAGCAGAACGCACAAGCTCCCCTTTGAGTGCAGTTACTGGTGTAACAAACTTGTTGTTACTTGTATGTTGACTGATGGGTTATGTTAAAATAGCAGCGTGTGAGCCGGTGAGCAATAAAGGCTGTGTCACTCTGTATCTTCATATTAATTCGAGGGGGCTGGATGCGCCTCTGACAAATTTCCACAGGGAGCGTAAAATCTATCTTATCTGTCATCCTACCTAACCAAGTTATTGAAAATGAAAATTACGCTTTCCCGGGTGTGTGTTATGATACAGGTGAAATAATACAGAGAGACGGCGTAATGTATTCTGCTGTGACTTTTTTTTGGTTTTGTTTTTACTATCTAGCTCCTGGCTCACACCTCCTGCATGTCCTCAGGTGCTCCTGTGTTTGGTGTGATTGCGGCTCTGGCGCTGTGTGTTTGATGGGGTTCACCGGATGATGGGATGTAATCTGATTGAAAATCAAAGGTGTTTTATTGGGATGAAGAAAGAACAAGGCGCAATGTGGGGACAGTAAACTAGAAGGAAAACGGCAAATAAATTTGCTTTAAAAACGTCGGCGACCCCGGGCATCAGCCAGATGTTACCTCGGTCCGTGTCGTCTCCACAGGGCAGTGCTCTGCTCTGCGGCTATGGCCGCTTATCACAGAGCATCGGATCTTCACTGCGCACTTCAGCTGTTGTCCGCCTGTTTAATGCTGTTTGCTTTTGTTTACTCGGGAAATGACTGATACAATTCAAAATAATATCATGTCAACACAAAATTTGCTAAACGGCTGAGCTGCCGTGTTCAAATTATGAAAGAGATAGGTGCAATCAGTGTACTTAATTTATATGTATCTGGAACTGTATATACACTTACTCTACAGTATATAGGTCTGTATTGTATTAGCCCGAGGCTGAACTCCCATTTTGTCCGACGTTGTATTAATGTTAGCCATTTTCTGCTTGGGAGCAGTGATACACCCCCCCTCCCCACCTCCTAACCAGCCAGGCTCTCACAGCTGATATTATTTCCAGTTAATACAGAAGCTGCTGCAGCAGTTGCTGGAGGGCAGTAATCAGTTGTTACAGTTTACCTTCCATTTGTACAGCTGTGTTTACAGCCGCTCGTCGCTATTGTTCTGCCCAGTTTTCTGGCTAACAAGGAGAAATGATACTACTAATAATTCAAACTCTCATTTAAATATCACTTTTTAAAACCGCCATTACAAAGTGTTTCACAGATGAGAGCAACAAAAGAGAACAGGAGACTCAAGTCAACCAGTAAACGAGCAAATACAACAGTAAAGACATTGGATAAAAGTAAACACGTGAAAGAGGCAATACAATAAGAACCAGATATAATACTTAAGGAAAGGCCAGATTTAAAGAAGGGAGAGACTTCTTCAAGTTCTGTTCAATTTTCCAAATAAAACGACGCAAAAATGAGGAAGATTCATGTTTTCGAAGACCGAAACACAGCAGGCTGTATTAACTGTGTTAACTTTGTCTGCAGGCTGCAGCACAAAGTAGGAAATGATGACGAGAAAAGGGACAAAAAGAGAAGCCATTGAACATCGTTCAGCCACTAGAAGCGCAAAAATGAAGGAAACGCGACCAAATCAGGAGGTTCGATAAAACCTCGGCGCACATGTTCAGCGGGATATGCAGGCAAAGGGGCCTCCCACATAACTGGGAGTTTGGGTTTTGGGGGTGGGGAGGTAGAATATCTTGGAACAAACAGGAAACTTTCCTGGCTATCTAGTGAGAGAAGGGTTGAAGAAAGAAAAACCACCCCCGAAGCACATAAGCAGTCAGCTTGCAAAGCTCTCACTTATTGTCACACCAGGTGACAAAGCATTTGGCGGTTTTGTTGTTTTTCCCGCGTTGCTTCCTCCATCCTGCATCAGCAGATATGTGAAAACAAATGTCTCGGTCTTAATTATTCACCTGTGAGGTACTTAAGCACAGCTAATTAGTTTCCTCATTAGTACTTCGCTGCGGTTCCGTGCCGGCGACCAGCCGTGGCCGCAGGCGGGACGTTTTTGGACAGTCCGTCACGTCCTCGTGAACACGGCGTCTCGGGAACGCCCCGAGCGGGCGTTTTTTTTTTTTTTTTTTTTTTTTTTCCAAGTCTACCACGCGTGTTTACTCGTACTCAAGGATGAACCGGACAGATTTTGGTGGTTAAAGGTCAAAAGGTCAATGTTTCTGCGACCTCACAAAACGCGTTTATGGCCGTAACTCAAGAAGTAATGACGAAGAGGTGACATTTCTTACGCAAAAGGTCAAAGGTTCTGTCCATTATTCAATGCAACGAATCAGGAACAGAAGGGCAGACTGACTATATTTCACATTTTGGTCTTTGGTGTTACATGTATTGCGATTTTGCAGCACTGCGATTTAGAATAATTTTTCCTCTACGCCATTAGCGGCAGACACACTTCATGTGACATCATGTTCCAAAGTCACTCATTTGAGCTTTGAAAGCTTCCCAACACTTAATTATATTTAATTCTGTAATTCTAAGCTTTATCACTTGTTTTTGCCAACAGAGCCATTAATGAGATAAAGTAATCACAGCGTACAGCTGTCTGTGTCATCACAGTTCCAGTTTCACAGGAAACCAATGATGCTGATCATGTTTTTCTAATGATAGCGTTTAAGTTTCCATTGATGTAATTCTTTTCTGAACCCCAAAGTGCTTCTGTTTATTCCAAACAAACTAAAGCTGCTGGTTCTGTAAACTTGAAAATGAAATCCAGGAGTCTGAGTTTCACACTGGACTTAACGTGGTTTAAAAGCTTATTAAACGTCCACGTTACGTGAATCCTTTGTTTCAACACCGTAGCAACATTTAAATACACTCATTAAAATACTGTCTGGTTTAGTTAGTGATTCATGTGTCATAAAACTTTGACTTGAACCTAATTCAGTCTGGTTTTAGCAGGAAAATCTACATCTGTCTTGACCGGACGATGATAAATAATGATGATTCAACCCACCGCTGACGGTGTCATCGTAAGGCAACGCGGCATCACCACTTCCTGCCAGCTCCGCATCCGCAGGCCATAGTGGTGCCAGCTGTAAGCCCCCAAAGACTGGAGCATGTGCCTCATACATAACCTGTTATCTGAGGCGGTGAAGGCACGCGCCATCGCTCCTCAGCCACTGAATATTTATTTAGGAATGCAGGTTTGCTATCAAGGTCAAACAGCCTTGACTCTGCCTTCACAGCAGAGTCATTTACCTCCCCTGAGGTGGTGGAGGGAGAAGTGATAGCTCGGAGGAAGATACAGGAAGGGAAAGCGAGGGCTGTGCAAAGACGCTGCAACTTTTTGGGGTTTGTATCTGCTTGTTTTTTTTTCATCCTCACACTGGCCCGGGGCAGAGACGTCCATCGCACAGAGACGACCGGTCAACAGCAAAACTTTCTACCTTTATTTCCACATCGAACTTCATTGTTTCTAAGGAAAACTTTCACCAGCAGCTTTTTATTTCCACTTTTTTTCTTGTTCAAAATTCACATCATATTCCTCTTTTTTTTTTTTTTTTTTTACTGCAGTCTTCTCACCGCTCCTCCATAACTCTTTGGGCTGCTATCTGCATGTAGGGATTTTTTTTTTTTTTTTTTTTTTGTCAATCTAAACGACTGCAGTGTCTGGCTTGGAAGAGACGCCGACAAAGAAAGAGGGGAAATCTGTTTGAGGATTTATCTTTCCACCTGCGTAATGACTCTGAGTTGTTATGTTTATCTACAAAAAGAACATGAGAGGGAAATGATGAATGTCGGTGATATGTGTTGACACCTCTCAGACTGATTAAAAACCGTTGTTGTGATGCATGTTCGCTCGTCTTCCTCGCAGGGAGAATTAGGGAGAAAGGGGGCGGAACAGGAATCGTGGGTGGTGCAGTTTCATTGCCTCTATTATCACATCCTTACCTGCCTCTACGATTTGATTCATTTACTCCTCCTTCAGCTCTTGCCCTTCTTCAATTTCCATTAATTCCTCATATCTGCCCTCATCGACCGTTTTTGCTTCTTCTTTTGTTTTGTCAGTGGTTTAGAATGAATCAAGAGAAAAAAACAAAACTCAAAAGATAAGCAGCAGCTTTACTGTCTAGTTTTTGCTTTGGCTGTGAAGTAGCCTCAACTTCTTCCACTTCTTCTTTGCTGCTACGTCTTCTCTCTTTAGAAAAGATAAGAGGATAAAAATTGAGAGGGAACCCGAGAGCGTCTCTGATTCTTGACATGCGTCAGACAAATGGAGGCCTGGCCGCAAAGGCCTCGTTCAACAGAAGCGTACCTGATATGGCCACCCGGTCATGTGTCACCTTTCATCTGTCACTGCCCATCACTTCCATCTTTCCCTTTTTTTGCATCTCACTTTCTCCTCTCAATCTGCTGCCAGCTTGCCGTCAGCTGACATGCTGGAGCAGCAGCAGAATGAGCTATTATGGAAGATCTTGTCATTCCAGATGGGTGAAGTGTGATTGACTGCAGGGATCAAGTCCAGTCCGGGTTCCCTCTCGACCATCCACAGACAAAACGTAGATATCAAAGTCACACTGGTCATAAAGTGATACTAAATTCAAATGCGTGAAACGCCTACACCTTCATTTGCATGCTTGGAAGGTGGATGTCAAAAGTTTTTTCTTCACACAACGGCTGTAACCTGCTTGAATTCATGTCAGTTACATTAAATTACAGTTTCACATAAAAAAATTTTTTTAAAAAAAAATCTAAAATCCAGAGAAATCCAGTCTTGGAATCAATTTCACTGCTTTGCCATCAATGTTTCATCAGTATGTTCCAAACTGTCACATTTCGAGTACATATGTCTAAACACATTATGTGTAAATGACCCCATCATTCTTGCAAATGAGCAGAAAATCCATTTGGTGTCATTTGCAGGGATGACGAGGTTCCGACCAGAGGAAGAGCAGAAAGAGGCGTTTTAACATGTACAAACATATGCATTTTCCAAACTATCACTTAGACAAGGTTATTTAACCTTTTTTTTTTTCCTATGGAGGAAAACTATAAAAAAAAATGGTTTTGCCGTTCTGTTGTTTTATTGCTTAATGAAAACTTGTCAACACTGTATTCACTATCGAAGGGTGACTTTTTTTTTATTTTTATTTTTTTATCGTCCTAATTTCACTGAAAACACAATCAAGTAGCTGTTCCAGTTAAATAATAATTCCATTCTCGTATTCATGAGCATTATAACATTTAAACGTCAAAGCAGAAATTCCCATATACGTTTAGAAATTCATAGATAATGTATAGAAAAGCACTTAAGCCTCTGCAAAACAGCGTCTACCGACTAGGATTGAAAATGAGTTGAAACAGCAGGGGATGATTTTAACTGACTGAAGATAATACGTGGGAATTTTCAGTTGGTTTCTATAAAATCTTTCAGTTTATATGTAGTTTTTTTTTTTTTTTAGACAAACCACTGAGTTACGGCTCCTGGTTGTTCAGGCTAATATTGACTCATTTTTTCGATTCATTTCCAAACCATTTTTGAAGCTTTTCTGGACACTGTTGATTCATTATCAATTTTAGCCTCACATTTAAAACATCTTTCAGCTGAATATTATCTGCTACTATTTCAACACATTTCTGTTTTCTTTATTCTCTGTAAAGTGCAGTTGAGTCGAGATGTGCTGCAGATATTCGATAGTTGTTTCATTGCATTTGCGCACTTGACCTACTGCAATGATTCAAATATAATTCCTAACATTATTTCAAAGTTCACAGTGAAGAGGGAGGAGAATGTAAGAGGGAGGAAATATGACACGCTGACTGTGATTATCCTGTCTTCTCTTGTTTAATGTCATGCCACGCCATCTTTCCTGCCACTCGCACCCATCGCTCTGCTCTGTGCTTAAAGCTGGTAGCAATTCAAAAATGTCAATGTTATAATCCCATTATCTCCTCTTAGCTTTCATCACCATTCTGTCCTCGTCTACTGCACACTTGGTGACCGTTTGCTAAAACATACCGTCGTTTTTTTTAGGGTTTTGGAATGTGTTTTATTCATCTTCCGTGAACTTAATTTCAATATTAACATCTACTTGACGAGGTTTTTTTTTTTTCTGAGGTAAATGACCCACTGCAGTGAGTTTCATGTTTTTACTGTTATCATAATTACATGACTGGCAGTGAAGTGGAATTTGTTGTTAACATGTACTGTCCATTAAACTGGCTGCCTGGTAAACGAGGTGGTTCTCACACAGGGAAAAAAAAAAAAAAAAAAAAGACAGCAGTGGTTGTTTGCTTACGCTGCACCTGCATGTACGAGGCAGATTCCTGTCTCTTTGAAGCAGAAGTAGGTGATGTTGTCGTACCGAAACAAAACACCTCAAGGTTTTCTCAGACTGAACATGAAACCAATTTTAGTGTGCAAAAACACCAGTGCAGAGACGCACAAACTGAGGCCAACCTGAACAATAACGATATTGTTGACAATGTGACAAAAATACTGACAAATATGTTCCCGTACAAGTGCAACAACATTTTTTTTTCTAGTTTTAAATGTCGGCACAAACGTAACAGTTTGCCTTCAAATGTTCAGTAACTACTAACATTTGATTAAAACCCAAATCACTTCCAATTCGCTCCCCCGTCTACAAAGTCTGTTTGCAACTTGTGCACCTAATGTATATCAGAGCGTTATTCAGCGTCAAAATGTACAAATATAATTGAGGATGTCACGATATGACAAATCCCTAAGACACGAGAAGGGAAAAAAAAGAAAAGGAGCCAAGCTAACGGTTTCCCCTTGTTCTGGTCCTCGTGGCGATGCTAATACTTTGCTGACTACAACTGCTGCTGCCTCTGGTTTAACATTTAGAGTACAGATAATTTATATTTTACCAAATTAATTCCATTACTTTTGCAATATGTATGTTAAAAGACTTTAGTTTTATACAATTAAAAAAATGTAAAAGCCAATTGCAATATATTCACTCTGGCAAATGATATGCAAATTGCTTTATTGTATATTTGAACTCTTATTGTATGTAATTTCATGCATTTGATTTATTTTCAATATGTTTTAATTTTCCTTTATAAGTGAAAAACTGCAGGTGGTTTTCTTGCTGTGAAGCACTTTGAGCTGCATTTCTTGTATGCAATGTGCTATACAAATACAGTTTGTTATTTTTATTATTATTAGGCTATAATAATTATTTTACATTGATTTGGCAAAAAATGCCTTTAATAAATAAATCTGCATTCATAGATTTGTAGATAGTCATCTAAAACTGAATGTACACATATTACAAAGTGCGGCTTACATTCATATCTGAGAAGTACTTTCTCAAAATGTTCCATCCATCCGTTAAATACTGCTCCAATAACGTCATCATTAACCCGAGGTCTACGCCCTGCAGGATGCGTGGACAGAGCCATATATCAGACTATTTCCTTGAAGGAAATAGAGTTTATTAGAGCAGATTATAAAAAAAAAAAAAAAACTGGGATACAGTCAACTGAATTGTTTCCTTGCTCCAATCATCTCAATGCAGATATTTGCCCTGCAGTCACTGCATAAATCCAATGTAGAAATGAAGCGGAACTGCAAGGTTATTCATGGCATTTGGTATCATATATTGATTATATTCCATATATTGTATTATAATACATATATTATGTTCCAATAATTAGGGCCCGAGCACCGAAGGTGCGAAAGCACATGTTTGGAATTAAAAGTTATCAAAATAATATGTTTTCGTTGATCGGTGTGCCCGTGGCGTGGCGGCCAAAAAGTGACCCAAAAGTGATGCTATAGCATGTCGTTCAAAAAAGGACATGACATTTGTTTCAGTCATGACAAAGGTGGGGATCAAACCCCAAACCTTCTAGTTAAGAGGCAGCAGTGCTAACCAATGGACCATCTATCTTCCCAGCATTTAGACAGCACTGTGACAAGTCTTTGGCTCACTGCAACCTATAACTCCACCACCCATAAATATTCATTCAAATGCGACCAAAATTGCCGCAGATATTCTTTGGATAGTAGATAAACATGTTTTCAAGGGGGTCTGCAGTGATATTAAATATCTTCCTGTAACGTGTAGTGTATGCAAAACTTTTTCAATTTCTCCAAATGTTTCAACTTCATTAAAAGCTGAATCACCATCAACAGGCCAAGGTGGAATTTGAACCATTAACAGCATTGGAAGCTCTGAGTGAACTCCGTGAAACATTTTCTCCTGCCACGACTCATTCTCTGGCGCCGAAGATAGTCGGTCTACGACGCCGACACCGAGCTGGAAACGAACTCATGAAGACACAGGTTCGAGCCCCGCCAAGGTATTACACATGGTTCACGGAGAGGAGTCGAGTCCCCCTGAGGACGTGGTTTACGGAGGGTGAGTCCCTCTGAGGCAAGTCCCTGTAAGGGTAAGCCACATGGTTCAAGGGGGCTAAGTACCCCTAAGGTGAGTCCCTCTAAGGAGAGTGCTCTCGGTTTCAGGTTTGCGGTTCAAGTTGTACATGCAGTCATACTGATACCAAACTAAAGGTCAACAACAATATAAAAACCCTAATACAAAATAATAACCCCATTAGTCCCTTTTAATGCTCTAGTATGACCTTTTTTTTTTTTTTTCATATTTCGGACGACATGCTGTAGTATGACAATGGTGCAGTGGTTGGAGCAGTTGCCTTACAGTGAGAAGTAACTGGGTTCGATCGCCACTTGAGGCTTACGTCAGTACAGTGAAAGGTCATACTCCAAACAAAAAAAGAAGTCGTTTTTGTGTATAGTATAGCCAGGGCGATGCGGCTAAGTTTGATGTTTCACCATGACACAGGAAGTTGATGTTTAAGGTCAAACGATGCTCCAAACCTCATGAAACTTTGCACATGCATCAAGCACCAACTTTCATGAGTTTTTGAAGTTGTTAATGCCGCCAAAAAAAAAAAGGCTTTTTTTTTTTTCATATATTTTTATCTTCATGTGATAAAGCTTTCAAAAAGGCAATTCATTTGTAAGAAGGAACACAAATAAAAAATAATTCATCGGTGCTCGGGCCCTGATAAGTTTCACAAGATTTCCCAAATTCACCAAGTCAAAGCAGAAAAAAGCTGATTTTTTTTTTTTAAAGAATCATTTTCAAAATTCTAGACTTGGACAGTAAAACACAATAGTCTTTACCTATGAGAGGGGGGCGAAATAGAAACAGGTTTCGTGAGAAAATGGATGAGGCTGGGAGTGAAGGAAGAGGAGAGGCAGACTAGACAGACCTTAGAGATGGATGGATAGAAAGTCAAATCTTCTGAAGAGCAAAGTTTGCTGCAATCCTGCTGCAATACTTTGACAATTTCCTCATCCCTTTGTTGTTGATGTGTTTTGCTATGAATTTTTCAGATGAGCAAGGGAGCAACTGATACGAGGGTTACGGCTGACAAGATGACAATTTTTCTGATAGACAGCAGATCAAAGAAGTTTTAACACTGCAGTCAATCACGCGCTGAGGTTGACGAGATAGAAGCAAAGGTCTGATTACGAAGGCTGTTTGGATCGTTTCTGAAGAGTTCGGGGGCACCGTGCAGTGTGTGTTTACCTGAAGAGTTGTTGTTGTTTTTTTTTAAAAAGTCCCCTGACATAAATGTCAGTATAACTCACAGATAACCTCACATTTAAACCATTTTTCTTCTACTTCTACTCTGTAACTCATATTACCAAAACTTCCCTGAAGCTATTTTAGGCTCTCACCATGAGACATTTCCAAATCAAACAATTTTGTTTCATGTTTTTTATATTGTTATATATATTTTATATATATGTATATATATATATGTTATATATATTTTTTTATATCACATCAAAAGTTAATATTGTAGGAGTCTTGCGCATTGTGTTTCAACCGACACCCTCACAGTTAAGTCTGAAACATTTTATATCTGAGAAACAAGTTCTTTAGCACTCCATCTGTGTTTTATACAAATCCCAATGCAAATTTGTCTTGCATTATCCACATGAATTCATACGGACTAATTATTCCGCCCAGCCAGTGTTATTGATGTTAGCTGTTGCTAGCCAGTAAAATACGCCCAATGACCCTAAATCTGCTGAAAACTTCACAAATCTTTAACGTGAAGTAATCAACCCGACGTTGCCAGAAAAAATAATGTTGGCGTCGGACTCATCAATCACAGTAAGAGTTACAAAGTAAAATACGAACGTTGCAACAATTTAACACAGATTCAAAAAAACAACACTGAATAAACTCAGAAAATGTTTTCCGTACGATTAGATGTGTTCTTGACGATTATACGACTCGTTGAATTAAACCAAACCCATTTCTTGTCGGCTGTTACCAAAACACAAAAGCACCGTCGAAATGGAGAAGAAGGAGACACAATTAATAAGTGAGACCCGAGTGTTGTTGCAGCACAGAGCGGCTTCGGTCGGGCAGCACGCTCAGATCGATGCCGGCTCTGCTGCGGCGGCGGCCCTGTCAGTCCTCTTTCCAGTCGGTGGCCTTTTGCTAACCTCCACCTTGAAATAGCCTGCTGCCATCACGCCCCTGTGTAGTGGAGCAGATGAAGTCCCAGCCGGCCAGTCTGTCTGCACACCCAAGCATGGTGATAACTCCCGACAGTCGCCAGGCTTTGCTTTCCTTTTCACGCCGTGCTGCCCCCCTTTTGCCCCCCCCCCCCCCCGCCGCCGCTGCCGCCGTAATGACTGGAGACCTTTAAACCTCACAGTGAGTGAGGCCTTCAAATGCAGAGACAAGGAGGTCTTGCTAAAAATACAATGCTGGGAGCGGCTGGAACAGCAAACCGTGATCCAGCTCTGCCCGAGCGAACGAACCACGAGAAAGTGTGATTGTGTGTGGTGTTGATGATGGTTAGGAGGAATGAATCAAAATCGAAAACAAAACCCCAAAAATAACAGCTGGCAGAATTATGGGGGTAATTTTCACCGTGTCTTCGGGGGTTTCTGTTGGGATCTTTCTTGTTGTGTTGGCAGAGTCTGAAGGTGAGTGGCATCACGTGGAGCTTCGCGGGGAGGCTGCTT
Organism: Brachyistius frenatus; assembly: GCF_029030835.1. Taxonomy (NCBI): domain Eukaryota; kingdom Metazoa; phylum Chordata; class Actinopteri; family Embiotocidae; genus Brachyistius; species Brachyistius frenatus. Next base: position 1,564,731 of record NW_027210604.1, read on the forward strand.
GCTCTCTGATTGCTTCTTAACAGCAACAAAAAAAAAAAAAACACCACAAACAAAGAAAAGTGGAGCCCCCGACTGTTTTTCTCAGATTGTGAGACTGACTGACAGATTGCATCGTTCTCAGGCTAAAGGTCATCGAACCGCTGACTCATCTGCATCTGTTGGACCGAGCAGGTGCCAGACCCTTAGACTTAAAGTAAAGACTGGATGGTATCGAGACATTCAATGCTCTAATGACTCAGTGTGAGTTAAAGGTAAAAACGTGAAAATCTGAAGAAATACGTCACCCGGCCGATTTCTGAACTGTTCCTGTTTTTCTATTAATTAAACATTTCTTCACTTTTTACCTGTTCGTTGAAACGTTATCATTTCCACAGGACTATTTATATGAGTATAAAAGCATACAGTAACCTTGCTGTATTGAACAATTTGCATCCTTGATTTTCTTGTGCTGAACATTAATTGAATTAACGAGGCTGTGGGAGCACCCGCGGCCTGAAGGTTTGTGAAGCAGAAAAGCATCCCTTGAGCGAAGGACCTCACCCACAACTGCCTCCTGTGTTCTTCATCTGCCCGGCGTCGGTGTGTGTTGCAAGCTGCGACCAACAGTGACGTCACCCGTTGGTTTGAGAACGGACGTTATAAAGTCTCGAGTTCGGAGTTTGGCCGGCGCCATCTCGGCTATTTCGGAGCACTTCGGAGCAGGAAGTGACCGTATTTGGACGAGCTGGGGGAGGAACGAGCGGTGGATCTGACTCCATCCGATTGAAAATGTGACGATAATATGTCACGACCATCGATAGCCGTGACCCGACCGCACCACAGGCCTGTCAATCAAAACGACACGCCCCCCCCCGCCCCTCAAAACCACAGCTGTTTGAAGCTTATTTGCTCATTCATGGTGGGTTATTTTCAGACGGACCTCCAGAAAACTTTTGCTGTATTATTAACATGAGAGACGTAACTGACATAGATGGACTGTTGCTATGGTTACCCGCAATTGAAATGACCTTACATGCTTATTTTGAATTATGTTTGAGGTGAGCTAATTATTGTATGCCAGCCTGCTCTATACACAACTACCACGTTTAGCCACGCCATAATTACAGTTGTTGAACAAATGATTGTGTGGACATGTTTGTGAAAATTAGCGGCTGCCTACCTGTCAGAGTCTGTCACTGGTCAGTTTACTGCCGCTTCTTCTCCCTCCACAATTTAGCAGTTGTTTGTATATCAAATGCTTCTCATCTGCATAAAGCTGCTTGCCATTACCTGCTGTAATGTTCCTCTTCACTGGCAGTCTATAATAAGTCGGTCCTTCAACGAGTCTTTGATTGAGCACAAATTTGTTTACCTCACAAATATCTACATTTTGACGGCCAAAAATGCGACTGACCCGTCATGTTGTTGATACTGCATAATTAATGAGGGCCAGAGAGGCTGCAGTGGATGACACTGCAGAAATTTTATGCTGACAGTGTTGAAATAATTAAAAAAAAATATGAGGCCATTAAAGCTGCAAGGAACTCAAGCTGCAAGTGGCAACATTTTTTATTTAAATAAATCCGCCACTGTAGGTTTCATGTGGGCAAACTCAAACTCATTTTGTGCTCTTAAGACTGTTTCTCTTTACCAGAATAATTGATATTGACCAGACGTGAAGGGTTTTATGTTAAAAGAGCACCGGCGATGCCTGTCGGATGAAACTGCAACAGATATTGATGGGTAAGATAATAAAACAAGACACAGCATCAAATTTAATGGATACTGACAGCAGATGCTCTGAGTCGGATAAGTGAATGTTATCTTCAACATCTTTATTGAACGCCAATGTTACCTGAACAAAATGGAAAGCATTTACTAGCAAATATAAATTATTTTTCTGGCCTTAGATTCAGTTTGCTTTAAGCCTTTGTGAAATAAATAACAGTGAACAAATACTGCATTGAATCTCTCTGGAAAAAAAAGACAAATATTTATATTAATATTCCGTACAGTGAGTGATGTAAGCATTCAATCTAACTTTGATACAACCTTTAAAGTATGAAAATGGCTGCTAAGTTGCTTGTACTATTGTTTAAACCAAAAGTTGTACGTCTTTCTCCAAACTTTTCCTCTTTTGAGTTCTTTAACCTTCCTCTCATTGTCATTTTTTAATCCCTCTCTCTTTTTATCTGCTCACATTTGTCTTCATTGCTGTCATTCAAACTTTGAAAGTGAGATACATTTTTTTTTTTCATTTCAGTGTCTAACATAATGTTTGTTCTTGTTATAGCTGTTCAAGTGGATGATTAAAGGTTCCTCCAGTATAAATGATCCTCTGTTGCTCCTGCTAGACTGATCTTAGATATTCACAGTGTAACGGCAGAAGTGAACAAAAGTCTGTTATACTCAAAGAATAATAATAAAAAGGATTAAAAAAAAAAGTTTTTACAAATTGATTAAATGTTTCTAAGCTCACCAAATGCACATTTTGTCCTTACAACTTTTAACACCCTCTCATTTTTTGTCTTTCTATAAAGTATCCCGACATCAGTTTTGTGAACGGTGCAGAACTTTTAATAGCACTTCAAAGTGTGACATATATATCCAACTCTGTGTTTAACTTCCTGTTTTATTGTGTGTCCTGTGTGCTTGTACTTCCTGCCATTGTTCGGTTTCGCGCCAATTTCTATGTACACCTGCGATGTGTCATCCAATCAGTCAAGTGTGCATATAAAACCAAGCCTTTCCACCTGCTAGTGGCTGCATTCTCTGTGCTCCTTGTACTCAAGCTTTCCAGCAATTCTTTGGTTGTAGATTGTTTTTTTCTTTGTGTACAACCGTTGGTCGAGGATGAAACCAATGATTCCACATGGACTGTAACTTGACCCATAAATTGATGCATTGAATTTGGGCCAGGCTAACCTGCTGGTCTTTTGGATTCAAGGATGCACTTATTGGATTTTGGCAATATAACTCCATCTTAACAATAATGGGAACGTTTTTCGAATATTATCGACACTTTTTTGGCGAAACTGCAAAATCCATTGTTACCGATGTGCATCCAAGCTGACTATAACTGTTGTCTTCCACGAAGGGGCGACCCACAAACTTTTTGAACAGACCAGTGTTTCACAGTGAATTATAGGACTGTGTTGGAGTATATCATATATTTTCTTTGCGTGAAAAAGAGTTATTTTTGTGTCCCTCTTCTGCTTTTTCCAGCCTCCTGCTCTCAGGTAGACTTGTTGTCCTGGGCTTTAGTCCTGTGCCCCTTAGGCAACATTAAGTGAACCAGCAAGAAACATTTTTTGATGAATTCACCCGGATGATGATTCGAGCCAAATCTCTGCACTCAAACTTTAGGAGCTGAAGTGCTGCACACGACAGGTGCACTCAGAGTAATAGAGGCCTACGAGGACGGGAGCTTGCAGCGGGACTCAAAGGAGACAAATATGTGTCATTTTGATATCTTCCTGAAGTAGATTTGAGCTCGGGTCACTCGGGGGAGAGAGCAAACATGTCATTTCCATTTGAGAAACAGCTGAGGAATAGGGCAAAGTGTCACATGGAGGAATAAAAGTACATGTAGTTAAAAAAGAACAAAGGAGAAAAAATGATTTTTAAGGATTTTCATCCACTTTTGTCAGGCCTTTCTTTAAGGAAAAAAAAAAAAAAAAAATGCTTTTTTTTAAGAAAAAACAAGAGAGAAGAAAAACTATCATCACGGTTTTGCAAGGACAAATTTTCCAGCGGGTGAATGCAAGATATGGTCATTCAGCAGAGTTTAGAGGAGACATACTTTATAAAAGCTAGCTTTTGTGCCAAGGCATGCTGTATGCTGTAATGCTTTTCATCTCTATTATTTTTGTGTGAAACTTTAAAAACATTGCAGCACATACTTTGTGCACAAATTTAAAAAAGGTTAAAAAGTCAAGGGGATATATCAGCAGTATGCATAAGCTTTTCATGTTTCATATTCTTGTTATTTGGTTCCACTTGTAAGAAAACTGGTTGGGTACTGTTCAAAGGTTTACGGGTCGAGGGACTAAAGCATTATGGTGACACAAAATAAAAAACTGTCTGCAGGGATTTTTCAGGGCAGATGCAGAATGACAGCCTGATGACAGGCAATTGTATTTTAAAGTTTAGAGTTTAAAGAGGTTAGAAAGTGAAGAAAGTTTGGTTTCAGATAATAATGTGTCACTCTCTCGCAGCTCTCCACCTCCTTTTGAGCTCTGATTTAACCTCCACCTTAAATGAGAGCATTACGTGATGTTTTGTTTGACTTTCTGGTAATTGCTGCTGTGTTGTCAGACAGCTGAGGAGAGGGTCAAAAGGGCATCTACACCCCCTTGAAAATGTTAAAAGTCCTACCGACCTACGCCTGGTCTGGGGTCCATGTTTTCTTGTCCACCTGTGTTGCAGGTCAGATCCAGCCTAAACTGCCTCTATTGAAAGATCTGAACTGATTGTAGAAAACAAAAAAGGTTTGATACTATAGTATAATCGTACAATGCACTATCATGTTGACTTTTCTTCCGTCTTTTCCCGCATCGACCACTTCCTGTTTTATTTTGTATACCCAAACTTCCTGTCATGTCAGAGTCTCAGTTTCCTGCCTTTGTGTGTTTCTCGCTCTTGTGATGACTTGCCGCGCACAGATTTGTTCTACCTGTCTTATTGTTTGTCTTCCCCAAGTGTTTTTATTCTGTGTGCTCCAGTTCTTCTTTGTACTACTTGTTTAGCGTTCCAACCTCTTTCATTCTGTCTTCGTGGGTTTTTTGGTGTCATGTTTTAGATTTTTTTTTTTTTTTTACTGCCTCTGCCTGAACTTTTATCAGGGAAAAACACAGTTTTCTGTGACCTTTCTTCTTCTGAGTCATGCACTTGGAGTCCAGTCAGTTCATCGCACTTACGTCGCACGAAGCTGGTCAGTTACACTCCAATATGAGCGTAGGCATCTTCATTGTGGTGAGAGCAGTTAATGGGAAGGCTACCCCATTCTCACTCTTCCTGCGACCGTTCGGTCCAAGAACTGGGCACCAAAAGACCAAGCAAAGTTTCTTCTAAACTGAAAAATGTCTGCTTCATTTGGACTCAAGCAAGGTTTTGAAAATATGATGAAATTACTTGTAGCAGAAGTACTTCTGAACCCAATTTCCTATCATACTTAAATGTGAATGTCAACTTGCACGACAACACTGTTGTCTTTTTTGACTTGTGTGATGTCTTTATCTGTGATACAGCTGTGATACTTAACAATACGACTGCATTTAATGCACTACATTGCATCTGTGTGGCTTTAATTGGTTGTTTCTGTATATCCTCTTCTCTTGATCTGGTTTCCATTAATCTCTCCTGTAAACTTTTAACACACAATGTCCTCTGAGACATGAAATCAAACCTGGAACTTTAGTGGTGAATCTATCCGCCTTGAGTAGATCTATATTGCTGATACTATTTTTAAACTTGCTCTATTATCTTTATTCACTGTTTCCTCTGCTCCAGCACGGCCCCCGTGACTCCGTGCAGCGCTCGAGCCGAAGGTCAGAAACTATGCTGCTCTGGTGCCAGCGTGTAACCGTCGTCAGCTCCACATCCTCAGATGGTTTGGTTGTTAGAAATACCCCCCTGCTTTTCCCAGAGGGATGAGCAAAGTGTCAGCTCACCCACACACGGGTTGGAGGAGAGAGGGAGAAACAGAGAGAGAGAAAAAGGGAAGGGATTTGAACCTTTTTCCACTCTTCTGTCTTTCTCTGTCTCACTCTCTCTTGTCCTGGATTATGTCGGTATAATTTGTGTGCAGGATATATTTTGGATGTACGTGATTTGTCATTTGCATCGACCTATGAACAGTGCGCACGCACGCACACACACACACACACACACACACACACACACACACACACACACACACACACACACACACACACACACACACACACACACACACACACACACACACACACAGATGCATCATCTGAAAATGTATCATTCACAATCTTCTAAATTGGACCTTGGGTTATGTTTTCATTTTCTGTTTCCCCTCCTTTCCTCTTCTAAATTTTCACCAAAATACAGCCTATAAAATACCCAAATAATAATGTTGATAAATGACTCATATCTGACTATTGGTCGGAAGACGCATTGTCTACACACCCATCCTTCACCTCTGTGTTGTTGCTCAATGACTTGCAATAATTTAGCTGCTTAATTGTTTTTGCGATCCATTTTTATTTGCCAAAAACAGACAATCTACCAACTCGTGTGAGCGCTCAGCCCTGGATGGCAACTAATCTCGAAACCTACCTGGAAAACCATTTCTTTTCTAATCTCCATGCTGTTATAAATGACTTTCATGAAACCTTGGGATGAATGTTGATTTTTGCATCTCCTTTGACTCTTTGCATGCAGTTGCACATCCTCCAACATCTGTTGCATTGCGTATTCAGTCTGAACATGCTTTGTGCTATGTGCATATCAATTGTTAATTGTTCCCCGCGCTTTTTAATGTGGACAATAACCAAACACTTGAACCAGTTCCATGTCGCACCTACTCGTACTTGTTTATCAGCTAAATAGAGGCCTCATTGACGGATGTCATCACGTATGAGGTCGTCACGGAGCTCCTGGGGACTCATTACGCTTTTGACTTTTCCAGAAATCTGTCCAGTACCAACCCCTCACTTTCAAAACGTACCAACTAGAGCAGAAATTACACAACGAAACAACTTTGAACAGCTGTCACTTGACTACAGTTGAAAACCACCAGAGGAAACTTGAGAGAAAGCCTCTGGTGGCTCTACTCACTCAGCCATACCAAACAGTGATGGAGCATGTCATAGACATGATGTGTTGCAGCTTTTCTACTCTTCCATTGGATCAGGCATTGTATTCCCCATGCTTTTAATTTAAATCAGTGTTCCAGTATCCATACTCCCGTACTATTTAGTACGCCAGAAAAAGTTTTAGCACGTCCCAATGCATAGTGTGTTAAATGAAGTGTGCCAAAAATACCAGGAAGGGTACTCGTTCTTTTTACTTCAAATGTCACGCTACCGATCGCGATGGATGTGACCAAGAGGGTCAAAGTTCAAGCCACATTCAAATGATGAAGTAGTATGTCCCAACTGTACACCTACTACATGCAACAGTACATCGTTTTTAAGGGTAGCTGCAGTACATACTACAATAAAAAAAATACATATTATGTGACGCGGAACCCAGGGAGTGAATGAATAAAAAAAAAAAAAACATGAAAGTCTATGAGGCAATATTATGTGAAATAACAAAAAAGAAAATTCACTGGGCTCATCACAATATGATCATGGTGAAAGGAAATTATAATATATTGAAAGAAAATGTTGAACGGAGCATATTGTATTGATTTGTTGGTGAGACCTGGGTAGTAATGAGGTGTTTGCTCCGGGATGTGGTACAAAGCTGCAGTTCGAGGAGGTGTGTACGCGTGTGCTCCATGTGTGTGTCCGTATGTTTGTGCCAAGCCCGGTGATCCCTGAGCTTGGCACTGACTGGGCTTGGAGGCTTGAGCTGGACAGACCGACCGAGGGGTTGTTGTTGTTGTCGAAGTTGATCCCTGGAGTTTGAAAAGCTGGTTCCATCTAACCTCTAACCTCCCACCACCGCCACTGGCTGTGCCATGCGCGCGCGCACACACACACACACACACACACACACACACACACACACACACACACACACACACACACACACACACACACACACACACACACACACACACACACACACACACATGACGGCATGCACAAACACTCCAGGTAAATAAAAAAATTCAAAAAGCCTGCGCCTGCAAGAACAGATATCACAAATGCATAAATAACAGGACACTGACATACACGCGAGTTATTCAAGCCAGAGAAGACAAAAAAGAAAGAAAAACAATATATACATTTTAAAGTTGTCCTAATAAAAGCATATAGATGAGGGAAAAAAATAGTCTGTGAGGAGAGATTTCCCAGACTGAGCCCATAAGGCATCAAACGTGCCCTTAAATCCATGTTCAAAGGAAAATCTGGTGACATTGTTTTGGGCAATGCACTGTATATGAATGCATCTTATAGAGTGTTGTGCCTTGGGGCCTGTAGCTGCATGTGTGTGAGTTCATCTACTGTTTGATGTGAAAATGAAACATAATATATTTCAGCATAGTTGTGTCGTTCTTCTACTCTCTCTTTCTGACTCAATGCAATATGTTCTGATAGACATCATCAGTAAGATGGCCATGTGTGTGTGTGTGTGTGTGTGTGTGTGTGTGTGTGTGTGTGTGTGTGTGTGTGTGTGTGTGTGTGTGTGTGTGTGTGTGTGTAATCTCAAAATGCTGTTTTCCAAATGACACACTTCCCTCAGTACACTGACACATAGTGCTCTTACATGTTAAGACTGTTACTTGTGTAGTGCAGGAATTTTTATAATGTAGTGTTGTTTCAAACCACACACTCAGTATGTGAATACATCCCCCGCAAAAAAATACCTGCAGCTTTACATATTTTACCCAGAAATCAATGTGTTTTCGTGCCTTCCGTTTAACACAATCAATAAACACACTGGTGGCTTCTGTTCAGCAACTTTAGTGAAAAAGAAACACTTTGGTTCGGTGTTCGGGAACAGCTGCAGCTTCCTGAGACGCCTAAATTTGAAAATTCTTTACTTTGGTGACTCCGCCCCCTTCCTCTGCGTAGCCAAGATGGCGACCATTTAGGGCGGAAAGTGTCACAGCGTTTCACACTTCTCTTTTGGACAGTTTTGAGTGCATCATCCTGGTACTTGTAGTGCACTGCATGTTTCTGTACTTCACAGTGTAAACGCACTGTGAAAGTAGTGCGTGTTAGTGCTCGAGTACGCCGTTATGCTTTAAGGAAAACTCCCTCTTAGCCCGGAGTGCCGAATTCGATGCGAGCTGCTGCGATGTGATCTGCATCGTATGGGTTATGATTGCTGCAAATGTATCACAAGGCAGAAGCAAATAAAGACCTGGACAAGCAATACTCACTGGGGTTGTAATAAACTGAGAGCTTCAAATCATTCAGCAGATGTCTTAATTGCACTTGTTAAGTGTTTATCTTCTCTCGCCATCTCTCAAATATTACAAATCATCAGCACGTATACTCTATTATAGACCCTTACTAATATAATTACAGTAGCTACTTTCCTGCATCTCCCTCTTATTCCTTTCCCATTATCGTACTGTGTCTCCATCTCTGTCACACTGCTTCTCTCATTCTGACTATCTTCTCTTTCTCTCTCTCTCTCTCTCTCTCTCGCTCTCTCTCTCTCTCTTTCCCTCTTTCACTTTCTGGCTCACAAAACTTGAAAATTGAGATCTGAAGGATGGTGCAGTGGGAAGCCTTGATACAAGGCTACCACTCTCAGTCAAACAGAGACACCCCTTTAGCGCAGAGAAGTGGGAGAACAACCCGTCCACACTCTCTCTGGGGGGTTTCGTTCCTGCGAGTCAGTGGATCCTCTCACTCACATAACACACGAGACATTTAATGTGAGTAATAAGGGAAGTCTTTTTTTATATATATATTTAGACCCTTATCTGCACGCTTTTGTGCAAAGTTCCGGTGCAGTTCTGCAGTTTTAGGAAAATGCTTTCTGTTGGGAAACTCACCACAAAATACAAAAAGAAAGAAAAACAATATGGACTGGACTTGCATTTACATTGTGATTCCTTTTGATTTGCCACTGTTGAGTCAGTTCTCCGCATGACTCAAGATAATTTCATGCATTTCCATCCTGCTCACATGCACTGCTGGGGCCCCGCTGAACACCTTCAACTGCAGTCGGCTGCACAAGCTTCCTGCACATGTAAATGCACACGCAGTATTTTAAATTATAATGAGTATTTAAAACCTTTTTTTTTGTTTGTCCTATGTTTCTTTGGTAGTAGGAAACTTACTGAGAACAAAATAAATGTTTGTGTCCAGAAAACTGTGAAATGGTAAAAGTATACATTTTCATTTTTAGACCACTTTTCTAAACTCACGTTGCAAAGTCCTTCACACAAGTAACTACTACAAAACAAGCAGATCATAAAATTAAAATGATTGCAAAAAAATTACATTTACAGTTTATAGTAGCCACACAACAGCAGATGAGCATTTAAACAAAAGAAAATAAGAGCACATCAATACAATTTGAATAAAACCAAGAGAAGCTTCGTGATAAAAGAATGCTCTAAGAAGAGGTTTTAAGCGCTCACTGACTGCAGAACTGATCTCCTCTGTGACTAAGAGGTCAGATATCTTGCACACAGAGGCCAAAAACCTTTCAAATAAAATAAAATAAACATTTGAATCTAAAACAGGAATGATGTGTCACTTCTCTAAGTTCTTGTTAAAAGCCCGATGAGATCTGAACAGTCTGTGCCCGATTCGCAAATTCTTGGTGGAGGCAAATGAAGAGGCTGTTAAAAATAATCACAGTGTGATTACAGGGAAGAAGGCCTATAAAATGGTCTCTGCATCTTTGAAATTTAAAATCTTTTCTATTTTCTGAATTTCTAAAATGGTAGAAACATCTGCTCCGAGATTCTTCGCGACAGGCCAAATGTGTTCCAACATGGAACCGGCAGATGGCAGAGTTTGTTTCACCGTGAGCTGGGAACCAATTACAATTATTTCCCTTTACCTATGTGATGTCAAAAACAGGACTGTGCAATATTCCCCGCTGTTTAAATCAAGCGACGCATAGGGGACTCAGCATGCCACGTTCAGTGGCTCTGATTGACAGGTACACCTGTGTGTCATCAGCGTATAATGACAGAAAATACCATGACTGTTGATAATATGTCCTCGACAGCAAGGAAAGCATGCACAGAGACAATAAAATTGGTTCCAAAACTGACACCTGAGGGACACCATACTTGACAGGAGGAAAAGATTATGTGATTATTAGTGGAGACAGAATGTCCTATCTGACAAGTATGGAAGAGAACGGTTTATAAGTGGTGCCAGATATTAACCAGTGCTTCAGTTTGTCTAACAGAATGCTGTGGCACTCGAGGAAAAGTCGGGGAATCGCTAAAGTCAGCAGTATTCATCCATTCCAATCTGGATTTAACTATAATGCTGATTCATTGTTGATTTATTGTTCTCATCTTTGCTAATTTTAAGCAGTCCCTGACTGATGTTTCTCTGGAGCCTTCCCTGTCCCTCCGGAGGGTCGGCCGGAGTTTTATGCATGTACAGCCCCATGTGTTAGTGTATGCAGACGTATCACAACATTATCCAATGTGGTAAAATACAGCAGAATTTTTTTTTTTTTTTAGCAAATATGAAATCACAAGGTGAAACATTTCCTATTATAACAATAATTTATCACGTTGTAACTCATCCTTTTTTCTTTTCCTAACGTGGCACAAAAATATTTCCCTCGTTTTTTACCAAGTGTATGAAAAATGTATGAAAATAGCGAACTAAAAAGTTTCAAGAATTCAAGGAAGTAAAAGTTGTCTTTTACTTATGTCTAGATTTTTTTTTTTTTCATGCTCGACATAGTATTATACCCTCTGAGCAAAAACCTTGCGTCTCAGTGTTTGGAAAGAGTTCTATTTCAATAAAAAAAAAAAAAATCTCACCAGGAGTCCAGAAACATGTAATAGACAGACTGTGTTGCTTTTTCTTCTTTGTCCTTTACACTGTCCTGCTGTTTCGGAGGACATCCTGATGGCTTTGCAGGCACAGATTTAACAAGCAGAACAGCAGAGGCCCAGCGTCAGTCCGGGCTTGCCTTGTGCCCGCATGAACACCTTCACATACAGAATGTGTTCGTGGTCTCACGGCGTCCGCAGAGCCCTTTGACTTGTCGTTTCAGCACAGGCAAGGCAGCGTTTCGCTCTCCTCAGCCTAAACAGCGGCTGCATAATTCAGCCGGCGCGATGGGGACTCCCATGATGATTGAACATAATGACGTGTGAACCCATTAAGCAGCTAATCAGAAACGGCAATGAAGCTGATGATGATGAAGTTGATACCGATGAAAAACTTCATCACCGTCATCAACCCCCTCTCACAAAAATAAAAAGGAGGTGATGGGATCCTGCGGCAGTGTGCTGCCGCATGTGGAGGCTTGTGAACACAATTAAAAATGCCGATATGGATGCAGGAAGGTGTTTATGAATAATGCAGCTGTATCTGATGAGCCAATCTGATGCTTCGGCCTTTGTTCAAGTGTTGTGTCCAGCTTTGTCTATTTTTTATTCACTTGTGAAAGAGTTGCAGCAACTCATTCAGACACAAAGGGGAACTAAAGTCAATTAGTATTTCTAGTGCACTGTAAAACTTCACTTATAAAACCTAAATGTTTAGGACACAGAGAATGACACTTCTTTAGCCAAAACACACAAAGAATAACGCTTGCCAAATGTCGCCTCATCATATAAATTCATCCGACTCAATTTCAAATTTATATAAAAGATCATCTCCGATCAAATCACAAATCCCAAGAAGTTACTTTCAAATCACCCTAATATCTAATCCATACATTTTCTTATCTGGGGTCAGGTCGCAGTGGCAGACATTCCAGGACGTTCCCAGGCCAGATGAGATATAAATTCCCTCCAGCATGTTCTGGGTCTGCCCTGGTGTCTCCTACAGGTTGGAAATGGAAGCCACCCAGGAGACATCCTAATCAAACCTGGGAACGCCTCGGGATACCCCAGGAAGGATTTCAAAAATGCTGCTGGGGAGAGAGATGTCTGCCACTGCGACCTGACCCCAGATAAGAAAATGTATGGATTAGATATTAGGGTGATTTGAAAGTAACTTCTTGGGAACCGCCTCAACTGGCTCCTTTTCGAAGTGAAGCAGCAGCGACTCTACTTCGAGCTCCCTCTGGATGTTTTCTAAGGCATTTCAGCCGCTTGTTTCTGCGATCTTATTGTTTCTCGCCGAAGGTGACAGGTGAGGATCGGAAAGTCGATGGAATGGTTGGTCGAAAGCTTTGCCTTCTGGCTCAGTTCCGTCTTCACCAACTGAATGATGTGGGACAGGGACTCTGTCCTAATAATCCGACGTAAATGCCGCTTAACAATAATATTTTGGATAAGAAAACACTAAAATAAGATATTAGGTTTAATTAAGTTTTGTTGTTTGATACACAACAGAACATCTGTGCGCAACATTATTAAACTAATTCATATAACTTGGTTTCATACTTTCCCACATTTTTCTTCTACTGCCTGGTGAGGAGACCGGCACGGAGAATGACAGCAGATGAGATCCCCAGACGTGGAAACATGGCTGCCAACAGCTGATGTGTCCCATTCTTCATCATAATCGCCGTAGCCGGTGCATTGCACACTTCGCCCACAACAAATTCACTTCCTCTTCATCTGTCTCTCTCTCTGTGTGTCCATGATTTCTCCCGCTTGTCTCGCTCACTTTCTTCATTCCCTCCGCCGTCGTTTCTGTCCATCTGCGTCGGTGTCATGCAGCCTGTCCTTTGAAGCTCACTGCAAAGATTCACAGCTCAGAGGTCTATTTTTTTAATATAATAAAAATAACTTTCAAGTGGATTTTTTTGTATTTTTGTATTTAAAGATAAGAGAATTTTGTTTAAATTTAAAGATAAGAGCATTTTTATTTTATTTTTTTATTTAAAGATAAGAATTTTTTTTTAAAGTCCCAGACAAATCTTGAAACAAACTGTCTTTTATTAGAAGCAAGTATATCAGTGTACTGGCCAGAGTTGGAAAGGTAACTTACCAAAAGCAGATTTGCAAATTAAACTTTACTAGTTACACTGTTAAACATGTAAATAATGCAACATTGTCAAGTACTAAATCAATATAATGTAACTTGTTAGATTTGAATTCTTCTTGATTACTTTTCCAAAAAAAAAAAGGTTTTGAACTGTGCAATAAAGCTAACAACTCTTTAAACTGCAGTTTAAGTCTCATAACAGTCCTCAACACGGTTACTGTCAAACTTTAATTAACAGTCCTTCAATATAACTTGAGAATATTTTGATTGCAAAGCACAACCACTCAAACAAATCAGAAGTATGTAGATCACAACCGACTGCAGTAAAGGAAAAATATTCCCACAACCTCAAACCAAGTCTACTTTCAGGTAGACTCCATGCTGAGAGCTGGCTGCTGTCAACAAGTATTTCACAATGGTTCCTGAATGACTTTAAAATACCTCTTTGTGTTCTCCGGCGACATGGTCACCCGCCTTGCTGTGGGTGAACAATGCACATTGATTTGATTGGCAGATGAGAGGCAGTGCGAAATCATACAACACAATCAATCAAAAGCAAGCTCAAAATTTGCACTCCCTCACATTCTTACGAAGTGAAAAGTTACAGAGCAAAATAATTAATATTTGATTCTACATATTAAGCTTTTTACTGAAAAAAACGATATAACATTTGAATAATAATTGTAATTTGATTGCATTTTTTTTTGAGTAACTGTAACAGATCACAATTACATATATTTAGTTTAAAAGACATAATTCTATTACATATAACCATATAACTAGTTACTCCTCAACACTGGTACGAGCATATGTCAGTTTTATCTTAATACAAAAAAAGAAAAAAGACCTTAAAGGATCAATGATGGACAAAAATCACAGGCTCGCACAAGTCAAGTGAGCCTTTTAACATCCTGCAGAGAAACTGTAACATTCAACATCATCCTTTCATCAGTCCCATCAAATGTTGTAGAACAAATGAAGCTGGAAAACCATGAAAAAGCTGAGGAAGGCTGTCTTTGAGGCTGCAGCATGTCCAGAGGAGTGTCCACGCCGAACTCGGGGGCTGGCTCGCAGTTCTGCAGAACATGAATTGGACTACTGGTGGTGTGTTGACCATGCTGCCGGCAGTCATAACCACTAAGCAGCAGTGTGACAAGATGCTGTTCATAAATGTGCAGCTGAATGGCTTTTTTTTTACTAAGAGCTCTACTTTTAAAGTGCTTTAAACATTGAACAATGTGGAGTTTAGACTGTGTGACTTCTTTGTGACCATAAAAATCCACCTTTCACCAGTCATTCCCCTAGTTGTCAGCTCCTCATATTTCTATCCACTACAGTGTTCATAACAATATTTCACAAATGTGGAGAAAGACAGATCTCCAGGAAGAACAACGTTAGAGGGGCAAGGAGCCTTCAGCTTCCAAAAAACTCTACAACAAAATGATCTCAAACACTCTGAGGAGTCTGATCAAATGAAAAATCACTGTCGAAACTCTCTGTGGGCATGAAATGAAATATCCCTTCAGTTTCAGTCTTTTTTATTGATGTAAAAATCATCGCTTAAAACTCTGCAGTCAAAAAAAACAGCAGATTAAAATCCTGCAGTGGAAACAATTTCAGCCCACAGCTGATGAACGAATCCGTTTTTGTTGGTCACATTTTGTTTGTTTTAGATAAACATCTCACGTGTTTTGCACGTTATACTGAAATAATTTTTTTTAAAAAAGATATACATTTCTTGTGGCAATTTTTTTTTTTACAATTTCTTTTTTTTTTTTTTCCATCATTTCTGAAAGCATCCAGAAGCACAAACTGCAGCACAACCATCTGTGTTACATTTTTACGATTTTTTTTTTTTTTTTTTCTTTTAGATGGAAATTACTTTAATATCCTTTAGCACAGTTTGTGCTCTCTGTGACAAACAGGAACGTAAATATTCCCCCCCATAGCATCAGAACGTTTGGCGCTTCCAAGACAGCATTAAAAGTGATGAGTTTCCGTGCCGGCGAAAAAACATCACACGCATACATAATTCGGATGAGTGTTAGCTTTGTTTCTATACCGACGCTGCATCACTTCCATTTGGTACAAAGCGCTGCTTATCCATCTCCGTTTCACCATCCACCTGCTTTCACTTGCCAAGTACATCCTGACGGGGAGGAGGAATTAGCGAGTGGCGTTTCACAGTTATTCAAAAACAAGCAACAAGCTGAGAGTGAGACGCCATCTGAACACAACTCATCTTTTATATTCGGGAAAACGGGAAACTTTTGTTTGGTAAATAAGCATTTGAATGAACAAAAATGCAACTAAATGTAACATTTGCATTATGTTTGAATGGTTCAGAATCCAAAATGGATAAAGCAACAGCGCTGATCTATGCGCGCTGCAGCATTTGTATGTGAGACTGTGCTACAGCATCTGTCTCAAACCACGACGATCATTTTGAATATAATGATGGATTCTTCTCATTAGGGTTAAATGACTCGGAACAATAACGTGTCCTCAGCAAAGTTAAAAAAAAAAAAAAAAAAAAAAGGATTTTCATCTTAAGGTATATAAAAGCGTTCGAAGCTTCTGCGTCTGAAAAATTAGATGCGCAAGTGCCTGAAACTGCAATACCACCGGGTGCCACTAGAGGTCGGCTCCAAAAAGCCTCCATAGACTCCCATTCAACAAGTCACATAAAATTCAAAGTCAATCCATTTTTTGTGTGTTTTTTTTTACACAAGTTATTTCGGTTATGTGAGCTCAAGTCGTTCCTCCTTCTACACACTCTCACTCCCTTCATGCTTACAAATCCACCTCCCAGAGAAGTGCAGCGCCGCTGCAGAGACCGGGATGAAAAGCCCGACTGTTTCTGCTGTACAATATCAGGAACTATGGTAAAAAAAAAAAAAACTAAAAAAAACAAGGCCAAGAAACACGGCCAAACAAAGCCCGAGAGTGAGTTTATATTTTTTCCATAAATCATTTTTAATCTCAGAAGCTTGTGAGAAGAAAAACACCTCGGATACATGCCAGCGCTGTATGATCTTTATTTAACGTGGTAGGTAAATATGCAGTACATGTGCCGTATTTATTTAATTGCAATATCGTTGTGAAATATTTAAGCTTGTTTTGCCTTTCGAGACTCCCTCCTGCTCCTCTCACATGCTTTGATTCCTTTGGTTCCTCTTTGTTCACATGCACACAACACTCATACACGTCTGCGGCTCTTGTGCACACAACACATCACTGATGCCACCGCTTTTCCACGTGCTTTTCAGCCTCATTTGATGGATCTCAGTGGTTTAATAAATTGCTTCTTTTTTTTTTTTTAAGTTGTAAACAGCGTGTCTCCCATCTTTCTCATGGCTTTATGAGCTCGGTTGCGACAGCTCATATTAAAGGGGGTGATATGCCCCCCCCCTCCCCCTCCCCATCTTAGTTCAGTGTGTTAGTACGCTAAGATTTCCCAATCAGCGCTGAGCACACAGAGTGCAGCAGAGGTTGATGGAATATTATTCGTTTTGTGAATTGTTAACCAAAGTGCAAATTGAAATTTTGAATTGAGAACAAGGAATGAAAAGTTGTTTATTGTCTTTTTTTTTTTTTTTTTTTTTTTTTTGCTTCCATGTCCTTGTTTGGTTAGAGAAATGTATTGAGCAGCAGTTTCCTGCAAACACACGCATGCCTGCACAGTTCATGAGTTTAGTCACCTACGTGTCATTCCCAACATTCACCACAAGAGGGAGGGGACTGCTCAGTGAGGCCTCCTGTCAGGAGAGTGGCAGCAGAATGGAATTGGAGTGCAGTGCTTTCATGATGATTCTGGACAGAAGCCTGCCAACAGTAATGTGCTGCTCTGTCTGAAGGGTGTGTTTGCAGGTAAGCAGACAAAAGCTGTACACATAGAAGCAGGGGCAGGAGTTCGCAAGTAGAGTGGGAAAAAGCTGTTGTTTATTTCCATTTAGCATTTTCCCGGCCCAAATCAAAGTTGATGTTGTTGATTTTGCAGCTAAGCCAACTTTCTTTCGAATGATATTGGACCCCTGTGCAGGCACATTGTGAGCAGCTTGAAATGCTTTGAGTGCAGCAGTGGAGAAGAGGAGTAACAAAAGTTTGTGTGTGTGATCGGTAGGATTTCGGCCTAGTAATGCAACTGTCTCATTTTTTTTCGTCTCCATGGAAGCTCTACCTTCTTTCTCTCTTACTGCCACATACCTGGAAACTGTTGCTTGTGTCATTCGGAGCAAATATACAATATAAAGGCAGCAGTTGGGATTTCACTCTGCATTTCATCTGGTGTGAAACCTGAATGTTGGGGTTTAAAGCTAACCGTGTTTTACTTGGATACACATTTTGTAATGGCTTTTATGGATCAATTTGACTGTTTTAAAACAAGTATTTTTTAAACAACTTGTCGCACAAACTCCGCAGTCTGAAAAACAAAAAAAATCAGTATTGTTGGATAACGCATGGTAGTCGGTTGCTGGAGTTCAGGACTGAGGAAAAGGTTACCTGGTAATTTAGTGTTTTAGTTAAACGTGTGCGCGCGTGCGTGCGTTTGCACTAGGTCACGAACTCTGAATATTCGAATCGTCGTTTTAATCTCCAAAATCGATTATTTCCTATTTTTACCGGCACCTAGCTGCAATGCGTTACTATCGTCAGAAGGTGGCGGTAATGTGCCTAAAAGCTGCCTGCCAGCTGCATGAAATCACGTGGGGAGAAGAAGAACACGCTGCTTTCAGGGGTCGAGAGGTTTTTTTTGCAGGTACATCTGTCCTGGTGTTAGATGTCCTGGTGAGAACAAGAGAGGGAAACATGCAAAGACGAACTACGGCGGTCAGAAAGTTCTGTGTGGAACTCCTTCAAAACATAAATAAAGATCAGGTGCGGTGCAAAACATGCAGGCGAAGCTATCGTACAAGTCTTCCACTGCTAAGCACGCTCAACACCGAGCAGACGGCCAATCTCTTTATATTCGTGTGTGTGTGTGTGTGTGTGTGTGGGGGGGGGGGGGGGGCAGATTTCGAATAGGAGTTTTGCTTGAACTCCCCAGTGTGCGCATGTATTGTTTGATTGTATAACCTTGATTTAAATGACATTGCAGCTGCCTCGATTCTCCCTGACTGTGAAGACAGAAACCAGCTTGATTGAAGTTTGACAATCTGAACTGTAAAAGTATTCAGTGAACTTTGTACAATTTGTATGAATGGTTTTCTAATATTTGTCATGTCCATACATTTTCCACGATGACATGTAAAACTGCGCACACGCCAATAAACACACGAGCAGCACTGCTTGGTTGTGGTTCCAACTATAACGGCAATATTTAAATATCGTGAATGCAACAGATATAAAAAGGAATAGTCATGTTTGCTGTCTTTATGTTGTTTTGTTAACAGGTGGTCGCCACTGATGGCAACCAAACGCTCAGAGCTGGTTGCCAATTTCTCTAAACGGTTGCCGATGACAACCGGCCAACAGTTTCTGTATTGTTTGGGCCAAATGAATGTTTATTAGATCTCAAAATGATAATGTGAGCAGTATGGGCAGATTGTGGCGCAACGCTCATATTGCCCGTTTTATAAAACACGGAGTTTTTAATCGGTTAGAATTAAAGTCAAAAGTTTCAAGCCTCCTCAGTTTGTAAACTTCAGTTGGTTTCACTGACAGTATCGGAAGCAGAATCAGCACAGTTCGACAGGAACCATCCCAAACTCATTTGGTTTTGTACACATGAATTATGGTGTGAATTATGATCCGCCGCCTGATCTGAGTCATTAGATTGTTTCATTAAGTCGGTGAAACATAAAATTCCAATTAGGAGGAAGTCTGTGTGTCACTGCCAAATGTAAAACTGGGGTGATTAGCTTACTAATTCACACTTTTCACTGGCATCGGCTTTTGCACTGATGTGTGCTGGATGGGCCCACGGCTGCAGCAGCTTCCTCTCTGCTGAGTCAAAACTTTAATTTAATTCCACTCTAAATAACGAAAACAATAATGGGGGGAGCGAGGTCAGGCGTAACGCGCACTATTTCTGAATTTATTGAAAACAGATTTAATTAGAAAGTCAACGTTTTCATTAAATTACAGCCACACGTATTCCTTGTGTTCCTATAATTGTTTCTGGATGTGGGGTCAGCTGTGATTTGGACTACAATCAGTTTCGACATTAAATTATTGAACTTCTCGAAAAGCTACAATAATTGATTCAGTGTCCGTTTAATATCAATCTATATTTTCAGATAACAGTTTATCCTAAGTATGTGGGCCATTTTCTTTGTCGATAAAACCTGTTGCGAACATGAAATGTCCACATTGCACTCGTAGGAGTAAGCACCCTGCGATGGTTGTTCAGTAATCATTTTGCTGTTGACATTTATTTTCTCTGACCAGATATGTTTGACTCCCCTTGCAGACTGTCATCCGAATGTTTCCTGATCAGCCGGACTCGAAAACGGCGCCGTGTTCCCAGATCACAGGAAATAACTTGGTGAGTACCGTTTTGGTATTTCTATGGGGAAAAAAAAAAAAAGAAGATGACTAGCACCATTAAAAGTTGTCTTCTCAGGTAGACGCTGAACTTTTTCGATCGTACCTTCTTCAAAAAGTTGTACTTTTAAAAAAAAAATATATATATATATCATGAGGAGAGGCTGCGCTCCGTCTTCCATCTCAGCTCTCTTCAGGTCAGGTGATAGTGGAGGCCAGGTCATGTGATCCCTCTCCGTATTGGTCAAGTAACTCTTTCATAGAGGGCTGCACGGAGGCGTGTTTTGGGTCCTCGTTCTTATCAAAGCCCCTCTCGGGGCCAATCAGACGGGATGGTGCGGTCTAGTAGGATGTCGTCGTCGTCGCCGTGTGTTGCTTTGAAATCTAAGTAAACCTCCAAGAGGGTCAGCATGCTCCGGGGTGACACTCTCTGCATGTCACCCAGGTATCGATGACGTACGGTAGTCAACAAACCAACTTTATGGATGTATCCATGTGAGGCCTCCTGAATCTGAAATCAACGTTCCTCCATTTTTTTTCCTGCTTCTCCTCGAAAAAACCGTTGTTGCGCGCGATTTGTGATTTATTTATTTATTTTTTCCTGAAGGAAGTCTCAGTTTAGAAACTGAGCTAGAGCGGAGACAAAATAAAATACAAACAAAAAACAACACAAAAAAAAAAACGGGGGTATGACCTGAAACGTTGAACCCACCGCTTTATTGTTCAGTGAAGGTCACCGGTAATTATCCGCTTCCTTTGACCATAAACTGTGTCCTGACAAGCTGCTAAGTCTTCGCTGACAGATCCATAGCGTGATAATCAGCGGTGAGCCAGCTGTTAATATCGACGTCTGCTTACGGAAGCGTGTCTTCATAATTGCGTGTGCAGCTCAGACATGTGGTTCGCTGCTCTCGACCAAAGAAGGAAAAGGAAAAAAAAAACACACAAAAAAAAACCCCCTTAGATTTTGATAAATGTGTCGCTGCAATCAAACGAATTTCGAACCTCTTTTTCTTTGCTCTCCATCACTTTAAAACAACAGGCCAATATTATTTTCATAATAAGTATTGATTGTGTCTGTGCTCAAGCTCTCTCAGCAAATTAGGTGCGTGTCGGTGTACTCTGTGTGTCTGTGTGTAGTCTTGGAATATTTTTTTTTTTTTGGTGCTCTTTAAGCGTTTGCGTATCTGCGTGTGCAGTTGCGCATGTAAGTGTCCGAGTTAATGCTCATTTTAGGTTGACGCGCACGCGCGCCTTTTTAGGCCGATAAGGGACAAGAAACTGCAGCACAGAAATATGAAAGGGACACTTGAAGTGCTCACACTGGCATTGTTTTTCCACTTGAGAGCTCTGACGAAAAAATATTTCAAATATGAAATGTCAAAGTCAGTCGTTCGGCGCGTTTTTAGTAAAAGTGAAAAGAACGTATTTTACTACAAGTACAGCCCCCCCCAAAAAAAAAAAAAAAAAAAAAAAATGGGGCCTGGAACAATAAAATAAATGGCAAAGTGCTTTAAAATTACAACAAAAAACAACAATCTATACAAAGTAGATGACATTAAATAATAAAATATATGAAAGGAAATGAATCCAAGACTATAAAGTGCAATAAAAAGTGCTTTGCAGGAAACGAAAAGAAAAAAAAAATAGGCAACACATTTGATTTAAAATAGTGATAAAAAAATACACCCATGAGTGCATGGGAAGTCTATAAAGTAAGTTTATGAACCGTAAGTGTGCATATACGCAGCTTTTGTCTGCGTGCCAAGGCCTTAAAGTGTCTGCGTGTTTTCTTTTGGTGCGCGAGCGTGTGCATCTTTAAATGAATCTGATCGATGTTTATGACGCCCGGCAGGAGGAGGAGCTGCCGGCGCGCCAGCTTTCACTGCAGCTGGGCATCTCTGGCGACCACCGACGCACACCCACCACCACCACCACTACCACCACCACCACCACCCTCCTCCACTAATTCCCATCGCTCCGTTCCTCAGCAACCATCACTCGTCTCAAAGGTTTCTGTAACCTCTGGACACCCTGAGTCAATCTCCTGTCCTTCATTCTTTTCTTACGACACTTTCATCCTTTTTTAAAAATATTTTCTCTTCCTTCGCCTCTACATCTTCTTCTGTGTGTGTCTCTCTTTCTCTCTTTTTGGGTTTCAAATCTTGCCCATATCCCCCCTTACCCCCCCTGCCCCCTCCCTCCCAGCAGCAAGGAAAACTCCACCTACTCAGTACTCAGCGCTGTTAATGTAGTCTCTGACAGTGCAAGCAGCTCTCTCTCTCTCTCTCTCTCTCTCTCTCTCTCTCTCTCTTATTTCCAGCCCCCTCCCCCTAGCCCCCCCCTCCCCAGCATCCTATCCTCTCACATCGCTCGCCCGTTCCACTTGCGCTCGCAGCCTCCTGCTTGTTCATTGCTCTCCTCTCTCTCTCTCTCTCCGCCTGTCCTCCTCTACTGCACACACACACACACACACACACACACACACACACACACACACACACACACACACACACACACACACACACACACACACACACGCATGCATACACTCTCCCCTCTCCCTCTCCCTCTCTCTCTATGTGTCACACTCAGTCCTGAGCAGACTTGAGGAGACCTGAAGAGGAGATGATGCTGCTGGTGATTCTGTTGGAGCTCTTTTGCTGATTTTTTTTTTTTTTTTTTTTTCCCTTTTCCCCTGTAAAAAAAACAAAAAAAAACAAAAAACAACAACAAAAAAAAAGGAAACTAGACTCAGAGCAATGTTGATGCAACAGCACCTCTTCCCTCCGCGCTGTGTTGATCTGTCCGCCTTCTGCCGAGCATCAGCCCGTTTCGGGGGGATTTAAGCGGCAGACAGAGAAGAGTGCTGCGCCGGCTGTGTGCTCTGCGGTTCCTGGTGGGGTGCGCTGAATCTTCTTCTCCTCTTTCTCTCACGCTGAAGGATGCTCAGTTCTTTTCACTATCAGGAATATTGCAAGTACTCTCGCCGCCTCGGCCAGATCGCAGTCTGAGGCGTCCCCCGGTTCCCTCCTCCTCATCCCCCTCCCCCCGACCCCCCAAAAGGGACGAAGAAGAAGAAGAAGAAGAAGAAGAAGAAGAAGAAGAAGCAGCATGTCAGAGGCACCTGTGTTGCACATGGAAATGAGCTGTCTGCTGCTGCTTCTGCTGGACTCCAGCCTCTAAACCAGACTTGAGATTATCCCAAAATCACAGGAAAGAAACTGTGGATCATAAAGAGTTCCCTGCTGACGAGCTGAAAAAAAAAAAAAAAAAAAAAAATCCTGTGTCAGTCTCTATTGAGGAGCAGCAGCTGCTTAACCAGCTCTATGGTTCTCTGACTTGCCCAAGACTGTGATTTTCTTTTTTTTTTTTTTGGTATCTGACTAAGAGGTAAGGCTGCTTTTTTTTTAATTTATTTTTTTAACTTTTGACTTTGATGTGTTGATTCTTTCTGGCATTTCCACTCTGACCTGCTCCTCCTGAAGAACATTGATGTTTGTACTTTAGAGAGGAACGGCTCAGTGATTTGGCAGATATTTTTTTTATTTATTTATTTTTTTTTGCTTTCGCTGGATTACTCCTCTGTGTCCACTACTCGGCTCCAGCGGACGCTCGCTTCGGGTCCGTCTGATTAGTAATTACTGGCGCTCGGTCTTGTCCTGTTTACTATGCATCATCCAGTGTCTGCAGCGACGTCGCTCACGTGTGCGTTTCTGCGTTTCGGCAGCTGACTGGAAATGAATGGCACTGCAGCTGAGGAGCCAGTGGTGTGCACTGTTAAGTGGATTTAGTGGAATCCACAGAGTTGGTCATGATCCGTCTGCTGCTGTGAAGAGCACAGGAATCTGCACTGAGATGAACTGCAGCTATTTCAAGTTCATTATATCCAATTATAGAGGAGGGGGGGGGTTGTGGTTCATTATTCTTGATTTATAACTATATTTTCTGCCTCTAAAACCCAGACAGCTCATTCTGTTTGAGGTTGTAGGTGCAGAAGATGTTCCTTTTTTCACATCTTGGATATTAATAACTCTTTGGGAACATTTTATAGCAGAAAAAAAAACCCTCTGCTGTTAGTTGTTGCTTCCTCTCAACATGCTTATCATCCTCTTGAAGTGGGTCGTGCAATTTGCAGTGATTTACACCATCCTCCTGCATGTGGGTCTCTGGTTTGCATCCATATTACATGCACAGTGTTAGGAAGTCTTCTGTATATGCTGCATGGGTTTATTCCCTGTCAGACAGAGTAGCTGCACAGTACTGTGTGTCTATATGGACAAGCCAGAAGTGGGGTAATTGCATTCAGGGGTTCGGTGTGCGGTCTGTTCAGTGTCACAGTCTGTGCCACCGGGTAACTTCATCTGAACCGAGCGGCATAAATCACAGAGGAAGGGTTTTTGAGATCTGGCGTCACTCGTGCGTTCATGAGGAAATTCAAAGTTATGGAGGATTGCATTTGGAGGTCTAACGCGGTTTTTGGATCATTGTTGAACAAGTGAAATAAACAAAAGTCGGTCGAATGATGCGTTTATTTCACCCAGTTTAACGTGTTAGAAATAGAAAGGTGTTGTGTTTGTTGGCAAAATGTTTGCCGATTTATGTTCCACCTGTGCTGCACACCATCAAATGAACGCAGTGGGTTAATGAGCGCTTCGAGGGGCGGACAGTTGAAAAGATCCATATCAGGAAAGCATTAAAGCTCAAGAGAATTTGTGGTGTAAATCCACACGGTGTCTGTGTGTAGTAGCAGCCACAGTGCGGTACTATTGTTCAGAGAGAGGCTTCACACTGTCAAGCACGTCCAACTAAACAATTCATCTGGTCTCCTATTTAGATTTTCATTTTTGTGACGTACTTGATCAAACGCGACTCGTGTCCTTTTGGCTCTTCTCATCTCCCGTTGCATTTTATACACAGTATATAGTAAAAGATCGCGCTTCTCTTTCAAGCACCGTCGTTGCTTCTTCACTCACTCGAGTTGAACACTTGAATCGGTCCGGTCAGGTTTCTTTGTGGTTGAATGACACTCGTTCTGAGGGCACGCAGCAACCTATATGCTATATTTGCCGATAGCTATTCAATTAATAAGTGGATCAAAAGGGCTCTCCAGTGTAGTGCATCTTTTGTAGAACACTGAGGATGAGCTTTTTCGAGGTAAAGAACAGCGGAGGCTTGTAAGTGGAACACCTTACAAAGACACGGTATGCGCGTTGTCTTCTTTTTTTTTTTTTTGTATCTGTAAAACACGACACTTTAAAGTGGTAGTTTGCAGAGAAAATAATGAAAACAAAATTTAAGATGAGCTTCACTTGGGAATCACAATTTGGGCTTGAATTTTGCATGCAATAACAGAGAATGGTTCTAAAATTTTGATGTAGCTGTATCTCCAGGGCAAACACTGGCACAGAGGTGAGTCATCCTAGTTGATGAGTAAGCCTTACATATGCTGGGTTTGATGCTTTGATTTGCTTGAGCTTGTATGGTGTTGATTTCTGTACATTTGCCACATGCTGTCATCATTTTAAAAACTTTTTAATTGTCATTTTTTTCGACGGATGTTCCTGCAGTTTTTAGCCGACAGCTGATTTACTGTCTTTGGAGTCCTCTGAGTTGTCTCATGTTGATTTGAAAACCAGCACGTCAAAGCTTTAATTGCCTTTCTTCTTTTTTTATATAGCGATGAGATGCTTTTAATTCCATAAATTCACCGCGTATGACCACATTCATTGTACGACCTTTTATATGATGTGTTTACATTGTTCCTTCTTCCCTCTGGCAGCTCTGACCTTCATAATCGCAACCTGTTACTAATCTACACAAGTCCTGCCTTTCTGGCTGTCATCTGTTTGATCAACCAGTCAATTGTCATCACTGTGATTTAAGGCAGTTGAGATTTAAGAGTTACCCTTTGACTTACAATATCCTTTCTGACCTGCTGTCTTATACAAACATCTTACACCATTTTATTAACCGCTGACTTATCATGTAATTGGTTCACTTAGATGTGCCGCTAATGGATGTAGCTGTAGTTTCTGCACGTACACCACATTAGCAATCATAAAAAGATAATGTAATATTGTAATTACTGATAAATTAAAGCCTGAATTAATACATGTATTCTTCAGGCATCTCTCGGTCACATCTTGTGCCACCAGACAAACCAAACTACATTTGTTAATTAACTAAAAAAAGGATTTGACGATTTTATTTCACGAGACCTTTGTTTGTTAGCACTAAACAAAGTACAGCCTAGCCGTAAGAGAATATTCAAAACACACAAATTACTCTTTCGATTTTATTAATGCTACAGAGGAAAATATAGCGGTGAATCTCTAATGGTTGTCAGAAGTTCGGCATCTCTCATTTTACTTTATTGTATTTTTTACACTTTAATATGCCAATGCAAAATGATTAATTCAAGCTGCATCTTCATTAAATCCCTCAAAACATAATTTCTCAGCTTCTTACAAACAAGCCATACTGTCCCACATAAACCAAATTTTGTGCCGGAGTTGGAAGAGTTTTTGTCTTGTCCCCAGAGGAATTCATGAGAGGTGACAGGTAAAAAAAAAAGGAAGAAACCGACAGCGAGAGTGAGAGGAGGAGGGAGGAGGCGAGAGATGACAAGGCAGGCGAACGTGGAAGGAGAAAGAGAGGATAAAGGGCGGTGGGGGGTGGGGGGTGGGGGCAGCGGGAGTCCACGGGTGCTGATCAAGTGTTGACAACAACAAAGTTCCCATCAGGAACCGGCTCCACGATGTCGGTCACTTGGACAAGACAGCCGGTAAAGAGACATGAATAATGAATTTGGGGTAAGGTGTAGTGATGAATACTGCAGCAGGGAGCCCAGGAAGCTCCGAGGTGTTTTTGTGCGCGACTCCCCCTCCCCCTCAGTGAGCACTCATGCATTACTCAGACTTAAAAAAAAAAAAAAAAAAAATAGCCCGTACACACACACACAATGCGTAACTACATTAGAGCTCGGAGGACATCACCTAAAAGTTGATTTGGAGCCAGAGGACGAGATGCAGCGTCCTTCAGCATCACAGCACCTTAAACAAATCAACTCATTTTAGTGGTCTGATGACAGCCTTCGCTGTCCTTGTTTAGCCTTGGGGGACACACGGTGTGTGTGGACAGATGGACAGATAATACAATTTTATGCGCGTGTTTGTGCACAGCCAGTCTCTTTCAGTAACATAAAGTCGTTTTGAATCTTGGATAACAAACAGGAATATGTTTATATACTAAAGACTAATCAAACAAATCATTTTTGGGTGACTGAATAATGAAGCCAATTCGAAAGTACCAAAACTGCAGTTCCTCAAATGGCCACTCGAGGCCAGCGAGTCAATCCCATAGACTGTGTATAAAAGTGTTTGTAGCTTCCGGGTCTGAAAAATGTGCCAATGCGGAAGTGCCTTAAGCTGCAATACCACTGAGTGCCACTAGAGGTTGGCTCCAAAAAGCCAATAAATCAAAGTCAATCAATTTTGTCCAAAAGTTATTTCGGTGTTCGCTAAATTCACTCTTTCTTATTAGTTTTCTGCCGATCCTTCTGAAAATAATCCCATCATTAATTAGTAAAATAAACCTCAAAAAGCCTTGTTCTTTAGGGGGGGCATGTCGGTTTGATTGACAAGCCTGTTGTGCAGTCAGGTTACGGCTATTGGTGGGCGGGACTTAGTATCGCCTGGTTTCCAATCAGATTGAGTTCAATCCATCGCTCACTCGCCCCCAGCTCGTCCAAATGATTAAAACAAACAGTTTTGGTCCGGATAGCTTATTTTAACGTTCATAACTGTCATTTAGCAAACCCGATTTCACTGTATTAATGCCGGCCCACTGGAGAAGCCTCTTCCTGCAGCAGTCTGGAGAACAGAGCTGGAATTAGGAGATACAAAACACAATTATTATCCATTCAGTCATGCTGGTGGTCATGTGGCAAAGAGAAGTCCAATATTCACTCCGATTTAACTCTTTATTTGGGCTCCGCCACTTCCTGAGGGAAATATTTGGCTCTTTAGCTGCTAAATGCTCCACTGTGTTCACTCAGTAGTCGCTGACTGTATCTGTCTTCTATTTTGGTGCTGAGCAGCTACTGTACAGTGGGTTCTTAGAGACTTTTTTTTTTGCTGAAAGAAATTGCCTGTTGCAGCTGAAAATGACATTATGAGAGCAGCGAGAGTGAACTATAACGGTACATTTACAGACTGCGCGGCTAAACAATGAGCTGAGACTTGTTATAAAGCTCCATAAAGTAGCGAAGAGCTGCAGATTCAGCTGATAATTTTCTGAAGGTTCATCACCTCTTAAATTTAATACATTTTCTATGATAAAATATTAGTTATAGTCACTTTAAAATTAGCATAGGGCAGCATAGAAAAACTCATATAGCACCTTTCCTTTTTTTTTTTTTACTTTCCACCTTTAGTGCTTTCTTCTTTTTTCCATATTTGCTTCTTTGCAGTTTTGCTCTGTTGCTTCTTTTTTCCTCCTTGTCATTTTTCCTCGTGATATTTTTCCTTCCTTCATTATTAATTTTCTTCATGCCAGTCCTTATTTCTTTACTTACTACTTTTTTCTGCCTTCCTTCCTTTTCTTTGTTCTTCTGTCACGTTGATTTCCTCAAATAACTTTTGGCCCATCTTTCCTTCCTCCGCCATTGCCCTCCAAACATATAGGCATGTATTGTATATTTAAACATATTATGTGTTTTTATGCATCTTGTCTTCAGTCCACTCTTCTGCCCAATTATCCACAAGAGCAACATACGGCATTACGAGCATAAAGCAGCATCTGTGAATTAATTGTGAATATTTCCACTGCTTGTCAGCAAGGCACTGCTCGATAGATCTGTGTGTGTGTGTGTGTTTTTGTTTTTGTTTTTGTTGTAAGCGGAGTTGCTTACGTGTGCATGCGCTGGTGTCTATGAGCAGTGGCGCTCTCTGGGGGGGCCAAAGGGGTAAATTGGAGGCTTAATTCCTTTTCACTAATTACCCAGCAACACTCCCAACTAATTGTCAGAGCCTCACATGCATTTGATGTCTTTAAATATCCAGCAGCACGAAGCCACGTAAACGCAGCAGTGGCGTGGCGAGAGGCAGGAAAGGGCAGAACAAAGCAGGTCAGTGGATCTGCTTTGAAGTCGCGTACGAACCCGTAACCTGCAGGGTGACTGGTGCTGGATGTGGATCCGTCTCAGTAGAAGGTAGGAGGCAGTCCAGTTCTGCGAGGCAACGTGAAAAAAAAAGAAAAAGTAAATGACTCTAGCGTCCAACTGAAACATTAGATGACTGTTTAGGCTACCTGCTCCCTGCAATATTTATTTTGAACTGGCACCAAAAAAAAAAAGGCTGCCCATAATAAAGTGAACACCTGTACAGTCTCATGCAATCCAGTGCAACGGTCCTGCAACCAACACTGCCTCTGTAAACAGGTTGTAATCACAGAGGTATCGATTCACATTGTACTGTGAGATGTCAGGTGGAACTCGCAGGACCCACTGGACCCAAAGAGAGAAAGAGGGAGTCTTCGATGAATCCAAATTTGACTTTGAAAAATATTCTCCCTCATTCAAACAAAGTTGACCTGACACCGTTTCTATATGTTATTTGAAGGCAATGGGACTTGCTTAAGGCTCTTTGCCTGTCATTGGAAAAATGTTGGATAACACATAAGAACCATGACCTGGATGTCTGAGAACCTTTACAGTCAACGACTACATCTTTCTGCTGCTTTATTTTGAGTTTGATACAAATAAAGTCTGCTCTGGTATGTGCTGCCACCAGGAAATAAACCTCGCGTTCACACACTTATATAAATCCAACACCGGCAAATGCTTTCTCTTTTCCTGCATTCTTGACTTTTATTAATCCACCAGCCATATACTGGCGTCGAATAGAGTTGCAAACTTGTGTTGCTGTGTGGGAAAATTTAGCTTTCAAAATTGCAGGTGGTGACTAATGTGACACGTCATCCCTTTTGAAGACCCCTCAGTACATTCAACCCGGTCAACTCGGCTCCATTCAACAAACGTTGATATTAAACCGTTACTCTTGACACTTACGTACACAGTAGCTGTGTGTCAATAAAGCCTTTCATAGCCAGACCCATTTCTTTTCATAAACTTACATTATTCGGCAACTGCAGAAAAAAAACAAAAAACCCACTCTAGCTTCATCTTGGCGGGCGCCAAGCACAAGATGCAGCTACCGTGCCTCTGGAAAATAGTGTTGGGTGGCAGCTTGTTTTGGAGGAACATTTGGACGTATGGGAGGCAAGCCAAGAGCCAAGCTGGCTGCCTTGCTGCACGAGCCAAACCTTTGTCAAAACTCCCCCATTCTCAGTGTGGAGGTAGCTGCTCGGAGGTCGTTGCTGTTGTTTCCCGTAACTGCGTGGTTTTTAAACGCTGTAATGTGCAGAGAGCGGAAAGGGAGGCGAGAGTCGGCTGAAAGGGGTTCGGCTCACGGGTTTATACTGACATGCTGTATCGTGCGAGTCAGACCGGTCAAATAATACCAAACGGATCACTTTGGGTGCTCCGGGGCTCACCAGCTCCGTTCGTGTCTAATTAAAGTGGATATTGTTGTTACTTTACAGATAACACTGCTGTAAGGTACAATATTGAACTGGTGAAGAAATAGGAGAGATGTGGGTTGGAGAGTTCATGAGGATAGTGCCCTCTTTTTAATTTGTGATTGAACTTTTCCTGTCTGTTGACACGTTCAGTGCTAAACTGTGTTGGTATTTTGAACTGTTCAAGAGTGTGACTTGCGGATACAACCCAGATAACCTGTTGTAAACTTTAGCATGAAGCCTTTTAGGCGTGTCCAGAGATGTGCCCAATGCTTTTAGAAACTCCTCCTAATTTGATTTTCAAAATAAAAGAGAGTTGCGTACCCCTCGGTTGTTTCGTGACAAAGTTCAGGTGGTGTCAGCAGAAATGCGTTCTGAACTACAGAGAGATATAACTCTGTTTAGTTTAGCAGATGGCATGCTCAATAAAGGTTTCCGAGAAGCATTTTCTGACCATAAGACTCTTAGAAATGTAGACCCTGCAGAATAACAATACGTAGTATAAGTGAAGCACCCCCCCAATGGCATGCAGATAAATATTGATTGTGATGCAGCTCCAAAAGTGTTTGGCTGCTTGGCATCGACAAGTCCGTCAGCAGAAGAGACAATAAAATTCAGCACAACACACTGCAAAAGAAAAAAAAAACTGCTGTTTACACGACTCGCATCTCAATGCTGCGTTTAAAAAAAAAAAAAAAGCAATTAAATCTGATTTACAGAAGTGGCAACAAAGATGATTTATCGTCTCTTTTTTCATTTCCTTTTTTTTTTTTTATTTTTTTTTAATTTCCAGATGACTGATCAGTAACACCTTTAACACTGTAAGAAGTCATTAAAAAGGTATGCAGTGCATCCAGAAACTGTTCGGTTTCTCGAGTGTGGTCATCATAGAGATTTAATGAGAGGCGGAACAGGCGGATGCTGTCAGTCAGTGAGGAATAAAATGACTTTAAAGCTACTAAAGGGAAAACAAAATGAGAAAAGCATATTTTGTGTTAAACACAGTATGATACAAATTTGTATTGTTGTTTTCAAACAAATGTATGAAAAGGGACTTATCTTTCTTATACTACCACTAAAATGTCAACGCTTGAAGTTAAACGTTGGAAAACAAGTAGCGAAATGCATTTGGACATGAATATTTAATGTGTGAAAAAAAAAATCTCAAATGAGGTTGTGTGTTGGCCTGTTGCTAAATATAAAGCTGGGCAAGTCTCTCCCCATGTCCTGTATTCTCTATACATTGCTTTATCTCCCCCTGCCACTGAGCGATACTGACCCCTTTGCATTAACCATGTGGAACTGATCTCACTGTAGAGTTTGAGCCCTTTGAGACCTGAAGGTTCTCGTAGAGGACAAAAACACCACAAAGGTCCATGTGAAGGTGAGGAAACTCGGGTGCAGAGGAGATGGTAATGTGCAGACAGGGAGGCAAGTGCTCAGGGGAGGCTGATGGGCTTTTGATCACACAAGTAGAGCAAACAGATTCACAACGCATAAATACGCATGGAGAGGTGCGCCGAGAGAGACCCGTAACGCCCGATAGCTTTCACAGATTCCTCAGGAGCCACAAGGTAAACACGTACCGTTTAATGTCCACTGAAGAGAGACATTGTTCCCTGGAAAAAGTGGCACCTGTTCTCGGGCCGGTTCTCGGCGATTTGGTGATTTGCAGTCCGAACACGTCTAGATGCCTGCGATAAACCTGGACTAATTTGCGGCTACACGTGAAACCTTCTAGGTGTCTGGGTTACGTATTGTTTCAACAGAATTCAAATTAAATTACTATGGTCTCTCCGATGAATCAGTGCTTACTGGAAACACTTTCACGGATAACTGGAGGAATGAAAGCTCTTCTACAGCCGACTTTCTCCGTGGGTGAGGGGTTAATAATATTATGTTCCAGGAACAGTAAAGATGGGGACATTATTATAAAAGAGTGCTCGGTTTGAAAAGAGTCAGGTCTATTCTGAACATCTGGGACACGTGTACAATTCATCTTAACAGGAAGTGGGTAAATCTGAATTGTTTCTAATAATGGTTAAAGTTGTTCCCCTGACTAACTTTATTTCAGCAAGGCAAGGCAAAACTCATGTTTCATCCCATCTCGATTTCAATTATGAGGTCTTGTTTTCACCTGTATAGACGCAGGATGAATTGTCTGTAGGCACGATGACAAAACGTGTGTAGAAATCCTGATGAAATATTCGCCAATGCGACAGAAAAAGAGGTATTTATGCGATGGGATCCATCTGCGCTCTCCCGCACCTGCGTCGATAATTCACGAGTCAACTTCTGTCGAGAAATTTGGCAGCAGCTGATGTTGGCTTCCTCAGGTGACGCTAACTTAATCAACATTTCATGATGGTCCCCGCAGAAAAATGTTTCTTTGTTTGAAGTTTAATGATGTATGATGTCATCTCCGACACAGAAAAACGATGTCGCCGCGCCCGCAGCTGTTAGCTGTCCTCTCTTTCACCTTGTTTAACTCCTATTACCTGTTAATCCTACAAGTATAATTGTAGAGCTGTGTGTGTGTGTGTGTGTGTGTTTGTGTGTGTGTGTGTGTGTGTGTGTGTGTGTGTGTGTCCCACTATTTCTCCATTCTTTGGATATGTTCTTTTTATCATGACGCTTGATAAATACTCTTCTGTTTTACTTTTTTTTGCTGTGAAATCTTTTATTTTGACTATTTTATCCACCGTACCGTTGCTAACAGTTACACAACACATCTCATCATTTCTTAACTAAGTTTGCATCATGCCCAAAAAGAAGCACAATGTGCATGGGACAAATCACAAACATTGACCAGGGAAGAAAATTAGCTCCAGCCAAGCGCCGATGGCGTGTCGATTTTTAAGTGGTGGGTGAAATACAGCAGCTACTTTGGCATGAAAAATCAAAAAATAGGAGGCATTTAGTGGACATCTGTAAAGTGTAGTCACAGAAAATAACCTGGGTTACACTCTCCCCCCTTAAATGCATGAGTCTCTGCATGCACATTGGTGACATGCCATATCACCCATGACAACCGGGAGTAAATTGTCAACCTGTGGCAAACATGAACGCAAAGGCAGAAAGACACACAGCAAGCGAGAGGGACGTTCAGCCACTAGTTCTACTCCTAACGTTGACTAGTTTAACACTAGTTTAATTTTGGCCAGAAAAAACTCAAACTGGCTGGCTTTTTTTTTTCCTCTTTTTTTTCATGTACCTGCCACTTTGGCTCTTCAGCCAAAAATGTATATTTGTTCCCTGACTATGGGAATAGTATACAATATGAAATAGTATTATTATTATTTGTGCACCAGAGAGTTTGTGCTTTTTCTGATATTTACATTGCACCTTTCGTGATATCCGCTCCATATATTATACACCAGTAATACTGCTTGAAGATCTGCCGTTTGTATATTTGAAGACTTTACGTCAAACTTTAAGTCGGTCTGCTGATACCGATGCTCTGATCTAAAATGATTCAGAATGATTTACTGGTGCAGAAATAATTCCTAAGATAGAAAATATACAACTAACGTGCAAAAAAAAAAAAAAAAAAAAAAAAAAAAAAAAAGTTGGCTTCGGCAGGTGCGAAAATATTTGCTTAAAGGTGTTAGGTGGACGCACTGGGACTATGTGAGAGTGATGAGCTTTGAGTGAGTCGTTTTTATGTCTTCCTTTGCTGTAGTCATGAATATCATAAGGAAAATAGTCAATTTTCTCATGAATGAAAAATTTAACTTTCGTCAGCTCGGTCTATTGAGAGATAAACCTCAGGTTGGTTCCTTTTTCAAAATCTATTTCACCTTTCTATCATGTCCGTGACCACAGAGTACACTAAGTTCACAATGCAGCAGCTCAGTCAGGGCCAAGGAAGTCTGCCTAATGTTAAATGTAAAAACTTCCGTTACCGGTATTAGTGTATTTGGAAAAAAATACTATTTGCTTTCTTAATTTTTACTTACTCTGTGTTGCTCGAAACATGTTTTCAAAAAGTTGATAACTACAGCTATACGCAACAATTTCTTTGTATTATCATAATCCAATGCAGTGACTTTTATTGGAAATCAGTCCTGTCACGACATTATCTCTGGAATACGCGGCTGCACAAACTGTTACAATGCAGTGGTAGCTGTTAGCATTTCCAGTCTTTACTACTTCAAATATTGACCATGCACAGCAGTGAACTAATTGTGAGTCCTGGCTATCTTTTGCAACACGAGCCTCCTTTTGGCATTGAATTACAGCAAACTCTCAAACCGCTCAGACGCCTG
This sequence comes from Brachyistius frenatus, assembly GCF_029030835.1. Lineage (NCBI taxonomy): Eukaryota > Metazoa > Chordata > Actinopteri > Embiotocidae > Brachyistius > Brachyistius frenatus. Next base: position 1,599,796 of record NW_027210604.1, read on the forward strand.
TGTGGGGCTAAAGAACACGCATTGATTTGTTTGTCAAACGGCGTGAATAATTCTGATGAGGTATTGACTGTTGTAAATCAAGACACAAGTCACCTCGGCTAAGGGCAGAAGGAGGGGGGCTGCTGATAGATTGTATGATGTATATATGATCATTGAACCTTGAAACAAGGCATTGAGAAATGACCACTTTGCTAACAGGCTGTTAAAGCTCATCATTCACGGAGGGATTTTATTGGCAAGTGAGCGGGGAACACAATTGCTGAACAGTTACCAAAAAAAGGGGCATAAAGTTTTTTTTTTTTTTTAAATGTATTTTCTAAATTGGTTTCTTGCTCTTGACAATACGCAATCGGTGGCTACTGCGCTACAGTGAGGCCTACCTGTCTTCAAATAGGAGCGGGGGGGGGGGGCTATTGCATAACCGGCATTTCCAACTCAATGCTAGCGGCTTGTGAAGGATTGTTACTGTTTCAGACCGAGACGGACTGAGCGACGGGGAAGCTGAGAAGGAACAAGAGGAGGGAGTGAAAGGCAAACTTGAAAGCGGCGATGAAACAGAACATCGCAGATGTATGGAAAGTGAGGAAATAAAAGGGGGGAGGACGAGACAAAACTGCAGAGAGTGAAAGAAAAGCGAACAGATTAGAGGGGATGACGGTCGTGGCGAAATGGAGAAAGTTGAGGAGAGGCGGATAATGAAGGAGACTGGTGGCAAAAAAAAAAAAAAAAGTGGAGCGGAAAATGCAGAATCCAATTATTTCTGGATTCAAGAAGTCAAACGGTTTCGTCATAAATGTCGGTCGTGTTCTGGAGCTTTTGGGCAGAACAGAACTCAGAATCGCCCCCAGCTGCACTTTCGGCTTGTTTTTGTCACGGTGCCGTCAGCCCCTGAGCAGGATTCATTTGGAAGAAATACAGGAAGCACTCATTATTTGTAGCTCATCATTCAATACCTCTTTATTGAAGACTTGTTAGATTTGTTGTTTTGTAACGGTGGACTGGATCAAAGGTTCATTTTTCCCTCAGTTCTCAGAAATCACTAGTCATCCGCTTGTGATAGCCTCTCTGCCCGGTTTGTTTCCTGTTGCAGCATCATCAACCGTATGAGATACATCTGGGCCAGATGTTCTAATGTGCATATCAGGCCGTGGACTTTGTTCATTCAGTTGGCGGTCACCACTTCTCATGCTATGCTGTGGCTTCTGCTAGATCTTCATTTTTTTTTGTTTTATTCTGGGGAATTTTCATGACTTCCCCTCAGTGTTATAAATAAATTCCCCCACTGGGCTCCCTTTTGGACTATAGTGTTTAAAAATGCTGCCCATGAACCACAACAATCTGTCACGCCTGGAACCTTTGTGGCTTTGCCCTCATTTTTTTTTTTTGTCATCTGCCTACTACCAGCTGTCTAACAAAGGCCTGACATTCTACAAAATAGCCGACCATTCTCATCCCGGGGTATGAAATACTGCGGTTTTCTCATAGCTCCCTGACGTCTTAAAGATGTGCACAAGGTGCCTTGTGTTTAGGCACCTGAAACCACGAAGTTAAGTTTGGAAAAAGATCATGTTTTGGATTAAAACTTTGACTGCATATTAAAAATTGGACACGGCCTCCAGGTGTAAAAAGTGAACCCCATGTAGGAGTGGCTTAAAGTGTGATACCACTGAGGGCCACCAGGGGCTGGCACCGAAAAAAAAAAAAAACCTCTAGCTTCACCAGACTCTCAATCAAAAAGAGTCAATAGCTCCCATGAAATACAAAATGAATTAATATTTTTTTTTTCATTATGGTGTAATTAGCGAAACCTCCTCCTTCTAATCAGTTTCAATACTTAATTATAAATTCAGGCACAAAGAGGACGTGCCTGACTCGCTTGACATGTGCAGTCAGATATGATCACCTCTGTCTCTTGAAAAAAACAACAGGCCGATGGCCAAAATGAACTGCCAGTTCATAAAACAACAGGTGAAGTCACGGTGGGTTGAAATAACTACTTTTGATAAATAATGCATTCCGTACCCTAAACACGCCACTTAAAATAAATCCACGTTAGTTTTGACTTCCTCACAGACTTGAACACTGATCTCCTGGGAGTCAGTTTCGTGGTTATCGCTCTTATCCTGAATTCCTTCAACAATTTGGGTTGTCATGGCACCGACACCAAAGGCGACTTTGTGAGTATTTCTGTTACACCAGTGTCTTTAGAAAAAGGGAAGCGTGTAACGCCCGGTAAATGAGAACCAGGCTATAATAACACTTGAGAACAATGTATGCCATCATCCACTACTCGTGTGTTTTAAAGCACAGCGTAACATCTGCTGCGGGTTTTTATTTCGATGAGGTTTGAGAGTGGTCTTTTATGTTTTCCTGTTTATCTTTGGGGGTTATTGATGCTCGTGGCTTTTGTTTTATTTCAAACAAACCGCTGTTGTAGCTGCTGGGTGCAGCCGGCTCTGCGCTGCATTATTGTGATCGATGGAGAAGTAACGGTGACATACTGCTTCAAAAAATATATAGATTTAGTTGAGCTTGCTGTAAATTATGAGCACTTGAGGAAACACACAATGCTTGCTCTGCATATAACGCTTTCAAAATAACCATAACTATAAGCCGTCGGCTATTTTCCAAACATTTTAAAGTCTGGAGATGTGCCATATACATGGTGTAAGATTAAATGCAGTTTCTGAGTTACTTTCACGCATCTTGAAGTCTTTGTTTGCTCTCGATTCGCTGCAGTGATGCCACACACGGAGGAGGAACTCATCCAAACCCAGCGTGAGAGCAGAGGTGCCGCTTTACAGGCGGTTATTTGTGTGTGCGAATCTGAACATTCGCGGTTTGTGATTGTGTGTGTATTTATGCACGTTTTTGGTTTTTTTTGGGGGCGTTCTAGCACTTTCACGTTCGATGGCGTTTACATGAAAGAGGAAATCACCATCGGCTTCCAGACCGGGACCCCCACCTCCCCTCCCCTCCCCTGCCCTCCCCGAGCCCGAGCCGCGGAGAAAATTAAATGAGTCGGCATGTAAAATGTATTCATTATTTGATTTCCATCTCCTGACGCCGGCCACTGAATCCCCCCTCTCTCGCTATAAGCCGGCTCAGGAGAAGTGCCTCTTGCGCACGGCTATAAGTGCACAATAACGCCGGCGTATCAATGTAATGCAGATGTTCCCGGTAGAATCCCTGTTTCAGCGCTCGTCGAGAAGCGGAATATGATGTCAGTCAGAATTGAAGATTTTAAATTTTTTTTAAATTTTAATAAGCATCACAGTCACATAGTAAATCGGGTTTACTCATGGAAAACTCTTTTTTTTTTTTTTTAGCAACGTGTAACACACAGTTTGCACTCGTGTCTGTGTTTGTTTGTGGTTTATTGTTTACTAGAGGGCAGAATTAGCTGCAAGCATCCCGAGCCTGAATTGCAGAGGCCAGCAAATATGCGAACTAATATTGACTGTATGAGTGATGGTCATATTTACCTGTTGAATGGATGGCTGCTTTGACTAATGACTACCTGATTTTTCATTTTCTTAACTCCCGACTTTGCAAGGGATGGCTGGCGTAAATTAAAATATACAGATGGGGAGGGAAGAGGAGGAGGTGGAGGGGGAGGGGCGGGAGGAGGAGGAGGTAATGGCAGATGAAAAGTGGGTAATTATTGAAAACGTCCACAAATCCTCTGCGGGCATACTTTAAGTGTAACGTTTGTCACAGCAAATAGTTGTGTTTTCTGGTGTGACGAAGATTTCGAATAAAGCGCCCCTGTTTTTTGTTGTTGTTGTTGCTGAATGCAACAATTTCTTGTCAGTTTTAATCTGTCATTCTTCACTCACAGCACTCGTCTGGTTCGCAGCCAGTACAAATAAATGAGGCGTTGCTTAAACGCCATTTCCAAGTACACTTGAAGTCGTGTTTTTTTTAATCTGTCCCGAGTAAAGCTGGAAATATTTATTTTTCTCAAGAGGAAGGCAGTTCCTGGGATTTGAGCCTCCTCCGCTGAACCAAACCACAGCGAGAAGAAGCAGGACGTACTCCTGCCGTTGGTTTTTGTCAGCAGGCAGATGCTTCATGAGAAAAGGGGTGTAATTACTTGGTTGAACACAGCAGTCTGACGGGACCAGTGATAATTGTGTGCGACTTAATTGTGATTCAAGTTGGGCTTGAATCGAGGTTTGGAGAATGTGCGTGAGGGGAATGGAAAAAGAGCTCAGGAGCGATTATATCATATTCAGGGTTGATGTTTGTGCTAATGTCCCAGTTTAGCTCTGCAGGCACTTGGGAAACTACCCAAAAGAGGGAATAAGGGTTTCCGTTGTGTGCCAAGATGAAAACGATATTTACCGTATCATTTCCCAGAATGCTACCTAAATAATACATTTTCAAGGGAATGAATCTAAAAACGAATCCAACATTCTTGGTATTTTTTGTTAGAATTTTATGAGATATTTGGGCCTCTGTTGTTGTCCACCAAAACCAAAGTTTTTCTGGCTATAAATGGCCCAAGAAGTGATCTCACAGCCTGGTCCGAACCAGACCCAGTTTCACTGCGTGAATATAGGTCCAAGGTCCAGGGGAATTGTCTTTCCATCCTACTGGACGTAGACCTCTGCTTCATTTTAACCAATCAGCACGCGTCGAAACCGGGCCACACTCTGCCGCCGCTTCAGCTACCTTCAGCCCGTGTTCACTGAAGAGTTTTTTTTTTTGCTGAGTACAGCATATATTTGTTTAACTGTTGAACACTGAACGTTCTCCTTTTTTTTTCCCCCGTCACCGCAGTTGAAAAACGTTAACACTCTGCTCGTTACTTTCACCCACCGTCCAATCACAGTGAAGGAGGGTTGGGACAAGTTGGGCTAACAACTGAAACTGGTTGCTGATTGGTCCGCCCTTCAGAGTGGCCGCGCAAACGCGAGCCGAGTTCCCAGACCGTATTCACAGCGAAGAACACTGCAGCTGGTGCAGCCGGGCGTGTTCTCGCGTGTTTGTGCAAATCATCTTGTAACCGTGATAACGCACGCTTATGAGCTCATGAGTGATGGATTTTTGCTGACCAATCAGATAAAAAGAAGTTACAACACAGATGCGTCCGTGCTTGTATTTTTTTTCCAGTTCCTCATGATATCATTGCAAGATTCTTATAGTTATGTATTCATCAAGAAGATAAACAACGATACAAGGTGCAGTAAAGTGTGATGTGATCTGCTGTCAGGGTGATGCTGTTGAAATATACAGGTATGAAGGCACCAATCATGTCCTATTTTGGTCTCTGTACTGTAATTCTCCTCCCTCCTCTCACCTAAGAGAATCCTCTTAGCAGCTCTGTCATTTTTTTTTTCTTCTTCTCGATAAGAAAAAAGCAGATGATGAAGAAGGCTGAAATGAAGTAGAAGTAGTCACTTCCATCCCTCCTCAGAATAAGATGATCCTGTGGTGAAGCAGCTCCTCCTGTCACCGATATCAAACTGCGGCGCTCGTTAGTGTGATGCATCACGTCAGGCTCTCGTCCAACGAACTGAACTGTATTTGCGGGAGTGTGGCAGCTTCCTGTCACATGCCATCAGACACATCGGGGTCCGAGTGAACATCCACTTTGTCCCCGCACTGAAACGAGCAGGGTTTGTCTCGGTCTCTGTGAGTCAGCGATCCTCATAGCTCTGCGGCACAAGATTGCCCACAATCTCCCCAGTTTTTTTTTTTTTTTTTCCTTTTTCAAACAGTACAAATCCGTTGTGGGCTGAAGAGCTGCCTTTGTTCTCTGCTGAACGGGAAAAGGCACAGGACTAAAACTCGATCTGAAGTGTGTGTGTGTGTGTGTGTGTGTGTGTGTGTGTGTGTGTGTGTGTGTGTGCGTGTGTGTGTGTGTGTGTGTTTCCTGTCAGCAAAGCCTGTAAAGAGTCCCTCCTGATATATTTATGGCATATTAGTACTATGCTGGCAATTTACTCTTAAATGCATTAGAGTCGAATTAGCATTAAACTTCAGTACACAACACATTTTGATTTCCCAGTAACTTCTGATGGATAAAAAAAGGGGGAAAACCACGATTTATCCAAACCACTCATGCAGTGGTGTTTCAGCAGGTAAACATGTTTCTACATGTCTGTGTAAAAGTTCACGTGATGTCTGGTTGAAATCAAATCATCACAGGAACATGGAGCAGTCTTACATCAAAGAAACTCAACACAAACACAAAAACATAGGAAGTTATGTCAGGTTATGTTCCTATAAATTCAAAAATGACAGACACGACACAATTTGCATGACTATTTGTCCTCTGAGATGTTTCAAGTGGTTATAATACTGCAGAGGACATTCCAGCTGTCAGCGGCAGGAATTGAAGTGCGAACAATAACAGGCAAGGCGACTTTATATATGTGCACATTTATTACCACAAAGTAAACCATACAACAAATACTAACTACGACACGCAAAACTACCACAACTAAGACACGGAAACAACACAAACGAGAAAGCAATATAATGTGAAAATGAGGCAATGACGAAAAGATTAAAAAAAAAAAATATGACTGTTGTATGTGCATGTTAGCATTAAACAGATGAGAAACCAGTCACCTGAAAGCAGCAGCTGCTGCAAGCACAGAGCTTTTAGAAAGCAGCTCCAGGTTATCAGTGAACAGAAGTTACTTAGTGCTGCGGCGATGGCAGAGATGCCGCGATAAGTCCGACGATGAATGGATCTGTTGGAAGTCAGATCGGCCGGCTTCTGTAGCGTGAGCGAGTCTTTTCAACAACAGCAACGGCTCAATGATGCATTCAGGTGATGCTCTTCCAAAGGGATGTTTTCGCCTTTGGTGGTTTTTGTTCTGGAGGATGTTTCTTACTTACTTGTTTGTGTTTCTGTGTAAGTTACTACTTTCGCCTGTTAATCCTTTTTTTGTGGGGTTTTTTTTGTGTTTTTTTTTTTTTTTTTTTACCTTGCCCTATTTGGACTCAGCTGGTCTGCTCGCATTTTTCTTTGCTCGTTAGTGTAACAGGGCTCCAGGGTTTTGTTAGTAAAAGTCTTTGGTTGCCTGAACTCCCAGTCTTGTGTGTCCTGTGTTCGTTCGGGTCTTCTTTTCTTGTGAACGTATGACAAGGTGTTACGTTGCAGGTATGATGCTCTCTGAGGCAATACGAGACTTGAGGACCCCAAAAGGGGGAGGAAAGGAAATTGTTATCACTGTTTATTCTCATCCATGCGACGGAGTAGGGATGAGACGAGTACTTGGCTGAAACAAGTGTCGGGTATGGATAATGTACTTTTAACGAGTACGAGCATCATCCGAGTAAATGTGTTAATATCCGTGGTGTTGAAGGAAGATCCTAATCGGTAGCTACTGGCTCTTTGTCCACACATCGAGGCCAGCTACGCACAGAGCCCCGCCTCCTCGCTGACACAGGAAGCAACAACAACTGGCGACTCTTCTCTGCTTCTACAGTGTCATTTCTGGCTTCAGCTCGTTTCAATTAGGTTTGTATAAAAGTCGAGTTACTTGGAGTATTTTGCTCTCAACTCATTCATTTCAGGCTTAAATGAACAACTTCAGTCCCCGCCTATTTCCGGTCTAAGCAACGGCCGCTTCTGGATTAAGCCCCACCCCTTTCGAGTACAGATACGGATACAGATCATTTTGTTGCTTTAATAGATATGGAGACCGATACAGTTAAGGGTGCGCTCGCTTGTCCCTTCTACAGAGTTTGTTGATCTCATGGCTGGGTTTGAGCTTCCAGCTCTTTAAGATAAACTGAACAATTTTCTTTGACATTTGTAAAGTACTTATCTGGATAAACACCCAAGATGAAAGGCACGGATAACCTTTTTAAGAGTAAAATAACTGCAAAATGAGTATCATGCAATCACAAAATAAGTGGAGAAAATTCCAACACAGCAGTTCACTCTCAACTTCTCTCTTTGAATGCAACGGACATCACAAATAATCGTCGGAAGTGTCATCGTGGTTTGAGAATCCTCCAGAAGCCTCACCTCACTTTCTCCAGAGGGCAAACGCTTCTCCAGATGGGCTGATTCATCAAACCCTCTGCACTACAGGAGGACTGAATAAAGTTCAAGTGCTCCAAGAAGAGCCCTTATTACAACACTCCAGCACTCATTTCCTCCCCTCGTGGCCTCTCGCCTGCAACCATAACACCAGCACCTGCAACCTGCCTCTTTTGGCCTGCACAGGTGCTCAGGCCGCACTCTCGTGCCCAAAATAAGAAAGGGAAAAAAAAAAAAAAAAAAAAAGGCAATTTTGACTTGAGGCACTTGCTTTGAATTTTACGATGTAGAATTAAAAGACTGAGGGAGGGAGATAAAGTCTTGGATTCTAATTAAGAGGAGTTTTGTGCATCCCAGGGCGAGACGATTATGGAGAATAAAAGCTTTTAACAAGCATGGCATAAGGTAATCCACAACTGTCGTCCGCTCATATCACCCATCAGGAAGTAAATGACGCCGCGGGCATGTCAGATTGATTGGCTGGCATTCAGGAACAGCACAATCAAACTGGGAGCCAGGACTGTCTGCCACCACAAGAGATCTCATAAAGACGAATAACACAGTTGAAGTAAAATTGCGTGTGACTGCTATTGTCCCGCCTGTCCCGTCCTGGCCCTCACATTGTTTCTCAAAATGTATGTAATTTTTCAAAGTAGAGAGAAGTCATTCCACCATGATGTCACCGAACTGTTTCGCTAACTGTCATTTTTAAGCCTGGACATTTCAGTCGTCACCATGTTTTGTTTTTTTGAAGCCAGAAGTGACCACATTTGGACCAGCAATTGTTTGCTTATGTCAAAGACCGCCGAAATGAAAATCAACACGAGTCAAATCCACTGATCCCGCTGAAGGTAGTCGCTTGTCTACATGTAAATAAATGCCGGCTATAATGTGCCTGTAAACTCCTGCCTTCTTCCAATCACAATAAAACGAAAAAAAGAAAAAAGATTAGGGGTACAAAGATTGATTCCTCACTAAGCTTTGCGCCAATTATGCTACGGCCAGCTTGAAAAATATAAACTTCGACATAAGGAGGGAAATAATACAAAAAGTTACATCATTCTTTTTTTTTACAAAATGACATAAAGGGTAAAATAAGAAACAACATGACAAGCTGGATCTTGTTTCAGGGAGTGACAGAGCGTAGGCGGAGTCAGAAGCCGCTAACATAGACCCCGCCCACATCTCCACACAGGTTCCCAGTCAGTCATCAATGAGCTGCGGCTAGAACACAAAAATATAGATATCAAACACACAGCAAAAAAACAGAGCGATGGGAAGAGGACGGGACTTAATATTCCCTCTAACTGTACATCTCGATGCTAAACCATCAGGTGCATAAATCATCGTGCAGGAAAGCTCATTCCTACATGGGAAACGGTTATGAATCATCCATTACAGCACATTAAATGGTTATATAATGCTATTTTCATGCTTAAGGCACTACGTAGCACATCTTTTTTCAGACAAACATATCCGTGTAGGATTTTATTTAAATGCAGTTTCGTCAAACAGAGTGGGATTATGATGTGGGTGACGCCGCGCTCGGTTAGCTGCTTCCTGTCAGTGTATTCCCGCAGTGCTCGATCTGATGGAGGCCGTAAAATGTTCTTAGGGTATGCATGTTTTTACTAGATAAAAAAAAAACAAAAAACAAAACAGAAAACATATTTTTTTCTGTCTACATTGTGCAAAATATATGCCTAGTAAACACAAAATATACTAAAAGCTTCATTCAAGACACCTAACCATGCTGGGGATGCTTATGTAGAGACGAGTTATCTCCACAATATCATGTCTTTAGAACAAATGCTTTTCTCTGGAACCATGTTTCTTACCTCCTGGGCTGATGTTTTCATGCAATTACAATTGTCAGTATCTGTGATCTCTGGATGTCCAATTGCGTGTTATCAGAATGTTCAGCCATGTCCTATAAGTAATAAACAATTTTAAAGTCGGGCACCGATCGCCTGCCTTGACGCCGACTAAAAAGCACTGATTTGTTCACGAAGAATAAGAGTCAGCTGTTCTTGTCAGCTACCGTAGCTTCACCGAAGTGATTCCTCCCCGTGATCTGATCCGACCTCTTCATCGTCATTCGTTTTGGAGCGGTGTGAAGTTGCGTGCAGGCGTCGGCACACAAACTTCAAAACCAACAAGCCGAGTACCGTCCCGTTTCCGAGGAAACCAAAAAGACAATTTGATTGTAACTTACATTTTATTGCCCAAATTTCATAATTTATACATGGGGACTCCACTTTGGGAAACTCTTACGTGATTCGTTTTAGAAACTAACAAACAACCTGAAAATTTGTTTGTGCGCGCACACACACACACACACACACACACACACACACACACACACACACACACACACACACACACACGCTCATACGTTTTACTGCGGTTAAGGACAGCAGAGTCACTCTCCTGCCTGCTATAATCCCAGGAAGGAGAATTGAGACTTTTATGCATACAGCAGAGCCACTGCAGATAACAGCATCAGAGGGCTCGCTTTAAAAAAAAAAGTGCTCCATGTGAAAGGGATTCACCAGGAATAATTGTAATGCGGCGGATCCTTCTGGCCCCTGGAATCGGTGGCATTCGAGCGTTTTTTTTTTGTTCTTTCCCCCCCAAAAAAACTGTCTTGTTCTGTACTAGAAGAAAGGTAAAGATCAGCAATGACGCTGGCGCCCTCATTCAGCGGATGATGGAAAATAAACTAGTTAAGAGTTGTATGGCTTCTGACTTTCATTTGTCCTCCTGCTGGAGCTGATTCGCAAATGAATCTGTCAGCGGTGTGTGTGTGCGTGTGTGTGTGTGTATATATATATATATATATGTGTGCGTGTGCATGTGTGTGTGTGTGTGGGGGGGGGGGCATTCTCTGCTGAGCAAATGACCGCGCAACAAAAGAAGAACCCACCAAAAGTGAATCATGCATCTCTTACTTCTGGACCTTTTACTTCATTATGTTTTTGTTGTTTTTTTCCCCATATTTCTTCGGACACCTGACAAATAATGTAACGTCACGTCAGGGCAGCATTAAAAATGTTTAAACATTAATAGTAAACCATATTCAGTAAGAATACGCGCGAACTACATGAAAATCCCGAGGCTCGTCTCCATAGTGACTGAGTCATCTGCCGTGTGAGCAGGAGCACTTGGTAGACGCCTTAAATGGTGAGAGGTCAGGCAAGGAGTTGACAGAAGCGGAATGAATGCACTATAAAGCTATAAAAGCCAGAAGTGTGCACTACAGAAATCTCCATCTTATTACAAACCAATTAGTTTCTGCAATTAAAATGATTGTCATGAACCGAGCGTGGCAATCTGCTTTATTCTGTGTTCAAAAAGGATTTGGAAATACTGAGATTTTTGTGCAGCGAAAAGTCAAACAATAACCAAAGCGAAAAATAAAATTTGACATACTTTAATTATCATATTCTATGAGTTGTGTGTGTTAAAGAAGACCTTCCCGGCTCTCCTTCTATCTGTCTCAGTTCACAGAGGGAGCCTTTCCTTTCCCAATTATGTTGTCACATATGAAAGAGGATAGTCTCCCCTTATCCAGCTTTCACTTTTCCACATCGGTCTCTGTCTTTACTTCTCCCTCTGAGCATGTTTGCTCCTTTGCCAAAAGCACATTGAATTCCTCTTCATCTCCCTTCCGTCTCCCTGTCCACGTTATCGGTTGGTAGTCTGTTAAAGAATTAAGTCTGTTTAAAGCTGCAGTAAGCATATTATATAAGGTGACAGGGGTGTGGATTTCCCTGTAGGCATGAATGTGTTGTTCGGCTTTATAGATCTGGTTGAATAGTTGAGTCAACAAACCACGTGAATTTTTCCTGAGAAACTTGCACCGCCATCTTTCCCTAGATTTAATGATTTGTTTTAATGCCCAAACACAACCAAACCTTAATAAGAGTAGCCCACAAAACGTTTTATTTTTTTATATTTTTTATGATATGTTACCGTTTTGGAGGGAAACGGCAACCTGATGGGGGCGCCAGATCGGAAAACATTCTCAGGGTTTATTTTGGAAGGCAAAAAACCCATCAAATCAGTTTGTTTGAGGAACTTGTTGGTTAACCCGTGTCTTAAAGGGAAATGTTGCCACGTTTTCAATGTTTTTTCTTCAAACTATTAGCACCGATCATATAATTTAACTTTAGCAGCTGTAGACACACAAAAAAAAAAACACTATTTTGAGAAAATCCCTCATCCAACATTGTCATTTATCACCGCCCAAACTACCTTTGTTGGCCAAAACAAAGCTTCAGGTGACAAAAAAGACTCACCCGTTGGTTTTCTGCCCTCTCCGTCCTGCTGGCATTAGTTGTCTTCTCCAGTTTATCTTTGATATCATGAAGAAGGCCTCCAGCACGTTTCTGTCCAACTGAGGAGCAATTCTGCCATGCACAGTAATGCTCACAGGGTTCTCTCGGTTGGTGTCCACAGCAGCATCCAAGAAAAACTGCCCACGCTGAAAGTCACTGCAGCAGAATGATTCGGTTTCTGTTGACAATTAGAGCCGAGGCCCCACCGGTCCCTCAGTTTCTGCATGTTACCCGTTCACCACATCCGCTCACACGGCTAACGCAGCGACATCGTCGTCCTCTCAGCTGTATTTCTTTAGCGATATAGAACAATTTAAAATGTATCCTCGTCTATTACGTCCTCTGCCCTCATAGTTTTCGATGACATCTGTGCTGTTGGAAAAGTAGCTAGTTGAATCATGAGCAAATAGAACAAGGTTTAGTTTGGTTCTTTGGCCATCCAGTCAACTCAAGTGACCTGTTGTCAATACTTTTCACTATTTTCATCACGATCCAAATCAAATGATGGCGCTGGTGCAAAAAACAACAGACTCAGCAGTTGCTTCACGACGCCTCTGAGAACTTATCAAACTGTTGTTGTTGTTTTTTTTTATACACTATATCCCTAATTAGGAAGAAGATAAGGTTGAAAAATGTGTCCTTTAATCTCTCAGTGATTCATTTGCACTGAGAGTTTCAGAACTGTTATCTGTATTAAATTAGGCCTGTTGGGTGCTTTGTGTTCTTCTAAGTGCTCCCTAACACTCCACTGCCCATTGATAAAGGTTAACTGAGAGGAAACACAAAGTGAGACATTTTCTTTCTTTCCTGGCTTACTGTCGGTTGTGTATTTTTGATACTAAAGTCACTCCTACTTTAGTTGACTTTTGAATCCCTCAAAGGCAAAAATGTAATTCATTAAATCCTTTACGAGTACTTTGTTTTGAGTATTTTCATTTGGTGAGGCATAAACGAGGCCTAATTTGTTTACGTGTGTGTGTTTATGTGCGCTTTAGAGCACAATTACTTTCCACCTAAATGTGTTTACACACTCCTTCACAGAGACGCATTGACCTCCACAAAACCATTCATCCAATTGTAAAAATCATTCTTGGTTTTGATTGAACTGGGAATAAAAGTGTGTCTATCATGCTCACGAGCACCACAGCAGAGTCCTACTGTAGATCGCAGTTTCTAACAAACCATAGTCCTAATCTCTCAACTATGTCATGACAAAACAATGATATTGGACAACTATTTCAGGTTAATTTTGGATTGTAACTTAAATTTTCCAGTGATTTCACCTCAAATACAGCAATTAGAGAAATGTGACGTTGACTTTTTAAAGGCGGCAGGTTTCAAATCTCCTCTTTTTCTTCACCTGCACAAATCTAACGAGCTGAAGAACCCCTTTGAAAGTCGGGATGCATAAAATGAAGTGAATCCGATAGTGTTTTGTTTCCATTTAAGTTCATAACTTTTGCATAGCCAATGTCATTGCTATAGGAAATAGTTGTTGATTTAAATCCCCTCTCTATTAGTCAGTTTTTGTAGGAATAATATTCATCATATTCAGAGCTTCAGTTTGAAAAAAGTCGGAACTGAACAGCGGGATAATGTATGATAAGTAAAACCTTCTGCTGGATAAATTAATAACTGAGCAGTAAAGCCCTGGTATCCAATGTGAAACTACAGGCTAAAAAGATATAAAGATGCCTATAGGCAGCAAAGATGTGAACAGAAATCAGTATTCACCGTAGACGAAACCCGACTAAGTTATATATGATAATGGAAGCAATGTAAATAAATTACTCCTTTTCCATTCATCGGTGGCCACAGGGCTCCGAGTGTGGACAGAAACCATTACAATGACAGATATGAACCAGAGCTGTATGCTCATCGCGCCCCACTGCATGCTGGGAGCCAAGCAGGCGAGGCAGCAAGTTAAAGCCGAGCTGGGAGACCTCCTGGGGAAAACAAAATATCACTGATGGAAAAAAAAAAAAAAAAAAAAGTGCGAGTTTCTGCCTGTCCCAGGACCACATTTTTACGATCACATTATATCATCTCCGCTGTGGGTTAGCGCCATGATGGAGAGGACTTTTTTTTTCTTTTGTGTGTGTGTGTGTGTGCAGATTTAGTGGTCAGGATGGTGAGGAGATGTATATTCACTTAATGGTCATTAGCCATCGGGAAAAGTGCACCTTCGCTGCTGGTGCTTTGGCACTGGTCCCAATTGGTTTGAAAACGATATCATGCCCCTCGTAGTGTCATTTGAATCCCTGTAAATGCGCTGCGCTATTAGCTTAGCCTCTAAGGAGACATAGAAGCTTAAATGATTATACAGCACAATCATATCAGTGCTAATAATCACTGCACAGCCTGTCTGTGTTTCTGTAATGTGCAAATAACTCATTGTGTAACGATGTCATTTGTATTGCTACATTTGAGTTAGATAATACAGTGTATGTATGCGTGTTGTGATTCATTTAGAAAATCAGCATTCAATATCTACAAGAATAATTACAATGTTGTCGCCATTAAAGTTTATTTTTATTTATTTTAAAACGTACTTGATTTTTTTCTTCTTTTTTTGTTGTTCGAAGTACATTTTTTGTTTGGATTTTACTTTTTTTTTTTTTTTATTTAACTTTTAAATTTGTTGGACTTCGTATGTTTGTAAAGATTTTCTTCTCATTTCTTTACATCCATTTTCTAAATATTTTTGTTTTAAATCCGTAGATTTCTTTCTGTTCTCGATTTTTTCCGTGTTTTTTTTTTTGTGCAGCAGATTCACAGATTTTCTGTAGCTCAAATCTTTCGGCGGTTGCATGAAGTGCATTTTAAGCATCAGTTTACACCAAAGCAAGATGATTTCTGCTTGTTATGAGAGTCGAATTGGGCTCCAGTTTAATTGCTGTATTCAGTTCACCGGGGCATTGTTCCTCTTCACAAAGCTGAGGAATGGCAGATGGCTAGACCCAAGATATTTACACACACACACACACACACACACACACACACACACACACACACACACACACACACACACACACACACACACACACACACACACACACACACACACACACAGAGGTACATGCATGCACAAACACAGTGTTTCTGCAACCATGGTAATTAGAACCCAGTTGTCTTTTCGACACAGATTCACCTTTTGTAGCCCTGCAAGCTATGAGCCTTTTTTTTGGTCTAAGACACACAAACACACACACACACACACACACACACACACACACACACACACACACACACACACACACACACACACACACACACACACACACACACACACACACACACAGAGAAAAAGAGCTGTCAGGTAACTAAGGGGTGAGTTATGTGACACATAAGGAAGGATCAGGAAAAAATGATACATGAGAAAGAAAGGCAAGGAAGGGAGACAAGGAGGAGAAAAGGAGCAGAATCAACCTTGTGAAACATTTCACTGTCAAAAGCTCCTCAGATTTATCAACCCAGTTTTCTTTCTGCCTCTCTTCAGATAATTGGAAGGTAGTGTGTGTGTGTGTGTGTGTGTGTGTGTGTGTGTGTGTGTGTGTGTGTGTGTGCGTGTGCGTGCGCGCAGAGCCATGGGGAGACAGAAAACATATTTTGGCAGGGCTTGACAGGTTAGACAATGGTAGAAAAAAAAAAGAACAAATGCTGTCAGGAGACAGTAGCAAGAGGACTAGAGGAGAGCTGCACTGCATACGTGTGTGTTCACGGGCGCACAACCCTGTGTGTGGGTGGAATGTTTGCATGGTTTTACATTAGCACATATTTGCGTACGGGATCTTGTGTGTGTGTGTGTGTGTGTGTGTGTGCGTGTACATTCATGCTCCTTTCATGTGTCGTCCCCGCAAACAGTGGCACCAACAGATTGTCTCCTGTTAAAGGTCACAGCTTAATTATCTGCAGTAACTCGCCTATCGATGTCTCCTTCAGTCAAGGTGCACTAAGAACTCGCGTCCACCCAAAGTTCTGAGGGAAAAACCAACAACTTAGTGTCGCCCAATGGCGCTCAAGACGTTGAACTAATGAATGGATGGGCAATTACAGTTGATTACAGAGAGCCGAAGTCACGACGTCACGTCCGGGCTGGTTTCTGTAACACAATCTTACATCTTGCATTTTTTTTATTTTTTTTTTTATTTTCATTGGTAAACTCTGTTCCCAGAATTTTCCTTCCATTTTCTAAGATAAGTCAGAACACTTTTAACAAAGTTAAACTATCACTTTGTCAGCACGTAAAAAAACTGCTGCTCCTCTGGCGGCACGTGAACATCCTTAATTGTAACATTCTTCCGTTCACAGCACATAAAACTCATCAACACTCAATCTGACTGATCAATTAATAATAATAATAATACAAAAAAAATGCTCAATTCTATTTTTCACCATTTTTTCCAGATCAATCTAAAGCTGCGTTTTTGACTGAACTACCTGACAAAAGTATTTTGCAAAACTGTGTATCCTCAAGAAATGTATGTGCAGCAAACATTACTATTTTCCTCCTCATTGATTAATGATCTAACTCTAAACTAATCTAAAGAATTGCTGGAGAAATACTCATAATTTGCAACCATAGATGGATAGATGAACGGAACACAGACTGTATATACAAGTGGATGTAGCTTCTGCGTCTAAACAATGTGGTCAATGCAAAAGAGCCTTTGACTGCAATACCACCGAGGTCCACTAGGGGCAGGCTCCCATTCAAATTGTTTCATGAAATACAAAGTTAATAACTTTTTTCCTGGAGATAATTTGGTGTCGTTTGCTGAAATCATTTCTTCTTATCACTTTTCTGGCAGTCCATCTGAAAATAATCCCATTATTAATTAAATAGCAGTGAATGGTCAGCAGGACTGGCCTTTGGCACACCAGTCAGCGCTGGTGACTCTGTGTTAGTGACTTTGTGTTTCTGACATTATTTGACATTGACTTTGGCTCAGACCTGATCAGCTCCTACTTCATCCCCACTGTGGAAATCAGCTGATGTGTTATTCATCTTGTCTAAAACAAAAACAAAAATAAAGCACGTCCTGCTGTTGGGGGTCCTCACCTATGATAGGCTGGAACAGGCTTTCTCTGCCCCCTAATAACGCACCCTCTGGCTTTCTGCATTAATTTTCAGCCCCCACCCCCCAACCCGCTGGCTGTCTTCGCTGAGTCCGAGCGTCCGGCCTGTGTGCGCTCCAGGAGGTCACCATTCTGGCGAACATGTGGGCCTGGATAAAATGGGAATTACAACCTCGTTTAATGGTGTCATTTAAAATCCCGCTGAGGCCCGAGATAGAGTGGTTGCTCCCGTCCACTCGGACCTGTCCGTTTTTGGTTTTTTTTGTCGGGTTTTCAGGAAGACGATGACGAGCTGGGTGAAACAAAAAGGCTACGGGCATGCCAACAACTGCTGCAGGGCCGTAGATACAGGTTTTTAAGATAATCCTAATGGAGTTTTTTTTTTTTTTAGAGAGTGGAATATAACAGGAAACAAAGGAGAGAGAGAGGAAAAGGTCATCCCAGCTGGCCAAAAGTATCTGAACACCTGAACAGTGTGTGGGGACACCTCAGGTTACAGCTACCGTATATGTGATGGCCGAACATATCATTTCAGAACATTGAGCACTAAACTACAAGCTCGTGCACTGTTTTAGCAATGCTTCCCACAATATTGTGGCAGTACGGCCCTGCTCCTATTAATCCAGAGATTTTCCAAACTTTTCGGACCGTGCACCATCAACCACATCTCCCAAGTACCGCTTCCCACTGCTGATATCAAATACGGTTGCCTCATAACGGCGGTTCACAAACATATTGGTGAGATCCTTGAACAGATACACAAACAGACGGACAGATGAACTTGAGATTAGATGCGAGTGGTCAGCAGAATTTGTACTTTATTACCACTTGGCCATCGCCCCTCACATCCGGTTGTGAAGGAGGGGGAAAAAATTCTTCAGAGTTCAATTTTTTTAAACTCCTAAATAGTTAACTTGTTGACCAGATTAACAGAGAAATAAAACACAAATCGTTAGTTTTGTGTCAAGTATTGCTTTCACTGATTAGGGTCAAACGGTAGGGGGGCAAATCCATCACAGAACTAACCATTTTCTTTAATGACTTATTTATCTCCCATCTTCTGTGTCGACACACGCTGTGACCAATTTGTATTTCTGATGAGCGCCAGCGAATCCAGCCACCCCCTCCGCTTAACCCACATCTGTTTGCATCATTAACATCACCTCCTACTTCCCAATTCAGCTCAGCACTCGTTGCCTGATTAAAAAAAATAAAAAAAAATAAAGAAACACTGTTTGATTTATACACTGCCACGGGCCGGCTGAGCAATCGTCCACCCCTGCTGCTGGCTATCAAGGGCATCTCTGATCTGACTATAAATAATCAATTATTTCAGCTAATGACCCTACAAGATCCCCCTTTAGACGAGGTCAAGCTTCCACTTGGCAGGCGCCGCTCGGCCCCCGCAGAGTCGACAAGCTTTCCGACATTAGCGGGCGCTGACACGTCCTCCAAGTCTCCCCGACGGACTGATGGACCAGCTCTCCTCCGCTGTGACAGGAAACTCTCGGTTGTCTTGTCAGCCCGTCCATCTTCCCCAAACAGTCAATCTGCCCTGTTCTTTATTTATTTATTATTTTTTTTAGATCAGCACTGTTGTGTTTAATTAGACGGTGGCAGAGAATATGTGCGAGAGCCATAGTGACGCGCTGCAGGTCAGGAGATCGGCGTCAGACTGTCATGTAGGGAGAATAATCATCGGCCTGTTGGCCTGCTGCGTCTTTGAGGTGGCCCACGATCGCATCTGTCTGGCATTGTTCTTATTTTCTTTCTTTCTTTTTTTTGACCTGAGTTTCTGTTTAGGTTTAGATATTTTCAGTTTGTTTGACTTCCTCAAATGTTCAGCTTTGGTTTGGTGTCTTTACAAGGAGTAGTTGAGATGGTTTCGTGGTCCCTGCAGAAAATACGTGCCTATTTATACATAAAGCAGATACAGAGCAACATTGGCATTCGTTGAGATTTGTGTTTGTGGAAAATCAGGTGAATGTTTAGTCTGCATTGCTAAACTCTCGATAGCTTTGTCCGTCTGGATGCTGTACCTTTATGCACCAGGGTGAATTGCTTCAATTGACTACATTTTCCAGCAACGGTGATCGGACGAATTTTCCCTGCTCTACGAAGCAGTCGGATCGTTCAGCGGATCAGATACTCCCATCTATGCGTCTATTTGTTGGGGATGTCTTTCAGTGACATAATCCTTTGCAATTAAATGGACCACAGGCGGTCGGTGGGACACTTTTCGTTCCTGGCAAACAGAGCTGCTGCAAAAAAGTTGGTATTTCTGGATTTACTAATTATGTTGGATTTGTATTCGTAAATCTTCTGTGTGGCCTTCTGGGAGATGAAGCAGCATTTCATTTTCAAACACAAACATGGTCTAGCTGCCGTCTCGGGTGATTGTATGATTTTGTGTGTTTGTGTATTTTTATCATTGTTTTGGCAAAAAGAAAAAAAAACATGATTTTCCAGTACTCCAACAGGGAAATGAATTTCAGATTCATCGCTGCAGAGCTTAGCTGCTCGCAGCTCAGTCTCCGAGGTTCAAGGGAGGCTTGTTTTCCAATGGCTTTATTTTTGCTGTCCCCTATTGGGGATGATAAATATGCTTGTTTTACAAAATGATGCAGTTTGAATACATAATAATAAGCCGCGCTCCGTAGTCAGGTTAATCTTTTTCAATTTTTTTTTATAATGCGGGATAGGGTTGGATTGTAAATTTGCCCTAAAAAGCACAACTGGATCTGATGAGCAACGAACATTAAGATAATAAAAATCAGCGTTGACGTAATGTGGGCAGCATGAAAGTGAACAATATGCAACTCCGACAGAATTTATGTCTTCATAACTTCCAGACACTGCTCATAGCTGAAATATTTACCAGAACTGCTATTATCTTCCTCTATGGGAGAAGCGTGGCGGCAGTTGTTAGATGGATAATGTCACGCAAGCAGTTTGAATTTGTTTCATTTATCATGTATGATGTGAGATAATTAGAAATCTGAGCTGCAGGTACGCCGATTCACGGTGACTTCTCCGTCTTCAGTCACTCACAGTTTGATTGGAGCTGGGATGAAATCATCTTTCTTTTTAAAACAAATTTTTTTCTTGTCAGAAAAATACGACTTGAATCATAAAAAAAAAAAAAATTGTCATGCACCCTCGCAGCAGCACAGCATCTCTATTAGAAGCCCTTGTCATATCCTCTGGCTGACATAGAATTCAAACAGGGGGGGCGGACATGTTTGTCTTGTCTGAGTGCAGAAGGGGGAAACAATGCCGGTCGGCTTCCTTTCCTCTCCTGTTTTCCCTTCCATCTATTCCCCGCCCCTGATTCATCTGCTGAAGTCCCCTGCATCATTAATAAACTTTATCCTCAGCGTGAACCCTGTCTGTTTGCAGATGTGGGCTCGCTGGCAGTTTAATATCTGCTGAAGTGCCGTTAAACTGAGGATTCCTCTTTTAGCAGGTAAAACGGCACCTTCTGCCGCCGTCATCTTTGACCTCTTCCAGACTTCTTTGCTTCCGCCCACTTTGACTCACTCTGCAGATGTGGGTTGATTCTCAGACACGTCTATATCGTATCAGATCGGCCAATTTCACCGTGAGCGCTGGCTCGACATCATCCTGAATTAGGGGAACTGTGAATGCTGAATGAATCATTCATGAGGGATGTTATGTCATGAAGGCTTACAAGTTTACAGCACAAAAATTATATTATTAAATCTGAAAGAAACTCTTTTTTTTCACGGCCGTTTGAGTTATTTGCCTCATTTTTTTTTTTTAGTTCTTACCCGTTTCACGAATGCTAAAGTCACAAAGAAAAATTCAGAGAGTATGTCTATAGCAACCAAAATTTGTACGTGATTAAAATCTGGCTGCCATCCCTTTCAAAGGAGCCACCCTGTGTGGCGATACAGCGCTTCCACCACTCCTGCCTTTCTTGGAAAAGTCTCTGGAACGATTTGTGCCGACACTCCCCCACAGCGTCAAAACGGAGACCCTTCAGCTTGAACTTCCTTTTGGAGAACGGAAAAACGTCGCAGGAAGCTCAATCCAACGAATTAGAGGTGGTTGGGAGCGACTATTGAGTTGTTGCGGATGAGAAACACGTGCATATTTAACGCACCGGGAGCCGATGTGATGTGACCCAAGTTCCATCCGGCGACTGTTCAGGTCATTCGCACCAAACGTTTCAACGATCTCCCCAGTGGGACCCAACATTTGATGTGTGCCTCTTTGTTCAAGTTTCAGATCCATGGTGAAACTGCAAATGTGAACGTACCATGCGGTGACAAGAACTCGTTTAACACAGTTGCCGATATTGATCAAGCAAACATGGAAAACGTAATCAGGAAAGTTATCGCTTCTTCCTGGTTCATGTGCATTATTGTTGCTGCGCTCCTTTCGTGCACAACAGGAGAATCTCGTATTAGTGACGTTTTAGCGAATACAATTAATGGCCCTCTTTGGATGAATACGGTCATACAGAGGAGTATAAAGACGGTTACGAGGGAAAAAAGGGGAAATTAACTGCCTGACTTGCCTCAGTTTTCCCTTAATGTCATTGGAACTATGACTGTGCATTTTTTCAGGGGCTCAATGATTCATGTTTCTGGCCTTTAACAAACTAAAGCAACAGATCGGGAAATAGTTTTAAAAATATAACCCAGAAGTAAAACTACTCTCAGCTATTTATCGATGATTTCATGTAGGTGGGTTAAATAACTTACCTACTCTGACTGGATGAAGTGATGCATCCAGTGGATGAGGAAAGTGGTGAAAAAGGAGATGCTAATGGTTTGCGGCTGAAAATAGTGCAGCTTAAAATAGTCATTCCCACGAGTCCACCATTCTCAGTCAGTGTTTCAGAAAACTGAAGTATCAAATGATCAGATGAAAATGTACAATTACGAAGTACCACGACATCCTGGTGCGACATTTGAAATGTGATTACAGACCTAGAATTTTAAGCTTGTTTCTTCACTTCAGTCTTCTTCCCTTAAAGGAAGTATAAAATGAAATGGAGGCATCCTGCTTATAAGTGATGTCTCTGTCGGCTTAGTTGCACGTAGCTTTAAAGCCTGTATGCCGTAGATCTTTCTTGTTGTCCGTTATTGTTGTTGTACTATTGAACACACGCAGGCCACAGAAATCCTACGTACTGCTCCGCTACAACGTTTGACTTACAGCGTCAAGTCTGTGAGTTGATGGTCTCTTAACTCAACGTGCTAAACTCACTCATTTCACTCGTGACGAATACGACCCAGCATGAATGGCAGGATGGCATTCATGCTGAGGTGGAGGTGGAGGCTCCAGTCAGGTAGGGGGAAGAGCTGGTATTTCTCTGGGTGTGTTGGTCTGTTTTAAGTGGGCCTTCCCTCGAGCCAATGGCATCATGGAAATTATATTATGTAGTGTCGTTTTTGACATTTAGGTGTCTTGCGTTGTGTCTCGTAATATGAAGTGACATGGAAAGATCTTCTTGCGACCAATATCTCTAAACTTTGCAGTTGGTTTTATGCTAAACGCCACCAATTGAAAAGGATTGTTTTCTCAAAAGTTTTAGCCAGCGTACAACCAGGCGGTATTTTGGAATAGACTATAGCGCTACTAAAAGTATTTGTAACAGTGTAATCAAATGTCATCTTTTAGGCCTTTTTTACATCTACAGTTTGTTTGATCTGGTTGATAAACCTGATGTTTTCCCTTCCCGGTATTGTTTCTTTTCAAAGAGAGAAAAATCCATGCGAGCCAAAGCGTATCACTACAAACCACACGAGATCATTCACTCTGGTCATTGGTCAGATGTGTCTGGAGCGGGAGCAAGAAAGTAAATCCGGGAAGAGGGTCAAAGCAGTGCATACTTCCGTAAGAACAACATTGTTATTCTATTTGACATAAATGAACAGTTGAGTAAATATGTGATATACCAGGAAAAACCATACCGGCAGAATAGCCAATGGACTTTGAGGAAATGTCTTTAAAATATAATACTGGTCCACAGTTTGCTTAGAGGGCTGCCAGCAGAAAACTGCACAGAAAGTAGTTAATACTGAGCATGTTCAACTCAAACTCCTCGTCTTTGGGTCAGATTGAGGTCAATCATGTTCCTGCCACAAAACAACTCCTCTCGAGTTTGTTTCGGACTCAGACCGAGACCACTTCTTCTCGAAGGTCTCAATGCAGTTGTTTGGGTTTGTATTGCAGTTCACACTTTCCAGAAAACAAAACCAGACCTAACCGTAAATAATGCCAGTGCGAAAACACCCACACCTTTTTATGCGATCAATATGACCTCGTAGTTCCATTTTATCGAATGCTGCTGCTTCCAGATGTCAAAGTGCACACTGAAGGGATGGTTTCTGTTCTTTTTGTAACCTGACCTCCAGTACATGCAGTATAGAGAGTACAGTTTGTACTGCTGCTGTACTTTAGCATTTGCATGAAATCCATTCTGGATCATGCAGTTGATTCCATCCATTATCATATTTGTGACAGCTCAGAAGCCTCTGTGTGTGGTGACAGGCTGCTTCGCCTCACAGAGTATCTTGATGGATTGACTGTCTGATGTGATCTGCAGGAACACATGTAGTCTCTCTACAATTATGGATCTGTCCGTATACTTCTACCTTCCACTGCCACAGCTAGTAATCAAACACTCTGCAGGAGAAATGAACGGCAAATTAACTTTCAGACACCAAGTTTTCAGCTCTGCTGCTCCGGCTTGTCAGTAAGTGACCTGGAAGAACTCCGGTGACCCCTCGCCGGCTCCGATTGTCGGTTGCGGCGCGCCAGACGGGTCTTGGCTGCGGCAGCGGCGAGCGACTCTTTATCAATCAGCCTCGGCATCCGTTCCAGCCTCTGCCACCTGTCCCACTCTGTCAGTGTCAGAGCGCATTTCACGAGCAGGCCAAAAGCCGGCAGCTAGATTTAGCTACTGGCTCACAGAAGGGTTTCTTCACGGGTCATTACGTACCAGAATAGTGGGCTGTTTACGAAGCCATTACCGCCGGCGCTCTGGGTGTAGTGTGTTGTTGTTTTTTTTGTTTTTTTTGGGGGGGGGGTGTCTGTTTGTCGGCTGTGTGTTGCGTTCATTTAATTATATCTTATCATCCGGGATCATGTAAGAGCAAAGTGTCCAGTTGGATGGGGGGGGAGCGCAGACTTGGCAGGGAGTCAGAGGCTTCGTCTGTGACCCACCGTCATTAAACCCTTTGTGGGCTTTGAAATCGTCCTTCATTCTCCACCAACAAAGCTTCAGGACAGGTCACAGTAAAATACGTCCTAGAAAATACATTTTCAAAATTGAATGGAATAGAATACAAGATAATGTAAACATGCAATAGTTTTCAAAGAAGGTCATTTGGTAAGAAAAGGGGCCGTTTTGCAAGAATCTGTCTGCAGAATATGGTAGCCTACTTTTTATTTTTGGATTCATGATGTAGAGGCACTTTGAAGAAGACTACCCGCTTAATGTTGCTGTGATTTAATGTCCATATTGTGGTTACCAAGGTCACCAAGAGGTCAAAATATATTTTTGAGTGGTCATGTAAAGATTAACAAGACAGATACTCGTTTTAAAAAAGAATCTTCGCTCATTTCCAAGTAAATCTTGCCTCCTTGAGGTCTCTAACAGTGATCTGAAATTATGGAAATAAAGCAATGCGTCAACAACAACAACAACAAAAATCACTTTTTGGTTGACATGCTCAGGTCTCATTGACGTGATGACGGCTCACAAGCAGATGGAGATAATTTTTAAAGGGTCACAAGATAAACTGGCTGCAACACATTTTCTTTGGTTACGGAGATGAAGAGGTTAGAAACCTCTGGATTAACACGTTCACTTCAATAGTACAATCACATTTCTTCTCAGGCAGCAGAAAAGCCGCGTGTCGATGTATAAAACACATTGAAGCATCTCATTGATTAGCTCCTTTGTGGAGAAGCATTGGAGTGGGTAATCAAGAATGCATTTCAGTTCAAAAGTGATCTGTTGTCTTCAGGAACGGGCCTCCTGGGTGACTCCATCATCCCTCAACTCCGTTTGAATGAAGACATTCATCTTTTTGCTAATGCATCAATAAAATTGCTCATATAATCGGACACTCCAGTAAATTTTGATTAAAGACCTCTAACACTTTGGCGCCTGATGGTCGTCTGAAAGGAAAGCTCCGTGTCATAAACTTGTTATACAACCCTGCGGATAAAATATAAAACACCTTCCATTATCCTTGCTTATTTCAGTCCACAAACTGAGGAGCAGCGCGTAAAATAATAATTTCCAAAGACTGAGATAAAAGCTAGCATTCAGTAATTTATCTAAAATGCTAATATTTTCTCAGGGTGAAATAAAAAAAGAAAAAAAAAAAAAAGAGGCAGAATAATTTAAGACAGTTCAATTCTGTTACATCCCGTTCCAGTGATAAGCAGGATTTATCTGCTGGTGCTGGCTTTTTGAATGCTAAGTAGTGTCATTTTTGGGTGAAGTGAATTATCTCCGGCCGTTCAACTCGAAGACACGCATAAACACAGGGGTGATAAGGACTTTTTGGACTCATGTCACTTCAAATTCCTGTTTTTAACAAGCTCTAATCTGCCTCAAGTGAAAAATTAGGACATTTTTCAATATCTGTTTTTTAAAGTGGGAGAAATATAAAGTATATTTCTGCTGATATCGCAGCATACTTATAATATTTTCTGATAACTATATTGAACTTTTATGTGCTTTGTGTATGCTGAAGACAAGGAATTAAATTAGCCTCACGTGTTCGTCTGATTGGGGCCACGTCACTCAGTGAAACATATTTGAATATGCTTCATGTGCTTAAGTTTGTGCATTTAGTAACATTTTTAAATGTATTTTAAATAATACTTTTGACTTATTTGTATCCATTTTATTGAATGGTTTAACAAATAAATGTCTAAAAGGTATTGTGTTCAATGAAAGCTACAGTTATATTTCTGCAATTTCTACCTTTAATATATTGCAAAATATGTGTTAATGCTGTCACTGCTTGTAGAGTAACTGAAAATATACTCTTTTTTTTGTTAAAAAAAAAATAGCCTCAGGGCAATGTCAACATGACTCTTGTATAGGTACTACTGCTCCTGTCAACACATACAATTCAGAAACCCCCTCTCAGCAGGATGCTCTACTTTTCTTGACCAGCACACAAGGTAGAATTCCAAGTGTTGCATACTGTCTTTAGCTTTTACCCACAATTGATACAGCCTATAGCATATAGCCTTTAAAAGTGAAACTACAGAATAAACTTCTAAATATGACTGGATTGGAAAAACTGAGGTCTGGAAACTGCTGATGTGTTGTGAGACGGGTGAACCATAAGACCGGCTGACCGACCAGCATCTGGAGTCCCTACCTCGAGTGAAAATATATAAACTCATTAAAAAAAAAGAGCAAAAGTGCAGCTGTAGGTAAAAAGGATCCAATAACATCTGGGACCTGTACAGTGGCTGCGTTTGCATATTCCCGGAGCCAAGTGACTGGAGTGAGCTCAGGGTTTATTGTATATTAGAACTAAGCAACTTTTGTTGAAGTTTTACTTTATTGATTTTTTTTTTTTCTCTATGGGGTTTGAAAACTACACTTTGCAATAGTGCAACTATTCCTGGACTGTAGGTTTGATGTCTTAAAGCAGAATAAGCACAAAGTGAGTTAAAATGACAGCAACTTGTGTGTATTAATATGACGATGAAAACGTTCCCAAGAAAAATGAAACACTTTTTTATTTCTTTTTCTATTAACCTTCCTTCACAGCAGACATTGTCTTCTTCCCAGATTCCTTCTCGCTCATGTTCTTTGTCAGTTCTTTTGTTGTCAGCTGGGGGTGAGAGCCTCTTTTTCATCAGACACCTGCCTTTTAAATTAGTCACTTTTTGCTGTGATTTCTCTCGGAAATGACTTGTGCTGACATTTCTATGCAGGCGATCCGTCTTTGTTGGCACTGTTTAATCTTGCCTTTTCCCTTGGTGCATCTGTGCTCTTCAATCATTATAAAGTCAGGAAGGGGTGCGGGGGGGTGGGGGGGGACCTGGAAAAAAAAAAAATAAAGAGCTCAATCCAGAATGGATGGAGCATTGCTGTGTCTGTTCTCATTATTGTTGTTTGCCTGTCACTGCAGCTGCTAGTTTTTTCTTTTTGACTGTCCTTTAATCACATCATCGCAGCTGTCGGTGTACTCTATCTTCCTCCCGAGTGGAAACCTCAAGACTTTCTTTGAATCCAACAATGAACACAGTTTATGTCCGAGAAAAGAAAGGTATCGACAAACAACTGCAGTTTGTGGGCTGACATTGTTACATGTTTAACGTTATACTGCATGTGGTCAGACAGAATGCCAGCCATAAATTCAACAAACAACTACTTTCTTTTTTGATTCTCATTTTCTCAAATGTTCCTTTTGTAACAATATACACTGTAATCACTGATCAGTGTCAGAGTACACCAGTCAGACTGTCTCGATATTTTTTTGTCAAGAATCTAGTGTCGACAAAGATGTCCCAACTTTTATCACCCATTTGGGTCAAGCTCAATGTATGGTGGATCCTTTATGGACATTCCCTCTCAGTGATACGAGAGCTTCCGGGTATTCTTAGTGACCCATTTCTGGAAACAACTGGACTAATATGCATTACAATTGTTATCGATGGTGCAACCAGTGCAGCACGCCAAGGCCTGATCATTGTCTAGTCCTCAGTTGATTTTGATTGGTGACATATTCATTTGATAATTGTGATATCAATATGAAAGATTGTGATAGGTACATGTACTACCTTCCCACCTATGGTTTTGAGCCACAGTCTATAAATCTTGAATTGTCTCTTGAGATGTTCAACAACTGCATGTTTTATTAAAAATCAATATCCTTTCTAACCTTCCCTTCTTTATCACTGCATCGCTGCTTTATTTTCAAAAGTTAAGGGAGAAGGCATCCTGGGAAATGCTCATTTGTTGGTCCAATGACCCTACTATTTTGTCAGATAGCAGTATTTCTCCAGAGCCTTAGAAGATATTGTACACAAAACGTAGTCCCCATGATTTGTAAACTGGCCCTAATGAGCAACAGTGCCCATAGCCTGAGGAATTCTCTAGCTTCCACTAATGTCAGGAAACATAAAACACTTGTGACACTTTTGGAATTTGAAATGTAAATGTCATCACATTTGAAGGAGTTCCCAAATGAGATCAGGTCCTAATTTGGGATGATTACAATTTTCAATCTCAAAACTCCTGTCACAAACCTGTTTGGGTTCCTTTCGCCTCAGGCTGGAGTGAGAAGGAGCAGCAGGAGGGAGATGGAAATTTGGATTCATGTCATTTTCAAAGCATAAAAGTCAGGTTTTGATGCAGAAGAGGAGAGATGGCTGCTTAAAACCTTATCCTGCAAGTAAATGAGTATCTCCCCTTAAAATGTGAATCCACGCCTCGAAAAAACAGTGATGTGATGTACATGATTACCCCCGTTTAAGATGCCAGTTTGTAGATAAAACTGTATTATACCCCGATGAGCTGATAGCACCACTCACGAATAATTCAGGAGCCTATTGTTGTGACTGAAAGGGTCGCATTTTCACCGCCGCTACGCTGTTGCTCGACTCCCAGGAGCTGATTAAATCTTTTTGTGCTCTTTCAGTTGCCGGAAGGCACTGAGGCAATGAACCGGCAACCTGTGCTTTAAAAGGTTTGAGTTTTGAGTAACAATATGTCTATTTTTCAGCATTTTGAGTAGTAAAAGGTTTCAGTGGCTGCTGCTAATTGGAAGCACGAGGACAGCCATTGAAAACATACAAATGTCCAATTTTACACATATTCTCAATAATAACTACAAATGAATTGATTGATATAATTTTTGTTTTCCAACTGTAAGTCCTGTAAAAATATGTCTATACTAACTTGCTACGCTTTTCATACAAATAAAGACTTATGCTGGCATACAACGGAAGAATGATAGCAAGGAATGTTGACAACAAAATTTTAAACACAGAATTAACCTTTAGCTGCTGCACATCTGCAGCATTATATAGGTGTTTAAAGAGGCTGTTTCTATTGAATGACTAGTTTCACTATGAGGTCTCTAGTTTTCCTGTGGTCTTATTTTCAAAAACTGTCCTAGTTACAGACCAATAGTTATTAAAAAGGTATTTCTGATATCAGTCTGATGGAGGCAGTGTGTCCTGTGTCCTTCTTGGCTTATGGAATTAAAGGTAGTTGTGAGAACAGCGACGGGCCAACCAAAGGTCACCGCTGGTGTGGATTGCACAGCTTGAATGCTTCGGTAACGGTTAGAGGCAGCTCACATCTTGTCACGGGGATGAATTCGGCACTTTCCCACTGCCCGGGGGGAATCTTCTGCACTGCAAAACGTTGAGTGTACAAAATAACAGATACAGTTTACCAAACAATACCTCTGCTGTGAAAGCCTTTTCAAGGACATTGTCTGCGTTTTCTTGAGAATGTGGGAAGTCTTCACTGAAGCTGATGATCTTTTTTTTTCTTTTTCCCCCTCAGCATTTTGCCTTTATTGGACAGCAAGCAATTAAGACAGTAAAACTAGTTCTTAGAAAAGTTTTTTTTTTTTCCTAACGCCCAACATGTGCATACTTAGTAACTCCAACCATGTGTTTCTTTTTCCAAAAGTTTCATTTTCCTGTAAATCACATGGGTCCAAGCATGCAGTAGGTTTAATTTTTGCCCACTACACGGAAACGTGTAACTTTCACGCCTAAACAGCACAACGCGTGATTATCTCACATTTTTGCTGCAGCGGACAGGCGTGTCTGTTTCACGCTCTGGTGTACTGTGATACTGGGTTGGTGAGACACATGCAACATGGTCAGAATCGAACCAGAGACATCAGACTTGTGATATGCTTTGCAACCATTTGATCAGACACTCTGCTGGACGTCTACTGTACATGTAACCACAGACTCGTTTTGGTAATACTCCAGAAGTTTGTAACTAATCAACCAGATGTTGCCAGTGACTTCTGTAAGTTGTATTTTTATGGCTCTAAAACACACATAAAAATGCTAATTGTCAGAACTCTATTAAAACATGCACATACTGCTAATTGGTACTTAACTTAATACGACTCACTCGTATAGCTGTCTTGGTAATTGTGATTTAAAGCAGTTGCTGCCTGAATTGCTCATAGTGTCGGTGTAAACTGTGCAAAATGAAAGGAAGATATTCTCTTATTAACATTAAGAGTCGTCGATCCTGCGTCACAAAATTCAGAAAGAAAGCATCACAGGTGATAAAACTCATCTTCTGACACCAGTTTCCTGCTTTATGTACTGATACTGCAGTAACCTTCAGGACTCTTAACGGGAGGTGGACAACTTTTGTCCTCTCTCAGCGTGGTGCCATTGCATAGAGCTGCAAGGTGAGGTTTCCCAAAGTGCATGCTAACTTTGGAGGGAAGGAATCTACACTGATAAGATCCACAGAAGCTGATAACAGCTAAAACTGCATTGTCGTCATGGCAGCCACCAACCTGTCCCATTAGATTAAATTATTGTTGCAGGACAAATGTGCTTTTAAAATGTGTAATTTGAGCATCCGATGGTGGGAATGTGTGCAAATCTTACTTTGGTTCTGCATGTTGAATTAATTCAAGAGATAGTATGCACCAGATATAGAATATACAGTATATATTCTATATGCTTTAAAACACAGAGAACACTTGTTTGTCATGTTACAGCCTGAATGATGGTCACATCAACATTCAGGTTGTAACTACGACTTGGGAAATTCAAGATAGTGCTAAATTGTAAAACAAAAAAATGCCTGAAAAGCAAACAAAGTTTGACACGTCGCGTCGACCATATTCAGACCTCTGAGGATACTAAAACCTATATTTACAATGCTGGATAGTCAAATAAGTACTTCTAACCCAGTAACGCCAGCTCTATCACACATTGTCGTGTTGAGTTGTTATTTGAATGTTTGCATTCGAAAATGTGATTGTTTTGTGTTTCTAAAATAACTCTCGTGTGACATTTAGACTTACTTTAAATACATGGGGCTGGGTTTTTAAGATCTTCATGCGGGGGAGTATTATTTAAAGCGCATGGCAGTTTCTTTTTTTTTTAATTTATGTCTAAATTAATAACACAAATACACAATAAAAAAAAAACTTTTTGGGATCCTTTCACTGCCACCTCCAAGAATTAAACTCGGAAACTTCTGTTTGTGATGTTGGTCCAGCTCACACAATAACCTGTGGTACAGTAGGTGTTTTTTTCTGTAATCCTCAGTGTAGCTTTTATTTGGAGTTTTGTCTTTTGGGAAATGCTGTAAACCTAGTGAGATACGCTTGTAAAATCTGCAGGTTTTGTTCAGTGTTTATTTTTGTATTCCTGGCCACTACATCACCTGTCTGGAAACGTGAGGATTTAAAAAAAAACGCCAAGTTAAGCCTTTATGCCTCTGTGGATTCATCTATATCGCCCTGATGCATCATGTTACCCCTTTACGGATTTTTCTTTTTTTTTTTATCTTTTCACTCGAGGAACCCAGACATCAAACATATACACTTATTGTGCTTTGGCTTCCACCGGATCCCTCTCCACACCATCACCCTTCTGTTATTTGTTGCTGTTCTGATCTGACTCCTAATCTAATGATGCCACAGGATACACATTGCCCGCCTGCTGCCAGCAGACGGGCAGGCCATGATGCAGAATTAATGACAGTGGTGTGGCGAACAGTTTCTCCCGGGACGTTTTATTTTCTAACATGAGAGCTCTGTGCAACACTGTGGATTCACAACTCCCTGTGGTCGTTTATCTCCAAACCTCAGCTACACTTGAACTCAGTTACTGTACCCTCCTGGCTTTATACAGGTTTGGTGAAACTATGCCACAACATTTTACTGGTTATAGAGGGGAGGAGGCTTGTGGACTTTTCAAGTGTGAGCCTGAAATAGTTAGTAGAGTATCTTTAGCTTCCAAATTGGGAAAAAGTCATTCAGGGATTTGATCCTCCCAATCATTTGATCCTGCCTAAAAATGCAACAAAGAAAATAAATACAAAGAAAAATAAGAAAGTAAATATGCACAGGCTGCCAATGTCCTGTAGGCCTAAAGGCGCATCAGCACTCTTATTATCTGTTAGTTTAATGATCCGATTCTCTTGCTTTCCTTCTGAATACTAACTATGTCTGTGGTCGCGACGCTCTTATCATCAAGACGTTTTGTAAATATGGCTTTCATAAAAGCCAGTGCACAGCTGCTGCCGTGTAATGTTTCCGCACATGTTCTTAATGCTTTCTATCTGATCATCGCCTGCTTTGCAAGTAAATAACAGCGTTGGTGGTCATTGTTTTGCCATCTTTTATTGTGTAAATCTGTCTTTCCCCTGAGTCAGTGCCCAGCTGCTGTTGCATGTGTGTGTATAGCCGATATTTAGTGCATTTTTACGTGATTACTAATCCTTTCATAGACAATTATTGTTTGTTCATGTACAACGCTTGCGACATTGAAACATGTTGTACAGCTATGATTTGTACCAAACTATATTCCTGCAAAAGATCAAAATCCTTGGACAAACTGATTATTAGAAAATGTCAAGCAAAACCTTGCCTGGAAACACAATGAGCTGCTTGACTTGGCTCAAATCACATCAACTTAGTGGGAAAGCTTTGATTATGAAGCCATAAAATTAAATTATAATGAAGTAAATGGAATTATTTTGCTTGACATGGATTTCTGAGCATTGGGGCTATACTTAGCACACACCTGAGCCTGCCTCATGGCAAAAATCTGTGCCCAGGAAATTGATATGGAAATGCACAGAAGCGAAAGCACAGTTTCCATCATTAAGTTCCAACGTGTTTTAATTAGATTTACACCTAGGTAAGGTTAATCTATGCAGCTGCATTTTTGCTAAATATAGAGTTGTACAGTAGTCAAGAGGAGGGACAAGCACTTCTGGTTCATTTCTATAAGTGAAAAAAACAAAGTAAAACAAAGATTCTGGCCACTCAGTTGGTATCTTCTATTTTTTTTGGAGTACATTTCCCTTAAAACCTGGCTGTTGTGACGAGGTTGTCATATAAGTTTATTCAGAAGAGCTTACAAACATGCGACAGTCAGCATTCGTGTTTACAATATCTGCATCTTATTCTTGATTGGGTTTTTTTTACGAATAACTGACTTGCCTTTCCAGCATCCCTCAGCAGCATCAATACATGCATTGATTAGCAATCCTCCTGTTCAGTGATAGCGCCCCGACCCCATCTGATGCTCCACTAACAGTTGGAAACAGCCGAGCAGCCCCGCCCTGCAGATCCCCCTCCCTCCCCCCAGACCGGCGTTACTGTCAGACAAGCTCTGGCATCTCGAGTTTGTTTCATTCTCAACTTTGCGATTGATGTTCACAATTGTGATACCGACTCTCATTCTGCCTGAGCAGCTCGGGGCCGTATAGATTTATCTGCGCTTCACAGTGTGGGAGAGGACGGAAAGATGGCGAATAATCCACAGCGGCTGGTAGGGCTGATGCTGTATTTTGGTTGTGTTTGGAAGTTGTGGCCTTTGTAAACAAAATTCCCATCCTGCTTTTATGCTACGGCTTATCCTCACTTTGGGCGTGTTAACGATGATTTTATTTATTTATTCATATTTCATTTGTAGCTTTGTATGAATTCTGCTTCATTTTTTTCAAAACCCTTTGCAGTGAAATTTTTAAATATGTGCTGCACTCTGGACTTGAATCGTTCATGATTCTACACAGTGACTGTAAATTAGAGGGTTGAATGTTTTCGTCTTCCCACTTCGAGCCAAATTCAAGCCCCTTTCAAACTGTAATTGGTCTTCAGGCAAGGTGACCCAACCTCACTCGCACTGGTCCAAATTACAGAGACATTTAAAATTCTGTGTGAAACTCCTTCAGAACATAAAATATGATGAGGTTAAGCAAACCATGCAGGTGAAGGGAGGAGGGGCGAATATTCGAAGAAAAACAACAACACAAGTGACCTAACGCTTGAACGTCTCCTGTGTGGACACG
Organism: Brachyistius frenatus; assembly: GCF_029030835.1. Classification (NCBI taxonomy): domain Eukaryota; kingdom Metazoa; phylum Chordata; class Actinopteri; family Embiotocidae; genus Brachyistius; species Brachyistius frenatus. Next base: position 1,634,261 of record NW_027210604.1, read on the forward strand.
CATGTAACACAGGAGCTGCTAACATGCAGCTCACGCTACTTACTCTTCCGCAAGGCTTCAAAAACTCTTCTGCAGATGAAATGCAGCAGGAGCCCGTCCGTCACATTCTCATCGGATGTTTTATTTTGTTTGTTTGTTTTTTTCATTATTTTTTCAGATGCTACATTCAAATTTGAAGTGCTGAAGCATATTCTTTGACCAGTTTCATGCAGCTGTTGATCTCTGACAGCGATGAAAATTCCACAACTACATGTGGGCTTTAATCCCAGAAGTGCAGAGTAGCCTTTGGCAGCACTCTGATGTTCAGAATATGTTGGCCGAAACATCACAGATTCTCCAAAAGGATCCAGAGCTGTGCTGCACCTGCCTGATTCTGCAACCACGCTTACTATTTTTTGATTTGCCCTTCTATGAAACACGTGATTTTTTTGCACTTGAGGTTACTTCTAATAAAACAATACAGTAACAATAATTTTAGAAACAATCTCCCAAACTCAAAAAAAAATGTTGTACGTTCTGTGGGTTTGAACAATGTCAGCATCGCGAGTTTGTATTTTGCTGCATCGTGATTGGACGCCACCTGCGCCCAATTAAATCGATTGGATGTGATTAAGAATGACGGGCATCTCTGTATCGGCCCGAGGGATTAAAACACGTTAGAGAAAAAAATAGCAACGGAGTCCAACATATTCTCCGTCTTCCACCTGGATCGAAGTGTATTGCATCCATTAGAAGCCACCTGTAGTTAAATGAATGTTTAGAAAGTTTGATTGTACCAACGCTCTAAGGATTTTCTTCCATAGAAACCAAATAGCCTTAAAAAATAGAGCTTAAGAGCTGAAAAAAAAAAAAAAAAAAAAAAAAAAGCCATCCCAGAGCGACCCAGACTTTAGTAAATTGTGTTGAAGCAACTCAGAGGTTCTATTAACTAATGGAACATAGATATGAGTTTTTGGATTGAATACCCAGTAAAAGAAAAAAAAATAAGGTGGTTAATCACTTGCTAATGCAGCTGGCCACCTGCCGTATTATGCTGCTGGGAGACAAACTGATGATCAAATACAGAAGAGAATAGGATAAAAAAATAATAATAATAATAATAATAATTCTGCTTTTGACCTCAGACTAATAAAATGACTAACATTTCAGTGTTGCGCAATAATCTGTCTCACAGAAGTCTCGGAGGCCAAAGAGGGAAAAACCTGGACTCAGATCTCGCTGAAGATCTACGTTGGAGACGATTTGACGTCACTGATGCAGTCTAAAAGAGCCCGACACGAGGAGGGAGAACAGCCCAAATCCAGGTGGGTTGTTGTTGGTTTTTTATGGTTTTGTTTCTTGCTATCTATTAGCTTCCACTAACATGGTTTACTGATTACTTTCACGGGAGAAAAAAAACTATTATTGATATTGCAGTCTGAATAGGCTTATAAATATGCATTAATATCTCAAACTGTGTCCTTGTTGTGTAATTTGAGGTTTTTGAGTGTAGATTTTGTACAACCAACACTTTTAATGGCATGCTGTTTGAGTTTTTTTAATTGTTTTTATTTTGGGGGGGTAAAGTCTTGTCGGAGGCTACAAAACCGTTTTATCCATCACCAGCAGTTTCTACATATTTTTCCAATATCAGGTGCCCGAGTTCTTTCTTTCAGTTTCTGGCTGAAAGGCTTTTGTGGGCTTCAAGGTAGAGCTATTATACGAGTTACCACTATTGTTGCCCACATCGGTGGTCATTACATTGAATGGCATCATTAGGGAAAATGACATGAATGACTAAGTACACAAAGGTCTTGGCACTTCTGACTCACAAAGATGTTGAGTTCTGAATCACATGCGCTTAGAAATTATATCCAACGTCTATATCAGACGCCCTTTATGTTTTAATCTATCAGACCCATTAACTTCCCCGTACATTAATTTATTTATTTTTTTATTTTTTTTAAATTTTAACAGCGTGTTTGTGGTTTGTGGAGTGAGACAGAGGGTTTAATACTGCTCCACATTTATGAAGTAGGTGAATAATATGCATCGTTCCAAATCCTTTGTTGCATCAACGAACGATTGTTACGGTGAAGAGAAAACACTCGGCTCATAACCGGCTGATGCTTTAGTGGCAAACAGATTGATGGTTTGCAGCGTTTGGAGTTGTGTTTTCTGTTTCAGTGTTCAGTTCATTATGTATTTTCTCTAATCGCAAAATTATAACTCATTTATCTGAACTTGAACTTGAAGTCAGATGATCACAGTTTTTTTTTTTTAAAGCTCATGCTGCCCCGAGACTTGCCGTCACATCTTCAATGTTAGTTTGGCCAAACCAGATTTTGAAATCCATCTGTTTGGATACGATTTTAGCGTCAACTGCATGTGTGTTATCCTATCTCAGCCTCTTGACCTTTGAAATGAACAAATAAAGGAATTTAACTTATCTTGGAAATTGTAGCCAGAGAGAGATCGACCTCTCCAGAAAAGAAGGATTTGTTGGATAATTAGTTAAACAAGAATCATTGAGATCAATATCTAATTCAATCGAGCTGCACCTTCCTCAAAAGTGACCTCTTAAGGTCACCAGATCTCCAACGGTCATTTGACTTTTTTACAAACCCGACTATGAATCTGATTTGGACTCGACAACCAGTAGGAATCTGTTCCTGCCTGTGATGCTTTGTGTTGATAATGACATCATACAGTATGTGATGTTGAAGGATTATTATGGTTTGACAGAATATTTTTGGATCATGTTAGATATTTCGCTGTTGTTTGGAGCACAATTGAAGTTTCAGTATTGTTTCATAAATTAGCATGAAAAGCCTTTATGTGGATATCTTTATTGTTTCAGTAAAGCGTTATTTTTAGGAGCTGTAGCGTGACCATAATAATAGCCTACGTTTCAGAGTGTCCCCATGCATGGCCCGTCATGTCTTGTCGGTTTTGATAATATTGTCAATCCTGATTGAGTAACAAATGCAAAGCTCCCAAGTTCGGCATCTTTCGCAGCTGCTTCGCCAGGGTGGGGAATACTTTCCCACCATAAACTAAGTAGTTTAAGTTGCATAAACTTAGACTTGAAACTAGGCTTTAATTGACAGTTTCTATGTGGAGGGGTGGAGAGGAAAAATATGACTCTTTGGTTTTAGTTTCATCAGCTCTTTTCTAAACGTGTTTTTAAGCAGCACACTTGTAATGCAGGACGTACATAAGCCATCGCTGAGCGGACACATCTTTTATACTTCTTCACTCTATTTTAGGTTTTTTATTCTTTTTTTTTCCCTCCTCTCCCAATCTGCAAATAGGCGTAATGAATAATTTAATCCCCATAGGTCTATATCTTGGGCAGGAAATATATTTAGTGTCTGATGGATATTAATGTTAATGGTGCTAAGCGAATTTGAATCCAATACAGCCGGTGACAATGCAATCTCCTTCAAATTTATTACACACATGCGCCACTAAAATATGGGCTGTTGTTGTTGTTGTTTTTTTTTTCCGTGCCTGAAATCAGCAGCGTGCTCATTCAGTAATCTTCAGCATATTTGTTTGTGACAAATGGCTCTCTTGGACTCAAAAGAGGAATGGAGAGCATTTGTACACAGCCAGTAGCATTCTTCAGCATTTATTACTCCGGCATTAATCTTGATCCATGTTAGAAGAGACATTTTAATCAATGTGATCCTCAGGATTTCAAGTTAGAAAATAACACCGACATGGATCTGAATGAAGTTGGGCCATTGAGGACAATATGGTCAGCAAACTGTGTGGAAATGTTAGAAACCATAGTTTATAGTCTTGTTGTTTCCAAAACTATGTTAAAGATGTAGGACATTAACTCATCGATCAATACATTCTATCAGATCTACATTTTTAGACAGTATCAGTCCAAAGTTTTGACGCACTTATCCATTAAAGGAGTTTTTTTTTTTTTTTACATTGTAAAACAAAACTGGAGACTTCAAAAATATGAAATAACACATTTGAAATGATATTGTGAGCAAACAAGTGTAAACGGGGCTTAAGAGAAATGTACTGTTTTAGATTCTTCACAGAAGCAACATGTTGCTTTGATGACAGATATACACACTCTTCATTCTGTCAACCAGAGGACCTCACCTGCAAGCTTTTTCTAAAGTCTTGAACCAGTTCTCACGTACATGGAGCACTTATTCAGATCATCTAATGCAGCGCGCCGTCACTTTGTTTTGACAAGCTTTTCTCAAACTACATAACATGTCATAAACATGTAACTCTACGGTCATGTATGTCATTCACAACACTGTTAGAAATAGGATTCAGGTTAGTTAAGTTGTCATAACAAAGAAATTGACAGGTTATGTTGTCTTTGTTAATTTCAAGTTGTCATAACAAAGACAATGTCAACTTTGTCTTAAAAGTAACATAAATGAGCCATGTCAGTCACATGGACCATTTCAAGGAAAGTGTTACTTTACAATCTTAAATATGAAACATTTTGCTTTGTTTACATTTTTGTCCCACTACATAACTCCATTTGTGTAGTGATGATAGTTTTGATGAATTCAGGTAGTGTCTGTTTCATAGTGTTCATTTAAGTCCATACTCCGGTCAGCAGTGTGCTAACGTTCACATACTGTGTTCATATACCTAATCAAACATGCATAATGCGATATTAAAACAACCTCAATAACCACTGTTAACAAGGTAAACATAAATTACATGCCTTTCTTCTGTGCAGTGTAATAATATATGTAAACAGAAAAAAACAAAAACAATACTGTAGTTTAGTTATACAGAGTGACTACAGTCCCCTATAAGTACTCAGGTGGAGCACTTTTTTAAAACTCATATAGTCTATTGTTTGTATTTAATTTAAAAGTACAAGATCATTCTTTTCTATGAGTTTTGGATCGAGTTTCCACTGGGCATCGTTCCCTTTTAAATCCCACAACTGTTTACAGTAATCAGCAGGAAGGCTCTGAAGACATATGATTGATAATCATTATGTTGACAATGACAGTATTATTTACAAAGCTTTTTCAAATGTAACATCGATTACAGACCTTCTAACTTTGAACTATTTCAGCACCATGGACAGCGACATCACAGCCCTGCATTCGTGCAGACTCTGAGGGGATGGTTTTGGGACAAATTAAAGTACATTCATTCGATAACTCTTTGAAATCAATCGCATATTCTTGGATTGATCATTTTGGGGGAACGGGGGCCAGATTTTCAGTATACATAAATTGTCAGTATCTTTTTTTTTTTTATTTTTCTTATTTTACAGTTGAGTGAAATGGTTATTTGAACAAGTGAAATTCTAATCCCTTCATGCTTGACTTGGCTGCAGCCAACAATCATATCTCAACAACAGGAATGGACAGTGTGGATGAGATTTACTATGTCCACTATTCTAACACGGACTGCTTTTACAACCTCACTGAGGCAAATAACAAAGGCAGATCATTATTTGGTATTGCTTTTGTGTTACACAATAGATTGTGTTACAATCTACTGATTTCAGGTTTGAGTATATTTGCAAACACCCGCAGCTGCAGTGTGTGTGTCATTTTCTGTTTGGGAATAGAAAAAATGAAAAGGGAGAGGGCTTTTGCCTTGGTGACACGTTATAAAGGAGCTTTTATATGCTCTATCACAATGGGCTCACACAGAAAGTGGATCATTGCACCTGGCTGCTTGTAATGGCATGCTGTCCTGAAGGACCACCAGTACCCCTGGAATCCTGTAAGACCAGCAGCTAAGACCCTGTTGGGACCCTGACAAATCCGCAGGCTTACACCGCTGCCTTTGAAGGGATAGAAATCGCTACATCACTGCTGGAGCAAGGATTGGCGGTGGGAGCCATTGTACAGGTCCTTGGTAATGCATTCATCCTGCAGCTCACCTGGATTACCGCTACCCACTGTTCGTTCTTCAAAGTTACACAGTAGTTTAAAGTTGTCTTACTGTGAAAGACAACTCTGCCATCAGCCACCTTTTAGAGGTGAAGAAGAACACTGACAACTTTTTTTCCCAAATTGGCTTAAGCTCGATGGAGGTGCAGCTACGTCATATATCTTGATCGTCATCAACCTCCTTCACACTCGAATGTTTCTCATTCTACAGTTAACTTGAATTTCTCATTCTTCCAATTTAAATGGAACTTTACTCGTGTTATTTTCACGCAGGATGCAAGAGGCTTACACCGCAGGTTTATAACCCCCGCCCCCCCCTCACTTTTTTTTCTTCTTCTAGTAGTTGTGTAATTCATTTAAAAAATACAGACACAAATTGGTGGCTTAGTGCCTAAAGCTGCGATACCACCAAGTGCCACCAGAGGTCGGCTCCAAAAAGCCTACGGCTCCGTCGACTCCCATTCAGCTTCTCTCGTGAAATTCTCACTCAATAAAATGTGTCCTGCAGTTATCTCGGTGTTGTTAGCTAAAGTCACTCCTTCTCATTAGTTTTCTGGAGGTCCATCTGAAAATAATCCCTCATTAACGGGAAAACAAGCTTCAGAAAGCTGTGTTTTGGGTGGCGTGTCTGTTTGATTGACAGGCCTGTGGTGCAGTCATGTTACAACTATCGGTAGGCGGGACGTAGTTCCGCCGGGTTTCCAATCGGATCCAGTCAGATCCACCGCTGGCTCCTCCCCCAGCTCGTCCAAATATGGTCAATTCTGGCACCAAACTGCTCCGAACTAGCAAGATGGCGCCGGCCAAAATCCGAATTTGAGGCTCTGTTATGGCTGTTCACAAACCAACAGGTGACATCACTGCCGCTTGGTCTCCCCCCCACCAGGAGTCCTGTTGGGCTGTGTCAGTGACCACACACAGATTTGTGAGTGTCTTGATTCATCCAAAAATGTTTTTTTTCCCCCCCAATTCACGATATAAATATGAATGTCCCGTATGAATGTTGCATTATCTCGGTGCGTGGTAACAAGTTCTCCTACTGGAACTGTGTTCATGGTGGATGACAGCTGAACATAATATTTGACTTTAGGGCTCAGAGTAGAAACAGCTGAAACTGACCGTATTTCCTTACCGAACCGGTGTAATCCATTTATGCATATAAATGCGAGCAGGTAGGGGAGTATTATATCTGCTCCATTTACTGTGAGGGAACAGTTCTGCCTTTGTGAACTTCTCCTTTGCAGCATTACACAGTACAAAAAAAAAAATCTTCTGACTTTGGGTACAGCTTTCTAAGGGAAACATTTGCCGACATGAAATTTGACTTTGGTGAAGAGAAGGGCAGCTTATTTTCTGCATTGTGTTCAGAACTTCACGGACAAATATCAGCGGTTATGTCTCCTCTCCCCCATTTCTCCTTTCTCCTTCCTCCTCTTCACTCTTTCTCTGTCCTACATACTTCTTCACTCCAGAACAATCTCAACACTTTTTTTTTTTATTATTATTATTATTTACCGCCTCTTTTTCTCTCAACTGGGAGTGTTCTCAGTGTTTTTCTCTCCTCTTACTTCTTTCTCCAGATATCCTCTACTTTGTTTTGTAATACATTTTCTATTTACTCCTCTCCTTTTTTCCTCCTTGAATTCACTCTCTCCTGGTATCATTGTCTGTCTGCTCGGGCCGTTTTACTTCAGTTATACCTGAACAGTCTCTCGAGACTGTGTTCGTTTATTAGAAACTTTCAAAGAGTTTCAATTTCCCCAAGCGGACCACAGCATGAATTATTACGTGCTCCATTTGGCATTCTGGTGCCACACTGCTGATATTCACTTGGATTTTTTTTATTTTTTTATTTTACAGCTCTATCAGCTCTGTTTTGCATTAGGATTTAAGGTCCTTTGGCAGGAAAAATGTTCACTGCAACAGACAACGAAGTGGGGAAACAGAGAAAGGTTTTTGAGCGTATACCCATTCATTTGCAGGTAGAGCCACACTTTCTTGTCATTTTTATTCATTCCTTCTCTCCCAAATTGCCCAGACAGTCTCTCTACTTTCCTCTTTTCACCCCAAAACCACTCAGTCTATTTCGCTCTCCGTCCACATAGCTCTCTGTCCTCGCTCTCTCTATTTTTTTTTATTAGGAATTCCACTCAGAACTTCTTATCAATTCAGCGCACACACCCGCCTTTTACCCCTGTACAAATTAATGAGAAACAGGCAGGCAAACAAACAGACAAATAAATACAAATGAAATTATTATAACAAGATGTAATACATCAAAACACAATCAAGAACGAGATGGAAAGAGCAAGCAAAGTCAAAGACAAAGTCAATCTGCAAAAATCACTAGAGGACGCCAAAAGCCACAGCAAAAAGGAAATAATTCGACAAAGGGACGATCCCCGGGTACATTTGCATGAATTATGGGACTAAAATTGAGCAAGCGATGATTGTTAGTCTCTATTAGATGGCCTGTCTCCTTCTCTCATCAGCTTGGAGCAACACGCTGAATAATCATTTGCTTCAAGGACAACAAGAGCGTCTTTAGCGAGCTCTCAGGAGGCCCGGACGATGCTTCAGGAGCATCGCCCGGCACGGGCTTACTCACCCGTGGGTGCTGGCGATCATCTCGGTCACCTCTCGCAGCACAAAGAACTTTCCAGTGAACCCTGAATCGTCTGGTTTTACCGCCTGAACCGGCGGCCCCCTGCCAGCCCAGACTTCCAAGGGGCTCGGTGCCCTTCCTCCCCGGGCCAGGAGCGGCCTCGGCAGCGGGCGGAGTGTCGTGCACGCCTGGGTGAGGAGGCCAGTTGTCAGCGGTGGCGAGGCATGTAATGCAGTTATCGCGGCCTCTTAACTTCCATCTGAGTTCCAAGCTTGCTCTCCTGGTGTGTCTTTCAGACAACTTTGAACCACTGCGGAGGGAAGCGATGTCCTTGAAGCCAGCGTTGGGGATGTTGATGGAGCAGAATGAAGATGCCTCGACAGAGGCATTGGCATTGGCGGTCGTTGCCTTGTGTTTTATTGAGTGAGGTCACACAAGGCCTGTAGTCAGACGGGGCGTGAGGACAGACAGGTGGTCATATTATATTAGAGCTTTTGGGGGCGGGGGACTGTTATTCTGCAACCTTCTCCTGTATCTTTAGGACTGTGTCTATTCGTCTGCTGTCCTTCAGGACGCTCGGGATGCTTTTATCCTTTCTGTAAACAGCAAACTGTATTTGTTGATTTTGAATTCTGTTTTTATTGTACCATGTTTTAAACCCATTTCTCCAAATGATCGGCATGTAAAGAAGCAACATAATTTGTCCTATTTGCAGTCAGATCATAATTTGAATTAGAATAAAACCTTTATCAGGGGGAAACTAGTTGCGTCACAGCAGATAACTTTCGGAAAATATTCAGAACCGCGCCAACGCATCAAATATTTATTGAGGACATTTGTGTAACTTAAGAACGCACAATAGCTGCTGAATTGAATAACAGTAAGTGACCTCTTGATAAATAAAAGCCTAATCATAAGTGTTCCACTTAAAAACAAAAGCCAGGGAAAAAAATATAAAATGAATCATAAAAAAAATGAATGAATCATAAAAAAAAAAATGAATCATAAAAAAATGAATTTAATTGGCTGATCTTGAGTTTTATTGCAGATGCCATGTCTGTTTTTGCTTGTTCTAAGGACTGATAGTGTTTTGTCGAGCCCTGGCTTTTATGCTAATTTTCATTTTATTTGGTTTATAAGTTGTTATTGTTCCTTTTTTTTTTCCCAAATGTTTTCCAAGTACTTTGAAAGTCAATTTGCCTTCTTAGGCAGAAATGTCCATTCAAGGCATTTACGTTTTATTGGGAAATCAGGCAGATGTTTCCAACAAACATTTTGGGGAATCCTTTTCACGACTGGCTTTGCTTTTCTATTAAAAAACATGGTAAATCTGAGTATTTATTTTCAGTATGACTGGCTGCGCTACATTAACCCAAGAAAGTCACATCATCCTATCTTTTAGGGTTAATAAATGGAGATTGGTCTGGACCTTTTGATAAAAATTTACTTTTCTTTTCAAAATTCTAGAATCAATGTCAGAAAAGACCTCTGTGAGTTTTGTACCGCTTCCAGTTTTTATTGGAAAATGTTTTTTTCCACTGATACATGTAGTTCATTTGAATTAGTTAATCATGAACAAGTAATGCTGCCTTCTTGGAAAATACATCTGATTTGTGCACTGATAATGGCCATGTCCTTTGGTATTACAAATTATTCATGAAAATCCTGTTGTCATCTAAAGGTGTCCTTGGATTTTCTGATTTATTCTAGAAATGAGCTTTTTCCCATCGTCGCCCCAACCGGTCGAGACACACAGCTGCCCACCTCTGAGCCTGGTTCTGTTGGAGGTTTCTTCCTGTTAAAGGGGAGTTTTTTCTTCCTACTGATGAAAGTTTTTCTCCTTTAAAGGGGAGTTTTATCCTCCTAACCGCTTACGTGTCAATTGTTGAATTGGTGGGTTCCACTAAAGTACAGTTCTGTTGTCAGGGCTTCACTGTGTTAAGTGCCCTGAAATAACCTGTGTTGTGATTTGGCGCCGTATGAATTTAATTGAAAGGGCACACAATCGAACACATACGTCCGGTACACATTCTATGCTTAAAAGGTCAAACAATCTTGTGCCGGGCAAGGCAGGTTTATTTATATAGCACCATTCAGACACTTTTTTCACAATTTAAAGTACTTTACAGAGAGTAATAATCTAATGGTCTACAAAAGATGAATGCACTTATGCACTGCTGAAGTCAGTTTAAATGAGAAAAAATGACCAAAAAAAACGGAGAATGAAAGGACGAAGGAGAAAAGATCAGACAAAAAGTGCCTCATCACCACCACCAGCGAGAGCACCGGCAGCATCCCGGTCACCATCTGTCTGTGTAATTATTAAAACACAGCCAGGCGGCTATCAGCTCGGCTGATCTCAATGTGAAACCTCGGTTACAGTGAGCAAACATGGCGGCAGGGAGGGAGCTGGTCCAGGTGTGGCAGCCAGGGACAACTGAACCAAGGGACGGTGTCGTTGCCCGCTCAGTTCAACTCACCGAGGGAGCAATTCGCTAGGTGGGTGGCGGAGGAGTGTCGGTCTCAGTGTGTGCCTTGACTTTTGTTTGAGCATTAAGAGGTTATTTATGTATGAAATGGAAACACAAGTAGGTCTGCAAGCTGCAACGGAATAATGCAAGAGTTGCTTAAAAATAAATGTCATTTTTATTCTGTGACAGAGACAAGTGTAATGAAATGATAGTGGTCATTCAAAATGGCGGTGCTTACAAAGGGGTTGCATCCGAACATGTTTTTTTTTCGGTAAAAGGGTTTTAAGTAGAATATAACATTCATTCTGCTGCTTTCCATCTTTTATACATGCTGAAATGCTTTCCGCCTGTCTGACATGCATTCGTTTGGCAAAATACACTAAAATTCTTAATGCTGTTTTTGACTGCTTCTCTTGTTTGAATGTGTCTGCCAATCAAATCAATGTCCAACCATGGAGTGGTTGGACATGTCATTGGAGAAGACAAAGACAAAGAGTCATTCAAGAACCATCGTCATAAAACTGTGTACACTATTCAGCCCTTGTCGATATTTCAATCATCTAAAATAATCAGAACTCTTAAAGCTGCCCGCAGTCAGTGTCATGAATTCCATCATTACCCGGTGATTGTCAGCTGGTTTGATGACAGTTAAAGAATTCCCAATTTTTTTACACATGAAATTTGCCAGCTCAATAGTTGAGTGATGTCAAAAACCACTTTTATCAGACTTCATATTTTGCCACAGAAAAAACAGACATTCCATCCATCTACTTTTATAATAATTCAAGTTTAACAAGAGTTTATCAAATCACACGTTTATTGACTTTATTTGAGGACTGACAAACATCTTACAATCATTATTTCACTAAGTGGACAGACTTAAGAGTTTCTACTTTGGAGATGAATGATGTCCAACACAGATGGAGCAGATCAACAGAAAGAAAAAGCATTTGCATAAAGGTTTTAGTTTCTGAATGTGATGCTATGGAAGCAATTTGTAGGGAAATAATGACCATTTAAAAAGCAGCCAGACTGAATGTAGCTAATTAGTTTTGGCCTTAGTGTGATTTTGAAGGATGCCTCAGTTGCTTACTTGCTGTTTTATTTGAGTAGTGGGAAGATGCGTTGGCAAGATTGAGAAATGGAAACAGGGCAACATGACAGGTGTGATGTTATTGACTTTACTGGAACAATTATGAAGCCACTGCTGACCTCATTATGGCAAAAATCTGTGAATCCATCAAGCCTGAGCTCAGCCTAATGATCCTAATAGACCCCTGAAGCACCAGACATTTGGACTTGTCAATCACAGGTGTAACCAATAACATTAATGATGGAGGCACTCCATTTGGTTATTCTAGATCATGCAACCTGGTATTATGTAGGCAGGCATTGCTTACTGGGACACTTTGTGGAACAGAACCATCATTAATGCAATCAGTTACAACAGTTTGTCTTCCTGGTGTTACATTTTCTGAAATGTACTTCAACTAGACAAAAAAGACGTAATAATGAATCAACCTTTGACTAATGTAGTTGTATTTTACAATATATGAGGAAACATATTTTGGAAGAATGCTGTTCACCCCCTTTAGAGCCTTGAATAATGTGGGACAAGAAGAATTGAAGTTGTTGTGTTGAGGCATTTTAACTCCTCTTGTTTAGGTTCATCCTCACATCAACCCTGTTTCAAGTAAAAATGCATATAAAACCCTACTGAACACGGCCTTTCATGAAACATACACAGTTAACAACTAGCTGCTGAACACAGACCAGCATTTAGCTGCCAAAAAAACCCCTGATAATTTAAGTCATAAGTTAAGGTTGATCAAAACATAGCTAAAAAAATGAATAATATCAAATACATTTTTCCTTCCCTGCAGGGTATTTTAATACAAAAGTGTTTGCTAATATCATAACTTTTTTTTACCTGGTTTAATTACCCCTTAGTAGCCAAAAGTAAATTATTGAATCAGTTATTATTTCTCTAAAACATTATAAATGGTCCTTTGTTTTACATCAAGACCAGTTTCTGGCTAGCCATAAACCAAAGCCACAGATAGTACTCATTTAGATTTGCCAGTGGTCAAACAAATAACAAACCAGACTTTATCGAATATTGCTGCCTAAATTATGGACACACAATTATGTACCTAATAACGAGCATGAAATTGGACACCTGCCGTTATTTTGCAGCATTTATAAAATGCAGTATTCTGGATTTTTTTTTTTTTTCTTCCAGGGTGCTATTATGTGGATAAATTTAGATATTCTGAATTCAAACACTCAATAACATAATGGACCACAGCCGGGTAATAGGGAGTGATTTTTGGACACTGCCCCAGACAACTCAAACAGAGAACCATTATACAGTTCACATTCTTCAGAATTAGTGTCGCTGCTGCTTGCCACGGTACCAGTTAACCATCGCTGGCTGAGCTAATGTTATTATGCGTTAACGACAGACGGAACTTTTGTTAGTCGTCTCCAAAAAAACACAATACTTCAGCATTAATTAGAGCACAAAATGGCTGAAGTCGTCGAGCTCCTATTCGTGTTCGCGCCGTGCGAATTTCGTGCGCGTTGCTTCGGGGAGGATGCTCTGAAAACATGAACTTCCTCGGGGACTGGGTATCGTGAGAAAAAAAAAAAAAAAAAAACTCTATAAGACGGTAACATGCTCGGACGTTATGGGAGAGTCCTGTTGGCTGCGAGCGTTTAGACTCAGCAGGGGAGACAGAGGCGCCAGTGTAACGAGAGAGAGGCCTTTCTGTGCTGTGACTCAGATGAACACAGCAGTTGTTGGGGAAAAGGTCAGGGGATTTTGTTGATATTCTGCAGCCGTGCGCTTTTTGGCAGGACACTTGACGGCACAGCGGGCACTCGAGCTTGAAATGATGTTGCTTCCTCCGGCCAGGAGGCGACGGCTCCCGTGCCACACGGCATATGCAGGACGCCATAAATCCTACAGTATAAATAAAGACCCGCTTCGCTCCACCACGTCTCACTCCTTCTGCGTCCTTATTTTTCAGTAAAAGCTGTCCTGTCTCTTTCCATTTTCACTCCTCCCACTCATTTTTCTTTCTTGTGTTTGCTCCTCGCTATCTCCCCTCTGGTTTTTCTTTTCCCTTTTCCCTTTTTTTTTTTTTTTTTTTTTTTTTCATTTTCTCCGGTGATGTAACGGCTGACGAAAAAGGTGGCAGACCTATAACCTTCAGTGTGCAATCACTTTTTAAAGCTGCAGCGTCCACCGGAGAGCAGGAAAACACCCAAATACTGTATATTTATAATACTGTCATCATTAACGTTTGCATGTTTCTCATTATTTAAAATCTGATCTTCATTTTCATCTGACTTTGCAATACTTCAAATTCCCTTCCTGGTTGGTTGTTATGGAAAAGAAAGGAAAGGTAAATCTCATTTAGTCCCAGCTTGACTTTATTAACTTCACAGCAGGCAGTGACAGAGGTTTGTCCTTTGACAGATGTTTTGAATGCCGCTTGCAGTGTTGGACCACTACCCCCCATCCTCAACACAAACACAAACACACACGCACACGCACGCACACACACACACACACACACACACACACACACACACACACACACACACACACACACACACACACACACACACACACACACACACACACACACACACACACACACACACACAAATATGCATTCCCTAATTACAGGCTTCCAACTCCCCTGCAGAGCCCCATACAGTATTCAGGCCCAGCAGGTATTTCACCCCCATTACTTTACTGCAGACAATACTTTGTTGTATATCAAACAGCAAAACAAATATGAATGTGCATACAGATGTAAATCACATTTCTCTGACGGATGGTGGAACGCTTTGATATAACCACGAAAAAACATGTTCTCTTATTTTATGTTGCAGGTGCAGCAGCATTGCTGATTTATGGGGGTATAATTCAGTGCCAATGGAGAAAGTGAAATATCTGGTATATACAATATTGGAAATGTAAAATGAGGGTGTATTTGGCATTAGCATCCCATTTTTACACGCTTCATAATAAATTTGTATTCATTTTCAATCTGCATGGTAATTAAGCCTGCACTACTTGGACATCCGGTCGTGTCCGAGGATGCAAAGAAAAGTTATCTGAAGGCAACGAAACGTGCTTGAGGTTCTTGACGACGGTTCACCTCTCATCCGAAAGCCTTCTTCAGCTCTGAACTGAAAGGGGCTTTTAGAGGAGAGGTGAAACATCTTCAATCTATCGAGTGGCCCTAATTTTCCGTCTCTTGGAGAGCTGCTGTACTCACTGCTTCTAGCTGATCAGATAAATTAGTATGATCTTGTAAAAAAAAAAAGCCCTTCAATGTGGGAATGTGTTATGCAGATCAATTAACCTTTTATCTGCACACATCGATAAAGTACTGTGTTTTGAGGCCCAATTGGTGCTCCATTATGTATACGGGTATTAACCTGACTCCGTGTGCCTCTGAAATAGTCTAGAGACTAAAATGCCTCAGTCCCTCTGGGTGTGCCTGTAGCGATAGAACCAGCAGGCTTTGAAGCCAGAATCAATCAATTGTGAATAGTACTGAGCAAACTAACATTCCCAAAGAAACAATTCCATCACATTACAATAGGCTCAAATCAAAGAATGACAAAATATGTCGCAAAAAAAAAAATAGCTTTAAAGGAATACAATCATGCACAATAATTGTGATACATTATAGTAACAGAAGACAAGTTAAGAAAAAGGGGATTTAAATCCCGACATAAGATCAAAGTGAAACTTAGAAGTGAGCAAGTGACACCTTCAGAATGAGCTTAGACAGCAGAATCTCCCCATGTCTAACTTTCACTTACTGTTTTGTGATCAGTTTTCTATGTATACTTAGATTACTTAGTATTACTTCTATTTTATTGATACGATCTGACATGTGAATCGGTTCGGCTGCCATAGCAACAGGAGATGCTGAGAGTATTTATTTACAGAGGTTACAAACTGACTCGTTTGTCTGGAACTGATTTAATTGGGTTTGAAGCATTGAGCTTTGTCGAAGTGTAACGAAGTTAAGACAGGCAGCATACTACAGTGGAGCGAGTCTTTCGGAAGTACAAGTTCAATTATAAAGCAAAAGCTTGAATACAGCCAATAAGACAGCCATGTGGCTACATCAGTCTTGGGTAGACGGCCTTAACTGCAGCCAACAAGAGTAGAGACAAGAACCGAAACACAAATTCCTTAGCTGGAGAAATCCCACTCGCTTTCCGTGCTCATTCAGAGTCTTTGCTTTCTACATTATACTGTATTATTAAAGTGACCTCTGCCAGATCATACCATATGTTTGCGGATGAGTTATGCAGATTCTCGGGACGGTGTTTGCTGCCCTTGGCCCGTTCCCACTGCAGCGGGGGAGTGGCCGAGGCAGAGCAGTTGGTCTTTTTCCAGAGGGGAGGAATTTGCATTTTAGGCAAAGCTTATTTATCAAGGCTTTTGTTCCAAGTTCCTGTCTCTTAATATCATTTCCATATCTTAACATTTAGGTAACCTTGAGACTGGCTCTGACAGCAACGTGAAACCTTTTGTTGTGCTTTAGAAGGCATAAGTTAATTTTCCAACACCTGTAAAATATAGAAAATTCAGCTGTTTAAAAAGTATATCAGCAATGGACAATATTATGTTTAATAATGAGTCTAAATGTATTCACCACTGCCACTTTTTTTTTTTTTTTAAACTGTAGGTATCTACTTTTAAAGTCAACTTTGGATGCCATTCAAACTTTGTTCATTGTAAAATACAGGATCCTCTTGAGAATGATATGTTCAGGTACAAGTCCAAATGAGGCACTAGGTAAAATATTTGTTCTTCAAAGCAGCTTACAAGTAGAAACTACATTTCAGTGGCTGTTTTAGAAGTTACAAATCGTGACCTAAAGTTTTGCCCAGATTACCAAGTCAGGGCTTTTTTAACAGAGGACATCCACTGCAAGTTAAAGTGGTTTGAAAGGGTAGCTCATTAATATCTAAAATGCCTCTCCGAAAGTGTAGACATAAACCAGTTCCTCCCTTCTATGATATGCACAGCATAAATCGCAACCCCTATACTGTGTATGTCTGGATTTACTTACAGCTGTTGCAATGTGTACCAATTCCAGTTCTCCCCTATGAAACCACTGCCCCTGTCCACAGTGGTGCATTGGGAGTGGTACTGGGAATACTGGTACAAATCCCAGCTGGCCACCATATCGGTGGACCAGTGGATTGCCAAAATATCCATAAAGCTATTACTGACCCTGTCTTACTCTTTTACCAATCGTCTCTGTGTGCCTGTCATTCAGGGTGCACACGAGAGCTTCCTGTGCCCGAAGATAAGTCCAGGGCCGAGTATCTTACCCAGTACACCACTGGTGCACCGTAACAACTGCTTGCTGTAATTTGTTGAATGAAGATTGTGATGGCCCGTTGTCGTGTCACTAGAGAGGCCTATGTTTTGTCACCATTGAAGTTGAATGCTATCGACTGGATTTTAAGATGTCTAGTATTTAGTCGATCAAATGCCACAATGAGTCACAATGTTAACGCAAGTGAAAAATAATGATTGGTTCCGCCTTGTGATTCGGATCCGCTCCAAAATTCAATGGCTTCTTCCTTGGTCCTTCCACTTAGCGTGATGCATGCTGACTGGTTAAAATGAACCCCTGGTCTATGCGCAATAGGATGGAACAACTACAAACAAATCCCAATGTAATGAATCCACAGCTATATATTCATGCAGTCAATTTGAGACTGGGTTACGCCAGGCTACCTTCCAACAACTTACATGAAAACTGGGCCATTTGTTTTTCTGTAATCGTGCTGACAAATAGACAAACAAACACCACACAGAAAGTATAACCTCTGTGAGTGCAATAATAATATCCAGAGGGCTAATGGATTTCAATAGTGAAATGAAACCCTCGTGATTTAAATGACACAGTACATAGTTCTGATAAAGGTTAGAGATATTGGTACATTTTATTGTTCTGTGAGAAACTAAACTTATGGGTACATAGTGTTAGACATTCCTCAGTGTGTAACCTGAGAAAATTCCAATGCTTTTGGCGCTCCTGACAATTTGTCTCGCCACTGGAAAATGTTGATAGGCTGAATATTTCCCTTCTTTTTGTTTTTCACCTAAGGGAAAGTCGTGTTCCCTTCAGAATAAGCAGACATTTAACTTTGAGACGCCGGATGTACATTGATTGAGATGTAATATTTGCCTCTGAAAGATTATTCTTGGAAGATTTGAGGTGATGAGCCAGGTGTCTCTTGCCTTTTTAACTTACAAATTTGCACTCTCATCGCAGAGGCAATTACCAACACTAAGAGTATGACAAGAATAGCGATATGTGAAAAGTGGTGAATTGAATGTGACAAGACTGAATAAATTGCACCACTTAGAAGCCATTTCTACTTTCAGATGTACAAAGTTACTGATGATTAGATGGCTCTGCAATACATTATTACAGGCAAGCTATTATGCTCAAGTGTAACATCCCATTTTGCATTCCCGTCTTCCATCCCAGTGGGTTGATACAACATTTTCAGCCGTTGGACTGCTGGTGAATTAATTCCTGTCATTTAGCAGACAGGAAGGAGGTTGTTTTTTTGGTTGTTTTTTGATATATATAAGTAGGACGCTGAGGCTCTTTCCAAAGTGAAGATCTGCTTGTTAATTAAACATATCAGCACCAGCTCTGCCCTCCATTCTAACTCAACTGTGGCTCCATTGCTATGCACTTGTTGTTTTTACTCATTAATACCCTAAAACAGAAATTAAACTGAGATATAATTTTTGAAAGAAGACCGTGGTCTTTCTTTATCAAATTAAACGTTTTTTTCATGAGCAGTAAATGCACACAGCCTTACTTGGTCTGTATGACAGGAAGCTGATGTTCTATAATCTTATCTTCCTTATTTTATGAGGTAGTGTAGTGTTGAGCACTGTCGCCTGGCAGCAAGAAGGTTCCTGGTTTGAACCACGGCTTGGGGCTTTCTGCGTGGAGTTTGCATGTTTTAACTGCACCTGCGTGTTAATTGGTGACTCTAACTTGGCCGCAGTTATCACTGTGCTCTGTGATGGACTGGCGAGATGTCCGTGGTGTACCCTTTACTTAAAGTCAGGTGGGATAGGCTCCAGCTTCTCCATGACCCTGATTAGGATAAACCAGGTATAGATGATGGATGGACAGTGGCGAGAGACGCATTGTTTTGTTCTGCTGCCTTACTGATTACATTAACTGCTTTTAAAGAACACAGATATATCACATTTAATACTTTTTAAGATGGAAATAATCAAAGTTCCCCCCAAAGAGATTTCAAGTCGACCTAGATTACCTTTTTGTTCGTTTCTGGTTGTGGTCCTCAGTGCTGAGACACTTACCTACCTAAAATATAGGCTTAGACTCAAACTTATATCCTCAATAAGAATAAAAGTCCAAGGCACTCTTCCTGCCTTTATAAAGATAGCTATTTCACGTAGAAATACAAAACACAAGGTACTTGTACATGTAAAACAAACACTGGGGTTACAACCCATGCATAGCAGCAACAACAGCCTTCTTCATCCAAATGTGGATGCTACCAACCTAAAATGTAGGCTTGACTTAAAACATACGCAATCAATGTCTTTATTTCATTTCAAATCCAAAATGGTGCAACACAAAGTCGAAGATTTTAAAACTGTCCAAAATACTTTTTAACTGCATCTCGATATGATCTGTTCGGTTAAACCCGAAGTCAGCTTTGACCAAAACAGAAAATCTGTTTGCTTGTATATATTCCACCAGTAACTGTTCAAGGAGTTAAAGACATGTAAGAGCTGCTCTGCTGTTTTTCGCCTTCACTGCATGGCCAACAACATGTAATTGCCTGATTCGAAAAGGGGAGCGTTTTGAAATGCGTGAAGACCTGATGACACACATTATGGTTAATTTGATGATGTAATTGGTGTGGTTTGAGGCTCAAAATTGTCTCTTCTACTCGTGTCGAAACCTGTAATATCAGGGAGAGAGTGCCACATTTCAAACACATCTTCAGAAGTGCGCTTCCAACATGAGTGTTGAACAGCTCACCTTCCACTCTCCTGTGTAGCTCAGGATGAGTTTTTGTCTTTGTCTCCTTAAGCACCCTCAGCATTGCTCGTCTCCCAGAGATACAGTAAATCAGACTAACTGCCGTTGCAGTACCGCAGCTTGAATCCACAAAATGTGACAAAGCTGAAGTGGAGAGAGGTGGCTGGGTGCGTTAGTGGGCTGATGAATAGAAATTATGTTTTTACACATATTTTTTTTTTTTTTTTTTTTTTTTGCCGTATGTGTGGAGAGGCTGATAATATCCCTATAATGAAAGTCAGTTCCGTCCGCTAACAGGATTAGAGTTGAGAAATGAGCACGCAGCATTTTCCTACAAGGTACCGAGGATTTAGTTTTAACAAGCCTCCGTCTCATAATTCTTTGTCTCATCATTTATTTTGTATTTTTTTTTTCCCGCAAATTGTCTTTGCTTTGCTTTTTTTCTTTGTTAGGGTCTGCCTCATGCATTTACAGTCATACCTGTCCCTTGGTGCAGCTGTGGCCACAGTAGAAAATGCATTTATTACACTACAACATTGGAACTGCAAAAAACACCATTCTGTTCTAACACTATTATTACATTTAAGCTGATTATGACATTCAATTTTTTTATCTCTTCAAACACCTCAACTCAGATACATTTTTCCCTAATTCAAAATCTGTACATTTCCCTCCATGGCTGTTTCTGAGGTTTGGGATTTCTGTGACACTAAAAACTGATTGTCACAAAATCTGTATGTCGACTTTGTGTTTAGATTTGAGTAATGACTGAAAAAGACGAGATTATATGTCTCTGTTTAGAGCTCATTTTCTCTGTGCTGTTTATCAGAATAATGTATTTGTCTCCGGGAACAACCCCCCCCCCACACTGTAGAGAACTTGACTGAATATACTTCCTTTATTGCCACTTCGTTTCCTTATTGTCAGCAACAGTTTAAATCTTTAGATCTTATCTTTATAGTCTATTTTCTTTTGTGTCTTGTGTTTCCGGCTACACAAACTTCATTTCCCGAGAGAATCATTAGTTTCATCTGTGATTTTTTTTTTAGCCTTCGTAAGTATGAAGTTGGCTGTGTGACACCAGAACTTTTTTTTTTTTTCCTCTATTGAATTAATTATTATTAAATTAGCAGAATGCAAGATGGATACATGAGGGAAAAGCGGGAAATAAAGGAGGACGTTTGCTGTGGTGATGTCAGTTTGGCTGAAAAGTATTTTTTCCAATTAAAGGCTCTGAACTGTGAGTTATGTGCCCCCTTTCCTTACAGTGAGCAATTCTTCCCTCCAACTCAAAGGCCACAGTTGAGCTTTATGAGACAAAAAACTCCAAAAAGGTTTTGAATGGTCTCAGATCTCATGACTGATTTGAGTAAACAGCAACACATTTTGTGCGCTTGCAGTCCGGAAGTGTAAAATAAGGTCAAACTTCCTCTCTGAGTCCTTCTGTTCTGTTCTTTCTTTTTCACCCCCCAACAACCCTCCCTCCCCCTTTTCTCTCCGTCCAACTCACTAATTACCTTTGGTTTTAAGTAGCTTCATTAATTCTGTGGTAACGATGTTGTGCTGACCACAGTGCCTGACAGTAATTTATAATTAACACATACCACTTCCGCAGTAACAGGCAAGTGCCTCAGGGTGAATTATACAGGGTTTAAAGTGTATATGAGCTCATGGTGTTGGTGACATTGTTTGAATAAAATGCTGCTCTCTGCTTTTTGGAGCAACCATCTATGAAAGAGAGTGGCAGCGAACTCAGCTGCTGCCAAAGTAATGAGATCAGCAGATATTTGATGGGCTTTAACGCAGTTGACTCAAGCAAATTTGCTGTTTGACTAGAATAAGCTCACCTGAGTTAAAGAAACCCTCAATTTTTTTTTTTTTTTTTCATTTTTGGGATTTAATGGGTCAAAGGTTACAGTTTTAGGACAGACATCAATTTTTTTCTGCCACACAAACATGCTGATCTTTTTTGTTTTTCTTTCTTGTAAAATGGTATTTACCTTTCTCATTAAGTCTCATTCTCAATTTGATGCTTTAAGAATATCAAGACCACAACAAAAAAAAAATCATCCTGGTCTCTTATACATCACATGCTTGGACAGTTGGAAAGGATAGTGCTTTTTAAAAGGTGCCTGTAGTGTCCATAACCCAATGACAGAAAGCAGAGAACGTAGAACTCCAATACGTAACTCTTTTACTGTAAAATAACAGTTTCTACCTTGACTTGTAATAGGGAGAGTGGCCCCTCTTTCATTCCCACTCCACACTCTGAAAGACTATTCTCTATATAACTTTGGTGAGCAGGTCAGGTCTTCTGGGAAAAGTACCCTCTCGGCTGGCAGCAGCTTGTTAAACTCCTCGCTGCTCTGGATGGCCAGCTAGACAGGTCAAAGAGGATGATTCTGGTCGTCTTGTTGTCAGGGGCATCGTTGCCAGCCAGCTCCAGGATCAGACACTTCAGCATCGTGTAGTCATACAATGGAGCTCTGTCGACTCCTTATGGTTACCAACTTTCTCACCAGCCTGTGGACACAGCTGGTTACTTGGTTGGTTACTTTTCCACATTCAGACAGTCAGTGTTGATTCTGTCTTATTACACGGAGAGAACAATGTTGTTTAATGCGAGATTATACGAGTTGGCTTTATTCCCTCCTGTACGCCCAGGAGAAGCAGAATTTTATGCAAGATAATTCCTTAGATTTAAATGTGTGGCCACAAAGGCAGCTGTTTCCACAATTTAGAAATTCCAGCACGTCCACAAAGAAATGTAGCTTAAAGCAAAAGATTAGCACCTTGTGCCTATCCTGAAAAAAAAACAAAAAAATAAAAACTGTAACATGTAGTAGTTTGTATCCGTATGTACAGTTTCACAATAAGATAATTTCTGTGATATTACATCACTGCAGCACTGCACTGGATGGATCCATCCAAATTTATAACCTGGTCCAAAATATGTTTATTGAATGTAACATGGCATGGGCCCAAAAAGCTCTTCAAACAGCTGTCTTGCACATGTGCACAGATTGGCATGGTCGGTCCATTTTGTTAAACTTCCTTCTTCAGTTGTTACTCTTCTTTTCTTAATGGTCTCTGGATTTCTCCGGTCTCTGAACTAAATATACATTTGTTATTCAAATGATCACTGGTTTGAGTTATGGGCCCTTTTCTTTTCGAACAGTGAACTCTTTGAACAGAGTCCTGACAGAGATGGAGCGCCGGCATAATTGTTTCATTGCTCTGTTTGAAGTAGGCCCATCCATCAGGCTGCCACGTGTCCTACGGAGAATCTGTGGATGGGATTTGGTGATGATGGGGATCTGAAGAGAGAAAATGCTGTGTATGTGAACTGTCTGGAGCGCTCCACTGACTTATATGAAATGTTTCTGCCATTGTATGGAAAGGCGGTGAAGGAAAACACAAAAAGGAGCTTTTTCTGACAGGAAGAGCTTAATAGGGAGGCAGGTTTGCGCAACAAATTACCTTTCTTCCCTTTTTTTTTTGTCACATTTGTCAAATTTGTGAGGGTAATTGCCACTAGTAAATACTTGATCGAAAAACGGAATTAATGAATAAGCACGTATACACTTTTCTAGTGCTTGTGATGAATCTATCACCTTTTCTAAGTATATTCACTTGATCGATGACTCTGCCACTGCCTCAGATGTCAGAAATGAGGCAAAGACAGGTAATCATGAAAGCAAAAAATGTGTTTGAGTCTATAAACATGGTAAAGAAAATGAAAAAGGAGTCCAAACGTTGGAGTGGTAAATCCTAATCAGTGGCAGTGACATTAGGACTTCACAAGGATTAAGTTTAAGCTTAGATCACAACTGAATTTCGTGCTAATATCAATACAGTCTTTTAAAACCCTTATTTTTACCTCCGCCAAGGAGGTTCTGTTTTTGGTAAGGTTTGTTTTTCTGTTAATTTTCGTTCAAATTAGGAGGGGGATGGAGCATGGACCATGAAATAACCCATTACATTTTAGAGTGAATCTGAATCACTTTCATTAACATTGCGAGATGTGGCATTTGGGCTACTAAATGCAATACATGATGGCAGGAAAGTTGAAGAGCGACAAAAACACAGGCCATCCTAGAAATACAGTGACTCCATGTCATAACCCACATTATTAACGGGTACCAGTAATGCTCAAGCAGTAATTATGAGCACTCGAGAGCAGTGGTTTCGTATTGGAAATGCGGTGCAATTTTAACATCGCCAGAGTTGCAAATGTATCCATACATAAATAATGGTTGCATATCATAGAAAAGCCTCAGGGAAGGTCTTAGGTCTCTGAGTGCCCTTCTAGTAAACAATGGGTCCATCGAGGTGAAATTCGTTCGAAGACTTCATGAAACAGATGAGAGTATGGGTGCCAACATTTGAGGTGCGTCAGTGGCAGTCATTGTTCCAGATAAGAGCAGTGTTTAAAGTATTCACCAGTCAACAGGCTCAGAGCAACAGACCTCATCAGACACTGACCCACTTCTCATTTTAGATATATCAAAGATACCCCTCAACAGACACCAGCGTCCCATCTCCACTAATTAAGATGCCTTAGCTTCTCCCTGTTTATTAAAATAAAGTTTTGATGTCAGAGGTAATGTGCATCAAATTTGAAGTGAATGAGCAATTTTTTTCCCCGGCTTGTTTCTGTTTTTAGAGCCTCATAGTCAAGCCAGTTTGGTTTTTAATAAGCCTGAAATACTGAAATATTTTGAAGTTTTGGGTTTCAAACTGAACTGGTCGAGTAAAAGAGGAAGCGTCACAGGTCGAGTGAGCAGGTTTCACAGTTGGCAATGTACATGTACACTCTCCAAACAAATATATCCGAAGATCAAAAGCAAAATTACTGTCAGCACATGACGGGAATGTCGAACAGAGTCTAACCAGGAATCAAGAGAGTTGGAAGGAATGGCTCAGAAAGGCTCAAACAGAGAGACAAAATCAGGCTCAGGATTAGACAGAAATGTGTTCGGAGTCCGGCTCAGACACATTTTGTAGCCGATATGAACTAAATCTGAGTCTGTTTTTCTAAGATGTGGAGACAGACAGACTTGTTTGTGAGGGCAACTGAAGGGCAGGTATAAGACAGAGACAGACACACCGGCACGGGGAAAAAATACAGACATGATATATTTACAGTAGGTGGTGCTTAACAAAATCTATTTCCAGAAAAGAAAAAAAAACAAAACACCGTTTTTACATGTTGGGCTTCTAATGAACCATTTCAATATTTATAACCACATTTTCTGTCAGTATGAAGCACCAAACTTAAAATAATGTTCCATGTGCCATCCTTTTCATAACCTATTAACATCCACAGTGTTGCTCAGAGACATTTTACCTCAAAGTCCATTCTTTCTTTATGTCTATAAAAAAAAAACTTTATAAGGCCTCCAGCTTTTTTTCCCTTCCTGCCAGCAGGATTGCAGGACAGAAACATGGCACTTATAGTCAATCTATCATCTTGGGTTGTTCCATCTGTCTGTCACTTTGACCAAGACCAAGATGGTTATAGCTGGCAACATTAAAAAAAAAAAGGTGACTGCCTTTTCCCTACCTGATGTCAAATCATATCAAAATTGGTCAAAACTGTAGTCAATGACAAGATACATCTTACAAATTGATGTCAAATTTGCAGCGAATGGCTGAATCCAAATGTCCAGACTTCACCACTCTTGCAGAATCGAAACTCACAGTTCATCCAGTCTACAAGGGTCCTCCACCAGATTTTCTGCAGACTTTGTGATTGTTCCCTTGTGGTGCAGAAACCGCAAGACTTTACAGATTTAATCACCAACAATTAACTGCAATATGGAAGCTACATTGTAGGTTTTATCATTGCCAACTATAGAAAAGCAAATCAATCAATTTAAAATTATTCTTACTGTTGCACTCTTTGGGCCTGTCTATCAGCAGATTATATCTAATGCTTTATCCTTGCAGTATCATGCCCTCGAAGACGTGGTGATGACGAGAACACATCACAATACACGGCTGAAGTCCGGGAGGGCTCGGTCCGAAATTTCAGAGGGTGGACATTTGGATTCAGCCAAAATTCAAGGTCCTAGAGGACCATAAATGCCTTTGAAGAGGGATTGGCTGCTGTTATTTAAGAGCCATGGTGGCAGGCTTTTATCCTGACTTTGAATGTGGCCATTTGGACCAGCTATAAAGACGTTTGCTTTCAAAGTATGATTGTACCTACAATGCTGCTGTAGCGGGGAAAAAAAAAAAAATCCCCCTTGTGGGATTAATAAAGTAACTATCTATCTACCACATTTCATACTCCATCATTCCCGAACAAATATTCCGATCTTTACTGTAGCGCCACCCCTCGGGTAGAAATGTTTGTGGAGAGAATCTCATAGTGACAGATTGCCTTGAAATTCATTGTATCTCCAAGTAGAAGAATTTCCTGAGCCTGTGTTGTTGCTCATAACAGGATAAACAGACCACCACTGCCCCCATCCTCATTCCAACCAGGTAGAAAATTAAATCAGTCGACATTTTGTTGGTTGTCGGTTGTTTAATGTTCGCCTGCTCGGTGCATCCTAATTTAGTCTTGTCCTCTTTCTAGTACTACTCAGAGTTTGTTGACGAGCTGAGGAGGACACCAAAGGTCGCTGTTGGTCTTTTCTGCCTCTTTGTATGAGCAGCTCTCCCTCCCTGAACTAGATTACACCATAAATCAGCAGCTTGCATTATAAACCAGCCAGTAATCCAGCCAGGAGGGAGGCTGCTGTGCTGCATGGGTTGTTGTGTATGTTGTAGTGCACGTGAGTGTGCGCGTCGGTCTATGATAGTGGTTGCCTTTCTGTAAATATGCATTGACATCTGCTTTAATTGGGATACTGACTTAATTCTGCTGTGACCTCTTCGGCTATCATACTTTTATGCAACTAAATTACATTGAGAAGTTGTTAATTCATGGAGCTGCATTTAATTTCTCACAAGAAAAGTGCCACAAATAGTTGTGTGTCCTTGAGAGAGAAGTTGCTTGCTTTGAATGCTCGCGTTCTCACATAGTGGTACGAAGTCGGTGTGAATGTCAAACTCTCAGTGCGCCACACGATGTCGGAAAGGTTAAAGAATAGAGGTTTCCGAAGCTACTGACTGTTACACCAGCGGTTATAATTACGTGGCGAGATAACAAATCTAGCACAGTCCTGATTAATCATCCCGTCCAACTGTCTTTGCAGACTTTGCAAGTACCCTAAGTGAACGATGACATTAAACAAGTTGCCTGTAAATCTTGTGAACGCAGAACCTGCGAGACTTAAATGTTTGCATCTCTCTACCTCTTTGTAATGATACAGCATCTCTGATGACAGTTCAGGAATCCACTTGCAACAGAATATGTACAATATATACAGTATATAGAGTACCCCAGGTACCGTCGACCTGTCAGTCAGCAGTCAGTCAGCAGCGGCTTCCACCTCCTCTGTCTTGTTGGTAATTCCACCACCAGGAAGATGTGTTCCTGTTGTTTGACACGAGGTAAACAGAGCAAGGCATTCTCCTTCGCTCACCGACACCGGCTGTTCAAAAGCTTACAGTTGATATTAAATGTTTTTTCCGCAGGCAGGATTCAAACTGTGCAGGTGATTTGGGATGTTGTGATTGGACATTCGGAGGGTTTGCAGGTGTTACTGTGAATGTTTTTGTTTTTCTTCTTTTTTTTTACAGGAGAGCAGTGACAGAATTCACTACAGCAGAAAGACTTCATGGATTTCTAAAGCAGTAAACGGCATTCAAAATATTCACCTCGTGTTCAAGGCAGTCATTAAAGCGGTACCGTTAATCCACTGTCGTATTACAGTTTGGAGTGATGACTGTGTCTGTCTGTACAGTCCTACTCAACTGACAGTTGTAATTTTTTGCAACCAGGGTAAGAATATCACAGTAAATTAAAAAAATCTGCTGTGCCACACTTTTTTTTTGCGGTTATAATATAATTACTGTAAAATACTGTTTGATGTATTCGGATGACAGAATTTTAATAGAGCAATTACACTTTGATTTCTACAGATAAATGGCCACCGTCCCCAACAAGTTGGATTAATAAATCATACTTATTAACTCTATCATTGCAGAGATTGAATATCTCTGAAGAAAAAAAAAAAGAGGAGGGATGCCATTATTGCACAGCAGGAAAACAATTTGAAGATGGAAGCTAAACAATAATATTAAAGAAATGTGATTAATTTATGATACAAAAGAGGTCATATTTCATAGTTGACGGAAACGGATACAGTGTAGCTTAATGAGAAGATGAAAGTGAGGAGCCGGTGTCACCTCATTCAGTTTTGTCCTCCAAGGAAATGAATATTCATAAGGATATAATCACAGAATATTAAGAGATGGAACAGACATTCTTGTTAAACTCATTATATCCGAATGGTCATTGTGGTGGAACAAAGGAGCCGCTGTTCCATGTGACGTTCATCAAATTCAGCAGTGACGGGGAACAGTTTCAATCTCAGAGAGCGGATGGGTTTCTGTGATATTTTGAGGAGACTGCAACTTAACAGTCTTCTAGTTCTGGTTGTTCAAAAGAGACTTTGTGGCATATTTTCATGCACTTTCTGCAGTTTTGTTATAAAGTGCCAATGAAACCAAAGCCATGATCAGGTGAAAGCAGGTCAAAATTCCTAATCAGTTTTGACATCAAGCTGCAAGAGAAAAATATTCCAAATCCATCCAAAATCGCATTAGGAAGTTTAGATGCTTGGATATTTTTGGTTGCACACTTCGGGCTCCCAAACCAATCAGTCCTCGTTTGAATGCCTCAGTCTGTCTGGGCACTGTTTACCACAATCCTGCCGGCTCCTTCCAGCAAGATAATGCACCATGTCGCAAAGCAAAAGTCTCAAACCGGTTTCATGAAAAATTACAGAGAGTTCAGTGGACTTCAGTTACCTCCCCAGTCAGCAGAATCCAGAACACCGTCGGGATGTGGTCGACCAGGAGATTGGCAGCAGGAATGTGCAGCTGAGTAATGTACTGTAATGATGTGATGCAATGTGATGTCAACATGGAGCAGAATTTCAGAGGAAGGTCTCCAACATCCTAAAGACTTCATGCAACAAACAACTGAGGGTATCTTGAGAGCGAAGAGAGACCCGACCACATTATTCGTACATGCCATACCCTAAATGAGCCCTCTATGAGTGTGCTTCTAAATCTTTAGGGAGATTTTCTTCTATTGTTGATTTTTTTTCTTAAAGTTCTAAACGTCAGAAAGAAGGCAGGTTATCACAAAGGTACACTTCATATTTCTTGACCTTGCCCACAATTATAAGAAACATCAAAGTGGAAAACACAAGAAAAGTGCAGCATCGCTTTTTTATAATCCCAAATCGAGTGAGGAAGTCATGTCGACTGTAGTTTTTCCCAAACGGTAGCAAAAAAAATATAATAAAGACTGTTTGGTTGACACAAAGAAGGAAGGAAGGGTTCCATATTCTATTTCTAAATGTGAACTGTTCTGTTAATATAACAAAAATCAGAGAGGAAAAAAATAAAATAATCAATCACACATCTCTCAGAAGACAGTTGTTCTGCATCATAATTTCAGAGATTGTAGAGTGGGCTTCCCCATGACAACAACAAAGATCAAAGGGTAAAAGAATATGAACAAAAAGGAAATAAATTGAGTCTAGACAGACGGGCCTTTCTGTGACTATAATAAAAATTAAAGTAGAATAAATTTGTCTCAAATACTGCATGGAGAAAGAAAGGTTTTACGTAATTATACATTGTATCATCTAATACATCAGAGTATGGAAAACAAAAATGGGAAAAAACTGCACCGGATCACACAAAGAAATAAAGGTTCCACGTCCTACTTCTTAACCTGAAGAGAGAGTAAGGAGGAGAGATTTTTTTTTTCACAATTGTAATAGAGTGGAAAACAAAAGAAGGAAATTCCTTCATGTTAAATCGAACTGCACCAAATAAAGTCAAGGAAAGGAAGGAATGATAACTTCGAGGTGAGCTTCTTACTGCCTGAAAAAAAATGATCTGCACAATCAACACATTATCTTAGTTTCGATATTTTTAAAGTCACTTAACTGTGCTTTAATTTAAAGCTCTTCACTCATGGAAGCTGTCATCATGGGCACCAGCACTTGAGAGAAACACAGCACAACTTGGCATCTGTCAGCAGCTCCAGACGTGTCCCAGTTTCATCCCACACCGCCCAAGGGGAATATTGACAACTACTCCGCATCATTAGGGGAAGTTAGCGTTGTCATGGCAGCATTCCACACCACCAGGTTCAGGCAACGGTTGGCTAAGTCTCTCACAGTGTCTCTCAGAATCTTCTGTCAGCTTCCTCCCCCCCCATCTCCATCTTCTTTCATGTCACCTCCATCTTTCTTCTCTCTTCGTCTTTCTGTCTCTTTCTCTCCCTCTGCTTAAAAAAAAAAAAAAAAAAAAAAAAAAAAACACCCTCTGAAGAACAATTAATTGAAGTTCCTTGTCCCCTTGTCGTTGCCGCTCATCATAGCAGAGCAACGATATCTAATCGTGACCTCCAAATGTTTCATCCTGGTGCCTCTCTGTTTTCCTCCAAAAACTTTCTTTGAAAGTTATCAAAGACTTTCTAAGTAATGTTAAGAGACATCGAGGAACAGAGACTGCCTTCTTTTCTTTTCTTTTTTTGACATCACTTCAAGGACCTTTTTGTGTTTTTTTCTGACGGCATGCAGGATAAATTGTCAGGAGACGCATAAGGGACAGGATGACATTCAATAACAGTCCAGATGTTGTATTTGCTGTGATACTGCGACAAAGTTTTCCATTTTTTTCAGATTGTAGTTCTGTTCAACAAAAATCCAATCATGCTGGGTTGCTCTAATAAATAGATTAAAGTATATCTCATTAATTCAACTTTTAGTTGATACAGGAGGTTAACAGGAGGAACATGAGAGCCTCAGGCATGCAGGCTCTGATTTGTAGTTGAACATTGGATTTTAATATACCCAACAGTAACTGCGTCCATATTGTTTCATTCACTTCGTCACACAGTGACAGTGAGCTATGTATATCTGGGTAATTTAAAATGTTATTTTCCTGTGCTTCTTTACTGAATAGGAAACTGACCTTATAAAATGTATGAGGTATGGTCAAACAGTTTATATTTTGCAGACACCGGCTTCAATTCCTTAATATTTGCACGCTTCATTTAGCTCAACCTCAACCACCATTGTTGGAACAACATTTTGAAACGAATGCTTGACTTTAACATTATCTCCCTTCACATCCCCCACTGGTTGCTCATTGGTCCACCCTTCAGAGTGGCTGAGCAATACTTTATGCGAGCCGGGTTTCCGTACTTATAATCGCAGCGTAAATTGAAGCTGCGAGCGATACGTGAGTGAAGCAAGGTTTTAAAACTTTGACTTTTTAAAATGGCACTGTACTCACTACAGGCTGTAATATAAATGTATAATTGCACTTTACAAAGGCAATTTCAACCCGACAACAAATTGTTTATCTGCAGCTGCAACCATGTGGTCCTTCATGCATTATCTACAGCCTTTTAGCCTTTGCAATGTTAGAGGGGCCAATAGTTTGTGTTGCTCTCTTGGCCACAGTATTTATATTGGTTGCACTTGAGGTTACAATTCAATGTAGCAACAAGTGCTTCTGTGCACCATTATCATAAATATATTCAAAGTGCTTTGATTCAAGCAGGAAGAAAGCAGTGAAATACGTTCATTGTGGGTGAGGTGCAATATTTTTCTGTGTATTTTAACTATGCTGCCATCAACCTTGATAACAGTGGGAGACTAAAAAAAGAAACACTTGAGGGTGAGAGATGTGAGTCTGTAAGCACATACGTGCTGGCTTACTTTGAAAATCGAGCATAAAAAGGCAATAAGTGCCATTTTCTCTACTTCCTTTGAAAAAAACTTATCCCGGATACCCTTGAGCAAGGTGCTCCACCTCCAGCTGAAGCAGAGCAGCTGCCGGACGAGCCCAGGTGTGTAGTTGTACCGCAGTGCTAAAAGAACACATTAAAAGCTGCAAAATAGCATTCCGGCGCCGGATGAATGACGGTAGAGAAAAACATGAAAGTGTTTTTCAGCCTGATAATGTCGTATTCATGCTCTGGATATGCATCGGCGGTTCACATCTTCAAAAGACCTCGAGGTAGTTTTCTCCATGCCTTTGTGTCTCCTCTTGGTACCACCCCCACATCTGCTGCAGAGAATTACCTCATATTAAACATGTTTTAGGGAAATAATCAACAACTGAAGACATCTAAAATGATTTAATGATTCCCAAATAATGAATTTAATATCGCAGCACGAAAGGCATTCGTGAAAAGTATTATTCATCTATTTTTTCATTATACAGTATATTTTGCATTTCACCTTCAGGTTTAAAATTCATTAACCTTGGAACATATCAACACACATAAAGTACAGTATTGATTAGACATTGACATCCAGCAGCAACTAAGTGGAATATAAACTTGATCAATTGTGAAACACTCTTAAAAAGGTAGTTTACGTTTAAGTTTGCATTTTTAAAACGTACAAACAGCTTTAGGTCAAACGTATTTCTTCCATTGCAAAGCTGCAGTAGCAGCGTCAAACATCTGTCCAGGTCTCAGCCACATGTGTTTCAGCAGCGCTCGAAACCCAACACACGGCCACTTTGGTTGCTTAAAGTGTACAAATATGCTTCGGGGTGCAGTTATATCCGTGTGAGTGACATGTGAGCTATTGCATGGCCTGTGCAGGTCATGGAACGGGCTGATTGATCAAAAATAAGCTACAGGCCTGTGGGAGACGGACGATTGAAAAATATGACTGGAATGCTTCATGTAGAAGTCTTAAAGGTCTCATATTGTAAACTCAGATCTCCCTTGCTTTTTTTGTTGTTGTTGTTTTTTCTTCAACTGTGCTGTTCGAATAAGTCAGTCGGACTTCGGTGAGTTTGTGATGTCACAATCTCAGACTCATCTGACCTACCTCGGCATGGCCCACTGTTCGACCTTTTACCTGAAGGAATAAAAGACTGGTGTAAAACGTAAAGTGTAAAATGTGGACCTTTAAGGCCCAGCCGAGCATCTTCTGGCAGGCCTCGAGTATTGACACAAGTGTTTCTTTACGCTATTCATAAGAAACTAAAACGGTGAACTCCGTTTCTTGCTTTTCCGGTGCATGTGCTTGAAAGCATGTAAAGCCTATTCACTTGTACATTTTTGGACTGCGTCCGTGAGCCCACGCAGATTTTCTGGCCGCGAGCAGCTAATTTGATGTATATTACAGACTGAACACACGGCTATGTAGACATTAAAAGCATACATTTTCTACGTTTTGAAGCTAATATGGTCAGTCCACATTTTCCGTTGTGCAGAGCTTGGAGCACGTTTTTTCACGGAGGTCAAACATCTACTTTCTTATAATGCTTCATTCCACCTGGGTTGGCTGACTGGAATACAATAAAGTCACATTAATGTTTGCATGGCAAACATAAAATCTGCTTTCCCATTGTTTGTTTTTAGTATCTCTTTATTGTGCTTGCTTATGAGATAGTTATCGTTATTATTCCAGAGCGCCTTTACCGCAGCTCCATGATAAAAAAGCCTTTTTAATTATGATTCTTTACTTTGGCTTGTAAGGTGTTTTTTTTTATTTACAAGCCCTCATATGTTTACACCAGGTTCAGCGTGACTGAGATAATCCAAAACCTCCAGAGTTAAAATGTTTTCAGAGGACAGCAGTGATAGTTAATGCAGACTTTCTGCTACCTTGTTTTAGGGTTGTTGTACTTCATTTGGTCCTTTTTCTATTTTGGTTTGAAAGCATCGCTTCACACAGTAAAATGGGACGTGGTGGTGGTGGGGGTGGCGGGGGGAGGGAAGGGGAGGGGCTATTTCAGGTCATATGTATTCACACACACACAGACAGACAGACACGGACACCTACACAGGCACATAAATCACCTAACCTCGT
This sequence comes from Brachyistius frenatus, assembly GCF_029030835.1. NCBI lineage: Eukaryota > Metazoa > Chordata > Actinopteri > Embiotocidae > Brachyistius > Brachyistius frenatus. Next base: position 1,668,305 of record NW_027210604.1, read on the forward strand.
AGGAGCACACATATGCTTTTATACACACTCAGGCACACACTGATGGGTTTCCTGGAGATTCACTGCGGCTATAAAATTATCTTGTAAAAGGGCGGTGGGGTGGTGGGGAGATGAGGGTGGTTCCCCGCTTCAGCTCTGGAGGCTTCATTAACTGAAACACACACAACACACACACACACACACACACACACACACACACACACACACACACACACACACACACACACACACACACACACACACACATCTATAGACACACAGACAGACATAAAGTGACCCCTGCAAGGAATTCATTCATTTTTATGTGCCCTCTCACTTCATGGCTATTTATTTGTTCTCCGACCCATTAGGCGAGCAGCTTTTCAGGACTCTATCCCTTTTTTAGGAGCTCTCTCTCTCTCTCTCTCTCTCTCTCTCTCTCTCTCTCTCTCTCTCTCTCTCTCTGTGTTTTATACACTGACTGGTTCTCAGTGAGAGGAGATGGTCCACTAGAAAAATGGCTATAAAAGTAACACAGTAAAGCCCTGCCTGAAGACTGAAATAATATAATATACTAGTGTCACAAAACTTTTACAAATCTCTTGTACTCCAACCTCAGCTTTGAAGAAAATCTGTTAAAATGACATCCAGAGAAAAGTCTTAGAGCTTCTGAACAAGCACTGCATGAACAATCTGTCATAAAATTACTATCTTCTCAGACTGTGCCATCTAAATATAAGAAAAAATGACTTGTTTTAGCATCGTCGGTGGAAAAATACATTTTTAAAACCCGTTCCAAATGCTGACTAGAACATGAAATCTATAGTGATTTACTGAATATCTGAACGTTGTGTAGATGTCAAGTGTATTTCTACAAAGGAATATAAGCCGAGCACAGTGTTGCCTATGCGATATCCTGAAGCTCCATTGGCCTCGAGAGTGGAGCCAAAAATATGCCTCTGTGAAGTTCTTATGACTGAATCCCTTGAAGTCGCCCACCGACTCTTCATCTGTGTTTTTGTTGCCGTGCTTTGCAAAGTCTTTTTTTTTTTTGCACTTAGCAGCCGTGGCAAGCATCATTACCATTGCTGTTATGTTAAATGGTATCAGCCACAAGATATATGTCTTCACTCTGTGAGATCAAAACAGCTTTTTTTTTTTTCTTTTTAGGCTAAGTTGTATACGGAGGCAGTTTCTTCATTTGGTTTCTTTTGGCGGCTCATTTGTGTGACTTTTTATATGCAAAGAAAGTCGCTGCTCACTCGAGACTTGTTTGGAGGGCTGGAGCTAAGGTTCAGATGTAATAATCGGAAGAGCTTCTTTTACTTGGTGTCCTTTATTATATTGTTTTTAATCCTGTCTTTGTACTCCGCCCTTCATAACTGAGGATTGACACTAAACCTCCCATCATAATGGAGTGATTGTCTGTCACTACACATTGTTGTGTTCATTTTGGTGTCTTTTGATGCTTGAAATAGGTCCCTGGCTTAAAGCTTGGTACAATATTGTAAATGAATAGACCTGTCATTCCAGGACTTCAAAAATGTTAGATTTTGCAATGGATTTTTCTCAAACAATTGCGCTGCAATTGGAAGAGTGATTTTGTTTTTTTTCCAGTCTAATTGCAGAAAAATTCATGAGGCTTTTTTTCTTTTACTATACTGTATGCACATAAACAAAGTGCAAACTCTTACATCAGATTACACTGTATGATTAGACTGATGCAGAGAAGTACCATAATTGGTAGCCTTATTCTCCTGGTGAGACCGCATTTCCCATAAACCCCATCGCTTCTGATTTTTTTTTATAGTCAACCCGGCATGTCGTTTTTGTTGATTATGTGAGAAGAGGCTAAAGAGTCTTGCTGACTGTAAATGAAAAGTTATTTTTGTTGATAGAGCAAGTTTTGTTTGGGAAGACTTATTTTGCGCCATAATGCCTTCAGCAGCGCTTCAATTGAGTACATTGACTGCAGAGAAATGATAGAAATGTTGCTGCAAGTGCAAGCTTCCACAAATATTGTGGAGATTGAATTTGCTCAAATTATTGTGATTTACTAGAGGGACTGATAAACGGACTGGAATATGAGGACATTGCGAAAAAGGGACAGCGTGCCGGAAAAAATGGAACGGCAGTTACAGTTCAATAGTCAAGTTTAGGGTTATTCATTTAAATCTCGAACTAGAACACTAGAAACTGATCACTTTCCTCAAATGAACCTTAAATGGACACAAACACGAGATCCAAGGAGTTCACCAACATAACACATGACTGCGTTAATTGTAGAGCAGTACAGAGTGCAGGACAAGCGCCGTAACATCAGAGTTCATGAGGTTAAAGACTACGCTCATGTGTAATTTCTACCTCAGTGTGCAGCTCTTGTTCAGCCACGAGTATAACAGGAAAACAAAATAAATACACAGAACAATGCTCTTTACCTCCCTCCCATCTGTTTCTAACCTCTACTTCTCACCAATGCTCGACTTTACATATGTTTTCCCCTCTTCCAAACAGAGATTTAAATTGTGATTTTTTGTTTTGTTTTTGTTTTGTTCTCTGTTGTGCATTAAGAGGTAGAAAAAAATAAGGAAATATTGATATATATATATATATATATATATATATATAAGATTAAGGATGGAAGACTGTTGTTTGACCAAAAGATTCATATTTTTGACAACAAATTACCGTTGGTTCCAAGTTTTTCAAGTTCAGGCCATGTGATACAAAAAAAGATGTTTTACTTTGGCTGGATCTCCACAGTACCGTAACGTAACTCGCGTTCGTTCCTGCTCGTGTATAACTGACTTTGGAAGGTCTCCTTAAAATTATGTTCATACTAGAAATTTAAGGCAGCGAATATGTTTTCAAGAAACATGACGCCACCTGCATACTGCAGGCAATGGTTTTCAGAAGTGTTTCTGAGCCCATGTAGTGATTTCCACTACAGAATTGTATCTGTTTTTAATGCAGTGCCGCCAGAGCACCCGAAGATCACGGCCATCTGGTATTAGATTTCAGCCTTGTTCCTTGCGTACACATATTTCTCCAGATTCACAGAATCTTTTAATGACATTATGAACAGTCGTCCTTTATGCTACGTCACCTGACGTTCTTATTAGCTCCTGCCATTATTCCTACAGGCACTAGAGGTCAGACCAGTAGTTTCATTGCACCCTGCTAGGCCATGTAATTAGGGCAGATGTATGATTGAGTAGTCTGCTAATAGTCAGAGGTGTGATACATGAGGCTGATAAAAGTTTTATCATTTGAAGGCACCATGGAAAAGTGCCATATTGTTTTATTTTATTGAAATGACGCCACAACCCCGTTAAACAAAAACCTGTATGTGATCGTTACATTTTTTGGTTGTCTGAGCAGGTGTTGTATGTGCTGTCAACCTTGTTCCTCTGGGTTCATAGTCCTCTCCTGTATATTCATGTCAGCATATTCATAGCTCGCAGTGAACCATCTGTGAAGTCGGACCATGCCAGGACAACTTTCTACCACAGTTGTATGAGCCAAGTTTGACCCGCACTGCATCAGTTTGCAAATATATGTGCATAAATGGAGGGTGGGAACTGTGTGTGACAAGACATGTTACAGAAAAGAAGAGAAACAGTGGAGGACAGTTCTTAAAAACAGATTTTTTTTTCCTTCTGTCTAAAAAAAAAAAAAAAAAAAAAAAGCACCATATGTGGTAAATCAACCTCCACTGAATGAATTAGGGTTCAAATAAATGCAATATAGCCATGGCCAGTGAACAATGCGGTGATTCAGTAAAGCAGGAATCAGCAATTTGTTCCCATAATTGACAAATAAAAGCAAAGCAGAAGTGACAGTCGAGCTTCGACAGCTTTCAGAAAAATATGATGGAGCGAGTGAGTCCTCGTGGGTGAAGTGGTAGTTTAGCCCACTTCCCCTCGATTCAACCAGCATTTCCAGTTGACCTTAATCATTCAAATGGTTGAAAGCACTCGTTTTCTTCGTCTGAGCAGGCTTGGGTAATTTTGGAGCGACTCTGTTCCGTCTGAACGAGCATTAGGATGTTACACATGATCAGTGACAGAATCGTATCGGGTCCTCCAGCCTATTTTACTTTGTAGACAAACAAATCAAGAGAGAGAAGTGAACTTTGCTGCAGCGCTGCCTCGATGGTTACAAGAAGATGGGATTGTACACCTCACCTCTGCACTCGGATTATAAATTATTTGAACTATAACACCGTTTGTTGTTGACCTTTTAAAGTTCACCCAATTTGAATTTGGTTGACTGAGTTACTTAAAGCAAGGATATTTGATTAGCCTTCTTTAAGTATGTATTGGCTTTTTAGCTTTGAGGTTGCTTCTTTATTAGAAAACCAAAATAAAGAAGGTAATATCTTGAGATTTCGTCAATTCATTCAACATGTTGTCTTTGTATTTTGAGATTGAATAAGTCGTCAGTTTTCTGTATGTGAGACCCTCCCCATATTGTTTGTGTTTGGCCTCAGGTCTGTTGTTTCCAGAGTGAATGACAGGATGAGCAACAAAAAGCTTTGGGAATCTATCCTCTCGCAACAGATGTTGATTTTTATACTTAGTAAATGTCAACTTTGATGACATCGGTGGCCGAGTTTCACAGGACGGAGCGGTGGGTTGAGTTGTTTCGGTTGGGCTTTGGTAAGTTCATAGACTGTCATCAGATTAGTGACAGAAATCACTCTGTTACTGCTGAGACTGAGGACATTTAAGGAAAGCATTGATTACAACTTTGAAAGCCACCTGCCTTGACATTTTACAATCAATTAGAATTGATCTGTGATGGTATCTTCACTGCCATGCTACCTTCACCGTTCTGCACATCGCAAATAATCACCGGAAAGTGCCTCGGTCTTTTTGAAACATGTCTGTAGAGGTACTCAGTCCTCACTTCTTTAGTTTCTAGAAGATGTTTAGTTTTTAAGCCGAAAGGCGTCCTCAGTTGTGACCGAGTGGAAGGAGAGTTGTTTAAGTCACCCACTCTCCCATCCTGTTGCTCGTTTAGTCACAGTCGTCATTGTGTGAATAGTTTTTGGGTCATAGGCTCACCTGGCCGTCATATGAGTGGTTAGGTGCCTGGTGTGAATGGGTGTCTTCCTTGATGGGGATCACTTGTAAGTGGCTGATAAGTTTGCATCTTTGACCACCCCCTCTGTTCAGTAATGGTCTTTCCAGTTTGACATTGACCACTTCCTTCACTCCTCTTTCAAAACCATCGGTCTTTCCTGGCTAAAATGTGTACATTACTGTCCTCAAATGAGTGTCCATTGTCCTTCAGATAAAGACAGACCGCAGATGGAGTCCTGTCAGGAGGAGTTGACTCCTCTGTGTTGTCCCATCTTTTTGAAAATACAGTTGCGCTGTTCTGGTTTGAAATTAAAAATAAAGATCTTGAAAATCTTTTTTTCCGCCTTAGTGTAAGATTATCATAACTTGAATTATTAATGACTGAATCTGTTTGGTTGTTTTTCTACTTTGACGTTTAATTGTTGTTCCACTTGAAGAATTCAAAAGCGGGAAGAATATAGTTTAATCAAATCCAATTGAATTGAGTGAAGGCTACAGTGAATATGAGCTTTAATGATGCACCATAGCTTTTTCTGGAGGAAAGTCTAACTGAATTACAGTGGGATTTATGTTTCACGCTGCTAGAAGGAGAGTGAGACAAGATACAGACAGGAGACATTGACAGAAAAGAAAAGAAAAGAGGAGCAGAAGAACGAGGTTAAACAAAAAAGAGGAGGAAAGGAAAGTGTTAAGAATAAATAAAAACAAAAAGGAAGAATGCAAAGTTAAAGGGAAGAGTAGAGCAGAGTAGAAAGAGCCCAATGATGGCAGGGATTCAGAGTTGGTGCTGGAGGGGGGAGGAGGGCGGTGGGGGGGGGGATTCCCAGACCACCGCTGTGACCTTCTGTCCCACAATCCATCAGGGCGTCGGAGGCCGCATGGCCACACGCCACGATGACAAATCTGCCTGTCAGATGAACACAGTCCGGCATGACAACTTGGCATTTTAACTGCTCAGATTAACTTTCAAACTTAGACACTCAGAAGAAGACCTGACATTCACTGCAGTGGACAGATACAGTGAGGGTGGACAATTTGCTTTCATACTGTATATAGGTATATTAAAAAATAAATAAATAAATAAAAACTTGCGTATTGGATGAGTGATGTATTGAGATTTCTCAGCAGACTCGATTTGAAACAAATATGTTTGTTCTGATAAAGTACAGCTCTATTCAAAATACCACTTATTGAAAGGTGTAGTGTACAAACTAATGAATTATAATATGACATTATATACTCGTACTAATATAAAAAGTTCTATCTAAAGCAGTAGGCCACTTTGGGAACAACCTGTAAACACAAAGTTGTGAATATCCATTCATCTAACATGGAGCGACATTAGCATTCGTATGGACATGTGCCTCTGTCTGTCTGCTAAATGAAATTCCAGCCCACCCCCCTTTCAGTTGTGGTTAACATATAATATCTGAGCAAAGTTCCCCGCTGTGCTTATCAGTTAACTGATCATTTTTTTTCTCGACTCCTCACTATCCCTGAGACATCAAATAAAAGCTAAAGCTTGCTGGTGCATATTTAAGAAATCTTAATTTCATGCTCAGCATGCAGGTGTAGATTGTTAAAGTCAGAAATCCCATAATAAAGCAAATTCAGGCAGTCTAGATTTATATTTTAGGATATTGCAATTAATTAGCAGATTTCTTTAGGGATGTGAATGAAGTAAATTCGATTTTTTTTTTTTTTTTCAAGACAAGTGACCCGTATCCCATTCTAAGAATAATGGTGCACATTTTCAGGCGGTGTCTCCCTGCAGAGATTAGATAGTATTACGCTGTGTTGTACACAGGAAATGTGTTGGAAATAGCTGAGTAACAAATGAAAAAAGGAGAACTAGGAAGAGGAGTGCAGTGACTCTGACTTCCACACAGTTGGTCTACCTTAGCGTGAAGTTGGTGTGAATATTGCATTGTCGGTTTTACAGCAAAGACCACCTACCGGATGCTGAAAAGATGCTCGAACAGACCACAGAATGTGCTTCACGCTATCACTCCGAGTTGCTTTTTGTTTTCGATTTTCTCGTTGATGCACTGAATAAATGTGCACGTGTGTGCACATAAAACAAGGTTAAAGATGATTAGAAACAAGCCAATAGTGTCCTGAGTTAACATAAAACGGCAAAAACGGGCATCCGGAGAGTGGAAGTCAAGAGAGACAAATGTCAAAACAGACATACTTTGTCCTCATGGTTCAAAATGTCAGATGTGAATTTATTTACTTTTGGTGACGAGTTGAGGTATTAACGGAGGAGTCTGGATTTAGTAATTGATGAGATTGTGCTCTAAAAATACGACACAAACCCCAAATGAAATGTTCTGACATCTGTTTCTCGGCAACAAACAACAAAATGGAAAAATCGGTTAAACACGTGAAAAAAAATAATCTATTGAATCACGGCTTAGACTGAAACGCCGGCCTGTTATCGTGTCATTGTCTTCAAAGGAATCTCATTCTGCTCGTGTGATTCTTATCACAGTGTAATGATGCCGTGTAAAAGAGAACAAAGCGTCTGCCTCCCTTCTTCTTTTTGTCTTATTTTTCCTCAGTCTCTTTGTCTATTGTCCTCTCTGCGGCTCCTGGTTTGCTCCCCTGTCGGTTTCCACCATCGTTCAACTGTCTCTCACGTCTCCCCTGACGTCTCTCTGTGTCTTTTTGACACTTACTTTCCCTTTACTTTAGCTAACAGCTTCTAAAACGCAGACAGACTATAATACTTTAATTTGAATTGAAGATTATATAATGTTCAATGATTTTTTTGTTTTTGTTTCTCTCTGACTGAATATTTTTTCTTGTCTCGCTTACATTTCCCACTCCTTTTTGCTGGACAACAAAAACAGCACAAAACTCTCTTTATAGCTCTCAGTCAAATCCCAATCATGTTGTTTGCTGTGTGTTCGAGCCGATTGGCTCATGAGTGTTTGATTTTTGAACAAGCATTAATGCCTGAAAAATTGGTTTTGTTTTGTTTACTAATCTTTTTGTTTTCACATTTTCTGAATTCATATTAGATGAATGCAAATTTTAAAATTGAGGCGCTATTACCAAACTATGTTATTATTCATCATTGCAAGCACATAACTAAAAGTGATTAACACTAATAACTGGGGCAGTTTACCTCCTCATCCCTGCACAGGCATCAGTGGGTTATAAATGCATGCTGAAAACTGCTTTAAGTCACATTTATTTCAAATGTATTCATAATGAGTCTGACTTGAAGTTAGACGTATATAGAGACATTCACAAACACTTATACAATAAATAATATAACATATTTCTGTTGCATATCGCAGCACATATTAGAAAACTCTACCTAACCTGAATGTGAAGTAGATTTTTCTCTTCTCTCGGTTCCATCTTTGGTTTTCTAGTTGCATGTAATGGTTGACTTCATGTCACAAACTGAAGGATACTTTGCTCTCATCTTTGTTTGTACTTGATCGGAGTTCATATAACAGAGTAAAAGCTCTTCTTATATAAGATATCACTCTTTGCAAGCATTTTTTATTTAAAAAGTGAAATATTCCAGCTGCCACTTGTCAAGGGTTCAGGCAACACCTAACCTTGATTTACTGATATCCTGATTGAAATGTTTGAATTGAAAAAAAAAAAGCACAAAGAGTTGTGTTCTTACCAAAAGCAAAAATAAAAATATTGGTTTGTTCACGTTGTAATTAGATTCACAGTCAAAGCTGGTGGATAGTTAGGGCAAAGCATTCATATTGATACTGACTTAATAATTCAGACCTCCGTCAAGGTTGCATGAACTTTTAAAAGTTTAATTTTAATAATAGAAAATGTTTGTTGTAGTAGAGAGTAGTTATTAATCTTCACTAGCTTGCTCTATTTATTATAACGACAGCAAATCCAGTTAAATGAAACACTTATAATGAATGGTGTTCAACAAAAATTGGCAACGCCTAAATTAAATATGTTTAGCCTAATATTATCAGTCCCAAACTGATGGGATGAATATATGGGTCTGGATTATGTCCAGTCATTGCATCCTACCGGTCGTAGACTTCGAGTTGATTTTAAAACTTAGAGCAGCATTTAACCAATTGCCATTGACCACCATACAGTATATATTATGAGCCGAAACTCGACCACCGCCAATAGATGGAACTACTTCGACGACATCCCTGCTGAAAAAACCTAAATGGGAACAGGGTTTCCAGACTATAATCACAGCGAAGACTGAGACTGTGACCAATAGTCGGACAGAGCCAGGTTATGTTACCATAGTGGTGAAAAGTGTGTATGTGTGGGCAGAATCTCTGTGTGTCTTGTCACAAACTTTCAGTTGTGTCAGATGAAACTGCTCAAAATATCCATATGTTTGGAAGCACTTTGATTATGGTAAAGACCACCTACGCTGACTTTCCAAAAGACAGGATTTAATATGGATTAAACCATGTTCCTGCATCGCAAGCAGCCTTTGCTTTCCTTTATATCACTATGACGTACTGATCACCAATATTAATCATATTTAATTATTGTCAAGGTACGGTACGTTGTCATTGTGGGATAATGGAGTCCAGTTCAGGGACACACACACACACAAAAATCCTTGTTGCGGTTGAATTTAGGCGGCTGCTGAAAGACATTCATTAATCTGAAAGCATACAGGTGACAACAGCAGCGTCAAGTCAACACGGGTGCAAACATGACAGAGAATCAATCCGTCAGCGAAATCAGACAGGAAAGCAAGATGTGACATTAAGAATATCTGTTGAGCTGCATAATCCTTCTTCAAAACAAAAGCTTAGCTAATCGAAAACACAAATACGTGGTCTCTTTGTTACAGTATTTGTGGCGAGAGTGTCATGTTGTACTCGACGCCCTCTAACGCCAGGTTCACGCCGCTTAACGGTGTCACAGCAGATGGGCCCGTTGGGGGCTCACCAGCCCGGCTTGTTATTCCTGTTTTTTCATTAGTCATGCAGGTTGCGGTGCGATGCCGGGCGGTTTAGGTCATGTTGCACCCAGGAGAGTCCCATCCTGCTCCGACGACCTCGCCGACCACATTAGCATCGTGATGACAGCAGTGAACAAAACCTGCTGCATCTGTTGCAGCTTGTTTAACTCCCTGCCCATGCTATGATGACGCCATCTCTAGTGCAATCCGGGGAATGTGTAACAACTGAATCTGTGAATGGACTGCGAATGAAGGAAGAAAAAAAAAAAAAGTATGTTTTAAACGGGAATTGGGTTACATATTTGGAATATCCTGCACGAGTGTGCGCAAAGCTGCGATAACTCAAAACAAGTTTCTTGCAGCAGGAGGTGTCTCTTCAGATGAATGCAGCGAGCGTGAACATTTGTCATGCTGTGTCTGAGCTTCAGGCGTCTTGCAGTCATGCGTCCAAGGTGCCTTGTGTTTTTTTTTAAGAACTCGCACATACACACAGAAACAAACTCCAAAAAAGCCGTTAGTTGTTTTTTTGCTCTCTAATTCAACAGCCAAAACAAAATATGCATTCACATTAAATATAAATCAACATTTAAATTGCAGTACTTTAATTTGTGATTGTTATTGTTATGTAATATATATATATATCCTCGGAATTCTCCATTTCTAGGCTAAATAGAGAAATCTGTCACAGTACAATGATTGCTGCTAAGAAAGTCATCATTTAAAGATTATAACTGGTGTGTTTTCATTTGCAGCCAACAAATGTACCTGGTGTTTGGAAACGGGTAGTCGTGAGTCAATATACAGTGTCACATGAATTAGAAAAATTACAGTTTTTTATAATTCTGGAGAAAGATTCTCGATTTTTTTGTTTTTGTTTAAATCAATTGTAAAACAAAACCAAATGCATCCCTTCCTTCAGTGTTCCTTCAGAAGCTCCGCCCCCAAAATTAATGGACAGGCATTGCCAAAGAAACAGCATTAAGAGCTGGTTTAGATGTTTCTGCCTTATAAAGCATGAGTGAGGAGGACCTTTCATCAAAGCTACAGCAAAACAAACAAGAAAATGACATGAAAGCACGCAAACGCAATCAAAAACACAACGTAGTCGACGGTATTGAGAGTTAATTGTTGAGATCAATTTGATTAAACTAGAGGAAAGAGAGGTCTTTCGGTGTGTTGCGAAGACAGCGAGGTAATGTAACCTGGCATGGCATTACAAATGATGCGTCAGTCCAAACAATCCCACAGTGAAAAGTTTGTGTTTTGAGGTGTTCGTTTCGATTTAACCCGTCGTTAACGTCAACAATGACCAACGACACATAAAGTAATGTAAGAAACGTTAGCTGGTTTGTCAAAAACCTCACGCCTCATGGGTTTGGTGTTTTTTTTTTGTTTGTTTTTTTTACTCTACACTAATTTGTGTCATTCCATCAAAGCGTCTTGTTCCCCGGCTGCTTACAGTGATACGTTTCCTTGCCTCCGAACACGCTTACCGTTTCCTGCCTCCTTCATGTGGTTCGTGTTCAGCAGCGAGAAGGAAGTAATGAGAGAAAAGTGACCTGCTTTTACTGATCTGTGCGTAGAGGTCAAACAAGTAGGAGAGTCAGAGAGGGATAATGACGGGGGAGGGAAACGGAGCTTGAGTGGCTGCTGCTGGTATAATGTGTGTGCGTGGGTGTATTTCTTCATGTATGATATGTACATTATACATCGATCCTTAAATTGAGACATGTTCAGTGACGTGCAGATGAAAACATGCATGTCCAGAGACCGTCTGAAGACGCGCACTGCCCCTGCACCTCTATATGGCAGCGTTTGTATCCCACCTTTGTGCGCGGCCATTCAGAACCCGCCGCACACGCTGTTTTTTTTGTCCGCTTCCAAATCAGAGTGAAGGAACCAGACTCAGCACAGGTCAATTCAAGTCAACTTATATCATGTATGTTTCGAGAAAAACACCTAAAATTGAGTTTTTGCCTCAATTTATAGAAAAGGTCATCCTCCCTGCTAAGCAGCTTAAAGTGTGAATGCAGCAAGGACAGTTGTTACTTCTTTGTGCTACACACTGAACTCGTAAGTGTGTGTGTGTGTGTGTGTGTGTGTGTGTGTGTGTGTGTGTCTGTCTGTCTGCCTGCATGTTTGCACGTAGTCCAGCGTGTTCCTTGTCAGGAGGGGAGAGTGTTTAACAAATGACTGCCAACCCGGGGACACAGGGGCCATGGACCTCTGCAAGGGAGTCGGCCAACAATAAATCTCAAAAATCAATATGACAGGGCCCGGGGTAATCAGTATCAATGATTTTAAACTGGAATAAGTCCCCTGGGGAGAAGAATGATAAAAATTCTTTGAGTTCGGAGTCTGAAAAACATCCAGAGGATGAAGGATGGAGAAGAGGAAGAAAATGAGGAGGGGGGGAGGGGGGGGATAAAAGAGAGAGATTATTGATGCTTTTTACCCAGAAGGCCCTGCAGCAGGGTGAGAGTCTCGCCTCTGCTTTCTTTGTCTGTCACTTGTGTTCTTTCCGTCTTTCTTCCTCTTACCTTTCATCATTCATTCTTCTGCTGTCTCTTCTAGTCTTCTTCATTCTGCCCTATATTTACACTTTTACCCACTCAGTTTTCGAGTTTCAAGTCTCTGCGTTTTACCTTTCTCAGTCGCACTCTTATTCTTGCTTTTCCTGTCTTTAGGATCTCTGTCATAACTGATACCCAGACTATTTTTTTATTGTTTCTTTCCAGCCCCTAAGGATTTATTTTTGATACCACCTTTTCTCTCCTCTCTATTATTTTTGTCTTCATCTATCAAACACCTCAGAACCTACACATACATTTTTAATACAACATCTCAATCCAATTACAAGCCCACTGACGCACATACAAAGGGAGAGCGTATGGGGTTACATTGTAACCTTGGTTCTCTGAGTGGAGAGACAGTCTTGAGAAGATAGAAAACATGGGGTTACATTGTAACCAACAAGTTGAGAGATTGAGTTTATAACAACCAAACATCATACGTAAAGTAGTCCCTTTGTATGGCGATTCACCCCTTCTGCCACGCTTGGTACGGCCTTTGGAAGTTCAGTTCTTTAAGTGCGTCAATAACCACCTGTGGTTTCGCACTGAATTATCTTCCACAGTGTCAAAATAGTGACACTTAAGCTTTACTTCATTTTGGAAAATAGAAAGAAGGTAAAGCGAATGTGTTGTTGCGGGCCATAAACTAGTCCGCTTTCATAATATTAGATTATAGTTTCTGCTGGAGTGACTTGCCCAAGACAAAATGGGAGACGGCGTTAGAAACTACCCAGGAAGGAATGTAGAATATTTAGCAGGTAAAAAAAAAAAGAAAAAAAAAGCTAGTAATTGTGTCAGAGGTTGGAAAATGAGGAGACTCAGAAGGAGATTGAAGATTGGGTTTGTGCTCACCACGTGGCCAGAGATGGGATGAATGCAAAATGAATGATGTCGCCCTGGGTCGGCTGAATGTGTAATCAGCCAACTGTTTGCAAACACGCTCCTCACAACAGTTTAAAAAATTCTATTCATAATTTATATAACATAAATGATGATACTGGATAATCCCCTGCCACGTCTTTGTTAAAGCTCCAAATGGTGTCGCAGAAACAGCTATATCAGTCACTGCTGATTGGTCAAATATGGGCCGCAGTGTCAGACAGAATGATTAAGACAAAACTGTTTGAATATCCCACTTTATGATGACCCGGTTGGAGTTTGTTTATCGTTCCTTTGTTCTTCATATTGCGTTCTTCACATGAGTCATGGTTGGCAGGAAGAGTGGGCTGTGGGGTGATTTGGGTTTCATGTGCAGTAGCTGCAGGTCTCTGGAACATTAGCCTGTGCCCTTTGCTGAAGACAGTGTTTAATCACTTTTTTCCCCCCTCTGCTTGGCACCAGTCAGAAATATGTTGAATGCTACCCTGTCACGCTTGAAACATCTGGGGCCCTCTGTGGGTAAATGTCAACAAATAACATTCTGTCAGGGTTTTAAACATTTATCTGCCCCGGAGTTTCTCTTTGCACAGTCTCAACCTCCCCTTCCTTATTCGACTGAATCTGCCCTGGATTCCCCCGTGGATGTATTTTAAACCCAGATAACACCCTAATACCCTTACACTCACTGCAGCCAGAGATCCACAGGCATTCATTTCAAATATATATATATTTTTTTATTTTTTTATTTTTCCCTCTTTTTTTCTGCAGATAAATGTTGGAATCTGAAATAACTAAAATTCAAAGGAAAGCGAAATTCTGAACGCAGAGCAGGCAGGCAGGCAGGCTTCATTTTGGCTTCAGTGATACCAGGAGGCAAAACGGGGCCGGTGATCCGAGCGCTGCAGCAGCACGGCATATTTCACCATCTGGGAGTACAGTAAAACAGTAGCAACACATTTTTATTTTCATTTACAAAGCTCTTCAGTATCTGTTTTGTATTCTGTGACATCTTACCTATTTAACCTTTGGTGACTTGAAGGCGAAACACTGCAGGCGAAAACATACTTTTTTCATGCATGGGTGAGCTTTGTGATTTTGGGCTACTTTGGCTCCATAACCTGTCCTCCTTCAGACTAGTGGAAAGAAAATGTCTAAAATCCACATTTAGGTGTTTATTTTACTCATTTATTTTGTGTATTGGCGTAGATTTCTCCTGATTTCACAAAACGTTAACATATGCAACATGTTGCGTAAACCAGGCTGTGAATGACAAAATACATAAAAAAGAAACCGAAAAAAACACCACTGCAAATATTTTTTTGGACTCTATAATGCCTCATTTGCATAATACAAAAATATTTTAAACTTTTCATACAAAATTGTCTTAAAACAAGTAATCAACTGGGGAGGTTTCATGTCATATCGATTAATTAAAATGCCTTAATGTAAGTAATAAATTCCAAAAACCTTAATTCCAATAAAGATGCAATCATCTTTTTGTCATAAATGGTAGTTTGAAATCATCGCACCTTAATTTGCTATCTTTACAGCCAAATGCAGATGCATTTGCTGGAATTAAAACTCAATTGATGGGGCCTAAAGCCCATTGATCACAGATCATTCGATCTTGAAGATGAAAAAGCGGTTGAATTTAAAGAAAGAAGCTTCGGTGAAGCCCTCTGAGGCCGCCATCCTTAAAAATGAGCAAAAAATGAACAAAAAAAAAAAAAAAAAAGGCCAAAACCCTTCATGAAGTACCGGGCCACGGGAGGTACTCCCCGTCTCTGGAGAGCAATTGACATCCTTTTTGCCCGGGCCATCGAGCCGAGGACTGTGTATGCATGAGACGCTTGGTCAGGGAATTCCACCTGTGAGGGAACCAGAGAGCGATGTCCTTTAGGAAAATCGGTAAAATGCTGCTGTCGATCTAAAGAAGGGGTCTCCAACCTTTTTTTTTTTTCCTCTGAGAGCTCTATGATCTACCGGGTAGATCGCGATCTACTGGTTGGAGACTCCTGATCTAGAGCATATTTAACTTTGCAGTGCAGCAAAAGTACGTATAGATGGCAGCTTTTAAGCTTTTAATAAAACATTGGGAAGCTTATAATACGTGCAGAAGAAATAATGGCAGTTTGTAGCATCAAATAGCAGCGGCGGTAGCATTGACTATATAAAAGTGGACGCAGCTTCCGGGTGTCAGGTGCCTTAAGCTGCAATACCGCCGAGTGCCACTAGAGTTATTTCGGTTTTGCTGGCAAAGGTCGCTCCTTCTTATTCGTTTTTATAGTGGTCCATCTGAAAATAACCATTCATTCTAAAAAAAAGTTGTTTTTTGGGGGGTCTGTCTGTTTGATTGACAGGCCTGTGTTGCAGTCCGGTTACAGCTATCGGTGGGCGGGACGTAGTATCAGCGGGTTTCTAATCGGATCGAGATCAGATCCAGATGGGTGGTAGTTGGCAGTGGCAATAGCAGTTAGCAGCGGTAGTTAGCAGCATGTATAGACGAGAGCAGACTTCAACTCGATTTTGGTTACCTCATCTGCAGATGACCAGCGCCTTTCTTGGCCTCCCGTCAATCACCTATCTTCCTGTTTCACACTGAACAGATGCTGTCATCATGGAAATGTCACGCTAGATCATAAGAGAACAGTACATCTCAAAGGTCACAGGAGGAAGAGGGTTGCCTCATCCGCCCACACACCTTATAATGCAACTTTCCCACAATGCTATGCACACTTTGGGACAGGATTGGCACTGTGGAATAGTGGCAGAGAGGAAATGGAGGAGAGCTGCAGCTTTTTCTTTTTTTTGGTGTTAATCTCCCCGGTCGAAGAAACGGAGACGGTTCTTCATTTCCTCGTTGCTCTGCTCGTGTCTCTTTTCTACCCTCAGCTCCTCTGCTCGTCATTTCATTTCGCAGCCTCCCCTCATTATCTTTGTAGCCTTCAGCTCATTTCATCAAGTGCTCCATCATATCTCAGTTTCTACATTCCTTCCCCTCTTTCTGTCTGTCTATCTCTGTCTATTCAGAGCAGATTAGCAGCCATCAAACTGCCAGCCGATGCTGACTCATGGCCCCATGAGTTGGTGTGTGTGTGTGTGTGTGTGTGTGTGTGTGTGTGTGTGTGTGTGTGTGTGTGTGTGTGTGTGTGTGTGTGTGTGTGTGTGTGTGTGTGTGTGTGTGTGTGTGTGTGTGTGTGTGACACTTCAAGAGACACTTCGAGGTGAATCTTTTGTCAAATCTTTCTGTTTAACCTTTGCGCTCAGCACAATCTTTTACTTTTATGTCCTTCTCCTCACTGTAATACTGTTTGTAAAGCACACATCTTGTGTGTGTGTGTGTGTGTGTGTGTGTGTGTGTGTGTGTGTGTGTGTGTGTGTGTGTGTGTGTGTGTGTGTGTGTGTGTGTGTGTGTGTGTGTGTGTGTGTGTGTGTGTGAACATACACGTGATCAATACCAGCACTGATAGACGTCAAACTAACAAGTAACCGTGATGAATTACCCACTTCTCTGCTCAGTGTAACCTCCTCCAGTGTGCTGTGACTCACAGCTACATTCAAGTTCATGCAGTTTCTTCCCATTAAGATGAAATTAAGTTCAGTAATGCATATGCTTATCATTACTGTGTCTTTTAAACTCATTTTGACCTGTATCCAATTTCTGAGAGAAGAGCTGCAATTTTGAGATTATGGCGCAGACAGGAGGTCACAGACCTCCTCTATAAATAAAAATAAGCATGCTATATTCATTATATAAGCATCATATTATACGTCCGCATACCTAATACTTCAACAAAAGTGTAATGGTATTAGCGTACAGTTTGTGTACGAGTAAGAATGAAATTAAACTTGCTACATACAGTAGATTGAGATATTAATAGCATATTGGAAGTGGTGCTGGGTACCTGCGACACAAGAGGGACATTTTGGAAAAGTCCCGTGTTTCAAAGAAACCTAATTGGATTGGATGAAGTGGGAAGCATGAGTAAAGAGAAGAAGCTGGAGCAGAGGGAGAAAGGCTTAAAGGAGCATGAATCTGCGTCATCATCGATCCGCATTAAACTTCCAGAAGTGAAAAAGTTGACCACATGTCCAGCAGCAGTCAGAGGATGTTTCACAGCCCCGACCTCTTGACCTGTGATGAGGTGTCTTCTTGTTGATGCTGGTTTGTGTTTTTTTTTAATGAATACATGTGGGAACACGGTACATGTCTAAACCTTACCTTTTATCCTCAGTTGTTTCTTTCTAATGTCTGAAATCTTCCAAAATATTGAGAAAAGAATAACTGGAAAAACTCGGTTATTATCGGGCCAAACTTCTGCTTTATACACAAGTCATGAAAACTCTCATGCCATTAACTCTGCAATTCCCCCGACACTTTATAAATCCCCCCTCCCCCGTGTGCGTCCATCGTTCGGTCTTTCGGACCGCAGTTCAGTGTCGACAGCTGACCAGATGGTTTTCCCTCAAGTAGAGAATAGACACGAGACCTTTCTCAGGGCGAATAAGTCAGGTCGGCGCCCAACACACGCGCGCACAAAACGCACCCGCAACCGGGGACAAACACACAGACGGCGATATGTCGACCCGCTCGTTGTTTTTTTTGTTTTTTTGCGTATTCTCTTTTCCAGCTAAAGGTCAGGAGATAACGGAAAGCAGGGCTCGCTGTCCACATGCCGCACGGGTGTGGGAGTCCGGACGATGAGGTCGAGCGAGTCGGCTAAGAGCGAAGAAGTAGAGGATGGAGATACTCGCTAACGAACGCACACGCTCGCGACGCGGTCATAAACCCTCCGTCAACACACCCCGCCGTGCAGCCGTGATAGCGCAACATTCAGCTTTGATACAACTGGTAATAAGTCATCAGAGCTGCGAGAGCTGAAAGACCCTGAAAGGTTTATTATTCCTGTCTTCACGCACAGGAGCCTCACCGACGTCCAAGATTTACAAGATTACACACACGCACACACGCACACACGCACACACACACACACACACACACACACACACATACACACACACTCCATGTTCAAGTACTGACTGTTCGAAGGATGACATCATTTTGAGAGTTACAATGGACGTAGTGATTCATGGATTCCGGCGAGAGTTTTCAAATCCATTTTTTTGCGAGTCCAAAGGGCCGAAACCATATTTCATTATCCCGATAACAGCATCTATTAGGGGTGGGAATTTCAAGCAAAACGTAAAGACAGGGGAAATAAGGAAGAACGACAGTCGCATGTAACAATCGATTTTGGAGATTATAACGACTTTGAAGATTCAAAATTTGTGTTCCATCCCTAGCATCTACCAACGTCTTGACTGAACCAGATGAATCCGGAAGAAAATCTGTCAAACAACAAAGAATTACAGCTGTCACAAACGATGAGCTCAAAAAGCTGAAAAATGTCAACTGGAATGGTTTTGACCACTTCCGAAATCCTGATGGAAGTGAGGGTTAATCTGACGATAGACGTGCTTCACTGATGTGTGGGTGATGTGTTATCGATTCCGTTTCATTCCTACGAGATGAAAGGACCTTAAAAAAAAAAGGAGAACTGTTCTCTTTGGATTCCCTTTCTCTACAAGACAAGAGTTCAAATGTTTTCACACGATAATAGATAATAGAAATAATGAAAGAGTTCTTAAAGCAGAGGTCACAATAACACAAATTTGCATTGATAGCGAAGGTCCTGTAATAGAGCCAAACTCGCGTTGCTCTTAATTATCTGAGCTGAGTGAAACAGCCAACAATTTTGGAACAAAAAAAAAAAAAAAAAAAAAAAACAGCATTGTTTCTATCATGTAAATTAAATCCACCAAGAGCCAGGTTTTTTTTTTAAATTTTTTTTTTTTTTTTTATTGAAAAAGAAAACCATTTGTGTGTTGAAAGGAACATTAGATGAAGGATGCCATCTGTGAATTTGTAGCGTGAGCATATAATAACCTGCCAGGCCCTGTAAACACAGCGCTCCTCCTCGGCTCCGTTTTATCACTGTGTCTTTTACATGATGTCATGACAACGGAAGTCTAAACCTTTACTGTCCATTCAGATGGCGGGATTTAACTCTTGTTTTGATTTGCTTGGTTTTGGACTGACTTTAAGAAAATGATGTACTTTTAAAAGTGCATATATATGTTACATCTGTCCGTGAGGATAATTGTCTTCCCAGTTCTGCAACATATTGTGTGAGCTCTCTATGAATGACACCCCCCACACACACACACAAACTAAATGTATATAAAACAATTACGTAACGGATGATAAAACTCACAAATACTGAACATAATACTGGCATATCTATCAACTCTTACTCATTGATAGGCTGTAAGTGACTGTGAGCTGTTAATAATTTACCCACTGTTCCCACAAGCTCTAATTAGGAAATAGTGGTGGACGCCTGCTGGATGAGCACAGCTAGCAGCTAGTGAAATATAACAGCTTTACATTTTTGTTATTTTTTTTTTTTAGAATAAACTGAGAAACTAAAATTGTATATTTGCAAAAATAGTATTACTGTAAAGAGGAAGGTCGTGTTATAAACTGAGGACATTCTGTATGCACGACGGTGTGTGCGAAATTAGTGGCAGGTTCATTGCCAGCGGTTCGCCTCAACTAATTAAGCAGGTAGGCGGCGCAGACGGTGAAACTGCCTGCACACGATGAGCGGATGGCCATTAACACGAATTGTGCTTCCACTTTAATGTTTCCGAGCAGGAGAGACGTGGACGGGCGGAGAGAAAGAGAGAGTGACCTAGAAACAGATCGGGAGATCCGAGAGAAAGAATTGCACGTTTTTAGAACAAGAAAAAAAAAAAAAAAAAAAAAAAAGGAAAGTTTGAGCAAAGTGAAGGTGAGCAAAAATGAAAATAACTACGAGTAGGTGAAACTATGAAGGAGGTGGAAAAGGATAGTGAAAGGATAGTAGGAAATCTCCATAATAGAGTGATGGAAAATAAGGGCCATCCTGCCCTTTGATTCTCCTCCGCCACGGGTGGGGTGGGGGGGGGGGGGGTCTAAACGGCCTATATAACGAAAAAAGAAATGGTTTCCCATCTGTGATATCAGGTGTCCTTTCATGTGTGTGCCGCAGACGTGATCGCCGGCCCCTCTCCTCTGGAAAAGCTCCAAGAGTGTTGGTTCAGTGCCGCTTGATTGGTTTGCAGTAGTTCATTTCTCAGCTGGGGCTCTCCAAAGGATATTTTCAGTGTTCGGAGTTGCTCAGTTTGCTTTGAGCTTCGTGCGAGCTTGTCAGCCATCGTTTCTGCAGGGAAAATGAAGCCTTCGTTGTCTCCCCCCCAAAAAAAAAAAGGTTCAAAAGCTCTTTTTCCTTTTTGTTTTGCTTTTGGTTAAACAATCATCCGTCGTTTAACATCACATTCTTCCCTGCAGACGCTGAACATTTTCTCTGTTACGCACTTGTTCATATGTCGTAAAAGTCTGACAAAAGCTTCTTGTTTCTCAGTTTTCTGTTAAGCTTTCCTGACCTACATTTTGACATCTGGCTAGCAGCACGTTTTCTACTAGTAACAACAGGTCATCCCAGCCTTCCCTTTTTTCAGTAATTACCTTCATTTACTCAACACCTTTAGCAGTGCACAGAATCTGAATTTATTGGAGTTTTTTGTTGTAATGCACTAAAATAGAGACACTGCAGGAGAGTGGGTGCTTTTAAAGGGAAAAGTCAGAGGTTAGAAAGTAGGCGTCTTTCATCTGGTTGATTTTAGTAATGTTGTGCCAAAAAAAACCGAATTACAAGGCAGAAAAAGTACATGCGGCGCTCTTGCGTGGATTACATGTTGTTTATTGTTTTAACTGAGGTGTTCGATGCTTTAGACGATCTTCGGCAATGAAGCAACGCTCCGGGGCGAAGTGTTTTCGTTCCGCGCAGGTCATTAACGTCGCGAAGCGCGTTTTTCTTTGACATTCGCTTGAATCCGTCCCTCGGGGTCAAACTCTCAACACTCGGTTCTACTGTAGCTCAACGGGCGCTTGGGTTCTCCAACGCGACAACACACCCTCTTGCGCTGCGTTGAAAACTGGCAAATTTATCGCCCGCGACAGCACATATTGTCACTCCCAACCGCTTCTGCTCAACAGATTTACCCCCCTCGAACTTCTTTCTGTTCCCCAAAATGAAGTTCAAGCTCAACGGTCTGCGGAGGAGACGCAGCGCAAATCGCAGATGTTGCTTGATGCACTTACAGAGAAGGTTACTGTCGGCGCACTTTTGGAACTTTTTGATTGCACTCAGTACGCAAATGAGTAAATTTCACAGACAAAAAGTATGCAGTTTTTAACAAATACCAATGTTGTGATGGAGATTTCTTTGCAGGATCGAAAATTGCCTTTCTCCTGAACTGGAACGGTAACATTAGACTACTTGTAAAACCCATAAAGAGCTGCAATAAACTCATTCATTAGTAACTATGTGCACATTTCCCCTCGCTGTCACTTCTTTATTTCATTTTCTTGGCACGAAACGGTGAAAATAAAGTCTTGTTTGGGAGGTGACAGCCACGCGGGCTCGCCGCAGCCTTTAAAATGTGACACCCCGCTGTCCGCCCTCACAGCGGCCGCTCGGCGCTGCATTATCATTTAAAAAGTCAGAGAGGCAACACGGGGACACCACCGACATAATAACAGCGAGTCGGGGGTAGAAGCTGCCCGGCTGAAATTTGACTCGGACAGAGGATGAAGTTTTTAATTTGAGTCCTCAGCAGATCGGCGCCACCCTTCATTAACCTGCCCCGACCTGCTCATTAATTCACATTCTTGCTCTAATTGGGCGGCGGCGGGTGCGACGGGCGCTGCATTCTCGCGCTCTCCGTGTAAAATGGGGAAAAGGAGTGATTAACAAAAGTGGCACTGGTACGAGTGTCACGCGTCCCACGGCTCTGCCTCCGTCAGCAGGGCTGTCGAGGGCCGCATGCGGGGAATGAATAGCGTTTCCTCGAAAGATGAAAATCTAATCGAATTAAGGAGAAGGGCGTAGCTCTCTCGTCGCAGCACAAGAATGACAACTATGGACGAGCTGATGCGACGGCCGGAGTAACTTCAGTTCCGTCTTGTGCGGCTCGTCTTGTTAAATCTTGTTGTGGCTGCTTTTTTTTTGGTTTTGGTTTTTTTGTTTCGTGAAGAGTCCAAGAAAAGCCATGATGTCATACTTTTTTTTTTTACATACGTAAGTTTATACGTATATTCACCGCCTCGATCGCGCGAGGAAACGTTCTACTTTTGGTAAGTTAGAGGACAAATACGTTATTTTTGCAGTTACTGCATCCGAGACTGACACAACGTTGAGTTGTTAATTGGTTCTTGAGGCTATTTTTGGCTTTGTGTTGTTCGACGATGGCGGGGTACTCCGGTAGCCTTGAACAACTGTAAATTACAAAGGGTTGTGAGTATTCACGCTATCGCTATGGGAACAGTTAATTGGTTAGGTTGCGATGAGTATGACTTCAGGGATGGGCCAGGATTTTAGAAGTAATTAAGTCATAAAAATGTTTTTTTTTAAATCGAACGGTTTATGAAACTAACGTCTTGTCTCAACAACAACAACAAAAAAAGCATCTTCCAACCAGGTTCTGGTCAAACTGGATCTGTGGGATTAGATGCTAATGTACAAACAGCAGAAGCATTAAAAGACGACAGCCGTCAAAAACTTCTGTTGGCAACTCCATCAAAAAAAAAAAAATCAACGATAACAAAATGCGGTACGAACTCTACCAGGAAAATCTAGAATAGTCTAATATGAAGCTAAAGATATGTTTATCATCAGATTTGTCAAAAGCGAGGGTTTTTGAAGTTTGATCGCTTTTGTGTAAAAGCTCTGAGATTAAGTATGAGAGATTTTTGTTTGTTTGCATTTAGGATGTGATGAACTGAAGCGAAGGTGTGGTTTTTTTTTTTTCTTCAAAAGTAAGAGCCATGAAACCCACGCCCCCAATATATGTGGCGATGTCCTTTAGTAAACATGCCCAGCAGAGTCGTGTGCACAGCCATGTGAGGGATAATGGTGCAGTGGTAGTGGGGGGGGGGTCTTTTTTTTTTTTTTTTTTTTTATGGACGGCTGAGCCACTTGAGCTCATATGCTTGGTGTGTATGATTTACATTACATGCAGTCACACACACGGACTGACGCAAAACTCCCTTTCACACTCGATAAGTCAAAGCGTTTTCATGAGTCGCCGTTAAGTAAAAGCTGCTGATTCGTCCACATTTTTTAAACCTCCATATGCTGCGCAGCTTCACTCCGCTGAGCTGCTAATTCCTTAAACAGTTTTTTTTTTATGTCCCAACCTAAGAGGGAATCATTAAAGACTCAATCCAGGTGTGTCAACAGTGTCACTAACAGCTCTGCACAGTCTCAGTGTTTTTTTTTTTTTTTTTTTTTTATGGCAATATGTTAAGGCTTTGTGGATGGTGTGACCGTGGGAGTTTAATCTGATTTTCAATTATGAGCTCGGTTTATGCCACGATATCAAATTTCAGAATAGCTCCAAACACATCTCTCTTTAATACACACTTAACCCATTCAAGTTCGGTTGCAAAAATGGTCACTTTGAACGTTATTTTCTTATCGACACCTCTGCAGTGTTCAACAACGTTTCCAAAAAAGTCTGGACGCTGTGTAATGTGTCAGTGAAAACAAAATGCAACGGTTTGCAAATTATGTAAACCCATATTTAATTTGAAAATAGAAGCAACACGTTTAAAAATGTTTGGACGGGGGCATGTTTTATCGCTGTGTTGCATCATCTCTTGTTTTAACAACACTCTGTAAATGTTTGGGAACTGAGGAGAGCATTTGCTGGAGTTTTGAAAGTGAAATGTTGTCCCATTCTTCTCTGATATATGATTTCAATTGCTGTCTTGTACAACGGGGAAGGGGGGGGTGGGGTGGAATGCCTTTTCTGTTATTTTCTGATGTAAGATAACTTGATATTTTTTGCACAGAGTTACAATCTACTATTATTGGGGTAGACTGTACCTTCTCTATATTTTGACTTGCTTGAAACCAGACAAAAACATCTTAGACCACTAGAAACTGGAAGACCTCGCCAAGTAAAGGGCTTAGAAATAAAGTAAGGTGAAACTTGAAGCCACCGCAGGTGATGAATTGTTCTTTTGCTTTTTTAATGTTCACTTTCTGGCTGCTACATTGCTGAATAACTAAACCGCAGCGATTTGACATGAAAACACACAACAGGCCACACAGCACAACTTAACCGGAAACGAGGGCTCAGAGAGTTGAAATGACCTCTGGACCTCCACAAAGCTTTAGCTGCGAAGGATTTCTGAGGAGTTCTGCTGATCTGGTCCCTTGGTTCTTCCTGGTTCTGCTTTTTCTTAGTAATGAAAACGATGACTGTGGGAGATCTGTGCGCCGATCCCACATTGGCGCTCCCTAATTGGGGAAACTGGGGAAATAATAATATGGGCATGGGAGGAGATGATCGGCTTAGAGGCGGCCCATCCACATTCACATGCTGACCATATCTTTCTACCTCCTCATCTCAGGTGATTAGAGAAATCCCCCGGACCCAGTCAGAAACTCTGAATCAGCACACTCATACACTGAGGTGAGTGTGTGTTTCACTCTGTAATATGTGCATGTCTCTGTATATGTGTGTCTGTTCCCGTGCTGCATGCCTGCTTGAGTGTAATTGCACAATGTGATACTATCGGGGGAAGAAATACTGACCGCCGCTTATGAAGAAAAAACAAAACAACAATTTAAACACTCTTGCTGATAAGTAAAACTCCTGCATTCAAATCTTCAAGGAACAGTTTTTGTCAATTTAGTTGTTACACTGAACGCACCGATTTTCCATCATTTCTCATGAGTATGAAATTTGATTCACCACGTCAATTGTAGAAGTTTGTAGAATGCAGCAAAACCAGAGATCTCAGCTCAACACTAGTTATTTTTGAAGCAAACGCTACTAGGAAGACAGTGCATTTGTTTGGGACTATTTTCTGCAACATACTTGATGCTTGAGTAGTGCTCTGTATTTCTGGTGGTAATATATTTGGGTGTATGTCAAAACTAAACCACAGTGTGTATGTTCATGACAACAAAACAATGTCACAGTGTGTACTCACTGATGTACGAGTGGACACAGTGGAGCTTTATAGAGCAGGGGGGTGAGCTATTTCAAGCTTTGGCTACACAGACAATACTTACTATTCAGTGTTTATTTTGGTGCATTTCATGGGATTTGTTGAAAATAATGAAAATGTCGCCAGCTTTACCCTCTGAAACTGAAATCATCCGAAGCACTTTTAGTCTGACTGAAAGTAAACACGGAACGTAGAAGCCAAGAAAGAATTCCTCTTGTTGCATTTATTCCAACTTGACTGCACCGCGTGCATATTTTATTAATTATGGAATTATTTTTAGATAGACCACTTGAACACTGATCAGAAGGAGTGAGTTTAATTATTCACTTTTGAATCACACCATATGGCCTTGTGAAAAGAAATGTACTTTGTATTTCATGAGAGAAGTTGGTGTTTTTGGAATGGGAGTCTGTTGGAGACAAAGAAAATCTTGGGGCCAGCCCCTAGTGGCTCTCAGTGGTACGGCACTTGGTCCACAGACCAAGAGATTATGTTTTTTTTTTTTAAATTTTATTTTTATATGGTCTATGCTAGAAACAAAATGTTTGTAACTCAGTAAATATGATGTACAGACATCTTCTCCCATCAGAGCTGCAGTGCTGGTTTAATGCACATAAACACCATTAACACAGCATCCCTCAGTGTTCACACCTGTTAATGCGCCAGACTCCATCTTTGGTTTTCATACACAAGATGCAATTGCTTGTCTTTTGTTTTTCTTTCTTTCAACTAGACCATTGCGTGTCTGTCATTTTTTTCCTGTTAATACAAAGCGATGTCAACCCATCATCAAAATACCCGTGGTGCTGAAGCTGGCAGGCACATTGTCAAAGCTGCTTTCATGGGGCAGAGTGTAAATCACACTGGAAAAACAGATGACATCCTAAAGGAAAATAGGAACTTGTCAAATGAAAGACCAAATAGTAAGAAGTCATGAGTCCTGAGGCGAGCCTGAAGTTATTTTTCACAACACTGTTTTACCATTAAACATGTTCTGTTTTGTTGTTCCTTCATAGTTTAAGTTAGTATTAAAATTTGTAATTCATATATTCTGTAACAAAACAACTTTAAGTCCCGCTCAATACAGTAAAGACAATCCGATCACATTTCTTCAGAAGTTTATTTTTCCCCAAAACTTGGAAACATGATTCTCCTCAAGGACGTAAATATTGATGAGACACTCTTAGATATAATATTCACATCGCATGTCTGTGTCTTCACGGTTGTGCATGGGTGTGCACATGCCCTGGAGCATCCATGTTTCTGTCTTTGTTATTTGTCATCTTTATTATTTCAGGAGTAGCACTCTTAGTGTTTTCCAGTAAGAATCTGCTTCACCTTTCATCAGTTTCCACACTTTGTAAAAGCATCCTGACAGTGAATATGATTTTTTTTAATTTTTTTTTTAACACTAATGGAGAATTGCAGTGGTTATGGAAAGCAGAGTCAGTCGTAGTCATGAGTCTCTTTCTGACCAGTCGTTCAATACTTCTTTCTGTGCCTCCTCAGTTCTCACCACACCACACCGGCTTATTTTATTTCCCCAACCCATCGTCTCCGCCTCCTCAACGCCCTCGTCCATTAGCGAACATCTGTTTTGTTTGTTCATGTTGTTTTCATTCATTTCAAGTTGTGAATCTTTCTGAACTCATAACCAACCGGGAAGTGGGATATTTCCGTCCTCCGAGTGAGAGAGAGCACCTGTCCTGCGGTCAAACTGGGAATTTCGCACTGGGAAAGTCAGAGGTTTTTGAAGAGCTCCGAGAAGAAGGTCTGACGTCGCTCGACGTGGCAACGTTTTAGGTGAAAACTTAAAGTATATACTTTGCTCAGTGCAAAAAAAAATATTTTATTGGTTAAATTTAGGTAGTTTGCTGGCTGTTCCAAACAGGTCTGCTAAAGACAACATGTAGAAATGTAGTGTTACAAATAATAAGAACTCCATTTCGTCGCTGCGACGGTCTGAATGGGTGATGACGAGGTTGTTTGTCACTTTTCAGTATTCAGAAAAATAGAGCAGATTTTCCGGCGGGGGGGGCTGCCATGTTGTGTCTTTCTTGTTCCCATGTTGCGTCTTTGTTGTCATGTGAAACCTGCTCAACCAAATCTGAATTTCCCCACTTCCCAGCTGCCTGAATGCACCATCCGCGGCTCTACTGGCATACAAATTCAAACCTGTCGTAAGGGTCCTTTCTCAAGCAGATTAGGGAATTTGCTTTCTATTTTTAAGAGGGATGGAAAATGATGTTACGTGACTGTTTGGTGTGAGCATGCTATAATTGAAACGAAAGTTAATAAGTAAATAATGCACAAAATAAGAGAAGGGACATGTTTGGGGAAGAGGAAAGAGAAAGGAAGTGGAGAGAAAGGGTTGTTGAAAAGAAAAGAGAGCGGGGGGGGGAGGGGGGCGAACCTGACTTTTAAAGACGAGACACTGACTGACAGATTGTGTGTCTGCCTGGAGTCACTGATTGCCAGATGTTGCGTTAGAAAACATACATTGGAGCACCAATTGCACCACCAAGGAGGATCTGCCAAAAAATCTTCTGCATGACTTGCAGGTTGATGCATCAAATGGACATTTTTTTGTATTTTTTTTATCTCGTCACTATTTGAGGTAAACAAATTCAGGGGACGTTTCGTGACATTCTTTCTGCCTGAAAACTCTCAAAACTGCGAAAATGCGAAGCGCGGATGAGCGAACACTCTCGGATCTGATTTCTTATCAGCGCATTTCCATCAGTGGTGCTGGTGATATTTTTGAATGTCAGACAACAAAAAGTCACACTAAACCATATTTTAACTCCTCTGCAACTGATATCAGAAACAAATTGAGGTGTTACGTTTACCAAATAATGCGAGTTGCCGACATAAACGATGACAGGTGTTACGATAACAACAGGGAACTTTTCTTAATGTTTATTAAGCAGACATTTATTTAAAGGGCCAGTGTGTTACATTTCGTGGCATGGAGCGGTGAGTTTGCAGGTTGCAATAAAGTGATAAAAGGAGGATCTATGGTGTCCATTAAACTCATAAAACACCTGGAAGTTTAACTGCAGAGTTAGTGTTTAATTTGTCCCTTCTGGGCTATGGTTCAACATGGCGTGCTTTGTGGAAGAGGACCTACTACCTACATTGATATGAAGTGCTCATTTTACATTCACGAAACTCGATTAATTATTCACTAATGAAAACATTAGGAATATGAATTCCCATTCCTGCCAGTAGAGCCCTCTAAAACCTACATACTGCACATTTAAAATAATGTAGTCTGCAGGCCTGTGCTGTCCTCGATAATGCTATTTAAAAATTCTCCTCTGACTTGATGAAGTTCCTTCAGAGCCACAAAAGACACACAACTGTTTGGCGCTCATCATCACTCGTAAATTGCAGGTCAATTGAATGCCCCTTTAATCAAACAAATATTACAGCAATGTTGTGTTCTTTGATGAAAGCAAATCACAGGAAACTCATAGTGAATAATAAACACTTTGTTTTTAAAGTAGCTTCAATCTTCAACAACGATTTGAAAACAACGAAACGGAATCTGATGCATTATGTCATGCTCACAAGTGTTCTTTGTGTGTGTGTGTGTGTGTGTGTGTGTGTGTGTGTGTGTGTGTGTGTGTGTGTGTGTGTGTGTGTGTGTGTGTGTGTGTGTGTGTGTGTGTGTTAAGATTACAGGCCAGAAAAATGGTCAGCAAATTGATCAAAGTTTTGTCAGAAACCCTCATTTATATTATCACTATGATAAACCATTTTAAACGTTCCACTTTTGATCCTAATTTGACTTGCTGAGAGAATACTTTGACAAAACCTATTGTGTATTTGACACGCTGTGAATTAAAGATGCAAGAGGGCTTCGGGTCTAAAAGCTTGGACATACTGTACACCCAAAAAGCACCCAAAGAAGAAGAAGGCACCAGAACAGCCAATAACATATCCAAAAAAAGAAAAAGAGATAAATATGTGTTTGAATTGGCGAGTGGGTGGAAGCAGAAGCTTCAGAGAAACACTGCTCTAAAGAAAAATAATAAATAGATGAGTGTTGGGACATAAATTATTCATGTAAATGATAAAAAAACTGCTGGACTCCTTTACCAGGGAGATATGTTTAGAAAAGAAACAAATCTTACATCTTAAAGTAATCATTTGAAGAGCAGCAAGTAGAGAATTATTATAGTTTATCTTCATGAAATCCTAATTTAGCTTTTGACAGTATTACAGGACTGAACAGTGATTTTCCTGTAGATTGTACAGAGAGCGAGCAGAGATTAAAAGATGGGTGTCAGAGGGGAGAGGCTGATGAGTAAGGACATGCAGTAGAGTGAGGAGGGCGGATAAGTAAAGTAGTCATCTGAGAGAAGGAGAGGAGGACGACTGATAAACGGTGGCGCCAAAGAAAGAGTAAAAAAAAAAAAAAAGGGGGATTCAAATATGTGGAAGAGAAAGACAAAGAGCAGAGATGGGCAGCCGGAGGAGGATAAAGTGGAGAGGGGCATATGACCGCCTGGCAGGCCTCCGAAGGCTCCCGGCGACAATCCAGCTGCATCTGAAGGCCACTTCGAAAAAGCTTGCCAGCAGTGCCAACAATACAGGAAGGGGAAAAAAGAGAGAACAAGAACAGGAGAAAGTGAAAAATAAAATATAAAGCAGCCGGGATGCAGGGAAATGTTTTTTTTTCTCTCAGAGAAAGGCAACAAACAGGACCAAAAAGATTAAGTAAATACTAAGTAGTTAAAAATAGGGACCCAAATGGTTGACTCCGGTGGAGGGATGAGCGTTTTGTGTGAGCCACAGCTAATCAGCTCCTGATACTCCTCAATGATAGTTTCAAAGTCTGGATTAAAGTTGTATGAAGCACAGATTTTACAGTTTACAATTATAGTACAAAAATCAACTATCAGAGGAAAATTGTAACCAAAACAAACTTCACATCTGTTCTACTCTCAGGCCATTGAAATCAACAGCCAATTCTGTTTCAAATATTAGTCTGGGTCATGAGTTTTGAATCTTTACGCCTTTTCAAATCAACCACGAGGTCATCCGTGTCTGTTCTGAGAGCAGCGTCGCTGTCCGTGGTGCTGAAAAGCTTGAGGCGAATTCCTGGAGCAACAGGCCTTTCATCTACTGTTCTATCACATCTTTTGTATACATACAATATACTGTGCATTTACTTTTCTTTTCTTTTTTAAATGTAAATCTCATCAGGCTACACATTCCATCTGTCTTTGTACTACTGCGCACGTTCTGCTCTATTGTGTTCAATTTTACAGTTTACAGAAACAGTTGGACTCGCTGGCTGATGTGAGCGCTTAATTTTGTTTCGCTTGGCTGCATGTCTCTGTGTGCAGGTTTAATAAAAGCCACTTGTAACGAATGAAAAGGATTTAAAGAGTAAAAATGAAAAGAGGTGTAGAAGCATTTCAACTCGATCAAATTATCATAGTACCAGAGAGAAGTAAAGAGCATCTTTCTACGCCAAATCGGTCCCTCCAGGATTTCGTGGAGTTTTTTTTGTCATCGTATTGCAGCAGCCTTTCTCAAAAATTGCGGTGAAATGTATTCAATGTTATTTTTCTCTGCTGCAATGGCAGGAACTGGCAAAAACTGCTATTTAAGGAAGAAAGAGTCACATATAATCAAAGTCAAAACTGTGCAACTTAACATTTCCCACAAATTTTGTCACTTTGCAATTTTTTTCCGGTCAACCACGGGACTTGTTTTGATGACGAGAGGAGCAAAGTTTTACTTGGTAAACTTTAATGTGGAAAAAAAACTAGAATTTTTAAAAACGGCAACTTCCTATAATATTGTTACAGTACAGGTCAAGTTTGCAGAGACGGGCTGGTTCAAAGCCTGATTGATTGATTTTCTAAAAAGAAAAACATCTTTCGTCATCAATGTTGATTTTTTTTTTTTTACATCATACCCAATACAGTCTTGGGTTGTTTCCCGTAAACCTGTTTTCTGTGACTCACACTGAATCCTTCGATTGCAAGAATAAACCACTAGATAGAGAAGTATTTACTAAATGTCAATACTTTGAATGAAAACGCTGACCTTAAGTTGTGTCAAAAACAAGCTTTTATCTAGTAAAAATATTCAGCAATACAACTAAGAATATATTTTTTTTCTTCAGATGTGTATTGCAGTTGTCTACTCCTGCAGGTGATGCAGGTAGGCACCGTGAGCTTGTTATTCTCTGATCTTTTTCATGGTGAGTTTGTGTACCAAGCTTTTCAGTTGTAAATGTAAAATGTGTGAATAAGAATGCTTCAGGATCAACGTAGACTTCAGATGCTGTTGAGAGGGCGCTTGTCCTCCCGCCTTCTTTCGCAAATCCTTAAGTTGTCTCTCTCTCTCTCGCTGTACGGAATCTATAGATCAGGAAGTGTTGTTAAAAATAAGCAGCAAACTCCATCGTCTCGTGTCTTGCCCGACTGCGGGACCAACAAAGAAGCCAAAGACAAAAGCCCGTTGGCATTTTAAAACGTTCCCTGTCACTTTCCACAGAATAATGGTTGCAGGAAATATCCCTCCCACGGGGCTTTATGATAATAGGCCCATATGTGCCGGGTGCGGTGACGGTAATTAATTGCTACACAAAACTTGCGAGGTCGCTCTGCGGAGTACAGCGACCTCCAGACATGAGTGCAATGACACAGTGGATTTTTTTTACAGAGCGGGGAGCAGCGTTGTGGGGAAGACTGGGAGGGGCTGGACCGGTGGGGGTGGGAGATTAGTTAGCAATTTGACCTTTCCCATAAGGCACCAGCTCATCGCCGCGTTCCTTTTGTCACCAGATTAGAGAATTTAAATGCAGTGGGAGGTCAGATGGGGATTTACCGCTCAGTCCCCATCTCCCAACTCTTCTTTGTGGTCTTGTCACCGTCTGAGATACGGAAAGGAGGAGAGAGGATGGAAGGGAGGAGAAAAATGGGGGATGGAGGCGAAGGACAAAAAAAAAAAAAAAAAAAAATCAAAAAAGGTGGAGGAACGCGGACGAAAGGAAAGTGTGAAGGACAGAAGGGGGGACAGCGAGTCGAGCGAGAGGATGGTGACGTAGACGAGAGGAGATCGGGAGAAAGTGGGAGTGAACAGGTGACGAAAAGAGGAGGGGAGAGCCAAAAGAGATATGAGGCAGAGCCAGGAGGAAAGGTGTGATATAAAGATGATGAAAGGGGAGAGTGAATGGAGACGGATTAATGATGGAGAGAGGAAAAAAAAAAAGAAAGAAAGAGGGAAAACAGTGTGAGGCGGAGACACATTCAGATGGACGGACGGAGAGGTGAGAAAAGATGGGAGAGAGCTTTGATGGTGACAAATGAAAGCAAGTGAGAAAAGGATGCAGTGGTGAGGAAAGAGGTGTCGAGAGTGCCAACAGAAGCCAGTGGGATTGTTGTTGTTGTTGTTGTTGTTGTGACTCGACAAAAACGAAACTCATGAACCTGCTCCGAGCTCTAAATACTGTACACAAAGGAAGAAATCATTGATCACATCTCCAGTTTCGGGGCACTTGATGATATTAAAGCATCGTCGTGTACTGGAAGCTGCTCACTAACATGCGCATTCTTACGTGAAGACAGAAGTGTCCAGAAACTTTCGACGTGAAAGGTAGAAACACACATCCGCAGCTTCGTACGTCTTTCAACAAGAGTCCTAACATTTGGGGAAATGAATGTTGAGTGACATCAGTTTTGTGAGTCCACTGCCAAATGTCAACCGACTAACACCACCAGCTGACCCAGACTGGACAGGTTTATCAGGACTCGGTCCTGGAAGTTTGAGAGGGCTAACTGGAAACTGTCACAGTTTAGTCTGCCGGCAGCCATTAAACAGCCTATTAACGGTTTTGCACTTCGGTTTTGGTATGGATTACGCAAACAAGGGATAATTTGTTCATTAGAAAGCTGAAGCAGTGCATGGAGATGGATTTTGCCTCCTTGGGATCGAGCCAGGCTCGCTGTTCCCCGTCCCCGTCCCCCCCCGCCCCACCCCTCCGTGTCTGGTCTTTGTGCCACGTTGGCTCGAGCCTTATATTTATCATGAAGACATGAGTGTCGAATCAAATTTGGCAAGAATTATTTTTGCCGAAGTGTCGCTTCAACACTCAGAAACACTCTCACTGTCAATGCGCGGATTTGAACGCACGCATGCCGTATTTCTTGCAAGAAAGATGTCTCCCAGCCTGATCGCAGACGTACCGAACCGAACAGAAAACTGTAGTGGGCGTTCACATAAATACTGCCTCTCGAAACCTTGAACAAGAAATATGATTTTGTTTTTGTGTCTCTTTTCTCTCTTTTTTTTTTTTTTTGTTGCCGTAACAACGACTATCATTTTGCAAGCTATATTATCTCTGCACTTCCTGTAGTGGAAACTCGACAGCATCACCTTAAAATAGGTACGAGAAACATCTCTAAAAAAGAAACCACAGTTGTGTTTTAGAAGTTCAGGGGAAACAATTTAAACTATCTGTAAAAGGAATTATTTATCAAATAAAATGCTTCATTTCATGGATGATTTTGTTGCACCAGCGGTGCATTTATTCAATAACGTGTTTTTTTTGCTTTTGTGTTGAGGTTACGATTTCTTCAGGACTTTGTTATCTGGCATCGTAAAGCTGAAAACAATTTCTCTTCCCTTGAAAAATTACTATCTGACAAAGAGATCAGTACAAATTCAACATTTACTTGCACAGAAAAATGACCCTCTGTTTGTTTCAACATCAGCAAGTTGAATTCGGAAGCTTACTGTAGATGTGTAAATGTGTGCAAACGGGTCTCGGGGATATATTTTAACGATCTAAATCTGCGGTATAAAGTGCGTTGAAGACGTGTCCAAACCCACTACTGCTAGTTTAACGGCGAAGAATCTGAGCGCATGATTCAAATCGGTTCTACTTCGTCTAGGGATTAATCGTCGCGGTGTTTTGGGTATAACACGCAGTAAACCAATCAAAGTGCCGGCTCCCATTTCCTTCGAAACCCCGGTGTGTGTTTACATCTTGGTGGATCGCTATGACAACACAATAAATGAAAGACCTCTCCTCTGCAGAGGAAACAGATCTGCTAGTGTGAGCATTAATAATACAACTGTAATCTTTCACCCTGTAATACATTTATTATTAACGCATTGCATGCTTGCTGCACGACCGTGTGTGTGTGTGTGTGTGTGTGTGTGTGTGTGTGTGTAAGAAGCCATGCAAAGTGAGTCAAAAGAAGGAAACCTCTTCGGTCCCGCTGAACCGTGGACGATGGACGACTTTCACTGTTTAATTTTGATCAATACATAAATAAAAAAATGAATTAAATAAAAAAAATGATGAGGTGATTAAAGGGGAACTCCACCAATTTTACACGTGACAGGTTTACTTGTCACGACAAAACCTGTGCAAACAGCTCTCTAACTCGGGTTCTGCAGCAGCTTTGTCAAGTCAGAGGAAATGACCCCGAAGTCAAAGTGATGTCATCACGGCTATCACAGACTTGGGACTTGAAACCCTGGGGAAGTGCAGGATCCAGTGTTTGACATTTCTTTTGACGTGTCTTTCTCAAAGTCTTTTCAACATCCTGATAATTCAAAACTCATTTGTAACATCAACCTTTTAAGAACATGAATATTTGCATTTAAATGAAGAATTCAAAAGATACCTTTTCATAGTCCGTGCTCTCCTTTCCATCCCCAACAACAAACTAATCCTTCCTTTAAATGTGCGCATTTATTAACTGATGATGAAGCTCGTCAGCTTTTCTGCAGCTCACGCCAGACTCGTGTAAAGGCCGCTACATATCTGTGAAAAGTACAATATATTAAAATGCGCATACAGAACGAAAACACGGAGCTGTTCGAGTGTTTCAATAAGCAGAAGTTAAATTTGAAACCAGCAGCCGATATCACGTATATGAACTCTCGATCACGTAAAAGACGGTCGGCCACCAGAGTCTTAATTAGCAGCGGCCAGGAGAGTCCGTCAATTTCAGCTGCAGCTCTGAACGCTTTTGATTTAACATTTTGTGAGGACGCTGTACATGAATCTGCTTGTGTGTGATTCATTTTGAAATGTGAATTTGTCACTTGCAACCAAAGAAATTTGAATCTCAACGAGCGAGTAGAGTTTTGCTCAGAAGATTTAGTTTGACCTCAGGATAAAAAGCCAGATGATACATTTTGATAAAAAACAATTAAAAAAAAAAAAAGAAATCACCCATACAGGTAAGAAAATCATCAAAAGCCTTACGAGAGGTCATCAACATTACTTCACACAAGATGCTGATGAGTTTTTCTGCTTCCGTCACCCCTCTATTGCTGGTTTTTCATCATTTGCTCTGAAATCTGGCGAGGCCGCGTCGGTGGTTAGTTAAGCGCTCTTAATCATGAAGAAAATGAAAGAAAAACAGACGGACATGAACAACTCATGCGACAAATTTGAGGATAAATGTGAAAAAAGGAAAACACTGTCACATTCTGCCGGAGCTGAAGGAGAGAAATAGAATAAACAGTAAATAGGTTTGATCCAGAAACAGAGCGGTTTGGATCGATATCCGTATCAGAGCCGGTGGATGATTTTATGTTTTCAACAGCACAATGTCTTTGGTATGTGATTTCTTCGCTTTCTTTACTTTATGTCTTGGGATCTTTTGCATCGGTTCTCAAGTGTTTTTTGTATCATTAGATATTCCGTCAGTGTTTGGGCTTTCAGACACTGTTGAATGAGAAATTAGTTCATTCCAAGGGATTTGCCAAAATCGGTGGAAGAATAAAAAAAATAAAAAAAATCACCAGCGATCTGTCGCCTGCAGTTCCGTTTTGGTGGATTTAACACGCTTTTGACCTTTTTAAGAAAACTGGAAGCCAGATAGTTCATAATGAAGACATGAATGAGATGGCAACACATGGTCCACAAACTCTTGATTGTTTTAAGTTTCATGGAAGGCGGTCGTCTATCTGACACGTTAACAGTTCGTTATCCAGCTGCAGCGGCGCGCCAGCTGACCCCGCAACTTCCCACGACATCCGGAAGCTTCCAAAAAGTCGGTGAAGATTATCAATCATCCAGGTCGTGGTCTATCCAAGTGTTATCTGAAGATTTGCTGGAGGTTTTTGACGATGTTCCCCCTCCTGAAAGTACATAATTACATAAATAACAACAAAATGAGTCCGTTAGGGTCAGTTCAGACCAAAGATTTAAAAACTTGGCAACTCCTCGCAACTTTATCGTATGTGACATTTTGAAACCTGACTCTTTACACCAAAGCAACAAGATGAGATGGTGTAACATCTCCCACAACTCAATACTTTCGTCATAACTGCTACTTTTTTGGGGGGGCTTTTTCATTTCCGGTTATGATTTGAGTTATCCTAATGGGGATAGTGGTGATGTAACAGCAAAAACATGGAAAAACAAACATACAGGAAGGTTGACAATTTTACGACGCCGGATGGGTGTTTCAGCACAACAGCGGATTTATACAAATTTGGTGTAAAGGTGATCAGTGTTATCTACAAACGTGCATTTCTGGTCCATTGAGGAGTCTTCACAAAGTACTGTGATAAGAATCTTCCAGACCAGAGAGAAGGAGCAGCTGAAGGTTTCGTGACGGTTTACTTTTCTTACAACCAGCTGTGCTGTTCATACTGATTTTTGCCCTGAGCTTCCTAACAGCGCACGAACGCACCGCGATGAATAATGACATGGACTTGGCTTGTTGACTCAGATTTTAAATCCAAGTGTGACATGAGCCGATATTTTGATAGGGTCAAACGTGGGCCAAGGTAAAACAAAACCAAGAAGGAGAAAGTCTGGTGAATTGAGCGAACTTTGTCTCATGTGTTGTGAAAATGAGGTTTCGTTGATTTCTGACAATGTTTTAATGTTGTGCTATAGGCATGTCATCAGAGAAAGACCACAGGTTTAATTGACAACATTGAAAATTACTACGTAGTATTTCAGTGAGAGAGTTCTGGGGTCTCGGTGTGAATTAAATTAATTTTGACTGGTGCATTTCCTGCTCTGACATCAAGTCAAAGTCAAAACGTCTGCACTAAAACAAAAAGTTGATATGTTCGAGAAAGAGAAAAGGAGGTGAGGAACAGTATAAGCGGTGCAGGAGACTCGGCGAAAGAGGTTCAGTCGATATTATATATAATATATATAGATATATACTGTACTGTATATACTGTGCATTTTATATTTTATATTTTTTACTGCTATTTTAATGCTATTTTATTGCTTTTCTATTGTTCTATTATTATCGTATTGCTTCTGTGTGCTGCTGTAGTGAAACAATTTCCCCTCGGGGATTAATAAAGTAACTACCTAACCTAACCTATTGGTGCAGTTTCTGTTGGTCGCTGACTGAGGTCGATGAACATTCATTATTTGCATTTGCCTCTCCACATTGCACCAAGAAACAAAACAATGTACAATTTCAAATTTGACCTGGAAGATACGACGTTTTGGAAATGGAACACACACACACACACACAATGCACAGAACAAATTAACACATGTTCAGATTTTTTTTGCACAAAATACTGGCTGGAGTGCAGATGGTAAAACTAATTAATTGCCTTTGGCAAACTCCGGTAGGTCTTTATCTGTTTGCTTCTTACTCCTCTTTGCTCTTATCTTTTCCTCGTCTTTCCTTCCTTCACTCTCCTCTCCTCCTATTATGTGCTGATATATAATCAGCACATAAAGAAACACAATATGCCGAACATGTGGAGACACACCAGCCTGCAGAAGCTGGTGTATTTTTTATTCCAGGCCAGCTGCCTACACTGTAAATATATTTATATTTTAATAGACAATGCACAAGGCAATCCATACTTCTGTCGCTACATTATGTGTGTTTACACTATTGCTGATCATTTTCAAAAGCTTTTTTCTTTTCTTTTCGTAAATGCACTTTTTCAACACAAGTTTCACTTCTGTATCCGGGTAACTCAAAAGGTAACTCAAAATCAGGGACATTTCCACCAGCAGTGGATTTAGTCCAGAGGGCCCTTCTCAATGTATTCATCCAATTGCCCACCGCAATTACTCACACACACATCGGAGTTGTGTTCCCCACTTGGTATTAACACCGTCCTCCAGACTCGCCTTCGGCAGCTGCAGTCTGAGGAAAGAGAGAAGAGGCCGTTG
The DNA here is from genome assembly GCF_029030835.1 of Brachyistius frenatus. NCBI lineage: Eukaryota > Metazoa > Chordata > Actinopteri > Embiotocidae > Brachyistius > Brachyistius frenatus. The sequence goes on from NW_027210604.1 coordinate 1,707,036, forward strand.
AATTATTGAACAAATCAAGGTCCCAGGCTATGTGTTTATGTGATATTGGTAATGAGGCCGCTGGAGATCCCGCCGTCAGTTGTAGAGGGAGAAATAAGATCTTCATAAGCTCTGCAGTGGGTGGGTGTATGAGTTGGATCTATACCGAGCAAGAACAGAGATGATGACTTAACTGACCTCACTATGCTCTATTTCCATTTTCCCACAGGACCCGCTGTTTGATCACTACATTCATTGTCTGTAATAACTCCACAGGCTCATGTGGAGCACCTCTGAAATATGTATCCGACCGTGTGTTTGTTTTAGTGTTGCTCTGTCAGGACTTTTCTAATGCTCAAATGCTTGTACAGGAGCCGGCGGCTTTAGGAGGAGGTGTAATCAGGTAGTGTGGAGCTTTAAACACAAATTACATCAGTTGTTAAATCAAGATGTTGTGGGAGTATTTTCTAAGTATACCAACTTTAGGACTTTATAACATTAGAAAGAGAAACCCAACAACTCCGACATGCAGCAACATGGCAGCCGTCTGGGCTGAAAGCAGAGCAGAGAGAGAAAAGAACAGCATAGAGAGACAACATAAACTGGACGTTCACCCACAGCTGCATGGCAACACAAGTCTGAGGGACCAATTTGGGGCATCAGACAGGTACTGTGTACATCACACACGATAAACAAAGACCCCCAAAGAGATTAATACTGACAGCTGAAAGAACAGAAGACAAACAAGGTTTCCTGGCAAACTGAAACAGCCAATCGATTCCAGAGTGACAAGAACACGTGTGAAAATCGAACTTTTGGTACACTTTATCTTTACCTGCACCCTCTCCTCCAGCTGGAACATTCACACAAGCCTTACATACTATTTTTGTTGTATCGATGGATTTTATTACACCCCTTGTTAACAGTGGACTTTATTTTTCCGTGTCCAAATCCATAGATTACACTGCGAGAACCATTTCAGTTTAGTTGAAAACGGTGCCGTAAATATCATTATTTAAATAAAAAAAAAAAAATTTAGGTTCTGGAGTACTGCAGTTCAAACAGTTATTACCTGTCTCGTGTGTCTCTTAAGCTCGTAATTCTTCCTTCCCCTACTCTCTCTGTGATCTATTAAAGCTCTTTCTCTTGCTGCGGATCACAAACTCAAACAGAGCTGCAGAGTGGCAGTAAAACGAGCCACTGCATTGCTTTAAAGGTACAATATGTACGAAATTTTCAATTGAAACTTTAAAAAAAAAAATGTGAAGAAATAAGTGTTTGTGGAAGATGTCCACGCATTTGGAATAGATATACTAAAGTTAAGCATGCTGACCAGCTGGCCGCGCACACCTCTCGTATTACCACTTTGTACCTCAAGGGGGCAGCGGTGAGTCCCTGTAGCATCAAGTCTGCCCTTCGCCCTAATCCAATCAGCTCATCACCCAGCTGGCGCGCGATCTATAAAGGAAAGCCATTTTACAAGTCATGGAAAATTCAAAACAGAACTTTAGTGCAGCTCATGACAACAGAAACAGGAGCCCTAAAAAAAAAAAAAAAACATTCAAAACGGCATTTATTTACAGCTTTTCTTTGGCTTTTTTTTTCTCGCTACAATGGTCCCGCTTTAAAAAAAATAAAAAATAAAAACCCAGAGATAAGCACGCTACGACGTAAACTATGGGCTGGCAGCGCACGTTAAGATCCTGCTAAAACAGTCACGCTGTCGCGGCAGACTTTCTAACGTTCGCGTATGCTCCCATTTCATGCAATCCGCATCATTTGACGTTACGTTCGTACGATCTGACAGCAGGGAGAAGAACGGGCGAAATTCAACCAAACTGCTGAAACGTTGATCGCCAGACTGAACTTACATAAGTGGCAGTGCGAGACTTCAAATTTTGTACATATTTACACATGTCCTTTCTGTCTCTCTCCTCTGCTGGAAACCAAGTCGGAGAGAAAATGCATATTTATAGGTACGCGCACACGTCGTCTCTGTGACCCCCCCCCCCCCCCCCTCCCCCCCCTCCCTTTTTTTTTTTTTTTTTTTTTTTTTGCTGACGGACAGCGGCTCACTTATCGGATCCCACCTCTCTCCCTCCTCTCACCCCGGCCCCCTCGTCCTCTCCCCTCCTCTCCCCTCCACCAAACCCCCCTCCTCTCCTTCCACGAATCTCTTATTTAAACCGCGGGTTTAAATGTTGGAGACAGAGCGGCTGTCTCGGCTGCCGCTGCGGGGAGAACTGCGGAGCGTAATCTCTTGTCAAGTATTTAAGGAAACGTTCGCGCCAGCTGCAGCCGAGGAATTCTATCACGGCGATGACGTGCGGGATTAGACTCGGTCACGGCGAGGAAGCGAGGCTTAGGGATGAGGTGGAGGCTCGGAGGCGGACTTTCACACCGTCATAAGGCCTGGACAGTTTGGTTGTTGTTGTTGTTGTTGTTGTTGTTGTGTTTTTGCCAGACACAAAGACACTCACAAGTACAACCACAATGCATGTCTGTGAACGTTCTTGCTTGATAGATTGTTGTATAAATGAGTTGTTTTTACCTCGAAAGTGATCCCATTTTGTCCCACAGTCGACGATCGACAGCTAAGCAAAAACCACTTGGCTCTTGTCCACCATCCTACAAGTCAGCGACTGTCGTATCTCTGCTCCCCATCGGACGCTTCCCCGCTAATTATAGTCTGTTCTGATTTGGCAGCAGCACTTGAGGAGAGCGCTGCTTGTCGTGGTGTACGTTTCTTAATTAGCGCAGAGGCCCTAAAAAAACGGAGCCGCTGTATCGACTCCCGGCTGGGTTGCTCGAAGATTTGTGACACGACACCGAAGCTTTTTATCACGATGAAAAGGAAGCCGTTGCCGTACGTCACAAAACGCACGCTTTCTCCTTCTCGCCGTCTCACGTTATGTAGGGAACAATCCGAGGACAGAAACGTACTGCGAGGCGACATTTCAAACTGTTTGACTTTTGAATAACGCTGCTCGACTGTAGGCTGGTCGTAGTGCCCACGATGGCCGCTCCCCGCCAGCGAAAACCTCTACAATGGGCATGTGACCATCGCACGGGGCACCTCCGGAGGTCTTGCGGGTGCCCGCGCCTCGATGGGTCCGAGTTAATTTCGGTGGCACTACTGGGACCTACCCGAGGTGGTGTTAACGTTGCCGATGATTGGAATATATAGCCGCAAGTACATGGACGCACTTGGTGCTTTTGTGTACAGCGAGTTTCCGGTATTAAGAAATCATCATTTTCAGATCATATTTTTTTTTTTTTTTTAAGCTACGACATTTTCTAATTGTCTACGGACTTCCTGTTTTTTGGTGCAGTATCCGCGATATTGCCCCCAAACATCCAAGGGATCATTTTGTTCCCTTTCGCTCTGTTGTAATCCTGTACCGCGCTGTAGCATTGTATTCCCACTAAACACACAAAAAGGGCCCAGGTTTATTCACCACCCCCCCCCCCCTTTTTTTTTTTCTCTCTACGTGCGTCAGATCTCTTCACGCGGACACGTATAGCTCACGGTTCGGCCGGGTGAATGCCAGCGCCGACGCGTCGCTCAGTCTGCCTCTGCCAAGCAGTGCAACGCATGGAGGTGTCTGACATTCAGTAGCAACAATCCCTTCAACACTGATCAAACAGCAGATACAGGGCTTATACACACACACACACACACACACACACACACACACACACACACACACACACACACAACACACACACACACGGCCCTCTGCTTATCAGCAGCCGGCAGCACAGGTCTGTACTTTCTGTGTTATGCTCATTTCAATAAATGGCAAATTCGACGGCACTTCAGTTCACTCCAGTCCGACTCAGTCCAGCTTGATTCCATTCGACTCGCTGCGATTTAGCGCATTCAACGTTATTTCTTTGCGTGCAGGGATCGAGTCGCAGAATTAGTCTTTGGAATTGCGTCCACAGTCGCGGCAACGATCTGATCTCAACAGAGGGCGCGTTTCGCTCTCTGCAGTCGCCCCCTTTAAATCATATCTGGACGTTAAGCTGATATGAAGCGCAGGTTAACGACACGTGTAAAAGTGGTCTGACATGTAAAGGCAGCAATCCTCGAAATCACATCCGCATTTGCATATAGATGAATGCCCATTTTGTCACGTATGGATAGGGCGGTCCGACATAAAGGCATTTAATAAAAGCTTTCAATAATTCAGGGGCATTTTTGCCTTCGTTCAGTTTGTACTGGTGGGGCCAGACAGGAGGCAATGTTCTCACTGACTAAACTTGAAATATTATTACATTCACAATGCTCCTTTTTCTGAACCTGTATCTTTAGGAATCAAGCGTGAAGTGGACGATTCTGCACCTTTCAATTTGCAGCACAGCAGCAGTTTTGCTTTTATGTAGAGAGGTATAATGTGAGGAAGTCGATGTTCACCTTTTTATGAACCAAAAAAACACCTTCACGAACCTTAAATCAAAGCAAAATGCTGTCTTTCGAAATGCTAAGAGATCGTTTGTGTGGATCTGCGCCAAAAACAAAAAAATGTCCCCCAAAATCAACGAAAAGCTGTTTGAATATTCTGCAAACAAGCGAACATGACCAAAAGCGTGACATCTAATTGAAACGGTCTTCTTTAAAGAAGTCGGGAATACGAGAGACTTGTTCCAAAGATTGCACCTTTAACCCGACAGCATCGCGGGTAATATGATACAAGACATATGACATCACAGTGTTTTGTAAACAAGCACCCCTGGTTAGCTTTTGGCATAAACAAAACAAAACAAAAAAAACCAACAGTTTTGTTATTATTTTTACACCCACAAGAGGTCACTTGGCTTTAAATGCTGACGGCGGGTCGTGATTAGCTGCTCGAGCAAAAGACCTATGAGGTCGCTTTTTGGTCGTGGACAGTGTAATCAAATGGTAGGGAGAGGGTGCTCTTACTTACTTTGTTGTATCTGATTACTTCAGCAGTAACTGGTAACTTTTTTTTTTTTTTAACTTTTTCTCCTGACGTTTAGTGTACGCGCATCAGAAATCACTTTCCTGTAAGGTGAGAAACGAGAGAGTCACGGGATCCGGCTGGCGGCTCCGCCAGCAGTAGATGAACTTCTGGTTCAGTTTTCTTTCTGCGGGGAACCGATTAGAAGCAACAGCTTCCTCTCTAAGCCATTCAATAAGCCGTTTGTAGAACAAGGATTTCCATTTGCATTTTGAGGCAAAAAAGAGAAGATCCTGAGATTGTGGATTACTCTCCTGGCTTTGCTTTTGAAAGCAAGAATTAAGAAGAGCAGTTTTGGGAGCTTTGCGAGGCAAATGGAATTCAAAGTCCTGTGTGTGTGTGTGTGTGTGTGTGTGAGAAACCTTGCAAGCATTGTGTGTCTCGGTCTTTTTTTCCCACTTTGTGTGTTGGTGCACCTTGTAAATGGACGTGCATGTCGACGTGCACAGGTGGGAACTTTCCAGTCTTTCCACAATACCCCTGAGCCCGAAATGTGTTTCTGACGCGCACAGTTACGAGTCATTGCATCACTGCATTTACGTCCATTTTTCTGTATCATTTAGACACATCCTTCATATCTTTTTTTTTTTTTTTTTCACATGTATCTGAAGTGTTTAAGTGAGCCTACTTTTCGAGGAGCTGCGGCAGGTCATTTATTTTTGACTGTTAGAAATGAAAATGTGATTTCTTCACATCCTGGTTAGAAAAGTGAATAGATTTGTGTTTAAAATCTCCAGGGAAGGAGCTGATAATGGGACTCCACATCGCAGGAAATGTTATCAGCTAATTAGTGGGATGATAATGGAAAAAAATGAATGAAATGAACCATTTCAAAACAAGAAAAGAATACAAAACTTAAAATCAGACGCAATTAAAAGGGCACGGATTCAATTACAGGTTTTAACAACAAAATAAACAAATCCACTAAAAACAGAAAAAGCACAAACGGTGTGGAAAAGTATTGTTCTCGACAGAATGGTTATTTGGTATGTGTTTGGTTTCCAGCTGCAGGGTTGTCAGTCGTCAACAGTCACTTCAACATATTACTGTCATTTCAAGTTATGAGGACCAACTAAAAGTAAGTGCGAAACGGATGAAAGGTTTCACGTCTCAACTTTAGTTTTTCAGAAAATCTGTCCAACGTGTGTAGTAGCATTTCCGAGTTGTGCAGACGAATGACCACATATAAGAAAAGATATAGATCCAAGTGATACATCTAAAGGAGCAAAAGCTGCACAAACTGTGCTGGTTTGAACAATGTGCATGCCGTAGCTTATTGGGAGTGAAAATAAACCCTTAATTATGGTTTTAAGTTACTGTACTGAAACCTCTGATCCATCCACAGATGACTAAGTGGCATTTCCCAATCCGCCCAAACTTTTTTTTTTTTTTTTTTGTTTCTCACAACATAACATTTTGATGGCGGGGGCTACGGTGCAGCTTTCAGTGTAGGTTCCCTGCACGTATAAAGCTGCAATTTCAAAACTTCAGTCCCTTAAGTCCATGAACACGATTCCGTGAGGACAAGTTGCAAAAATTGGAAGAGACAAAGACTCACGCCGTCATATCTTTAGACCTCCACAGTAGAAAGCAGCATGAAGTGGCCATTATGTTCACAGAGGCTGCTTTGGCCCTCTGTTCTCTCACAGAGAGCGAGTTTGGTTCATGTCTCGACGCGGACGTGTCAGCATCCGTTTACGCAAACGTTTCAGACTTGACGCGTTATGCTGACGTAACAGTGAGTGCAAGGGATTTAAAACCACAAGCGAACGTCGATGCGCGCGCTCGTCTTGCTCTTCGTTGGCCTTAAAAAAAAAACTGCGGCGATGCCATTCACTCTGCAGGATAGACAAACAACTTCCCCACGGCTCCGCTTTCACTGTTCGTCAGCCGGAGGTTCAAGCCCTGCTTATTAAACACGTCATGTCAGCCCTCGTCTCCCGCTGACCTTCTCCATTACCCTCCCTCCCACCCTCCTCCGCACCTGCACCGAGCGCCGTGGAAAAGAACAAATGTAGCTGAGAGAAATTAGAACAATAAATGTTCCTTGTGCTGTTTAACAACCGTTTACTGTTGGCACTGTTCTGGCCCTGCACGGCTCTGCTCGGGAAAGAAGGAGAGGAGGGAGGAAAATCCAGCCAAGGGCAACGTGCTCAGAGAGAGAGAGAGGCAACACGGTCGAGCAAGCGGCATATTTGTCATGCTTTTATGTACATGTTCTTGTCCTTGCCGTCGAAGCCTTCATTCGTGTCTCGTTGCATTTGCTCCACAAAAACACTGAAACGTTATTTCGAATGCGAGAGCCAGTGGATTTTCTGTGCTTGAATTATACTCCAATTTCATGCTTTTGCTGCCCTTGTTGCTTCCCCCCCTCCTTCGCCATCACCTTGCAACCTCTTTTCTCCGCGACGTAGACGAGCTGCCCGGTGTCACTTTGCATCTTCAAAGTCACGGTTGCATTCAAAGTGAGTCCTGATATTCTGCTTGATGCAGCACGTTGTTGTTTGTTTAGTCTGACAGAAGCTTTTTTAAATTGAGAACTTCCTCCATTCTCTTTGTAAGTGCTCTCAATTCTTGGTTGCCCTTGATGGAACACACTTGATATGCATTGTGCTGCAGATCTATAAAAGCCTCCCTCTCATGCTTGTGTTCTTTTGCTTTGCTTTAGAAGTGCAACCCCTATTTATCCGGTTGAGATGAATAAACAGGGTGGAGTATATATATATTTTCAGTTGGCATCGTTACAATCCTGTGTGACATTGTGTCAATCGTTCTTATTTATTTATTTTTTAATCAGTTGATATCTGAGCTGGTTGCAGGTTTCTTGCGATGCTACAGTGGCCATACGAGAGCTGGGGGAAGAATATTATTAGAAGGAATATGTGATCGTGAGGAGATGAACCACTTCGGCAGCTCGTCTAGCTGCGGGGCGAATTCAACACGCTTTATAATAAAAACACAACCGGTCCAGGAGTTCCACTTTTTACTGCTTAATGACTTTGCCTGAAGCATAATGTTCAGGAAAACACATACATTTGATTTCTTTATTTCAAGACTAATCATTATGTTTCTGTTAACAATTAGTTATATGTCTGCATGCGATATGAAAGTGATTTCTTACAGCGACAAACCCAAGGAGAATTAACACCGACCCGGGAGCTCTGCAGCTCATTATTGTGATTCTGCAGCACATTTTACTGTATGTTCAGTGTCAGCGTTCTCATCAGCCATCAGTTAAAACTAAAGAAAACAACCTGCACTGCACCCAATCGTAGGAAGTGACCACCTGGGCGTAGGAAGTGCAACATTTAGCCGCTAAATAGCCAGTTATTTATCTAAGGGGTTGGTGGAGATTATTTTCAGGCAGACGTAAACGTGATTTCGAGTTAATGATGTTGTTCGGTGTCTGCGTCATGTACGATCCAAAAGGTTAGAGACTGTTCACGTCGCATACGAACGGAGGAGCACCGCGAGGCCATCTCAGCACGCCGCGCGCGATTCCCGGGTGAAACATGCAGGGAAACGATCCGTTGTCACATTTGTGCTGTACACTCGGAGCAAAAGCGCAGCGTCGGCACAAATTTTGTCACGGCGATACCGGGTCGAGGGGGCGAGGCGGGGTTTCCCCCACCGCCCTCCCTCTCTGTCTCGCTCCGCTGTCTCGGTGTGAGTGTTTGTGCGTGTCTTGTGCGGCTCGCTATGAACGAGGGTGAACAAAAAAAAAACGATTTCATCACTCTTTTTCCGTGAGTTGCGTCGGTGTTAAAAGTGCCACTCAGCTTCACTAACGAGCAGACAGTGAGATGAGAGAATTAAAAGGCATCGGGTAATATCCCAGTCCGAGGCAGCGAGCTGTCTGGGACCCTCGTGGAAACCAGTTTATCGACTTCTTAAGGCTGTGTTGTCAGCTCGTTTCCTGAAGTGCCGCGTAGCGATGCTTCACGCCAGAAACTGCTCTCGGATCAATACAGCTTTTTCAACCGCAACATGTTCGAGAGCGTTTGGGGTAAAAGTGCGCGAATGTGCTGCTTCGGGATGACATTCCCCGCTGCAGTTTTTGTTTTGTTGCTGAATATTTCACCTTAAACTGGCAGTTTATGTCACTGCATTTTGTCTGTTTTCACAGTTTTGGGAGACTTTCATTTCATAACCATTATCTCATCCTCTGTGCTTCCCTCTGAGGGGCCCAGACTGCAATCTGTCATCCAGCGGTGACAGTCACACCCCACAAAGACGGCCTCTTCGTTTCTGACTCAATGAACCCACGGCAGCGGTGCCAAGCGACGCTAAACACTGCACCATTTTTCATGCCTCTTCCCGTCCCATTCTCCTCCAGCGGAGTGTTAGCTCATCAGAGCTGGCCTGTCTGCCGCCTGCCAAAGCCATCATCTACATCACCGCGCTCCAATGGAAACACAATCACTGCTTTCTATGGAAAACCAAACGACAGGGTATAATGGGAGCAATATGTTACTGTTCCGTCTCTGTTCAAACAATCTGGGCGGATTGGCCGGAGGAGGATTCGCTGTAAGAAAGAGAAAGTTAAGTTAGTGAAGCCGAACAAGATGGACTGATGGTGAAAATTCAGCAGCCGTGTCGAGTAAAGTCAAGCAAGATGGATCTTCACGGAGAGCAAAAAAAATAAATCTCAACTATCTCGCTGGGTTTAGGGTTGCGTTTTGTGTGTGACGGCACCTGCAGCCGGCTTAAAGTTGATATTTAACTCATTAGCAAGTTGCCTATCAACGTATACACATGTCTGGATCCATGTCATTACAACACGTTTACAGATACAGGCCTGCGGGTGGGATTCGCGCCAGCTGTCAAATGATCATCCCGAAGGGGGAAGTTTGTACGTCACGCTGTAATTCTGTCTGGAGTCTCGCTAAACCATAAGGTCACCCTGTAGAGAGCTGCTCTTGGTCATGCTGCCAGCCTCCGTTCACCGAGAGGCAAAAAAAAAAATGCCACTGTCCTTGTTAGCGTCACTGTCACCTGTAGCTAATATCTTAATTATCTGGAAGCAAATGCTGCACTGTACCTCACACCCACTCACATTTAATTAGCATCCCCTCCCCACGTTTCCACATCTTTGGCCACCCCGCCATCAAATTACCGCCCACCTCCTCGGCAGCTTCATCTTTGTTGAGCAGGAGCAGGCTTCTATTACAAGCTAACCAGATGGCCGGCGCCCGGCGGTGGCGCAGTGATCATTAACCTGCTGGGCTTGCCTCTATGTGTACCTCGTCTCTTTTAATTCCAATCTCCCCTCTTGACTCCCAAATGTCAAAACTTCCCCAGACTCTGAAACTTCGAGGCCCCCAGAGAGCGAAAGAGCCGAGAGCTGCTCCCGCAGGTTAGTCAGCTCTGACTGTTTGAGTCTGTTTAATTAACTTTTTTATACGGGCTGTACATTTTTGCCCTTTTGGCAGATTATAATGGAGCTCAACTCGGAGTTCAGCAGTAGTCCGGAGTCGGTTGGAGCAAGTCCTTGAGGGCAAATCTACGACAACTCACAAGTCTGAAAAAAAAAAAAAAAAAAAAATCTCAACGTGAACGTTTTTGAGGGCTCTGACAGTCCCAGGTGTCGAGTCTACGTATATATATATATTCTTTTTTTGTCTTCTTAAGTTTATCTGGAAGTTCCAGTGTGTACTCTGCTTTGAGTGCTGCCAAAACGCAGTTGACCTGCACTCAATGCTGCGCCTGAGCACGTCCTTTGTAGACACAGATGGAGAGCTGCTGCTCTGCTCATGTGCTACTTTCACTCAGCTGTGCAGACGCTGTGCAAAGGCAAGAGTAAAAAGATCCAAGCTGCAGTGAGCTAACTGCGCGGCCATGTGCAGACTGAATGCCACATTCGTGGGATTTCTTTCTTTAAATTGTTTTATCTGATTAATAGCACGATTGTACCTTGCTTACACAGACCTCCATCGGCCTGTTTCTGATACCTTTTCTACGATTTATTGATGTATACCTAAGTGAACCCGTTTGGTGCATTGCAAGAGGGATACTTTCTATCTGAAAGTGTCCTCCGCAGCAATAATGGAGTAAACACTAGTTACCAAAGGTTTCAGGCCCATTTTACCCCCCAAAATGTTGTTTGTTTGTTCCCTCTCAGCCTAAACTTTTAGAAACGGTCTTGTGGAGGCTTTCTGTCATCATTAAAAAGTTCAAAATCACGAATTTAATGGAAGTCAGTCCAATATTTAAGTTAAGTGCACATTCGATGCAACTGAGTGTCGCCCAAACTCGGCTTCTCAAACGTTTCGTCAGCTCACAGTTTTTTTTTCAGAAATTCCCCAAATACACAAAATAGAAGTCGTCGTATATTTTAACAATAAGAGATGACTCCATCCAAGAGCCTAACCCTTACAGGACCCCGTTCCCTTCCTGTCACCGCGGTTTAGTGTGAGTACGACTGCTCCGTAACGTTCGCAGCATTAACCTGATTACGATTACCGAGCATTTCACCTAAAATTGCACATCCAGCAGAAAGCCCGTTGTAACTCATTAAAAATGTATGTGGAGAATCTTTACCTGTGAAATGCAATACAGTGGGCTCAGCTTTTGTTGCACAGAGCAGCGTTTTGTGAGGATAACAGCGGCTTCTGTCGAGCTGTGATACAGCAAAAATCCCCACTAAGCCAAATTAATGACAGCAAGTGTAACTTTTTTTTAAGAAAAGAAAAACCCAGGTTGGACAAAGTTGACTGACAGTCCGAAACGTGACTGGAGTTTGCGTGTTTGGAGTCGGCTGGCGGTGAATGACAGTTTCATTGATTGTCTATGATTTCAGATCGCGCTCAGTGATTTTAGTGAGGTGCAGTTCCTCTGGTAAAGAAAGATGTGCTTCCTGTGCAAAGACTGAGACTGGAAATAAGAGGAAAGGGAGAACAGGGCACGCTGCCATGAAACGTGAGAAAGGGAAGATAAATGCGTACCGCTGATAATACAGTAAGATTCGTAAATCAATAAATCCTGCAAATATAAAAATCTTTTAAGGCTGCGACTATTCTACGTTGTTCTTTGCAGGGACTGAATGCAATTTCTGAATGTAATACTAAGCAAACTGTATTACTCAAACCCTCATTGATCTACAAAAAGGAGAACAAAAATAATACGCCAGATAACACGTTCTCGGCACCTTTTCTTCACCTTCCCTTGCTCCCCACCTCCAGGTGAGCTGTGGCCACTCGTGACAATTTGCAAGTCGAGACTTTGTTTCCCGGCGAGGTGACTTTCAAAATGACTAATTCACAGGGAAATTAACTTGAAGCGCTGAGAAGAAAACCAAACGGCTGAACTTGACCGACGACTTGAGTTTTAGAGCTGCGTCAGCAGCTTTGACAAAGTTTGGAAATTAAAGCTGTGTTCAGTGACAGAAAAAGTGGACGTTTTTATATATTTACCCAGCATCTTGTTTTGGACAAATAGGATATTTTTCAAATGTAATCTATTGGACACGCTATGTAAAGTAACGCAAACTAACAAAACATCATGCTACGACTAATTTTAGAAAGATGTTAAACAGTTCCAAGAAACATCTCAAACTGGTGCTTTCGGTCAGAAAAAAAGAAGCAGTCAGTTCTGCCATGATGACATTTTCAGAGTTGAAAATCCCTGTTTCAAAGTTCTGTACAGTTTTCTTGCAGCTGTAGTGCTCTTTTACAAGCTGACAACTTTTACAAGTTGTTCAAAAAACATTGTGGTTTAAATTAAAATAAGTATACAAACTAACGTATGTATGTAACTTAGAATAATCAAGTGACTTCCCTGCTCTTTCTACCACATCAGCTGACCTTGATCCCATCGGAATTACTACGGCCACTAGACGTTGCAATAAATGCAACCTTTTGCCCGACTAGTAGCTGCAGTTTGCCCAGCCTGAACATTAAATCAGTGAAATAAATGGGCGATAACAGCCTCCCCCAGAAGGCTTTTTTTTATTTTTTTTTTATTTGAGACAGGTGTGTGCTGATAATGCCTATTCAATAATCTGATAACCGTCAAATCGGTTGACTCTGCAATCTCTGTGCACCTCTGCATTCACAAAATAATCCGTTCCACATGAGTTGGAGGAGTGTTTTACTGCCAGACTTGGATCTTCCTTTGTTTATAAAAAAAAATAATGTGTTTAGAATCATGAAATATATGGAGCAGAGAATATGAGGTAATGATTTCTATCCCAAAGGGAAATATGGATTTTTCACTTTTGAAATAAACGGTCTTTTTGGACTCAAACGAGATTGAACAGTAAAACTAAAAGCCCCGCAAGAGATGTTTATGATGTTTAGTCAATTTCCACGCACGCATTTGCATGTGATTATGATTCTTCAGCCCTACTGCTTTGTTTGTTTGTTTTTTCTTGTGCTGCCACACTATAATCTGGTAACATCTCATCTTTTAGATATGTTGCATCGAGGCGTTGAGTGGAAAAATGAAGCAAACATGCTCTTTCTGATGAATTCGGGTTCATTGTTTTACACCAACAGTGCCTGAACTGCTTGGTCTGATCTAATGCAGAAATAAGAATCAGAGTCACAGCTGGAGGAGGAAGACAGAAAGAGTAAACAAGAGCGAGTGCAATTTGATTCCAGTTGGAGTTGGGAACAAATAGCCATATTTATTCGTGATGACATCTGTGACACAATTCACAGTCAAGTAAGGTTTGCCTGCATTTAGACGGGCTCTAAAATCCCGTCACCGCGCCAGTCTGGGCCCGTAATTGGCTGTTTTCACATGGGCGGTGGATGATCCAGACACTCCAGCTGAGAGGGGCAGGTTGTTGTTTTTTTGTCTGCCTTAGGTGTGACTCACAAAACAACATCATAAAAAACCCAAAACAAAACTCATTATGTATCACTACGGGAATGACGCTCAGAGACATACCTGGAGGGACACGTTGATGGAGACGACAGCTAAAGCTGATAGATGCATGAGAGATGGACAAAAACAAAACAGAGGACGGCATTGTAATGTCCAACATCCTCCACACACGGACGCACGCACACACACACACACAAACACACACCACACACACACGCACATACATACACATACACAATAACAAACAGACTGAGGGTGTTCTCTCATCCATACACAGATGTGGGTTTTAAAATAGACAGATTGGTTTATTTATTATTCAAATGTTTCTCAGGGGCAAAAATAATCTAATTAGATGAATTAAACATAAAAAATAAAATTTAAAAAAAAAAGGCGGATTCCAAGAAGCACACTGTTTTTAGCCTCAGATTGAACAACACTGACCGGGGCAGGCGGTTGGCGGAAATAATGGAAGACTCCAGACCTGTATTTTCTATCCGTTGCTATATCTGAGAGATTTTTCATCACAGTGTGGCACTTTGCTGGTTGAATAAATAAGACACAGTGAAACAAAACTGGAAGTGAAAAACACACTTTCTTGTTTTCTTTGATAGCCCCGAGTGTAAACAAGATTTACTGTCTACAGACACGCTGGCGGCTGCGTGAGGGTGTGATTCTCTTTGCTTACAAAACCAAACTGGCACATAAGCAACTGGATGCATTGCAATGTTGAAAATAAGTTGTCAGAAAAAGTTTATAGTTAGTTAGTTGCAGTTTGATGCCACATCCGTGTCATAAGATGCTGACGCCGTCTCCAATTTAGCAAAAGAATCACTAGAGTGCCCACGAGCTGGTGCCCAAATGCAAAACCTCCACAGATGGCAGTTTACTGTGAATAAAATGACTCTTGTGCGTTCAAAACGTCTGTATAACATGTATCCATTTAGTTGTTGATCTGCTGTTTCTACTGGCTCCCATTCTGTTTTAAATTCTTTTCTCTGAACATCTAAACTCCTGCTGCCAATTGTTAAAGTCAAAGATGTCACCCGACTTAAGAAACCTCACCCTATTTATTTGATTTACCATTCACTAATGCTGTGGCTCCCCCTTTTATTTTATTTTATTTTATTTATTTTTTGGGGGGGGGGTGTAAGTGCTTCCTTCCCCACAGATGTATCCTTGAGTAGGTGATGTTTATTAGTTTTAAGATAAGAACAGTGTAGCGCCCTTTCAAAATAGCCTGTTTGGCAGAATGATTGCTTGTAGTGTTGCTGTGTAGCTTTTCTCAGGGTTTTCCCTCGGTTTCTGAAGGGCTTATAGGTGCTGTGGTTGCGGGCATACTCTCCCTAGTCTGGTTCTTTTTCCAGCATTCTCATTGGTTCTTCCTGGAATATTCACATTTTGTCACATTTCATGACAAAATATTGTTTTAACAGCAGCAACAGAAATGTTTACAACAGAATAGTTTTAAATGTTAGGTACTAATCTAAACTCAGCAGCCAGACATTTCTCTGTCCTTTTTTGATGTCCTAACTTCATACTCTGCTCCGATGTCCAGCCGCCGTCCTTACCGCCACACAAACGCGCTCACTCGCAGTGTCACCGTTTTCTTTTCTTCTTTTTTTTTTTTTTTAAAGCTTATTAATATTAAACATGTTGCAAGTCCAAAATGGACTAAATTAACTAGTCCACAACCTCCGGCCCCCAGCAATACACTCACCAAGTTTGAAGCAGACGAGACGAATGGTTGTCGAGATATGCGAGAGACAAACAGGCAAACAAACAAACAGACAGCGACGGTTCTGATTGATATCGCCAGCAGTTTCTGCTCTGACAAAACCAGCTGTCAAACTCTTGAAATGTTTTTTTTTTTTCTTCTTTTATTTTCCTGCAAATTCTCTGTGCTTTTGAGGATTTATTGCGAGATTTGTTGTGTTGCACATGCCAGACCCTTTTTCAGACAGCTTATAGTGGAGCATGTAAACGGAACACAATCAATTGGACTAATTAACTGTAATAAAAAATAAAAAAAAGAGCAATGGCCAGTCACAGATGCTGTGAGGCTGGTAATGAGAAAGCTAAATCACTTTTTTTTTAAAGCGGCTGCTGTTACCCAGACTAAATGTACAATGAGTGGTGAAGTTCACGCCTTCCAGAAGGTATATATACATTTACTGCTGGAGGGAGCAAGTCTGATTCACTTTAATGCAGCTCTCCAAAAGGGTTTTACAATACTTCAAAGAGTCGCACAACTTTGTGAAAGTGAGAAGAATCTACCTGAAAACCGGCTGTATATGTTCAGTCTCTTTTGACGCACATAAAAAAAGCAAATAAAAAAAAAAAACAGACCACTTCAACCATTGACATTTAACAAAACAAAACAAAAAAGTATTTATTTTCAGCTCTACTTAGCTGCAGTGTGCTTGAAGTCCATCTATCTCCTCCACAGCCTCCTTTAAACTCTTGTTTAAAAATCTGTCTGTGTACAAGATCGTCTGCCTCGCCTCCCCTGCGTATTTGCCTCCACTACATCTTCATTATTAGATGGAGCCTCACTGTGTTCAACCTCTCCTTACCAGGAGCCTATTAGGGATTTCCCCTTTTATTTATTGATTAATACATCATCAAGTGTAGCTCCAGCCGCAGCCCAGGGACAACAGCAAGGTTCCCCTGGTTTCTGCAGACTTCATCCCACCTGCCCACTTTAGATTCAGGACTTGCCTCGCCTGTTAGACAATGATTGCTATTATTCTTTTTTTTTCTTCCCTCCAGGCAGCTCTGCTGACAGAGAGCGGCTGCATTTTCCTCATGGTTTATGTGGGAGTGAAAGGGAAAAAGAAAAAAAGAAAAAAAACCACCAAAAATTCAGAATGAGACCTCTGGAAATTACCAGGCTATACATTTTGGGGCGCGGATGTATTCGCGGTTTAAACTGTTTCATGGGCATATAAAAGGATTTTTAACCTCTTTTAATAATAAATCACCTTGCTCTTTCTTATCAAAGGCAGAGCACTGTGAAACGGCTGGATGTAACATCAAAGCATGAAATATTCCCCTAACCTACAAAATCGGTCTCACCACAAACAAGCAGGCAGCGAGAATGGGATCAGTGTGGCTGTGAAGAGAGAGAGAGAGAGAGAGAGGAGGAAGAAGAAGAGGAGAGGGGCGGGAAGGGGAGAAAAGAAAGTGGAGCTTTGTAGGAGAAGCTTTGTGAGGCTTTTTCCTCCCTCGCTGTCAGGCCACAGAACATTAAAGTGGAGGAGAGGAATTTGCATTCTCTAAATCACTGCCTCTTTTTTCCTCTCTCTCTCTCTCTCTCTCTGTCTCTCTCTCTCTATCCTGAACTGCCGACTAGCAGCACGTGCACTCACACATGCATGCTCTCTGGCTCTTACATAGTTCAATTTACCGAAGCTGTGCAGCTGTGATGTTACCATCCAAAACATGTTGCCAAAGCAAACAGAGCGACAGACTCTCATAAAGAGTGTTGTTTCCAAGTTAAAGGCACCAAAAGCAGTGCTAGAAATACTTCTTTTTTTTTTAAGCGTAGAAGAAGCAGTCAATGTAAAAAATTAAAAAATAAAAACCCTCAATCAAATCAATATTTGCTGCGACCACCTCTTTGCCTTTACAACCGCAGCAATTCTCCTCGGCACGCTTGTCACAGTCCTCGGCTGGATTTAGGCTGCCTCAGCGTCTCTTAATGTTATGTGACTCCATGATGTCGAGATCGGGGATCTGTGCGTTCTTGTTTTTCAAGCAGATAAAGATTCAGATTCAATACGAGCCTCACTTGTTTGTTCGGGCTTGTTGTCCTGCTGCAGAATGCATTTGGGCCCAAGCAGACACCTTAATAATGGATAATTCTCCAAAACAATTGAAGTGCTTTAACAATTTACACCGTATACTAGTAGAAATTACAGAAACACATCTCGGTAAAATGCGAACACAAATCCAACCGTCATCTCCCTCCAAAAGGTTTTTTTGAACTTCCACCTCGTGTGTATCACATGAACTTGCATAGCATCTTTGTAAGGATGAAATGTGTCCAATGTGTGGAATTTAAAAAGGGTTCTTGGCTAATTTGAGACCTCAAGGTTCTCAAATGTGGAAAGAAATTGCTGTATTTCAAGGATTTTTTTTTTTTTTAAACATTATTGTACATCTAATACTTTTGGATTGTTGCTCAACCAACCAATACATTTAACGATGCCACTTTTTGATGCAAGATATTGTGATGGCCAGTCTATCAGTTAGTTGTCAAAGGACACCTAATCACCAATTAGACATAAAAAGTAAAGAGCACAAAACGACCAAACAAATGACTACTTACTGATTAATGATCTGCCGCTCACAGTGATGGCTTAAAGGTGGAGTCAGAGAGAAAAGAGCTTATTAGTGTGTAATACATCTGTCCTTAATCTCATGAATAGCATTATATGTAGACACACACACACATGTAGAAAGAAAAAGAAAAAAAAAAAAATCCAAATGCACCCACATGCTTTTGCTCATGAAACATAGGAGGGGCAGGAACTACAGAAGGAAGGGTCGTCATGACAACACAACACTCTCCGTCAAGTCCCACCTCTTTAAACTTCAAACCCGAAAGCCCACATGTGTCTCTCGTTCTAAATCTGGCAAGAAGGCAGGGCTGCAGCTCAGGGAGACTGAGTGCCGGAGCAACAAGACACTCCACGGCCGAGCAGCAGCCTTGAAGAAAAAAAAAAAAAAAAAAAAAAAAAGTTGGAAAAGGAGGGAGACAGCCGGGTCACAGGAGTCCAGCGAGCGTCCAGCGCACAGCTCAGGGACTTGGCCAAAAGAGGCGGGCAGCAGTTTGTTATTGGAAAAAGCTGACAAGCGAACCAGTCAGCGGAGAGGGGAGAGACCGAGAGAGGTGGCCGCCTGACTTTGAGTTGGTCAGTGAAGGCCTCATGCAGCTTCTGAGCAGCAACTCAATTCCATTTTTATCTGGCTGACACACCTCGACTTGTAGCAGAACTCAGCAGTAGCCCAGAAGGGAGGTTTAGAGAGGAAGTAAAGGAAAGGAAATAAGACACAAGGAGGAAAAGAAAAAAAAAAAAAAAAAAAAAAGGAGAAAGAAAAGCAAAGCAAGCATGGTAAGTTTCTCTGACTTGTTTGTACTGCTCATTAGCTGTTGTTGTTGTTGTGGGCGGGGAGATGGGCCGAGCTTTGATTGCTGAGAGCGTAAGTCTTCAAAAAGTGGACCAAATTAAAGCTGAACTTCCTCTTATTTTTAGTTTGCTTGTTTCTCTCTGAACAAAATGCATTTTTTTTTTTATAATTTCCCCCCCCCCCCTCTACTTGGTGCTTACTTGCCTAAGAAAGAAAAAAATCAAAGAAAAGAAAAGAAAAAACAAAGCCAAAAATTAGAACCATTTTACAAATGCAGAGCCCTCGAGATTGAAGCAGTTAAATTCATGTGTTTGTTGTGAACCGAGAAGTTGGGGCGAAATGAAGCTGTGGAACTTTCTTTTTTTCATTTAGAAATGAAATTGCAAGAAAAGTGATTTCCAAAGCTGTTTGCTCTGAATCTCACCCCCCCCCCCACACTTTTTTTTTTTTTTTCTAAAATCTTTGTGTATAGCGAGAGCTAGAAGAAGAAAGGTGGGCTGACCGCCCCACTTCCCTATATCAGTCCCGGCAACACATTTGGTTTCAATTACTTTGTCCCTCTGGGGAACAAGCTGCTATAAATAAGTAACAAGAAGCTGAGTGTGGACAGACTGCAGCCTACTGTCGGGGTTGGACCGGAGGAGGAGGAGGAGGAGGAGGCAGCACATGCCTCAACACTGACTCTGGTTCTGCTCTGGTTCGGAGGGATCAGTGTCTGGCTCAATTGTGGTGAAGGGGGCGCGTTGTTGGGGGGGGGGGGTCTTGTTTAGCTCCAGTCTCGGCATAGCTCAGTGGTTAAGGGTGATTTCTGCTTTTAAATCTGTTGGAACGGGTCCAAGTCATGTCTCTAAACTATCAGAGCGAGTCTTTTTGCTCCAAGTCCGAGTCAAGGCTGACTACTGTTTGAAAGTTTCTGGTGCTAATACTCGCATGATATCCGGTTTTTTGGGGGGGGGTTTCAGCACACGTCTTCTGGAATATAAACAGTTTTTTTTTTTCTTCCACAAAGCAAAGTTTTCGATTAATGACACTAAAATGTCCCAAAACTTTGAATTACATTGTGATTCACTTTAGTCACATCATGCTGCTTTCAGGGGAAGTTAGGAAATATGGTTGGAATACTTCTTCAAAGGTAAATGTCTGCTAACACAGACCTACTAAATATCAGATGTGTGGCCAATGAAAATGTGTAGTCAAATTTTTGGTGATTGCGGGTTCACAACATATTCCAACAGTTCAGTTTTCCTATCCCTCCTGCAGCATAATGTACCCATGTACCCATTTTATTCGTATAATTTAAATTTATCTTACACACACCGCTTCATTACAAACCTTTAAAGGTCAATCGTATCTGATTACTTTAATTTGAGTACTTTGGAGCAAAGTTTACAAAGTTGAACAAAATATGATCAAAAGTTCAATTATTATTATTTTTTTAAATTACAGTTTTAAGAGCCTGTTTTTATCCAGACAGAAAACCAATGACTTTTCAAATCCAAAATTGCTGCCTCAGGATTTGCAACGGTCTCATTATCCCAATTTTTGTGATGAGATTCTCCGCAGACCTTTGCAAGCGTGATGAGACAGAAGTCTGGAAACGCTTCACAATACTTATTGAAATTCAGCAGATTTGCCCCTTTTGCCGATGATGGTCACGTAAATAAAAGATGCAAATCAAAACTTTGCAGAGTCTTCAGAGATTGACGATTTCACATAAAATTAATTTTGTTTTCATTAAACTTTGTCCGACTTTTTTACGGTTAGGTTGCTCATGTCTCAAGGAGCCTCCTGGAAATTTCATCTCAACGAGTTTGCCCTTGACTTTCTGACCGTATAAATAAGGTTTCAGCTTCCTACGCTGAACTGTGGCCGCACCGGCCGTTGAAAAGCACTTCTGAAACCATATTCAGTAGTTCAGATACTCGATTCAGACCTTGCAGTCGAGCACTTCTTCCAGTTGTAATTTCAAAGTGAGGGGCAGTTCATACTCGGCTGTTCAAGTGTTTCCCCTCAAAATGTTTTCAGTAGCAGAGCTATTGTGTGCGCACAGACGATCTGCATTTGCGAGGATCCGCAGTGGAAGAACTCAAAATTACTTAACAACAAGCGTTTGACACCAGAAGGTCCCTGAAACAGTCGGTGGGCAAAACAGGTTGTGTCCCAAGATAATTTGATATTATTTATCGAAAAGTTGTTCACGTTATTTTGGACCATAATTATTACATCACTGTAAAAACAGCAACACAGGGTGTAGTTTTTTTTCACAGTACGCGTAGGTATTGAGTTGAAAAATGAAACAAATGTGCTCACTGCCCTGAAGTAATCCTGATTCACAGCGGGAATAGAACAGATTTAACATTTTTTTATAAAATATTCTTTACAGAACAACAATATTTAAACATATTAACCCTTTAAACTTTAGTGTAAACACATCTAAATGTCAATTAAATGAGTAATATATGTCTGACATCAAAATACTGAGTTTAGAAAGAATGCCAAACATAAAAATCAGACCGCAGAGTAAAGTCAAATTTACTGACTAAAGTCAAGAGCAAAGTTTACTAGAATTTGCCAAACTTTAAGATACCGTTAATGGAAATCGAATATAAACAGTCAAAATAGCTACAGACAGCTTTTGTTTTAGCTTGTTCATAATTTTTTTTTTTTTTTTTTAAATGCTGTGGTTGTGAGACACATGCCTGTGGTGGATGGAACGATGCAGGCAAAGCTGAGTAAAATATGACTTTCCTACATGTTTTATCTCCTTTGGACAAGTGGTACAGTCGGTAGCGAGTGTTGTCATCGACGTTCGTAAAATGTGTAGTTTGCGTTCATCGTGATCATTACGCACAATGTCAGGTTTCTGCAGTGGCGTTAACCACTTAGCAGGCAGTGGTTTTGAAAACATAAAGAGGAGCAACTGTGCTAAAATGTTGCATTTTGATAAAGAATGTATTTTACTTTTAACATTTGAACAATATTAACTCAAAAAGCGAAGCGTTTTGGGGAGAACCAACTTCATGGCTGGACATCATCTCTGACAGCAGTTTTACCCAAAGACTGACTGTTGCCCCCTTTTTGAATAGAAACAGAGCAAGGAAGTAAATAGATGAAGAAACCGAACTGCTGCTACCGTGTCTACGAACAGCCAGCTGCCGTTTCTGTCCTCTTTCATCTTTGCGCGCGTTTATTACACGTTGATTACGTTTGTCTGAAGCAGCCCTGAAGGGAAGCTCCAGACAGCTTCACTGTGACTCTGAGGTGTAAAACAGCCCACCCACTTCAGGACACACTGCAGCTGTCGCTCCACACACAGTTATATTAGGAACTGAGTCAGCGCTCCAAATATCCTCCAGAGCCGCCCCCTCCTTTCCCCTCCCTCCTCCCCCCTCCCCCTAACCCCGATTCGCTGTCTCTGTCTCTTCATGTGTATTTTACTGTCTGTCTGCCTACATGTAGCTTCCAGCTGTTGCCTCTTACTAAAGGCAGCCGAAAGTAGATGTAGCATCACGCGGATGTAGCGCCAACATATATTTACCAGCAGCCTTTGAAAGGGAACCCCGCAGGACTGAGACTCTAAATACTGGAATGGTGAATTCTTATGGTCACCAGCACCATCACGGGATTCAAATTTGGATGTTTCCAACCACGCATCTACAAAACTAATGCACTTCTCCCTGGCGGTGTTTTCCACTCACTGAATCTCTCCGAACAGCCGGCGAGAGCCGTTTGCTGATTGCTGGGAAGGTCTGGAGGGTTTATCCGTCCCATCAGATCTTTGCAGCAGCACGTTGGCACATTGCAAACTGGCTTCAAGACATCAGCCTTCCTTCTAAATCTTCTCAGTACTTAGCATCTAACCAGCGACTCTGCGGTGAGGTAGCCTGGTAGCCTTCCCAAAGAGTTCTTCAAAAACCTTATCGTCACTGTAAAGGTTTTGTTTCACACAGAAATCACACTTTTGAGAAAGCAACAGAGAAAAGGCGAGAAGTTACTGAGAAAGAGACGGACCTGGGTAAAGCTACAGAAGACGTGAACATAGAAAGGACGAGAGAGAGAAAAAGGATGGAGACAAAGAAAGCATGGAGCTGTAACTTCTCGCCGTGTGCTTGTATCGCTGTACAGTAGAAGCAGGGGAAAATGGCAGCCCTTGGAGCTACCGTGCTAAAATTGCCTGCTTTTCTTCTGCAGAGGCTTCACACAGCCACCAGGAAGCCGTCATTTACTCCCGACACAGGTACAGATTCGCGAACAAAAGATTTTTCCTGAAAGAACATCACCTGTAGTTTTGAATGAATGGAGGTAGCGTACGGTTATTGTGCGGGACAAAATTGGTTGAAAGAAGCCGTGAAAAGGAGGCAGAAATGGGCAGCTGCAGAATGTAGTTTGGTTCAGAGAGAAACCTGCCGGATAAGAGCTTTGACTTTCCCCGGCCATGATTGGACTCAAGCCATTTTAGGCCTTTGCAGAAGATGGACATCACCAAATATTTCGGCTGTTGTTCCAACGGACAGCTGAAAGGAAGCTTTTTTTTTTTCTTTTCTTTTTTTTTTAGGGTAATAAATGTATCACAGAGACATATTGACAGTTTTCTTTACCCTTAATGTGTGCGAGCTAGCAGTAATTAGCAAACACAGTAATTATAACCACAGACTCCATGGCCTATTGACTTGCGTCGTAACCCTGTGTTGGGATTGTAATTTACAAAATTGTTTCTCGTTTGTTGACATTTTGCCAAACGTATCCCCAGACATATATACGTCTGAATATGGCCACTGGCACACTGTCAAGCTGAGCTTTTAAGCAATACGGCTGCCCAGCACATCGCTATATTTAACAGCTGGCAGCATGCCTCGTAGACTGTAATCATACGTCAGCTTTCTGCAACCATAAAACCACCCAAAGTCTGGAAAACTGTGAAAACGGACTCATCAGACATTTTTTTTTTAAATTTTGTCTCAGTTTGTTGACTTACAAGGTAGCTGGATAGTTGATTGTTCCTGTTTCCGGTCTTTAAGCCGATACTAGTTGTCCAGAAATGTGAGAATTGTTCTAATTATTGAAATCTTACTGACAAAGGAAATAAATATACTTCCTACAAATCAAACCGCTCCGTTAAGTGAGATAGATTGACACGCATGATACATGTGTTTCTCCTCTCCCAAAATAATCAAAGTCTTTTAAGTGTTTTAAAACCTGAAATTTTCATATTTATGTGTCGTTTTTGTCCTCCTTTACTGGTGCAGTTTTACATTTTATAGTGTGTTAACACCAATTTGTTCACATCAGCTCACATCAACCCCCTGCTCATGGCGATATGTTTATAAAGATGCACGTGCTGGTTGAACATGAGGATGCAGCATAGCTCAGAGCCACAGTGTGACTTTTGTCAGCTTTATGACTGCAGTTTTCCACAAATGCAGTTTGCCCCTTTTTTGTTGCAAATTGCCTTTTAAAATTAGCTTCTTTTTTTTTT
Organism: Brachyistius frenatus; assembly: GCF_029030835.1. NCBI lineage: Eukaryota > Metazoa > Chordata > Actinopteri > Embiotocidae > Brachyistius > Brachyistius frenatus. The sequence continues at coordinate 1,731,441 of NW_027210604.1, forward strand.
TTTTTTTTTTTTTTAAAGGTCCCGTAATGTATAACTACCAGATTTCCTCATCTTTTTTTTTTTTCTATTATAAAGCCGATCTAGATGCTATGAAAATACTGTTTGAACTTGCTCAAATTTGTGATGTCACAAACTCGCACTGATGTCATTTGTCTGCCCTCAGTGTGGACCACTGTCCAACCTTTTCTGTGGAAGAAAACCCAGGGTGGTCATTCTGTTGCTGAGCAAGCAAGCTACGAGATAAAAAAGAAAATGTGTTATTTATCCTGGTTGTGTGTCACTCCGAAAACAGTCAGCCAATCAGAAGAGGGGATCATTGATATCAATGCATCTTAAAAACACATACAATACAGCCCGTTCTTGGGAGAGCAGAGAGAAAGGAGATGTGAAACTATAATGAGATGGTTTTTGGGACAAAAATATATATTCTAATGGATTTCAAGAGTGTGAATAAAACACAGGAAAAGTGTACCAATAGGGACCTTTAAAACGTACATGTTCTACATTTTAGATTACTGGTTTAAATCCGAGGCATAATGGCATTCAATGAAACCACCATGGCCTTTCCTGGGGATTTATTTTACAGATAAAGTCTCCTTTCATGCAGTTTCTGTTATTGTCTCTTCTCCCCCCGCAGACAGACAGACAGACAGACAGACAGACAGATATATAGATCTGCGGGGGGGCTTGAGAGGAAAATGAGAGGCAAATGAGTCTGGAGATGAGGTTGCGGAAGAAGAGAAGAGAGGGGGATTTGCTGAGTGAGTGATAATTTGAGGATTAGACTTTGGAGCAGGAATCGAACTGAGCCGAGCCAACATCTTCCCACATCCGCTTGGCTCGGCACCCCCAAAGTCATTTCCATGGAAATTATGACCCCGCCTCCGATGTTTGTGGCCATATCGCTGCGGGCTCAACGGCACTTAAAAACTCTAAAAAGCGAGCTGGAACGAAATGTACAGGGACGCTGAAATTATATCCATGGAGACGTGGGTGTGTTTGCGTGAGTCCATTGATGTGTTTTTTAACGAGCCGGGTTTATAAAACTGGACTGGACACCTGGGGTCCATCTATCGGTTATTTTTGTGTGATTTATGTTCTATCTGACAGTGATTCAGCCATGAGGCAGGTCAATTAAAAGGGACAGTTCTGATTTATTTACTGTATCTTTTCACGTCATCACGGGTTCCTCAGACAAACTGAGAAAGAAACATCAGACTCCACTCCATCAGTGTTTCTGGTTTAAAAACAGACCGCACGCCTCAAAGGAATGAAATGACACATAAAGTTTGTTTTCTCACTTCTGTTCAAACTTTAACACAACATCCTTCAGGGGCTGAGCGTTTCATGATTCATACGCTTTATTTTCTGAAATAGCTTTTTGGACTATCGGGCTGATTGTTGAGTTTTATGATTGCAGCTATGCATTTGAAATATCAAAATCATGTCTTTAAGAAAGCCAAATACTTGCAAAAGTTCACCATTAGCCTTTTTAAACCTCATATTCGAAACACAGAATGCTGTATGTGATGTGGTAAACCGGGCAAAACGTAATTTTGGTATGAAGCTGCGGTTCGTCGCCTCCCCTTCCATCATCCGTGTGCAACCATTTTGGAAATATTCCCCCAAAACAAGTTCCACTTGATTTTGCAACCGTCGCTGAACCCTCGGCTTAAAGCCAGCCGAACTGATTGTACTGGTTTAAAGTTATACAAAACCACATCATACCAGAATGATATGTGGGTGCAGACAGAATATTCTGCACCACGAGCAAAAAGTGTGGTGAAGATGCTGTCGGTCTGGCTGTGCGACACTATAGTGATCTGGCGAAAGATGTAATCGGCTGCTGACGCGCAGATGAACGTGCGTTTGACGGAAACGGGCTCGTTCTGCTGCTTTCACTCCGCTCATCGACGGTCCGGCTCGCTGTGTGAATACGCGAATAACCGAAACATTGGAAGTAGAAGATTGACTCATTAGCTCCATTTTCAATCACCACGTTTTTATAAACCGACAATTGATTCGCAGGTTAAAAAAAAAAAATAATCCTACGAGCATAATGTTATTCAAATGAAATTTGAATTATCTGCTTTACATTGATTGGAGCTTTAGCTTTGAAACCAAATATCAACCTTAAACCTTCACGTTGTCAGGATGCTTATCACTCCGTGGAGTTAAAAATGCCAGAGCCAGTTTGAACCACTTCCTCTGATGTCCCCCCTCTCCCCTCTTCCTTCCTGTAGACATGCACAAAAACAAACAAGGCCTCTCTCCCCTCTGGCTGTTTGTGTCCATATATCGATGTGTATCTTTGGAATGGTAAAGCATCTGTGCAGTTTCCTCTCGAAGTGGAAGTTGAAATTCATTTTGAACTCATTTGGTCAGACTACGGGAAAAACTTGATCCTTAAACACTTTAAAAGCAGCTGACAGTTAAGTCGCTCATGTTCCTGGGCTCATGTTGTTGTTTGACGACGCCCCTCGGACAGCTGAGCTGATGTCATGCTGACAAGCACAAGTTCCTGCACGCTGCCAAACAAATTTAGACAGAAAACTTGCTGGTGATTTCGAACTCCAGCAGTTTGACATCTGTTGTCTTGAGGCTTTTTGGAAATCATTAACAAACTTTAAAGTAAACAGTTTACGCTTTTTGACTTTTAATTTACTGTTAACATGACAATGAGGCTGATTACAGCCAGTTTACATGATGAGGGGTTTCAAGTAATACGTTAATTGGCAAGATGTTTATCATATTTTAGTTCCAATTAGGAGCAAACGAATGTGGTTTGGAGAGTTTGTCTTCTCAGACAGGTGATGTGTAAGTAGGTGCGGGTTTTTAAATGATTGGTTTGGATTGCTCACGCTGGCAATGAAGCAGCACGCCTGGTGTGATAAACTGATACTGAAAATGTCCAAAAATAGCCTACTTTCTAAAGGTCTGCTGCAAAGTGCTGGTAGCTGCATTCATGTTTACTATTTAATTTATTTTGTTCCAGCAACAGTGAGTCCGAGGCAGTTTTCTGCTCAGCAGGGAAACACAATCTGAAACATAAATACAAAAATTTAAGAAAGGAAAGATGTCCTGTTGGTTTGTGTAACTGCGACCGCTAAAGACCGTTTGAGCGAAAGAAGGACTGTGGCTTTACAGTTGTAGTGATATCCGAAAGGAAAACACGATCTGGGTGAACATAATTAGCTGCGCAGCCAACGGTGTGCGAATGAGAGGCACATTTTAGGGTGCTTTTGGTTGTTAAAGTTGAAAATCATCCATTTTAGCATTGGGGTACTCTATGGCATGACTACAGTTAATGAGAAGGTCTTCATCGAGATACAAACTTAAATCTCCTGCATGGAAAGCAAGCAGCACGGGATCCAATTCCACACTCTTCTGTCTCGTTATTTAAAGACACTACTTCCTGCTTTGGCAGTGATTGTTGACATCTGATCAGACTTGTGAGGAGTTAGCTCGTCCAACACGGACGTCATTCTGCGACTCCTTATTCCATCTATGATGCATAATGTTTGTGTATGAGACACGCCGGACAGGGCTCATGTCCTACAGTTTTAGGGTACAGAAACCCTTTAGTTAAAGAAACATTTCTGTTTTGGCTGAATTAAAGGTTTGCCTTATGGTGATTTTTTTTTTTTTTTTTTTATGATATGATATGTTTTGCGTTTCATATATAAATATAATATCAAGAAAACGACGCAGATAATGAAAAATTAAATAATAACAATGGTGGAAGAGTTAGTTCCAAAATACATTTTATTTTCAAATAAACATTTGAAAATTTAAACTAAAACACATTTGCAGTTGCGCATTTCTCAATTACAACTGTTAAATATAAGTGACACGCTTCATTATGACCACGAAAATGACTACAACGACACATTATTGCTTTCAGCTCGCATGAGGCAGGTAATTATTTTACTGAGGCAGACTTGACAACACCTGAACCTGACCCTCAACTGTCTTTTAATTTTAACTTCAGTGTCATGGTTACCATCCCTTTATTTCCTCCCTTTTGTCTGCTGATATCTCCTTCTTTCCTCTGCCTCTATCTCTATATCTGTTTTTGTCTCTTACATCTTGTCTCTTGGTTCCTCCTCCCATGCGCCCTCGCTTTCTCCTTTCCCCTCCATTCTTTTTTTTTGGTTTTGTTTTTGTTTTGTTCTGAAAGTGAGGTATCTCAACCTCTCCCTCTTCCTCCCTCTCTGTTTATCGCTCTCTCTTTTCCACTTTTGTCTGCCATTTTTTTTCTTTTTTTTCTCCGAGTGTGTGTGCGTGTACAACTATCTCTCTATTTAACTCTATCACGTCCCCGGGAGAGTGCGGCATGACCGATTGGCACTTACCAAAAAAATGTGTTGTTCTGAATAGTCCCAGACTCCCGAACAAGGCGGCGGTGGGCATACAAATGAATGTTCGGTATGCATCAGAGAAGATGGACAACCGCAGCTGAGCACCTATAATGATTGTGAGCGCGCTTGTGCAGTAAATACCACAGATGTTTACCGGAAACCGTCTTTGAAGTGCAGAGAACTCAAAGTCAGCTCGCGACCCGACGGCCCGAGAGAATGAATGCGAATGAAATTACATGTAACGCGAAAAATCCTGATGCACAGACAGGAAGAATTAGAAAATATGATTGTAGAGCTGTTTGGAGCTCCGGACAAAAAAAAAAACAAATGTGGTTACAAAAGTTTCAGTCTATCAACCGTGTGTTTGGAAACAAGATAATAAGCAAAATGGGTGACCTTGTCCTTATTTATCATGTTGGTAATATGGCCTTTTGGCATGCAGCAGCTTTTTACACTAGCGATATGAGAGGAAGATGCAAGTTATGCAAACAAAACAACCAAATAGGGAATCTGTAATGTTTCCCAAAGGGAGACGTTAAAGCTGCGACCATGAGGATGACCTTATTATAGTTTCAAAACAAAAGCACGTTATCAATTGACTCTGCAATGATTAAAAGTTTAGCATGATTTAGGCACAAAAAACATACTGTAGCTGAGCTGAAAGAAAGATCACAGTTTAGGTTAATATTATGACCTCCTTAAGGATCGATGACCTTTGTTATCACGGTTGAAAGAAAGACAATTGGTTTATGCGTGGGAACAGTTTGTATTGTGGTGTTTGTTCCTAATTTTGTAAAATCCAAAAACAAAACAAAACATTGCTGTGCACATTACAGAAGAAATCTGTAGTTGTCATGGTTTTAAAAGTGGGAGAAGTTGAATCCAAGTTTGTTGTGGTTTTTAGGCAAAGGAGCCCAATAATCCTCTGGCTGGGTTAGCAGATTACTGGAATCAAAAGCATCAAGGAAAACAGCTCTTGGAGTTAATGGAACAAATTATGTTGGCGTATTGAGGTATTTCACATCCAAATCTGTGGTATAACTCTTCTCACTGGGCTTTAATTTACAACCTGCGGGATTGTCTGACTGCTCATATTGGAATTTTGAAAGCAAAGTAGCTTCTTTTTGCGAAATCTCAGCGTTTGGTTTGGTGGGGAGAAAAAAAAAAAAGGGTTCCCATAAGTGAATAATAATGAAAACTAAGTCTTTATCTTTAAAGTAGGCTGTCTCGTATTAAACACCACCTAGAAAAGAGGTCAGGACAGGAAGTAAAACCGTCACTTGTTGAGGTGGACTAAATCCTCTCCCACTCAGCCTTTTTTGGATCTTTTCGAAGCACAACTCCCACGACAGAGCTTCAAAGTCCGCAGACAAATCCTCTGCACCTGCTTACCAATCCTGTGTCACGACCTTCGACCTGGTTTCATCTGACAGTTAAAAATAACCTGAAACTTCAGACGACGGTCACGCAGGGAGGTGAAATCTCCGGACAACAACAAATCCACTATCTGTCCTTCGTCTTAAGACATCCTGGAGAATATTTCATACTCCTCCACTCGATGTTTGAAGCTCGCTCGCTATATCAAAAACTATTTTCCTTCTGTGTTAGGTTTTGATATTTCCAGACTCCGAACCTAAGATTTACATTCTTTCTTTCACTCTTGTCACTGTGGAAGTGAAGCTAATTATAATTAGAGACCCCAGTCACTTGCAATTTGGCGGGGAAATAGTATACTTTTCTATATTAATTTAGCTCTGTTTCTTTTAGTTTTTTTTTTCTTTTATCAAAGATGTACTTTGAGAAGCAAAACACAGCTTTTCCCAGGCCTATTATTTTTTGGTGTTCCTATCATGACGCGATTGTTTTGGCCAATTTTTTGTTGTTGTTTGTCATAAATTTATTTCTGGTGTGCTGGCGGGGAAGCTAAATGACAGTGTAGCCGTCTTGCGTGTGCGCATTATGGTGTAGTTTGAATTACCTCAGCTGCTGTGAAGGAGTAAATATGCAGTGCTGCAGAACAAGTTTTAATTTGGTTATAATTGGTTTGTGTCTTGTGGTTCATTTTTGCTTTTATATAGTTTGTGATTTCTCTTCTTTTAGCACACAACTCCCCACATCCGTTCTTATACAGCCACATTTTTTTTTTAATTTCTTTGGTTGTTAATTTAAGGTGTATTCGAGTCATGCAAGTTTACTCCAACCCTCCTCTATTATGGTCTGCATTTATAGGCCTCCTTTGTCCCTCCTCTGCTGCCCCCCAGTTGCGAGGAGATCAGTTTCCTTTATTGTTATTAAAATGTATATTTCTAGTGGAGCAGTCTCCGGCTCCATTGTATTCTGGGTCTTTTACATTGAGTCAGATTGGTTTCACATTTCATCTTCTAGCATTCGTTTCTTTCCCTGTAACCTTTCTGAAAAACATCTCGCTCCATGTGTCGGATATCTTCTCTTTGGCTCTGTCCTCCACTGCAGAGTCAGCAGGTTCTTTGTTTCGGCCCATTTGCGCTAAAAAGCACCGGACCGGGATCACTCAGAAGCACTTTGGATGAAAGTGCATTTCATGAGGAGCACTCTTGAAAAATAAATGAAATATTCTTTCACGTAACGGTCGAAAGTCACGATTGGTCGATACTTTGCGAGTTTCACTTGAGACTTTTGCTTGAGTTTATGAATCGAGGACTGTCAGACAGTAATCATACAAATCTTTCTTTTGTTACCGTGGTTACTGATTGCAGGCAGGTGGGGGGAAAAAAAAACCCACTTTGCATTCCATCAGTGTTGTTCAATTCTCCCGTGTGACTTTCCTCTGTGTGCTGGTCATTCGGTTAACAACAATTCACTGTGTAAGTGGTGGAGAATCAGATAACAGTCATAACCGTAGTGACTAAAATCAAAGTTGGGCTCTTTTCTGTACTTGTCACATTAACACTAGTTACAGTAATTATAGAACGTAATCATGAGCACGTTTTTTTTTCCTAATAGATTACACTGGTTAACAAAGATTATAACCACGCAAAAAAACTAAAACGACATTTGTTATGCACTTTTTTCTGTTTCTCTATGAACCCTTGCTGTTTTTCGTCACATGGAAAAGTGGTACCAAAGAAAGTGGATCCCCTCTGTGTTGACAGACTATTGCTGGAAAGGGGACTTTTCCCGAGTACAAATAGAGGAACAAATCATACACTTTTACATTTTAGAAGTAAGCTTCTCCGTATTTCCAATGTAACCACAGCTTTATCAATGAAGAACTAATATAGCTATATTATGCCACTTAAAATCCTGGTTTGAATTTAGTTTGTGGGAAAAACAAAGTCACAATTTAGTTGCACCGCTGTTATTTATGCCGCACCCAGACTCCGAGCCAAAGGAATTGTTTTTGGTTGGTTGACCCCTGCTGAGCTCAAAAGAAATGTGGAAGCCCAGAGGAAATACCACGGTCATGCTTCCAAGGATCTCTTTCCATGAAGCTGCTTTTGGCTGTGAGATTAATATTTATTTACCGTGTTTTTGGAGGGAAGTTGTGTGCCATCTGTTTGAGCCACAGAAAATCCGCTCGCTTCCACACAAAAAAAAAAAATCCCCCACAGACTCGTCCAATAGGCAGAGATCCTGCTAACGGATGGGCAGCTAAGCCAGTAGAGGGTGTCTGATATTTCCTGGATCCCAGTCAATTCCTGTGTAATACCAAGGAAACACTGAAAAACGACTGAGATTCAGGCACTGAACTAACCATTCTTCTTACTGGAGAGGAGGCTTTTTGTTTGTGCCAACAGTACTTTAATCTAACAGCTTGGAGCAGAACTTTCACTTGTCCTGCAGCTGGATCACATTGTAGGCATTGTCATAGTACCACAATAGCGCTTTCATGTGTCTGAACGACTTGAATACAGGTGAAAATATTTCGAAAAACACTGCAGAATATTACTGAAGAATGTAGCAGCATATATGACGCAGACATTTCAGGATAAAAGTACACAACATTTTACGCAAATAGGAAAAACTACCATATAAATCTGCCAATAAATGCAACTACAGAAACACAGAGGTTATTTAGGTGCATACAATGAAATGCAGTCACAATATAATCCTCAGTCACACTACAGATTCCAACATTTTTCGTCACCATACCTTTTTCCTTTTGCTAAAGAAGTTAAAATCACTGGCTCTGCTCGCGTCGATCCTGCTCACTTTCGGTACTTGATACTTTCCTGGATTTTATTTTCCACTGACGATAGCACATGCCGTCACTAATATAGTGACGCCACTGTGATGTCATCTTCAACGCAGCACATATTCCCTGGATCCCTTTAAACGGCAATGGAGAGGAGGAATGTCTGCACTTCCTCAGTGGACCCCAGCGTAGTTTTGTAGATCGCCATTAAACAAATAGTCCAGTGAATTTAACATGTCCGCTAAAGTAGCTTGGCGAGTTTGTGCGGGATGTCCTGTGCCGCGTACCCAGGGATGTAGTGATTGTGACTATTCTCTTGGAACTAAAAGAGGCTGTTTGTGATGTTTATGCATTATCTCACTCATTCGGCCAGGCTTTAAAGTTTGACAGTAAAACATAATTTGGCCCAACGCAGTAATCCCTCAGCGACATTGTATCGATACAGACGTATTTTTGAATAACAGAAAACAACGGCGGAGTCAGTTGTTTGCTCGTAAGACCGTTGCATCCTTTATGATTTCCACCGGCGGGAAAGTGAATGAAACTGCTTCATATTCTAGCTTTATTTTACTCGCAACGTTTCTCGTGGGGGGACGGATTAAAAGTGCAGCATTAGTTCAGCGATCACGTCCTGGATTCGGTCCGTTCAACTGCGTCTCTCTGACTCACACTCAGTCTCTCCTGAGATCTTCCGGAGTTACTGCAATGAACTACATCGCTTCACAGAAGTAGAAAAGTCTTTCTGACACTAATTCTCCCTTTGACTGAAACCAGCATCTGGTGTCAAACTTTGAAGAAGCTTTCAGAGGTTGTTTTTTTTTTTTTTTTTTTATGTGCCAACATCCACATTTTTCCCAGTTGTTTCCTCTTGGACTGTGATGGTAGGGGAACCGTTTAAACCAGGTGTGATGTGAGATTAAAAATCTTGAAAATATGTCATTAGTTCAGATTCTAAGTAATTTGCAAATCAGCAACAAAATGTGCATAGTTGTTTTTTTGGGTTTTTTTCCATTTTTATTTCCATTCATATTCCACTTGAGGTACCATCGCGGCGTTCTTCATTATATGTAAACACAAATAAGCTGTGAAAAGTTCAGCTCTGCAAATAAAGTTATTGTTGTTATTATTCAGCGCGGATACTTCCCCCGGGGCTGCTTGCTTCCACAGCCAAGCGTTTGAGTGTTTATGGTTCATGACACAATTATGATTAAGATGTTAGCCTCTCGGAGTAAGAGCGGGTGGCGGGGCAAATAAAAAAGGGAGAGGGAGATAATGAAGGAGCGGGAGAGAGAGAGAGAGAGAGCGAGCAAGGAAAAGAGACAAGCAATTTAGCGTCACTGTCTCTCTGGTGGGATGAAGGCGAGCAGCACAGTGTTGACCTGTCACTGCTGCAGCTGATGTAAGAGGACTCTACATCTTTCTCCCACACCAACCCAACCCAAACATTTTCTTTTTCTTTTTTCTTTCTTTCTCCTGCACGAGTCTCCGTTTCTTTCTCACTGGCTATGTTTCTATTAGACTCTGAAATTGGGCCTGGGCAGTTTAATTATATCGATCGGCCAACGTTAAAACCGCTGACGGTTTAAGTGCATAACGCTAATTATCTTGTTGCTATGACATCTGTCAATGGTGGCCTAATGGGATGTATTCGGTTCGGGAGCAATCCGTCAGTTCTTGAAGTTCATGTGTTTGAAGCGTTGGGATCGAAGCGACTATGAAACGGAGAAATTGTGACGGCTTGATGACTTGGTCGGGACATCTCCGAAACGGCAGGTCTCGTGGGGTCTTTCCAGCATGCAGTGGTTTGTAACTCCAAGGAAGGTCGACCAAACGGTGACGAGGGTTGCTTGAAAACCTTAATGCTGGCTATGATAGAGAGGTGGTGTCCCAGCAAACAGCGCATTGTAGCTGCAGACTGGTCAGCGTGTCCATGCTGACCTCTGTGCGCCACAGAAAGCACCTGCAATGGGCGTGCGAGTATCAGAGCTGGACTCTGGATGAATCACGTTTTCTTTTTTTTTTTCATGTGTGTGTATCGTTTTCGTGTGTGTACCGTTGACCTGGGGAAGGGATGGCAATGTGACGCTCAGTGCAATGTGACGCTGTGAGAACTTGGGTTCTGGCATTTCACCCACCTAAACATTGCTGTAAACCACGTTCACCTGATCAGGGCAAGATTATGAATGTTATATTACTGTTAGAGTGAGTTCATTAGCAGTTATTTTGATCTTCAAATTCATCTTTTTTTTTTCTTTTGCATCTGCTGAAAATAGAAGAAGAAAAAAAAAAAATCACAAACCTGTCTCCGTCGCTGCCAGCAGAGCGACAGGTTTGTAATTTTAGACAACCAGTTGGAAATTGTACGATCTTAGGGCCTTGTGTCGCTTTTTAACTTTTGAGCCAGTGGGTTTCATGGCGGTGAATCCCGGGAGCCTTTAACATAAGTAGTCCTTACCTCCAGAAGTTCTGCTTCTCTGTCTAAAAAAAACACTTCCTGTTTCTTCCCCTCATTTACCACCTCCCTCCCATCCTCCTCCTCCTCCTCCTCCTCCCTCAGCTCTGTTTCTCTTCCCCGTCACTGCCTGTCTGAGTACACTTTGGAGGGTTTTCTGCTCTGCCTGGTTGAAGTCCAACACATCTTAATCACCACAGGGTGCCGATCCAGACTCTCGAGCCTGGGAGCGTCACTCCCACTTTCTTTCAGACTCTCCTCCGCTAAGGCTCGTGTGTCTCCTGCTGAAAGTGATATTTTTTGTAGGTTTATTTTCTGCTGCTCTAATGTGATGACGTCCTCGCTGCTTCGCCATACTTTTAAATCCAGTCTATGATTAAACCTTTTATAGTGGATAAAGTCATGCCAACAGAGAACCTGTTAGCTTTGGTGACATTAAAGATTAAATTTCCGTAATTATACTTGTTAAGTATGGCCTCGGGGCTGACGGGCTTAGCAGAAGAAAAAAAAAAGGTAGATCTGTGATGAGAATCTATTATGTAAAGCTTTCGCGTGTCTGAGGGCACATTTTCAGCTGAAATGGATGCTGCTACACTTACTTGTAAGTTTAAGACTTTGGGAAATTCATATAGACACAGAAATTCATTTCCCAAAGACAGCAGGGCTCACTGTCACGTATTGCACTGCATACTTGGACGTCTTGACACGTGCACACATTTTGGATGTTGGCGCAGGAACATGCGAAGACCCAAAATGTACCTTTCGGGTCGCAGGTTTGGCTAACTCGAATCAAATTCAACAGATGCTCTGGATTAATTATTTTGTTTTATAAATAACTACTACTTAGATATTTGCCTTCAATACAATATAATGAAGATGAATGGACTTTCTTTTGTGGTGCTCATAACATTACATATAGACACAGCAGTGCATTGAGCTAAATGCTTTGCTACTGAGTCCTAAACACTAAGAACAGCCGACACTGACGGGAGATTTACTAGTTTTGCAGACATTTGCAAAATGAGAAAATGAACCGTGTTTATTTCGGTCATTTGTTCAAACTTATTCACCTAAAATCGGCAGATGCTTCGTTGGTTTTGACAGTAAAAGTGTGTCGTGCGTATTTCTGCTTCTGCTATTGTGCATCATGATTACTGTGGGCTGAAAGACTGGAAGAGGTGATCTTCTCCGGGGATGGTGACTTGTTTTTCTTTTCCTCCTAAACTACCCTTGCCCTGCTGTGTGTTTCACCAGCTCCCTAATTATTTCAGCACTTTGTATTTTAATTTCTATGTTTGGGGAAATTAAGTTCAACAAAAGCAATACAAATGAATCAGAAATGCTTATGTGTGGCTGCTAGGCTTTATGTCTTCACAATGTCGAGTACAGCGTGAAACATTCAAACAGTCCCTCCTTGTTTTGCAATGGGAATAAATACATAATTTGCAAATATGTTGCGACCTGAATGGAAATTCAATAATTCCCCTGCAAATAAATTCCCTCAAAATGGCACACTGAAAAGGTTGAAAGCATCATTGTTGGCTTGTGATAGAAGCAAAGAGTGCAGGTCAGGCGTTCCTTTTCACCACCATTGACTTGGACAGGTCAGCATTGCAATGTTTTATTTACTGCATTAACGAGGCTACTGAAAGACAAAATTCCCCTGAAAACCATGGATAGGTTTCTTTCAGAGTACTCCAACGGGCATAATTAGGTTTCTGAAAACCGGCTTATCCAGGAAATGTAGACATGATATTTACATGTGCAAACACAACCTCGATACTCATGTTAATATGAACACAGACAGAATCTGTGGCAGTAGGGCGGGAAGCAACCTCTTCTCGTGAAAATAAGACTTAGCCTGATTTGGGTCTCTGGTTGCTTCTCTAACTGGGACACATGTAGACCCCTGATAATCTTTGTCAATGTATTACAGCACATTTTTTAATAATACGAGAATACATTATGCATCCACCATTCACTCTGATAAAACAGATTAAAATGAAAAGGATGCTTCTCTTACCTCCAGGTGGGTTATAAAATAGACCTCAGCATTCTTATTTTTAATTTAAAAAGAGAGGTTTTTCAGGCAGTTATAAAGAGGCACATAACAGATGTGATTCTTCTCTTCTCTGCACTTCAACATCACATCTGACACACGAAGCCGACAAGCACAGGTTTTGGCAAATTATCCCTAATCATGTGCTCAACAATGCTGTTGACAGGCCGGCAAAAGCCACTTACAGAACGGAGTTGAGAATAGAAAACCCTTTCTGAATTTCTGCTATAGATTAAAAAAAAAAGAGCCCAAAGTTACTCAGCTGTTTAAGTATTCATTAAACCCTCCAGTCAAGGCTGGCCCCGAGCCTGGCTTCACGCCTCTATGGCAGAATTAAACAGTAAAAATTGGTTGTTTTCTTATTCTATTCTAGTTTGTGTTTAATCACGGAAAAGCAGCTTTGTCAGATCCCGAACAGGTTGGACCTCTCAATAAACTGTTTATGGTTATTCCGCGACCTTTTCCGTATCTGTAAGTATTAACTGCACTCGGCTCATCTGTAATGGGCCAGTAAGCAGCCACTGCACACGACAATGAACCGCTATGCCGAGAGTGTGGCCCCGGTGTTAATGCACAAAGTACGATAAATACACAACCATTTAACCCAGTAACACTAAACAGGAACATTAAAGCTTAGTTGTGATCCTATTTCCATGCCAACGAAATACGTGGTCTGGCTTTGCTTTCCAAAACAACACGTGTGACTGCTTTCTAATCAAGAAACGATTGTGTTCAAATTAACTGCAAAATGGTTGCAGAAAGGTTAAATGTAACATTAAAAAAAAGTAAACTAATTAAAACTACTACTTCTAAATCCACAGATATCTAACATACATGTTTATCACCTTTGTGTCACTAAAACATGTCTTCTAACATAAAAAAAAACACAGTAATTGCCTCGGTAAACAACCCATATGATTTTCTGAAAATGACACCCCTGCAGCAGAACAACAACATGTGTTAGTGACTTTCATGACATGAATGTTACAAAAAAGGATTTATTTAATCAGTTTCTGAACTCATATAATAGAATTTTGGAACAAAAGCCAAAGATCACATTTCAAAGGAACCATCAATGACTGTTGGCAGGAGGTGAATATTGGTCTCCAGTTTTGAAGTCTAAGTGCCAAAACTGCCAACGTTTACTCATCTGAGTCGTCTTCTTCTGTTTTAGTTTTGGACAGGCGAAAGTCATAATTTAGAAACTCAAATATGTATTTTTCCTCTAAGTTGTTATCTATTATTGAGCAAATGACAAGCGGCATGTTTCCGGCAAGTGGCAACACACCTATTGGTTTGTGAATGGATGCTTTAAAGCCTTTAATCTGGCATTTGGCCCATTGCCATTTTGGAGCCACAAGTGACCATATTTGGACGGGCTGGGGAGGAGATAGGGGTGGATCTGTTTGCGAACTCAAAGACAGAAACTAACAAATCAGAAACGCCCCAAGTATTTAGCTAATGACACCTTTAATGACAACAAATTTTTGACTTTGTATTTCATGGGAGAAATTGACGTATTTAAAATGGAGCCAAAGTCTTTTGGAGCCAGCCCCTAGGGGCCCTCACTGGTATTGCAATTTAAGGCACTTTATTGGCATCACTTTTCGATCACGGAAGCTACATTCATTTTAATGTGCAGTTTAGGGTTTCTGGTAAAGACAGGCTCCTTTGTGATTTATATTAAACGAGTGGTTGATATAATGCAGTTCAAATTTAATTAGGCTTATATTCTATAACTTTATTCTCTCTTATCTGTTTGAATATACAGTGAATTACTTATTATTTGCTATATTGCAGCATAAACGTTTGCAAAAGCAGTAGTCATAGTGTTATGTAATAGTAGTACCATTAAAACAGGAGTTGATTATAATTTGCACCATCTGTAGATGATAATATATTTGACCAGAAATATGGTTCACTATACATCTTCTGACTGGACTGATGTTGAGATAAGCAGAATGCAGTTGGATTTGTTAGGAGGCTGTTTTCATCCAAGTTTCATCAGATTTCTTCTGTTCTTTGCCTCCACTGGCCTGCAACCGCACCACTGTTACTCTCTGATGTTGCTGTTTGGGGTTTTAAAAGGAGAAAAGTAATACTCGTATTGAAGTTCTGGTGCTTGAACCATAGAATAAAAATAAAATAATTGCTCAAGCTGCTGTGTAGAGAAAGGAACAGGACAATAAATTACAATGGAGGGATTGTGGGGAAAAATTCAGGTCAGAAGCTACTGAAACTACTTAGTCTTTTTTTTAATGACCAACGTTGGCACACAATACAATGAAGAAAACGAACACATGTACCGCACACAGAAAATATATCAACAAACACACTTAATGCAATGACGTTGAGCCAAAAAGCCATTTCGAGAACAGGTAAAACTCGTTAGCTGTTAGCATGTAATAGCTTCTGCAGTGCTGTGTTAGTCTTTTGGTGCTGGTTGGTTATCCTAAATGACCCTAAACCAACAATCGGGGAAAGGTTGAGTTACTTTTCAGTCGGCCGATCGCATTTCATTACCTGTTTACCCACACATCGCTATTGGCCAACAAACTGCCTCTGGCTGTTGGCCATTTCTTGTATTTATACACTTGGAGGCATTACGAGACCCAATAATGGCGTAACCATTGGCAGCAGCAATCGGGGCCTGGTAGCGATCCACATGTTGTCTATAAACGTCCTAATGGGGAGCTGCTTGGCTATTTGGCAGCAGGAATGACCAATAACATTCTGCAAAACCTCATTTCTCTCTCTAATCAGAGACAGACTTTGTTTTTGGACCGCTGGGGTTTTCTTCGGGCTCTCTGAATGAATAGTTGGCTGAACAAGTGGCACCATTGGACAGCAGCATGAAGGGAAAAAGACTCAAAGGCCAATGATTTGATTTGCCTCCAATTTGCCACTTATTTTCTTTCTCCCTGCCTCTTCAGTTCCACTTTCTTAACACACACACACACACACCTAGACTCTTATGAGAGTGGCCATTATTTAGCTTGTAACCAAGCCCCATTTTCGTTTCTCAGTCAGCCTGTTGCCTCAGAGTTTATTGGAAAGCTATCAGTACTCTTTGTGCATGGATGGAGAGTCAGTAGAAAGCCCAGAGGAGAGAACAGTTATATTTCATTACTGCAGTACATTTATTTGATTTGTGATATGCTTTATTGAGGGGAGTGGATCCACAGTGTAATACTGTATATAAGTGTAGGAATAAGAACCCAATCAAGCAATGTGCACATCTTATAAAAGTTTGGAAACTATTAACAATTTGTTGCTGTGTTTGGAGTTTAGAAGATGCATTTTCATACCATATGAATTGTTTACAGTCCATAGAAATGCTTATGTCCAGTTTTTAAGGAAAGCTATGGAGACATTTACTTTCAACGATTATTATCAATTAATATAGCTTCCATAATGAATTCTGAAGGAATTAACAAGCATTTAATAATTATTATTAATAAATTAGCAAATACAAACAGATGCCATATGATTCCATCTTTGCGAAAAGAACGTTGAAGTAAAATCTATCTCCATCAAAGTACATACAATTGTTCTATCTGTAAGATATATTAATCGTGAAATGTTATGGCAAATATTGAGATTGATGTGTTTCAAGCTCAAATTTTGATGCTGTTCGGTTGTGTCAGTCACCATCTGTCACTGTGACAGCTGTCTACACAGAGAGGGAACCTGTACTGGTGCACACGTGTCTGACGGGACACACTTGCATCCATTTCAGTCCTATCTACCAACACAACATACAGTAGCAGCTCACGTTTCACTTGCGCTCCATGTGATCCCAAGTCAATTTTTCCCATTTATGCTCGCTTTACATACAGCCTGGGCAAGCATTTCCCATCCTCATGGGCTTCATCTTTTTCATTCAAGGCTTCAAAGTTGATCACTAAGTGAATATCATAGACTTGTGATGTGCCTGCTCGTATTGACACCCACTGCATACGTAGGAAGACATATTCGACGCGAGCAGCGCCGCTAACATGCTTGCCTGTGTATTTGGTGTGTACCTGCCTGGAGGATTAGTCAGGATATCGACAAGAAGATTGCAATAGTGTTGACGTGACATCAGCACTTTAGATTATTTTCCCTTTAAAACTCTCCGTCGTTGTTGTTGTCTCTGTCTCTGACACGTAGTAGCAGAGAAATACATGCAGGACACAGCGCGCAGGTTCTGTAAGGGCTTTTTCTGAAAACTAACACATTCTCACATGAATATGCGTGCGCACACACACACACACACACACACACACACACACACACACACACACACACACACACACACACACACACACACACACACACACACACACAAACCTACCTCTCCATCTGATCTGATGCTGGTGTCACAGCGAGTGTTGCTCTCCTGCCAAGCTGCCGAGACTGTCGTCTCACGAACACCTGGAGACGCTTGGCAGCCTCTGAAGCATTCTGGCTTTTATTTTTATTTATTTTGTGTTCTTTCTTTTTTTTTTTTTTTTTTCCCTGTCGTCGAGGACATTTTTTCAGTTTATTTTTGTAAAAACATATTTGTTGGGGGCCACACAAAAACATTTTAAAGCAATTGCGTTTTTATTATGTGGTAACCTTAGTTGTGAATACTACTTGTGTATCAATTGCAGTTTATTTGAGCAGCATACTGACTTCTGTCCTTTAAATAAACTGTGCATCTAGAGTTATTCTAGTAAACAGACAAAACCTGCAGAGAAATGCACATTTTCGTTGCTCAAATTCACAGCACTGTGAAAGAATGTATACTAAAAACAAATAAAAGATACTTCCCAGCTCCAATACGTTCACTGGCCCAAGGATTTGAGGAATTAGACACTGGATATATAATCTCAGTTCACTTCTCTTTTCACATTTTGGGGATTTATTGCGAGCTGTTCTCCTAAATTCTGTCTCAAGGCTTTAATGTTGCACAGACTTTGTTCTATTTTCTCACTACCATCCACTTTTTTTTTTTTTTTTCGTTTTCATTTCGTGTCAGTTTTAGAGTCAGTTATTCGAGCCTGCCACAACAGACAAGAAAAATCATTACAAAAAACAAAAACAAAAAACAAGAGAGGAAATGGAAACCCAGTGTGTCAGTCTTTTGTATCGCGTGTGTGGTTTTGCATAATCAAGCATCTTGGTGTGAACAAATGTCAGAGTGGCCCTGTCAGCTGAGCTGGATGCTGTACAGATGGGTGATTGGACAAGCGGTTTGTTTCAGGGAGAAGTCGGTGTGGCTGCCCGTGAGTCAGACACCTTTGGATGGGTCTTTGCATGTGGCGGGTTTCTTGCAGATGGAAGCAGAAAAAGGAAGTGTGATGCAGGACGAGGCGTGTTATTAATCCCCTACGCGCTGTATGAGGATATTACCAAAGAGCTCATCAAACAGTCGGGGTTACTCTTGGCTCGTGCAGCTGTTTGTCGTGTTTGTGTTTGAATAAGTCTGATCTGAATACACAGCTTGAGCGATCAAGTACTCCTGGTAAGAGATCAACTCCGGATACTTCTGAGCCCGTGATCATGAAACAAAATATTACACAGATTCTGACCTCAGAGGAAACACTTTTTCTTCGATGGTTTCCAGTTTGAGATGATCTGCACAGTTATTGACACGGTAGATATTCCTGATTCATCGAGGATAATTCGTCATGATTTCTGGAACCCCGCCCTCCCCCCGACCTTTCCTCCGGTACCAGCGTCAGGTTGCCCTTCAGCACGATGTAGAACTTTTGTGGACTGCTTGAACTCGGAAAAGTCACCATTAATATATACATATAAGAATAAATAAATTCAACTTTCATCTTTCTGTCACTTTTGTCATCGCGAAAAACGTTGTGTTGTGAACTTATAGCTTCCTCTTAAAGCAGTCTGACAGTAAGCTCCTACTACCCCTCATTGTTATATGTTGTGCATATTCTCTCTTTGGGGAAAATGATGTTGTTGGTTGTGATGATTGAGTGGCTGCTTGCTCATCTTAAAGTGGGTCTGACGTTGTCCTTATTGATCGCTGTTTTCCCGGCAGAAATAAATACACGATGATTAGATTCAGGAAGGAATTGGTACAAACATTTTAAGCTGTTGTATTTTTCACCCGATGAGACTTCGGCCAAGACATGGTGGAGCATGCAATGCGTCCTCTCAGGTACCCAATTGAGTTTTATGTGGGTTTTTTTGTTTTTTTGTGTGATTCAAGCTGATTTCAAAAGAAATCACGGCCGATGTTGAGATTTCTTACAACAATCTCAATTTAAGATGGAAGTCTCATGCCATGTTTTTAGCTTTATTTATTCTCACATTGCTTTTTTTCCCTTTCTGTCAGCCTGGACGCCACAAAGATGAATTTCGCCGCATCTCCCGTCAAACAAAAAATAAAAATCGGACCGTACACAATGAGATTTGCTTTTTTTTTTTTTTTTTTTTTTTTTTGCTGACTGTTGCTTTGGAGTCTCCTCTGTAGCTTTCAGCACTTTCACCGGGGCCCTGTCTTGTGCCATTTGTTTCAGTTAGCAGTAATGTGTGTGGTTGTCAAAAACGATTGGCTTTGGTGGTGTGAGCCACGTACTCCGAAGCACGGCGGACAGTAAATTGTATTTTTCCACAGAGTTATTAGGCCATTATTATGGCGCTAGAAGTGAACAATGCCGCCTCGTCTTCACAGGCAGACAATTAGAATCATCATTAATCGCCACTATCAGCACATCAATGGGGCAGAGGGGGTATAATGGAGTTATAGACCACTTATGGGGTAATCAATCAATGCGATCGCTAACTAAACTGTCTTTCATAGTGCCAGAAGTGAGTGGCCGGTCAGTGGCTCAACAAAGGGTGCTGAAGTGGGAGTATGTGAGAGGAATGTTTATGGTATGTTATTTGCACTAATGTTTAGATGTGCCCAATCTTTTATCTTAAGGTCATTCTCTTTCTGCAGCTGCATCATGGGTGGCTCCATTGGAGGGGGGGGGGGGGGGTTTGCAATAATGTCTGATTACACAAAGGCCAGATTGGAATAAGTTCTTGCTGTTATTGCTGCTCCAGTGGAACATTTAACAGCCAGATATTTTCCAAAGGAGATCGTGGGGATCAAAATTGAAGCTTAAATAGAAACGACTATTGGATTTTGATGAACAGTAATGCTGCTTTGTGTCTGGAGGTTATGTTTAGCAAAAGGTTTGGCCAAACTTTTGCCATTACAGTTTAAATCATGGTCAATGCAGCCTCCTGCAAATGGCCAAAACATCAACTTCAGCTTGAACTGAATGCAAATGCACTGTAGTGTCCTAAAGGGTGTTTCAGATGATACAACAGCCCACGGGGGGAAAAAATACATGGCATTTCACTACTGTGAATAAGAGCAGTGTAATTAAAACAATGTTGTCAGTGCGAACCAGGCTGCCAAAATGCCCCAAAGATACAGACCGACAGTCTCGTTATCAGGAAGCAACACCAAGGTCAACGCGTTAGCCCCTCAGCAAGAATCATTGGTTCCTTTTTTCTCTCTGTCTCCTCCCAGATGACCCAAGAACAGTGCACTCATAGGAACAATGTCCAGAGTTCAGAGAAACCACAAGTGTACAAAGTGGGAATATACGGCTGGAGGAAACGCTGCCTTTACTTCTTCGTCCTGCTGCTGATGATCCTGATCCTGATCAACTTGGCGCTAACTATCTGGATCCTCAAGGTCATGAACTTCACCATAGTAAGTCCCCTTCTGCTTTTTTTTTTTTTTTTTTTTGCTGTTAACATTTGCGACAACGTCCTAATGTGCATGTTTGCACTCCTGAAATGAGGTTGTCATTGGAAGCTAATTAAAATTGCATCAGTACTTGAACACTGCATAAAGTGGTGGCCAGATGAGTCGCATTTTATAGTACTCTATCTACATTCAGAAACGCAGCATGAATCCACATAACAGGACGCGAACACGACGATAATGAACATTTGAGTTACTCAGATTTTACCGGGCAACTCAGTGGATGTCGACCGTCTGGTTGTGAAGCCACATATCCATCTTTGAGGCTCTAACCACCACATGACATCCACACCTCTGGTTCACGCTGATGTCATGTTTTCCCTTATGAATCTCAGCGGCACGAAAACCTGAACTTATTTCTCACGAATTCATCGTGTGAAAGTTTCAATTTTCCTGTTGTCTCAATGTGGATTACGTGCTCTTTGCTTCGTCAGTAATGTGGTCCAATATGTACAGATTCTGTTGTTTTATCTTTTATGTATATCTGACTGCCTCCGCAGGAGGTTGGACTGATAAAACCCTCGGGGCGTCATGGAAACTCCACACTGAAATCAAACTGACTTTAAAACTGCAATTTTTAGCTGCGTGCTATGTTGTTGGTTTTTTTGTCCTCCTTTGCTACTTGACTGTGTCGTGTTAAAAATAACAAAAACAATCACAAACAAGTGCGTTTTGTCGAAGTGAACCAGATCTGAAGCATAAAACCTCAACTCTAAATCTGTCATCCTCCTCCTTTTCTCTGAGCTACACCATTGCTACTAAGGCATCAAACAAAACAAATGCTTCCAGCTTAGCTGTTCAGATATGAATAATTTTAACTGAGAATCGCACAATAGATTCATTTGCATTTATTTGTCTCCATTTTCTATGCTAAACAGTCTTTGCTGGATTGTTTTCATTTTTGCACTTCCCACTGATCCCATTTGGTCAGCAGTGTTTTGGTCTTTTCTATTCATTTAGATGATCTTTTCGTTTCTTTTGCTAACACGTCTCTCCTTGATTTCCTCTTTTTCAAACAGGCATCTCCAGCTGAGTTTTATTCACAAAACCCAAACAACTTAGTTTCCCTATTTGACACTAAAGCCATGCTGATACCAGCAGCCAGATGCATGAAATTTGTTCATGACTGCAGCTCTGCATTCTCACAGACTGAAATTTGCAAACATCAAAAACCTCATCGAGGATTTAATTTATAGAGTGAATATTGAAGGGACGTTACAAAAACAACAGAATAAATAAAGCAACATAAACAGGGAGTTAAAATGCAAAGCCAATAAAAACATAATAAATGAAATCAAATAATTCATCAAAATTAAGTTATAGCCTAAATAAATAAGCTATGTGTCCATACATATCTTTATTGCATGTGGCCCCATGGGTTTAATATGAATTATAAACTCTGTTGATAGTTATAAATATGTTGTATTCATGGTCACACAACCCGTTGCGGGACCTTGGTCACGTGTTTCCAGTGTTACATGACATTTTTATGCATGTAAGTTTCACACTTAAAAACGTATAACTTTCATGCCTAAAATGTGTCTATGTCACGTTTTGCTGTAGTGGACCGGCTTGTCTATCTCACGCTCCCCACCCACGTCAGCAGTGGTAAAAAAAAAATGTCTAAAGTTCTTTGAAATGAGCTTTAACTGAGTCCGAATCTCTTTATATCTTACCAATACCAATTCCTTTAATTTTGACTATTTCTTAATGTGCCTGTCTGTCTTACCTCAACTCTCTCCCTCTCTGCTTATTAATCTGCTGTGCCTGTGATGAGTCAGTAGCAGATGCAACAGAGTACGTGTGTGTGTGTGTGTGTGTGTGTATGTATGTATGTATATATATACACACACGGTTGTTGGTGTTAATAAAACATGAGGTCTGCCTCACAGCAAGATTTTAATATGAGATCTACATAAATCAGAGAGCAGTTTCTCAGATGCTGAGCCGTATGTTGTGACGGAGAGCCGCACTCAGAGCGGTACGATGTTTTGAATGTGTCTGCTTGACGATTACAGAATAACGCAAACATTTCAAAGGTGGTGGATAAGTTTTAAAGGAAATAATTTGAGAGAGAGGACCTCTTCTGCCTTTCTGTATTTCCTGTCATGTATACAATGCTACAAGGGTGGATTTTCACGTTAAAAGCAGACGACGTTTCAAATCATGAAGGGAAAAGTAATTCCTTTGAGAAAAAAAGCTTCAGACTCCTCTGAGGACTCTCAAGCTTTATGTCAACTTATCACTGATTTCACTGGTCATCGGCTCCCGGCACCATATATATAGCCCACAAAGTGCAGGGACACGCCCGTCCACAGACAAAAATGAATCCCACATAATTCATTCTCAGACGAGAGCTGATTCCCTGACTTTTCCTCCATCATCCACCAACAGTATTGGTCCTTTTTGCCAACAAAGTCCGATGTCATCCAGACAAGGTCGCAGTAATTTACAGTGCCAAAAGCAAGCAAGTAATCAAAACAAACCATATTCAAGAAGACAAAAATTCTCCATGACTGAATAAACTAAAGCACAATAAACAAAACCATTTTTGTCATGTATCACTGTGCATAGCAAAACATAATTTTGATAACCGGCAGTTCAAATTCCTCACAAATCACTCTGTGCTGTGAGATAAATTCCTGAGTGACCTCCTTCTCAGAGGTCAAAAAGTGTCATTTTACACTCCTTAAAAGATTAACATTTGCACAGATTTGTCCAGCATGGAGCATTAAACTTCTTCTGTGGTCCCAAACCCTTCCCCTTGCATTCAGGTGGATCCTCATCAAAGGTGCTTATAGCCTTTTTGAAGCTATTTTTGGTGAGCCAGTAGAGTCTGCTGTTATGGGATACATTCTATGGTTGTGAGACATCAGGAGAGAATCCAGAAACCAGCCCGTGGAAACAATATTCTTCTGAGATCAGCAGATATTTTAAAGATTTTAACCCAGTTGTGAAAGCAACGAAAGTTGAGGAGTTTGCATGAGTAGGAGGTGGAAGAGGGAGTTTGGAGTAGGTGAAGCTGTGAAGAGATGAAATATTTACTTTCAACTGCAATTATAGAAACAGGTGTGAATAATGAATAAAGTCAAGGGGTGGACGCCGGGGAGTAAAATCTTTGTCTGTTTGGGTGGATGCGAGTCTGTTTGAAAATGTGCTCGTAATAACCCATCAAACTAGGTTTAACCTGCGGCCTTCTTAAATTTTAAAGCAATCTCAGTATGTATGTGAAAACTGTACAACTGCTCAGTATGTGTGTACTCACTTGGATTTCAAGAGTTTTTAAATATTAATTGGAGTTTCTAATCGGCACTTATTCGCCGTTCTTCAATGGCTTTCATCAAAAAGTAAAAAATATCCCTGATCTCTGACCTCTGACCTCATCGTCCTGCAAAGAGAAGTTTTTGGTCGTGTGGATGGAATATCACCAACATTTTTTAAACTCTTTTTCAAGAGTGTCTTCCACTGATTTTCTTTTTCTCCTCTCGTTCGGCTGAAGCTTTCTGTTCAGACGTCTGTCAACAGTCTCATCTCCATCGCGGTTCTCAACTGGTCCAGAACCCACATTTTATCCTTAGTCATGAAGTCGTAGCCCAAATTTTTGAGGCCCTTATTTCACAGAAAGTAATGCAGTATTACACAACGCCTGGATGCATTGTGAAAAACATGGAAGGAAGAAAAAAATGCCGCAAAAGTTCAACCAGGGTGAAAAACCCAAGTAAATAAAAAGGCAGAATTATCTTAAAGTACAGGCAGACACACTTTCAAGTTTAAACTGGTGATGCGAACGCCTGAACGTGACAACATTTTAGTCGTTGCTGTCATGGCAACGCCAGCAGCAAATGGCTAATTCTGGCTCTCTGTGCCACGGGAAATGTATGTCCTTTGAAGTAAAAGTACAGCCTTAGAAATTCTGCAGACGTTGACGATTTTTCCTCAACAGTCTGTATAAACCACTCCAAATGGCCCGACAACCCAACAGTTAAGAACCACGGGTCTGAACGATCTTCCAGTTTGGCTTTAGGACATATTTGTAGAAATCTCTTACCAGCAGATCACTAGTGCGTTCACAGGCGTCTGGTCCTTGGCTGCACAGCAGCTTGTCACTGTCCAGTTTCTTCTGAGTTGGACCTTAGCCTGAAATACCATACCTCACCATACATGGGTGCATTTTTCCCGCATACAGAGACTCGGTTTATTCTCTTCTTTGGTATCTTTTCCTGACTTGAATTTTAGCAGCCTGTTGTGACAGTGTTTAGGAAAAGGGTGCACAGTGTTCCAGTGGTTTGGTAACAAACAGTATTACAGCACACAATGACCCAGTTTGGGAACGTATTCTCTAATAATCCTGAACAGTGTCCTGCATGTTCCTTAAAAGTTGTCGCTTGTCAGCTCACAAAGTTTTGCAGCACCAAACACGTCCCAAATCTTGACCCTCAGGTTTGAATCACTCTTTGAGTATTTAGAATTGATTTACTGTAAGAAATATACAGCGTACTGTGCTCCGATCGGTATATCAGGACAACTAAATCTCCACTAAAGGCTGCCAAATTCCTTCCTGTTCCTAAATAACAACAGACAGAATCCCTTCTGCAGAAATGAGTGCAGCCCTGGATGAAATGATCAGATCCTCTTTATGCAGCTGCCAGTTGTTAGAACAGAGACAGACGTGTTCACGCATATTACTGTGTGACATTTTCTCCATCCGGGGGGGGGGGGGGCTCCCTCTTGTATTTTGAGCTATTATGAAAATGTGTGTCAAGTCCAGCCTGAGACCTTCGTGTTTCACAAATGGCTCCTCGAAAAACATGCATGAGGGCAGGTCAAGGGTTTATCGGCTGATACAATTGATTGTTAGTGCTGCGTAGCACACACAAACAAGCACAGATACACTGACAGATTAGAAAATAAGTACACAACGCAGTGAATACGTTTTGATTATGCACATATGAATCTGAATCCTTTTTTCCTTTGGCACGCTTATGTTGATACACGTACGTGTATTTCACTGTTCGTACAAGGGATACTTCATGTCACACTAGCAATCTAAATTATTGCTCAGTTGGACCCAGGAGTCTCGTAGATCCCTCCTTTCTACTTTCAAAATAAAAGCTGGGACATCCTTTTCGGCATCTGGGTGGATTTAAAGGATAGGAGCTTTGTTGTGTTTGTCTCTGCTGCTCAGTTCCATCCCAAAAACTAACTTTGTGCTCAGAACTTGCTGAAACAGCTGGAGAGAATAAAGTCGGCACTTGATCCACGCACTCAAATCTAATTCGGCTCTTACCAATCTCTGCCTGCACACTCTCAAATGTTGACTTGCAGACTGAACGGCTCTCAAATTTGTGACCAAATTTTGTTAAATGGTTCTAGCGGTTGCATGTCTAAGAGTTTTAGACCGTTCAACTTGCTGTGCTCATGCTATTGATATATACAGCAAGTTGGTTGCGTACTTAGTTTACAACCAACTTGGTCCATATTTGTTTATATAATAGAAACGTGATTTTTATAATGAAGTGTACGCTGTTGTGGCATTTCGACACTGTAGATACATGTCGAATTCTTTAGATATTTGACATTCAGTTTTATTTAAAGTAATAACATTGATGATATTAACTGATGAAACTGCCGTTGACTCTCCCACATACTTTTTCTCGCATACAGCGCCAACATATGGCAGCGTGAGCGCAATGCTAAAGATAGTAAGTAGTAAATTCACTGCAGTTTTCAATGCTGACGCAGTGTTAGTGAGAAGGGGAGCACACGGTCGAGCTTCAGAGTCGCAGTCAGAAACTATGAGAGAGCTCAGGGCAGAAAAGTCATTAAAAGTTAATGGAATCGCCATAAATTTACAATGAAGAGTTAAAATACTCCCAATTAAGGCTGCACTCAATTAGGGGCAGCCACTTTCATTTCACCCGCTTCACGTTTTTCATTAAGTTGTCAAACACGGCGGTGTCAGTGCAGCTGCTGTCCCCCGAGGGCTTCCTAGTGCTGCACCTTCCTGGCACGGTCGGTGAGACAACCTCGAAAATAAACCACACAAATAGTCACATAGACGCGGTAAATAAGATGGCAAACGACTCCGAAACTGACTGTCTTCCAGCGCCAAGATATTATCAAAAGTGTGAGGAAGAAGTGGAGGACCTGTGTGATGTAATGATATGTTTTGTCTCTCAGATCTGGAGCTTCAGTCAGACTCTGATTTGAGTGTTTGTGACTGTAAATGTTGCTGTATAGGTACAGGTTCTGCGTAATACATCTGTATGCGTGTCTGCCGTTTGACATGAAAGTGTGTATGAGCGCGCTGGTGAGTGTGCTGCCGCCGTCTCCAGAGATTTACATCTCATACAGCTGCATTTTTCAGCTCCCCATCATGTTAAATCGGCTTGTTGCGGCAGCACAGACAGCTGGGGACTCTCAGATTGAGACAGATTAAAGTGGCTGCACCTCATGTACATGGCGGTCCAGAGTCGGAGTGGTAATGAGTTAAACGGGGGAGGGCGAGTGATGTATTAGCTGCCCTCCTGTCCGGGTCTTTCCACTCCAGCAAACCAGGACCGTTCATTAGCCAGAAAAGCGGCCTGCGGGGAGGGAAGGGCTGATGTAATGGAGAGACTTCAGGGCTTTTAACATTTCAGTTCCTCTTGATTATCCTAACCTCGTCTGCCCTCCATACCCACCTGGACCAGAGAATACAATAAGTCAAAGAAACATCCTCCCTCAGGAATCGTCTGTTCCCTGTCTGGTCCAATTGTTGGAAAATATCTTTCTTTTTTTTTGCTCTATAAAGACCGTTGTCTGTTGTCTGTTTTTCTTGGTTGTTTAAATATGAAAAAAAAAAAAAAAAAAAACTTTGCACTATTGTTTAGTTAGTTTTAATTTAATTATTCTAATTTATGTTATTCTATTTTATTGTATATACTGTGCATTTTTATATTTCATATTTTTTACTGTTATTTTATTTCTTTCCTGTATCTATAAATGCTGCTGTAGCAAAATTGTTTTCCCTTTGGGGATTAATAAAGTATCTATCTATCTATCTATCTATCTATCTATCTATCTATCTATCTATCTATCTATCTATCTATCTATCTATCTATCTATCTATCTATCTATCTATCTATCTATCTATCTATCTATCTATCTATCTATCTAGTTAGTTAGTTAGTTAGTTAGTTAGTTAGTTTCACCTGAGCTCCAATTGACACTGTCTCATCCAATGCATGGGATACAGATGGTTCTCATATGAAGCCTTTTTTTTCCTTTTTAAACCCAAACTTTTCAACAAAGTATACATTTTTATGTCACACCCATGGACTGTATATAAAAGTGGACGTAGCTTCTGGGTCTGAAAAATGAGGCAGATACGGAAGTGCCTTAAACTGCATTACCACCAAGGGTTGCTAGGGGTTTGCTCCGAAAAGCTTCCGGCTCCACAGACTCCCATTTAACTTGTTTAATGAAATACGAAGTCAATCAATTTTTCCCACTGGTCATTTTGGTGTTGTTAGCTAAAGTCGCTCCTTCTTATTAGCATTTTGGCGGCCCATCTGAAAATAATTCTAACATTAACTCGAAAATAAGTTTCAAACGTTGTGTTTTTGAGGGCGTGTCGGTTTGATTGACAGGCCTGTGGTGCAGTCAGGTTTCTGTTATCGGTGGGCGGGATGTAGTATCGTCGGGTTTCCAGCCTGATGGAGTCAGATCCACCGTTCATTCGTCCCCAGCTCGTCCAAATATGGTCACTTCCTGCTCCAAACCGCTCCGAACTAGCAAGCAGTAGGCAAACTCAAGGCTTTATGTTGACTATTATAGCATTCCCCAAAGTTTTGGTAAGATTCTAGGACTGATATTAGCATCATTAACAAATAACCAAATTAAGAGACACCTTTGGCCAACTAATGTCAGGTCAGGCCCATAGTTTAGTGGGTATTTCATGGTTGAACACAGGAAGCAAAATCCAGTTACTGCACCAAAGTCCGCCTTTGTAACAAACCATCTTTAACCAGTCTTTAGAAATCACCAAGCTTGGGCATCGCGTAGACACTTTTTTGTTCCCTGTAACCATCAGATCTACTCAAAAGTGTCTACATGTTTCAAAATGTGACTCGGTCATATAAAGGGTAGGTTCTACCAAACAGTGTTTAAAACTGAATTTAGATCATTTTGGCGTCTGAATTTCAATAATTAAATCTAAAATCATTTCGATAATTTACACACATTTATAATGCCTTTTACGCGGTGCATATTCAAAGCTCTAAATACAAGTTGATTGACTAATAAAACGTTGTTACACCGACAGACAGAAGCTAACTTTGTTACAACAGAGCACTTTCACAGGACACACAACCAGGGACAATCCGCCGGGTCCCTGCTTCCAGGGAGAGATTAATGAGAGGAGGGACGGGTTAAAACACACAACGCTTTCCACTTTCTGTACCTGCTATCCCCGCTGGAGCCCGTACTTAAAGCACAGCGAGCTTGAACTGTTGCGAATGCGTGATACGGATCACCGGTCCTGGGAGACGGAGCAGAAGCCGGCAGGAGGAGGTTTTGCAGCGGCGTCCACGTCGGGCCGTCGAAACCAAGAGTTGAACCTCCCGGACGGCCTGGAGGGACCTGACTGAGGCCAACACACTGCCAACAGCTCTATCTCTGCCCAGCCAGAGGGGCAGCTTGACCTACGCCTCTTCCGCCAACCCACTGGCACTCACCAACACCCAACCCACCAAAAAAAACCTCGCTGTCTGATGTTGCTTATTCATGTTTGGGGGTTTGTTGAATACTGATTTCAGCAGGAAATCTGGCAAGGTCATAATGATGTGTCTGAATCTGAAGTGGGAGTTCCTGTCATTTCTGGAGTAGAAGAAGGAAATGTGAGCTTGTATTTTCAACCTGGGAAGTCACAACACGATCTGCATTCAAGCTTCCCAAATATTTTTTTTACTTACTTCCTGTGATATCTAGACAAGCAGAGTTTTGGGGTTTTATCGTCTAAGTTTTGAGATGTCTACTTCTGATATTTGCCTCAATAAATAGGCTCCGAGATTTCTGCCTCTACCCTCAATTGTGTGCAGGCGGAAATCTCAGGCCTTATTTATGAAGTGTCTCAGAATATCTCCGAGGAATTGCAACGAATGGGACTAAAAAAAAAAAAGTGAGTAGGACTTTAAAGTTGAATAAAATACTCTTAACCACAAAGGACAATTTGTACTTTTGTTGACGTTTTTTCACATGCAGCAACTACCATGTGAACTGCCATTCGGAAGCCTCAAATTCTACATTTTGTCCGTCGCTATCTTTCTATTTTGGTGCCAGAAGTGAACATATTTGGACGAGCTAGGGAGGAGCGCGTGGTGGATTGGACTCGAACTGTTTGAAAACCCAACAACACAACACCCGCCCACCTAGAGCAGAAACCTGACCACACCACATGCCTGTCAGTCAAACAGACACGCCCCCAAAAATACCACTTTTTGAGGCCTAATATCTCACTGATGATGGGATTATTGTCAGATGGACCACAAGAAAAGTAAACAGAGAGAGCGACTTTGGTGAATGACACCATTAGGACTAAAGGTACTGACTTTTCATAAGAGAAGTTGAGTGAGAGTCTATGGAGCCAGAGGCTTTTTGGAGACAACCTACAGTGGTATTGCACTTTATGAGACTTCTGCATTGGCCTTACTTGTCAGACCTGGAAGTTATGTTGACTTTTATATTACTATAATTTCACCCAGTGTTGCGGAATATTATGAAACAAATGAACTTACTTCTTAAACATAGCCCTGCCACCTGTAATTGAAAAAAAAAAAAGTAAGTGTATTAATGACTGTATAAGCCATGATTGGGGTAAATGAAACTATTTTTACTGCAGTTTAGCTACAGTAATGCAGTATCTTTGAGTAATTACAGCCAAAACTGTCTGTTGTGACAGACCCAGAAAAAAAAAATCAATCAATCATTCTGAACAGTCGCTGTCAGTCCAAAAAGAAGGACTTCATATCTGTGTGCCAGGGAATGCGCACACATCCCTTCTCCTGTTGCTCCTAACAAGTCAAGGACACCTTTTCAGCGCTCCAAAATATCAACAGAGATCTGAATCATTTGGGCCAAAAGGTGGATCGAATGTGTGTCAACTAACACGTTTTTGGCCTGGGTGGAACACTTTCCTACTCTGGGAAACTTTATGAATTCAAGTGTGTAGTCTGAAAAACTGGAAAGAGGCAGACGTGGAAGAAAGAGAAGAGTCAACTGGATGCAGACCGGGATGAGAACTACCCATGCTGAGACTCCGTCTTCAGCCTGCAGTGCTGAACTTAATAGCAACAGCTCTCGGGGAGTGAAGCCTCCATGAAATAGAAATGGAACCATTACCTCTCCTTTATGTGATGACCCCGTACTCTGATATAATGGTACAGGCTTTGGAATAGTTTGTTATATAAGCGCTGAGCACAGGAGATGACCCGAGAGCTAGCTGAGATGTTTACCTCCTCCTGTAATCTGAAAGAGGAGTGCCACCTATATTTATGGCTCAGACACAAACACACACACACACACACACACACACACACACACACACACACACACACACACACACACACACACACACACACACACACACACACACACACACACACACACACACACACAGTGCTGGGCTAAATTTGGCCTGTCATATAAAGCGCTGTGGTGCTTGTTGTTGAGGCTGGTTTATGGGACGAGTGATTCAGGCCAGTGCAGCGGCAGCGGCAGCCGGAGAGTCTTCAGTCAGCCTTAAAACAGTATCATTTTCTATTAACCTCTAGGTGAGACCGTTAAGGTGTGGAAGCAAATTACTGTTATTGTTTGTATTTTTCTGCAGTTCATAGTATCTCTCCCTCATACACTCCTTCAAATACACTCTTCTAATAAACGGTGCTTTATTAGAGCGAGCAGTAAATTGAGTTTCAGGACTACTTAGAACAACATTTCATTGACAAATGTAGTACAAGGGAAGTTTTTCATGTATTTACGTTGTTATTTTAATGAGCGAATTCTGGCACATGCGTTTAGTGATTGCATCTTTTTTGTGCATTTTAAGATGGAGCCGATGGCTGTATATGAAAATGTTTGTAGTCTCTGGGTCTAAAATGTAAAACCAATGTGAAAGTGCCTGAAATTGCAATACCACTTAGGGCCACTAGGGGCTGGCATGAGAAAAAAAAAAAAAAAAAAAAAAAGAAGTGGTGTAATGTCCTCGGGTTCTCAGTCAGGTCCACCTCGCGCTCCTCTTCAGTTTGTTCAAATGGCAAAAAAACAAAACAGAAAAAGAAGAGGGCTACAGCCATACTGTTAAACTGCAACGGCAGCTAACCAATGAATGGATGACGTCACGGTCGGTTCCTGCTTATGTAGAACCGGATCCAGGTGGGAATTTTAAAAAAAACTGAAATGATTGCCTCAACTGGAATTTTGAATCAAAAATTGACCTTATTATTTGATGGGCAACTAAAGTGTTCAAACATAAAGTGTTTTGTCTATTTTTCTCATAATTACTCACAACTTCTAGGAGGCAGCACTTTTCCGAAATACAGAGTTTTTAATTATTCAACCTTTTAAGGCCTTTCACGTAAAAACATCTGCAATTATAACTATTTTTATTCGGGAAAAACGGAAAAGCTACAATTTCAGACCATTTTCCCTTTGCAGATAGCAGTTCAGTCGTTATGCATTTGAAGACTCTGAGTAGATAAACATCCCTGGGTCTGCTCTCGATTGCCGGTGATAGCGACGGGAGAAAGAGCAGTAATTTTCCCTCTGATTGCGGCCTGCCTGCCTCCGAGCAACATTGATAAGCTTTTTCACGGGTTTCACTCGTGGAAAAGGGGGGTGGGTAAATAGATGTCTCACAAAGGGATGAAATAGAGGAGAAAGGGGTAGCAGATGGTGATGATGACTGATACTTTTTACTCAAGGAAAGAACAATATTTTTCTTTTGTTCATTTGTTGTCAATCTATAATATTACCATGATATCACTGGTCTGTAATATTTGTATCATTAACTATTCCGTTGGGTTTCTATGGCGCTTAGAGCTGCACGATGTGATGTCGATAGATGATCAAAAGACGTCTAGCATTTCATATTATGCTCGTTAATTAAGAGGTATAGCAAAAATTACATTGTTTTTTTCGCAGTGTTTTTTTTGGTCATTTTGAAAACATTTTGCATGCTTCCACACAGTACGGATGCAGGCAGGAACGTTTTGTCAAGGCAACTCCGACAAATATAGAGAAGAGTGAACGTGACACAGAACAAGGTAAAGACGTGGCACCGAGCACTTGACCCAAAGTTCACGAGGCCGAGCTGAAAACTCGAGTCCAGTTGTCGTGTTTATATCAGGAGTGCTTCGCCAAAGTAAAGCAGGAAATCCACAAGATATTGTCTTATGCTATAACAACAGATATGTGGTTAGTTGAAAATTATTTTCTATTTACTTTTTCATATTTCATACATTAATGATTTATATTTTGTTCCATGCTTAGCTGAAAAGATCTGCAAAGTTTCTAAATACAAGAAAAATAGTATGGTTATTTTGTGGTAGCTATTTACTCATTGAATTTATAGTAATTTTGATGTATATCATAATCTGAATTATGAAAAGCTTTAAAGCTGCACGTTAGTAATGAATCAGTAAGGTTGAGAAATAGAACATCTGTGTGACCTTACACTTTACATTACACATATAACACATTGCCAAAGAAGGCCTTCAGGACTGTTTTAAATGAGAGACCAGTTTCATTTAAGATTGTTTTTCATAGAAATTCTCTGGTTAAACTTTGACTCATTCATTGGATCGGGTAGCACAGTTTTATTTCACCTTAATTTTCAGCTTCAAATGTGTGACCTTTGCCAACAGCAGAAAAATGAATCATCAACTATTTTTAGCGAATGCATTTAAAAATCAAAACATTCCATCCAAAATTGATACTTAGTGTCTTTTTTCTTATTTCAATTTGAATAAATTGAACTAATTGAATCACCTTGTCAACCTTGAAAGATGAGCTGATAATGCGTTGATCAGGTCAACTTTAATGCATCCTTGTGTCCTTACAATCGTGCTTATGAGAAAGTTTCTGTCATAACTGATAGAAATGATGTCCAAAAGGGTAATGATAAAAATACAGGTCACAGGAAAGTGGAATTTTGGCTCTGAGAACAAGTTTAAATGAGCCAGAGTTAAAAGAAGAGATTAGCACCAGGGTCAAGGCTCTCTCCATTTTTTTTTCATTCAGGTCCAGCTTCTGCTCCCGTGAATTCATCCAACGTTGCTTCCAAACAGCCCCTATTCTCGCCACCAGCCGACAGAATTCAGAAGTGACTGCTTGGCCACATTAAATCCCATCCTGTTGATGAGATCGGAGTTACTGGCTCTCATTGGGGACAATTAAAGCTTCGTACCTTCAGCAGCCTTTATTGAAAGGTCAACGGCGAGAGAGAGACGGAGGAAAGAGCCAAGAGGTGGGCTGTTTTCACAGTTCACGTGCAATTCATTTGAGCAGAGTGAAAGGAATGAGACGGGCACAATGGGCATGCAAGTGCATTTTGGAGCTGTGGAATGGAGTTACAGCGAAGACACTAATTATATTCGAGGCAGAGTCGGCTAAATTCATGAATGCAGCACTCAGGGGATGACTAATAAAACTAAAATTTCAAGATTTTATAGCCCGTAATGGGAAAATTAGCTTGCTGCAAGGCATCCAGCAAAATGCATAATTACTAAACATGAAGAGATAGAAACAGAGAAACATATGGAAATGACGAAGATAGGTCTGGCAGCTTTCTGGCTGAGAGGTGTTTGAAGGTTCTGAAAACATTGAATTCGGGTCTTGCCATGTAATACCAAAGACAGAACTCAGGGCAACAAACGACAATAAATTAGGTGAAGATTTCCACACTTTGTACTGTTATGTATCACGGTAATTATGCTGACTGTACTTTAATTGCGCAGAAAGTTTAATTCCCGAAAATTGCTCCTAAATGTGAAGCTGAAGAGACATAAATTCCAAAACACAATCACGCTAATCAACTTGTAATACAGACCTCCTGCATTACACTTTAAATTGAAAACAGAGAAGCAATTTGAGTGCACCATTGCCACCAGAATTAAATTGTATTCAATTGTTTTCTGTCGTATTCATTAGAAAAAATATGATCTAAACTAACAATTAAATCCAAATGTTTGTTTAAATGAACAGACAACTAATGAAAACATGAAGAAACCTTGTTATTTATGAAATATGTCCTTCTCAAAAACTGTAATTTACGATTCACATCCATTTTGGACGGATCCCACCCACAGTTATACTCATCAGAAAAGGCACTGGCTGTGTCTGAACACTTCCTGCTTCCTGCTGGTCAAAACAAGTACATTACTTACATTTTAAAAGACCAGTGCGCCATGAAGTATTTTGGTGTTGTTCCATGGCCACAGGTCAGTTGGGTGGGTCACGGTGGGGGGGTTCATTATTTTCAGCTCTTGGTGTAGCTGCTTCAACACCTTCTAAAAATTAGCACTCATAACTGGAAGGTTTCCAGATTAAGACTGTCCTCCTCCAAAAAAACAAAAAAAACCCACATCCCCATAGGTCTTTTGTTGAGGCAGCTTATTACTGCCCACAGCTTCCTTTTTAAGGTAAACAACCTCTGGTAGTAAAATAAAAAAAAATGCCAATCTGCGGTTTCGGTGATGTTATTGTGAGCTTATCCTTGTTTGGTGGATATGGGGTGGCAGGATGGTTCAATACAACAGTGGACTTGAGTGCAAGAAACCACTGTTTGATTCCTGTTTCCAACCATGAGTTGAAATAGTTTTTTTCTTCACTACAATTACTGTTACCATGATGATGAAGGTTGCATAACGTTAAGGAAGTAGTAAAACTAATGCTGCTTTCAAAATAGAACTTGTGAGCTTGTGGTTACATTGGAAGTCGTGTGCAGCGGATGCTTGGCGTTAAGTGGTTAAGTCTTTAAAAAAAAAGGAAGCCATTTCTAGGCAACAGCAACGTGGACATGGTCTAGAAGCCACAGAGGCTAAGAATTTAGGGAGCTGACGGGGATAACGTAATGCAGAAAATGCAAAGGCTAGGAGGGAAAAGATGAGAACTTGGGATGATCAACATTTTCCTCAGATGGTCGGCTATTATCTAAGCTATGAAGACAAACTCTACATGACTAAAATTACATTATATTAGCTTCACATCCAACAAAAAAAAAAAAGTACTTCCATGACCTCTGACCTTTCTGTAAACATCAGCAAACACGTCACAACTCGTAAACTTGAAGCTCGTGGAAAATATCGAGATCCAACGTCGTGAATAGCACAAGAGGGCGCAGTTCATACGGACTCTTCTCGTGTACGCGGTGAATACGACGCCATTCGAACGCAGTATATAATGCACAACACTGTTCACGTTGTTGTTTCAACCCAAACCATTATCTTTCCTGGACCAAAGTTTTTTTTTGGTGTATAAACAAAATCCAGGACACAAATTTAGGAAACACTCCTATGGGTTGTTTTTGAGGGTAGGAACAAACAAACAATTTGGTCACACGGGTTGGAAGTTCTTGTTGTCCCTGCTTTATTTGTTATAAACAACAGCTTCTTCTACTTGGTGGTGAAGCCACACGTATTCCAAATCCTAACACCACCAGTTTTGGTTGCTTTTGCGCCCTCCACATTTTTAATGCTTCAGTCCAGCTTATCAAGATTTTCCTTGAGTCCGACTCGTCAGGGGGCAAGACTGAGCGAAAGATACTGGTGGGCGTCATCAACAGAAAATCAATATGTCCTGATTACCTGGACGGACTCTCATGTGCGGTCTAGAAGTGTGAGTTTTATTCAGTAAATGACTCCTCGCTCATTAGCACTCATTCAGTCAGGTGGGAGGGATCTGTCAGTGAAATCAACTGCTGATGTAATTGGTTAAAGTAAAAAAAAAAAAAAAACCTTGCAGATGTCACTTGAGTCCCTCCTGACTGAAAGAACAGATTGAGCAGGAGAAGGGAAGTTGATGAGCCTTATGGGACACTGCATATAAATATATATAATATATATGCAGGTGGGGCACAAATGATGTACAAAAAAATTTGACATTTCTACTTTATGACACAAAATATTTACTGTAACTCATTTTCATGAACTATATTAAAAGGTATACATACACTTTCCTTCATTACAAAAAAAGTCTTACTGAGGCATAATTTTGGCTCTTGTTTCTGCAGCTGCTATACTGACCTGGTCCTTTGTGATTTGTGTTTAATACGTAGCTCTTCGTGTGATTCGTGTGTTGTTTTTTGGTGTATGTCTTGCTCTATTTTCTATATGCCTCTCCACCGCATGCTTGACTTCATTTATATTTGCATAATGCTGCTTAATGTTGCCGTGTTTGCATGGTTAACAGACTATTGCCTTCTATATGCTCTATATCTATATTCGCCTGGCTTTAGTTCCTTTCACTGTTGTCAAGTCATTTCAGCTGTATCAACGTTAACAACATGGTTTTTCTAATGTAACATGTCAGTTTGATTTGTGTCAAGTCGTTGCTGGCACTCAATTTCAATACGTGTATTTTTATCTTGACGGGTTTTTGTTTTTTTTTACTTTAAGAGAGCTTGTTCCATCTGACGATGAAAACTAGCCTTCTCAGCTAACGCTGGCATATTTATAAACATGGTTAATTAACATGCGCTTTCACTGTCAAACATATAAATGAATACAAATGAGGAATGTTATGCAGTTGGACAGAAGTCTGGCTCACTTTATGAACAAAATCAATTAAACTGCAGACACTTGTATATGCTAATACGTGATTCATTCTTTGTTTTTCAGACAAAGAATTTGCACCTTTTTTTGTTCTTGTATATTAATATAAACCGAATCCCTCTGGATGTTCTAACAGCTGTTCATACAGAACAAGCAGTTGGAAGATGACACCTTCAGTACAGAGAGAGGCTTCTTTCGCATTTTGATCATTTTTACTGACAAAACAATAGGTCCATGAATCAAAAACATATTCAAGATTTTTATTTCATAATGGTAGGTAGGTAGGTATTTACTTTATTAATCCCCGAGGGGAATTTTTTTTAAATTTTAAATGTCATCATCTCAGGGATTTATACTGACGATCTCCTCAAGTTTCCTTCACTTGGATGCCAGAAACTGTCTTTGACGTTCTCTTCCTTCTTTTTTTACAAAAGACTTTGTTGTTCATTTTAAGCTCAATTCAAACTCAAGTAATGATTCGTCCACCACGCTGTCCGCTGTGGTGTGAACAATAATGAGTCTGATATTTGATAGAGTTTTGATGAAAGATAAAACTCTCATCATCACTGTAGTAATCAAAAGTAACAAATAAGTTCTGCTTCACAAGTTAACAGGCAGATAAATCCTGTCTTTGTTGTGCTGTCTTTATGAAGCGTTGTTTGATCGCCAACAAAACACACATAAACCCCCCAAATACTCTGCTAATGAGGCATCAAGAGGCAATCGTGAACGATTAAATGATTGCGACAGGAAGGTTATTAATATGAGCCCTGACAGACTCAAACTCAACATAATTACTGCTGCTGACATACCCTTGAGCAAGGTCCTTCCAAGCAATCTCAGTTCACCAAAACAGCGGGTTATGTAAGATTTTTTTTCTCTCTTGAAAAACAATTTGCTTTTTTGTTGCATTTTGAAGACAATTAAATGGCTGAAATTAGTTTGACATTTACCACCACGAATGAGATCGGTTCGCTCAATAATACAAGAATCTGATTCGAAAATTTAAAAAAAGAAGGATTGTAGAAACAACCCCGCTTTGCTTTGCCACAAGATCCAACATTAAAAAGATAAAAGAGAGAAACACAGATCACAGAAATGAGCAAAACCAGTTTAATAATTCAACCACTGATAAACAGGGAGAGCAGTTGGAGCATCAGTCCAAATAGTACAAAAAGTACAGATTATTGCTTCAAGCTTACCAGCACTCCTTAGAATAGAAATGAATGCAGATGAAGTTATTTGTTACCGTTTCCTCAGTTGCAAAAACAACGAAGATCATCAGAGTTTTGTGGGCACAGTTGAGAGTTGGGCTGGCAAAAAAAAAAAAAAAAATGGCAGCAGGCATGGATGAGATGGGTGCAGCTGCAGACGTTTTTTGTAAACCAATTTAGTGAAATAACTTCTGTGTTGACAGAAAGTGGTTTAACAGATAAAGCACTAGATTAATAAAAAATAAAAAAAATTTAAAAAAAAAGCTCTCCTTCCTGCCAAAAATCCACAAAAAAGCAAACATGGGTACATTCAGAACAAATTCTCCAAACAATACTACTGTAGACGTTATTTGTTCGAACGGCTAATGGTTTGGGTTAAAGTCATGACTCGAACTGTTACGCGTTAAAGTCTGTATTTCCTCAAAGTTATTCAAACCTTCTCGCCATGGCAACAGTAAATATGTTTTACCTATTTGTGGTTGAGGCGAACGCCATCCCCCGCACTCAATTCACCGCTGTGTCGTACCGTCCATTCAACCTGCTTCATCCTTCAGAACTACACAGACGTCATCCGAACTTCACAGAGACACCAGATTATTGTCATTGACGCAACCGCTGGAGGTCGCTTAACTTCAGAACATGACTGTGCGTCTTAATAAGCTGCTCGCACAAAAGACCTACAGGTCTTTCACAGCCATTGACTCAAACTCCAGAGATTAGACTCCTCTCATCTTTAATGAACTAATATCCTGTTTTACCTATGAAGACGGAAAAAGAAGAAGAAAAAAAAAAAAAGGTTCAGAGTGAAGAAGAGGGACAGAGAGGAAAGGTGCAAAAGGATTTAGCATTAAAAAAAAAAGTCATCGGAGAGACCGAGTGGAAAAAAGAGGTGAAAGGAAAGCAAGAGATTATTCAACAGGAGTCAGCAAGTGAGTCTTAAAGAGGTGTAAAGGACTGCTGAAGACGAGCGGAGGGAGAGGAAAGGTCAGAGTTTCTTTGAAAAGGTAAAGCTCTGTATTTTTAATGAGAGAATTGCTCCACCGGTCAGAAAAGTTTTAAAACTTCGGCAGGGTTTGAAAGTTGCAGTGGTGGTAAATGTGAACATTATCGAAAGTCTTCTGTTGTCCAGTTGGCAGAGAGAAAGGAGGAATGTCCGCCCGGCCTGTTTGATGTGCTCCCGTCAACACTGACATCTTATTTCATGCAGATAGATGCTGTCTGTCTTTTGACCCACTGGGAAGATCGATATTAGCATCGACTGATCGGGCGGCTATTATGTCCTGCCCGGCGGGGAGAGCTGTATGGTTTTTGTGCTTCTTGCAGCAGGAGGTCCTGTCAGAAACAAGTTGACTGTCTCAGTCCATGTCAAAATGTGCGAGTGTCCAGGTTCGGGAAAATATATATTTTAGGTGAAATCCGATCCATCTGTTTCTGCCCATTCAGAAAAAGCCCATCATGCTGTGAAGACTGTCCGGTTCTCTTTATGTTGTGGTTGTGGTTGCGAGTGGGCGCGTTGTCATGTTGGAGAACCCAACTACCATTTCCCTCAGATGACTCAATGTGGCAGCAGAACTCTGCGTTGACAGTCGGAGCCTGGGGGACGAATTCACGGTGCACAACACCACAAATAGGGTCTGACAAAACAAGTTGTCTGTGGCTGTCATCTTGGCCTCTGAGGAATGATAATGGGAGTTTTTAACTGTGTGACATTTTGCTGTTTGAACAATTTCTCAATAATTTGAACAGGAAGGGAATTGAACAATGGCTGCAGCCATTAAATGCAGAACCCAGCATCAGGACCATGTAATTACTGAATATCATGTCATTGTCATAGTTACGATTGTGTTGTACTATTTCTGGCATGGGGAAGTTGTTGCAGTGTCATTTTTTTGGATGTAAGAACATAATATTTGTAGGGTCTAAAACAAAATTACCCCTCTTTGTTTATTTCTTTTTTGATTCATTAGAAAATCAACAACATAAAGAGGGAGTGTTAGTCAGTGTGCGTTTGTGCTGCCGTTTCATTCATTTCCAAATCTAAACTAATGTCGTGATTCACTGATCAAAGTTCATATATTTCACAGCGATATTCATATTGTATTTACAGACCGTTTTACAGAGGATGTTTTCTAGGGAAAAGGATGGATGGATGGCTGGATAGATGGATGGATGGATGGATGTGTTTTTTCATTGGATGTTAGTGTACGTGTGCCTGTCTGTCGTTTCATTATATTTTGAGTGCATGTTTGCGAGTGCTTTGCCCACATTTGTCTTTTTTTACTTTTTATTGCGTGTGTTTGTGTGTGTTTGTGCGAGGGCGAGTGTGTCTGCTGTGTGCTGCTGTGTTTATGCATGACTTCACTTCATTCAGTAAAGCCCCATAAGGTAGAGATCAAAAGGCAGGGGTGGCAGATAAAGCTGACAACTTCCAGTCATATTCCCCCGACTTTTTTCTGAAGGGGAATTGTCGGGAGATAACATTGGCAGAGCACACGTACAATTCGCCACACAACCTAAACAGAAGGGAAAGTACCTGCCAAGAATATTTTTTCATGCATAGCCTACACATTTCAGCCATGTGGAGAAAAAAAAAATTATTAAAGAAAAAGTCGTGAAGGACGCGAGAAAAAGGGAGGAAAATGGACTTGGCACTCCAAAAGCAGAATATAGGAAATATGTATATTTTTCATTTGAAAAAACATTCCTACCTACGCTGGCACATGGCAGCGCAATCCGTAGGGGGGACAAATATAAATATATGAATACCTAAACAGGTGGACAGATTGGATATTTCTCCACTTTCGTCTCTATTGGCTTCAAATGTGAATTATATGTGAAGAAATCATCAGTCTTCGTCTCCAAATCCCCGCGGATGGCTGAATAAAGATGATTATAAAGCATTGCCAAATCTCTCTTATCTGCTTTTTTTTTTTTTTTTTTCATTTTTCCTATTAACCTTTATTCCTCCGGGGACCACAATGAGTTCCACTCCTATAGCCTCGTTTAGCACAGTGAACACTGAGCTGTTTATTTTTCCATATGTCCCTTGTGGAATTTTAACCGGAAAATGAGGTCAGATACTTTTTTTTTTTGTTCAGTCAGACATATTCACTGTGGAAGCAATAATCTCACTTTTTTTCTCAATACGCATCTTGAGTAAGAGTAACAACTCTACGTTTTCTTTGAAAATAATGTAAATAGGTCGACCAGCCTGGGCATTATGTTCAAGACACTAATATGAACCAGTAAATCCATCCGGCCATCTAAAACCTCCAGTTTTTTGGAAGGACACGCCATGGATTTTTTTTCCAGGGCTTGACATCTTTACTGGTAATGAATCACACTGAGTTTGTATGCTGTCATTTCCCCCTGAAATACAGCAGGCTCAACTTTATTTGTCCCCTAGTGAGTAATTCTTTCAGCAAAAGGACGTAGACTGACTGGAAGACGTGAATGTTCATCATAGGTCAGAAAAAAAAATTGTGTTAGGTCAGGGATGCTTAAATAACACTGGTCCTCCTCCAAAACTAAGATAATCTCAGGGCCTCAGGATTTTAGTTTTAAAATACAAAAAACATGGAAAGAAACTAAAAATCTGAGAAGAGAAACAGTGAAAAAAAAAACCTACAGGATTAGTTATTAATTTGGGATGCATTGTTCTGCTGTAGTTATTTTTTTCATGTCCACTGAAGACAAATAAAGAGTTTGATCTTTTAAAGATAGGAAGATGTTTTCTGTTTCGTGCATTTTGTTTGAAGTTAATTGATCGAGTTATTCTTCTTTTTCAATTGCTCATCTTACTGTTGCTGTGTTAGCCTCCCGTGCATCTGCCTGCTGTTACTGTTCAGTTGCAACCTGCCCGTCCACTACAGCAAAACGTGACATAGCCACGCTTTGGCCTGTCTAGGCGTGAAAGGTACACATTTTGCACAAGTTACATGTTTTTTTTGGTCGTGGACAAAAATG
This sequence comes from Brachyistius frenatus, assembly GCF_029030835.1. Lineage (NCBI taxonomy): Eukaryota > Metazoa > Chordata > Actinopteri > Embiotocidae > Brachyistius > Brachyistius frenatus. The sequence continues at coordinate 1,774,234 of NW_027210604.1, forward strand.
AAACCTACTGCATGCTTAGAGCCGTGTGATTTACAGGAAAATAAAACTTTTTGCAAAAACAGATGGTTCACGGCTACACAGAAATGTACGTGCGTGTAACTTTCACGCTTAGAAAACGTGTAACTTTCACTCCTAGACAGCCCAAAGCATAGTGGACTGGCGTGTCTATTTCACGCTTTGCCATGATACTGGGTTGCCAGTCCTTCCTGTCATGACAACTTCCTGTACAGTTTATTTCTCAGAGCAGTGTAAAGAAAGTTGTCCATCGTGACAATTCTCAAGGTGTTTCTTCATCAGTGGTCGATTTTTTTTGTGTCACCTGTGAACTGTTGATGACGGACCCTAATAGACTGGATCTGAAACTTGCTGCTTCAAGAGAGAGATCCTGTGTGCGGTTATCTTGTAACCTCTGCAACAGTTATTCATCCTGCTTCAGGTCAACACCCTCAGAAGACGTGTAAATATACTCTATAATCTTCACTAACAGTCTCATTGCACGTGTAGAATAAGAATTTATACGACTTTAAGCCCTTTAATGGCTAAAAAGATACCTTGGAGAGTTTGGCCTCTTTATGTGGAGTTCTTCAAGTTAACAAGTTGGAGTTTTGTATCTTCTGAGTCAGTATAAACCCAAAACTAAAATGTCAGCGAGCTCCTCTTGTTTCTGTCTTTGTCTGTCCCCCCCCCGACGTCTTATTGAGAGTGCGGAGACCGTCTGGGCGTTGATGTGGCTTTGATGGCACTCGTGCCTCGAAGACGAGGCCATTCAATCTGGGCAACCCTGAGATTCAATGAAAGTTTGTGCATCATAAATTTCTGTATGGCGCAGAGGAGGGCAGGGTTTTTATTGAGGACTCTCTTCGATGGTGTCTGGAGCTTCAGCCACAGCACAGAGACCTCATTTATACTGCCTCCTCCGAAGAAAGAAAAGGAGAAAGTAGTAGGGAGGAGACGTAGATCAAAGGGAGAGCTGTGTTGGTGCTGCTGTGGCACTTTGTGCTTTGTCTGAGGGGACTTCCAAGGGGGGGCCGTAGATTTGTTTCCGCCTTAACGGATTCATCTGAAGTGGGCATAGTTTATTACACTGACAACGGCACTAATATTAAAACGATCAAGGTGCTTGTTTTCACCATTTTCAAATAAACGGATGCCTGTGCTAAATGCAGGAAAACCATTCAAATGTTTATTTTCATACAAGATATGGGAGTTTGCAGGTTCTACGATAACCCTTCCAAAGGAAAAGTTGTCTTCCTTCATCGTTTTGAGAAAATAATGCAATTTTGAAAAGATAGTATCATCTCTGCAGGCAGTTTTCTGGAAATGTTATGCTGATGATTTTGAAATGATCTGAATTAGGTGCAATGACCAAAACGAAAGAGACACTTACCAGTTTTCACTTAAAGTAGAGCATTGTCATGTTTACATCTCCTGATTATTTTGAATTTCAGCAGGCAAACAGCTGAAAACATAAAACGTTGGTATATTTCAAACGTATTAAGGGCTCCACTCTTAACCACAGTAATTTAAGCCTTTCATATTTGTTTTTCAAGTGTAAAGCACAAATTAGAGTGCAGCACGTTGACTTTCCATTATGTCTTTATCAATTGTTTGTTTTGGTTTGACAATAAGCAAAAGGATTAAAGGATTTGAATGCGGTCGTATCTGAGGTTTAGCAGCAGCACACGACTGCATCTTCTCACACACTCTAATCTAAATGCTGCTGTGGGCAGACGCGGCTGTGACAGTGACCGAACCTTGCCTCCGTCCCTGATGAAACTCCGACACAAAGCTGCTCCAAGAACCATAAAAACAATAACCACTTCTAATTAGCCCACACTAATGACTTAATAATCAGGAGATAATTGCACCACTTTGACTAGTCACAATTTATTCATAACAGTGTATTAGCAGTGCCTGTGTGTTGGGCACTTTTACCTCTACGGGGGGCGGGGGGAGGGGGGCACAATGTCCCCACAATGTTTGAAGGTGAAAAGTGTGTGAAAATGAGGACGTTGCGCTGGTCTTCACTTGGTTGTAAAGCGTTGCATATAAAAATATACGATCAGAAACAATGAACAAAAGGTTTTTTGACGTATAAAATTAGTTTTTTGTCTTTTGTTATAATACTGTTTTGTTTTTTAAGCCCGAAAGCCAACAATCAACTCAAAATACATTAAAGAGAACTTTCAGTACTTTTGGACTTGGACCCTATTTTCCCATCACTTTCAGACTAAGAAACAAATGGGAACAATAACGGTCCAGTATTGAATAAAAAATGTTTCGGCCGCAAAACTGGCTGCAATGTAATACTTTTGGGTAATTGTGCCCGTCAAGGTATATCCACTAAAAGTGCTTGTGTTTGCCACTGGCAGGCTTCGATTCTCAATATAAATGTCTAAAATCATTATGGAAAGAATCCCAAACCAGAAACAAAAGTCTCACTGAACACAGAAACTTTAGCTAATAGCATCACCGCCGCTCTGCAGCAGTTCTCTCCACTCTTGGAACAGCTTTTTTTTTGGAGGGAAAAAGCACTTTTCTTTGGCTGGCAGTAATGAAAGGCTGGTGAAAATGGCGACTGCAGACTTGATGGTATACATGCAACAGCTTATGGAAAGAAGTGTTAGCATGCATTTATAGTACAACTAGCCGTAACCTCGGTGCATCCCTATCAAACTATCAAAGTCTACGGAAGCTGCACAGTGCCGGCAAAATGTGCTGCAGGACATTTTGTTGGCACTATTTCAAAAGGCAAAAACAAGCCATTTTCTTTTCATTTTGAGAACATTAAGTAATGCTTTCTACACTGCAACACAACAAACTCTTTCTGGCACTCCTATATACAACCACCATTGTCTTCCCACAACAATACACGTCTTTCAAGATTTCAAACCAAGATTTGTTTCAGGTTAGTGATTCTTGGGTTGTCAGACATCTATATTAAGAATCTGTGCCTGTCAGTGCCAAAACCAAGCAGGTTTAGGGGACATTCAGTGATGGTGCCAAATTTCCCCAGAGGATTAAACTACATCCTGTTTAGCATCTGCTAGTTGAAGTGCTCTCTCAGTACTGGACCAATTTCAAAACTTGTCCCCAATAGACACTTGGTGGGGATGATGGGAAAATATGGTCCAGGTTGAGAAATGCCAACGTTTTTTTTTCCTGAACACATCAGTACATATACGCCTCCAAATTCTCTGAAACATACTTGTGACAAACATTTAGTTTCGAGAACTTTTATTGAAATTAGTTTCATTAAAAAGTTAAGCATTCTACAGATTGATTCACAAGGTGATTGATACTGGAAGCAGATTGAAATTTTACAACACGTTTTTTCACAGAAGACATTTCATAGTGACAAAAAAAACCCCAGTAAAACACCTTTTATAAGCCGGATGGTGTCATTCCCACATTCATAGACTGCTCGTGTCAATAATTATTATCCTGTTCTGGGGTAACGGCACAATGTCAGGTTATGTAAGGTTAACTGCTCCCATTTGCAGTCATTTTCAAAGCCCTAACTGTGTGCTGAGACTAATACAACCTTTGCACGTCTGTGTCTTTGTAAATTCAGTGGCCGCGCTGCATCTTGTGTACGATCCACGCTCCTCACTGCGTCTCTTATCTAGCACATTGGGCCCGCAGGCTTGTGTATTCACACGTCAATCACTGCCAGTGCGAAGACCTTGATAGTACGCTGCCATTGGCCTCCGAGGGGCCCCGCCATCAATCCCAGATGAAGATGAAGTTAATAGTAAATCTATCGGCCTGTGACACTGACATGTGACAGCCGCGGGCACAGAAAGCAGAGATGGAGTCTCTGAAAAGACTGACGACACTGCGACATGTTCCTATTTTAGTTCTTGTTGTTTAGCCCAACTGGCTTTTAATTGAACTAATCAGCAGGTCAAAATAGACGTGGCTTTCACATTGTTTGTGAGCTGAAGATTGTTGGCTGGTTAATGTGAGAAAAGGGACTCTTACTATATTTAGTGGCACTCTCCAGTCAGAGTTTTAAATTAGCTTCACTGCCAAGCAATGCTGAAGTTCTGTTCGCTGTATCTTTGCAGACATTAAGTTTTTTTCACCCGCAATGTAGCCAGTTTCTTCATTTCTACAGTAGTGTGCTTTTATTATGAAAAAGTAATGTCTCTCTTTTGTTTTGTAACACACGCAGAATGGCTACTAAACAAAAGTAATTTAAAGGCTTTGTTCTCTCCTTCCACACTGCAGTTCGAGGCCGGTCTTTTCAAAATTAGACCTCCGAGAGCTTTTTCAAACAGCTTAAGTTTTGAAAGTGGTGACTTAAAGTGAATGTAATACCCAAACAAGGAGGAAAAAGATGGCTCTTTTCAAACTCATCCACATTAGTGTGGACATGAGCATTCTCTCACTGCTATTTTTCCTCCCCATCCTCGAAGGTTTTCATCTGAATCTCCCTCCTCCTCCTCCTCCTCCTCTCTTCTTTTTTTCTCCTCTCTCAGTTGGCATGTTTCGCCTCATTTGCGCTCCAACACATCGCCTCTCCTTCTCAAATTCACTCTCATTTTCTCTTTACCCTTATCTTGCTCTCTGTGTTTATCTATCTGTTTTACCCGATCTTATCGCTCGCTGACTTTATCAGCCCCCCCCGCCCCACTTTCTTTCATCTTTCATTCTTGGATTCTCACTCCCCCCCCACCCACCCCCCTCCACCCTCGTCTACTCTTCCATCCCATTGATGGATGATGTGGTGCTGCGTCGAGGGCCTCAATCAGGAGGAAGATGGGGGCGGGTGGGGTGGGGGGGGGGGAGTGGGGTTCCACCGGGGAGAGCAATCTCAAAGCCAATTCCACTGATAGCCATCACGGGGTGTTGCTACATGACGTTGCGGCTATCACCTGTGGAACGAAGGGGAAAACAGTGCGGCCTTCCAAGAGTTGCTGCTTCCAGGAAGCGCTTCGTTCCAACTGTAGGACAGAGTGGGGAGAAACTTTTTGCTGTTGTTGTTATCGAACAAATCAATTGAAAAATGTATTAGTTTGGAGTTTGGCCATGTTGGCTCCTGGCAGCCACGCAGGGCCAGCGGAGGGCTGATTGAAAGAGCACTCAGTGATGCAGGATTGGAGAAGGGAATGGATTGCGGGAGACGCATTGTTGCTGTTCGATGGTGCCTCATTTTACTCTCCGAGTGCTTTTTTTTTTTTTTTTGGCAACGGGTTCACCGGTGGCCAGAGCGCTATCTTGTGTGATTATTAGCATTTCAAATACAAACGCAGGTTTTTCCGGTAAATGAGAGAATAAATGAGAACTGCTTCTCCGCCCTCGCATGTTTACCTGTGGCAAACACGCAGCTCCGGTTTTACCTTGGAACCACTTGTCATTATTTGCTGACGTGCTGAAAGGAGTTATAATGTTTAACCTGCCTGAAGGATAAGATTTGCACAGGCAGTAATTTAAATTGGGTAATCCGCAGTCCTACATTATTTACAATTCCTGTTTTCTGATTGTACTGTTGTCATGGTATCTGACTTCCTGCCATGGAAGTTCCGACTGAATCCCCCCAACAAAAGAGATGGCAGGATTTTTGGTAAAGAGCAGCCTGTGTAAGGGCGAGTTTCATCGTCTTGTGGTGGAAAAGCTAAACCTGGAGTTCAGATTTTGTGGAATTTTACTATTTTTACTGCAGGGCGAAACAAATTCATGAGAGGGTTTTGTTTTGTCTCTTGCTGTGTCCCTGTTCAGGGGCTAAATTGTCTGAAGTCCTATTTCAAAGGCTCCTTCAAATGCAGCCAGAAATGCAGCCTGAATTTCCCTGAAAAGGTAGGACTCAACCGGTGTATCTTTGCAATCTCAGTCAATTCTGGGTCAGCAAATCTTTTGAAACACCAACGTGGAGAAAGTTAAGAGAACATATATTTCTGATCGTGGCCGACTAAACGTTGGATAATACCAACGACGGGCGTTCCAGACCTTTGCTGTCACGGTAACAATAATAAACACGTGGTTAATGTTGTCGCAGTTAGGTCTACGAAAATATTATGGTTAGGGTTACAATAAGTAAGTAGCTTTTGTAAGTAGCTCATGTAAGTTGTGTAAGTTACATACGTACGTGACGCTTTTAAAAACAGTACGAAAATTTCACCTGACTTAAATTTTTGCTTTTCTACGGCAATCACCGCAACCACTAGAAGTTGCAATTAATGTAGCGTTTTATTAGCAGGTGCAGTTGGCCCAGTGAAATCATTGGACCCCTAAGAGCCCTTATAGATTTAACATACGGGTGATTATAAGCTCCTATTCAATAGTCTGATAACAGCTGCAGATGTGTGAAGAGATGCGAGGTCAATATCAGTGACTCTACCAACCCATTCACCACCTGGACCCTGCACTCCCTTACATTTCAACCTCATTACACAAAGGGTCAGAATCGGGTGTGTCCACATGGGAGGTGTAGAAGTTGAACATGATCACTAATTCGTGTGGAAGTAAATCAGGAAAATTTTACCTCATTGATCCTGTGCAATTTGAGCAAACAACATCCAGACAAAAACAAAACAGTGATCATCAGTCACTCGTGCATTTCCAATGTGAACTTAACACATGAAATCAACTGTAGGATCTACATAATGAGGCAGAAATTCCACCATTAGGTTTATGCATGATGCTCATCGAAGGAGAGATAAATTAAAGATCTAATGTGTTGCACTGTTGATCAAATTCAAATGGTTATCCTATTTTTAAAGGGAACATAACAGCACAACCTGTCAGTTTGTTGGCCTTTTGTGAGCAAATGAAAGGTGATCAATTTGAGAATTTGAAGGTGAGGTCATCTCTTTTTGGAGGGTTCGGTTTGTCTTACGGAGGTTTCAGCCTCTCTGAAGACATCAAAGAGTCGTAGACTAATACGTTTATATCAACAGTTTCTAATTATTGTGTTCTCAGTATGGAATCGTATCAGCTGCAAACCATCGCAGGATGCGCTGCGTCGTTCTTCATTAAGAATTTAAGTTGAAACGACTGAAGATTATTTCCCCCCCCCTCTTTAGTCTCTTATGTATTTTGTGCCTCCTAATTGTGTTTATTTATGAGCTTCTCCACAAGCTATGATAAAAATAGGAAGGCAGAAAAACATCCTCCCACTTTAACACTGCCTTTGGCAATGTACTCTTCTTCTTGCAGGTAACTGTCCAAATACTTAACATTGGATCCCAGAATAACTCGCAGGGTCTGGGAGATTTTCAAACGTACATTTTACATTGAACCAATATGAGAAGTGGGATTCGGTGTGTGGTATGCAAAGAGTCAGACTCCTTGTAATATTTTCCCCAGAGACGTCTATATTTGCTTTAGCCTCGGGTGGTGGCTTGATGTATATCGATGCAGACGCTCAATAATAGGCCGAGAGCTCTACATTATTGACAAGGGCGACTCCCGGCTCTCTGAGGATGATGGAGGGGTGTGACAGGCAGAGAGAAATAGTAGGATAAAGAAATGGGAATGGATACCGATAAGAAGATCCCCCTCCCCCCCCTCCCCTGTTTCTCTGCTGTAGCGCACAGCTGGGCCAAATAAATCTGGAGAATAAAGGAGGGAACCAAAGTCACAAATGTTATTTACAAGACAGACGTTTGTCTCCTGCGCTCGCACACCAACAAACAGCCAAGGAAACCGAGTAAACGCACATATGACACCCACACAGGCTGCGTATACACGATCAGCACACAGAGAAGTAGGTAAACACACGCAAGCACGATCAAGCTTAAAGGGTGGTGACAGTGGAGGCGATGCTGGCTTGAGTATAGATCAATTTAGTCCTTAATGCAGCAAATGTGGAGGGAGAGAAAACAAAACAAAAAGGGAAACAGAGAGAGAGGAGGAAGGAAAAGATTAAGGTGGAGAGAGTTTCGGACAAGGGGGAACTGGGGTATATGTGTGATGAATTGTGTCCAAATCTCTCACAACATCAGACAAGCAAGAGGAGAAAACAAAAAAAAAAAAAAGACTCCAGACCAAATGAAACACCTCTTAGAGCCTTCAGCGGTCATTGACAATTCAAGCAACAGGAAGTGCTGCCACGTTGGATCGAAGTACGTGATCTCCCTGCTGTTCATGTCATGTGGCTAATTAGGAAATCTCGAGTGGTCCTTTTTCTTGAAGGGTCAGTGAGTTCGTGTTCCCTGTGTTTTATTTTCTGACTCCATGTCTGCAGGAGATGAACAGCAATCACATATTGGGCGTAGGTCAACGATGTTGTCGACGGCGCTCCGAATCGTACACCCAGTCAAAGTGGCGATGCGCGTGGAAATAGACTTCTGGCATACGAACAAGCTTTGTCTTGTGTTTACGTACACACGGCATCAGCCACCGTGCGTCCCAGGAAGATGGATTGTTTGACGCAGAATATATTCCATCACGCTGAACGGATAACTTTCTACGTGGAGACGTCGTTATCTTCCGAGAAATGTCCACTCACAAAACTGCAAATGCTGCATCAGCCGGCCGTTGACATAAATTCTTATCTTGAATGCTGTAAACACGATCCCACTCAAAGGCATGAATACTGATGAAAGGCAATCTGTCCGGGCTGCAAACTGTCACTCTGCACGTGCTGCCGCGTTAAGTCGTATAGGGCTGGAGAGGGAATAGATTCTGAGGCGGACAGACAGATGGATGGTCTTTATTGCCCCAGCGTGGGGGAAACGTGTATTCACAGTCTGCACATGTTCCTGCCTCACAGGAAATGGAAAACCTACAGAGGACCCAAAGCACATAATGCAGACGTATAGCTAGATACACACAAGAAATACTCATGCTCTCGACTCATAGGAAGGTGCGTGAGCTCACCGCAGACGTCAACAGTAGAAAGTGGGGAGCAACAATAAGGGCTTCATGTTTACGGGTTGGAATGAAGTCTCGGTTGGCATTATTAGCCACGTTTACTGGTGGAGCCTAATATTCCCATTGGCAATGTTTGGAAAGTTCAAACGGAATAAAAAAAATGCTCCATAAACACCTCAGTTCGAAAAAATGGCTCCAAACTGAGTGAAATTTCGATCGGTTGTAGAGGGCCGGTCAAATCTTTCCATTACCATATACATACATACATTTCATACCACGTAAATGCTGATTTTAATCAGATTTGGATGATGTGCCAGTCAAAAATGAGTTTATTGAAGTGGCAGACCATTGTCATCACATAGTTTTAGGCATTGAGAAATGGTTTTGAACCTTTGAAGCTCCTGGTGTTGGCGATGACCGTACAGGATGTTGTTCTGTCTGCTGTTTCAGGTCTGTTGTAGGGAAAATTAAGAGATTGGTAAATAGATCAACGGTTGGCATGCATATGGAGCACGAACTGGCTGACACAATTACAGTATGTTATATGGAAAGCTAACATTTTGTCCTGAGAGTGGTGACCGAGAGATGTTTATTGGATATTCATCTTCTGAGGAGTGTCAATGTGCTCAACAAATTCTGTCTATTAGACTTGAAAAGGTGTAAAGCTTCTTGATTTCATGACATAGTCTGTTTGAAACTTCCCCTCAATGGGTTGTTGTAGCCAGAACAACTAATCCCTGGGAACAGCATGTTGTGCATAGATAATAAAAGATGAGTCAATGCGTAAAAATGTCGTAGCATCCAATAAAATTAACTCTGAAACCCGTTAGTGTTCTGTTTGTTTTAATCAAATGGAAATCAATAGTCAATAGTTGTTGACACACAGTAAGTTATTCGATTGAAGGACAAACATCAATAGACCTGCCACTTGTGTTGTGTTTGTCATAGTGACTGAAGCGTATTATTGAACTGTTGTGACGGTGATGGCTGCCATCTGAATCATGTCATCATCTATTTGTCATTTTAGTCTAACAGCAAGTTATTTGAAATTTTATACCACTTGACTTGAGACACCTTCAGGTTGAACTGAAGTGACAGACGAGGAGGGACGTAGGCGACGAGAACGAATGAGAGTGATCGAGGAAAAAGTGTTAATGCTTTTCAGGTGGCAAAATCGAGTGAGGGTAAAAAAAAAAAAAATCAGCATGGAGACTCAACAAGGGTGAGGATTTTGAGAAGATGGAAATGATTAAGTGAAGGAAAGAAAACAGGAGAGGAGGAAGTGGAGAAGGGGACAGCAGAGGAGAGGACAGAAGAGAGGCAAGGAGGGACACCTGGGTGTTCAAAGGCCTCTGTCCTGGTCAGAGCCGTCCTGAATTATTCATGACTGCTCGCCTCACTGTGCTGGCTGCAGTGCACTGCTCACTGCAGAGAATAAAAGAGAAAAAGAAACTGCAAACAGTACAGCTATACACTGTTCGCATTTACTTTTTTTGTAGGGTTTTTTGAGCCAAGTGTGACCGCACTTTTTCAGGGAGATGAAGAATCATGGTGTATTTCTACCCTAAATTTAGTCTTCCAGTCAGAATTATGTCAAATCAAAACACTATGGAAATTAGACACAGTGAGCTGCCAAGATGACCATATGTCTCACCCAGTCAGCATGGATTCATATGAAGCACTGGTACTAAAGACACTTTTGGATATTTTGGACCACACTTGACTGGACGTGATTTTTGAATTGGAACCTTACGAGTCTGCCAGAACAGAAATACAGCCAAGAACAGATTGGGATGTTTAGTTCTTTTCTCTGTGGCCCTGAAACGGTCAAAACTAGAAAGGAACTTAGACAGCGCCGACCTCTGCCAAGCTACATTGTCCACTCTTCTTTGATGTGCAAGGCTTGTGGGGCAACCGCTACATATTTCTGGATATATTTGCAATTGTGCCAATTTTTTACAAGTTCTGGTTCTCTTCTGTGACCAAATGCTCCACAGTAGAAAACTGGCATTCGGGAACACCAGGACAAATCCTGGTGGGCAGCTTCTGTCCTGAGGACTTTCTTTTTCTCATCAAGCTATTGTGCATTTATAGTTACCTGAACCTCGACAACGGCATGCATTGTGGCTGTTCGGAGAACACTCTTACAAGTGAAAAAAACTCCTTTAATGGAGTGTTATTATTCTATTATGATACTGCTGTCAGTTATTTCATTATAAGATGTTATCAATTCAGGACCATATTTCAAGTATCTTACATGAACTGAGCTTCCGGAAATCCATTTTTCTACATTATCTCCACAGAGAAAGAAAGTGTGAAATGGAGAGGCGGAGATATGGACTGAAGCACAACATTACTTTTCCGCTATTATGCATCCTCAGCGATTATAGATTTGAAGTAGCCGGCGGGAGAAATCACTCAGTGTATGCCGTACAATTCAGTGAAGAGGGACCACATGAATCTGTGGGTACCTCCGATAGAAACCAATCTCTGTCTGAGAACCCGTATTTAAAAAATCACTCTGCTGAGAAATTTAAAGTAGGGGAACTATATGTCTCATTTCTTACATTCAATTTCCATCATCAAAGTTTCGGAAATTGCGTTTAAATAATGTCTGTGGGCCTCCGAAAGGCCTGCTGGTTTCCAATTGGGGATAATTCACTATCACAACACGTCCAGCGCTCACCCCCTCGTTGCCACAACATTGTCAGAATTTTAATATGTTTTACACAGCAGGGGGGAGGGGGGTTACATGGAGGAGGCTTGCAAACCGTCCTCAGTTACTTTGGGATTTCAAGGGGTCCTGATCTCCATTTGCTCGTCAGAACCTAAGGGATCAAAAGAGAGCAGAAAACAAAAAATATCTTTGCGGGAGAAGAGCACATGGGCAGATAGCTGGCTTCTGTCTCTCTCTCTCTCTCTCTCTCTCTCTTTCCTTTTCAACTGTCATATCGACGCCTCTTATCTTTTAGACAATCCAGCGGGTGATCTCATATAATATATATATAATGACTGGAAGGAAAGTGAAAGGTCAGGCTTGGTAGTTGTGTTTGAATCAAAGCAACCCCTGAGCCAGTCTCCTCTCACCGAATCTCCTCTTATCATTGCCGGTTAATATCCTTTGGTCTGTTGTGTTCTGGTACACAGACTGAGACGATGGGAGCATCTGTAACACTGCTGCAATACCTTTGACTGACTGGCAAGTTGCTGCACTGCATTCCCCTGTACATAGAGAAACTTTGGCGAAAATGGGCAAAGACTTCCGGATACCCTGAATTTGAATCAGGGGACTGACTTGTAACAAACACACTGTCTAGCCTCTGAGTTGCAGTTGTGCTAATTTAAGATAACATGCCATGCCTGCTGCTGCCTTAAAATAACTCTCTATACTTAACCAAATTTAGCTTCGTATGCATTTGGTGTGTTGCTGTAGTTAAATGAGCTCAGCTTCCAGAGAGAGACACTAAAATTACCCGTTGGGCCCCTTTTTGAAAAAGTAAACAAGAGGAAGAACAAAATATTGACGCGTTAATTTTAAATCACTGAAAGAAGCCATTTAAACCTAGGCTAATCAAGATACTTGGTCAAGGTTATAAATATGTCAATTTTTACCTTTGAGAATCAAGCAAGGAAGTCCAGGAGGTTGAAATTGAAACAATAAAACAGAACACAAATTACATTATCCTGCTGTGGTGAAACGGAAATAGTTCTCAGCCACCCACTTCTTGGCTTTCCGGTCCGTTTGCTTTGGCTGCTGTGATTCACTGAACTCGTGTAGTACAACAATACTTATGTTTCAGAAGCACAACCAGAGGGATTGTGGACCCCAAAAAATAAGGTGCAAACGACTTGAACTGTGGTGCAATGGTACTTGGGTTCTCTAACATGACAGCATGATGAAAATGCACGTGAAGACAATCATAGCTCCCCACCCCCCTCCTCACTGGATTTGGCTTCCTGCAACTTCCTTTTGTTACAGAAAACGTAAAAAATAAAAGTGTACGTGGCTTCTTTTTGCGTCATCTCCGTGATGAAATCAAAACTTTTCACATCCCAGTGGTCACAAAAACACGTGTAACTCAGGTACTGAAGTTAGTCAAGCAATGCAACCTGGAATACTTACTCAGGAAGGTTATTGCTTCCACCAGCTCCATTTACATTGCTGTGCTGCACTCCGTTTGTACGCAACTGGAACAGTCTCTGGACTTTTCAATCGCACCTTGTATATGTATGTATGGACGATGCACCCCATGTTTGCCTTTGGCTTAGTTTAAAATGCTAATGCTGAAGTCAAGTATCGACCAATATCACTGCATTAAAATAGATTAGAGGAGATTAAGGCAGCTGCTCAACGAGAGAGATCGTTTAATGTGTCTAATATGGTCTGTGTACAGTGTTCAGGGTTTGTATCTGGAAATCTGTCTTTCCTGAAACCGTCAGGCATGTGTATGATATTAAGTTTAATTTTTCCCCACACAGCCATCTTGCCATATATCGCAGGTGGTTGTTATCAAACTGCAGGTGTCAGAAATAAAATGGCAGGTGTTGGACACACTGCAATTCATGTTCAATATTCTGCACTGTATTGGCAGGAAATACACGAAGACGACACTGTGAAGAGTGTCGGTTTGAACAGAAGCACTGAACTGGCTCATCCTTGATGTTTGTAGAAAAACATTTGAAAACATAAATACAAATTTGATTTCTATCCTCATTTATTTATTTTGAATTTAAAAACTGTTTTCAGTACTTTACCTGATCCAGTTATTTGCCTTATTCCCCTCTTTTAATGCCTTTATTTATTATCATGTAACTATTTGGATCTATAGCAGCCAGCACACTAACATGAAAAGCAGATAAATATCATGAATCACTTTTAGAATGCATGGAAATGCATAATTGATCTTGGAAACAATAAATATGATTTAACATTCCTGCTTATATGCAGGTTTTATTCAGTTAGAAGGCATGCGATAAAAAAAAAAGTCCTGGTAAAAACATTCTCTGAGCTTAAAATATTTTATCCCAAATATTTAACATTTGTGATGAATTTGATCAGTTGGTGCAAAGTGTGGTTTGTTGAATACACAAGTAGTAAGGTAACTGTCGTGACTCATGTTTTGACCCAGTGTAGAAAGATGCCAACATAGTACGTTGTTGTTCCCATAACGGCATTAACAACGTGACTGTATGTAAGCTCACATCAGAGATTTTGAATCAACAGAATATGGATGCAGATGGATATATAGGAAGGTATAATATAGGACAGACTATGAACTAAAACTTACTGTGTCATTGTCTTCACAGGATGGCATGGGCAACCTCAGAATAACGGAGAAGGGCCTGAAACTGGAGGGGGACTCCGAGTTCCTCCAGCCCCTCTATGCCAAAGAAATCCAGTCCAAACCAGTAAGTAACTCACACAAAGACATACTTTACATGCCACATACACAGCTGTTCACGCTTTAATCCCTTTCAGAGATGGAAGCAACGTTGATGACATTAAAATTACGGTATCAGGGAGCTGCCTGCCATTGCAGTGAAAATGAGATAACAAGACCATAACCAAACCGTTGAGATTGAACAATTTGAGTAATTTCCCGTATTGTGTCTTGGCATGTGCGAATATGGCCATAAGGTACATTAAAGTGAAAGTCAACGATGATTGAAAGACAAAACTCCTTCCAAACAATGCCTGTGATTAGAGCACAGATGCTCAAGTGTCCTTTACTTAGTTGTTGTGATTGGAAAGTACACTGTATGTAAAATTGTCCATTGTCAATGCGCCCTATTCTTTAGGACTTGAGAGAGACATTCGATTGACGGAAATAGTTAAATGTCAAATGAGGCTTTAGATAAACACACATTCGAATTTAACGTCAGATTGTTCAAAAGGTAGACAGCCTAATGTTTGTAATGTAAGATTTTCTGGACCAACTAGCTCATTCTGCTGCCATCGCAATCCAACATTGGATAAGTGGCCAAAGATGGATGCTTGGATGGACCTTTGAGAAAAAAACAACATGCCCTTTCTACACGTGAGCTGCACATGTACAATGTCACCTACCTCACAATTGAAGCTACTGTAGTCCTCAAACAATCGTCTTTACATCAGCAGTTAGTGTCACATCGCACTCGCATATAACATTTCCCAAATTAATGCGAGACTGCCTGTTACCTCATTTTAAGAGTAAATTACTTTCTAGCCAATAATGTTATTTGTTTCATAATTTTAGCTACGACAGCAAAACGTATACTGAGTTGCGCAACACTGGTCTACCGGCAATATGGTGTGAGGGAGTGCAGTGGTGTGAAGTGTCTAATGATTGTAAGTGCGATGGTGTGAATTAGAGTGCTGAGGCATCACACAGAGGAAAAAGCATGTGAGAAAAACCCATTGAGAGTCAAACTGGCACAAGTGTTACCACCTTAACTGCATTTACAACTATTGATCTCAAAGTGTAAAAATTTTGCTCGAACAAATCTAAAATTCCGCTTGTCGACGATTTCTAAAACCACCCCTTACAGAGATCCTTTTGAAGGAAACACGACTGTACATGTTCTCACAAGGGCAGCTGGAAACCATCCATCTTTTTATTTCCATATATATTTTGGGCAGGTTACAGTGTTAGCAGGCTAAGCCAAGTAGTCCAAATGTACTGTTCTCCAACCACTCCTCCTGGGGGATCCTGGCGCATTCTCGGGTCAGGCAGGATATGCAGCCCTTTCTGGTGTTCTCTGGGTCTGGCATTGAATCTCCTCTAAGTCTGATGTGTCCACACAAAAAAACTCCACAGGGAGCAATGCTTGTAGTCCGAGTTTGGCCCTGATGTACCAGTCTTTGCCTCAATCGCCAGGCCCCGAATACCCAGCCAATGAAGCTCATTCCAGCTATTTGTTTGGTATCCCATTCTTTGTCATTCCCCAAAGACTGGGACCGTGAGGCAGAAATATACAACAACCAGGGTCTTTTGAAAAACCCTGCCTATGTTAGATGCACGTCTTTGTTCATAATCAATCAGCTACAGATTTATTCTACGTCACATTATAACAAGACAGGACATCAAATATTGTGATGACAACTACATTCCCATTGAGTCCACCGTCACAGCAACTGCAACAGTGGTCGATTATTCGGGGGTGTTAGAATGACCTATATTTATAGCAGCCTCTAGTGGTCACAGGAATTATGATGCAAGTAATAGAGAAGCTCAGGTGATGAAATAGAAAGAGTGGAAAAAAAAAAAATCCAAAAAGGAAGGTAGATTGAGATTGGTTGGATTGATCAATCAAAGGACTTTCACCCAGGTGACCGTTGTTTGTTGGTTGGTACTAGATTGAATCAGCTGCTCTAAACTGTACACTGATGTGATTGGTTGAAGTGTATACTACTGTAACTCTAATACCTTTCTACAGAAGCCAGAACGTAAAAGCCAATTACAAACAAAGCGTCCCTCCCGCTGTTCCAATCTAGCACCAACCCTGTTTGTCGCTTGTAAAACCAAATGTTTACATTGACTTATTTTAATTGAATATGTATTTAACATGTGACACATACGCAATGTAACGTACTACACATGCATAACATAAGTCACCTTGTGTACGTAACACGCTCAAATGACCTATTCTGCTGTTTAGCTGTGAGGACATTCTGGTCCTACACAGGGCACTTAAAACATATATGTATTTTTGAGAGTCAGTGGAACTTGACCTGTCGTGTCATTGCAAGATATGAAAATCACAGGAAGGGAAATGACACAAAGCAGCATGTCTTACCGTTGGTACGTGTCATTTCACTGCATATATTCTCATTTCACGATGTGCTAAGATGCATGGCGTAGTGTCACATCGTGTCGTCAGAAGACAAGAACAAGTCTTGCGACGTAATAATGCAATCGATGTTCTACGAGGACAAGATGAGCCATGTCACCACCAGACTTGTCATGCCATGTAATTTCATGTCGTTATGACGGCCCCATTAGGGCAAATGTCTCAGGCCAGGTGGTCTTGGCGGGGAAACAAACACATACAACAACCCAGCCCGTGTTATTAACATGTTTTTCTCCAGCGTGCTCCACAGAGCTACAAATTCAGCATGAGTTTTTTTTTTTTTTTTTTTTTGCAGGAAGTCTTTTGGTGTTTACTGATCCAAATGCAAAGTCTGTCTGTAGGTCCCCCTGGTATGTTTCAGTTTCCGAATTAGCATTCTGAGGTGCATTCGTCCTTACAACAACCGTAGGAGGAATATCCAAAGCCTCGAGGTGTCAGAGAAATAGAGAGATGGGCCCGATAAAGTGAAAGGCGCCCTCTCCCTCTGTCTCTTTTATTCTGGCAGTAATAATCTGCTGTGTGCAGGTAGCGGACGGACGGCTTGATAATGCAAAAGAGAGCTGTGTTGCGTTATCTCCGGTGTCTTGGACCTTACGCAGGCCGTGCGGGAGGATGAGCGATGGAGATGGGAGACCGTGGGGGAGGGGAGGCGAGAGCAATGATAGAGATGGAGATGAGGAGGAAGAGGAAGGAGAAGAAGCAGTAATAGAGACAGAAACGGGGAGACAGATGGAGAAGGACTGAATTAGAACATGAGAGAGACGGGAAGCCAGCGAGCGTGGTTTGACAGGCAGCGTCGCGCAGGAGGAGGCCAAGTTCAGCACCGGCTCAAACAAGCCCAACGTGTTCACTGTGGGATATTATGGCACAGTAAAATATTCAAATTGAAATGAAGTCCCTGCTTCTCCGCTGCGCAGCTGTGGATTACAATAATAATATCCCAAATGCATTCATTTGCATTCGGCACTGCATTCCGACAGGTTTTTGTTGGCGTGACTGAGACGAGATTTTAAACGGCAAACACGACGTCACGGCATCACGGATGATCTTTATATCACGACGTTTAATCGCTACTTACGGTTGCACCGAAAGTTGCTCTTTTCTTATAAGAGTTGACCGAATTCTAAAGAGTTATGTGTAAAGGTGTGATAACTCCACACACACTGTACCTCACCTCTCCAAAGTGTTTCAGCGTCTTTCAGCTCAGTTGTTTTGGTTTTCTAAACATACTGGGTTATTTTTTTTCCGGTTCACTCTTTTTCTCGTTTTTCCAGCTCAAAACAAGCCCTGTTTAGTCACTTCTGTGCTCCAATATCCAGCAGCATATGGTTGACAGATATTTGTGTGGCTGGCTGGTGAACATAGTGGAACGTTTAGCTGCTAAGGAACCAGATATTTCCCTTACAGGAATTTGTAAAAACCAAGAAGAGTGAGTGAAGAGGGTTGAGTATTGTGCTTAGATGTGCCAGCAACTCAAATAAATGCTAATATTATCTTTAGCTGTGTTTTCTAGGTGTGTAAATGAGCAGTTTGCTGACAATAGCTGCTTTGTTGACAGCTTCTTTTGCTGCCCCCTTGTGGCCAAAAAGTCAAGTTAAAAAAAAAAAAAAGCATTATTTACTTGCCTCATACACTGACATTTGATTGTTAACTATCTTAATAATGCCACATAAAATCCATTTGAACTTGCTGGAAATAATGACTGTTTACTTTTAGGATAAATATATCTATTAACTTTTAGATGAAGGTGTATAAAACATATACACAAGGTAATAAAAGTAAAAAAAGTTTAAAAAAAAATGCAGATATGAAGTTACGCAGTCGAGAACCTGTCTTGAAACTGATTAACAGTTAAAAAAAAAAAATCTAGTAGCAGCAAATGTTTGTTTACCGGATACATGAGATTACTTATTAAAGGATAAACAAGCACCTTAATTGATTAATCAATTATGCATCCACCACTGTGCAAGCCTTGCTCATTACCGCTGACTTGACAGCTTTCTACAATACCTGTGTGCCCAGGCAGGAAGCTACAGATTTATTCTGAATCAACCGGGTGGAATTTCTGAATTGTTGCATTGTTCCTGAAAAATGGCCCTTTGGCTCATCTTCCCGAGATTTAATTCAACCGGTAAGATGTTTGCAGTCTTTCGTAGCAGGCTTGGCTTCAAGAAAGATTTCTATAACCAACTGTGATTCACACATCTTCCTCCTCGTCCCTCGTGTAGCTCCTCTCTCTCTCGCTCTCTCTTTTTATTTTTTTCCCCCCCTCCCAAATCCTCTGAAAGATGCGTCCTGCTGGGAGAGGCGTCCTGCTGGGAGTAATATGGTCTGTTGCATTAGTAACGACGAGAAGAGGGAGGCAGATTGAATCAGAGGCACCGCACAACAACAAACTAAACACGTGTACTGTACACAAACAGCCCTAAAGGACTCCTGCAGTGACCTCTCTGAGGTATTTCGAGAGACTGCAGGAAGACGGAGCGATAAGCCGGCTGCTATGAAACACTCGTGTTTTACTCTGTCGTGGTGATTTTTCAGCTGGGGAGAAAAACGGCATATTTTCATCAACGGGGCCAAATATTGATATTGGCATGTATGCTGGCAGGGGGTTGTGAAGCTCACGACAATTTAGCCGCTGGTTTACAGCGAGAGCAGTAGGCTGCAGTGGAGTTTATGACATCAGCATGTCGACAGTGTTTTTGTAATTACTGTTAGAAAGGGGCAGATGAAAGGTCTGCCACTTATGTTTGACTTGACAGTGGGGCTGCGACGGTGTGAGTTTTTCACAAGTGTCAACCAGCAGTGGCGTCGCCCGTTGGTTCGTGAGCGTATGTATCCATATTTGGGCGAGCTAGGGGGTCTGACTCGATCTGATCGGA
Source organism: Brachyistius frenatus (assembly GCF_029030835.1). Taxonomy (NCBI): domain Eukaryota; kingdom Metazoa; phylum Chordata; class Actinopteri; family Embiotocidae; genus Brachyistius; species Brachyistius frenatus. The sequence continues at coordinate 1,793,766 of NW_027210604.1, forward strand.
GACCCGGCGATACGACGTCCTGCCCACCGATAGCTGCAGCCTGACTGCACCACAGGCCTGTCAATCAAACAGACACGCTCCCCAAAACACGGCTTTTTGAGGCTTATTTTATAATTAATGACAGGATTATTTCAAAATGGACAGCCAGAACACTAATCTGGAAGAGTGAATTTAACAAATGATATGCAGAAAACAATTTTATGAGCGAAGTTGAATGGGAGTCTATGGAGCCGGAGGCTTTTTGGAGCCAACCTCTAGTGGCGCTCGATAGTATTGCAGTTCAAGCCACTTCCGCATCGGCCTAATTTTTTAGAGCCGGAAGTTACGAACATTTTTATATACAGGTTCAGAAAATATCACGGTACGGCGGTATCACTGCATATGAAATTTTGTTATTATTGTTATTATTATTATCATCGACCACATTGTTTGAAGTGCCATCAGAGGTACTTTTAATGGTGATCAAAAAGTTAACAGTTTACTGGCGGTGCGGAACAGCTGAGCCTGAACTGTCTGTACATTCAACTCACACACATGTAACCTCCTCAGAGACACTCTGCATCCACATTTTTTGCGAACCTGATAAAAGTCCTCGACGACAACCTCACGTTCATTTTGAAGACATCCGAAGTTATCCCACGCGGTTTTTAATCACTCTTTCAGGGACCGCGGATGGTGATATAATCAGTTTTTGTTTTCTCCGCGGGCATCTGTGTTTGCATTTTTATTAATTTTTTTATTGGGAGTAAGCACTTGTGCACAGTGTGATAACCATCAATTTTAATACCACGGTGGCTGTGATACCGATATACTGCCCTGCTTGGCAGTTTAGGGATTGTCTCCTTATTTGGACAATTTGCAAGCGAACTAAATGAGTATAGTAACTAACTGATGGAGAGTACTTAATCCCTCTGATGTTCAGTGTTAATACTAAAATTAACAAAGACACCCACTTTGTTGCCTCGCCACCTCTGTGTTTCCAGGATTTTGAAAGGTCAGAGTACTTGACACATACCTGAGAACTATTTATCACACCTGACGTGGTGAAAAGACTCCACCGTTAATGTCGATGTAATTCTCAGCCCCGCAGCACCTTCTGTGCATCGACTATTTCCCAACTTCACGTTAGTTTTACATTCAGTGCGCGCCGCTTTGTGATTGTCATAACTTTTCCTTGTATATCATACATTTGGTGTATTTACTGTGGGAACTTCAATAAGTTTGGGGAGAGCCATAATGTTATCAGTAATATACACACAAGGCATATCCCCTCCTCGGCTGCGAGCGCAGCACAATGGTCAGGCCGTTATCTCTAATTAAGAAGTTGACTGAGGCATGAAGATTAGTCGGGCACAGAAAGAGCAGAGTGTCCGACGTGATCAGCATTACAGATTGATGCAGGGCACTCTGGGAAATGGGAGTTATCAAACGGAGCAGGAGGCTCAAGTCTCAGCGGTCGGACACCTTTGTATTTCTTTCTTTGTGTCGGCGCGCTTTTACTTTCAGTATATGAGAGCATTTGCCCTCAAGTCAGGGCAGAGAAGAAAACAAAAAGGACAAAATAAAACAGGAGGCAGCAACAGCGACACAAAAACATAAAAGAATACGTCTACCACCCGGCTATAGAAAGCTTTGAGCTAAATGCTAATATCAGCATTCCAACATGCAATGATAATTCGGGTTAAATGCTATCTTTAGCGTGAAACACGAAGTGCCGCCGAAGCTGTTGGCAGAAACGCCAAGGGATCGCGCAAATTCTGAAAATGCATTCTGATGTTTGAATTTTTTTTATTTTTATATGCATTTAAGCATTTCAATCTGAAACCAGAAATGTCAGGCAGATGGTATCATTGAATAAGAAGTGGGTTAAATCATCAGGATTCATCCACTCTGGATCATAAGTGTGTGTAAACTGCCATTTCTTGCCAATGCGTACAATGTTTGGGGAGAGTTTGACCTTGTTAACATGTCCGTATGGAGGTTGTTTTTTTTTTTATATGCTACCATTTCTATCATTTCTGTTTTATAATACAGTTTTTACACATTCAGTTTCATGTGTTACTTACCTGAAGAACCTAGGTGGGTTTTGGGGGGTTTAGTCAGTGCCGGGAGAGGAACCTTTGTGATTATTCTCACTAACTTGCAAAGACATCTCAATGTCATATGCAGAAGTTTGTTTGGATGGTTGGGTGAGCAACCATCCGAGCGTGTCGTATCGGAGATTTGTAGTCCCGTCATAAACCACTCAAAGTTTGTCTGTTTCACTAGGATAAAAGTGATTTCCCAACCCTAGACGTGACTGTAACATTTGCTGAGTGTTACCAATAGTTTTGTTAGGGTTAGACTTAGAGTTCAATTAAACTGGTGTTTTGATTAAAGGTCAGGGTTAAAGTTTTGGGCAGGAAATAAAGCTGGGATAGTCTTGGTACAGTAAGGGTTGGTAAGGTCAGTTGAGTCCCCTTATAAAAAAAAAAAAGGTTAATATCCGGTAACCTGTAATCAAAGGGTTGGTCATTCAGTGCTCACGCTTATGTTCAAAAAAGCATGAATACTTTTATAACTATTGCACTTCAAAGTGAGATGAATAACGTGGTTGATCTGTCCGCAGGGCCGTCCGCTGTTCCTGCAGTCGTCCAGAAACGTGTCAGTCAATATCGTCAACAGCAACAACCAGCTGCTCACGCAGCTCGTAACAGGTAAGACTCAGCAGGACACACTCGCACCGCTTTCATTCAGCTTATCGATGTTTCCGTCAGGTGATCGGTGTTTCACCAAAAACATCAATTCTGACATCAGTCATGACACAAATTTGTGTTATTAGTCTGCTGACAGTTTGCGTACGAAAAAGTGAGTACTCGGGCAAGATTTTACATTTTATATTTATTGTCACTGGGAAAAAAGAAAACATCATGAAGTTTGATTAAATCTCCAACTCAGTATCTCCCAACAGTGTTTTTTTTGGTTTTAGTTTCTGCTCCTATTTCCTAAATAGTTCAGCCATTTACATTTTGTTTCATTTTAAGAGTTTTTTTTTATTACGTCAGATTAGTTAAAAACTATCCTTTATAGCAAATGTCAGAGAAAAGTAAGGTCTGTGCAGCATTTGATGGCTTATTTGTCATTTTGCTACTTATTAGAGTTGACCTTTTCCAACACAGACTCAGATTAGAAACCATTGCTATAAACTGCCAGAAGACATTATTGTTTCCACCATTATACATGAATATATCATGAATTGTTTCCTTTGTTCCCTTTAAGTCTTCCAGCAGAGGCCTCAATCAACCCAACATGACTCTGTGATTGAACTTTTTCTCTTCACAATTCCCCATTCTTCACCTGTCACACTCTAATAGAGTTGACAGTCTTTGGCGAATGGAAATCACTTTGTGCAAACATGCACAGGAAGTGTCTCTGGCGTGAAAAAGTGCACCGACATTTGCCTTCTGGGTCTGCAGAGGAGGGAGACGAAAGTCTGCTCCGATGTTTTTCTCGTGGATGACTAAGCGGCGTTCATGTACGTCCCAGATGGAGAGTGGCAGAATCAATTAAGCGCGCGTCAATCAGTCACCCTCGGCGCGGAGCGTTTTCTGCTGCCGCATGAGACAAAGCAATTTGAGTCGGAGAGAGTTGTCTACATTTGCTTGTTTGTTGTGACACTAGTCACAGTTTTGGGAACTTGCATCTGAGTGTTTTCTCAAGTTTTTCCCGCAGACTTTGAGGGAAATGTGGGTTTTTTTGGTTGTTTTTTTTTACACTAATGGTTGGGTGCTCCGCAACTGTAAGACCAAATGAGCAACCATGGGCTCGATGGATAAGAAACAAATACTTCAATATTTATTGTATTTTGAAAAACAATAAGTAGGGTTGAAAAAAAAAAAAATCAGCAAACAAATTACTTCTGCCTGATATATATATATATATATATATATATATATATATATATGTCTTCCTTTGACAAGAATTTACCGACACTGATGGTATTGAATCAGTTCTACAACTTTTCAACTGCAACTCTACCAAATCGGATGAAACAGAAATACAGCATAACAACGCTACATCAATTTTAATCAAAGTAGTATGAAATCGCCTCTTCATTGAATTTGCCGCACTCGGCAAACTTTGAATAATGGCTGCAGGTTGTGTTTTAATAATGGATACAGCCTGGTCCTGGTAGAGTGACCTCCAAGGCTGACAACCTGTGGTCAGCCTACTGTAAAATGAAATCGAGATCAAAGGACAAAAATGAATTACCATGCGACACTGGGATAACTTAGACAAAGGCAAAAGAAGGAACAGAGTTTATTCTAAAAGATGATGACGAGGTCATTTAAACTACAGTAATTGTGGAAAACATGCACACAAAAAAAAACACCTGTACGGCAGACTTGAAATGCTGCTCTGATGGTACCTGTTGGATTCAGAACAGTCGGTCACAACATACAGTATTCTGGAATAGGAGAGTTTTTAGTATTTCAACATAAAATATTCAATTCAATTCAAATACAGACGTGTGAAGAAATATTCCCATCCTGTGCCCGTAAACGGGATGTATTACTGCCTCGAAGTTTACAACCTGTCGCTTTCACACTGCACTGTAGTACGAGACAACATCACACCTGCTGGCCCATTAACAGTGCACTCTTTTTAGAACACTGTAAAAGTATAATAATCCTCTTTGACTGTCTCCTCTTACACTTAAACAAACCGTGTCTCATTTTTAAACCAAAAATTATTATATAGTTTAAGGGGTTCGCTTTCATTCAGTAAAGATCCAAGTTATTTTATTTTTTATTTTTTTTTAAATTTTTGCTTAAGTCAGCAAGTCATGCCGGACACGTTAAGCATTTACCACTTGGACGCATTTTTAAGTTTTCAAATTCTGAAGTAATTCAGTAAGAAATGGGCCTCGGCTCCGGTCGCTCCTCTTTGATGTCTCCCCTCTTTCTGTGTTTGGTTCAGGATCCAGTGGATTTAAAGCACGAGGCAAGATGTTTGAAGTCAAATCCACCTCTGGGAAGCTCCTCTTCTCCGCCGACGAGCAGGAGGTGGTGGTGGGTGCGGAGCGGCTTCGAGTGATGGGTGAGTGAACAGATGACACGTTCAGCAGCTCTGTTTGTTTCTTAATGATCCGGAGAGTGAAATCAATAGCGGCGGATGTTTGAAGTGTTGTAAATGAGGTCATTTTGTTTGATCCACTATGTTAGTTTCCCCAAAGATACAAAGATATCTGTTGCCGTGGTTCTTGTTTGGTGGTGGTTGGTTGAGATGTTGGCGTCAAGGAGTTCAATTCTTGTAGAACTCATTTTTGGAAGTGAAGAGCTTTAACTTTGGATTTTTAATAATATATCGAACACGAATTCACAATAAATACGACATCAAAATGACACCTTTGTCCAAAGACCGCTAAATTCACATTAATGGACCAACAAGTCCTGATACCTAAACGAAAGAAGGTTATTTGCCAAAATGATGCCCAGCGACAGGCATACCGGATCTCCGTCGTCATGGTAATAGTAATAAATACATGGTTAATGTTGTGAAGCGATTGCATTTTTTTTTTTTTAGGTTTAAGGCATCACATTACTCAGTTTGGTTTTGGAAAATATCATGGTTTGGGTTCCCAAATAAGTTTCGTAAGTCTACTTGCGTACGAAATCCAAATTGAGTCAACCTTGACTTTTGTTGTTGTTGTTGTTTTTATGTTTGTGGACTGCTGGGTGAAAGTCCTGTGTTTGATCTCTCCAACCATCCCTGACTTCATCCCTACATGAACTTTGTTCCCCTACTATACTGCGTCAGCTGACTTCCTCGTTTTTTCGCTCATAATTACTACAACCACTGGAGGTCTGCGTCGGTATCGATTACCGATTGCAAAGATCACATACGGTGGTGTTTCAGGGGAGGATGGTCCGAATATATCAGAGGCTTTTTCTTTGATTGTCCGACAAGTGCCGAATTTTTTTTTACCATCTCACCGTTGCTACATCGTAATGTGCAAACACACACACACACACACATTTCTCTAACTGAGCTGATGTGTCAACCTGACGTACAATAAATGCAAAGTAGAATAATGTGATGCTTATATTAGCATCATGAGCAGTCGGTAGGGAGGAGAGAGGGGCTCCGATCTGTGCTGCGTGTATGAGAGGAGTAAGATGACAACTAGCATGGGAGGATGAAACGTTTTTTTTGTTGTTGTTTTTTTTAAGCTTTTTTTTCAGAGCGAGAAAATTCAAGCTCGGTAAGGAGAATGATGGTGGGAAGCTCATATTTGCCAACGGGACTCTGGGGGGCGGGGGGAGAAGGTGACATGAAGTCCTTTCAGACAAATGAGGTTTGTTCTCATGACGGGAGATAAGAAGTGACAGAGTTGCTCCGAAAGCGGCGGCCGGTCGGCCTGCGAGTGACGGCACTGCGACAAATGATTTCCTGTGAGAGCAGAGGGGTGTAACTGTGGGTAGTGGAGGAAATATTACTAAGAAAACACGAATACGGGCACAAGCCAAGAATCTGCATAAAATCAAAGCCGCAACGGAGAAGATCATCCTGTTTTCTGAAGCGTAATCTGCCCACAGGAGGTGAAAGATTTGAGCTCGATGTTGACTTTCATCGAGTAACATCATAAGGCTGCGGCATTAACTTCGATGGAAATTCTCCAATCTGACATAAAAGGCCAGCCTGAGGGTTATTACTCAGCTGTTTTTCAAGATACCTTATTTCTAGACGTCTATAAACGGGAATCTTGTGCTGACTGTGAATGGAGATTTTTGGGGGTCATATTTGCAACTTGGAAAGCGGAATGCATGATATGCATTTTGCATTAAAGTTAACTTATGAAGTTAATTGCTAGCAAAACCATCAACCGACTAACGGGTAGTTATCCGCTCGGTGCAAACTGGGAGGTTGTGTTGTCTTCGGGTATTCCAATGTTTCTCCAGCATCACTGATGACTTTGCAGGATTCTGGCTAGAGAACATTAGCGGGTTGTTCGTGGGCTTCTGTTTCACATCCATGGGCGGAGCACTTTCGTCTTTAAGCGCTGCTGAAGTTCATAATCAGCTGTTTATACCGAATTTCCCCACTGTGTGATTAATAAAGTCAAAATCGAATCTGTTGTTCTAACAGGGGAGTCCCTAATTTTGGAATGCACCCATCAGCGTGGTGTGCCTGTAGTGTTTGTTTTCAGCAACTTGTTTTGATTCGCTGAGGTGGAGATCAGAGACATGACTTTTGCAATTTTCAAGCAGGAAGCAGGAGAACAGAGGGACATGCTTTTGTCCAATTTTTTTGGACAAATAGATGGAGCAAATGTTTCACCTTTTCAAGCCCATTTTGAGCACCTTGCGTGTGTTGTTTCATTGTTACACTTGCACTAAGTGTGACCACTTGAGCTCCCAGAATTGTTTTCAGTGACGACATACTGTAGGTCTCGTTGCATAAGGGTGGTTCCTGCCAGCTTTGTTCCATTTAAAAAAAAAAAATCAAAAGTAAGACAATCATGAGGGACATCAAAGACGTTTTTCATCATAGATATTGTTAAAGTTTTGCTTTTATTTTTCCCTTGATGGTGAGAAAAATCATAATAGATGTGAGTTTGATGGATATTATACATCATATTGTTCCAACTTTTTATTAAAGCTGTATAATGTTTGCGCTGTAATACTCAAGCGTGTTTTATGGGCACATGATCCTGTCAAATGGAAATATTCTCAGTGTTTTGTGCATCATAAAGCCTCTGTGTCGGCGAGGCTTAATGTTTTCAGGTTGTTCTCCCGTCTCATTCTTATGAACGTGAATATATCAGGAACCCCTTGAGGGAATTTCATCAAATGTGACACAAGCATTCACCTGGATTTAAACATGAAGTGATTCGATTTTTAAAGATCACTGTGACTTTGCAAAACATGTTTGTGTACATAACTCAGGAATTCTCACACTATTTATGACCAGATTTGACAAAAATGTCTCGTAGGATCAAGCGATGGAGTGATGACATCTAATATCCAAAAAGGTCAAGTGTCAACTTCACTGTGACATCAAAATGTTCTGCAAAAAACACTTTTCTGGCCGTTATTCAACACCTTAACTCAGGAACAGACGGGGGAGATTGTGACAATATTTCACATTTGGTCGGATACCGATTTGGTGACACTAATCCGGGGTGTCCACCTTGAAACCGTGGTGACTGCATAGAGCCATCTGTGCTGTTGAGTTGAAGATTTGTGTGAAGAATCTAGGTTTGTAGCTTCTTTTTAGCAGCATCTATATTTGAGGCATTGGTTTTTTTGTGGAGGTGACAGCTTTGTGTTCCATCATAAGCAGCTTTGTTGGCCAAATGCCTTTAAAATCTTCATTATGCATATTATAGGGGGTCTGAACAGACATGGATTTAAATTGCAACCTGACAGGTTGGAGGAGGCTTTCAACCGCAAGTTGATAATTATAGTTTTATGCACTTAAGTTTGTAATTAGGACTGATTGACACACAAGTAGGTCAGGGAAGCTCTAAGTTTTGCGGGAAACGTCCGTCTCATCCACATATGACCACCTCCATTTCCTATATTGAGAGATATTTGTGAAGCTGTCAGTGGACAGAGTTCCTGCTACACCGACTGCATGTTCTGATTCTCCTTATACTTAATACAACCCAAAGAGAGCAGTTTGTTTTGTCTACGTCCATGTAACTTGTAAACTTGTAAAGTTATGGGGAAATTATACTGAACAGAATATGATACCATATGAACTTGAAACATGATTCCAGTGGAGGCAGAGAAAGGCTTCCAAATATGACGATATTAAAAAAAAAAAAAAAAAAAAAATGTTTTGTCCAGACAGAGGAGAAAAAAATATTCCAAATAAATTAAAGAAATCAGCCGACCATGCTGCACAAGGACAGAGTTAATCATCACTTATTTCTGTTATTTCATGCATACACTTACTCACACAGCGTGCTGTGAGCATAATTAAGATATAAAAAATACAGAATCTGACCGATAAAGACGCACACTTCTGAAGTTATAATGTCTTTGATTCGCAGTTCAGCTTCTTTCTTGCGTCCTTTTCCTTCATTCCCCTACTAATTATTTATTTCTTTAATTTCTTCCTTCCCTATCTCCTACTTATAAATCCTTCTCCATTATATTTCCATCTGCCATCATTCACCGTCACTCATCCATCCGCCCACCCAATCAACCCGTCCATTCAATTTCATTAATAGATAAACAGATATGTGAAGTGTCTCTCTTTTGACTGGGCCACACTTACGAGTTAAGAGCTCCAATGGCTTCACTATATCTCTCTCTCTCTCTCTCTCTCTAAAACACATCTTTTCTTGCCCTCTGTGTGAGCAATTCTTCTTCTTCCTCATCTACATTCATTTAAATCCATGCCATGCTCTCATTGAGTCAGAGTTCATTACTGTCACCCACCTCAGCAAAGTGCTCCTCTCGACGAAGGGAGGCAGGGGGACGAGTGAGGATAGGTAGCGCCGTGAGCTGTTCCACAGATCAGCAAATTTGTTTAAATTTGTCTGTACTCTTCGGATATTCACCTGTCAGTGCTTATTTCAACTCAACATCAAACCTTTATAGCCATAAAACACTGTTTGCAGAATTAACTGCTGTGATCACTGGAGCACGACCCTCACACAGGCTCTTCTGGTGATGAGTTAGCGAGTCTGAACAGCTATTAGAGCAAAGCTAAAACTACCAAGGGTTCATCCTCTGGGGACCAAGTGCCCATGATTACATCCAGACTTTCATTAGAGGTGTAAGATTTGAGGCGCGATCAAAAAGTTCTGAGACTCCTCCTGTTGCGCGTGAACGGAGCGCAGTACAGTGATGCACATTGAGCAGGAGGAAGCAATATGTTTCAAGAGGCAGTATACCAAGTTGCATCACTTGATCGACATCGGCACCTGAGTTATTCAACTTTTTGTGAGCACTGGTAGGGGGCTATTTGCGATTTCACTGTGGACCTATTACTTGAGAGAGCACAAATAAAAATAAAAAAATGTTGTGGGACAAAAAGAAGTCACTGAGGTTCAAACTTGAGATTGCATTTCTGCTGCGCTGACTGCATGTTCGAATTATCTTTATAATTAACACAAAACAAAGAGAAACAGGTTGTGCCATCTGGAGACGGCCACGATAGAAGAAAAAAAAAAAAAAAATCTGTGGAATTCACTCTTTTAACGACACTTCGGTCCGTTGCTGTGGCAACACAAAAAAACAGTTCAATTGGGAGTAAGTGCAAGGAGAGTCAGAGCAGAAACACAGAGGCAGAGAGTGCCCATGATTTGTCAATTACGCCTTTTATCTCCGCAGCCGTTGGATGAGACCGCTCAGGGCGACGAGGCTAATCAAACACCCTGGCAACCGCTGCCTCAGCAGACAAAGCCGGCCCTTTGACTTCCCAAAAGACTTGCTAAAAGTCTCTACGTGTAGCACCTGGGTGTGTTTCATGTCTCTTATTATTTCATTGTCACTTTTCTTCACGTGTGTTTGTCCTTAAAGTTTGGTGATTTGTCTAATCTCTAATAACTGCTATAGGTTTTTAAAGGTTTTCAACACGGTTGCTCTTAAAATTCCAGAATTTCAGTTGTGATATTGTACTTAATGTAATTGGGCCAAAAACCTGTACAAGAATTTGGCCTTAGTCAAAAACAAGCATGAAAAATACAGTATATATTATTAATGTTAGAGTCAAAAGCCGTGATTTTAGGGCCAGTTTTCGGTACATCACATTTCACGCGACAAAAAAATGATATCGTCAGTCCTGTAAAACTATTGCAGTACACAGTCCTGGATACTGTAGGGGTGTTTTGTCTTTATATGCATTCAGTAACAGGCCTGAAAATGACCAATGTTTTTCAGACGAGCACAAATCCCTTTCAGCGATGTCAATAAGAACTCGTCGCATCGATGCAACAGTGGAAATAGCATGTTGTTTTCTGCGGGAAAATGTTTGTGGCACTCGGGACGGTGTTTCCCATTCTGTCTCTTTCCGACAATCAAAGCCGGTAACTCGGCACCGGCTTCTTAACCAAGAAAACAGAAACCAAAAGAGGTTTACTTGCATAAACTCAACCAGAGGCGGCAGATCAGAAAACACCTCGCGTGAACTGTTTTTGAGTCGTCTCAGTTTGTCGTTTGCCCATTACAAAAGATTGAAGAAATAATAATCGTTTCGAGTTCGTCTTTGCATGTGGTTATATAGTGTCCAACGCACACGAGTCAAGCAGCTGCCGTAGACGTGCCGCTGTCTGCTCTCTCGTTCCTCTGACGTACGAAGGCACCCGAGGAGGATTATAAAGCTGCCACGTGTCATTACCAAGCCCATCGTTTCTTCCCCACCGATAAAATACATAATTATCTCCCGCGTGTGGCTTTAACTGGCCCGACCGAGGTCATTGGAAATCCATGATCGTGCTATCAGTGGTCTCTGCAGCTATTTACAGTCCGGTCAGACACGGCGACCGGCCTTCCGGCAGACTGACGGTAAATGGGAACACACACAGGTGGGATCTGGTCATAGGATCATTGTTAAGATACTGTAATGGGGTTTGTTTCAGGTCACTGAGGCTGCAAAAAAAAAAAAAAAAGCTTTGTTTCTTGGGAGACTCCACAAAGAGCCACAACACACAGCATTACAGACTTATCACATTCAATTCAGTCTTCTTTTTTTTTTTTTAAGTAATATTGCTAGATATGGTGTTTCAAAAATGGTTTCATGAATTGAGCTTTGAATGACTTTAAAATGTCAGGGAGTGTGGGATAAATGGGAGCTGGGGCTGCATATTAAACATACTGAAGTTTTGATCCTAATATTTCCCCTATTTTCTTTTCAATAGCCAACAGCCAAACAATGTTTTTTGTTATTTGTTGTCACAGTAATAGTTTGAACGCACGGTTCTTTGAGTTTAGAAAATCAAAAGATGCAAATTTAAATATTTCCAGCTAATTCTGTGATGTGCTCTATGCTTATTATCATGGGAAATTATTATACAGTACAACATAAGGCTATTTCATCATTCAACTTTCTATATTATGAAAACAAAACTGCATTTCTAGCTAGCCATTGCATCGTTTTGAACATAAAAAGGCATCATATTCTCACTTTGATGGACAAGGTGTCAAAAGTTCTTGATTTTAATAATTTTTTTAAGCAAAAAGTTGCGATGTGCTCAAGGAAAAGTCAGAAGGACAGCAACTGTAGCATGAGATTAAAGAAAATAAATACTTTTGAACTCATCCATCCTCAATCCTGAGGTGGCTTTGTCAAAGAATGTAAATCTTTCATTAAAAAAAAAAATAAAAAACAGCGTCGAGAAATTCCCACCCTCCTGTAAACTGCTGCCGAGTCTCGTCGATGTGAGTGAAATACAAAATGTGAAAGGCAGCAGCCTTTTACTGGAGCAGAGGTTTCGAAGTCATTGGGTCAGCTGATATTCCCTCAACATGTTTCCCTGCGAGCTGCACCCACTCAGACTCGCCTTCGAATCCAACTCCACTTCCAAAATAAGCACTGCTCACTCATGCGATGTGTGCCTACTGTTTCCCCCCTCGGAGGAAAAGTTCAGAGCAGCGGACTGTACTGATAAATACAGTATACAGCTTACAGCGGAGAGAGTGGACGAGGCCGGGGATATTTCAACTTTCACAGGCAGAGAGCCCAGAGGGAGGAACACGGGAGTCACCTTGGTGCTCAGGATCAGAGTCCTGTTAACATCTGCTCAGACACAGCAGCAGTGTTTTAGCGTCTTTGTAATATCCCCTGCTCATTTTTAACGTTAGCGTCAATCACACTGTAGTGGAGCTGTCACTGATCCTCAGTCATGTTTTTCTGCTGTCACACAAAGGAATAAAACTGAGGTAATTTGTCAGCTTTTAATCTTGGTAGTTTTCAGGCAACCCAGTATTGGAACATTCTGCCAAATCTAACTGCCGACAATAAGTGTGCATGGATACACAAATACAGTGTGGTTACGGTTAGGGAAGTTCATTGTTGTGGCAATACACTATGTTATGGTTAAGGTTATGATTAGTGAAAGATTGTGTTCCACCTCAATACACAAAGGACTCCGGACCGATACCCGGACTTGGAAACTGTCAATACTTCTTTCAAAACCGATTTTATAAAATTATTTTTAAGAAACAGAAAATTACAACACTACAAACTCTGTTAATTTGTTTTGGTTTACACGCTGTTTTGAGGGGTAGAGTGGAACCCATGTGGTTCCCCGTAGCTACCATTAACAGATAAACATGTCGCATGATGGCACACAATTCAAGACAGGTATGTGGCCCAAAATTTGTTTGAAAAGAGTGAAGTAAGGCATTCTGATTAAACATTTACCTAAATTGAGTTTATCTAGCAAAAGTTTTAAGATGAAAACGTGCTGGCGTGGGTGTAGCCTCGGTATCAAAATTTGGTACCAAATGACAAGGTTTTTTTGTTGAGCCCAGAAAAGTATCAAAGCTTGGTACACAGCCCGACATTCACGCTGAACTAGATAATGAAGTGTGGAGTCTGTCACTATTGGGAGAATTTATAGCAACACTGAGCTGTGTTTATGTGGTGCTATTAAACCATGAATCCAAATATACTTGCTTGAGCATCATCGCCTGGCAACTCCCAACAGGTTAGGACACCTCTGAAACACTTTTTCATTTATTTCCAGACGTAATTAGAGAAGATGCTGCCATGGCATTTTCCAGTGTCTCCAGAGATACATAGGAGTGATTCTGAAATTTAAAAAAAACTTGGTCAGATGCTTTTACACCTTATCCTTGAAGCATGCGTCTCTAGTTTTGATGAGATAGAACTGACGTCCTACTACCAGACACTAATTTTGAATTTGTGTCTCACCACATGCTTTGAGCCAAAGAGGACATTTTCATTAATTAACAAACAACACGGTTTTTGCTTTGAAGAGAAAAGGTTGTTTTTGCAGCCCTCCTGTATCTGCCAGTGCAAATAAGTTGTAAGTTAATGTTATTTAAGACACCCTGGCAGTAATTTTCTTGTGCCGTCTGACAGGATGAAACAGTGAGTGTAATTACAAACCTTTAGGTGAGAAACTAATTGGCCTGGGTTGGGAATTAAACCGCGGATTGTCAAAGTTGACTGTAAATGTGTTCCAAATACACAGAAACCCTTCCGTGGAAACTCAATCTCTTGTAATCCTTCCATAATTTTCCAGCTTCTCACCTCAAGATTATTTTCAAGCTTTTCTTTCCTTACATGCAAACACACTCACACACTCACTTTCTGTTACCATCAATGTAATAACAACATGTAAATAGCATCCAGAAGGCCCCAGAAAGCAACATTACCTATCTTTTTTCTTTCCTTTTTTGTTGTAATTATAATTAAACACCTTTCATTACCCTCAATTATGTCCCGCTGACTCCGAAGTCGGAGCTGATTCAATGTGTAGCCTCCGGGAGGGGGAAGAAAGGTGAGAAGCAAAAAACGTAATTGGAAAGAATGTCTTTACCCACCTGCTTCCTCCATACGAGAAGTGTTATCAACAGTCGGTCTGCTTTGATGCACTCGCTAAGTAATAACCACTCCACATTATGGTGCTCGGTCTCTTTCATATTCTAGAGAGGCAAATCAAGGATGACCGCGTGATCACAGAAAAAGCATCGTGAAAGAACCTTTTTCTTCTTTTTTTTTTTGTCTGCGTTTAAATATGAAACCTCTTGCTGTGGAGACTTCATCTTCTCCGGTGAGATCAGAGTCAGACAGCTCTTTGCGGAGAATCACGATCACTGATAGCTCCACGTCGAGATTACGCCGTGGGATGTTACATATGTAGAGATCAAAATCACTCCTTGTAAACTAATTTTTGGAAAATATCAAAGCTTCACGCTGAGATACATGTCAGATGTTTTTTGAAGTCAAAAGGGCAGTTGTTATGGATCTCTATTTTTAAGTGTTTTTTTTAGTTTTTTTAAATAAACCTAATTGTAGGTCACGCCCATCAAAAAAAAAGGAAGAAAATTAAAACCACAGCCATTAAAATCCCTGTTATTTCACTTGTATCCATAAACCACAAGTCTGTATGTACTGTACTATAAAAATCAAACAATTCACGTCTCTCTAAATAAAGCAGCAATTTGACATAGCTAAAACCTTCAAGGCAAAACTGCAAATGTTTCTAATTAACTTTATTTGGTGAGCTAAGTTAATAATTCATCGGGCATTTAGGCAAGTTCTTCAAGTAGCTAATGAACTAACTTTGTCAACTTCATTGCAACGGGAGACCACCACAGCCCAACAGCGAGTTCACAGATTCAACAAACACAGAAGTAAAATGTTCGAGAAAAAAAAAATCAGAAGCCCGTCTGATGACGATCTGCTAGAAAGTAGGATCACAGTTGAAGTTTCGATCTTTTTTAAAACAATGCCAAACTCGTGATACTTTTACAGCCTCTTTGTATAATGTAACACTTCAGACTGAGAAAGTAGAATAAAATAATATGAAATATTAATTCAAGGACTCTGGGGAGAAAGAAAGAAGTGTGTGTGTGTGTGTGTGTGTGTGTGTGTGTGTGTGTGTGCGCGCGCGCGCGTTATCCTAAAAGGTTAACCATTTATTTTTCACTGTTGTGATTTTATGAACTGCTCTCGAAGTGCAGAAGGTCTCTAGCTAAGCATGTTGTGTTGCACAGTTCATTTAGATTCACTCTCACTTGGTTTTCGATGTGAAGCTCCGAGCTTCTTTTTCCTGTTTGTCAGATTGACAGCGCTTCCTGAGCGTCAAAACTGAACGAGTTTTAAAAACCTAATATTCTTTCGGGTTTTTTTTTTGTCTCTTAATATCATTTTATATAATTTATTACTTAAATATCAGTAGTCTATTCCAGGCTTTTTCCATTTACTTTAGATGACTTTGCATTAAGTTGCGGCCAAAAATGCAGCCTTTAAGACCGGACGTGTGTGTGTGTGTGTGTGTGTGTGTGTGTGTGTGTGTGTGTGTGTGTGTGTGTGTGTGTGTGTGTGTGTGTGTGTGTGTGTGTGTGTGTGTGTGTGTGTGTGTGTGTGCGTGCGTGCGTGCGTGCGAGCGAGCGTTTTGGATGATACCGTCGCCCTTGTAGCCATCCAAGTCTGCAGACGGAGCAACGAGACTGTACACACTGCAAAGTCTGTCACTGAGTGCGTGAGTGAATATGAAATTACACCATTAGTCAGCCGAATGCCGTGACTTTCTGCTTCATATCGAAAGCTCTCGTTTCAAATTAAAAACCGTAATCATTTTGTCCTCTACAACCCAATCTTAAACTCAAGAAAATTGAGAGCAAATTAATATTTACTGGGGCCAAGTTTGTGAACTATGTGGGTGAATAGTGTTTCACTGACCTCTTCGAACTCGCCAGTTCTGAACATCACTGATGGAGTCCAGAACCTTCATTTGTGCAGTCATCCGGGTCAAAAACTGCAGAAACTAAATCGAACAAGAAGTCTGACAAAGAAAACTCTTCATAAAAACATCCATGCTTCAGGGAGACTGACAGGGGAAAGGTCAATTAATTGAAAAGCTTTAAAAGACGAGGACCTAACAAACAAAACCATCTCTAGCTCCGTTCCTCTCCAGCTCAGCTCTGGGATTATTTTAACTACACCTTTGACCTCAACTTTCTCTCCTTCTGGCTCTGATTTATTCTCCGTCATTACCGAAACAAGTCTGACCTTCGGCAGCTGCGAGTAAAGCTCTTCCGCAGCTTCCACCGGACTCTTGATCACACGGTCATGACCAAAAAGGGCTCGGACATCAGCTGCCCTCTGCACTCTCGCTCCGGGAGGCCTGACCCGCTCTGCCTCGGCTGCTTCGTAATGAGGGAAGTCAGTTTGTGTTTCGATGTTTTCCTCCCGGCTACTCGGAGGCAGCTGGTATTATTCTGTGTCTGTCTTCGCCCTGTGGACCCTCAGTAGCCCGAAGCTAACCTTGCATCAGCATTTTGGCTCCAGGGTCGCCTCGAACGTTGCGAAGCCTCTCTTGAAATATTTGCCGTTGGGAAAGTGCCTTTTCTCAAGACTGCCTGCGAGGACTTCTAATGCATTTCCTTCTTTATATGATGGGCCATATTTCAGTGAAGACGGGCAGAGAAGCTGGGAAAATCACATGCTGCACAGATCACAGGACAATTTTGAACCCAGGAAGTTATCCCAAGCCAATTGAGCCCCTCTAAGAAAAGGGCATTTTTCTGCCCTGAATTGTGCCTCCCAGAAGCAATCCTCCTTTGCTGTATGCTTCCGCATGGTGGGGTTTGGTAATTCGTTGATAATAGTGCCATTATGCCTCCTGAGTTCTGTACGAAAATCATACTTTTTCAAAACCTTACTTTAAGAAACGCAACGGTTTTCTTTGACATTTATCAAGAGGGCCCCGAATCCTCAAATATTGTCTAAACACAAGCAGCCACACAAGATTTTTGCCTCAATGAGTTCAAGTATAAAATTGGCAAAATTAAGATTGATATCGGTCCAATCAAAGAAAATGTCGAGGCTGCATCTGAGCTGGCATTCAATGCCGGATTTTGCTACTTGCCCTTTATGATAAACTCTTGTCGTACTTAAAAAGTATTACATCTGGTTCTTACAAGTTCTACCATGCTGACGTTTACTGACAGCGCGGGTCAGGATAAAGGTTCAGATCAGGACCTGCTAGTCTGGCCTGGAAGCCTGAGACAGAGCTCTACCTGGGAGCCTAATCTCAGTGGATTATATTCCCTATGAACCTTGAACATTGGCTTTATGAGGTATTTATTATTTTTCTTGCACCTGCATTGAACATATTTCAATTCACAAAAGCAGCTTTTGTCTCTTTGGCTTTTTATCTACTGTATGCATCAATGCGTGCATGTAGCAGCATAGCTGACCTTTATAAAAGACAGCTGTGAGACATAAAAATGTAATCAGTGCTCTAAAAATAATGCAGTTCGGACACCAGTGACGCTAGTGGGATGAAGAATTTCACCTTTCCACACGGCAAGCGAGACACTTAGCTGCAGTTTTTTAGCTCGGCAGCATAATACCACTTCCCACTGTTTACATCTGTGCAAAAATAATTCCCCAAACCCACCAACAAGCCCCAGCTCACAGGAGGAAATCAGATTTCACCAGTCGAAGTTAAAATGTTCAAGGATCAGTTAATGCTAGGATCTACGGTTTTTTTTTTAGGTATTGAATTGTATTAAAAGTCCTATCTTTAGCACGTCTGATAATACCAATGAAGTTTCATTATAATGTGCAGTGACGCGGTGTTTAAACTGTTTGGTTTCAGTGCAACACGAAGTTAAAGATATTGGCGTGTGGTAAAACTCTACTACCAGTTCGACTCTTGAGGAAATATCTATCTTCTCACAAAGCTACCTGGATGATCTTTGTCTTTATGTCCAACCGAACCTCTCCCAGTCTCGGTCGTATATCCGCCCCGGCGGCTTCAGGTTGCGACTTTTATTTCCAGCCCTCCTTCCCTCCGGAGTGGACACCGTTAAGCCGTAATAAGACCATAAAAGACGCTCCAGAGTTACTGCGCTGGGCCACGTCACAGCAGGGAATTTATTCAACGGGGAGACATAGGCGGCCCACGCTTTATGGTTTTATCTGGAGTGAATTCTAAATGTGCTGGTGTGTGAGTGGCCGATGCATTCCTGTCAGCTGACCACATTAAGGAGATGATGAAGAATCCTTTATACCCCAGCGACTGCAGCTTCTACTGATCTGCGACTGCATAAGGTTTCAAGTAGGCCAATAACAATGAGTGGCAAAGACAAAAACTAAAATGCAGCCGTAATCCCCATGTGCAGGGTTAACTTTATTTCGTCTGAATTGATAAAAGGAACATTATCTGGAGAAAGGAGGTGCATTCTCGACTTTGACAGTATAGGCCTGTTTGCAAGCTTTCAGAGCTTTCAACTAGGCTCACCCAGAATTTAGAGCTGTCAACGGTATTTTTCTTTATTTGCTGGAGCTCTCGTTGCCACCTCCTTCTTGGCAGCAACATTGACTGAGGCTATTTAGAGTTGACGACTACGTCAAACTGAGAGAACAAGAAAGACTTCTCAGAGATAAAAGAGAAAAACCTCAACGCAGTTTATATTTTGAGGAACATCTTATTAGCCTCTTAACATTCCTGTAAAATTTGCTTCAAACTCCATATCAAGGCATATCCAAAGTAAACTGAAAGCTGTTGTTGAACTATTTGTATCATGGGTTTTGTACTTTGAAAGGTTTGAAGTCTGATGTTTTTTTCCCCCAACAGTCAATCACTGTAGGTGCTACTGGCACACTGAAATATTAATTTGCAAATAGATGCCTGCAGATGGCTTTAGCTGCTACGTATTACTTGAAAAACACCATGGGACCACGGTATGAAGTGTTACCTTGTCCAGGTGCAAATTAGATAACAATACCACAGAAAATGAATAATTTACACATTTGTTTCTCAGGGCATGTGTAGGTGTTTCCAAACAAAGGCTTTTTTTTAGACTGTTTTTGAAGGTAAAAAACGATTCCACTATTGTTGAATGCTTAAACATGACTTAAATTATAGATGGTAATGCAAGGTCTTCCATATTGTCTCTATCCTGACGTTGCATCTCCAAATTCATGAGGTCACAACAATAGTGTGTTTTCAGCAATTTGATTTTGTGAGTTTAGATGGCTCAATTCGCTTAAGACAAAGATCATTTGTCTTGAAGTCTAAAAAAAAAAAAAATCACTTAGAGTTTCTTAATGGAGTTCATGTTACCTGGAAAATTCAATATTGCCAAATTTGAAAATGCGGTAATTTCCGAGAGCAGTGACAAAATGCTACTTTACACTAAAGAAAAGTACCAATGGAGCCTGCATCTCTTCTCACTTCTCTATTCCACTTTTTTGTAGTTCTAACCACAACTACAACTCCAAAATGTGAAACTTGAACTCTGCCTTTGAAGCTCGTCAGTCATCGGGGTCACAGTCTATCTAAGTGTTGTCGCTAGGCAACTGGACTTGAGCTTGTTGACGGCGTTTCATCTACATCTGAAGGACAAGTCACACTCATTTAAGCAATGTACGCATTTTGGCCGGAGATGATGATGGTTTGAAAGAGGCCATCGATGCGGCCTTTAGATCACTCCCCAGGCACCTTATCAACCCATTCAGACCCACATGATGATCAATCACACCGCGAGGGTCAACGGCTCACATGTCAGTACAACAACACTCAAGGTTAATGACTCCACTAGAGGTGGAAAGCTTGGGTCTCCCTACCAGTCAGTTCAAACCGAAGAAGCCTTCCATATGAAACGTCTTCAAGAACCCCAAGCAAGTCCAGTTGCATTTCGATACCATTTGTTGGACCTGATCCAAAGAATATCCGTGGAAAACATACCCCAACATAATGCACATGAATTAAAAAAAAAAAAAAAAAAAAAAAAGTTGAAAGTCCAGTGACTACCATCGCTCAGCCAGGACAAATACACCAGAGGACAATCAAACCTGATCCTTATTTGGCGTAACAGTACCGGCCAGCAAAAGTGTAATGTGCTAAGACTAGTTACAGAAATAACTGAATATCAATCAAACCTGACAGACGATACACACGCAGAATATAATACATTCCCGACCAGCGAACCAATATCTGAAAATCAAAGTCAGAAAAGTAGCAAATCTTTTACGTAGGCTACTTATTCCTTAAGATATTTTCTCCTGTGATTAATGTGATGTAACGTGATCAGACCGGATACGTTTGCGTGGATACATTCGGATCCACTCAGGCCCTACCCTACCCACCCTCTGTAATTTGGACCCATTCTGACCTGGGTTCCTGGTCAGTTCGTTGCAGCTTATTGGCTCTGTGAAATAAGGCATAAGTGCACTTAAATGAGAAATGCCTCCTTCGCGCATGTTCGGTTGCAGGTTGTGTGTTCGCGTACCTCACACCTGGCTGACTGCAGGGTTCGAGGACTTCTCCCACAGCCTTGTTTCGTGGCTGACATAAATCCAGTCACGGTGGCAGATTAGACTGTGAGTGCGGCGGAGGGAAGTCCGCCCTCTCCTCGCTCTCGGCTCCGGGCCGTCTGCGGCTGATCAACAAGGCGCGGTGGAAAGTCCTGGCGAAGCCGTTCGCGACGACCACAGCTGGCATTGTTTGTCTTCCAAAGGCAGTTATATGTCAGTGACAGGCATCCTATAGGCAGTAGAGGAGTGTAATGCGCTCTCTGTCTTTACAATCCCGCCCCCCGCCCTCCTCCCCAACACGTAATGGGCCATCTGTGTGAAAGAGGAGGCGAGTGCAGTTAGTGCTAATATACTCATAACAGCTAGCATGGAAGCATAACCGGTGGCCATGATGCCGTTCTTTCATTACAGACGGCGGAGTTCGCTCGAAGGTGACTTTCACAGTCATCTCAGATCCGTTCACGTGTTGAAGCGGAAGAAGAGAGAATATCGAGGGAGGAGTTTTTGATGTTGCTCTTGTTGAATCAGCTCTTTTAAAAGTTTTTTTTTTTATTATTATTGCAGTGATGTGATGTTTTTGCATACTTATATCATTTCTCTTGTTCGGTGACATATTAATATCTGGTGTGTTTGCACCAGATTTGAACTGGAGTGATCACCGAGAAACCGGAACAAATTTCCATTTAACACCTTGTATCAGTGGCTCGCAACTGGTGGAGACATTAAGATTTATTTTTCACAAAATGCACTGTTAATAATGGTAAATAAACAACAACAAAAACTGCAACTATAGGGCAAAAAAACTCAATGGAATGATAAGGCAGATTTACCTTGAACTACAGGTAAATATTATTTTCAACAGCTTATGCTCCTCAACTTTCATGAATCTTGTCAAACTTCACCAGCAAGTTGATATTTTTTGTCTTTTAGTGGTCCCTTAATTTCAAATGTAGGACATAATCAGTTTAAAATCGTAATTTGTCTGATTCTTTGATTTATGACCATCAGAATTTGTAGCATTCCTCTCAGCCTGCACTTTGTGCTGCTGAGTGTTAGTATGCCGAATGTAGCACGCCAACACGCTGACCTCAGATGGAGCATGACAGTTAAGCATAGCAAACATTACACCTGCTCAGTTTAAGCGCGTCAGCATGTAAGCAGTAATCTCCAAGAACCAGGATGGCTGTAAACTCCTCCACATGTGCCAGAGAGAGGGATGGGGCTCCCATCCGGACTCAGACCCGGTTACACTGCAGTGTCTTTTCTGGAGGGGGGGCCTGTAAAACGAAGCTCGAACTGATTCATTAAATTGTAGTCAAGTCAGTCATTTTGTATCTCTTTGTTTTCTTTTGTCTTTCTTTTTTGTCTGTCTTTTTCTTTTCGTCATAAAGATTTCAGTTACGTTCTTGTTTGTGAGGTCAAATCGTATTAAGTAATTACACCTCTGGCCCCGATCCTGAGGTTGAGAAACTCTGACTGAGGCCGTCGCATTTCTTCCCTTCACCCTCCGCTTGTTTCACAGGTTGGTCTTGAACAGCTGCAGAGCGGCTGATTAATGCTCACGCAACAAAGCAAACATGAACACGACAAACACGAGCCGTCCCACCTACACAGCGTGTTCTCACTGTCAGGGTGGATCTTCTTTTTTTGTTCTTGTTGTGTAAATACTCTGCTACTTGTCATTTGCCCGAGCGCTGCCCTCATTTGTGTTTGCGTCTGCCATATGGGTTTTTCATTATCATTATAACAGGCTCCGATTGAATTGAAGGGAGGGTTTTAATTA
Organism: Brachyistius frenatus; assembly: GCF_029030835.1. Lineage (NCBI taxonomy): Eukaryota > Metazoa > Chordata > Actinopteri > Embiotocidae > Brachyistius > Brachyistius frenatus. Next base: position 1,816,507 of record NW_027210604.1, read on the forward strand.
AACGAAGGAAAATTCAGACTGGACAGAGGCCGTGCAACGTTTTGTTCTGTTTGGGTAGTTTTTGGTTGCCTTTGCATTTAAGAATACATTTGCGTACTGCGTGATCTGCTGTATTGATTTATTCTTTCATTTATTATCAGGGAAGAGGGACAAGAAATACCAGACTGATAAAAGTAAAACTGTGAAATTATCATTGTGTTTGACCCCATTTGGCGCCGGTGATTCATCCTGTACTTTACTTATCGGGGTTTGAGTTTCAGGCTGGAAACCCTCGGAACAACAGTGAGCTGTGGCGCAATTTTTCAGTGGCCACATTAAAAATGATTGGTTCTCCAGTGACCCAAATATAATTTTTCACTCCACATTGTATAGTTGAACTTTTCGGTACCGGTTACTTTTTCTGGATTTTGCTTTCCACTGCTGTTCCACTGCTTAATGTTGCTGGTCGTCATGGCAACACCACATAAAAAATACGGTGACGTCATTTTCAACGTGACTCACATACTCGCTGCATCCTTTCATCAGCAACCAAGCAGAGAAACGTCTGCACGTCCTTCGCGGACCACTGTGCGTTTGTGCAGCTTGTTATTAATCGAGTAGTCCAGTGAATAAACACAATTGCAGCCACTTTAGTGGCTTGTCTGGCAGGTTTGTGCAGGACGTCAGGTGTTGCGCAATGATGCAGTAACATCCAGTGATGATTCCTTCTGACCAGTCAATGGTCTGCAGAATTGTGCCCAGTGAGCTGCTCTTGTTTGGGTCAATGAGGAGCCATTCAGTCAAAACTGATCATAACCCAGTTCTCATTTCTTATTTGCAGACTGGAAGTCAAAAAAAAAAAAAAGAAGTTTACTCCTTTGTTGTCTCTTTGCAGAACTACTTTTTAATTCATAAATAATGAATACACAGCTGGTTCCCATCAGGATTAGACCTACATCTTGCGACATCTGAGGCATGTTTCTTTGTAACTGTATTGTATTTCCCATCACATGAAATCTAATATTGTAATGATTTATCATGCAAAACACAGAGGACATCAGCCGCGAGCCTCCAGAAGCGCAGAAAGGATCAGTTTGATCTCAGATGCATCCTGCAGCCGCCTGCTCTCAGCTGGCAGCTGCGGTGATAGATGGTCTGGTAGCCAAGGATGATGTTATCGCTATGCCGTGACACTGAACACACAAACAGTTGTCTTTCTCCATGGTAACAGAGGGTTATTTTGACATTTTACTGCCAAAGAAAGGACAGTGTAATCGGTGACAATATTTACATGGTTCAAATTTGACTTCTCAAATGAGCCACCTTACAAGAAAATGTCATCATTAGTTTGTCACTCTGCTGTTTGCTAACAATCGAGGCTCTAAGGTTAATTATTCTGCACATCATTAAAGTTCTAAGTTAAATAAACATACTTGTCATTTCTTTTTTTGTAATTTTATTGGTGGGAGACGGCTGTGAGAAATCTTCAGTATTTTGGCTTTAGGAACGCCCTAAAACAGAAAAGGTTAATGTACAGTACACAGCTGTGTTTCCAAAAAGGTTGAGACGCTGCAGTGTAAAATGTAAATACAAACAGAATTTGATGATTTGCATATCACGTAAACCCATTTTTAATTGGAAATAGACCAAAGACAACATACCCAGACTCTTCTACTAGAGAGCCATGCAGTTGAAATGTGAGCAGAATGCAGTTTGGCATTGTTTTGCTGAAATAAGCAAGACCTTCCCTGAAAGAGACGTTGCCTGGATGGCAGCAGATGTTGCTCCAAAATCTGAATATGTCGTGCAGCATTAATGGCGCCTTCCCAGATGTGCAAGCTACCTACGCCATGTGCACTAATGCATATCCCCATTCCATTCCAGATGCTGGCTTTTTAACTGTGCGCTGATAACAAGCTGGGTGGTCCCTCTCCGCTTTAGCCCGGAGATTTCGAAAAATAATTTTAATTTTGATTTTCATAAAATAATCAAAAACATATTTCAGTGTCAACATTTGATATGTTGTTATTGGTCTATTTTCAATTAAATATGGGTTTACATGATTTGTTAATCATCGCATATATTTACATTTACATTATATTACAGCGCCCCAACTTTTTTGGAAGAGGGATTGTCAAAAACACACTATACTCATTTAGAAATAAGCCATTTTGCATTTAAGTTGAGTTCTCTCTCTTTTCTCTTTTCATTTGTGATGGGAGGATTTTAATCGGCTGTCGGCGCTGCGGGCTTCTCGTCCCCCCTCTTGTTAAATGTGTCCAGTGGCTCGTTTTGCTCTGTTCTGCCCAGACTCTCCTCCAGCTCACTTTGACCTGCTGTAATGAGATGGAGCAGAGCTAAATATATTTCACGATAATGTGCAATCTCACTGTCCTGTTGTGAGACTAAAGCCTGAGGCCCCCTCCCGGGCCCCGTCCAGACCCCGGACCCTCATCAGCTCTATATCAAATCCAGCATTCACCTTCATCCTCCTAGTTGTTCCATCCTCTTTGGGGTTTAACTACCGGAGTTATTAAGGAGAAATGACTGCAAAGACAAAAAGACAGAGCAGAAGAGGCCGCATAGAAACAAACGAAGAGGGGAAGGTGGACGGAGGAAATGAAGAAGAAATAGAGGATTGACAGCAGATGGCTGTATACGGCAACAAAGAAAAATGAAAGAGCCAAAAACACAGATCCACAAAATTCAAGATTCAAGTACATTTTTTTTAATGACTTTTGAGCAAGGAAGAACTGTCGGGAAAGATGTAATGTGTTTATGTAATGTGGCCGGTAAAGGGAAGGAGATGTACTGCAGGCAGATGGATGGCACCAATTTCCCTGGACTGGACCACCATGAGCTCGTTGCAGGGGGCCTCTTACTTCAGGCGAGGAGTTTGACATTTTGCTTTTAAATCTGCCTTCTAGCTAATAGCAGTCATTGCATATAAAGAAGGGCTGCAAACAACAGAAAAAAAAAGTGTTTCACAGGTAGCTAAATTGATTCAATTGCTCTTATTCCCCCGCTGCGTCAAACGGGTTTCTGTTGAGGAAAGATACCATTAATGAAAAGAAAATAAGTTCCATAAGTGACTCAGTGAAGTTTAAAGTTATTTCTGCCTGCTGGTTACATAATATGTGGTTATATACTGGCTAACTACATTCATCTGAGGATATATATTTATGCACACCTACGCGCCGGGGTCCAGAGGACTGAGACCACAATGGAAATCGGTCGTATTTTCATGTCAACCAAAAAAAAAAAAAGAAACCTGAAGGTTTGAGGATTTAAAAACAAGTTCTGACGTGATTGAAAAAAAAGAAGTCTTTTCTGCACTATGTCAGGGTCATCAATCAAACAAGAGAAGTACAAGTGAATGAGCCCAGATGTCCTATGAGATAAGAATGGCTTCACGCTGTGATGGGATTCTGTTCCCCCGCCGCAGTTTATCGTTCAAACTGATGAACATATTTATTACAGAATTACAAATTTGCTGAACATAATTTACCATTTAGCCGACATTCCTGTTAATTACGGATTCACATGCTGCCTGGCATTTGCAGTTTGCTCGCAGTCTTTCATCTTGTTAGACGATTAAGTTTGGATGATGTTTGAATTGCTGTGACACATTGTAAATGTGCAGACACAATCTTAATTAAAAGGGCCTGTTTTGTTCCCCGGGAGAGAAATCCAGCTTTCAGGAAGTGTGACACGTCCTGATGTATAGCACAAATTCGATATAAATCATACGAGGTTTCAAAACCACAACCAGTAACTTTTTGTTCTGGAACTTTTGTATGAACAGATATCGAAACTGTTACTTTAGAGTTGAGTCATTTTTTCCTTTTTTTGGAGCCACGAACACATCATGAAGTTACCGTGAGCTGAAATGACAGCTAAAGTTTACTTATACTTTATGGTTCATGTGTGCTTAATTTGTGTGATATTTGACATTTTGAAGCCTTTCAGATTGAGACTTTTATTTATTTATTTTTTTTTAAAGTATTGCCGTATCTCTCTGCCATTCAAAATGCAGAGTCTGACAGCGGCTGACCCAACCGAGATGTTTCAGCTGTTGACATTTTTTACAGAATATTCACTTCTTCATGTTCAAATCCTGAACCAAACATTTAGCCTCCTTGTTTGGTTCATGTTGTGTAGAAAACCTCACGCAAAGCCAAGAAAGTACGTCATTAATTACTTGTGTAGTGATTTTACACTTTTGTTGGTAGCTCGGCAAAGAGGCTGGCAAATTATTAATGTTTTCCAAACGCAATATTTACATGCAAACATTGTGAGTGAGTGAGTTACTGTATGTGCAGCATCATGTTTCTCGGTGGTTCTCAACTGGTCAGTCAAACTTTTATTGTGAAGTATACCATTTCTAATGCTGCGCTTTTATTTTGACTGACATACATTTCCCATGATGCACGTTTCAGTAGCTGTTTCATTCAAACAAACATGGTTAGGATTAAGTAGGTCTGCCTTTTTATTTCACATTTCAGTCTTGACTTTAAAGTTGTTTGAAAAGCACATATTTCTGCAGTGCAAGTTTTAGCCCTAGTTGCACTTTTGTTTCCACTTTTTTTTTTGTTTATTTCCTGTTTTTAGTGACAGACATTATGAATTACTCCATTTTTTTGTGAAATAGTTGGCACAATTTAACAACCAAGAGGAAACGTGGGTCCTGAGGCTCAACTATTTGAGAGACACTGATTTATCTTCTGGCTAGTTATATTATTAACTAGTAACTTGCCTGCCTCCAAAAACCAGCTGGCCTTTGTATTATTCCGTCGTTTTCGCTGTGAAAAGGCATCGGAAAGAGTTTGGTTGTTTTTGTGACGTTCCTTCTTCTTACTTTACACGTGTAGCAGAAGAGGGTGTCAAACTCCGACTTCTGTTTGCATCATCCAGCATAAAAGTTGAAAAGCTTAAAAGCCACCGCTGTAAAAAGAAATATGTCACTTTCCGTTCATCTCTGGCATGAGTTTTACTGGTATTATCCGCCAGCAGTATGTAAACGGGTCGTTCAAAAGCGTAATATCCAGCACAGTCAAAAATAAATCTGTAATAATGCAATAGTACAATACGTGTTGGGAGCACTCTAAGAGTTTGTAGTAAACACTTTGCCTTTGGGCAGATATATGTGTACACACTGTTCGTGTGTGTGTGTGTGTGTGTGTGTGTGTGTGTGTGTGTGTGTGTGTGTGTGTGTGTGTGTGTGTGTGTGTGTGTGTGTGTGTGTGTGTGTGTGTGTGTGTTAGGCGGGAGGGTTGACAGCTCCTGTGAAGAGGCTTTTAAGGTGGCGGGTAGTTGTGGTCTTAATGGCCCGGTACGGTCTCCCAGAGGAAAGTTTTTGGAACAGATGGTTGGTTGGGTTATAGACCTAATAGAAAAATACATCAGGGGCTCCCCAGCGGTTTAAACTGCTGCCGTCACCTCCTCCAGCAGCTCGGCAGTCACATCACCTGACTGACAGTCTGGAGAGAGAGAAACTCCAATTTTCTGTTCGGTGGTCTCCAAAATAAAATCCAGCGAAATGTGGATGACTGTAGTACAGTTTAAACGATACAGTATGAATGTTTTATGTTAATGTAATTAGTTTAATCTCTGCTGAGTGTGGGCAGTCATTCCATATTAGCTTTAATTAACAGGAAACTGTATAATGATATGAACGCATAATGTAGTTAGTTATTTATGTGGTTCTACAAAATCCTGTCAGAATGAATTCATTAATACCATTTGGTTTCAGAGTGTTGCAGAGAAAATCGACTTTAAAATTGCATCGATTTTAATCGTCACTACACTCTACATGTAGCGCTGTGTCCCATCTCCACCGCCGATACTCTGAAATGAAATACTCCCAAAGTCCCGTTCGCTTCATAACGTGGTGTACGTCACGGTAGACAGCAGAACTTACTCTTTCTGACGGTACCCGTTGTTCCTCCGTGGTACGACAAACGGTTTTCGCAAATCCATCTTTGAAATCACAGCATTGTCATTGTCTCATCCCAATTTGTATTAAAAAAAAAAGTAATAGTATCATAGTTGTGGGTCTACACTATAAGCTGAGTTATTAACACATATCGCAGAGGCGTGTGCCGTGAGTGTGAGTCCCTGGTTTGATCCCCCTGGACACCCGGAGTCAGCCATGACGTTTAGTTTCTGTCGAAAAGCACGTATCTTTTTCTAATTTATTACAAATGTAATGTTTGTCCCACAAACATGGTTCAGATATTGCCAGATTATAGACAATCTCCTCTACACAAATATAAAACCGTATCTCCATTGATAATATGTTATGGTGCGATACATATAAAGACATGATGACAAGATAAGATGATTTTTTTTTTTTTTCCCCTTAATATAGGGGCTAATATACACAATCTTTAAGTATTATCAAATCAAATGATAAAAGATCCGGATAGCCTAGACTGTCCTGAAAAAAAACAAGATATAGCATGAATGGTTAGCTCCTGTAATAAAGTAATAAAGTTATGAGCTTGAAAGTGAAGGTAGTAAAATTACAGTGAAAACAGCCTGGGGTTAACATTGGAAGGAAATTCGATTATTTTATTTTGTTTGTCGACGTGTTTGCTGCAGGGGTTGCGTTTACTACGAAACATGTAATTTACTCAAAACGTTTCGTACAACTGTGAGAAACGATAAAAGAGGTGACTCCGTAGATACCCCGTCTGTTCCTGATACGTGTTCACCGGGCCGTTTTCTGATCACGTGATTCTCCAGTTTTTGCTGTCATTTTTCAGAGCCATCCCCAAATCACCCCTATGTGGCCTCAGGGGGACAGTAGTCGCATGGATCAATGTCAAATAAACCTGCAAACATTATCACGGGCACACCCTTCCCCTTTTTTTTTTTTTTTTTTTAAATTTCAACTTCCATTTCTGTTGCAAGACATTGTGAGCAATAAATTACTCCATCTTTAACTCCACCCGTCTGACCTGTACAGCTATAATGCACTGTTGCATCCCCCCCCCCCTTCTGTATCGGCACATCACAGTGGTATCATCCTCAGCAGTAGCTCACTGTACGTATAAATACTGTGCATACAAAGTTTTCCTCCTGGCTCTGTAATATATCTGCAAGTCTTTATAATACCCTGTTTTTACCCATAATTCCTTTGGTCCCGGATAAACAAAATAACTTCTCGTTGGCAGATGCCAGGAAATTGGAGTCTGAATGCTATTTCAAAGGGTTTATAAAGACTGTTAATCTTTCTTCTCCCGTTTTTCTTTGATTTACTCTCCTGACTCGGGGCGTTTTTCTGTACATTTCTCTCTCCGCCCCCATTTTTTTTTTTTTCCCCCACCCCTTCTCTCGTCCTCCTCAGCCCAGTTTTCCACTCTTTCGCTCGCCGATGCCGCTGTTCCTTATCGGTAACATTCGCCCGCCAACATGAAATACCATTAAGTGGATGTTCACGAGGCCCGCCAAACACCGCTGATTTATCCCGCCGCATGCTTCATAAGCTTGTGATTGATTTTTAGCTGCGGACGACAGAAACACAGAAAGGAGAAGGTTAAAAAAAAAAAACGAGGGAAGGGAAAGAAAGGACGATGACGGAAGAAATTAACGCAAGTTGTGAGGAAGGGAAGGGAGAGAGAAACAATCGAAGGAGGCAGGGAGAGAGGAAGAAAGGGAACACGGAGGGCATTCTTGGAACGATGAGATGAAGAGAGGAGTCGGCAGGAATGAGGAGTGCATGCAGAGTCAGTGTGAGGAATAAGGGAGTCATTGTGATGACAGAGGAGGGACAGGGTGAAGGGGAGAGGAAGAGAGGAAGGGCAAAACAGAGGACACGTGAAGAAGAAGAAAGAGTAGCAGAAGGAGAAAGGACGGAAAGGAGACGAGAAACGGAGGAACGTGCGACTCGCAAGGAGGTCACATTTTTAGAAATCTCCTGATGACATCATTTCAGAGGAGGAGGCGTAGTATTCGCGGGCCGGAGGGAGTCGAAATAAAACCCCGGGATGGGTTTCATCGATCCCTCGCGCGGTCTGCTGGTACATGTTTACGAGGCAAATAGAAAGCGGGGAAGGCGACGAGAGAGGAAGGCTGGAGAAAGCGGCGGCAGCGTGTGTGTGTGTGTGTGTGTGTGTGTGTGTGTGTGTGTGTGTGTGTGTGTGTGTGTGTGTGTGTGTGTGCGTGCGTGCGCGCGCGTGCGTGAAATGCAGGTGGGCCGCATCGATCCGAGTCTTGCGGGCGCCGCATCGACAGAGCGGCAGATGAGGACTGATTACGCCGCGGTCAAAGAAGCGCATGAAAAGAAACGGCGGTGACGGGCGGACGCGTTCCCTCCTCCCCCTCCGTGGCCATTGAAAGCAACATCACAGATGCGGCCGTCTGTCTAACGCGTGACCTGCGGGGGACGACGACCCCTAACGTCTGGAAAGACCGGACGAGGAAGGTTTCTAATTTCCCGTCAGTCCCGATGGCGCGGCCCAGTTCAAACGAGTCCCCCATTCAAAAAGCGTAATACTACGTAAATGAAATATTGTGCACAAGTCAGTAAGCTGTGATTACCGAATGTCCCTCCTGGTCAGGCTTCTGCCGATCCTTCTGAAAATGAGATATTAGGCCTCAGAGAGAGGAATGTTTGAGGGTGTGACTGGTTTGATTGACATACCTTGGATGCAGTGAGGTTGTGTCGGGTTCTCGGCCGGATCCACCCCTCGCTTCTCGCCAGTTCGTTCAAATGTCGTCACTTCTGACTCCAAAAATCAAGATTGGTGACGGCCAAAACGCCGACTGGGAGAAACCTTTTCTTTATGGATCAGGTACTCGCGCAAAAAGAAGTTGAAACTTGAAGCGGACTGCCTCAGACTGTTATCACACCATATTGTGAAATGCCGTTGCACCATATAGAATGAAGTTCCTTTAAACCATGCAAAATCAACCTCTGGAGAAGCGTCCACACAATGTCATAGAAATCCCATCGTTCACTCATTGCTACGGTCTTGAATATCTGCATTCTACTTCACTGGCGGCGTCTGTCGCCATGAAAGCAGCAGGACAGATTAAAAAAAAAAAAAAAAGGACATTTAAATCAGCTGAAGCGGTCTTTGTTCTTCATGAAACAGTCTCATCAAAGCAGCCATTTTAATATACATGTTATTTGCAAGATGTGCTGAGGGCACGTGACTGAACCGAAATGACCTTAAAACGCGCACACACAGACACACACGTACACACACACACACACACACACACACACACACACACACACACACACACGCACACGCACGTACACACTGCCATGCTAATAAGCCCGGCCCGCCGCTCCTCAGGTCGACGTCCCTGGCAGGCCTATTTGCAGAGGAATATCAAACGTCCTGCACGCCATCATTCTTTCCAATTACAGGCTCAGGACTTCATTACTGCCGCCCCGCAGGCAGCAGCCTTTAAACACTCACAGACGGACAGACAGGCGGACATGAAAGTTCAGCCTCTTAACTATCTTTTACAATCTCTATCAAGCGATTGAATGACGTTATCCACTGGGCGCACGGCGACGTCCATCTGCCGGTCTCACTCCAGTCCTCTCCGCCTCCCCGCCGCTCCGTCCTCACATCATGATGTCATGTTACTTTCTACTTGGCTGCACGTCAGTTTTTAACTTTTTTTTTTATTTGTCCTGAGAGAGTAAGTGAGAGACTTTTATTAGCCTTTTTGTGACATTGCTGTCATTAAGAGCCGAAAGTGATGGTAAGTGCAGGAGAACACACGCATTACATTGCGGTGCATTTTTTTTTTTTTTTAGATGACTGCAGTGGGAAACTTTTGCATTTAAAACTAGTTAATAGCTCAGTTATGCTCATTTCCACCAATATTCGATGTCCGTTTTGATCCAAATGTTATGTTTTCTCCTCTAAGATGTTTTTCAAAGTACAACAACGCGCTCTCGTAGCGACGGCGACAGCAACAGGGACGAAGGAAATGGCGAGAAAACACCATTTTAGGCGCGAATAGTCCGACTCTGTCCATCCACGGCGGACCGTAAAACACACAATCCCTTTCAACGTAAAAAAAAAAAACGCACGGGTTGAGTTGAAGCTGTCAGTGTGTCCGCCTCAACGTGCGACACGCGCGTATCGGAAATGAAAAAGTAACTCGGTGCAGCTCTTCGATTTGAAGTTCATTTGAAAAGGTGCCAGCTGTCTGGCGTGTGGGAGAAAAATCTAAATCAGGACACGTTCATGTCGCGTGAAGAACCTCATCGAGCTCTCGCCCCACTCCGAACTGTCTTCCTCGTGTGTTCCTGAGAGGAGTTGAAGAGCGGAGGTGGCGGTGGGCGAAGAGATGATCGGGTGATCTCCTCATGGAGTCACTTTAATCATCTTTGTCCCTGGGTGCAGACTGACTATCACTGCCCAGCTCATATTTCTTAGCTGTGGTAATAATGATGATGATGTGAGTGTGAGTGTGTGTGTGTGTGTGTGTGCGTGTGTGTGTGCGTGTGTGTGTGTGTGTGTGTGTGTGTGTGTGTGTGTGTGTCGTGTGTGTGTGCGTGTGTGTGTGTGCGTGTGTGTGTGTGTGTGTGTGTCGGACTTGGCAGAACTCCATCGTCCCTCCTCCTAAGAATACACGATGAGATCATCTCCATCATCTCCAAACATTTTTAATGTCTAAAACGTACATTTTGCTTCAGATTTGTGTGATTCTTCCGTCAAAAGTGCAGTAAACGAGACATTTTGATTTGTCAGTCACAAGTGGAACCAGAAACATCAGTCGTGGCCGCGTTCGTGTCCGTGTCCCACCTGCAGGACCCCGGTGTAGCGCTCGCTGGCAAATCTAAACGAAAGAAACGCACCATTAGCTGTTGGAGTTTCTCCTGCGCGGTCATTATTATTATTATATTATTAGTTACACCTGTTGTAATCACTAATCTCATTTTGCTCCGGTGCTTTTACTCGTTTAAAACTTGCTGTCCTTATTATTTACACCCGTGCTACCATTTGTTTTTCAAAGACCCGTTTTGATTGGCCGTTGATCGGTTATGTTGAAGTGCCGGTGGTTTTAGACGGTAGCCTTAATTTGAATCAGCTTAAGAAGAAAGTTGTTGTTGATCTGTTTCACAGATTTTTACGAACTAATTTCTACTTCGCAATTCATTAGCGCGGGACGTCTTCGTCTGTCGTCTTTGGAGGTTCAGCATGTCGGGCTTAGGAGCCGACCGGAAGCAAACCACTGGTGAACATGCTTCCCAGTGGTGGCAAACTTCTCATCGTTGTTTTAATTTGTGTAACAATCACCTGAAACGTAGAATTACCTTAGATGGAGCCCTTCATATCGGAGGGGGGCGGGTCCTCACCTTCATAGCCGCATCTCAACCCGAGTTTTATCTCACATCTGCAGCATTTTCTCTGAAAGGTTTGCCCCTAATGATGTATTTATCCATGGAGAAAAAAAAAAATGCTCTGTAATCTACCGAACCCGCGAGCAGCGCTTCCAAAAAAAAAACACTGTACGTGCACAGATGTTTTTGTGTTACGCCTCGTGGGACGACAGCTCGTCACTCGGCGCACGCTGGGACGGGTGATGGGGACGGCGCCGCGTCGGCGGCGCCACGCCGGCATTGTTGTAATGTGTCTTTGCGATCACTGTCGAGTTCGCCTGTCACTCCGGCGGCAGTGTCTCCGCGCTGTGTCAGCATATTGAAGCAGAAAAAAAACAAAAAGCAGGAGTTGGGGAGCGATATGACCCGAGTGAAATGATTTATATTCACCTGCAGTGTGGAAAGAAATCGTCGGTGGCTTGTCACGTCGCTCCTTACAGACTGTAATCCGCCAGCAGCATACCGTATGCGACGAGTTGAACTGGAGTTGTGTGAGAGGGATCCATCTGTCACCAGGCTGCCATAGTTAGCTTCACTTTCTCCTTTAGATGTTTTTTTTTTTGTCTGACGTGCTTTCTCATATTTTCTTTGTTTTTTTTGTTGTTTTTTTGTTGTTGTTTTTTTACCTCCATTTCTCCGTCTCCTCTTGTTGTTTTGCTCCCTCTTTTTTCAGTCCTCCCTTTGATCTTATTTCTCTCTTTACTTTCTCTAATCTGCTGGCCGCATACACTTATTCGACAGCCGAAACTTAAGTGTCGAGGTGGAGAATCGCGCCCTTTATAAAAGCTGATTTTCTTATCCTATTCAAAGGAGAAAGGGCAAAGCGTCTCAGCAGGGAGCGCTTGCTATTCATTAGAAAGGGGCTGCTGGCTACACCTCCCGTCTGACTGCAATACTGAAAGCAGGAATATTATATAGCGAAAATGAGAGCAAGCAAATGATGGACAGAGAGAGCAAGATAACAAATCAAACTTTGATTTTATAGAAGTTCGTTTGGGTTTTTACAGTTGGGTCTTCACGGGTTTATTTTTTTATTTGATTTGGGTTTTTTTTTGTTGCCGTCGTTTTGGTCCATCTGTCTGTCCCGCACATCTGAACAGACACACATGGTTTCCTGAGGATAAATTCTAATGACGGATGGACGATCCAGTGATCGCGTTTCTGTATGGCTGAAGGCTGAAAGAAAAATGCCCAGTTACAAATACGATACAGATGCAAATAATATGATACAAATACAAATGTAAAAAAAATACCAACTGGGGTCTTTGGTTGCTTCTTTTTTTTTTTATATTTCTGTGATTATGTGCCACATCTTTCATCTGTTATATACAATGAGAAATGAAATTTTGCATTGTAAAAAATGTTTTCTCTCAGGAATTCTGACTTCAAACAAGACACTCATAGAATCTGAGGTTACAGTAAGTAACCAACGGTATATTTTGTTGTTATTTTTGACAACTTCGCCTGGGCAGGCATCATGCTCTCTAATTGGCAATTTTTCATGTCTGAGAATCACGTTCTGCTCTATTTACATCCTTCTCTCAGTTATGTTATCAGCGTCACTCTGGAAAATGTCGGCAATCACCGGTTGCAGCTGAGGTGGTCGAGACAGATTGAGGGAAATTGGGTGCACCGTGATAGTAAATTACAACGCTTCATCCCCAAATCGCGACGGAACCCCTCCGAACACCGAACAGCGTGAGAGTGGAAATTTTCTCTTGACAGGATGAGAGTGGGTTTCATGCAATTCGGCGTCCAGTGAGCGGTCATAATTTCATGGTCACAGAAACCTGAACAGCGGCACAGATTAGCTGAGTTTCCCACCAGCGGTATTGTAGCGCGCGTGTCGACCTCCTTTGAAAGTCTCCGGGTCCCACGAGGCTGGAATCCCGCTAATCAGTCATCGCTTACATCGGCGGATTAGATGGGATTGAATTTAGAAACGCACGTCACTGGTGGTTAATTACATGAAGCGGGGCTTTGTTTACCAGTGATTACTTTAATTATTATACCCATGCCTTCCCACAGTGTACATACAGTAAATTAGTTAGTGGGTTACAGACAGTTGCGTGACTGCAAATGATAATCCGGCTGCCGTGTGCAGGGAAGAACGTGACATTAATATTCATGACTCGTCAAGCCAGAGTATGTGTGTAGCTGTGTGTGTATGACAGCATCCATTTAAATCCAGCGCAGCATTATAGTGTGCACATTACCATAAAGCTAACACGGCCTAAATTCAAACCGAGCATCGTAGCGTTTCCTACTTTTGTCATCATCAAATCGACAGCTGCTCTTTATATTCTCTCCAGCAGGAGATGCAACAGGCCTTTTGAAATGGATGCAGGACACATCTTCAACTTATTTTTCTTTTAGAAACCTAGAACGGGCGGTTTCTAGAATTCGTAACTCCCACTACGCCATTGTACTAACAAAAAGATGGGATTATAATATCGTATTTTATGTGATGGATTACTACGTCTGTGTGGTATTTTACCTCTTTGACTTCTACCGTACCAAAGAAGAGTTTTGGAGATAAAACTCCTACGATAGGGATCGTCGTCCTCGGAATTAGGCCAAAGTGAAGGTACGACGGGACAGGTGCTCCCGTGGGGTCTAGACTCTGGTGCTGGGGAGGTAGAGCCCATTGTTCTTAAAGTTCAAAAAATAAAAAAAACAAATAAAAAAACAAACATTAAAATGTATTTTTTTATTTGCAGCATGCTTATTATCATATAAGGGGATTACAGATGACTGTTGGGCAGTATTGTAGTAATAAAAAAATTAAAAAATGATATCCAATTTTTGACAAAAGCAATATCAAGCACCACCTCTGTGAAATCCTGGACAGACTAAATCGTGGGCTGTCATGATTCAATAAAACATGACAAGTAACGAGTGTGACTCCTCTCTGCCTTCCCACCAACAAAACAGCCCGGGCCAAACCACGGCCATTCCTTGGCATTCAACTCGTGATGTGTTGTGTCCCTTATTATTACTCGGGGTTAGCATTAGTCCAAAATTGTACCGGCGATTGAAAAATAATATGAAAGGTTATGCGGTAATCACTCGATATAAATATATATATATATATAACGTTGGTGAGCTAAATATTCATGTAAAAAAATGATATATTCAAAATGTGTACATTTGAGTGTGCATTGTGCACAGAAAAATGCATGATGATAAATACAGGATTTTGGTTTTGGGTTTTTGTTGCTCATGCACAGTCCATCGACCGCCACCGATCATTGAAATTATTCCTAGAGGGAGTTTCTTCGGTGGCTCGTGTGTCTCGCAGTGTATTGCATCACCTCGGAGACACTTCAAGGCACAACCGATGATGTCCGCCCCCCCCCCCCCCCGGTGTGACTACCATCTTCATAAACACCTCTACACACACACACACACACACACAAACACACACGGACGCACAGCTGCTCACGCAGACCCATTCGTCTTTAATGGCGTCGTTTATTTCCCCATCCTCCACCCCCCCACCACCACCACCACCACCACGGGTCCATGAAACATGTCTGGGCCGTGACGGATCGCTGCTATCTGCTCAGTATTCATGTGGAGATGGTGATCAGAAAATCAGATAAATCAAGTTTTATTCACAGGGGTTGCACGTGAATGGAGTCGGCACACTCTTCCGGCGGAAAGATGTTACACGCGCAGAATACAAATAAAGACAGCAGGTCAAAAATATGAAAACGCACGCCGTGTCACAAGGTCAATGATCTGTGGCGTTTAATGTGAGTCTTTAAGCACTCCATCGTTGTCTGACATGCAACTGACCGATACTTTGATACTTAGGAGTCACTCAAATCTGATAAAAGTATGACAGCTGATTATAAATTTATACAAACGCAAATATTATCATTTAATCTTTAGTCAAATTTGTTAAATGTTTTGACCAAGATTTTGAAGTTAAACCATAAACTGAATACTATAACTATTAAAAGAAAAAGAAAAACAACTATTCTCTAGACACTATTAATTGTGAATACATCGCTGTTTGAACTTTCTATATGGGAGATAAAAACAGTTAGAATAAAATAAAATGACGCTGGGTTTTTTTCTTATCCTTTAAACGAGTGAGTTAAGGCAGAGTGACAGCCAAGAGCAAAGCAAAGAGCTTTTTTTGTGTGTGTGTTCTTTTTGTTCCAAATGAAAGCTGGGATTTCTAATGTGAGCCTTCTGTTTCATCTTCACTCACTTCGCTGCTGGAGAGAGGGAGTGACATCCTCCTCTCTGTACTCCGTCTCTAACTGACTGAGCAGTAGCTATTTAAATGTCACCGCTGCTTTCACGAGTTACGGGATAGCGATTTCTTTTTTCTTTTCTTTTCTTTTTTTTTTCTTTGTAACCCTTTGGTTTTGTTTCACTTCTCAAAAAAAAAAAAAAAAAAAAAACTGGGATTTTTGCTTGAAATTCAAATGGAAACATACGACAATTCTATGGATTGCAACGCTGTGAAGTATTTCGCTTCAAATGTCAAATATCCAAGCAAAATTTCACAAAGTTTTCAATTCATCTGGGTTAAAAAAACAACAACAACAACAACAACAGAAGGAGAAGTGTCTCCACCTGTAGCGGTGATTAAGAGCAGGTGTTATATATCCCACATGGGCGAGCTGGAGCACCACTTTGCATATAGATATTTTATTTCCCTGACTTTTTTGATAAGTGGGTCTGTGTTATGAAGAGCTCGCCGAAGGAACGGGACTGTAAATATCTCCAGACATCAGGGGGAACTCAGCCTGTTTAATTGAAAAATACACCAAACATGTCAAAGCCGTCCTGCCATTAATTTTTAGTCGCGCTTTCGGTGGCGTAAACAAACTACTTCTGCTCTTTCTGGTGGCGTGCCCAGAGTTTCGTGGCATATATTACATCTTTCACATGTGTTACTTTTGTCGTGCATGTATATAGTCTATATATTCTATCTCTATATGTCATCTACACAAGCCGTTGTTATGTGCTTTACCTGTTGAGCTTCCTCTTTAAATCTACCGGGGAAATTTGCGAAAATACGTTAGCCAACCAGTTTTCTGGTCTGAATGGGCAGTTCGGGGTTTTTTTGGTTTCAGAAAAACACTTTCAGCTGACACTGAAGTTGTTTTAGCAGTTGATAATTGATCCTTTTTTTATTTCACCTCTGGTCATGGCCGCAGAAAGGTACACGGTTCCCATTCTCAGCTACAAACATCAGTTGTTATTCCAACAGCCTGAAAACAGGTTATTGTAACTGGACTTTGAGAACTACAACTATGAACTATATTTCCCATGTGTACCCTCTGATGTTTTTATATACTCTTACCCAGATGAAGTATCATGAAATCTTTTTGAGGGTTTCACATATTTGACTTATGCTTCAACCTCGGCTTTGTGTTGTGCTTTCTTTCAAAATAAAAGACAAATACTGTACTGAATGAAAATTTGACATTAACGTTAATATTTTATTTTCTCTATTCATATTATTATATTCTCAGAGTGGCAGGCAAGTTAAAGTCCATTTAACAAGCTTAAAAATGTCAACAAATGATTGCTGAACTAAAACACGAAGCCCAAGACTAACCCGCCATTCAGTCATCAGATGTTAACGACTCTGAAGGCTCGACAATTAAACTCCATCGTCACTGGAAAATATTTTTTCGTTCCTATTCTCTTGTGAACGGGGGAGTTTGACAGTTTCATAATGGAGATGTCAGAGGTTTGACGTGTTGCGGAAGACGGTTCACCTGTGCAAAAACACTTCATCACTCTGAATTGAGTCTAAGTGCCCGACAGTGTCGCGTTTGACAAGGTTGAAACTTTTTCTTCTCCATCTGACTTCCTATTGAAAACATGAACGTGTGTCACAGAGCGAGGGGCCTCTCCTGTTGGTTTGAAAAGCATTTGGCCACGGCCATTGATCTGCACCTGATGCTTGGTTGATTTGATATAACTGAACGCCGCGGCTTCCTTCGAGCTGCTGCTGCATTGGCGCGACAGTCAATAAGAGCCTCGGGGTCGAGGGCCAGCCGTTTATAAGTTTGTGCTCTTTCGACGCTGTAAATGGATTGTAAGTCACTTCCCAGGTAATTTAGGAACTCAGGACTTCAAATCTTAACCTTGATTGAGCTTTTTAAGTATCTAACGAGATGAAAAGACTACCGCCAAACTGGTGGCCTTGTTAAGCGGAAGCGGTTATTACACAACCTGAAATAAAAATGTTTTGAGACACTTTTTTTTTTTTTTTTATTTTATCAATCACAGCTTTTCACCGTTTATTTTCCATGTCAATTTTCCATGGTATCCCTTTTATGTCGGCATTCAGGTCCAACCAGTGTTTAGCATACCGTCTTCATATCGTATCGGTCTTCAATTCAATAACAATCTTTTGCTTGAAACTTTTGCCTCAACCTAATAGGCCACACTTAAAATTCTAATTTTGCACGTTTGTGGCATTTTGTTTGTCCAAAACATCCCTTTACAGAAAAAAGGGCCATCAGTGGGGAGTTTGCGTGTTCTTCCTGTGCCCTGCGTGGCTTCCAATCACCATCCAGACCGGTGATTCCAATTTGCCTGTATGTGTGAATGCGAGCGTAGCGGTACATAGATAATAGATGGATGTATAGTGTCTGTCTTGGAAGAGGAAGGTTTTCAGCTGTATAAGCTTCTTTTTTTTTCTTTTTTTTCCCCTCATCCTCACTGAAAGTCTCAGTATAGAAGGTAGTGAACCATATATGTTGTTGTTCATTAAAGAAATTCACGCTGTTGCTGCTTACTGTGAACTCTTATTATTAAGAGTCATTTCAGTGCCCCGAGGAGGTGATGAATCAAAACAAATAGCCCGGTAAACAGAGCATATTTTTGAGTTCTCATCTTTCCAATTTGACAGTATTGCTTTTTTTTGTTGTTTTTTTCATACGCATGTGAATCCACGTTATCAGTGAGGCGAGACGGGCCGCTGTGCATGCTGACTGGAGCCGTATAGATCAGCGGAGTCTTAGAGATTATGTCCATTGATCGGACAGGAGGGGTTTGTGGTTTCAATTGACGGCGGCCTCCTGTCTGATTTTGTGTTCTTGTGATTTCAGGGGCCGAGGGAGCCGTGTTCAGCAAATCAGTGGAGACGCCGCATGTCAGGGCCGAGCCGTTCAAAGAGCTACGGTGAGTTGTTGTCTTTTTTCTCAGCACATAACTCATGCATGGGAACATAAAAAGATCTCCCGAAGGAGTGCACATAAAGTAGAAACATTTATCTTAAACTTATGCTTCACCAAGAGTATAGTACTCAAATACTGCAGCTTTAAAAAAAATAAAAAAATAATAATCTTAAGCAATAAAGCGCTAACACAGAAATACAAACACACCACAGCCTGCGCAGAGAAAAATGACTCACTTTGATATGCACATAAACATGCAACCGCAATTAAATATGTACCGAATATTTTGGGGGAAATAGTCACGATACAGAGAAGTAACTCAGCAATTTAAGTGATAAGTGATTTTAAGTTCTCCAACATATGTATTTTCTTACCCTCAAATACAACCCGCACAAGGAAAAACTCACATTCACTTTAACGTCATCGGAAATGTGTTTGTTCTGTAGTTAATAACGTGACCGCTGGAGGTCGCTAAAATTTAAAAAAAAAATTAACTGCAGGTCATAATTAAGCGGCTTGCACAAAAGACCTATCGGATGTTTTTTGTGGGGTTTTTTTGGAGGACAGTACTGAAAAGAATATCTCGTTCCAGGTAATTAAATGTGAGAATCTGCGGGTTTATCAGTCTTCAATGCAAATGCATTGAATATGTCTGTATATCTACAAAAAAAAAAATCTATCAAACAAAACACAGCTTAAAGACAACAAATTGGGCTTTAAGAAGTTCAGTATTTTGTTTCCATAGACAGGATTTTAAGGGAAAATAATCAGCTTATTCATCAAAATAGAAAATATTGATTTTCACAGCTTGACATTTGTGGACAATACCAGCCACAAAAATACTGTTTTGTAATTTAGATGAGTAAAAACGGGAGAAAGGAGACAGATTATTATTATTATTATTACCAGACTATGTTTGGCTTTTTGTAATGTGCATCTCAAAGCGTCCATATTCAGAAGCCCAAAATATGAGAAGAATGGAAATTTACAATAATGACCACTGAATGTCATTTATCACTGCTGATTGACCATTGACCTGACTTAAACAGGGAAAAAAAAACACTTCACTGACAGCAATAAGGATTATTGTAGAAAAATTAAAAGATGTCGTTTATTATAAAGTGACAAGACTGACTGTTATTTTTACATTCATGTTACCACTCTGTTTCCCTCCTTCTGTGTATGTTTTCCTGACTTTTATTTGCTCCCAGAATGCTTAGTCAACTGCACCATATGATACACTGCCAGTTAAATTTCTATTTATTTGGCCATTTGACTTTTTATTTCATCTGTTTGTCACAATAATGGAGCCAAAATTATTCACACACTTAAACATACACTTGAGATTTCTGCCAATTTTTTTTTATTTTATGGTGCGTGGCTAATTGATAAACCACGTATGTTTTACTAATGGTATTTGAATCATTAATATGCATTTATTGGCCTTTTTTTTCCAAGTGTAAGTTTGCCCAAAGAAAAGTCTATAGTGCATCCAGAAATTATGCAATTTATTTTCTTTTACTACACTTGCAGTAGTTTCATCCCTGAAGTCACAAAACATCCATAAAAGCCACTTTTTAACTGACTGGAGAGACAGAAAGGTGGAAACTGCAAAGAGACCGAATTTAAAAGTAAAAAATCTATATGAAGTGGTGGAAAGAGTACTTTTCCATGGGTGGTTAGCACTCCTGTCCAATAATCTCTGTCTGCAGGAGCCAGAATCAGAACTGTTTTGGGCAATCTCAGAGATCAATAAGTCCATCTTTGGCAAAAGAAGCCTTGTTCCTCTCCGTCTTCCTTCTTTACCTTCATCAGCTCCTCTCCATTTCTAACTCAACACTTGCACATTCATCAAAACAAAACATCAGTGCAACATATCCTGCTGTCGGGAGAAATGAACGGGAGAGGGAGAAAGCAGAGAAACATTTGGCTGAAAGACACCAAAAGAGAGTCTTTATTCAAACAACAGAATAGAAACTTTAAAATGCAATAAAAACAAATCTTAAGATTAACATTTAACATTAACTGTAGTCTTCTCTTTACATTTGTGCTATTTCTAAGTTTTGCACGCAGATCAAAGCTCGTGTATAAATTAAAGTTCCTCTTCCGGCAT
This sequence comes from Brachyistius frenatus, assembly GCF_029030835.1. Classification (NCBI taxonomy): domain Eukaryota; kingdom Metazoa; phylum Chordata; class Actinopteri; family Embiotocidae; genus Brachyistius; species Brachyistius frenatus. The sequence goes on from NW_027210604.1 coordinate 1,837,112, forward strand.
TGATTTAACCGCTAAGAACTGATTTGAGAATATGCAAAAAGGTTCCCGGCTAAATCTCCACCCACTCCTCCATCACTCGCCTGCAGCTCTATGTTGCTCCAAGATGACAGGATTGGTTCCTTAGGAGTGTTACGTATGAAAAACTGTCCGAGATGCTCAGATGTAGTGATGACTCCTTATTTTGCTCATAATATGTCTCGTAGCATATCAAAAAAACAGCATGATACATCTGCAGTTGTGAATATTAACAAGTAGTTTGTGAATGGATTTTTGGCTCCTGCAGCTCTGTTTTAGAAGATATGATGTCCACAGTCCGTTGAACAGATCTATGAAGCATTAACGTAAAACAGTTGAAATCGCCACTGATTATGGATTATAAACCCTTCAAAAATTGTGCCTTATCAGAAAGTGGTTGATTGTTGTCTTGTTCCAAGACTCTATATATTCTTTTCCAGATAAAATGCTGTTTAAGTCATCACTGCAGACCACCCCCGGAAAAATATATCAAGACGGCCGTTACACGACACTCATAAACCACAAGGCAAACCGTGAGCAGGCTTGAATGCATTTAAAAAAAAAACAGAAGTGTGTTAAAGGGTTCCCGTTGAAGCTAAAACAAGGCAAAATAACGGGTATTTCATATGTTAAATCCAAGGCGGCCACGTCCTTCATTTCCTGTGAGGGAAGTCATTTGGGAAGCCAAATGATAATGAAAAGATTTGGGGAGGAATATTCCTTTAAGGTGTCACAGGTTATCAGCTCCTTCACAGGCATTAGTCAAACTCAACTTCGACGGACTCGGTGTGGTTTCATCTTCACCCGTTATCCTTCACCGTGTGTGTGTGTGTGTGTGTGTGTGTGTGTGTGTGTGTGTGTGTGTGTGTGTGTGTGTGTGTGTGTGTGTGTGTGTGTGTGTGTGTGTGTGTGAGAGAGCGAGAGAGAGGGGGAGAGAGAGAGAGAGAGAGAGAGAGAGAGAGACGTGGATGTCTCCTTGGTGTAAATGTCTTGTTTATCATCTTTCTCCCGCCTGTGCTGTCAGATGTGATGACAGTCAATCAGAGCAGAAAGTGAGAGAGACGGAGGCCCAGTGTGACGGTGGCGAGACAGAGGACGGCGTGTCTATGACGGAAGGGAAGAAGAGGAGAAATGAGGCACTATGGAGCAGGGGAGGGTGGGGGGAGATCCTATTTGTCAGCATAGATGTAGGTCTTGTGAGTGTTTTCACTTATTTTCCTCTCATCAGGACTGAGGCAGTGTGTGTACATCATGACTGACATCTCCTTATGTAAACCCCAGCAGAGATCCACCCACCTTCAACTTACAGCAGCAGAAGTGTTATCAACCACCAATGAGCAGAAATCACTGTGAAGTGTGTGTGTGTGTGTGTGTGTGTGTGTGTGTGTGTGTGTGTGTGTGTGTGTGTGTGTGTGTGTGTGTGTGTGTGTGTGTGTGTGTGTGTGTGTGTGTGTGTGTGTGTGTGTGCAGGGCCTTTCTTTGTGTGTGTGTGTGAATCTTATTTGCCTTTTTGTCCAAGATTCACCATTTTTCATTCGGATATTGATATTCGGTTGCTTTATTGGAGGACTTTTGCTCATGACAACGTGTCGTATAAACTAGTGGGTACTTTGCTGTGAACTTTGCTGGCTTTTTTTTTTTTATTCAGTTAATATCAATTAATCAGGTCACTTTGAGATCTTTTTTTTTTTTTTTTATGAGCGACAGAACCAAACTAAAGCCAGATAAACACGATCAACAAAGCAGCAGTAAAAACAGTTACAACGGACATAAAACAGCAAGAGACAATAAAGCTTTAAAGCTTTCAAGTCAAGGGGAATGATTTATTCCAGCTTGAACGCAGTTTGCAGTTCATTCAATTTAAACGGTGCAAAGAAGGTGCCATCAAAAAGTTCCGAGATTGTTCCCGTCGTACACGGATGGAGCTCAGTGATGTGCACGGAGCACATTGCGAGTAAGTATTCCAAGTTCGGTCGCTTGATTGACATCAGCGTTAACGCGTTTTTTTGTAACGGTGGCACGTGGCCACGTGCAGTTTCACCATGGACCTGAAACTTGAGCTCACATTTTGTCCTATTGAAGGACCCAAGTGCCATCGCACCTCAGCCCAGGTTGTTTGCACTACATGGTTTCCCCTCAGATGTAGCAGAATTCAGGGTGAATTCGCGTTATAACCCACCTTGGCGATTGTCAAAGAAAAGCCCACCTGGTCGCTGCCCTGAGATACGTTCTTCCCTTTTGGAAACACAAATGCCATTTAAAGCACCTCTCGTGTGTCCGACTCATTGACTTGGCGCTTCTAAAGCATTTCAGGGGTCTCTGTTGACGATTTTCCAAATGCTCATACTTTTTGATCTTGCACATTGTAGTACCCACCAGAAACCAGTTTAGTGTAGATGTAAGGTATATACAGTATATCAGTGTTCAAGTGACGCCCTGTAATTTAACCCTCCCAAACAAAGCTTTGTCCTGGAAACCAGCTGGTCTCCGGTCAAACCCTGTCCAGCAGACTAAGAAAAGCAGAATTTAAGCAGAAAGCAGACCCAACTGTTCTTTGGAAAATTGTTACATTGTCACAGTGACTGTTTTGCGACTGATCTTTCTATTCACGTAGCACAATGACATTCTTTGATCTGAATTGAAAGAGAAGCAGAGAGCGAGAGAGAGCGGTAGAAAGACTGATGTGAAAATGAGAAAAACTAGAAAAAGTGGGGGGGAAACAAAGTCGGCAAAGATTAAAGAACAAGAGGGAGCAAGAACAAAATAGACGCCAGCTAGAGTTTGAAATTATAGGAGAGTGGCAAAACAGAAAAAAAAAAACATAAAATATATTAGAAAAAAAAATAATTTAAAAAAAAATGAAAGAAAGTATTATCTCTGTCAGGGAATGGACGAGATGGAAAGTGAAAGAAGTAGAGGAAAATTAGATGAGGAATTGAGAGATAATAAAGAAATAAAAGGATCTCTGTGTGATAGAGAAACGCTGCAAAGACAAGCGTGACGGAAATAAGGGGTCGAATAGAGAAGGACTTTGATGACAAACATGTAATAACAGTGTTTCAGTGGTGTGTGCATTCAAATGAACCGTGACTCATCAATCATTGCTGCTTTCCTTTCAAAATCCTCATTTCAAATCATAAAAACTTGAAAAAAAAAAAAAATCCCCCACCAGTGATGCGCAGGTCATTTCTGAGCGATGCTCCAAAACCCCTCATCATATCATTGTCCACATAATTTGATACAGTCTACAGCAATGTGTTTTTTTTTTTTCTTGTTCTTTCTCTCTTCCCCCTTGTTTACGCATCTTTGGTGACAACCAGCCAACTGAGAATGAAATATGGCCCAAACTATCCAATTACGTCAGAAAAAGGGGAGCGAGCTCATTGGAGCATGGCTAAAATCTAATTTTACTCTAATCTCTCCCGTCTCCTTGGCAGGTAGCAATCGAGGATTCAAATCCCATTTCAGGATATCACGTTAACCCCTGAGACACCACACATCCAAACACACGCACTCATCCCACCTCGAACCGTGGCCGTCGTATCCATCTGCGTGGTAATGCCTTGTCAACAGGATGTGTCCTTGCATCAGACGAACGCCTTTGTGAGAGTAAAATGCCGGCATGGGCGAATCCGATAGTGTAGCTTGATTTATGCCCCGACCAATTCGGAGCACAGATAAAAGGAATATATATGAAGCAATAAGAGGGAAAGTGAATGTGCAACGGGACGACAAGAAAGTGATGAAAACAGTAGGAAGAAGACTTGTGAGGTCTATTTTTTTTTCTCTCTCTCTCTCTCTCTCTTAAGGTGAAATGAGATGTGAAGTGGCGAACTTCCTACAAGAGTTGAGAAGCTGAAAGTTTTTACATCATCAAAATTCAAATTAGTCTCTCGGAAACTCGGTCTGTCCCACGACTCCTCCTGTAGCTCTTTTTTGTAGCGCGCGGTAAACTTACTCCGTCTCTGCTGAAGTTTCAGGTGCAAAGAGAAACCGCAGATGCGCCAAGACCGGCGGTCAACGGTGTTGGCAGCTTTTGTGGCGAAAGGTAGAAAGAGAGCAAATGATGGTGACCTCCTGAGCTCCATTTCCTCTCTGTGTTGGTTCATATGGATGCTAACAGGGTTGTTCAAATTGTTTCTGTCGTCTGACAGCAGAAATTTTAGCACATTTTCTGTGAAAGTCAGTTATTCCCGAATGGGAACTTTCCCACTTCCCAGCTGGAATTGTTTTAAAACACAAACATGTAACGGTTAAGAAAACAATTTGCGTTCAGGGTCTACTTTTTCACATGTTCAAGAGCTGTTGAGCATAAATCACCTTTATCAGAACATAGAATTGTAGATGTTCCAAATTTCCATTGTTCAACATTGTTCCCACTTTGAAATAATTGGAAATTCAGCTTTGATTGTTCTCTGAGAAAGCCGCAACTCAAAAACTCTCGTCTCATTGAAATTGTTGGAATCTATTTGCAATAAAGAATGCATTCGGCTGGCAGGAGAGCAAAATACGATTTTTGCAGTGCGAACGGCGTTTACATTTTTTTCCAGTCTTGTGTGTCGATGTCATCTCGTTTGAATGTCGCTTCAAGGCTTCGAGTATCAAAGCACAATATCCATGTGTTTGACCTTAAACACCTCTTTACTTGAAACTTCTTCAGAAAGGTCAAACTCCGATATGGCTTTCACCTTCATCTGGAAATGGAACCTCCGCTCCGTCACCCGCTTTTGTTGTCCTTTTACAGCACTTCAACGCAAGATGTGTAAATTATGAGAGGAGAGGGCAACGACACTGCATGCCGACCTGACCACCGATCATAGAATCAACCAACGTCGCCTTCAGCTCTTTCTTATTCGGTCTTTTTCCTTTTCTGTCCCTCTCTTTGCCTCCTCTATATCTTTTGTTTCAACTCTCGGTGTCTCCATCACACCCCCCTCCCATCCCCCTCCTCTTGCTACAATTACCTTGATCTTCTGTTTTTCTTATCGTCCGAACTTCACCTCCTCTTCTCACACCATGTCCTGATCCCATCGCTCTCCTTCCTCGCCTCGTCTATCCTCTCGTGTGCTATTTCCACATTCATCTCCGACCCTAAACGTGAAGCGGGAACAACAACAAAAAAGGTCCAGCGTAACAATAATTTACCCAGTCGAATATATCGTAACAAAAGAGATCGCTCCTCAAGGTGGCCTGTTTCCAGATAATGCACCTCTGAGGATTATCAGAAGGAACAAAAAGCCCCAAGAATAGCCGGATGCCACGTCCACGCCGCTTATTTTCACCCCTTTTCTCCGCCCCTTCTTCTCTCTCTGTCCTCTCCAATATCACACCTGCTGCTTTCTTTTTCCTCTCCACCCTCGCCGCCCTCCACACCGTCAGCTTACACTGATCTCGGTAATTGAGAGGATGGTCCGCTCTGCAGCAGCGCGCTCGGGTCGTCCGCTCGGGCAGCTCGCAAAATCCCCGCCAAGCAATCAGCCGCAGCTCTTATTGCCCTAGATTGCCATTTAACCTATGATTTGCCACGTGACACGAAGGCGGACCCGCTTAAACTCACCGCAGCTTATGTATTTATAACGCCACGCAACTCCGACGATTTTTCCGCCGTGCGAAGAAACGGTGGCAGATCGTTTTGGGCGGAAGGCGTCGTCTCCAAGGACAAAAGAGTCACGCCGTAGCCAAAATGAGAGTAAGAAAAGCTGCCTCCAGGTTTCAGACCGAGCGAGTTGTCGGTGTGTCATATTGAAAAAACAGTCACTGTTATCTGAAGGTGAAGAATATGAGGAGGAAGCACAAAGAGTTATTAACCTTGGATCCTCGGTGTAGATATGAAGCACTGCCGAGAAAAGAGAAGGAAGGATATGAGAATGTACAAACGTATAGAAAACCAAAAAAAGGTAAAGCTTTAAGATCGCTGTGGAGAATTGAGGCTGTGGCAGCGATAGAAATAAATGTAAAAATAAAAAGGCTAAGGCAACATTTAGACAGAAGAATATAATACTATATCGGGCAGACAGAAAGTGGGAGTACAAACTTATTGAAAGGGCTCTTTACTTTCAGATTTCTGTAGATACAGTATATGGCATTTGTCGACGACTTCTTTGCTAAATCTCGATTTTTATTTTTAAATATGAAAAACTGTTTATATTAGAACTAGACAGAAATAAGAGTGAAGGAAATTCAAAAAAAAGAAGACAACGTTTCAGTTCACAGAGGAGGAAATGACTAAGAATACAAAACCTGAGAGAGATATTCCATCGCCTGACTCCCCGAGGAGCAACCTGGGAGAACGAGGGAGGATGACAAGTGGGAGTTTTTTTTTTATTTTATTTTTTTTACTTCCCATCCACACACACTGAATACCTTTGAGGTCCTTTTGAATGTTGAAGAAACTTACCGTTTGCTCTCACCCCAAAGATTTCTATGTGAGATTGAAAAAAGCCAAGATCTTTTACCTAGAACCAACGGATTCTGGGATATTAGACATTATTGGAGCATTTCATGTGAAGGTTCCAGAGCCTGAAGGACAAAATTAACAATTTGGCATTATATCACAGAAGTTACTTGTGGTAAATCGTGGTCAAGTTGTTCTACGTAGCGTCTTACCGTGTTGTGCAAAGTCCTGTCCAACTCATTTGAAATTCTAGAACAGGAACTGATAGATAACGGTGCCTGGAGGCTACAAAGCACTTTGGAAGCTATAGATTTCTTCTTGCTTGAGTATCACTTCAAGGCTCAATATGATTCTGTTTGACCTTGGACACCGTATAAAAAGTTTCTTTGTCTTTTAATAAAATATAATAACAGAAAGATAAAACTCAGCCGTGGCTTTCACCTTTGTCTGTGAACCGAATGTCCGTCTCCCACTTTTATTGTCCACGATACCGTGTCATAAAAGCGCCAAAATTAAAGAGTTTGATGTATTTGTTTAAACCGATGTACCGGCACTGACTGTGTCAAAATGAAATCCTTCCCTTCAAATGAAAAGCCATCAAGCATTTCATACACGATCCAGCCTGTAACTCGATTTTGACTACGTTCTTTCCATTTGTGGAACCCTGGATATTATCTCGTGACCCCCAAAGGGCGCACGACCCCTAGGTTGAGATCCACGGCTCTGCAAGCACTTCAACACGAGAGGACCGCGCCGCAGAAAAGACTTTAAATTATGAGAGGAAAAGCAAAGACAACTGTAGACCTCCGTGACCACCGTGGTCCGTATAGAAATCAGAGATTCAGAGAACGTTGCCTTAAGCTCTTTCTTATTTTGTCTTTATCCTTTTGCGCCCTCCTCCTTGTCTCTTGTCTCTTCGTCTCCTCTTCATCTCTGCTCTGGTTTCAACTCTCGTCGTCTCCTCTGTCCTCTCTCACCTCCCTCTCATTTGCTCATCTTCGCCGCGGCGCTCAGTCTCCGATCACCTTTGAAGTTGTAGCTCGTCCACAAGCGATTACTGATCCGGGTGCGACGCCCAGTCCGAGATCTTTATCCAGATTTTTACTTTTAAGTCTACACTGGTCATGCTGTCACACATCAGACTTTACTGAACTGAGCGGATCTAGACCTTAGACCTCGATTGACCCGTCGAGCGTTCAGGTTGCTCCTCTCGGCTCCAGGAGCGCTGCTCGAAGCACTCGGCAGATTTTGTTTTTTTTTAACAGATTTAACAACTCGGCTTCCCTTCTCTGTTCACTTCTGTCATGAGTCTGCAGGAGATTCCAGGACACCGGCAGCTTTCATTTCCATTAACGTCCATCTCGCGTCACAGTACAAAGCTACATTTTGGTGTCGGGCGTCCCGCCGTAAAACAAACTGCTGTTGGTCACATGTCAACATACAGTTAGGTGCTGCATGCTTTATGGTACATGAATTAAAGCAAATAGTATGCTACTGTTATTTATTTAAGAAAATACATATGAATGAAATACTGGGAGAAAATATTATTTTAGGGCCAGATGTAACAATGAATTTTAAACATATTGTTGGCCTTATTAAAGTTTTTTTTTAATATTTAGATTTACTTTTTCCGTCTGTTTATACTCTACAGTTTATTGCCTTTTTTTAATGGACGGCTGTCAGACAGGACAACATACTTATTCTTTAAGCACGATATGCTGAGGATGAAAATATAGTAAAACCTTTTGACTCAGTAAATAGATCTGAAATCTACTCCCCTTTTGTTTTTCTCCTCTATTATATTATACCATGAGCTGGCATGTGGCACGTGATGCGTGCTGTCACCCAAAGTGCTTCGTGGTACCTTCGGCACAAATAATAAATCCTGGCATGTTTCTTCCCACATAACCTGACATTTAGCTGAAGTGAAGTTTGCTGCTGGGTTGTTGTTGTTATTTTTATTCTTTTATTCTACTGTAATACGTGACTGGCGCTGCTGACTTGTAGCGCAGCTCCTCTCCTCGTTCTCAGGGGAACTCACCCGGGTGAATTTTTCCATTAAAGGTTCCAGGAGTAAATCAAGGAGTTGATCAAGAGATCAACGTTGTCAGCAAAAGCTCTGCTGTTGTTTTTAGCTTTTATCATCGTGTGTATTGGCACTTCAAGGAAGCTAAAAATCACAGTTTTTGTAACAAACTGAACAAACTAAACACACGTACATCTTAAATTTAGAGACATGAGTTTGTCCGTTGTTGGAAGAAAAAAAAAAAGATAAAAGAACCTGCATTAAAATTCATCCACGTTTTCATATCATTTTCGGCTACGTTTTGCAGGTCGACTATAAATCTGCACCGTTTGTTACCGTTATCTGTCACCGTTCGCTAAAGCAAACAGAGGCGAACCGCAGAGCTGAGTGATCATTCATCACTACAAATGAGCTACAACCCCTTTCACATATAAGTAGTCGTATGATTTATTGTTAATACCAAACTTAAGGGAGCCGCGAGAGAAAATGCCAAGGCTAAAAGTACAAGTCTGTGTGTGTAAAAACTTCAGGAGAGGGGCTTTATTGCAATATTACCTTGAGAATATCATTAAAAGAAAATTGAAATGGGAGTTTACCAGTGTCTAATCCTACTTTACAAGCTCGGACATACCTTAGATCTGTTTGGTCTTCCAACAGTAAAGCATAACCACCAAAGAAATGCCCCCCACAGAAATTACTATGACGATGATGGCTGCCCATACTGTGTGTGTGTGTGTGTGTGTGTGTGTGTGTGTGTGTGTGTGTGTGTGTGTGTGTGTGTGTGTGTGTGTGTGTGTGTGTGTGTGTGTGTGTGTGTGTGTGTGTGTGTGCATATAAACAGAACCCTCACTCAGACCAAACCAAAAAAAGAAGCTGTCCATCCTCCAGTTGAAATCTGCGTGCGTGATATCAATGAAAACCCTCCCTGTGGAGAAAACATCACGTATTTTATCCACCACCGCCGTGGTGACAGGAAGTCTACGGAGAGTCCGACTCCGCCGAAGCGTTCTGACATGTCTGCTGCTTCCTGTGAAGATCGTCTTGTGACTCCGAGTGGTTTTGTCAAGATGTGAAGAGCGGCGGGCTGTTGTTTTTTTTGTTGTTTTTTTTAATCCTCGCATACAGGAAATTTGTCAGCGTACTCGGCGTCCAGGTGGGCGCGACTGTTCGAGTGTCGGATCCACTCAGTTTCCGCTCGACTCACGAGGGCAGGCTCGTACAGCTCTCCGTGTTATTATAATGAATCAGTCGGCGATAGAATCGGAAACCATGTTTCCATGGTATTCCTGTTGAGATCATCATTTTTGGTTGTTTTATTGGTTCTTTCTCTCCTTACTTCATTTAGCCTTTCTTTATCCTATTTTGCACTTCTTTGTCTAGCGTGCACTGTATATCTGTATTGTAATTTTGACTTGTGTTTTTATTATCTATATAACTCCCATTATTAATACTTTTTATTATCTCCTATATATGTACCATTTTCTGTAAGTTTGAAAATAATAGAAATAGATAATTGATTGTGGCTCTACCCAAAACTGATCACCAACCTTTACATAACTTTAAAAACGTTATCATTCAGAAACAGCAGTGAACGTGGCTCTAATTACGCAAAGAGTGTTTATAATGTTATCGGTAAAAACGATAAAAAAAAAAATCTCTACTACGGTGTCAGAGTTACTAAAAGATCTGACAAACAGGCTACTTCAGAATCTTTTGTTTGTTTGTTTATACGATTGAAAGGTGGCCGTTTGGTGTGAATCAAATAAAAAAAATTAAAAAAGTGAACAAAGTCAACTTTTCTGCCAAAGATCCAATTACAGAACACAAACTGTGGGCGTAAATAAGAACGCTCTTCCGTGTTTGCTCTCTTTCTCGTTCAAACATGAGAAGTCGTGATCACTAACAGAGCTGTCCCGCTTCTGTGTCTTCCCAGGCTGGAGTCTCCCACTCGCTCTCTGCTGATGGAGGCCCCGAAAGGCATCCAGATCCTGGCCGAGGCCGGAGACATCCAGGCCATCTGCAGGAACGAGCTGCGACTGGAGTCCAAAGACGGAGAGGTATGTCCACCGGCGAAAAATAACTCCCGGGTCACAGACGGTACCAATTTCCATTAGCTTCAGAAAATTGTAGAAAAAGCTAACAAAAACTAAACTGCTGGCCGCACTGGCTGATTGAGCTCCCATCTCGATGCGGTACTTGTTCTGTCCAAACTTATTTTTAGCAAACAACGACCCAAACAACAGCCAGCTCCCTCCGTCAACACGGGCCAATATTATTATCACGGCTGGTGGCAGTTTCCCCACATACTGGCCTTCTACCAGAATCTATTAGAACATTGCAGAAAAGCAGGAAAACAGAACAGGAGTCTTTTTTTTTTTTTTTTTTTCAGTTTCTTACATCCTCCCCTCAGTATCTAATTATTTCCTCATAGCCTCTTTCATGTGCTAATAACTACTCTCTTTTCCATCCATCTTTGCTTCCTTTCCAGTTTCCTGTCCTTCCCTCCTCCTTTTATCTGTCCTCTTTCTGTCTTTAACTTTGCTTATTTATCCCCTCCCCATCCGCTCATCCACTCATGCCGCTTCGTTCCCTCTTTCATCCTTTTTTTTTTGTGTGTGTGTGTGTGTGTGTTTTTTTTTTTTCATTCCCGCTCCTAAATTCCTCCAACCATCCCCTGATTCGTTACACACATCAGTCCTCGCATTCATCACGGTCGGCTGCGCTGATAAAAGGATTTCCCTCCTTAGGTTGCACCAGTCATGTCATGTCAGATCTGTTAAAATCAGCGGAGGAGGATTAGGGAGAAGAAAGTGTTTAAAAGTTTCCCACAAAAACAGTTTCATACATTAAGACAGGCTGCTGATACGAGATGGGGGAGGGGAGGGGGGCGGGGGGGGCTTTCAGGAAGGTGCCCTTGGATCCAGTTTAAGTCCAATTAAATAAGTAGCAGCCCGACGCCGCGTCTTCTCACCGTTTTCATGGCTGTGTGGTCAGAAATGAGGCGTTTGGGCTCACGGTGGGCAGTGCATATAATTAGAATCCCGTTCTCACACACCATTAGTGTCGCAAATGTCCATTTGTCAAACCTCTGTCTTACACGCACACACACACACACACACACACACACACACACACACACACACACACACACACACACACACACACACACACACACACACACACTCTCTGTCTCTCTCTCTCTCTCCTCAGGCAGTGCAATTACAGAAAGGTTTTGGCTATTAGACGCCCACAGACCACACAAGCAGACACCGAAATGGAGTCACACACACGCACACCACACTCCTTCATAGACGTCGTTTCTGAAGACGCTCATCAAACACACACCTCCCGAGCGGAGCGCTTGCTCAGGAGTGATTCGAGGAGCATGTGGCAAAGAGTTGAAGATGTTGGCTTGGCCTCCAAATTTCCCAGACGTCGACCGGATGGAGGAACTGCGGGGGGAAAAAAAAACAAGGCTTAACGGAACGACTTGAAGGATCTACCGCCGACGTCCCGGTGCCTGGTTTCATGCCTCGAAAAAAGTCGGTACGGGGGAGACGTACGCAAGATGGTTTGAATGCTGTGGATGATTGGTGTGTGCCTCTCCCTGCCGGGAACGCTTTGGGATCCTCCAGGAAGAGCTGGAGTGACGAGAGGATCGAGGCAGCTGCTCGACGAGCGGTTGTAAAAAAAAATAATAATAATAATAAGCAGCAGCAGATAACGTCATATTAAAAAGATGCATTAAATGTTTATTTTCAAAGATAATTTGATTTTATTCGTCAATGGTATGATCAGCGTTCATTTTCTAAGCTTCTTCTTTTTCCTTTTTGTCTTTAAGCTGCAAGAAATAACGCAAAACTTTGTCTCGGGACATAAAATAAAACTGAAGAAAATAGGCATTTGTCTTCCGTGCCAAATCAACTGTATTTGTACTTTTGTCCTTCACGAGCAGCTTTATTAACTCACATGAATACCATCCAGCTGCCCACCCACCACCGCCGTCCCGCACACACTGACACACTGGTTCTGGGGAGTCTCACATTGTCTGCCCCTCCTGCTGAAAGATTTGTTCAACAGCAGCTGTCTGAGGAAGTCAGCTGAGACTCTGCTTTAAAAGTGTTCCAGGTCATTTGATGGCAATGCCTCCCAGAGGCACCCAGTAATGGCTCCTTTACCTTTTTATGGCTGGAGAGCTCCTCCTCTCCTCGGCCAGTGAAACACCGGTCCCGTACGAGCCCCGGGAGGCCGGGAGGGAGGTGGGTTTGTCACTGTGCAGAGTGAAAAAGACAGTTTGTTCCAATCAATGAGGGGGGAGTGAAATGATTTATGTAGTAATGATTTTTTTTTTTTTTTTTTCGTGGGGGTAGGAGGATGGCAGAACAACTTGTCTTTGGTTTTGTTCTTTCTTTTTCTTTTTTTTTTTTTTCTTTTTGCTCGGAAGACAAAAGGAATAACCTGGAGATCAGCAGGAACCTGTACAGGGTTTTTAGATTTGTCCTTTTTTTGTCTCTGTCGATAATATATTTCAAATATGAATGAAGTTTTGTGAACCTTGGTGACGGACGATCTTTTATTCTTGGTCTTACCCGACAGTTACAGAATAGCCATGTGAAATGATCTTATGTATTTAATGTAATAATCTTCATCATGGCGATTATGTTGCTGAGTAGGGAAAATAATTTGTTTGAGACAGGTGTCACATATTTTAGGCTGATCGAAAGTTAACTGACTGGACCAGCGCACCAATCGCTCGTATCTCATCGCTTTCTTGATTTTCCAAAAAGCAAAAATGTGGTCAATGTTCTTGAACCATCATGTATCTCCAGAATTATCCAACAAAATCAGTTTCTGAATATACTTCAGTGTTGTGCTTTATTTTGAAGATGTTGCACCTCCACAGCTGGTTGGTCGGCTATGAAAAGGTACTGTCGCACTTTCTGTTTCCCCGCTGGAGCTTTCACATTCAATAAAATCACATTTACGGCTGTCTGAGCGACTGTGATGGTGTCTACGCGGCGAGCGGTGTCGGCTCACTTGACCTTGTGGTGATGGTTGTCGGATTTGACCTGGTGTTGGGTGTGTAGACGCGGACCGGTCTGGGCTGAGAACTGGCAAATGTAGCCGCCGACCGCTTGCGACGACCTGAATCTGGGCAAGACGTATTCCTGGTTCAGTGGCAGCGCCTGGACTCGGGCCTGTGTACGTGGTACCCTTTATACCCAGTCGTTTCTTCCGGTCAACCGGGTTTTGGCCGTTACGAAGCCGACCCGTTTGCCCGCCATGTTGTAGAGAGGCTACACCGAGAAACCTCCAAAACTTTTACTGTTGGTCAGCCAAACTGGGGTTAGCTACTGTCTTCATCTACAGTCCATGCACAACATAGAGAGTTTATTGCATCGCAGTAAGAAAGGGACCTGAGAATTGACGTGAAATTATATCTCAATTCCAAGCACACAAATATAATGTATTGTATTGCCATTATGTGCCAACAAGAATCCTTATGATAACGTGTGCAGCACAAAAAAAAATATATAATTAAGTGTAATTCCTCTTCGTAATTCGTCTGGCGCACATCTGACTGCACACGGCTGGTTTCTAGTGTGTCTCCATATAAATCTCTTGAAATTTGTTCAGTACAGTCTAACTTTGCTGTGCTTTGAAGAAACCGACTTTTACACTCCACGTACACCTTTATTCCAGCTTCAGGGCTCCGCATTGATGACATTTCCGTGACAGACGTACTGTATATACTATCCTATAGTATACCTGAAGAGATTTATCGACGGGGATTGATGACAGGAAGATTCTGTCCGTGCGACTTTCATCATGGATATTGCTCTGCTGTGCAGCGGCGCAGTGAGCTTCAAATCCAACACATGACCTTTACCTTTCGTTCCGCCCATGTCCACTCTTACCTCTCTGCCCCGATGTCGGAGAGAGCTGGAAATATGGATGAAAAAGTCACTAATATGCAACTCAGAAAAACTGCACCGATGGGTGTGGTTGGTGCGTGGAGCTCATTTACTGCCCGAATACGAAACACCATTAACAAGGTACTACATTTACTACATGTTTTGATTGATTGATAGCGCAGAAAAAATTGTGAGAAAGAATTTGAACAAAAGTCTTTGTAAAATATATATTTAGCCCTTTTTGCATTTGTTTAATATGATGTTTTTTTTTCCGCACTCACAAACCAAAATGCATTCGTTTGTTAATAGTGTTTCGTATTTGCAAACCACATTGTGTTTGTCAGTGAACCCGCAGGGCATTTACAAAACACATATGTTTTTGGGGTTGTTGTTTTGTTTTTGTTTTTTTTTTTTTTTTAAGGTTTTGGCACTGAATGAGCTCCATACTACCAAGTGTGACTTCCAATATCTGGATCACTTAACACTCTACGCAGTCGGCAAAGTGGAGCGCCGAGGTGTTGGGGGGTCCCGGTCCTGGGAGTTTCAAGTCCTGGGAGGAAAAATAAAAGCTGTGCCGAGGAGAGGAGAGCAGAGTGAAGAGATCTGCTTTTAGAGCAATTAAAGAGTGACGAGACGAGAAGAGACGCGTGATTCAGTCGGGGGTCGGCTGAGGTAAAGATGAAAAGGAAAGATGCGTTTTTCGGCCCGTCACGAAAGAAAACGAGTCGGCTCTCCCGCACCGAATGAATCTGACGATCTCGGGGTTATGAATTGATGGAGGTCAAAGATGCTGTCCGACGTTGGTGATTTAAAGGGAGCATACCGCAGAAAGTAAGTTATTGCAAACAGTTACGCAAGCAATTAACCCGCAATTCGAGTCTTTGTGTCAAAATGTCCGCCGCGAGAAAGGCCTCTTAGCCGACGTTTCCGTTGCGTATACGGGTGCCGTGCGGAGGATGATGATGATGATGATGGTGATGATGATGTCAGAACAGAACAATAATGGGATGTGAACGTCGCAGGGCAGAAAATCCTCCTCAGTACAGATGAAGCCTTTAAACTCTGAGCGAACTCAAAACTTAAAAGAAACTTTGACCTCTTGTCACCGTACATTTATTCAAATTTAGTTATTACGTTCGGGACGAGCATAAATCTTTTACTAATGTGAAAACATATCCAGTTCAGACGGGTCTTTGGTTCAGTTCGTGACCTAAAAATAAAAAAATAAATAAATAAATAAATTTCTGAGCCCGCCACAGAAAAACAAACCAAATCTTTTCTTCTTTTTTTTTATAATCTTCAAACTATAATGACACATTTCTAAACCTTCGGCGTTTCCACGCTTCCTTCCAGTCTTTTCCACTCTCACCACTGTTTCTCTCCCTCCACCCAGATCTCTCTGGATGCTCGGAGGATCCGCCTGATGCGGCTGCCGGAGGGGAAGGCCTCCACCAGCTCCTCGTCCTCCGGGACCAGGCAGACTGTCTACGAGGTTTGCGTTTGCCCCAACGGGAGGCTTTTCCTGTCGCAGGCCGGCACCGGGTCCACCTGCCAGATCAGCAACAATGTCTGCCTCTAGGACACCAAACACACAGATTTATACAGAAAATACAACAGATTATCTCGAAAGAAAGACGGAGGGGGGTGGGGTGGGGTGGGGAGGGGGGTGGCTAAACAGACAGATGTCCACGCACATCGCCTGCCGCTATAGGACGGATCTGCAGCAAAACAGAAACACAAAGACTGCCAGAGCTGACGGGACACACAAACCAATCACAGATACTGTACTTACACCCCGAGGTAAACACTGTACAATCGCAAGCACGCCGACTGATAGGCTCAACCGGTAACAGGCCAGACCATTTTGAATTCAAGCTGCTGACGGGTGCCGATATTTCAACAGTCACAGATATCCGTTCGTTAATTTTATACGAGTGGACAAGCCTTCGAGAACATTTCGAGAATCGCGGGACACTTATCGACTCTTTATATCTGCAGGACTCCCGGATTTAAGGCTTTGGAAATTGAATTACGTAAATAAAAGAAATTAAAAAAGGGTTGCAGGTTTTAACAACTTTTTAACACGCAGCTGAGGTCAGAAAGGAATCTTCCTCTCCATCATGTCGGGAGTGTATGACGCTATTAAATATGAAGCCAGTATTTGTAACATATTGGTGTGATCCTACCAGTCAGACATGACACTGCTATTTTTTTTTTATTTTTTTTTTTATAGCGCATACAGACGCACACACTACCTTACTGACATCTCAGTATACATATTTCAACACAAGAACACATCACACACACACACACACACACACACACACACACACACAGAGAGTATTTGGTCATAAAAGCCTCCTGGTAAAAAGTGAGACAAAATCTCCAGAGATTTACTGGGAGAGACACTGATCCGTCCCCCCTCAGAGCATCTCAGTACCAGAATCACTAGGGTGATCACCCATGGCAACAGGCCCCTCCCCTTCGTTATTTCTTCTTCTTTTTCTTCCTGTCTCCTTCATCTTCTCCTTCCCTTTTCCTTCTCCTCCCGCGGCTCACTACCGCTGACATGTTTTACTTCTCTGGCTGCTCATTAAGCACCATAAAGCCCAACAGGCTTGACAGCGATCAGTCCGAGTACGACTCGGATCGGGATGTAAAATGAAGACGGGGTCAAAGACATTGCGAACAGCGGTTTGAGAAAAAAAAAAAAAAAACAGATCCACATGTGTCGGCGCAACAGTGTGACTATGTGACATCTGCATCAGCAGCGATAACTGCAATCAGGTTTTTCAGAGAGTAAGTTGATGCTCGTGAAGTGATGAAAGTGACTTTTTTTTTTTTTTTTTTTTTTATCAGCCGAACGTCATGTCAGACTGCGATGCCACGTTCACGTCATGTCACATTTCCTCAACGCCGACGATTCAACGTCGCTTGACAGATCAGTTTGTTCATTGGAATATTTTTTTGGGGATGTCAAAATCAACAAATGACCTCTCTGTCTTTGGGTGTGGAGCCAAACACGGTAAAGCGAACCGATCATTTTCTCCAGGAAGTTACGTGACTTAGTGCCAAGCAGTACTTTGTTATTTGTGTGTGTGTGTGTGTATGAAATCCTGAAAGCAAAGGTTGCATATTTTTTTCTTTAAATAGATTTTTTTTTGTTTTTTTTTTGCACATTTTCCTTATTCATCTATTTTTCTTCTCATGGTCAATCCCCCAAACCTTCCGTCTCGACAAGTGCTTCGCTCACATCCCGTTGATGCCACGTGGGATACCTTTACCTTGAGTTCGCCGTGATATGACGTGAACGCGGCACCGCAGACTCAACCGCTGATCTGTTACAGCTTCTTTAAACATCTGGTGTAAACTGGTATTTGGTTTAATCTCACGTACTGACTGTCGGTGTTCTGTTGTTGTTGTTGTTGTTGTTGTTGTTGTTATTGCTTGCATAAAATTCTAACCACGATTCCTCCCGACAAAAACAGCATCGCGCTCCCGGCGTCCCGGCGGTGAAGTAAAAACGATAAGAACAACAGCATCCTTGACAGTTTTAAAACCACACACAGGAAAAAAAAAACACACAAAAAAACAACAACGAAATGTCCAACGTATACCGCTTCAACCTCAGCGGTGGTCACCCTACTTGTTTCTTGCACTGGGCCATTTTTTTTTTAATTTTTTTTTTTTAAAAAGGACAAATAAAAGACAAAAAAACAAACAAACAAAAACTAATGCGAGCCACTCTGTTGAAAGAGGGGAACTGTGCCTGTGCCTTACGTCGATGCACTTGTGGCAAGAAGAAGCACATCACACAGACTTTCTTTGGCATCAGTGAGCAACATTGATCTCTGATTTCAGTTCATTTTCATCATAAATCGTTTTCCTCCTGTGCGAATGCAAAGACCTTCGGCCCCGTCTCACTGTAGCGCCCCCTGCTGTCAACACCTGACTCTGGAGAAGGATGTGTCGTTGTTGTTGTTGTTGTTGTTGTTTTTCATTCATCGCTTCCTGTTGCTTTGCTTTTCACGAACAAATATTCCTGTGTGATAAACGTGTTTGTGGTTCTGCTTTAAGTGGCGAACGTGTGATCCTGCGGAGTTCGATGGGCAGACGATGGCGCTGACGGGTCTTATTTCCACTGATAATCTCGAACCGATTGGCCACAAACGTCTCCTCCGTGCGGCCATGCAAGATCTTCGGGTGTGTTAAGATCTTAAAGTAATGCTCATTGGTCATTTGTGAGCTCTTTTGCCGTGTTTAACTTTGGCGAGACCACCCTGTTATTACAATTATGGACAGAAGCAAAGCGCTGTAATTTTCCAACACACAGATGTTTTACAAAGCAATCTAGAATATCTGCAATTAAATTCTGAGTCATCAAGTTATAATATTCTTGTCTGGCAGTGGAGTTGAATTTGCAACAGCAAATATAGATCCCATGTCTAATTGACATATCTGCAAAGTAAAATATCCATAAAACATTCACTGACAATGCATGTAAGTTCCCCATTACCCAAAACTAAAGCAGGATAAAACTACCGTACGTTTCTGTTTAGGAAGAGTTGTCGGCCGATAGTTCAGAAACATCATTAAAAACTGATGTAAATCAAAAATAAAAGCACGCTTAAGGTCGTTAAGATGCAATAACTGTGTATTGGTAATGGGTGGAGCAGGGTGGCGCTCGGCCCATGCCATGACCCCACCAATCCCCACTGCTTCCCCAACACCATTGGTCAATCTGCTATTGCCCAATTCTATTGGTTTGGAGCAAAAACAGAGAATAACTAACTTCAGGTTCAACTGAATCAGACCCGGCAGAGTGAAACAAGGTCAATGAATAATGAATGCCCATTTGATTGCCATTACCTTTTGTTTACCATGCAAAAAAGTTACACGATATAAAACAAACAATTTTCAACATTGCATTTATGTGGCTCTTGCCGATTCGTTTAACAAACCCTGGAAGTGCCCTTCGCTATAAATGTAAAGTTTTACACCCACCTGAAGCAAGACATTTTATTATAACTGCTTAAGACAGTTGGAGCAGCGCACAGCATTTCTTTATATCGTGTGTGTGTGTGTGTGTGTGTGTGTGTGTGTGTGTGTGTGTGTGTGTGTGTGTGTGTGTGTGTGTGTGTGTGTGTGTGTGTCCCATCCTTTTCCAGCGTCAGGTACACCGACCTCCCTGCTCTCTCTCAGCCTCTCTGTCGCTGTATATTAAAGAACTTTCACAGCTATTTCACCACAGAATTGAATCTATCTGATGTATTTTTTATTTTATTTTAATAAATGTATACAAGAGGAATACATCTTTTTCTATACGGTTGTATATGTAAATAATATACATGTTACCGCGCCGGTGTGGCATTAGGGCGACGATACACACCGACGAAAGAGAAACACTGCTCTTTTGCAAAAAAGGAAAACCTTTTTTTTTTTTTTTTTATTGTGATGTACATCAGTATGTGTTTTTATACTAAAAAGGGCAACAAAATAATATAACGTTAAAGGATATTCACTGAGTAAGCATGTACAGAAATGTATACAACGTTCACCTGTGGAGAACGAGCTGGGGTTGTTGTTGTTTTTTTTTTGCCATCCTGTACTCGTCGCTGAGCTCTGATGTTTCACACAAACACGAACCTGCTCCTCTTTTGGTTTTGTTATTGTTGTTGTTCCTTCGGGCCCGAAGGTCTTTGCATTCTCTCCAAGTGTGCCGTGTGTAAATTTGTGCTCCTATGAGTTGGCTCTTTTGCTTTTGTTCTTCTGCTCCGCCGAACGTGTTGAATGATTCTCAGAGAAGCAAACACAGAAAACCAAAAAGTAAGAAGAAGGGAAAAAAAAAAATGAATGACGCACGGGGCTTGAAGGAGAAATGTGTTACAGCGATTGAATTAACGTCATCAAACCTGGCAACAAAAATCCACCGCGTTTACCGACGTGGTTATCGGTACGTCGTGATGTTAATTCTATCAATCAGACTAAAACAATTCACGGACGTAAGCAATTATTCACTGCAAATTGCTCATCTCTTTAAGTGCACAAACTTTGGAGAGAAACTAAGCCAAACCCGGTGGGTTGTATCGCTGATTCATCAGTAATATTGACTGTAAAGCGGTTCTCCTCGCCCTGTGTGTTTTCACGCCGAGCGCTCTGTACTTCCTTTTCTGGCTACACGCCGAGATTAACATCCACCCTGAGTATTTACACTTTTCGTCATTTCTTCAGTCTGAAACTGCCGTTCATGGAGTAGTTTTCAAAGATGCCAAAATAAAAAGGCGTTGTTGAAGTTGACTGCAGTAGTCATTGGATCCTCCCTGACGAGAAGAAACGACTACGCATCATTTTTAAGTTTGAGCTTTCTTGAAAAGAGGCGGGAAGTTCCTGCCTCTCTCTCTCTCTCTCTCTCTCGCTCTCTCTCTCTCAGATTTGCAACTACACTCATGAAACCATGTCGAGGTCGCTAAAGGGGAAGCTGCCGTGTACCTCTGTCTGTCACCCGTTACCGTAGACTGAATTAATAAAAGCCAACAGAACGATAGGAGGACAAGTGTCACGCTTACCTAAAAAGCAAATCGTTAAAACACGACAGCTACTATACAGGACATTTAGGGTTAAAAAAAAATAAAAATAATAACAAGCGTGTTCTTTTCAATTTCAGCATATTGCTTTTATCAATGGAACCTGGCAGACGTGTGACATCCGTATTTGCTTTTTTTTTTTTTTTGCCCGGATAGACCAGATATATCGGGGTCTTTGAGACTTTGCCTGCAGTCGATTGGCAATCACGACTTCAACTCTATTTATGGGAGAGAAACTCAAAATTTGTGGTCATGCTGATGTGACGTTACTGCTGCATTCGCGGCATAATGGATTGAAACAGTAAGCATTACTTGGAAATGTTCACCCCAACTGCTAACCGGGGGTTTGTTAGCATTTTTGTCAATTTTAAGAAACGACTCCCGATTTGTAATTGAAACTACGAGGTTAGCGCTCATTTCAAATGAGCTCATTCAATGTTGTCCTACTTTGCACCTCCCGTCTGTTGCCCCAACGTTGCTTGAATGGTCCCGTTGAATACAGTCGTAGATACATGTCCACCTCCGAATATAGACAGGGAGGTGCGTAGAAATACCGACGAAAGACGAAGCAAACCCTTTATGAGTAAATGCAACGGGAGCTAAAGGAACAAAGGCTGGATGAGGACAGAGGGCGCACGCCTCATGTGTCGCTATAAAAAAAAAAAAAAAAACTGGGGTCAACAGGCTGCTATCAGGTAAAACATGACTTTCATCTGAATTTGGACAGGGAAAAAAAAAAAAAAAAAAAAAAAGAGGATGTCCTCCGATCCCTCAAGCCGCAAGCATCACTGGACTGAATTACTTTTCATCTGCAGTGCAACTATCTGTAAAAGAGTGAGTGGAGGACAGGGGAGGTTACGCAAAATTATAATATTTATTACATTTTCAATGCGACCGCATCTAGTTTGTAACAAGGGTTTTTCTTTCTTTCGGTACAAGAGACAAAGCTGTATTGCATTATTGCCACTGAGGTCGTGTCCTCTCGGTGAATTTGCAGGTTTTAGCGTCCTGCCGGAGGAGCTGACAAAATACTTTTCGAAGTGCAGAATAATTGAGCCCAACATTATTCAAATCTGGTAACTTTTAACTGCTAAAAAGTGAATCTCCACTAAGACATTGATTCTCGTCGGTGTGGAGAAAATGTTCAAATGCATTTCTGTGTGACGAAAAATAACCCTTTGAAAGTACTTGTGTACACATCATACTGTATGTGAGGTACTTCTGGGTGATCTGACGGTTTGTGTTTTTTTTTTAATTTTATTTTACAATTTTCATCAGTATGTGGGAGCAGCAACTTTTAAATGACTTTAATTTCAGAAATAAAACCTTGCATAACGGAATATTAGATTAATATGTTAAAAAATTATGCATCCCTCTATGCTTTATAGGATTTGATACCTATCATGATGTAAACTGATACGATCACTGATGATCCACAGAGAAACGGGAACATTCGACAGTGATGCTGGAGTTAATCCTCTCAGAAGACAGCAGTCCACCGGGTTTTATCTCGTGCCATTTCCCGTTTCAGATAGTTTTCACATTTCGCTGACGTCTTCATCATCTTCATGTCGCTATCGTTCTGATGGTACGAGTAATCATATGTGTGAAATTGGTTTCCAGAGTTTTGATGGCTTTTTTCTTTTTCTATTTTTTTTTTTTTTTAATTTATTGGGTCTTTGAGCGTAAAAGCAGCCCACATGCAAATATAAACCAATGAAGCAAGAGACTCTTCGGTTTACAAAAAATTAAAAAGTTACACCCTGGAGCTTTTTGCCAGGCATTAATGAGGCTTTTTTTTTTTCCAGACAAAATAATCCGATCTGTCTGTTTGTGTTTTTTTTAAGACTGAAAACTACAGACGGTTTCTTAAGTCCGGGCCTTTTTGTCTTCTAGTATAAAGCGGAAATCTCATTTTGCTTCTTGTAATTCAAAACCACTATCCTAACCATGATGCCAAGAGCAGCAGCAGCTGTTCCTGAAACATTCCTGGCATTAAAAGTTAAATGTTTGATCCCTTAAAAAAAAAAAAGACTAATCGGCTTCCTTTTTTTTTTTTTTTTTTTTTTTTTTTTTTTTCCAACTGCTGTGGAAAAGCACGAACGCATTCGTTCAGCCTAAACTTAAATTTCCTCCAGCATATTTTCATTTGATCGGTTTCACCCAGCCTACACGCTGAACCTTGGCCGGGTTCAGTCTGGGTCATGCCTCCTCTCTTGTTTGCCGTGTTATCAGCCGAGTGAACCGGTGCCACCCCAGATTAAGACGTGCTCCTCACTTTCTTCGGCTTACGATGGGGACGCCAGGCTGCAGAGACGGGGTGTTTGAACTGTGTTTCTGAGCAGCTGGAGGCCTCCAAAATGGGCTTCGGCGGGTTGGCTCATTAGCCAACCTTAACCGAGCGGTGGCTGACCTCGAGCTACAGATACACTGTAAAAAAAAAATATTCATCTTAGCATTTCATTAAATCTTTTGCGGATATTTAAAAAAAAACAGCTGATATCATCGCCATCAGATAGAAAGTAGGACTAACAAAATTCCATTTTAAGGTTCTTTATAAAAAAATCCCTTTCCATCTACTTTTTAAATCGTAATAACTTTTCAAAGGATGGAAGTTAGCATTTAGCTCCTTTTCCCATCAGTCACACGTTAGATACGGCAGCTTGACCTCGGTTATCAGGGTTTTGACAAGCGTTTCTCATTCAGCAGCTCTGATTCTGTCATTTCAACAAAGCTAACGAAGGGACGTTTCAAGGTCAGTCGTCTTCTTCACAGGCAGCGATTTTTCATGATAATATGCCATTTTACTTGGAAGCAGGTCTTTTAATAAAAGGGCGACTTCTTCACACAAAAAAAGCCGCTTTCTCAGAGACGACTTTTCTCTTGGATTATTGGAATAAGAAGCCCATAAAGCTGGGACTGAGTTATTGACTCGGCCTCTCTCTGTCCCATGCCTCGGTTGAGAGCAGAGTAAGTTAAAAGGGGTTTTTCTTTTTCTAAAGAATGTTACCTAAAGGGCTGCACGAGGAGGAATGAAGTCTGTGAAATGTAAAACAGCTTGACTTGAACTATATGGAAAATACGAAACACATTTAGAAGAATGTGGCTGGTTTTTGGAACACCGAGAAGCCGTTTCACCAGCGATTGAATATCAGAAGCACCTGCGCTGTTTGAAGCTGGTTCAAACGCTGCCTTCAAACGCGGGAGCGGCTTGCGGTTACGACGTAGGAAGTTGTGAGCGTGATGTGGTTGGCGTTGAAGCGTTTAACTCGGGCGAACACTGCTGCTAGGCAGCGGCAACATGGAGGGCACGCAAGAAATGCAAAGCTGTAATGACAGGGGAAGACGAGGCCCTCGGGAACATCCACATGTTCCTCAGGCATATTCATGAATTATGAAATGACTCTCCACACAACTAAAATCGCGATTTATTAACTTACAATTCAACGAAAAGTGAACTTCTGTTTCTGAAAAGATCAGCATACACAAGTTCGATGTAGGAAATACTACAAGATATCGCACTCGTGCAGTTTCTCGTGAACACGGTCAACGCGATCCCATTTGAAGGCAGCAACAAGTTTTGACTCGTCTCCGTCACCACTACAAGTCAGTTGTTTAAAAGTTGGCGGTTGTGCTTGAATATGTGTTGCTTATTGTCACCTTGCCAAAAAAAAAAAAAAAAGGAACAGGTTTTTTTTTCTCCTTTTCTTGGTGATGAGCAACGGTTCGGCAGAACGACGACTTTTAGCTACGCAGAATGATTTTAGCCGCTGCGATCCCGAGGTCTGATCTGGTCGACAAAATAAACGCAAGTGATGTCAATTGAAACTTGTAATCTGGATGGAGGTGGTCTTTTACAATGGTTGTCATTTCATTTTTGATCTACTCAATTTGCCATCGTCTGAGGTGTTTGCTGAGATTTATCACAGGTTCCTGAGTGTATTTGTTACATTTTAATCTTTGTTTCAGCTGCAGTGAGCGTAAAGCCTTTAAAGACATATTTGTATGTTTGTGTTTGAGCTGCTTCTTCAACAGTGTGTGTGTATTTTAGTTTGTTTTATTGCTCATGTATGCCCACTATGTGTCGGGTCAGCGGTATTTACAGATACCCAAACAGAGAAATTTGTGATTCATTTCAGTGGAGCACAAAATTATGAACGAAGACTTTGAGATGAAGTGAATCTGTTGCTTCTGATGTCATTCTGTCATATTTTCCCGCTTGTACAAAACCAACTGTAAATACGAGTTATTTCATAGGAGGAGACGTCTTTTGTAACGTTCGCCCTGTTGCTTAATAAACACAAAGGTTTTGTTTCATGCAGGAACCAGTTGTGGATCTCTGACCTCGTCACCTGCCTAGAGATTGTAAAAGTTTAGAACAAGTCTGTTTGCCTGAGTTCAAATTCTGTGAATCTGAGATTGATCATTTTCTTTGCCATTTTTATTTTTTTTTTTTCTGCTTGTACCATGACTGCATAAACCATCAAAAGGGGATCCTCGGACATTCTATGCAAACCAAATGGATATAGAGCGCATTGTAATAATGCAACGGATTATGTCAGTAAACTTACATTTATTATACTTTCTGTTTACAGTTTGTATTTATGAACTGAGTTGCAATCCAAACTGTACGAATAAACTTATTTTAAAAAGACTACTTTCACCTGTGACGATGGAGACGTGTGTGCGCGTAACAGTTTGTGCTTTTGCACTCAAAAAAAATCTGTAAGCACAGATGCCACTTCGCTGGGACTGTTGGCCACAAAAACCGAGGTATTTTAAACATCAGGTACTGGACAGGTTCCCATTCTGATGTGTGCAAACCTTGCACGGCACAGGAATGCACACGCAGAGGGTAAAGCAATAAGTTAAGTGAGTAAGTATCCCAAGTTACGTCTCTTGTTCAGCGTCAGCACCTGCGCTACGCGCGTTTTATACGCACATTTGCGATTTTGTACCTGAAACTCGAACACAGAAGGCACATGATTTCTTTTTTGAATTTTGGAGAACCCGAGTGCCATCGCGCCACAGTTCAGGTAGTTTGCGCCGGATGTTTTTCCTCAGACGCCTCACAATATCGCAGTAGAACTTGGTATTGGCAGTCTGACTCTGGAGGGGGGCGTATCAACACGAATGTAAAAAAAAAAAAAAAACAGCCACCCGGTTGCACCCCAGACCTGATGTGACTTTTTCGGTGTTGGCCAGTGACCTTCTGCCCCTCTGGCAACACAAATGTCACTCAAAGTACCCGACACAAAATTTGATGCGAGCTCTCTTCTCAAGTCCACGGTGCAAGTGCGAATGCACGTGTGCCAGTGGTCACGGAAGTTGATCGAGCAACATAACTCGTGCTGCGTTCAAATGAGGTCGTGTGCACGAGAAGAGTCCATATGAACGGCCCCCCTCCTGTGGTTTTCATTATGTTGGAACTCAAAATTGTCTGCAAGCCCCGAGTTCACGAGTTGTGACGTGTTCGCTGACATTTACGGAAATGGCCGAGGCCATGAAAGTTCTTTTTTTTTTTTTTTTTTTGGATGTTAAAGATAATATATTGTAATTTTAGTCATGTGTGGCATTTGTCTTCATAACTTAACATAATAGCCTAACGTCTGAGGAAAACGTTGATCTTCCCGACGGCCTCGTCTTTTCCTTCTGTGCCTTTTCTTTTCTGTCACCTGCCTGTTAGCTTGCTGAATCGTTTGCCTCTGTGGCTTCTTGATGCCGTCCACGTTGCCATCTCTGAACTAACAATTAAACTATTTCAGAGTGGATGGTACTAATGCCATTTTACAAAAGCAGAGACTTTTTTGTCGTGATGAAAATAAACCTGGTAGTTGTGGATGGAAATGGGTTTTGTTTCAATTCTGTTGCATTTTTTTTTTAACATGAACGTAATAAGAGCTCAGGATATTCTGTAGCCTTTCTGCCTACTGAGAAATCTCCTGTGGCCTAAATAAAAGCATTTTCCCTATAGACCAAGAACATTAAAGAGACTTACAACTCTTTATATTATTCATTTTTAAACCATTAACTTTTTCACACTCTGACTGGACTCTCTGGAAGTCTTCAGAAAGTCTGCTTGAGGGCCTTGTGGACTGGATGAATTGTGGCTTTGGCCAACCCTGACCCCTCTACAAGAGCGGTGACGTCTGGACGTTGGATTTAAACTTTAGCAGGTTTGATGGCCCGTTCAAGCATAATGTCTGTTTTACCTGTTCTTCCTGGCAGGAGCCTGGTGGAGTAGTTTTTTTTTTTTGCTGTAAAAGGCCTACTTTCCTAAGCCCTTGTTTTCATAATACGTCTTTCTCCTCCAACTGCAGCAATGAAACTGTTGAATAGTCATGCACAGTGTACACGTGAAGGTCACATGCATTAAAGGCTCTAGCTGCTCGCCAATGTTACATCCCCTTCTAAGGGCTGTGAGGGAGCATCCAGGTTATGTATCAACCCGATGGTGCCGTCAGACTGGAAGGATTCGCGCTGCTGCTGCAAAAAAAGAGGGATTTAATTAACATTGTACTGTCATTAACCTGTCAAGAGTTGTTGCTCTCGTTGCAGCCGACATCCCTCCTTCTCTGTTGCCTGAATCATTTTGGTGTGCAGTTACATGAATTATGATTTAACCAATTAACACTCCCTGACCCATGAAATGTTACGTGGCTGGTGTTTAGCGAAAAAAAAAAAAAGAAAAAGCACAAGCTGACACCCTTGGTCATCCCAGAAAAACTTACACATCTCAATTTCCTTCCTGCTGCAACTGCCGGTGTCCTCAGAAGAGACCACAACCCGCCAATGTTCTGGCTTTTTTTTTTTTTTTTGTGTGTGTGTGTGTGTGTGTGTGTGTGTGTGTGTGTGTGTGTGTGTGTGTGTGTGTGTGTGTGTGTGTGTGTGTGTTTCTGTTGTTACCTCAGTGGTCTGTCATTTCAGTTTGTGCTGATCCGGAGCTTTGTGTGATGCCGGTATTTTCTTCCTCTCTTGGGCTCCAACGTTTTCTTTCTTCTCCTTCAGGCTGTGTACTCGCTTGGTGCTCTGTTTTTCTCACCCACAAATCCTCACGTGACTCACCTAATGGTATCACAGTAGCTGTATTCACACAGGGGAACAACACTCACATTCATGCATCGCTAAAAAGCAGCGAAAACCATATGAAGAGGGCGAATGTCTGTCAAAGGGCACCGTTGCAGCTAATGTTTCATTCAGTCGCTTTATGAGCTGTGAAGGGCATCTTTGTCCTGAATCTCTGAATTTCTGATGCTGTTGTTTGCATGCATAACTTCCTTTCGGAAAGGTCAGAGCCTACGGTTTACTTCTTTTGGCTCGTCTTTTTTGGTTGGTTGTATTGAAAAGATATCACGCTGTATCAAATCAAACGTGGATTTGTTCATGTTAAACATCCAGTTGGAGACATTACTTAGGCACATTTCAGGCCTTGATTCTCTAAACTTTGTTTGTTGACGTGATGAAGAGCCCTTAATGAAAAGAGGCTCTGAACAGCAGGAGGTGTGTGTTTCAAGCTGTGGACTAATTAGCTGCAGGTGTTCAGTGATTGAAAAAGAAAAATACCCACACATCTCCCCCTCCATTAACGGAGAGAGAGAGCCGCAATTTTGGAGTCACGAGCTGTTGTTTTGCAACAAAACAGCTGAATTAGGCTTAAAACTATTTGATTGGTAATTTTGTGCCCTTTAAAAAAAAACGCACAGTGGATGTTTTATGACAGATTAATACAGAATCAAGGTAGCTGTGCAGGGGACTAAGAGCTAAGAAGACATTGTTTTAGATATTGTGGACCGAATAAACGTATAAGTGGACTTTGCCTCCTTCCGTTAAAAAAAAAATGAATAAAAATCTGTCCACACGACCTTAAAATCACATAATATCTCCGCACAAGCGAGAATGCAAAAGCTACGCAAAAGTAAGCATGCCAGGCCAGTAGGTGGCTATAAAGTATACGTCAATACGTCAAATACCAGAGAAGAAAGTAGTACGCACGTGTAGTCAGCATAGATTGTATATAAAAGTGGACGTAGCTTCCAGGTCTGGAAAATTACGCCAATGCAGAAGTGCCCTAAACTGCAATGCCACAGATTGCCACGAAGGGTTTATTTAAAAAATCCACCTCAGACTCCAATTCAACTTCTCTTGTCAATACATTTTTCCCACAATTTATTAGGGTCCATCTGAAAATAATCCCATCATTAAATACTCAGTAATCATCAGGATTGCTTAGTATTTATATGATCGCAATCTGTAAAATTTTGCAGGTGCCCTCAATTTTATCAAACATTTTATTCAAGGAGTAAACAGTCCATAAGTGAGATTTATTTTCTCTTTTAAAAATCTAGTACTTGGTGCAACGGGATGATTATTGTGAAACTGAGTTAAAATGGATATCACTGTGTGGGTTCATAGTAATGAAGGAGCATGTCTTCCAACCTAATAGGTTTTTGGAGAACAATGGAGCTCTATAGCACTGCGATGACCCCTCCCACTCTATTTGCGGTTTCTCGGGTGTTTGTTCGGTTTTTGAAGTGGTCAGAGAGGCAGAGGTGGGTCTGAAGGAGGAGCCACGCCTGAATCATCTCCTTCTCACTGCTACATAAGAAGGCTGGTTATGTCAGTTTGGTCTCCCTCCCTCCAATTTGCAGGATATTGTTGTAGTTCATATTTTCAGAACCCAACTGATGCCTTCCATTATTATATCATAGCAAACTAACAGCAGACCAGAACATGAAAGTCTCTTAGGAATTGCTGATTTCTTATAAAAAATTTAAAAAAATTATGACAATGATGCTTGGTATCGCTGACACGTTAAAATAAAAATTTAAAAAAAGTATATTATAATGTGCAAAAATGATAAATGTTTTCTTTAAAATGCACCGTCACCAGACAGCTAATTAACCTTTTCAATTCAACCGTGACTCTTCTTCAGAAGCAAGAATCCAGACTGAATTAAGACTGTAAACTTTTTAATTACTGTGATCTTCGGCGAGCCCCGCTGCTCGGTTGGGTCGTAAAAGAGCGAGAGGAGAGATAAAAACGAGTGGGTGAGGGTGAGAATGTGAGACCACTGGGAGCCGTGAGACTGATGACGTCCACCGAGGCTTCCTGCCATGTTGGGACGTAAACACCGAGACAAAGGAGCCTTTTAATATCGCCTGACATTGACATGCGTCTCATATCAACCCTGCTTACGGATATGATTCAGAGGGCATGCGTGTATATGGCTGACGTGAAAATATGTCTTTAGGAAAGTAAAGGAAATCCGATTTCTCATTTTTGCAGGAAAAAAAAAAACTACTGTCTTACTACTACTTACTACTACTAACTGTCTTTACTACTAAACACATTTCTCCATGAAAACTGACAGTAAACACATCAAACTCAGCTTGGTCAACAACTGTAATTCAATGTGAGCGATTATGGAGTGATTTTTTTTTTTCTGTTTGACTGTGGGTCATTTTCTTTACATGTTAATTAAAATAAATGAACCAAATATGAATCAGGGTCCTTGTAATTAGAACATTTTTGGGACAGAATTAAAAACTAGCATTTAAAACAAAGCATGCTAACAACCCCCCAAAAAAACATTTTTTTTTGTTGTCAAGGATTGCATGAGAGAATTGACACTCGTGTCTTTCGGGCAGGAAGAAGATAGCTTGCCTCTATCTGAACGAAAGAGCTCGCACTTGTGAGCACCATTTTTTAAGGCTATAATTACCAAATTGATTGTAAATAGAAAATGTTATTTTGTCAGTATTTCTTGTTTTAATGCTTTAATTGGTTTCAAGTCAATACTGGTTTAATATGAATATTTTGAAAGTTGGCTGATGACGTTTCCTTATCAGGTTGATTAAAAACATAACTGACATAAACAACATGGAAATTGTGGAAATAAAAAGGAGAAAGAGAAAGATGCAAGGACGGAGGAGAAAAGAAGGGATGAAGAACGGGGCAGTGAGTCGGAAGTTGACGAAAAAGGGGAGAAGTGAAGACTAAATGAAGACAAAAGGCAAAAACAGCAAAGAAAAGACAAACAAACTTTATTTGCTGGTGCTGCAGGATTGCTGCCAAACACTGACGCACTTCATGTGCAAACAAACCAAGAACACAACAAACTTGGAAATGGAGAGAGAACTGGCTGTCAGACTTTTAAAAGAAGAGGTCATCAAACATGAATCACAAAATAAGCTGTTCAACGATGCATTAAAAAAAAAAAAACTGATTTGATCAGTTTACCGACCACTTTGGTTAGAATTTGGTTGAGTTCAGGCAACTAAAGTGTCATCGTGGCACCACCGACTGGTTGAAATGTTGGCTTGTTTGCTGGTTTCGCTGTTCTAAACCAGAGCAATAACTTTTGTGGTAGAAGTGAGGATGTTATTGTTACAACAGCAGGCACATTTTTGTCCCTATATTGAGTGAGCCATCTGTTTTCTTTCCCCGCTTGAGTTCTAGATGATGTCCGTCGAGTGTGAATGCACAGGGAAATATGCGGACGAGGTGGTGATTGGAGGCGCCACGACGTCTCCCGGCATCTCCCTCCTCTCCCAGCTGGCCACTCTTGAGTCACCCATCAGCTTTTGGCATTTTGAGGGCTTCTTTGGTTCCTTAGGGATTAACGAAGGTGAGCTGCCAGTTCTTTTCGACTTGTTTGTTCCTTTTAATGTTACTGCAGGTGGTCTAATTTGGTTTGTTGACTTTGTTCGTAGCCCCGTAAACATGAAGAGACAGCAGTTGGGAGGGTAGATACAAAAAGTTCCAACACTGTTCCTGTTGTGCACGAAGGGAGCAGAGGGAAGAAATAACCTTCGTAGGTAAGTATCCTGCAACAACGCAATCATCACTACTTTTTGATCGCAGCTCGTACATCAGTAGCATATCATATGTAAAAAAAAAATTAAAAAAAATCTTTCTGTGGCTACTTTCATGTATCCAGGCAGCCTGTATACAAGACGTCGTGCGTTAAAAGTATTAAAAGTTTAAGTGACAAACCGGGACGTTTCCGATCCCTGTCTATTCATCACCGCTGTGCTTAATCCTCGCCAACATCAGCCTTATCGGTTCAGAGAAAACATCTTAAAAAAAAAAAAAATCACTCATTCGCCGAGCAATCAGCCTGTCGAGCAATCAAACATCAGGGAAGTGAAGCGTTCATCAGTTTGTACACGGTCGAAACAAAACTTTCAAATGATCTGTGAACACAATGAACAGGCATTGAGGCAGACTTTATTCAGGATGTGGGCGCGGCTTGAAGAGAAATGTTTAGAAAAATGAGGGTGTTGTCTGTCAGATTCTTCCTGAGATATTGTTATTATGTATTAGGACTTGTCGACATTGGGTTTTTCGTTGTCATGTCCAAATGAAACAAGTACAAGTGTCTAAAAAAGTGATTCTATTTTTTTTTGTGTGTGTGTTACAGTACCTAGCACTACCAGATTTTTATTTATTTATTTATTTTATTTTTTAAGTAATTCAAAAGTACTTCAGCTATGCAGCACAGAAACGCTGCTAATGGAACCGAGCGCGCAGGAGCCAATTTAATGAAGCAATTTTCACTGAAAAGAGAAGATTCTCTTTTTGTTAGATTCCAATGAAAAGAAGCTGCTTTTTTTTTTTTTTTTTTTTTTTCCCCCCTTTACCTGAATGGCAGTTCTTTTCTTTCTCTTAAGAAAAGCTGACAGAGCTATTAACATGATGTCTCCGTCTTATTGAAATACAATGTACGGCATGTTGTTTCAGAGTGCCAGTTCTCCAACGTTCGGTACGGGGAACAGCTGATAAGCGTTTCTTCTGTGTGTTATAGCGCTTTTCTTCTTGTCACACCGTATAAGTAAAGACTTCGTATTCGCTTTTGTTTGTTGAACTGGCTTCTTCTTTGACAAACTCAGTGTATCATACTGAACAAAGAGGAATTCGGTAGTCAAACACGGTTGATTAGGTCTGTTCAACATCCCAGACTGAAGGTGGTGTGCAGGCGTTCATTTGCAGATATATTTTATTGACTGTTTCTTCTTGACTGCCTCTGCCATGTTGTTAAATCTCCAGCTGCAGTCAGTGTGAGAAGATAATCAATAGCTGAATATATATTTGGGGATCTTTAGGTTAAAGTGTCAATAGTCTCAGACTTTTTGAGCCATTTAGTTTGAATTCCAATGTCAGTCGTACATACAGGGAGTATTATTGCTCTTCACACCTGGTGGAGCCTTTGAGCCTGGCATCAGCCTTCATCAGTCTGTGTGCACATTAATGTGCATCTGAGAGTGTGTTTGTGTGTGTTGTCAGCGCCTCTAAACTGACAGCTGAACTCTCCACCCGGCATAAATTGAGTTCACACACACACACACACGCACACACGCACACGCACACACACACACGCACACACACACACACACACACACACACACATAGGGCGCACTGGGGAGGAAGAAAAAAAAAGTAAAGTAAAAGAAAAGAAAACGCCATTCACACCCATAATTTGTTTCCCAGCATTGCCTCATGACACTGTGAAGATTGAGGCAGAATATTAATAACAATAATATTAATAATATTAAACTTTATTTGTATAAAGCACTTCTCACACAAGAAATGCAGCTCAAGGTCCTTTACAGCAAGACAATTACACGCAGTGTTTTACAACAACAACAACAACAACAACAAAAACAGACGTAAAGCAACATTTGAAAATATAGAAAAGAAATGAGACGCATAAGAACATATAAAATGCACGAGAAACAGATCAAGTGCATCAAATTAAACACAAATGGAGTTAAAATAAGCAATATGCATTCTAAAGGCGCGGTAGTTCAAAGTGCAAGAGAGCTTCAAGAGTAGCTAGTTAAAGGCCGATGTAAAGAGGTGTGTTTTGAGCTTTCTTTTAAAAGTATTAACCGACCAGCTTCCCTGATATCTAACAGCTAGTTTGTTCCACAGCTTTGGAGCGTAGCCGACAAAAGCTGAACCCCCACGTTTGCTGCCGAACCTCCAATAAACCAGCAGCAGATGATCTCAGTGTTCTTGAAGGCTCATAGTTAACCAGAGAGTCAGAGATGTAACTTGGTCCGAGCCCATGAAGGGCTTTGTGTGCGAGGAGGAGGAGGAAGAGCTTAAAAGTCATCCTGTGTCTTGTAGGCAGCCAGTTCAGTATTAGCGAGAGATTATGTTGAATTTCAAAAAGTTGTTTTCGCTCGTGTCGAGCGCTCGGACTGACAGACGAAGACGAGCTGTTGGGAGTGTTTATCAGACGCCATTGGAAAGTTCCTGAGGGGCCCGGAGGCAGACGGCCATGTTTGCGTTGGAGGGGAAAAGTCTCAGGAGGGAGGAAGAGAGATGATCTGCTGCTAAAATCAAACGGACGGACAGACTGACGGACGGACGGGCGGATTACTGCTTCACTTCTGTAAATTAGACTCGTTAAAAAAAAAAAAAAAAAAAAAAAAAACAGACCACACTTAACATTGATGATGCCATGCTACCCTCTTGGATACTGACCGGAGTGACTGATGGGGGAGAGAATGGGGAGTGAGCGTGGGAGGGAGGGAGTGAACAAGTGAGGGAGCGACTGACGGAACGAGGGACGGGTTGGAATTAGAGAGGGGAGGAGCTGCGTGTTGTTTTGTGGCGTCCGTGGCAGCCTGGTGTTATTTGCACGTGATTTAATGAAGGCAAATACAGCGGACAGTCGCATGTAACGTCAACGCACGCTTCATTTCCCATCCAAATGCCAACGACTTACTTGACGCAGCTCAAGTTTGGGATGGACCTCCCGCCCGTTCGCGCCTCTCAACCAACGCGCTCGAATTTCAAGATCAAGAAACTGCCGAACGTCAGAGCGCCGGTTGTGGAGTCCATGCGCGCTCCTAACATTTGAGACACATGTAGCGTAACTCTCCTGCAGCCAAAACACAGAGCCGCCCAGAGAGCAGTTCGAAGATGCACAATCAAGATGGAGGTTCACTTAACAGCTCAATAAGCAGCCGTAATTAAAACACTCACTAAAAGACAGATAGCTTGGATCCGTCTTTCTCTCTCTCTCACACACACACACACACACACACACACACACACACACACACACACACACACACGCTGCCAAATGAAACCGCTGCACACAGCAGCTCGCTCAGAACAGTGGGAATATAGCGCGCAGACATTATTTCTGCAGGCAGTCGCTCACACGGAGAAAATGAAGCCGTTTCATGTGTTCAGTAATGACAGAAGCCGGCGAGAAGCTACTCATGTATGTAATTATTAATCATCAGCACCAACAAAGCCGACTACCTCAGCTCATA
Organism: Brachyistius frenatus; assembly: GCF_029030835.1. NCBI lineage: Eukaryota > Metazoa > Chordata > Actinopteri > Embiotocidae > Brachyistius > Brachyistius frenatus. The sequence continues at coordinate 1,872,337 of NW_027210604.1, forward strand.
CACTGCTGCTGCCGTGAGAATACTTCCTGTCTTCGGAGGAACTCCAGCTTTATATCCTGCAGTCTGTAGAGGTGGGGAGGGGATGAAAGGCAGTTTTTTTTTTTTGTTGTTTTTTTTAACAACTGGAGGGTCATTTAAGGCCAAGAAACGTTTGCCCCTGTGCTCATTGTGGTGGTGCGTTCAAGTGCTGGCGTGAAGCTCCGGACATTTGGAACTGTAAATAACTGAATTTAAATGTATTTAATAAAAAGGTTTGTCGTCTTGTTTTTTAACATCTACATCTACCGATAAGTACCCTGGTCCGCAGATTTTGTTCTTTCAGAAATCGAATGCGTCCCGCAGCATGTTGAATAATCCTTTTACGGCATGCAGCCACTTTCAAACTGTCCAACTATCATATCTAACAGTTTTCAAGAACCAAGTTTGCAAAGTTTTTAGTCCTTTTAAAAAAAACAACTAATTCCAGGCTGACCATGAAGTAACAGGACATTTAGTAATGTCGCTTCAGGCTCCTTTGACGCTCTGAACTTCGGTGTTTTCCCCTTCAGTCAGAGGTGGGCGGGTGTCACCAGAACCTGTGTTGCGATTTCATTGCAGCGTAATAATCCTTTACTGCTCGTCCCGTCCCACACGGCTGTCAGCGGCTTGTAACAACAATAAATCTAATCAACGAGAGTGCTCGGAGCTGAGGGAAAGCAAGCACAAACAGCCAACTGTGAAAAACATTTTTATTACTGTTGTCATTTTTTTTTTTTTTATCTTCATGTTGCTTTATGATCTTTTCCACCATATTTATTTTCTGTTGAGTTTTTATCATCTTGATTTGTCACTGTTGCTGCTTCTTTTCTATCTCTTCGTTTTTCTTTGTATACGTACGTGAAAGGATTATTTTTCTAACCTTCCTATACAAATGGCGACCCTGCGTCCTTACGCGACTGCTGTTCTTTTCACATATTTCTGTTATATTATAGTCAGGCATTGAAGGATTGCATTGTGAGGACCATGTTTGGGAGCCCATGCTTTTCATTTTCAGTTCAAGTCAAGCAGCTGCTGGTTGCCTCATAAATGTCCTTATTTTCAAATGATATATATATTTGTGGGTGCTTTATTCTTCAAATGTCAAATACTCAAAAATAGTGAGACTTTGCCCGACTTACTTTGTCTTGCAGATCGGTGCCGTCTGTGTGGCCCAGCTGTCGGGACGGTGTGTCCAGTTTGGGTCGGTCTCCATCATCTCACGTGCAGGTTGAGCTTCAATGACGCGAAAACGTTTTTTTTTTGTTCCTTGCATTATAACATTTTACAGTAACGGCACCAGATCATCTTTTTTCTGCTGCCATCTCTGTCGTTTGCTAAGGTTAACAACTCGTGGACACAATGTCAAACACTGGCTGCTTGAAAAGACAGAAAACGAGCACAGCGACTGTCTGGCTTCCCATAATGCACTTCTGGTTATTGTGAGAAACCGATTGCATATTTAGTAAACTAAATCAGTCAGTTGTCATTCTTTGTCGTTTATTACAGATCCACATCACTGTGCACCGTCGCTTTTAATCAGTCATCAGTTCCAACCGTGTCGCGGTTGTGAAGAATTTAACTTTTTTTGTTGTTGCAACAACAACATTTTCTCGTGTTCGGACCCTGGAGGTCACTTTCAAATAATATCTAAAGTACTTTTAAGTACCCCCAAATACAGGCAAACGTACATACATTTCAGTTTACAGTTCAAAAATATCATCTCAAGGATTTATTAACACCTCATGGCCATCGGTCTCAGCTGGTCTCCACCTTTAGGTAAAAAAAAAAAAACCTGCAGTAGAGAAGGCTAAAGCGTGTAAATGTGCTCACCTTTACTAAAACAATTCCTAGTGCAAACACTGTAAACGGATAATAGTATCCCAACCAGGACTAAAGCATATAACATACAGCCATGTTGTTTAAGATAGCCTCCCTCATGTTTCCATTGTTTGTTATTGCTAGGTCATTAACACTAATCTCCATTCATGTATAGCTGTGCAGGCAGTTTTGGGTTATATTTACCAGAGGTTGCAGATATGAGAGCAGGAGGACAGAGCAGGATTAACAAACAAGAGTGTTGGAAAGATTAAAAAAAAAAAAAAAAAAAAAAAAAGCAGCGGCACAATGGCAGGAAGAAACAAAGCAATGGTGAAGAGAGAAATGGTGCAACGTGCTCTGATAAGCTGCTGCTGAGTCACATCATGCCGTCGGATTAATAATCAGCTCTGGATGGCCTAATTGAGAAATCTCATTGTCTTAAATAAGCGAGGAACAGCCAGCAGCCAAGGACACTGGAGGAAGAGCAATTTCCTATTTCCTGCAGCAGTGTTTTCATCAGTTATTAAGCCGCATTGATCTTTTCCTTCAGTGGTCTGTACGGGAGTTTGAAACATTTCAAACAAAGTGTGAGGAAGTAGCAGGTTAACGCAGTGACTTTGCCCCTGCTCCCCGAACTTTTATGGAACTGAGTCACAAACTGTAGACGATGGAAGATAGTGCTCAGATATCTCCGGCAACTGAAGTTGACCCGAACTGTTTCAGTAAACTAAATGTTAGATTTTGATTCCAGTTTCTATGAGTCGACGAGCGAGGACTTGTAGAGCCACCATGCACCGATGCAACCCGGTATCACGGCAAAGCGTGAAACTGACACGCTTTGGCCTGTCTTGGCGTGACAGTTACACGTTTTCGTTTGAATTCCTGCTTTTATATGTGACTTTCCGATACAGACGGAAAAGTGGGCCGTGTGGGAAAATGTGGGGACAGATGAGTTGTGCAACGTGACGCCCAGAGGTGCACCCCGAGAAACTTTCTCACTATTCTTTGAATTTGACCCTCATCCAGTTATTGCTTTAAGCTGTTATGTTTCATGCCCCGTCTTAAACCTTCAATTTCTCGGCCTTAAAGCTCCCGGGAGGGAAACGAACCCCGACTGTTTACCGTGTTTACGCTCTGCAGCACAGGGACCGACTCCGGTTCAAATTCAGCCGCTATTTATTCCACTTGCTGATCTTTTAAACGGAAGCCTTCGGGGCACACAGCGAACCACAGGGTCCGGTTTTAGTTATTATTCATCGATTCACCTTTGTTTTTTTTTGTTCTGGCAATGTGTGTGCTTCATCCATCACCGCAGCAAATAACACAACCTATCTGTTCACCACCACCACCCCCCTCCACCCTTCCCCCACCCCGCTCCAACGACCACCCACCGGCTGTTACGAGGGGCCGATGAAATATGCGTCTGCAGACTGAACTTTTTGTGCGTGTCTGCCCGTTGTTTGTTTTTTGTGTTTGTCAGGTTGCAATTAGCGGGCGCTGTTTGTCAAACAGGCGACCGCCAGCGCCGCGGGTGTCCGAGAAGAAAAGTAAACAACCCAGCGTCAGCCGTAAAAATGTCTCGGCTCAGATTGTGTCCATATGCAGCCACGAAAGCCTTACAAAACAAAACCTTTCATTAATGACTTAAGACTGTGCCGTGCCTGTACGCACACGCAAACATGTACACCAACAACCTCGGGCCAATCATACATACCTACTCATAGATCAACACAAACTGAGTGAAATGAATGAATCAGTTCATTTACATATTTCAGCATGGTTCCATGTCGGAACATTGACCCCGAGCATTTTAAAGATAGTGAGTCCGATCCATCGGATGCACAAGAGGCCGTTTCTATTTTAATCAGTCCGGCAGTTCACATTATACACAAAAAACACTCACAAAAATGAACTCCAGCTTTTATTTATTTGACACAGTCCAGTTTATTTGGCCCCACATGTTGAAATGAGTCATAATAATTCTCACTTAATATTTCCTCGATCCAACAATATTACGTTTAAGCTTCGTATGGACGCAGTCATTTTTTTCCCCACTGAATATGCAATTACTGTCACTTTAAATTTAAGCAGTTGAAATCTGCAGGACAGCCTTTAACAAGTTGTTCCTAACCCAAACTGAAATGAGCACTGAGTGATTAAAGGCATAATTTTGTTAAGTGGCCCATGCAGCAGCAGCAAGCGACAGCGAATCATGACCGAGTCTAACACCAGCAGGGGTGCAGACATTTTTTGGTTGACAAAAAATAGCAAAAGCTTCTGTTTGCTGTCACCTCTGAAAGCGAAATTTGGAACACAGCAGGGATAGCGTCAAGTGAGCTCTTACAGTGAGACGTAATGAAATAAAAAAAAAACAGAAACACATCTTTTGCTGCTAGTTACCACTGCCAGCGACCGGGCTTGTTGTCACGCTGAAGCGTTCCCATCATTGTGCTTCACACGGTTAGTTCAGTCTTAAATAATAATCTGAATAATTGTAGGTGATCACTTTTTGAAGGATTCGCGTTTTTCTTCAGAATGAATTGTGGCAGGTTTTTGAGTCACTGGATGAACCTCAAGCCCCCTTTAATAATTAAAGCGGGCATCTACACTGCTACTACGCTCTACGATAACTGCTACAAAGGCATCGAATTGTAAAATCTCAGTGGTGAATTAATTCAGCGACACAGACTCGTAAAGTGTAGCTTTTAAACCCGGAGACCGCCTTTGACAGATGTGTTCACACCTGCAGCTGCTGAGCCCTAAATCCTGAGCTGCACTTGAATTTCAGTAAAAAATAGACACAGGCTGTGCTTACGCACTTCCCTTAATACACTCAGATATAGTGCTGTTACATGTTAGGACTCTCTAGTTTGAATGCATCACCTGCTACAATATCTGCCGGCTTTTTATTTGACCAAGAAATGAACCTTGTTTTCGTGCCCCCTTCTATCCAACAGCGGTACGCTGGTACCCAGAAAAAAAAAAAAAAAAAAATACTGTTCAGCAACAGCTGCAGCTTCCTCAGACACCTTCATTCAAAAATTATTGAAGTCGGTAGTCTCTTCTTTGCCTTTCCGTAGCCAAGGGCTAACACTATTGAGTGTGAAGATGGTCCAGCATGTCAGACAACATTTTTGGACCGTTTTGAGTCCACCATTCGGGTACTTGTAGTGCACTTCATGTTTCCATTCTTGACGGTGCGAGCGCACGTATGTACTCAAAATAGTGCGTGTTAGTATGTAAGTGCACCATTGGGCAACAAGCTACCGAAGGGTCACAGGTCAGGGCTTTTATAAAAGAGATTATTGTGGAGCGAATGTTTGGACGGTCAAGACATGTTCAGCGACTGATGAAACCACTGCATTTTTTTGTTTTGTTTTTTCTTGTATAAAATTGAAACATTTTTATGTTATTGTTGTTATCTTTTTTTTTTCTTTTTTTTGCTGGATACACTAAAAAAATTTAAAAAAAAAAAACTGCATACAATGTTTAATTCATGTTTAAATGATCACAATAAACAGCCTTTGTTTGGCTGCAGGCACCTTTTTTTTTTTTAGGAACCCACAAACCTTTAAAGAACCTAAAGAACTTGACTTTAGAGGAACCAGGCTGTGGTCTCTGCTCTGGTGTGTAATACTGAAATCACTGAACTGAAATAAAAAATAAAAAAAAGAACTAAAACAGGGACTCGGTGTCCTGCATAAACTGTAAGCTCCTCCTCCCATCTGGACTGCAGGGTGGTCGTTTCGATGTTCCCTCGCTCAGGAGGGAAGAAGATATTTGGGCCACATGTCGTTCCTTGTACGAGCGGAAACACGGGGTCACGTTGAGCGTTTGTTCTCCGCGTGATCTTGGCAAACAACGCTTATCTCCTTAATATATGTACAATGTACATAAGCCACCACGACCGTGTTGTAACGCGGATGACGGGAGGCAGCAGTGGATGTCAGGCCTATTAAGCATGCATTAAAAACCGCTGATGGCCAACGTGCAATGCAATTCATTTTCAGCTAGATAGAATAATATCTGTGTCATGGAGACGCTGAGAAGGTCATCAGCAAACAGAGCAACAACAACAACAATGCTCATTACTATTCATTGAAAGTGGCGTGTAAATAGAGGGAGGAATGGATGGGGGAGTTTGGGTGGGTGGGTGGGTGGGTGGGAGGGGGGTGCGTGGTGCGTGTGATGCTCCGACTGACACGAAGCCGCCAAGAGCTAATGAAGAACCTGCGAGTGGAGTTGGTGGGGGAAGCTGCAGACAGACAGGGCTGGAGTGATGTTTATTAGTCGCTGTGTTCCCGCGGCGCTGCGGGTGCTAACCTTAACCTCTGGCATCAATCTGTTTGCATCAAATGTCCCGTTAAACGCCGTGCGTCGCATGAATGGCAGCAATTACCCTTATCCGGTCCTTTGCCGAGCTCGGATACAACGAAGAATACACGTTTGGGACCAGGTTTATAACCCCGACGTTTTCCATGAGCACCTCTTCTCTCCGAGTTGTGAAGTTACTTTCCACCAGCTGAAGTTAAGGCTCTTCCCCATCAACATAAATTTGAATTTTTTTTTTTTTATTTATTTTTTTTTTTTGCTCAAGTATTTTCGAGCTGCAAATGCTTTAAGCTCACATTAAGTTTGACACGCAAATATGTACAGCTCCAACCGGTCTTAACCTTACTGACCTTCGAGGGAGAGTCCAAGTAAGAGGACGTCCAACCGGCTGCTTGCAAGCTTGAAGAAGAATCCGGCAGTGTTCAGGAGAAAAACGTAACTTTTATAGTGGCCTAAGTATGAACATTTTTATCCTTTTCGTTTCAGGGAGTCTTTGTTTGCGGTGTAGGCACTTTAACACTCGCAGATTTTTCCAAGCGTTTGGCACAACCAGCACTTTTTGTGCAGACCACACGACAACCCACTGGTTTGTGAAACTCCAGTTTGGCCTTTTGGCTGTTGCCATCTTGTATTTGTTTTAAGCCAGATATGACCATATTCAGATGAGCAGGGGAGGAGCCAGAGGTGGATCTGACTGAAAACCCAAGATACTTTTTTGGGAGTGTATTGCAGCAAAAGGTCTTTTGAAACCAGCCCCTAGTGGCTCGTCATGGTATTGCACTTTGAGGCACTTTTTCATTGGCTTAACACCAAGAAACTGCAACATCCACAAGTCCAAAGGAGGTCCAGTCCACCTTCAGGCAGACCGCAATTTGAATTGTACTTCTGCAAGCGACTTTGCAGATGAGATCGTTTGCACACTTCCCGAATCTAAACGCGTTAAGTGGAGAGGAGTCTCAAGCAAGTTGACTAATTCTGCTGTCCTCCGTAAGCGGGCTTGGACATGTGAAGACACACAACGTCAACATTATATTGAAATAATGTACCATAATGAAAGAAAGAGAAATACAAATGTCTGAAAACAGCTCCCAACAAAGCACGTTGCACCCAGACAAGGAGAACAGTCACCAGAGTTAGAATCTGGTCAGTCAACTAGAATTATTAGAACAGTCACACTCTGCTCTCCACACCCAAAGCTAACCGCAAATATATGTGTGAGGAAATCAGGGAAATCAGTACCCACAGCAGAGGAATGAACGCTGAGGAGAGGTCGCAGAACTCTACATCACTTCCTCTGAAGAGTAGTCCTTGTGGACGTTAAGCTCAGAGTAACTGGATTATATAAACACGGGCTGTTCTTCAAATCCCAAATGCTGCAAGCAATAGACTGTCCTTTTGCTTCCCTTTGGGTCAATAAGCTCCCAAAACAAACAGCAAGCTGCACTGAGCTGATTGTGAAACCGCCGTGCAGCTATGGGGATCCTGGAGCCCCGATTGGAGGAGGCAACCTGCGCAGCATCAGCATCTCAATGATCCTTCCAGAGCACACTGAAACATCTTGACTGAAATTGAGGCTCAGTGGACCAATCGTAATGATGCATGTTTCTACACGCAGCGGAGAGTGCTCTGCCAGGGCTGCTTCATCATTCTTTGACTGACCCAGAATTTGCTTCTTTATTCTGGAGAAAACCTCTGAAACAGCATTTACAGCATCAAGGGACGCCGTGTCTATTCAGGGCCTTTTGAGGCAAAAACAATTCTCCAGAGCAGCCGGATAAGCATGACAAAATTTATTTTAAAAAAAGAGAGAAAAAAAAAAAAGAAAAGGCCTGTGATGCTTTTCTGCAAAATACATCAAATACAAATTTACATACAAAAATACATATTTTTGTGTTGAAGCCAGACCAAAATATATGAGGTTTAAATGATGGTAAACTCGGCCTGATCCTTGCGGGCCGGCTTCCATCAAACACCTGATGTGGTAAAGCTCCTGTCCTCCCTCGCAACAGGAGTGTCTGTCTCGGCTATTTCATGTTTTTGTTGTTGTTGTTGTAGTTGTGTGTCTTTTCACGTAGGACCACTGGTGTTGCATGGAACAGAAAACTCTGCCTGAATGGTCAGAATGCGAAGAGGTTTTTGTCGGCGGACCCGAGGGAGCCGGCTGACAGAGAAGCCTTCTTCTTTTTCACACTTTGAAAAGTTACCAGGTCTAGGTTTTGTCCACTCTTGAATAATTTAAGATACTCTCGTGTGTGTGCGTGTGCGCGTGTGTGTGTGTGTGTGAGTGAGTTGTCCTATCACCACCGCTGTGTGTCTGACCTTGTGGCTGCCTTAAGGTATCTCTATAAGGTATTTCTGTTTGCTTACCGTATTGTACTACTGTATTTAATTTCTTAAACTGCACTGTAACTTTTATTCAATTTTTTTTTAGCTTGTTTAATTTTTTAATGACTGTTTTTAATGTTTCAATCACTGTTCTTAATTTTTAAATGTGCTTTTCTTTTGCCTTACGTTTTGATGCTTTTAATGGTTTTATGTGAAGCACTTTGAATTGCCGTGTTGTTGAAATGTGCTGTAAGCTTGCCTCGCCTTGCCTAAGGCAACAGGAGCACGTGTCCACGCAGCAATGACGAGCTTTCTGGAAATAACATTGCGAGCCTGTGAAACGCTGTTTGTTTGTTGTTCACTTTTTTTTTTTTTTTTTGTGCAGTCTGGTGGTTTAAATCTGTTCCTGTCCAGGAGATGATTTATGACAATTAGGCCACATTCAGAGGGAGAAACAGCACAGAACGATTTGATTTGTTTCCTGTGAGTTTAAGACGTTTCTAGGCATCTTGTTGAATTTTAAAAGCAGCTGAAAATAGTTAGAATCTAGGCAGTTCAAAGTTTTTCATCAGCCGGATTTTATGTTTTGATTTTGTAGTTAAAGATTCGTTTTTCATTAAATATGGCGACATTTTTCTATTTATAGTCTGTAATCATTTCTTGGCACAGTACTGCCGTCAGTTCGTGGAATTGCATGACACTCGCATTAGCAGGTGTCAATTATGCTGAATATTTACATTTGTAAATCCTATAATCACATGTAAATAATATAAATAAAATTTGCACGTACATTATTTTAGCTCTTTGCATGGCACAAAACTTTATTAAACCTGTAAACGCAGACCTACTCTATGAAATGACTGTTAGTGGTCAAACTTTTCACACCGTTGCTTTAATATTTTGTAAAGTTTAGAAATTGACATGCTACTGTAAGGAGCATTGGAATGAAGCCACTTTATCAAATAACAATCTAATCTAGCTAAATCATAATTTGCCTAGTCTTAAACCTGAAGTCTGGAAATTTGATCTCCCCCATCTGCCAGTGAGAGTAATTACCAAAAACAGTTGATTCGTGCTTATGCCACACCCTCTGCTGTAACCTGCTCCATCGCTACTGTTGGCCTTAAAAAGGGTGGATAAATTGTTTTGATTGTCACAACCCTCTCAGAAGGATTAGTTCTACTATCAGAATTTGATCCATTTGGTCCAGTAACGTTTGGAAACCTAAGAAGAGCCGCATGAGTTAATGATTTATACTGGATGGTAGCCGCTCCACAGAGCGTGGCTAGTAATGTCTTACCAGACACCATATTTTAAAACTCAGTATTCTGTGAAATACAGAGAAATATATCTTTAAGGTTTATTTTACATTGTGTGAACTCATTTGGCTCGGCTGCAAAGGATGTTTATTCATGCGTTGTAGATTCAAGTGCGACTTTGGATGATTTGTCGTCTGCGCATTGGGTAGTTTGAAGATCTTTTCCTTTGCTTCCGTCACAACAAGGCGAAGGTAATACGATGTGTTATATATTTAAAAACGATCTTTCCCCCAGAGCGTTTCAAACACGCTGAGCATAGTCATCGACAATCAAACTAGTAGATAATGCCGTACGAGTCGTAAGTTTGGCTGCAACCGCTGTGGATGTAAGCTGACTAAAGCGGCATTAACTAGACTACAACACATGATGACTTTCAGTTCACTTTAAGTCTCTTCTTTTGTCGACCCAGGCTCCTCTCATGTGTCTCACTCCCACTCCCCTGTACACCCTCTCTCTCTCTTCCAGGCTCATCTATCTGTAATGGCTTCCATACTGAGGGCTTTTTTTTTTTATTTTATACGTGCAGTATGTGGGATTAATGTTTGCCAGTGGAGTCAAATGACTGTCCAGGGAGTTACCTGTCAGGACCCTGCAGCGCCAGGGCCTCTCCACGGGGCGATGGATGTTACACAACAGCAGGAGACGTCACCTCGGAGGAATGTGGGAAATGAGAAGGGCGGGCGGGGGGGGAGGAGAGGGGCTGGAGCGGGCAGACTGCTTCAATGGCTGTTGTGGTACCCAGACATGAGTCACACAGACATAAAATGGGTCAGTGGATACCAACCTGAAGAAATCATGATGTAGTTACACAATGTGCCGCAGTGTGCAGCCCGAGAGATTTTGAAATGCAAATGAATTCGGCCATGACGAGCATAATTCGGTATAATACGCCAGAAACACAACATGAAATTACACTTTTTTGGGTAAATGCAAAGCGCATTTACGTATCCTGGTTACGGGCCTCTAAATTGCCACCGGCGTTGTGTTCATTCAAACAAAACCTTAATGTCAAATGTGTTTCCACGTTGTATGTCCGTCTGTCGGCACACGTACGTACAGACGTGCGTCCCATTCTCATGAACGCGGCAACTCAAGAACAGCTTGGGGGAATTTCTTCGAATTTAGCGATTCGTTGGACTCGAGGATGAATGAACTGATTTGATTTTGGTGTCCAAGGTCAAAGTCAATGTTGCCGCTTGTTACTTTGGGTTAACTCAATGCCATAACTCACAAAAAAAGAGGGGGAGATTGGGACAATATTTTATCTTTGGTCTGATACTGAATTGTTGGCCCTAATCATGTGTGTCCAACTGTGGTGATTGGGTAGATTTTCTGTTTGGAAGCTTCTTTTCAGCATTAGTCACATTTGAAACATTTGCCAATTGTCATGGCTTCAACTTCTATCAGAAGCAGCTTTATTGGCCAAATTCCTTCAAAATGTTCTCTAACCAGTAGCTACTGGTTAAATATGTGTGTTGAATATTAGTTTGTTGTTGTTCACATAAAAGAAGCTTATTCAGCTGGTTGGGTGGAGCTCAACTATGTGAAAAAGATTTCCAAGATCCACATGAGTAGCTCTCATACTCTTTCATTTTGTCAAAGTTGCTCTCAGAGGAAAAAAGATGAGAGATCCCTGGTTTGGACAGACGTGGATGTGAACTGCAACCTGATAGGTAGGCGGAGACATACAACTGTGAGGCAGTAATTCTAACTTTAAATGTACCGTTGGCTTTGGATGTGCCCACCAAATATACTGCACTGCAGACACACAGTATGGTGTTGTAGCTACAGTACGTACATAAACCATCAAACTGAAGTTTATTCTATAGTAAACTTGGTCGGTTTGAGAGATTATTTCACTGGTAACTTTCCGTTTTAACCACAGTGTCCTCACACCCTGCGTTTATCTCTTTTGTCAAAAGTCCCTTCAGCAAAGCATAAAAAAACTCTACCATTACTGAGGACAATAACTCTTCGTTTCACTCCTTTATGAGTTTGCAGTTGAAATAATGGTGAAATTAAACCACTCCACCATTAGCTAAGCACCGGGGGAAACCCCTCACCGACTCCGGAACATCCCTGAATCCCTTTTTGGGAGCTGGTAATTAGCTTGTGAAACTTTTGCCTTTTGAATCCAGGGTCGCAGGAGAGCACGGATTTTTTTGCCCCGTGGTGGGTGCCCGGGATCGGAGCTCATTATTGAAAAAAGTTCTTTTGTTAGAAGAAGAGCCGTCGTTGTCCGTCCTGAGAGCCATTCCGGGTCTTGACCCTCGGCTTAAGAATCACTGCAGCAGACTCTGAGTCAGTCTCCGGCTCCCTTCACGCTAATGCACTCACTCTGTCTCCTGTCCTGAGGTCATGGTGCAAACACTGAACTGATGCTGTAAGCAGTTAATAAGAAACTATACTGTGTGATAGTACAAGCTCTGCTGGCCTGGCTGTGCATTGTGGAAGTGGCCACAAATGGTGTTAGTTTGATCTAGTTTCATCTGCATTATGCATGACATGTTAATTATCCTGATTCTCTTGCTGTGCTGCAGCTCAGAAGATTTGTTTTTTTTTGTTACAATGTAAATATTTGATTAGTTAGTTTTGGTTTTACGTTGCAATTTTGCTAGCACTCTAAAAAAACGTTGCATGATAAACCCTGATTAACATCACCGACGTGGGCTGCGTCTACCCGTACGTGATATTAATTGGTTTGTACCACCAACCTCTATGAAAAATACAGTGACACTTAGTAGTACAGTACGTTAACAGTAGAGTGAAATTTATCTTTTAAATGCGAGGGGTTTGGAGAGATGAAAGAACAGCACGGAGAGACAGCACATAACAAACATTGGGCAGGTTTGTGGAGGTCCAGAAATACCAGCAGTAAAAGCACCAAACTACAGGAGGGAGAAGAAAATAAAAACCAATTGGTGGACATTTGGTCGCCCGCGGAAAACAAGCTGCATGATGCCAGAGAAATCCGTCAAACAACGGCTAATGACCTCACTGCCAGCACAGAGTGTAGGTCAAGTGAAAGTTTCTTCAAGGTTGTGTAAGATGGAAACCTCTTATCTGCGACAAGAATCGAAGGGCTACATCGCAAGATCAATTTTTTTCTAGCTGGGTGGATAGCAGAGAGACTAGAGATTTGAGAATGGCCCCGAACACACTGCCTGTGCAACCGACGCTTTTATAAGTGATAAAAACCGGAAGGTCACAGACCGACCAAGTCAATCACTCCATTTAAACCCCGTCGAGCATCTTTCCTGCTCGAAAAGAGACCGAAGACAGAGAGTCCTTGTAACAAACATCAAACTGAAGGCAGCTGCTTTGAAGACCTGGAAAATCACTTTCAAAGAGGATACTGAACGTTTAGTAATGTCAGTGGGTCGTCGGCTTGATGTTATTGTTGCATCAAAGGGCTGTTTAACCTCTGCCAAAGAGAAAGTCCGTTCACTTCTTGTGTTCCTGAATAGCAGTCATACAGGTGTTGGATTTCCCAAATTTTTTTAACTCACACTTTGCCTCTTGTAGGTTTGTTTCACTTATTCCCCGTCCAGATACACATTTTATGAAGCTTATTTTCCATCAGTCTATTGGATCATTTCTTCTACTTTCATTTCTCCTGCCTAATCACTCAGTCCCTGGGTCTCGGTTTCAGTAGCCCCTCGTTGTCCTCCTCTCCTTGGTGCATTTAGTCTGTGGCCTAGCTCTGGTCTGGCCGCTACACCCTCCCCCTGCACACTCTCGCCCTGTTTGTGTATTCATGTGGCGGGTTCGCCACGTTAAGAGGCATCCAAAACCAATTAGACTTAAGTGGGAGAGGGTTATAAAGCCCTCCAACACTGAGTTTGCGCTGATGCAGGGTCACAAACCACACTCCCAGAGAAGTGCTGCACCGCTTTTACATTTTCACACTATATAGTCCCATAATGCACTTCACAGTTTAGTTCTATGCTGTAGAGAAATGTGAAAAATACAGAAAAATCCTTCAATGGATTGAATAGGAACCATAGTCACAATGTAACAGTACACAGAGTTGACTCACTGTTATTTCCTGCGTGTGATATGATTACAGTTGTTTGCTCAGGGATATGCTTAACGATTTACTGATGTGTGGTTGTGTTCAGGCTTTTCTAAAGATGATGAAGAAAGCTGATGTGATTTCACAATGTAAACGAGAGGGAGAACGAGACTCCAGCAGAGTGAGTCTGGCACTCATTAGCACGCGGCGTTACTCCGCCTAAACCTGATTATAATTGACTCCGTGTCGACAGTGACGTTACGTTGGCGAACAGTTGAGCTTGTCAGACTGTCTTAACCTTTCAGCGCTTCCTGTGACATCCTCTACGTGTTGTGTTTGTCAGCCTGTGATAAGAGAGTCACTGGAGCTGCCATCCGTCAGGAGCAATTCGCCTGCAAAATGTACACGATGTCATGTTTACAGTATTGTGCACTCGGAGAAAGAAACTATCGACTTCAGATCCCAAAATACAGGTACTGCAAGTTGCTGCGGCATGTCATTCCTGATAAGACCATTATAAATCCCGCGCCTTAAGGAAATCACGATCTTGCAATTGCAATAATTTAAGCAGATTCAACCGAATTCCCCTGATTTCCCTGTAGTAAAAGTGATAATTAAAGGTAAGTCTCTCCAAGCAAAACTTACTTTATCAACAAAAATAACGACGCATAACCAACGTGTTTGTTTTGTCAGGGAGTCGCATGCCAAAGTGAAGCTTCTGTAGAGGCTCCTTGATCAGCACAAAATTTGCAATAATTTCCATTTTTGATTAAAGCTGCGCTGCGCTTGATCATCGCTGGTGGGGAGCTCCGTTACCAAAACACATTATCTGGTTGAGACAACATCAACATGAAAGCTGCACACAGTGACATTTCGGGAGGGTAAAAAAAAAAAAAAAAAAAAAAATCTTGTCATCCTGAATTACAAACAAGGGCAACAAGATAATTCCCCACAATTGAGATGCGGTAGATTTGCCGCATTTGTGAAGATTCAATGAATGGAAATTTCTTTTGAAGAAGCTGTCTTGTTCTTTTGGTTTCCCCCCCCCCCCCCCCCCCCCCCCCCCCCCCCCCCCCCCCCCCCCCCCCCCCCCCCCCCCCCCCCCCCCCCCCCCCCCCCCCCCCCCCCCCCCCCCCCCCCCCCCCCCCCCCCCCCCCCCCCCCCCCCCCCCCCCCCCCCCCCCCCCCCCCCCCCCCCCCCCCCCCCCCCCCCCCCCCCCCCCCCATCAGTTAATCTGGCAAAGCATTTCAAAGCATTTCAAAGCATTTCAAAGCATTTCAAATTTTGCATTGACAACTAACACAACTGACACATTCACGTTCATATACAGGCTGTTCATTTGATAACTTCATACAGACATTAGTTGTTTTCTTTTTTAAATGCTGAGATTACACCGTCCTGAACTTTTGATGGGTTTGGACACACCGCCATCTGCCGTCCTGGGGTCTCCTGGATCTTTCAACACGAAAAGCCTCGTCTTTAAAGCTTTTCTGCCTCCTCGCTGATGTTCCTAATTGTTGTCCTCCTGTGCAGCCCTGCAACTCAAAGCAGTTTAAAGGTCCCTGCAGAGAAAGTGGCCAGCGAAGCCTCTTGCAGCTGACTGTGATGGGCACGCATTGCTGCTGTCATCCTCGGGGACATTTAGTTCTGGCGCACACATTTGCTCAGATGTTTCAGACATCAGGACGTGTTTGGAGCTGTCTCGCTGAATGCTTGGGAGGAAGCCCCCACGAGGCTTCCTGCTGAAAAGCTCAGGGAAGCGGCTGTGCTGAACTATTTTTTTTTTTTTTTTTTTTTGTCCTTGAGTCTCTCTCTCTTGTAAAGCCAAATACTTTCCGCAAACACTTAGGATGAAGCATTCATTTCCAAGTCCAAGTAAGTGTTTGAGCGAGGCGTCTTCTTCGGCTCATTTTGTTGCTTTAATGGGCTCAGTGCTGCCCCCTGAGGCCAGAAGATATAACCAATGCAACTGCATTTTGTGTGACATCATTCATTTCTGTTGAAAATAGGTATTATGTGCAAGTTGTTGCTTAGCAAATCATGATTTTCTACCATTATTCAGAGTTTTGCAACCAGCCTATCATAGTTAATGAGAATCACAGTCGCGACGTGTGTTTTTTCCCATCATGCACTCTGTCCCGATTGAGGTAAAAGGCTATATCATTCAATCAAACTTTGTTTATATAACACCCTTCAAATACATCAAATTACATCAATTCAAAATGATTAAGACGGATTAGAGACTAATGCAAACCCATGCAACCATAAACCCATAGAATAAAATATAGAATGATGGACAGTAAAATGCAGCTTAAACCAAATGGAATCAAATAAAAACAATAATAACAGGAAGAAAATGACAAAGAAGGGGCTGCATCGCCATCTCTCTCTCCCTGCTCCTCCTCGTCCTCCTGGGGTTTATAGCAGCAGTCGAATGTGGCCAGCCTGCCCTTCTGTAGTTTTTGTTTTTGAACCCACCGCATGATTGGCCTTTTTTTGTTTTGCAGCTCTGTGGCTCCCTTTCTTTTGGTGGAAACATGTGTCACAGCCCAAATGTGCCCATTTTACAACAAAAAAAAACAGGTTGGAAAATTCAAGACAAGTGCTTTCTTTGGTAAATGTAGGCTACAAACAATACCTCCAACGTTGGGCAACAAATTTCTTAAACTTTTTTTGTTGTTGTTGTTTTTTGTGTGGATCAGGCCGAGCTCCTTTCGTGTGTGCGATGCTAAAGACAAACAACCTTTTCTTTTTTTTTGTCATTACCACCGGTGACAACACCACTGCAAAACCAGGACGGGGTGGACGGTTTGTGTTTTTTATCGAACGGCTCCACTGGTCCTTCAACCAGAAGGACAAGAAAAGAATGAGTTCCCTTTTGTCTCGTAGGATTCCAATCACAAATGTTGTGCATTGGACTCTCGAGTACTCGAATGCGGGCTGCGATCAATCCATCCTGAGCTCATCCTGGATCCCGAAGCTGCTTGGCTCAGCTTTTCCAGAACTGAAGAAAGAGGTGGTTGGTGGAAATGTGTGTTTCTGTGTGTGTGTGTGTGTGTGTGTGTGTGTGTGTGTGTGTGTGTGTGTGTGTGTGTGTGTGTGTGTGTGTGTGTGTGTGTGTGTGTGTGTGCGCTGCCTTGAAGCGCAGACACATGCCCTCCAACCCCCCCTTCCCCTCTTCCATTGTCAGACATAATCTCATCAGTTAGAGGCTTGAATTGGAGGGCTTATTTGTGTTGAAGTCTGTCCGACGTGGATCCCAGCTTCCATAGGTATTAAAGCAGACATGATGACATCATTCCCAGACCAAAGCACCAGCAACGTCGGCCACGCAGCCCCCGACCCAACGCTTGTTCGCGCGCTGAGCCCACAGGAAGAGACATGATGGATTTCAAAGTAAAGTTGTGTTGAGTCTCCAGATAAAACCAGGCGCTGTCAGGATCGCTGCTGTAGCAAACACGTCTTCGCCCGTAGATCATCCTTGAAAGGTTCGTGGGGGACGTAGAGAGACTGTAAGAGCCACAATTGAAAAGAGGAACAGGAGTTGAACATGAAAGACCAAGGGGGAAAAAACAAAGAGGATATTGAGAAAGAATCAAAGAGACAAAGGGAGAAAAGAGAAGAAAAACAGGGTGAACAAAAAAGAACAGATCAGAAAAAAGGCTCAGGGAGGAAGTGAACAAATGCTCGAGCAACTGAAGATGTTCCAACACTTGTATAAATGTGACCAAACCATCTACGGGGGGAGGATAATATTTTACCCTAAATTTAATTTAATACAGAATTGGGAATCCTGGCGAAGTGTTTGTAATTTATATTTAAATATTTAAGTATTTAATAATAATATTATTTTAGACATATATGGCATTTGTAACAAAATGAACGAGCTCGAAAATCAGTTGAAAATTCAGCGAGTTGTGATTTCTTGAAGTTGTGGACTCACCTGCTGTTCCAACAGAAATACAGCACTAGGGGGCGCTGCCTCCTGATTTGACACAGGGTCGCAATAAATGACAGCAGCCATGCGGCATCTACGCGTGTATTACAGTGCGTCAAAATTTCTGTCACCTAATTCGGAGTTTCGAAGAACTTCACCAACCCCAACCTTCAAATCCAAAACGGCTGCGCTGTGCATCGACATTAGTAAAAAAATTTTTTTTTTAAAAATCTGTTTATTGGCACTTCTGTTTCATGCGTTTCTCATTCCATCGGTCGTACACACGGTATACTGTTGTTGCTACTACGTCGTTTGTATGCAAAAAAAAACAAAATACAACATAATGCATTGCATCAGCTGCTACGCCAACAATGGCCAACCGTGGCTCAATTCAACGTCCGGTGTGACGTCGTCCCCGGCTCCGACAGCACTGCAGCTGAGGTTGCACCATTTAGTGCAGCGCCACCCGGAGTTTTGAAGTGGCAAATAACACAACACAGGACAGCCAGTGCTGTTTTTCTGCTGTCAGATGAATACAGTTTAAGGGGGAAAGGGCTTAACGGAGTGGAATGACAGATAAGTGCGCTATTTATTTAAAAAGCCTTTAAAAGGTTTTCAATTTGATGCAGCATTAAATTGAATCACCTTTTGCAACCAACAGCTTTTCTAATCTATGTAAAGAGGGAAAATCTAACGCGCACACACCGCTGTACTTTGCTTTGCATGATCGTGTTGCCGTGTTGCAGCGTTGCCTTGAACTTGCAATGACAAACGAAGTATTTAAGTATGCAGTACCTTTAAACAGCCCACTTTACAAGTCACGAAAGTAAATTGTCAGCCACTGAATGAATTCAGGTCATAATGTTTTGATAGACAGCTTTTCTGTCTTTTTTATTTTTTTATTTTTTATAGTTTATGGTTTTATGAAATGTTTAACATTTCAATGTATCCATGGTGAATGAGTATAATGTTTTATATGAAGTTTTTTTATTTTTTATTACCTATCCACACTGATTCAGTTTCTGGCCCTCAGGGACACCTGGGAGCTCAAAGCTTTTTGCTTTTATTTTTTTAAATTTATTTTGCAGGACGCTTATCAGTGCACACGGAACTAAAACGCTTTGACACGTTGAGTCCAAGCGGTTTTCGTCTGTTTTCATTTCACTAATGCAAACAAATTTGTAAAGGTAAGATGTTCTTGTTCAAAATCAGTCAGGGACTGTGAAAGAACTGGACCGTGGACAAAAGAGAGGAAAAAAAAAAAAGAAAAAAAAAGAAAGAAAAGTTGTGTGTCCTTCCTGTTCAGCACCTCACGTCTTCCTGATGTGATTTCAGGGGACAGAATGTGTTTAGTATTGATCCTGAGAGGATTAGTCCCTCCACTCAGCCTGAGGTGGAGAGTGTCAGAGCAGTCAGTTAACCAGTCGGACCAAAGTCGAGCAGCCAGCCGGTCAGTCAGCCCGTTCCTCTCAGTCATTTACACCGCCTTTACATCATATGGGAGTCAAAATCCAACTTGTAATCGTGACATATAAAACTGTATAAAATGTTCTAAAACTTCTGCTACATCGACCTGACTGAAACAAGTATGGATGTCCGCTATTCAACGCTTTAACACAAATTTAAAGGGACAGTATCGAAAGAATTTGTGTTTAAAACGTTCAGAATTTAGCCAAAATTATCAACGGGACGTGAAGAAATAACAGTGTTGACAATATGTTGACAAAGACGTGTGAGTTAACAGGGTGCAGAGACATCTGCTGAAGTCGGCGACAGCCCGTCCTTTCTCGTAACACCACCCCACACCTGAAGAGGCGATAGTGAGACGCCGTCGTGCCCAGTCCGCCCCGGGTCCGAGAGGGAGAGGGGATTCGAAACGTCGACGCTCTTGGTAGAATGGATAGAACAGTAAACACAACGATGGCTAAAACTTCAGATCCCTGGTTGTGTTCGGACAGATTTCTCGAGCGACTGCAACGCAACGTTTTTGCAAAAAAGTTTTCCCCAAAAATGTCTTTTGAAGGTGTTTTTTTGTTGTTGTTGTTGTTGTTTAAATCGACAGATTATTGCACAGGGGTTTATAGTGCTTTTGTCAGCTCAAGTCAGGATTATTTATATAGCCTTATGTCACAAATTTGCCTCATAGGGGAGAGGGGGGATGGGGTGTTTAAAATCTGTACAGCCTGTGACACCGTCTGTGCTTAAACCGTTTGCCCTGACCCTGATCCTGATCTGTGCTGTGATTTGAGGACGTATCGATCCAGAGAACATTTTCTGTCTGTCCCCCCCCCCCCTCCTCCCCCGTGTGCAGATGTGTGCCAGGACTGTCAATCGGCCAGTCAGCCAATCTCTTCGGGGGAGAAGTGAAGTAAGAAAGCGGCTCCTTTGGAGTTTCTGTTTGACAGCTTTACCTTGGTTCTGTCTGAGAGGTCGTTTTTTTTTAAGTGCAACTTCACCGCTGCTCTCAAAGCTTCAAAGTTTGAACTCAATACTTTCTTCTGACGTAACATCAATTTTACATGTCAGTCTTTCAGATATTTTGTCTTCGTTATTGTGACCTCCGCAGGAATGAGGTGTTTGGACTTCAGCGGCATTAACGAAAGGGGGGGGAGACCGAAAAAGTGGATGTGCAACAGAATATGACGTATAAGAATCAGAAAGGGAAGTGAAAAACATTTAAAAAAAATAAATAAATAAAAGGTATTTGAAGAAGGATAAAGCATTCAGCTCCAGCAGCGAAGTCTCCACAGCTTTTATGTCAAGCGTCACATGTTCCCAACGGACAAGATGTGTGACCGGACGGTAATGTCGTCAATGCCAACATCTGTTCTTTCTGAACTCATCTGGGAAGCGTGTTTGACTGAGCGAACTCTACAAGGCGAGTTTAATAATGTCACCAGCCGCTTTCAGTCGCTCAGTGAGGATAAGGGTGACAACGTGTGGACATTTAAGATGCCATTTAAGATGTCCGTCGGGCTCTTCGAGCGGTGGAGCCGCCGGACGACCACGTCTTCTGTCCGTTTAATTCTACCCTTAAACTGCAGTTGCTTTTCCTCGCTACTTTTTTTTTTTTTTTTTTTTGAATTCATCTACGTTTCATTCATCTCTTCTTAGCGTTGAGCTCAAAACACCGCTTCGCCTGACTTGAAGCCTTCGCCGAGCCATTTGCTTGACTCATGCCCGCACGTTCTGGACGTAAGGCATCCAGCAACGGGTATCAGAAAAAACACCAGCGTCCAAGCAAACTACGTCAATTATTCTGCGGTTTTATTTTATTTTAATTTTTTTTTGCGCTACTCGTGTTTAGTGTCCGACAGCACGAACCGCCGCTCCCACCTTGAAAACCTCCGGTGAGGGCAGCGGGAACTCCCGGTGAGATCGATTAGGTCTGGAGACTTTGATCGCCGCTGAGCGTTCACAGCAGACGTGCGTTGTGTATTTTTCTCCGTGTTGAAAGGCTCGGTGGGGCGGGGCGGCGCGTCTTTGATCACCATCCGAAGGTGTCGTAGTTTTTGTCGACGTTTTCCACGTTCGGACGCACACGACAGATTCTCCGAGCACGGGGGGGCGCTCGCATTCGAGCCGGGACGCCGCGGCGCTCGGAGTTTCAGATCAACGCGGGCGGTGATTGGTTGTCACACTCAAAGCCGCGGGTCCACTTTGATCTGCGGCTTTGAGGTCGTGTGATGAAAGAGGTTTACCTCGGTACCGGGCTCTGTGGGGATCAAACGCTGAGCCGTGCCGAGCCGAGTTACAGCCTCCGGGGGGGGGGGGGGGTCATCTTCACCTCCAGCCAATATGCGGAGGGCCGGCGGGCTCGGCGTACGGACGCCACAGATAGTTTTCGCACATGAGGGGATGGCTGTAAAAGGATGGCCGTCGGGAAGAGCGACTGATCGCACCGGTAGGTTCGCATCTTTCTGCCGAGTTTAACCTTCGGGCGTCCGTTTTCATTCCACCGCCGCAGGCGATCTCAAACTGGACGAAACATTTCCAGCATAACCTCCTAAAGCGGTTAAACACAAATGAAGCATTTTGAAGCGTCCGCTCGTAGCTTCGAGAGGGTTTAAGAAAAAGATTTCGAAACGTAAGTTATGTTGAAACATAACTGGACGATGCCTTTGGGGCACTCGTGTGGGCGAAAAGGTCACCGACCCGCATCTTCTCCCACCCGGAGCGATCGAACTCAGAAACATCAGCTCCAGCAACAGGACGTCCTGACCAGTTCCAGCTGCATCACACTCTGTTAACTATATAAATGGGAGGTGCCTCCCCTCCCCCCCCGGGGGGAAATAGAGCACCGCAAATCTCTGGGTAGTAAAACAACAACTGCTGAAGGTGTTTTGCATTACGCAGCTTTGCCCTGCAGATTCCCATCAAGAGTCAAGAGGCTTGATCTCACCGAGTCCTGAGTTTGAGGTCAAACTCACAGCGTGGTATCATTATTTCTATTTCACACCCTCAAGTCTCCTTTTGTTTCAGGTTATTTTGAATGCTCTTTGTTGTTGTTTTTCTCACTCTGATGGAGAGAGTTTTACTTAATAGAACAAGGAAAACATTCAGCGGTGATCACGTTGAAGCTTTTATTTGCTGTCTGGCTGACACCTGCGTTAAAACTAAGAAAGCACAAACTTAATCGTGCGAAGCATGCTGTTGAATTTTTTTTTTAAATTTCTTTTATATGTTTTACAAAGAAAATGTTTCTTATAAATCGCAAATTATTTGAGCAAAAATCTACTGAAATTGATAGTGTTTGTGTTTCGTATCATCCACAACAGCAAAAAAAAAAAATACGACTTCTCTACTGTCCATCCATTCACTCTGAGGCAAATTAACAGTTAACTAACGTCTCAACAAAAATCTGCCTGAGAATAAAGGTGAAGAAAAGTGCCGTGAATGTGACCGAACGTTCATAGATGCGAAGAAACGGAGATGACGGAGGGCGATTCAGAAGCTTCCTGACACGAGAGTCAAAAGAACACGTCGAGTGAATTTCTTTCAAAAGTTTCAGCAATCTCCTGACAAAAATGTAAACAAACAGGACAAATGGATTTAAAAAACACATTTCGAGCTGCAGAAATTCACGTTAAAAGGTGTTTATTGTCGTTACCTTTATCTCAGAACCCCCCCCCCCACCCCTCTGTCCAGCAGGGGGCACCGCTGTGCCGGGACGTGCTTTTCCAGGTGCGAGGTCACGAGACGGCAACGCCGGCAGTCAGGAAATTCACCGAAACGAAACATGTCAGCGACAAAAAAAAAGAAAAGCTCCAAAAGCATCCGGGATATCTGCGCTGACGACTTTAACTCGCTCGTGCGGCGTCTGTGGAGAGTTTACTGACGCTGCGGCAGAGAGGCCCTGCAGGCTGCACGCGCCTCTGAGGTCGACAGCTCATCGAGATGACTGACAAGCCTTTTTTTTTTTTTTTTTTTTTTTCTGGGCAGAAACAACAGCTGCAGAGGAAGAAGAGAAAAAAAATAAGGAAAAAAAATAAAATAAAAGGAGAAGACTCACAATGCAGTCTGTGCCTGCCGGCGAAAAGCGGAGGTGAGGAGGAGAGAGGAGAGACGGGGTTAAAGAACGCTTTTAGTCCTCCTGACAACCAAAGACGTGTGTGCGTGTGCGTGTGTGTGTGTGTGTGTGTGTGTGTGTGTGTGTGTGAGAGAGAGAGAGAGAGAGAGAGAGTACAAGCTCAGCACCAGGAGAGAGTTGATGATGTTTTGGACACCTGTACATATGGTTGCGTTTTACCACCTGTGTACACCTGAGGGACGTTTGATGTACTGGAACCATTGATGCTTTACAAAAAAAAAAAAGAAAAAAAAAGTTGGTCTTTTTAAAGACGTTTTCAGACCGCAGGGTTTTTTTTTTTTTTGTTTTTTTGGTGTTTTTTTTTCCTGAACACAAGGCATCATAGAGAATATGAACTATATTCTCTTTGAAAGCTAAAACTCCTGCTTTCAGGCTGCAACTGCACAGATGGCTGCTGGATTTCATTTGTGCTTGAATGTAGGGTTCTATGGGAAAATGTGCATTCACGGTTGAATTTGTTGGTACCCTTCCTAGAAAAAGAAAAAAAAAAAAAAAAAACTGCAATTTTTTTTTTTTTTTTTTAACCATATTTAATTAAAAAAAAATTTTAAAAAATGTTTAAAAAAAAGTAAAAAAAAAAAAAGACTGCATTTGGTTTTCGATTTGGCAGAAATTTTTTTGAATAAAAAACAAAAACAAATGACAATGGTGTTTAAAAAAAAAAATGACGGGGCCCTAAATGAAGTATTTTATTGCACATCCTTCAGAGGCAATCTATAAAAAGAAATGACGTCTGCAGCCGTCGGGGAGATTTCGGCACCTGTTAGCAGACTACATGTTTCAGCTCTTTCCACAGAGCTTTGATCAGTTTCAGATCGGGACTCGTAGCGGGCCACTTAGGAATTGTCCGATTTTTTTTATTTTGTTCCGGGTCCGTTTTTTAGCCCTTTGTTTTGGGTCATTGGACCCGTGTGACCTGTGATTGAGACACTAAAACTGGGCAGCACGTTTCGCTGCAGAAGCTTTGCCGATTGTCCTCATGCCTTTTAGGAAATCTGCAGTCTGTTTTGTGTGTGTGTGTGTGTGTGTGTGTGTGTGTGCGTGTGTGTGTGTGTGTGTGTGTGTGTGTGTGTGTGTGTGTGTGTGTGTGTGTGTATTCTCTTTCAACAGTGGAGTCTTCTAATACGCAGCCCACTCTCACTCAATTGGACACTGGTGTATGGAAGTTTTGGAAGTTAGACGTTTTCTGACTTTTTATTTACCAACCCCACCGTGCTTCTGTTCAGTTTGGGGTTCATTTTCCTCTTGCGGCCAAACTGAAGAAATGTTTGATACTAATTTACAAAAAAAAAAAAAAAAAAGTTTGATAGAAATTCACAATCATTTCTAAGTAACGGTAACAGATAAACTGCGGTGGTCAGTGTCTTGTTGCTGTGGAAACACAATGTTTTGGAACTGCGGAGCTATCGCATTTTTTTCCCACCAGGAAAATTGATTTCGTGTTTACCCTCGGCTTCTTTCCACTTAATGCTAATGTTACATTTCATAAATGAGCGTTTCTTCTGATTGCAGCACAGGTGGTCTATATTCCAGGAGAGGTGGTCCTCCTCTTTTTAACTCGCAATTCTCCAAAGTGATCCTTTTCGTCGAGTGAGTGCTCTGATACACAATAAATGAAAAATATCATATTCTTCTTTCGGTGCAAAAGTTCATAAATTTCAGCTGAAGTTCAGCAAACCAAGTGGGAGTTCTTTTCAAACGTACTCTCCTTTTCATACAGAATTCCTCGACGCTTTTATTTTGTCATCGACCATATCTTTTTTTTTGTGTGTGTGTGTGGATATCTTTTCTCATTTATTTCATGATTACTTTTTCACCAGTTTCACTTCTCGTGTTCATTAGACTCAAATGGTTTCACTGTTTGCAATCGAACCGTTTCATTTTCAGCGTGTCAGTCAGCCGTAAAGCGCTTTAAATTTCACTAACGTGCACAAATGGCGCCGATTGGTCGATTCGTGACTTCGTCTCTAAAATTCATAAAGAAGAACAGCGCAGAGTTGCAGGCGTGCAAGTTCCTACCCGCAGAAACAAAGTCTGTGGAAAAACGAGATAATCAATACGTTATGTTCTCGGTCAAAATAAGAGCAAGAGCTGCACTTGTGCTGGAAATGAGGGAGGTCACTTCATTAGTGCTGGAGAAGAAGAATATTGAATTTGTTGTCAACGGACTACTGGAAGAAAAGACAAATATCTGCTTTGACTCCTGGGTGTCGCTTTGTTTTTGACAGACCGTCCTGGAAACCGCAGATCTGAATGCCGCCGCAGCCGCCGGAGCCGGCGCCGAGCCGGAGGCCCGCCTGCTTACTCACCGAGGTGAGTCACTCCCGATGTGTGCATTAGTCGGACGCGTGCAAATGCGAGCGGATGCGCTCTGTCACAAGCGAGACTCTGCCTCGTTTTGTTGGCTCGGAGCCACGACGAGAGGCGTGCAGGTTTGTAGTGGCGCAGCGTGCAGCTGAGTGCTATTTAATTACCTGCTTTTGGAAAACCGCCGGGACTGCAACTAATTTCGGTTCTTGTTTTAAGGGTAAACAAATGTGCCAGAAGATGCCTCCCATCACCCTCTCAGCAGAGGAGGAGGAGGAGGAGGAGGAGGAGGACAGGAGGTGGTGGGGGGAGGGGGAGGGGATGCTTCCCATCACAAATATTATAATAGCTGTCTGAGAAGCTCTTGGAAGAGATCGAAAGCGTGCTGTGCTCGGTGACATTGAATGTTTTTTTTCCTTTGCATAACACCACGGTGAATTGATCAAGCTCCGGGTTGTGCTGATACTCCGAAAGCTTTGTTCAGAAATACTTGAGGGTGAAGGCTGTGGAAACAAAAGCAGGAGAATAATGAGTACTTTGATATTCAAGCGGCGCGTTTCAAACCTGCAGGTGTTGGATTGAGCTGAAATGTTGACTTTCACGCTGACAGATACTTTATGCCGACTTGGTTTGAGACTTCACGTTGCTGGATGTCTAATTATGGACTCGAGGAAATCCTCATCGCTCAAACGCGGAAATTTGATCGCCTGCTTTTACTGTGGCTGAATTAGAAGCCAACACGACTTCACAGAAATCACGGGATGCCTTTGTTGCCGTCAAGTTCGAGTCAAGTTCAGCGTTTGTGAGCTGCGCGAGCCTGATGACGAAGGCACCGTCGGCGTGACAGCCGCTGGCTGCAGTCAGAGCCCGACAAACAGTCACTGCAGTTATGCAAGTGCAGAAAAATAGACTTGAAGCATGAAAACAGGCTCAAGTAGAAAACTGAGGGGAAATGTGTTGTTGCTTTGAAACGAGTTATGGAACATATTTTTAATCACCTTCAGATTAACATTTTAATCGGATTCAGTGGGCGACGGCAGATAAATTGTCTTTTTCTCAAACTGACTGACTGACTGATTATATGCTCCCGAGCACTTGACGAGGAAAGCCGCGATCTGGGTCACCGGATGTAGAACATTGGCATAAACCGAGTGGCAACCCGCCACGACGTCACCTGTTGGTTCGGTATGTTAAGGCCACCAGTCTGGCATTTTAGTGAGCATGTTTGGACGAACTGTGAAGGAGGGAGGCATGTCAATCAAACAGACACGCCCCCAAACATACCTCTCTTTGAGGCTTAATACTGAATGAATCATGGCATCATGTAGAGAAGGAACAACGCGACACTGATCAGAGGGACGGAATTTAGTGAACGACACCATAATGACTTGTGGATTTATATTTCATGAGAGAAGCTGATGCTTTTTGAATGGGAGTGTATGGAGCCAGTTTTGGAGCCAGCCCCCAGTGGCCCAAAGTAGTATTGCACTTTAAGGCACTTGCGCTTAGCCTTTGTTTATTTTTTTTTTTTTATAACAACTACAACAACAAGCTGCAACCTGCTGAAAAAGACCTGGATCGGGCAATGATGCAGGGAGAATAAAGGGATTGTCGCTGTATCCTAGGTTTGGTTCCGGCCAACATGATTTTGATTGGGTCCCCCCTCCCACGTGAGCAGAATGATATACAGTGTGGATGCAGTAGACCATTCTCCAGCACTGCATAGCATGGTGGAGGTCTGACAATGTGAGGCTAGAAACAACATACTAGTGTTATGTTTGATATTCTAAATGTCAAAAATGGTGGGGTTTTTTTTCCCCACTGGATGTGTCTATTATTTTTATGTGAATGGAATTCAATTGACTCTTTAAGAAGTTAATTCAAAGCCCTTCCAAAAATTGCTTGACTGACCATTGACGGACCACTGAAATGACTTCAGTAACCACTTATGTACATGTCCTTTTCCTTTGCTGCTGTAAAGTAAATTCACATAATGACAGTAACAGGAAGTTTAGTGAAAACAAAACCAGACAAAATGAGCCGTCAGCTGACCAGGGGTTTTAAAACTGCTTCCACCGCTCGCTTACTGTGCTCACATGTCGATGAAAGTCACTGATAACAGCTGTTCCATTATCATTAGACTGACAACTAAGTGAAGGAGCAGAGTTAAATGAGGTGGAGAGGCTAATGGGTGGCGGACTGGCACCGCAAAGTCGACTGAAGTGGGCTGGTGTTTAGGAAGAAACTAAGCATATCTCACACAACTTCAAAGTCTAATTGACTTAAGAAAACATTCTAGTTTAAGTCCTGAAATTCAAAACGTATGGAGACGTCGCTTTTAATATGAACTTTTGTTTAATTTCCTACATGACGGCAAACGGTAATCCTATAAAAAAAAAATTAAAAGTCTTAAAATCAAATGTTTTTTTTCCAAAAAGAATAGGAAGGAAGTCTGGCAAGGGATTAAATCGGATTGCCATGAAATCTCGTTCAGACTTTTCTGGTTCCCAGAGGATGAATCCTACTGACTTTAGTGATCCCCGGACTTTTCCTGTAGCTCGAGTAGCAAGTGGACATCTTTGGTTGACTGGATGTTGGTTGGTTGGTTGGTTGTTTATTATTGAAATATTTTGACAACCATTGGATTGATTTGTTTGAAATTTGGTACAGACATTAATGTTCCCCAGAGGATGCATCATACTGACTTTGTTCTGTAGCACCGGTGGCAGGTTGACATCTTTGCCTGGTTGAACATTGGTCGGTTGGTTTTTATTGAAGAATTTTGACAATCATTGGATAGATTTGGGTGAAATTTGGTACAGACGTTCATGTTCCCCAGAGGATGAACCTCTATAATCTGAACTTTCATTGATTAACAGTGTTGTTATCGAGTCAGAATTTCGGTTTGTCCAATGTTCAACAAATGCTAGCAATGCTGAAACTTAGATGGTGAACATGGTAAATAGTATACCTGCTAAACGTCAACACCAGCGCTGTCATGGTGATCATGGTACATCTTCACAGAAGCACCAGCATGTCTGTAGTTTCAATGTCTCATATTTCAATACCTTAATTTGAAGTTCACAAACGTCGTTTTTTTAATACTCCTTTTTTTTATATGACAAAAGGATATTTCTCGACTACAAACATGTTTAAATAGAAGCAGACATTAAGTTTGCCTACTTGCAATACTCTTAATTTAGTAGAATTTTGATTTGTTGTGATTAGGAAGGCAGGAATGAGGAAAAGCTGCCTGAACCTGAACAACTTTAAAAGAGGTTTATTCATTTACTTGATAAACTCGTGACAGACTGCAGAGTTTTGACCCACAAAGATTTGATCTCTCTTCATTTCTTCTCCCGTTCACCGCCTCTCCCAGTTTCTCTTCCGCCTCCTCCCCCCCCCCCCCCCCCCCCCCCCCCCCCCCCCCCCCCCCCCCCCCCCCCCCCCCCCCCCCCCCCCCCCCCCCCCCCCCCCCCCCCCCCCCCCCCCCCCCCCCCCCCCCCCCCCCCCCCCCCCCCCCCCCCCCCCCCCCCCCCCCCCCCCCCCCCCCCCCCCCCCCCCCCCCCCCCCCCCCCCCCCCCCCCCCCCCCCCCCCCCCCCCCCCCCCCCCTTCTCTTTCTCAGCAGTCCCGACCTGCTCTGTTTATTTCATCTCTTTCCCACGAGAGGAAGTGTTTAAACCGATATTAGCATTAACGATGATAATGATGATGATGATGATGATGATGATGAGGCATGTGGCATGTGGTGATGCCAGGGTGGTTCTTCATTGCACAGATTTCCCGCCTCAGCCTCACATCTCTCTTCATGTCTGCTGGTTGACTTTGGTTTTGAATCCCGCTGCACTCTCTCTGCACAGGACCTTCTGAGTTCCTTCACATTTCCAGACTCCTTATTTACTTTGTAGCGCTAAATGGACTTGACTGCAACATTGATCGTTGTATTATAACCATCAAGGTCAAGCCTCTCCGAGTTTAAAGTCCTCAAATGCAAGTTAAGATGCGAGTCTGTCGTGTCTCTGAATGCCTTCGCTCCCTTCAAAATGCTTCAAAGGATATTTTGCAAAACGGAGACCATATTCTGTCTTTGCAGAGATCCAATAATCAAATATTCAGTGTGTGTGTGTATTTTAAAACTCACACACGGACACTCATGCTTCGTAATAGTTTGTTCATCCACGTAAACAGTTGACACCCATTTTCTTTCTCAGCCTTCGCCAAACACTCACACACTCACACACTCTCTCACACACACACACACACACACACACACACACACACACACACACACACACACACACACACACACACACACACACACACACACACACACTTGTTCTTCTATTTTTGTGAAGATCCACATTGACATTACACATTCCTTAGCCCCAACCTCATCTAACATGAACACTGAAACAGTCTTAAGCCGCAAACGGCCGGACCGGCCTTCCTTTACCAAGACATCCTCACTCTCGAGGTCTAAAACTGGAAACTGGTCCTCACAAAGATGGATAAAGACACGCACAACTTTCTGCAGCTGTAGGGAGGGAAAGGACAGGGGTGTTTCACAAATTGCATGCAGGCTTTTTGCATCAAGTGTCAGCCCCCCTGCCGCCTCCTCTTCTTCCTCCTCCTCTTCTTCCTCCTCCTCCTCCTCATCCTCCTCCTCCTCCTTCCTTACTTTACAGAACTCTTAAGTCAAGCACGCACCATCTGCTCTCCGGAGCGAACGCTGCTGCCCACATTGGTTAGAAACTCTCCAGAGACGCAGAGATTTTAGTGGGTTTTTTTTCCTGTTTTCAGTGGAAATATGCAGAGGCGCTGTTGAATTTGTGGAATATGGCTCAGACCCCATCGGTAAAAACTCCACTGCGGAGATCTTTCAGCGAGCACGTGAAAGACTCCACCAACAAGGCTTGGGATGTCTTCTGGAAGAGTGTGAGGGAGAGGCGGCTGTGGGGTGAGTCGGGATGGGAGGACGAGGAGTTTGTGCGAGGTTGCACCAGTGCGTCGTTGGCCGTAAAAGGTCGTTTCTGCAACTCCGCAAGAAACTGATATCGGGGATGGGAGATGCTTTTAAAATAAAAAAAAATATTTATCTCTGTATATCATGATATAGTATGTTTTCTAGAAATGTAGATAATATGCAGTGTAAAGTTTAAATAACTAGATGGGAAGGTCAGTTTTTGGACACAACATTGAAGTTGGAAGTTTCACACGGAGATTCTGATGTCATGGTGTTTAATTAAAAGTCGAGATGATGTTTAGAGTCATTCACAGCTTTTGCCTGCCCCAACGTGTTAAATTGGCTCCTTAGAGATCAACATTTTTCATATACATTTGTTTTAATCCATCGTCTGAAAATCTATAAATCTCCAATTTGCTTGTTTTTTTTTGTATTTCTTGCAAAAAAAACACAAAAATTCAAAATCAAAAAGCAATTTAAATCTCAAGGAGCCATAATTCTGTCACTGCTTGAGAGACTCTCTTAGACATCTCCTATATATGGATTTTAGTACGCCTATTTAATACATCATAAAAAATGCTGAAAGCTAACATTAAAAAACAAAACAAAACAAAAAAACTGTGGTCCAGTTGAGCCTGGACAGCAGCTCGGACGTACCGTGATGCCTCATGATGCCAGTTTGCGTCACACTTGCATAACGCGTTATGGAAGATTGTTTCTGAGGTGTTTGAACATTTTAGACTAAACGGATCAATACTGAGCTGCTATAAATGATTAAAAACAAAGTTGAGCCTGAATTCAATCCGCCTCACCTGCAACAAAGGCTGTAAACCCTGATGTCTAGTTTGTGGACACACTGAGCCTCTGTGGCAGAGGTTCCTAAACTCATTACACCATGTTCCACTATGTACCGAACCAAATTTCCCAAGCACCACCTCCCCACTGCAGAGACCAATATTATTTTCTAACCTTTCTCGAAAGGTTCTTCTGACTTGTCGGGTCCAGGGTCGTCACTTTCCTCCTGTGTTTTGGACCCGTAGTGGGTGTCGTGCCGCTGGAGCCCACCGAGACGCTCCACCGCTTTATTGGGGCCAGTTGGAGTTGTTTGGCCGTTCATCGATGCTGCTGCGTACCACTAGGTGGAGCCTTTGCGTACCACCGACGGTACACGCGCCGCAGTTTGGGAACCGCCGACTCGTAAGAAGTCTGGGCTTTGTAGGTCTCTTCAGGGAATTTCAAAAGTTTTTAAGAACAAGCTTTCATCGTCGTAACATCCCGGCCAGCTGCCGCCTCTTGCTGTCCATCACGATCTTGCAAGACAACTCGAACCAGCAGCAGCAGCAGCATGCGAGCTGCCGCTGTGACCGATTGTCGTTTCACGTCTGATTGTGCTTCGCCGTGCCCGTTGCGCGCCGTGAAGGGTGACTCACGGGTTGATACTCGAGGTGCCGAAAAGGAGTTCCACGAATTTTCAGCACGTCGTCCGCACCGACAACCCCGCTGGGCGGTCAGAGCATCTCGGCGGCTTCCGGGCGCTTGCAGCTCCTCAGCGGGGAGTCCGGCGGTGTTTGATCACTGTTGACACGAAGCCGGCTTTAATAGCTCGGCGAGCCGGGAGGCATGGATGGATAAACAACAGGCCCGCTGAGCGGTGTCACTCCTGGTCGTTTTGTCTCTCCAGCTCCGTATCTTGCAGACGTTTTTGCATCATTTCGTGTCTCTGATGTGGCGGTCTTGTGACGCCTTCAGGTCATTTGGTGTCGCTTCGTCGGTCATCCTGGGGCCACTTTGTGGTGGTTTTGGTCGTTTTTGTATCTCGTGTTCGGTTGTGTTGTGTCTCTTTGGTTATTTGGTGACACCATCTGGTCATTTGGCTTCTCTTTCTGGTTGTTATTACGTCTTAGTTTTGTCATTTCCAGTCTCCATTTGGTTGTTTTGTGTCTCTTTGTGGGATATTTGGAAGGTGAAGACCTTCCTGTTGCCTGCCCTATATTTTCATTATTTCCAGTCAATTTGCTTTCTACTACTGTGGACCTTTTGTGCAATTTTGGGCTGCAAACAGAGATACATTAAAAAATAAATCTGTTTTAAATAATCTGCCCTCTATAATAAACAGTTTTTGTTTTGTTTGTTGATGGAGACATTAGGGATGTTTTGGCACCAAAACAACAACATTCGGTTTTTTTCTTTTCTTTTCTTTTCTGAGCTTAACAGGCTGGCTGGTCTACCGGGCCCGCAGGTGGGCTGTGAGTGATTTTTGGCTGCAGTGGGTTAATGCAGCGTCTGAACACACACACACACACACACACACACACACACACACACACACACACACTGGCCCAAAAGCGTTTTGAAATGAAAAAGCTGTCTGTTGTTAGAGTATCCGCTCCTCCATAGACACATCCAACGGTGTGTACTTGGAATAAGCTGCTGTCTTTTTCCCAGCTGGAGTTTAGCACATTTGCTCCCCTGATGGGCACATCCAGGCAACTCAGGCACTCAGTATGTATTACACATTGCACTTCTAAATACAAAATCCAGTACATTTCAGTTGATGCACCCCCCCCCCCCCCCCCCAAAAAAAATAAAAAAAAAAAATAAGCCATAGTGACTGTGGTTCGTGCTAATGTTTGGACAAGCATTTGAAATAATCCGTATAAAAAAATGATCTTCCTTTTGAAAAGCTCGAACATCTTACCGCTAATGAAGGAGTGCAACGTGTGTGCATGACCCGCAGAGGCACGACTGCCATGTTAATGGGAAACGCAAAAAGACTGAGATGTACATTTTTCCATTGACTTCGGACCGATGTCATCACATGTTCCTTTTTCACATATCGAAAGGCGAACCGGCAGAAGGAAACCCTGCGTGTTGAGTCTCGTATCGAAACAGTAGAGCAGGACGCTACGTTGCTGATCAGCAGACTGCAGCATGACGAGCATGTTTCTAACCTCCGAAGCTTTTAGTCACAACGCCGCAAAAGATTCCCAGCGGCTCCCTGCAGGGTTTTAAATGAACTGCATTTGAATGAAATTAGAGAAGTCAAACGTTGAATAATCCATCTTGTTCACGCCTAGACTCTCACTGAGCGCTTCTTAAGACTCAATCTGACTCTTTTTCCTGCCTGTGTTTGTGTACGAATGAAGAAGTGTGTGTGTGTGTGTGTGTGTGTGTGTGTGTGTGTGTGTGTGTGTGTGTGTGTGTGTGTGTGTGTGTGTGTGTGTGTGTGTGTGTGTGTGTGTGTGTGTTTAATTCCGACAACTGGTTCTGCCCTTCCAGGGAGAGTTGATACCGGGCCCCAGCTGTGTGTGTGTTTGGATTAAATCAACACAATGACGTTGGAGCACTCGGGCCTCACTGATTGGCCGAGACGGATTATGTAACGGTTGTGGTTCGTAATCTTGTAGCACACGCGCAACATTTACACACAGCCGAGAGAGGAAAGCAGCGAGGCTCAGTTTTTGGATAGACGGCGGCAGCGGCACCGTCTCCGCAAACAGAAAATGTCGTTCGCTGAGTCATCGAAAGTTGCACGCTGTGACTTCCTGTATCCTGTTTCAAATTAAAAGCTCGGATTCAAATGAATAGCTCATCTCATTTCATCGTCTCCCAGCACTGGGAGATACAACCTCTCCAGACTGGGTCTTGAGAACCCAATTTCACTCTGTGAATATATGGGTCTGGCGACGCTCCACAGGGAGCCGTTTGCAGTCGTTCCATCGTACCGGTTGCAGACCTCGAGCTAATTTTGTCCAATCAGCACGCGCCGAAACCGGCCGACACTCTGTCCACCAAAGCACTTTTTCCTAAGTGAAGCATATTTATTGAATGTTTTTAATGAACGGCAGCAGCTTCACGAGGTGCTGAGCATTCATTCTGCACTGAGCGCCAAATGTTCAGTGGTGGGTTTTTTTTGTGTTTTTTTTTGTTAACGCTGCGCTTTTCACTGTCACCAGCCGTCCGACAACAGTGAAGGAGGCGGCGGGACAAAAGCGAGTAATGGCCATGTCGGTGATTGGTCGCTGATTGGTCCGCCCTTCAGAGTGGCCGCGCAAACGCGGACTAACCAACGGCCGAGTTCCTGGACTGTATTCACAGCGAAGAAAACGGAAGCTGTGAGCGACAGCCAGGCAACAACCGTCTACCGCAGCTTTACGTTCAAATACACAGATTTTGTTTCTGGACCAAAATCAACTTGCCAAACTTTTCATCTAAGCGGTGATAGATTCACCGGCCCGGTTTATTATTTATTCAGGGGGAATAAACTCAACATTTCAAATGACCCAGCCAGCGGTATTACTTGTTATTGACGTACTGCATGTACTCGTCCCATTCGTCGAAACAGAGGTGTTCTTGCACATCTTGTCGGGGCAGAACCCAGAATCAACCCGCTCTGCACTCTGATTGGTTCCAGCTGCTGCTCTCGTGGTGGGACATGATTGTTATTTTTCTCTTTTCCTAACCAAACTGCGTGTGAAGTGAACCGGATTCGTGTCTCTCCTGAGGAGCGACAACTGTTTTCAGATGCAGTGTGACCACGACCCGTGAGATTAACCTCTCTAATCCCCGTATCCGTCTCTCGCTCCGTCCGCCGCTTCCCTTTCATCGCTCGCCGTCTTCCGAAATGTCTCCGCCGCAGGAGCTCCTCCCGGCCGTCCTTCTTTCGTCAGCCCGTACTAATATTTACCCCTCCGTGAAAAGGTTGCCGTAACTCGCAGCCCAAATATGGCCGTCCGTTGCAAAGGTAGGCAGCGTTCTTCCAAACAGAGTCGGTGCCAGACATGCTCTGTAAACTTCGCCGTAACTTTGTCCTCTCTGACAGGACTGATCATCAATATGACAGGGTGACGTTGTCCAGAAACTCACTGCCAGATGCGAAGTACAAATCCCTCTAGGGACGGAGATGTCTGGTGAGGCCAGAAGGAAACCAGCAGTGACATCGCCCTTTGGTTTTTGAGTGGCCGTTATGGAGCCTCGAGTTCGGATGTTGCCGGTCGCCATCTTTGCTGGTTCGGAGCGGTTCGGAGCAGGATGTGACCATATTTGGACGAGCTGGGAGGGGAGGGGAGGAGCGAGCGGTAGATCTGACTCGATCTGATTGGAAGCCCGACGGACATCGATAGCGGAAACCTGACCGCACCACAGGCCTGTCAATCAAACAGACCCCCCCCCCCCTCCAAAAAAAACCACAGCATTTTGAAGATTATTTTCAGATGGGCCGCTGGGAAACTAATAAGAAGTCACTTTAGCTAACAACACCGAGATAACTGGCGGAAAAAGTTGACTGCTTTTGTATTTCACGAGACAATCTATGGAGGCTTTTGGAGCCAACCCCTAGTGGCCATCGGTGGTATTGCTGCATTGGCCTCATTTTTCAGACCTGGAAGCCTGGTCCACTTTTATATACGGTGTATGGGTGAGGCTGGGCAACATGCAAATATTCACTTTGAATGTTTTCTTAAATCAAGTATAGTCCTTAGAATTTAGACTTTTAACAACCAAAAAGAGTCCTCATGGATTTTCGTTTAGTTGGTGATTTTCTCAGAGTAGGAGATGATGTAAAAGAATCCAAAAGGGAAATTTGATTAAAGCTGGATTTATGGGAGTTTTTATTGACTTGAAGGGATCTTTCTGAAGTCATCATGTTTCAGCTTCTCGGCAAGGAAAAGACTCAGCCGGGGAGTTTAATACGGCAGAGGGTCTTTGTTCAGGTTTACAAGGCCACCGTGTTGTGAAATTTTCTCAGCTTGTGCAAAATCACATCTTTTTTAGATTATTACCTCCATAAAATTTCAAGTACAATCTGTGGACATTTGCATTGAGCCTTTGCAGGTGACGAGCAGAATTGGCATCATGGGGAGCACATCAGCAAAGACAAGACGCAATGAAATCTGATCTAACGTTCAGCTGTGTCCGTTTTCTTTGGTAATCAAGCAGATGTTTAAATCATTTTTTTATTGTGTTGTTGCGACGTGACCAATACTTGGGAAAATGGGCACTTTTTGTGTACTTTTACTTTGTTGGATTACCAAAGTAACTCTTTTTACAGTGTTGTTTTGCTTTCTGAATGTGTTTTCCACCAACAGGTTGTCATATTGAGGGAAAAATCTATAATTTTTCTAAAATAATTAGAAAAAAAAAACATAATTTCCTGTCACTGCATTCTTTTTCTTCAGATGAAGCTACGGCGGCTACCACTGTTTATTTACATAAAGAGACAGCAAATTATACAGTGATTTTACAGTTAAACAGCCTTGCATAATGAAGTGGTTCTTCAGGATAAAGATGATTAAAACTGAAAATGAGAAAGCGGAGAGAGGCCGAGGCTCCGAGCCAAATGTGATGGAGAGAATCGATGTGAAGGCTGGTGTTTGTTCTGCAGTGATCAGAGACGGGCCAAGCTAAACAGCCAAGTGAGGAAAACTGGGATGGGAACCTGGGTAACACACACACACACACACACACACACACACACACACACACACACACACACACACACACACACACACACACATACAAACATACACACACATACAAACATACACACTGAAACAAAACACATAGTTTCCCCTCATGTCTCCACAGCTTTGACAGAGAAAGGATAACACACACACGGTAACACACACACACTCTTTATCATCCGGTTTCAAACAAACACACACACACACACACACACACACACACACACACACACACACACACACACACACACACACACTCAAACAGAGTTTTGGTCTTGCAACTTGTGTGGTAAATGAGTCTGTGTTGGGGCACAAGGAGATTCATTAATGGAAAAGGACGTGTGTGTGTGTGTGTGTGTGTGTGTGTGTGTGTGTGTGTGTGTGTGTGTGTGTGTGTGTGTGTGTGTGTGTGTGTGTGTGTGTGTGTGTGTGTGTGTTATCATCTGTCTTCAAACTGCAGAAGTACATGAGGAAGAGCTTGCGTGACGCACCGAACCGCGGGGTTTAAACACTGGAGACGAAAGGAAAATAAACACTCTTTATTCTCCCACGGTGTTTACAGGGCTGCAACTACGACAGCAACATTACGGACAAAACTCTGTCCGTTAAAGTGGAATCTCAGCCGTCAGTGCTTGTCCTCGCTGAGGGAAGGACGTCCATCCCTGCAGGGAGCACAGACAGACCCGACCGACCAATAACGGAAGTTGTAGCTGCAAAGTACCTCCTTCTGGAGTTGCCACTAATTTGAGACAGATATAACATGATTTAAAAAATGTGTTGGCATACATCAGATATTTTTTTGTTTTTGTTTTTGTCAAATACAATGCAAAAGCAAAGGAGAATGGACCAGTGGTTTTTCCCTATAAGTTTTCCGCAGGTTTCGGGTCATTAAGTTCTCACAGGGAACTTAAAGCAGCTCCTGTTTCACCAGAGGCTAACAAGCGCAGAGTGCGCAGCTTATTAAAAGCAACAAATGCCTGTTAAGCCACGCATCTGTCGCCAAAACAGGTAACACAATTGTGATAAAAGCCCTTACGAAATAAACGAACTGCGCGTCTCAGATCTCTGGAAAGTGTCGTCAAAAACCACAGCTGCAGTTACTGCTCATCGCCATAGGTGGCGCCAAACAGAACAAAACGACGATCTTTGAGAATATAACTTTATCTTCTGTATTATCCTTCTGCGTCGCGGCAGCTCCTTGTTTCTGTACGGTAGATGTTAAGGGAAGTGAGTTTCAGCACCTGTTACGCATGTTTTTGTGAACAAACAAAAAAAAGACAAAATCGAGCAGAACTTTTTCTTTTGCCATTCAATTTGACTTGCGTATGCCGGTGTTTACCAAGCGTTCACTAAGCGACATGTATGTTGACAAAAAAAATGGGATACGAGTCCTTTTGAATAGAAATCCTAGACGTTTCCTCCTGCTTTCTTCCGGTATTTCTTTTGACTTTTTCTCCTCTTCATCTCTTTCCCTCTCCTCATACATCCGTCCGTTTGTCGTCATAGCAGCCTGGATTTCATCAGGAGTTATTACCTCATCCCGAACACAGGGACCACATGCCTTCCATCTTTTCCTCTTTACATTTCTTCCTCTATGTACCCTCTCCTCGTTTCTGCTCGTCTCATTTTAATCCCCCCCCCCCCTCTCTCTCTCTCTCTCTGCTTTGCTCTTTTTCTCTCTGTTCCCCGTCACTCTGACGGTATTCATATGACAGGCTCAGGGGAAGGCTGAGCAACGTGTGTGTGTGTGTGTGTGTGTGTGTGTGTGTGTGTGTGTGTGTGTGTGTGTGTGTGTGTGTGTGTGTGTGCGTGTGCGTGCATGCGTGTGCGTGTGTGTGTGAGGCCTTTTTGCTATTCAGATCGACGCTACGGTTAAAAAAAAGAAAAAAACCTTCCAGATGTGAAGTGAAAAAAAAAAAAAATCCAGCTGGAATAGAAAACAAAGGATTCAGATTTCAGGTTGTTTTTTTTTTTTACTCCCAACATCAGCAGAGAGAATATTTGAAAATTGTCTTATTTACCGAGAGGCTCCCCATCTGCATGTTTTCTCTCACCGTTCATGAATATTTGAACGTACGGCAGCCTCGAAATCCTTTTTATCAAAATGTTTTTGATTTGTGAAGATGCAATCTGCAAGTGAGAGAAAATGAGAATAAGAAGGAGGCCGTTTTTTTTTTTTTTTTCCCTGTTCGGAATGAGAACGACAGACTTTCTGCTCCGAGGCGAAAAGAAAATGTGCCCGTAATGCTGCTGCAGATGAGTCAGAAAGTGGTTTGGCTCGGCTGAGCCATTCAGGAGCCTGTTAACACCGCCATCGACCACGTCTTCCTGCGCAAGTTCATCTTCATGGTTTCAGTGCCCACAGCTTTGTGTTTTTCTACCTTAAAGTACGTCCGGAGAATGACTGATGAGTGGTGGAGGGAAAAAAAACACGACACCTTTCATTTCTGGTTCACGCCAGCCGTCCATTTATTTATCCATCCATTCTCCTTCACGTATCCAGATGTGCGTCCTTCTGGAGGTTGGCTGAGCGTTCGCAAACTTTTCTGGAGGAAAAAAACAACAACAAAACAAACCTACACCAAGTTTTTCTCAATGGAAACTCATTACCCAGCTGATTCAACAAATAATTGGCACATCCTGGCGTTGACAAAGACAACTTCCTGTCTTTGTTACGGTGCCATTGCTGTGCACTATAGATATCAAAATACATACCAGTGACGCGGCATGTTAAAGACACGACTATCCTTAGCTTACACCTTCTGTTTGTACCAGTCGATTCTCACGACAAGCTGCCGTATTTTAGCTTTTGGAATATTTTTGCAGAATTCTCTACACTTTCAAAATAAGTTTTTTTTCTTTCAAAATAAAATTCCACGTAGTGATGGGCTGTACCAACCATAA
The DNA here is from genome assembly GCF_029030835.1 of Brachyistius frenatus. Classification (NCBI taxonomy): domain Eukaryota; kingdom Metazoa; phylum Chordata; class Actinopteri; family Embiotocidae; genus Brachyistius; species Brachyistius frenatus. The sequence goes on from NW_027210604.1 coordinate 1,912,327, forward strand.
AGTTGTATCACAGTATTTTTTTCTGAGTTTATTTGGGAGGGGGGGGTTACTAATTGTTGTGTTATGAAGTTGTAACTGTTAGTGACAAACACGTATGCAGTTAATTAGAGTCTCCTAATACACTCCGCACAATGACACGTCGTGAGTAATGCAGCAAAATGGTGGTTAGCTACAGGCATCACTTCAGATGCGTAACCGCACATACATTTTGCTTCCCCGTAAAGACAGGAATTCTATCAGCTATGAAAAATTCCTATCTTATAGCGTTTCAATGTTAGTGTACATCAGATGAACCAGTATACATAAGAAAATGGGTCCAATTTCCACAGCACAAAAATGTTATTGCAGCAATTTGCAACCTCTTAATCTATTTTCTTTTCTTACAAAAGTTTAACAAAATTCTAACTTAAACCTCTTTAAAATGCAGAGATGACGCAATTGAGGAGTTTTTCTTTCAAAATATGAGCCTGTTTTGATGCAAAGCTTTAAATGCATTAGAGAAGATGAAAAAAAACAACGAGATGAGGTTGTGTTCTTTCATGAAATAACCTGTAAATCGTTTTGTTCCGAGGTCCACGTTGGTTTCTTTCCTGTCAGCTCTTTAGGTCGAAGCGTCTCTGTAGTTTATCTGCATTATGTGTCTAGTCTTAAAAGAACGGCAGCACCATTTCATCGAACTCGAGCATTTTAAAAGTCTTCCGCGTCCCCGAGCGCAGATTTCCCAGAATTCATTCAGACATATTTTGCAATTTTGTTGTCCAGAATTCGATATAAACATTTGTACAGTTTAGACCTCTTACTATTTGTTTGTAAAAGTGACCGACCAGCCGGTCGGCGGGGTTGATGAGGTTAAAAAAAAATAGAAACCGCAGTCCCCACAATGAAATGCAATGAAAAGCACCTGAGTTTTGTGTTAAACCAGCGGAGGGAGCGGGCTTTGAAAAGGAGGCAGACTGAAAAGAGGAAAAACATGTTTTCAGCAGAAGCCACAGTCCCATATTCTACAGTATCTATTGAGTTGGTTTTATTATCTTGGAGGAAATGTGCTTTAGCTGCTTCCAGAGAGAGCAGCGGAGGAGGCCACCCGAGAGCCGCGGCGAGACCCAAAATGGCTGCTTTTCTCATCACTTCGCTGTAGATTTTCAGACAGGAAGGGTGTGGCAGTAAACCAGGGCACAGCAGAGGAGCAGAGGAGCAGAGGAGCAGAGCTTATCTGAAATGAGTCTGCTCTCCGGGAGCAGCGGGGTTGTGTGTCCTGGGGCTCAGAGACTCTTGTTTGTTCGAGGTACAACAGATGACTGTTCATCCCGAGGCAGCCACGCTTTCTCCAGTTTCAGTGTAGTTTAACTCACTCCATTCATGAAATCCTCCTCATCCCCTCTCTGCCTCAGCACTCGTTCATTTTCGATTCGCAAATCGATCGTTTCACCCGTTTGAAAGAAAAATGCCAGAAACCGTTCAAATTCTTTATTTGACTGCTTTTCAAATTAATACGCATACCGTGATTAATTTTGCTCAGCAGTTAGTGATCAGGAATGATCGTCTTCTGCTGTTGAAGTCAGGTTAAAAAAAGAAAGTAGGAATACATTATACTAGTTCCTGTTTTACCACCAAATACAATCCAAAGCTTTTATTAGGTGTCTGAACAACTGATTAACCAACACAGACTTTTTTTTTTTTTCTTCTGGTAAAGTCATGAAATGGTAAAAACAAGGAATCGATGTTTAATTATACTGAAACAAGTCCAGTTGTATCGCATAGAGGACTTCTTGCAGATGATTTTGTTTTGGAGGAACAGGAATAAGGCACATAAAGTTCTTTTTTTTCTAAACCCTGTGGCATTCATACCTAAATGTCCGAACCATGCGCTGTATGTAAAAGTGTTCGTAGCTCCCGGGTCTGAAAAATGAGTCTGATGCAGAAGTGCGTTAAGCTGCAATACCACCGAGTGCCACCAGGGGTCGATTCCATAGACTCCCATTCAACTTCTCTCAAGAAATTCAAAGTCAATACATTTGTTCCACAAGTTATCAAGGTTTTGCGAACTAAAGTGTCTAAACCAGCCTAAACAGCCAGCCGGTCAAAAAGAAGTATCTGCAGCTAACTAATTGTCGTTTTCTTTTACCAGAAGTTCATGATATAAAAAAAAAAAATGGGAGATGCATCATTTGCTAATGCTAACATACTCTTTACTTGACGCAACATTGTGCAACTCTTGGATAAAACTGGTGAATTAAATTCACACTCTTCCACACTTGGCCGCAACCGTAGGACATACGCGCAGCAATTTATACCTACTAGTACATAAAAAAAAGAAATAAAAAAAAAAAAAGAAGCTGTTTCACAGAAAAATCATTTAAAGGAAAAATGAAAAAAAAAAAACGATTTTCTTTTCGGAGAGTGACGCTTCTCGCGCAGCAGCAGCAGAGCGTGGACACGTTAACTCGAATAGAACGAGAAAATGAGGTCTGTTCGGGGGCAGCGTCGTGCGCTGCGACTGCTTTCCGTCCGCCTCAACCGGCACAATGCCGCCGCTGTCCCGCATTGTCCCAACCAATTTGTCGCCCGCGCCGTTATCATGTGTCCTCCCACAAGATTGGAAAAGTAGTAGAAAGATAAATAAACAGATTCTCCTCTCCCTCCCCTCCCTCCCTGCGGTTAGCAGAATGGGAAGTTATTCAGCACCAGACACAAAAATGTCGACTGTATCCAGGGACTTCTCAGATATGGAAATAACTCATTCGGGTCGACGCGCATGCCGGAGGGAGCTCTCCAGGTGAAACCCTGCGTGAAATAACAAAAGGCTCGTGGAAATTACAAACACAACTCCCGCTGCTGGGGCTTCAATTTAAACCGGACCTTAGTGGACCAGGAAGTTGAACGGTGACACGGGAAGCAGAGGAGGGAAATCGGCTTATAGGAGACATAAAGTTACACTCAGAAAACGTTTTTTTTTTTTTTTTAAAGACATGTATGTTGCTCAATATGTTACTGTCACTTATTCATACGCAAGTTTACTGAAATGGTATCGCCGTCTGGCACCAAGGTGAAAAAAAACAAAACATGATGATGTCAATCAAACAGATGCCCCCCCCAAAAAAAAATGCAGCTTTATGAGGCCTAATATCTAATTAATGATGGAATTATTTTCAGATGGACTGAGAGAAAAGCAATAAGAAGTAGAGAGTTTAGAAGGATGACACCAAAATAATTTATTGACTTTGTGTTTCATCAGAGAGTTTAATTGGAGTCGAGGGAGCCCAATTATTCTGTCCACAATCACTCGTGAAAAAGACCCCGAGATACTTGAACTTGTTCAGCTGAAGCATGCAACTCCCTCCCGACCTGCAGGGGGCAATCCGCTGTTTCCTGGCAGAAAACCATCTCCTCCTCCTCCTCCTCCTCCTCCTCCTCCTCCTCCTCCTCCTCCTCCTCCTCCCAGCTGCCAAAGCTCCAACCTTTTGTAAATGGTTCATTTCAGTATTGAGTGAGTTTTTGTAGCGTTTTAAACTGGAGTGTAAATGAAACGGTAACCAACACAGGGAAACTGCTTCATTCATAAACCATGCGATATCTCGAAGGTCAGGTCGTGCTTGTCTTGTGGAAGTGACTTTACAGAATGTTATTTGAAATAAAGTCCAAGTGGGGATTTTTTTGACCTTCATCTCTTTCCATCACTTTGACAGTCGATTCTGACCAAAATCTCATCAACTGCTTCACAGTACACAAACTCGCATCTCTCTTATCCGAGTGCACAGCTCTCCCAACATCCCAACAGTCAACACAACCAAAAAGAAAAGAAAAAGAAAAAAAAAATTGTCGGTTTCAACACTCTCTACTTAAACTTGAATGAAATGGACTGAATCCAAAAAAAAATAAATAAGTTGTACTCTTTTCCTGGTAGTCCAAAAGTACTTGAACCTTGAGCAGGCTACAGCTCCACTGTAATATATATATTTCAGAAACGTGTGGACAAACTGCAAAAAAAAACAACCAAAAAAAATCATTTCGGAGTGAGCGTCGACAGGCTGAAAGCCAACAAACCGGGCGTGTTGGATCGTTCGTCGTCCGGTCGGTGACGTATTTCAGCACCTTACCGAGCCTTTTTTTTTTGTCCCGCCGTTAGATTCGGTCCGACTGTCTTTGGATAAAAGAATCGGCATCACGCTCGAACGACGGTTTTGTTTTTTGTTGGTTTTTTTTCCTCGCTGCATTTCCGCTCGGGTTTGCAGGAATATTTGGAGCGTTCTGGGATTACTTGTACTCATTATGCACGCGAAATGATCCTCCGTTTGGGAACGCTTGTCAGTCATTTGACATTTCAAATGTTCTCTTCGCCGTTCTTCCCACTTTGAAGGGGATAAAAAAAATAACAACCAAAAAAAACAACGACAAATGAGTACGCGACAGCGGGGCTGCAGTTCATGCATGTATTCATGTGTGCTGCGAGTGTGCGGTGAAGGGTGTTTAACTTGTGCAGTTGTTCCTGCCCGCCGATACGCGTCGCCGGGCCACGGTCGATTGGTGCTTTTGGAGCTTTTTTTTTATTTTTTAATCTTCTACCTGCCCCGTGTTGCTGTCATTCCCATCATCGCGGGACGGGACACTTTGTCTGCTTTTATAGCTTCATTCTGGAGCCGCTAACCGATGAACAGATGCCAAAATGTTTTTTTTCAGAAACGGTAAACGAGCATCTATATTCGCTCCGCGTCTGATGGCGCGTGCATTTGGGTTTTGTGTCGCCGTTGCTACCGAACTTTTCTGCTCGAATACGGCAGCCTCGTGGGGCCCTAAAAGGGAGCGGCCCCTGTCGTTGGCGAAGATGAACATCTGCGCTCGGGTTCGCGTCCGGACAAAAACTTCCCACCGAATCCCGGCATCTTCAAAACAAAAGCGTCGGAGCCGCTTCTCAGCTGGAGGCCGACTGGCTCCGTGTGCAGCTGTTTTCAATACGTGTCCGAATGGTTTTTGTTGCGACTTGCTGCTTTTGTTAACTTTGAAATGACTCATATGTACAGTAAAGGGGATATACTAATTATTTTTCAAATCGCATTTTTCAAAAAAGGGAAATTTGTTTTCAATTTGTGAATCTTAAGGAAAAAAAAAAAAAAAAACATCACAAGAACCCACAAGACGAGGACGAGACCTGGTATATTTTTGGACCCTGAATGCAACACGACAGTATTTCATTTGAAATTGACAGAGGAGGCCGAGGGCGACCGCTGGTACGTTCATGTTTATGGGTGCTGTTCCTGCTGTTGTGTTCCAGCCATAAACGGAGCATGTTGGAAAATATTCTCATTTCCCTTTTTTTTTTTTTTTTTTTACTTTTTATTCCTTGGAGCACTTCATTTGACAACCGTCTACGAGCTTAAACTGTCCTCCTGCAGTGTAGTTTGCAGGAGGGAAAATTCAAATTCATTATTGTGATGTTTAGGAACATAAACCTCTGATTTAAATTTTTTTTTTTTTTTTTTTTTAAATCCCTTCAAATCAATCAAAACCAAAATGAAAGTGACAGCTGTCGCAGGTGCAGGCGAGCTCGTTTCCGTTTTGTATTTTTTTCACCCCGCCGGGTGCCGAATCTAGTTTGAGAAGCACCGACCCCATGACGTCCCAGCCGGGTTTCACTTCTCGTCGTCGCGATGTTGTAAATAATTCAAATGAGTGTCCGCCTCAGAAGTAGAACAAACATCTCGAAAGCATCCACAGTCTGCAGAGAAGTAAACGGTCTGTTTGTTAAAAGATGTGAAACCGCGTCGTTGTCCTTTTTAAAAAAAAAAAAGAAAGAAGAAGAAGCACACAGCCGATCGTGTTACGAAGTCTTCTCCTTCGGCTCACATGATCGTAGTTCAATGCTAAAGAAGACTGACGATCATTTTCTCTGTTGAATTCCATTCTGAATCCCAAACGCGCTGTTTTTTTTATTTATTTTTTTATTTTACGTTTTATTTTATAGCCCTATCGCCCCAAATCATCAATCGTCGCTAACGAGTCTGCTTTCGATGGCGACGGTTGGATTCGTCAAGAGTTTCCTGCGTGGGGGTTTGGGAGGTGCTCATTCACCCGGAGGACACGGTGTGCCCGTCTTGAGCGCCGGCTGTGCCAGACGGATTCCCCCCGGACGGAAGACACCGGCTCAGGCTGCGGGTGGAGGCCCCTCGGCCATAAAGTGATGCAGCACTTCAGCTGTTTACAAAAAAACAAAACAGAAAAAGAAACCCTGCGGGGCTCGGGGCGCCGCCGTGTTCGCCGGGAGGGAACCTCGCTGTTTGGCGGGTTGCGCCGTGGCTTCCCGCCTCGTCCCCCCCCCCCCCGCCTCGCCTGCACCGCGCGGCATTCCCGCGAGCGGCGTACATTGCGTCGTTGCTCGCCTGCTCTCGCACGTTTTTCCGCAAACGTGTGGAGGTAAATATTCGACTCCCGCGCGTCGTGGAAAGCCAGGAACATTTCGGGCCCGGTTTTCTTCATTTAGAAAAAAAAACTATTACGTAATATTTGGACAGAAGGGGCGGAGCTGGGGAGGAGTAAGCGATACGTCAATCAAACCAGACACGCCCCCCACCCGCTCCCAGAGTGTTTTTGGAGCCAGCCCCTAGTGGCCCCCCGGTGGTGTTGCAAACTTTTACAGAACCGGACACCACGTCTCATTTTTGTCTATGACGACGGTCTATGATCGCACTGCATGGCTTTTGTATTCATTCATTCCTTCATTATTTGAATTTAGGGCTTTTCTACTCCTCGAGGTAACTGCAGTACTCGGCATCAAACACCCCCCCCCTCCCCTCCCCAACTCCCACCCCCACCCCACACCCCACACCCCACGCTCAGGTCATCAGCCATCGTCGTCGTCTGACGGATGAAGCGAAACCAAGGTGGCGGTTTTATTTGTCTTGTCCCGCTCTCAGAATAGATTGCATCAGTCGCTCAGAGAGCAGCCAGACCAAAAAAAAAACAACAACAATAAAAATCATTTAAAAAAAAAAAAGAAATGGGAGATTTCCGTCATGAATGTAGCCGTAGACTTGGCGGTGTCGCTCCAACATTAATCCCGATGCGGTTGTTACTTTTGTTGTTGTTTTTGTTTACATGTTTGGAGTCCTGTGATACTCGAGGCTGAGGATTACTCGTCTCCCGCTGCGTCGTTGGCTGCGGCAGCTCGTCCGGGTGGCTGCAGACCCCTCCGCCGATTCATCTTCGCGCGCCGCGAATGTGGCTGCTGCTGATAAAGCGAAGATGGCGTTGTTCCCCTCAGCAGGAGGAGGAGGAGGAGGAGGAGGAGGAGGTTCGGATATATATATATATATATATATATATATTTTTAAATATATATATAGCGGCGATAGAGGGAGTGAGATCGGGGTCCAGTGATGCACCGTATCTTTTTGAGCATCTTTCTCCTCCTCTGCTGCTGCTCCACCTGTTTGGGCTCCACCTTTATTCTTTATATATATATATATATTAAGTTTTTACAAAAAAAAATAGGAGCATGAGTGTAAATTTGTGGCTAATGTGTAGTTCTGTCTCCGAGCCAGAAGGCAGACTGATTACCAACCCTGAACTTTGAGAAGGTGGATGTCTGAAATAGTTTTGATCACACGAGAAGAAAAATTCAGGTTTATGAGAATTTATTCTCTCGGAAACAATTTCAAAGTGTTTCAAATTCTTTGCCCGCATTTACAAACCCAGCGTAGGAACCAGGGACTGAGGTTTTGAATTTTGCTTCTAAACACCCGCGGCAGGAATTGAATATTCACGCGAACGTATTCGTGTCATATTTTCTATGAAATTATCGTTTTTTTTACATTTTAATTTTTGTTTGCATCGAACCAATCAAATCATTTTTTTTTTTTTTTTTTTTTATAAAAGCTAAAGAAACATCTCAGGCTGAAGGTTTGTCAGACAAAGTGTTGTTTCTCTTTCCAAGCTCAGTTCTTGGCGTTTGCCCTGTTTACTCTTCTGCAGCTCAAGTAAACGAGCTGTCGGAGGCGACCAGCAGGAGAGAAACTGAAAAATACCTCCCATGGATCCTCCCTCAGTTTCAAGCGAGCACCCCGAGGAGCTCCTCGAGGAGCCCCCCCCCCCCCCCGGGGGGGCCTCCCCGGATCTCTCACCGCTACCTTCTCCTCAATCTGCTGACGGAGTCTAAAACTCCATGACAACTTTATCTAACACAAAAACACTGTTCAGCTGAGCCGTGTCTGTGTGTGTTTTGCGTGTCTGCTAATGATCTGATATAGTTTTATGGGTTTGTTGTGGAGTGTGTGCATGCATGTGTGTGTGTGTGTGTGTGTGTGTGTGTGTGTGTGTGTGTGTGTGTGTGTGTGTGTGTGTGTGTGTGTGTGTGTGTGTGTGTGGTCAGCAACAACACGCCTGCAGGGATTGAGATGCGGGGAGAGAGAAAATGAGAGAGGCCGAGAATCCAGCCAAGAGGCGGTGAATGGAAACACAAAAACACACTGCAGCCAAACACACACACACACACACACACACACACACACACACACACACACACACACACACACACACACACACACACACACACACACACACACATGGTATTGCAGTGCTTTGTTGCAGCTTTACCTCTACTGAACCCTCTGAGCCAAGAGAAGAAAGAAAAAATTGGGATCCGTGGACTCTTATCTTACTAAAAATCTGAGGAACACACACACACACACACACACACACACACACACACACACACACACACACACACACACACACACACACACCTACACCTACACCTACACCTACACCTACCTCTCTTTCTCTGGATTAGGGTTAGAGTAAATCATGGACTTTAAAAAAAAAAAATTAAAAAAAAGATGCTGCCCCAGCAACTTTACATGTTTTCCTTTCCGGAGGAAGTCAACCTGCTCCTCTGTGCTCCCGTCTCTCACACCGGATCCCTCTGTTAGGCGACATCCAATTTGCAGTTAGCTCACTTTCCATTTGCAGTTAGTTGGCTAAATGTGAGACTCCGGGGATGCGAGGAGCCGAGTGAAGTTATTGTGGCGCTTCATTACTTAACTTTTTTTCCCCCCCCGGGAGCCAAAATCCAGCGGAAGCGGGAAGTCGCCGGGGGAGAACATTTTGGCGGCGAGCGTTTGCTCCGGTAATTTGTCTTCTGAAATTATTATCCGGGTCAAGCTCAGTTTTATTCCCCGCGGGTGTTTAGAAGCACGCGATGTTGTTGTTTTTTTACAGGACTGTTGTTTATTTTTGCTGCTGAGGTCTTGTTCAACCTGTTAAATATGAACCTGTTTAATCCCACGAGACACGGTTGTGTTTCTGGAAGCTCTAAAAAAAAAAAATGGTGTTGTTGGTTTTGGGCAAGAAATTCAACTTGAGAATGGAAAAAAAAAAAAAAAAAAGAGATTGTCTCAATTAACTGGTGACGAGTATGAAACTTCAAAAGGCCGGATTAGTTTACTCACTGCTTGCAGCTTAAAAAAAAAAAAAGATGCCTCTCGTCTAAAAAAAAAAGGAATTAAAACACTTTAAATAACAGATAGAAGTATCATATTTTGTACGTAAACTCTTTAAAGTGTCTGGTACTGATAGATTCTATTTTCTAACCCCTGAATATATATTTTGCTTATAAGGGGTCTAAATGTGTCACTACTGTGACGAGGTATAAAACCCAATGTTTACCGACCTAAAATCTAAAGAAGCATAAAGTTTGCGCGTCGCGCGGTCCGAGGAACAGAATTCACGTGCTCAAATTTTAAGAAACAGTTTTGGATTAATCGGGTTTAATATTTGATACCCGGCCGAGAGAGGCCGTGCCAATACGGATAATAAAATCTGACTTGTATCGTATACAGAGGCAGGATCATTTATGGTTTAACAAATAAACGTTATCATTCAATGACGTCGGTGCGTTGAACTTCACTGGGAATACAATGATTTTAAATCATCATAGATTAAAACACACAAATAGAACAATTTCTAAATGAACCCCGACATCTGACTTATCATCATGTCATCAGAAAATTACATTATTTATTATTTATTTTTTATAATATAATATTATAATATATTATTTAATTATTATAATATAAAGTAAGTATAATATAAAATTTTAAATATAAAAAATATAAATATATATATATATATATATAAAAATATATTATATATTATATATAATATAAATAAATATAAATTATATATATAAATATATATAATATAAATTATATATATTTATAATATAATATAAACCTTTATAATATATTATTAATTATTTAATAATATATTATTTATTATTTATTAATTATTAAATCCACATGTCATCAGCTCTGCTGCTTTTTATACGCCATACTCGCCGCACTTTGAAGTCTCATCCAGTAAAACTCGATCGCGTCGATTTGAATGAACCGGGTGCAGCCGTATCCGTGTATCCTGTTGTAATCGTGTGTTCTCCGATTGCCGCTTTCTGTTTCCGTTGTTGGCTGCCGGTTTCCGCCTCCGATTCAGGAGCCGGCAGCTTTTAAAAGCGTCGCGCAAACTCCGCCCGGCCGCTCCATCCGTCCACCTGGCGGGGGGAGCCCTCCAAACAAGCGCTCCCACACTCGCCTGATTGTGTTTGCGGCCGTCTCTCTTTCTCTTCTTTCCATCAGATTCCACGCAGTCACGCCGACACATTGAACGACACGCAGCTGCGAGCGTCGCGTTATTGAGACCATAAATAACTTTGTGTGAAGCCTGAGCGTCCTCCTGGATAGATTTCAAACACTCATCGTTCTTTTTCTCTGAGAAAACTGATCTATTATTTTTATTCCAAATCCAGACGCCTGTAATTATAAAAAAAAAAAAAAAAATGGGACAGGCATTTTGACGAATTGATTGCTGGCATGAAAAGCTACAACTCATAATTAAGCTGCTATTAAAATGTCCCGTTTCAGACACGCGTGCGAACGCGCACGTTGCTTTTCAAAGGCTCTCGGCCGCAATCATCAGTCTCATCACTGTCATCGTTGTCTCAAAATGTGGCTGCCTGTCCTGTAATGGATGGAGAAATTGAATAGAAAATTACCCTGAATGCGGCCCAGCATCTGTTCGAGACAAATTTCTGATTTTCATCATCGCCATCATCGTTGTCATCATTAGTGAATAAATGGAAAGCCACGCGGAGTCGGCCTCCGGCCAGCAGTGGTGAAGTTGTTTGTTTTTTTTTTAAAGTAAGTTGCGGATGCCTTCGTGCAGTTATTCTGCAGCACCGCTTCATAAACGGAAGCGGTTCGACACCAACGGTGGCCCGGGGGGGCGGGGCAGCAAAATGTCGTGCGGGGCCAGTTGATTGACAGCCTCCAGTCGGGCCGAGGTGCGAGCGCCTCTGAGGTGATGTCATCGTGAACTAATCAAATTCTCTCTTTTTTTAATTTGTTTCCTCGGCTCGTATTTGTTTCTTTCTGTGTTTTGACTTCCTGTCGCTGCGTTCCTCTTCACCTGGTCATCCGGAGCTCTCCTGCGGTCTTTCCGTCGCACCATAAACGTCTTACTTTCTTTCTTTTTTTTAAAGATAAAATACCAGCACTTGAAGTTGCGTCCGCAGTTTTTTTTTTGTTTTTGAAACTTCTGTCTCGCTTCCTCCTTCCTCCGGAGCCGGTCAACCTGCTGCAGACCAGAAACAATAAATTGATTGCCCGGTGAGATGCCGCCGTCCTCCCTCTGATTGATTAGCAGGAGGAGATTTTCCTGACTGAAGCGAAGCGGTCGGCAGCGTTTTGTTTTGGAAAGCCCTCCGTCTCTCTCTCTCTCTGCGCTGTCAGGACTCCAGTCGATGACTCTTGCCAGCCGAGGCAGCTCCCTCCCGGCCGCCGATGCCAGACGGGTTTGTTGGAGGACTTTTACTATGCAAATGATTCTGCTCGGTTGCTTCGGTTTTAGTCTTTTTGGCCTGATGAATAAGCTCGGTGCCGTTAGATTAGTCCCCCGCGATGCACTTTCTCTTTTGCCAAAATGCAACTCAAACCCGCTACGTTGTTTTTTTGTTTTTTTTTAATATTGATCTAAAAGATCGCGTCGTTAAAATGTATTTTACATACTTTACATTCCCGTTGGCATTTCTTAAAGGGCGTACCGTCGGAAGATTGATTCGCTTTCTTTTCAAGAAGCCGCTGATTTGCAGTAACTTTTGAAATGACCTCCACATCCGTTGGCAGAAAGTTGCTTTCTTGGTAATACGTCAACGGGAACGTTTTATTCGCTTTCCGAACATTTATTCATTGATGTATTCTTGTCGCGGTGAAACGTGGCAGTGCGGCTGTGACGGTTATGAACCCCAGCGTGATGTCGCATTCGAGCGCTCCAAAAGAAATATGACACTGACTGTCTGCAGAAAAGTTTACATCTCTGAAATACAAAGCAATTCAGCAAATATATTAGTACATCATAATAATAATAATAATAATGCCGTTTTTTTTAATATGACTCATGATACCCAATTTTTACCCCGAAACAAAAAGCGTAATAAATCGTAATATTCAATCGCAATACTCTAAAAATCGCAACACATTTAAAATTACCACCCAAATATTCATCTGTCGCTTTCCAAGAGGTTTTTTAATTTTTTTTTTTTTTTTGTCCAAAGTATATTGTTCCTTTTCGACCTTTTGTACATTGACCGTACGTTTATTTTCTTTTCGCGTTTCGTCGGTTGCCGCGGTGACAAGAGGGCTCAAATCGCCCGCCGGGGATTTTTAGGCTCAAATGTTTCCGAGAGCAATTAACACTCGTGCATCCAAATTATTCGGCCTGGTGACTCAACTGGTTCGCACCAACGGTTAATGTGTTTTATAGAGGTTTGGTCCGTTTGGTTTGCGGTTTGTTTCGGTCTTGTTCCGACTGCGATGAAAACGGAAACCGAAAAAGAAGAGCCGAGACGACAGGAAGCGGCGGAGGAGGCGCGAGAGAGGCTGGATTTTGTGCCCCGCAGCCGGCGGGGAAATGTGTGCAGGGAGTCGTCAATATGACAATATCTCTGGCATCGTCTGAAGCAAATATACGTCCGGGGTCAGGAGTTAGGTGTTTTTATCTCCTGACCTCCACTGCTTGATGGGAGGGCTGGATGCTGCTCTGTGTGCACAAGAAGACGGCTTCACTTTTTTTTTTTTGGGAGAAAACACTGGATTTGCCAGAGAAAAGTTGCCAAAATTCCAACTAAGTGTAAACACCGCATAAATCTACCTGGAGACGTTCAGATACGTTCGCAGCCTCACTTTTCACTGCTGGACGCAGACTTTTCCTTTGAAGATGTGCTATATTTTTCATACTCGAACCGCGGAATAATGCATCCGCGCGCACTTAAACAGAAAACGCAAGTAAATGAAAGGTTTTCCTGAAAGATGATTAAGTAAGGTAATTAGCATTTGCTTTCTGTTTCACTCTGGCCAGCAGGGGGAGCTGCAGCATAATCCCAAACAGGACTTTTGAAGCCAAAAATCGATCTTTTAAAAATATATATATATATGTCTGTCATTAAATTAGTAAAAAAAAAAAGTGCAGGCTTTATTTTAACGCTCCAAAAACTGAGTATGAAAAAAATGGTAGAAAGGACCGCCAACCTAAAGTATTTTCACAACTCGGCAGCCGAGGAAGCCGGCGAAATAAATAAATACTGCAGATATGCTGGCGGCGGGCGATGCATTCAAACGCTGCGGTCATTTCCGGTACGCGCGGAACGGTAGTTTGTGCTTTGAGACGACAGCACGCTGTCGAAATTCAATTCCAAGGAGGCGTACTACCACGAAAGAGATGTGATTGTATGATTACATAACATACTACATATATATATACACCGAGGAAAGTGCGTCATTTGGAACCCAGCCAGCGTGTTGAGCGGCTGGGTTCGATCGACGTCGGCGGGCCGCCGGCGATTCAATCTAGAATAGTGAGTTCGGCCGATTGCCGAAAGTTGCTTCGACTAACATTTAAACGCGGCAGGTCCGACGCGCGGCGACGTTTTCAGCGGGCGGGTGGACGCATTTAACGGGGGAAAACCCCGCCCCGGCCGTCGAAAGCCTTTCCTCTTGAATTCCCGATCTCCCGCGTCCCTCCTGCGGTTCGCCCGAGGTTTAGCCGATTTCCACGCGCCTCTCCGCGCTCCCCCGGCTCGGCCGTAAACCTGCGCGCCAGTCTGTTGCTCTTTACGGATCAGCTTCTTTTCTCCTTCGTGAAGCGTGTGCGGGGAAACTCGGTGAGGCGCCAACCTCCCCTGCACCGGCGCCTCCCAGGCATATTCCTGCACATTTATCATACTTGTCGGATAAAGTGACTCTGATTTAGATCTCCCCCACCTCCCTCTTCCTCCCTCTGAGCTTTTCACATGGAAATGGCTCACGCCCACCCCCACCACTCCCGAAAAAAAAAAAAAAAAAAGAGAAAAGGATGCATTTATCTCCGGGTGGCCGAGCTTTTGCTCCCCCTTATTGCTTTCTTTGTCAGCTGTTTTCTCTTCATACGCACCGACTCCGTCTGACCTGCTTATCCAGCACTATCCGGAGCCGCCACGGGCCCGACTGAAATCCATCACGCCACCCGGGGCTCCTTATCACGTGGAGAGGTGTGATAGAAAGAGGCAAACACAGGTGGTCCTCGCACGTGGACGGTGGAGGTGGAGGGGCGGAGGGGGGGGGGGGGAGCAAGAGAGATCACAGAGGAGCCTGAAGGAGAGGAGGAGATAAGGCGAAAGAAGAGATGTGAAATAACAGTCGGGGGGGGGGGGGAGTAGGGAAGGTTTTAGGGGGAGCAGGAGGGAGGAGATGCAGTCTGAGAAGCAGCTTAGGAGCTGCGACGGCTCGGATAAGGCAGAGATGCGACAGTCTGTGGAAGACGTGGCGCAGATGAGATGGGCGATAAGCTGCGAGCGGCGCAGGGCCGACAAACACGGGAGAGACCGAAGCCGTGCGTCCCGAAGAGGCTTCAAAACGGCTCGAACCGCGGACGGATTAAAGCCCCGCGGGGCCGAAAACCAGCTGCAGGGCCCCCCCCCCGACCGACCGATCGGCCGAAAGTTAGTTATTAAAAAAAAATTTTAATGAATCGGCAACGATTGAGATTCTTCAATTATTTCAGTTATTTTTTTTTTTTTTTGTGGGTTAAAAAAAAAAAAAAAAAGAATCCCGAAAACGAACCCAACGTCTTTGGGTTTTGACTGTCGCTCAGCAGAGC